>NC_060143.1:539829458-541079458 GCF_021461385.2 Schistocerca piceifrons | reverse complement strand
GCAAAAATCCTAATTTTTCCTGAGGTCTGCGAACATAAACCACTGGGGAAGACCACTGACTTGCAGAGATTAGGGCAATTATGCTATTTTCTTGCCAGTGAGCCAGTTCTTTTGCAACCTGTTCACGGAGTGCAATAGACACTGCACGTGCTTTGAAAAAGCGAGGCTGCGCGTTGTCTTTAAGCACAACGTACGCTTCAAAGTTATTGGCTTTACCTACGCCATGAACAAACAATTCCTGAAATTCGTCACAGAGCTTGGCATCACTGTCACTGGAATTGAAATGTGATACAGCTAGCACACTGGCCGCAACAAGTCGAACAAGTCAAGACCAAAAATATTAACGGAGTGTCTACTGCGTAGCACTTGAAAGGAAACTGTCTTCTGCAGATTCTGATACGTGGCCGCAGTGTTAAGTGTTCTGTCATTGGAATGTCCCGCCCATTGTACGCTGTAAGTGTATTTGTAGATTGACAGTTTTGGTTTGCCTAACAATTCGTAAGTTTCATAGTTTAACAAGAACACTGATACACCTGTATCTAATTGAAGTTTTACTGTATGGCCTGCAATCATACAATTTACTAGAGAGACGTTGCACAGGGAAACTAGGTTTCTGAATAACTGCACACTGCCCGCAGCTCGTGGTCGTACGGTAGCGTTCTCGCTTCCCACGCCCGGGTTCCCGGGTTCGATTCCCATCGGGGTCAGGGATTTTCTCTGTCTCGTGATGGCTGGGTGTTGTGTGATGTCCTTAGGTTAGTTAGGTTTAAGTAGTTCTAAGTTCTAGGGGACTGATGACCATAGATGTTAAGTCCCATAGTGCTCAGAGCCAGCCAACTACACACTATTGTTCTGAGGGAGCAACCACTTCTGAATTTACAACATGCACTTGCGCAACAGTGCGCAATTGTTTCACATTGTGACCCGGGGAATTTTGTCTTTTTAAGCAGTCACTTTGTACGTGTCCAGTTCGGTGGTAGGAATAACAAGTGGCTGGGCGTGACGCGCAATGTTCACGTTTATGTGCTGTATAGGGGAACTCGGGGCGGAACGGGATACTTAATGTTTAACAATTTCTATAAAATATGGGAACACAAGGAAACACTTCTTAAAGTGATAAAAGAAACACCTTGTAGTGTAACCTATGTATCCTATTTTAAAATCACTTAAGACAATACATTTTGCATTTTTTACAATTTTTCAAAGAAAGTCTTGCATATTTCCCGTTCCGCCCCACCCACGGGGCAGAATGGGATAAGGGTATTTTTTGTTAAATTATTGCAGAAACGTTGAATTTGAATTATGAATATCGTATTAAACTATGACAAAATGTTGTATAACAGGCAATTCAGACTAAGGAATGTGTAATTTAAACAATTAAAAAGTCATTCTTCAAAATAAGAAAATATTTTAATGTCTTTCTGAAAAATGTACAATGCTTAATAACCACCAAACCACTAACTACTAGCCCTTTCGACAATAGTCACAAATCAGTATTTCCTCTTCATCTTCATCGTCTCTGCCAGCACATGAATTGAGTGCCCACTCTGGCATGCGACCCAGTCCTCATTAGAAACGGAGTAGAAGTCCCCACAGTTGAGACACTCAGCATCCTCTCTCTCTCATTCTCTTTTCTCCGTCATCTTCTTCCTCTTATTTTTCTTAAGGTCTTTGATGTCCTCTGTTTTGGTTTTTTTGGGGTGTACAAATTGATATTTTTGCCTTAAGTTGCATTGCTCTGTCCTGGCATTGTTTATATTTGGGAACCGTCATCCTTTCTGTAGGCCTACTTTACGTGCGACAGCATTCTGCAGTTCCTTCTTACAATGAGAATCTGTTAATACGACGGTTTTTTCTTTTAGTCTTATAAGCCGCCGAGTATTTAGACAGATTAGTGGGACTGGAGTGACAGCCTCGGGCTGTAAAGCTGAGTTGTTCGGCGAACATAGCTGGCTGGGAGAGTCTGGCATCCATGAACATCCAGGCTGGGTTTGCTTTCTACCTGCATCAAAATATGACGGGGCAGAACGGGACACTAGCCCATTCTGCCCCGTCCCGTTCCGCCCCAAGAGCACTTTTCACGTTAACAACTTTTATGGAGTGTAACAACTGACGTATTTAAACGCATTAAATAACTAAAGTATAACAAATGCCACGCACTTTAAGGGAATGTGTCATTTTGGGGTATACAATTAACAATTAACAGCTTACGTGGCGTTGAAAGTCACCAAACGTCAGAACAACGCAAGCGGTAACGTGACGGACAACAATTCACTTAGATCTCGCTCTTCAAACTAAATCAGAATGGCTGCCTTCACTTCCCTTCCATTCAGAGAAATAGTTACATGCCCATACAACAGGTTGCAACACTGTCCAGTCTAGAAAAGGGCAATTTCCCACTGTGCCCCGCTATGCCGCTCTGCACCGAGTTCCCCTAGCATCGGGGCCAAGATTTCGTACCACGCTGTTGGTGAGCGAAGCCCGCCTCCCGCTTACGTTGTTGACGTGGTACGGCGTTCTGTTGACGTGATACGGCTGTTTGCGTGCCGTTAAGTGGAGCTGTTTACGGGACCGCGTAGCGCTAGAGCTATTTCCGCCTTTCCGTTCTACAGCACAAACGTTACCAGAATGCTGAAAACTGTCAACAGCAAAATGACAAAAGTCTTGGTAATCAATGATCTGCAATACCTGCTCAAGAGTAGGATCGGAATATTTCACAATCTGTTCTCTGATCCTATCGTCTGACACATTCTGTGCGATCGCGTCCCTGATCATAGAGTCACTGTAATATTGTCCACAGACGCAACGGATCTCGCATTTCCGCGTTAAGCCTTGTACGAGGGTCATTCAATAATTAAAGAGACAAATTGGTCTGCGGAAAAACTGTTAGTAGGGCAAGTTTGGTACTTTTATGGCTTTAAGTTGTGCTCAAATGTGTGTGAAATCTTATGGGACTTAATTGCTAAGGTCATCAGTCCATAAGCTTACACACTACTTAACCTAAATTATCCTAAGGACGAACACACACACCCATGCCCGAGGGAGGACTCGAACCTCCACCGGGACCAGCCGCACAGTTCATGACTGCAGCGCCTTAGACCACTCGGCTAATCCTGCGCGGCGCTTTAAGTTGGCATCACTGGGATGAGCCCCTGATCAGCTGATGTATCAACACTGTTTTGTTTATAAACTCAAAAATACATTTCAAGATGGCGAGTCCGCTTGAAACGTCCACATTAATTGAACAATGTTCTGTTATTCGTTTTTTGCTTGCTGAAGGCGAGAAACCAGTGAATATGTACTGTAGAAGGTCTAACGTTTATGGTGAAGGTTGTATGAATCGCGCAAATTTGTACAAGTGAGTAGAACAGTTCCAAAATGGTCGCGACTTCGTGACTGACGAACACCGTTCTGGCCGAGTAGTTGCAGCTTCAACGCCCTCTCTTGAAGGTCGAACTGATGACATTATTCGTGCTGACCGCCGTTTGACTGTGGAAATGATAGTTGATAACGTTCAAGTTAGTACTGGCACAGTTCATAACATTATCTGTAACAAGCTGAAGTACCGCAGAACATGTGCAAGGTGGGTCCCAAAGGAGCTGACGCGGCTATATAAGGGAACAAGGTCAGAGTGTGCACAGAGCTAAAAGAACGCTATGAAAGAGAAGGTGAGTACTTCCTCAACAACATTGTAACTTGTGATGAAACTTGGGTTCACTATTATGAGCCAGAATCAAAAAGACAAAGCACGGAGTAGGAAGCACACTAACTCACCTGTCAAGAAATAATTCAGAACCCAAGCATCAGCAGCAAAAGTCGTATTGGCGGTGTTTTGAGATGCTGAAGGTCCAGTTTTTTGTGATTATCTCGAAGAGCAGCGTACAGTGAACAGCCAAGACTACTCGGATTTGCTTGCAAAATGGTTCGTTAGGAACAGATGCAATTGGCAGATTCTGCGGATTTGAAGCCGGAGTCGGTGCAGGCATAGGTGACTGTTGCGTCACAAGATAATGAATTAAAAATTGTGGTTGGGTAGTGGGTGGGTTGACATCGTAACGAGTTAGACAATGACAATGACACAAGAGCAAAAGGCGTGACGTACATGACGTGCTCCCACAGCTAGAACAATGCCACAAACGTGCAGTGTTGGAGCCGCGCGGGATCAGCTGAGCGGTCTGGGGGCGCTGCAGTCATGGACTGTGCGCCTGGTCCCGGCGGAGGTTCGAGTCCTCCCTCGGGCATGGGTGTGTGTGTTTGTCCTTAGGTTAATTTAGGTTAAGAAGTGTGTAAGCTCAGGGGCTGATGACCTTAGCAGTTAAGTCCCGTAAGATTTCACACACATTTGAACATTTTTGCAGTGTTGGGTTAGGAGAAACAGGGCAAATTAGAACACTTTAGTGCGAAGGAAAAGTCACGCTAGTCGTTGTCTCCACTGCCTCTCGCTTGGGAAGCTGCCATCTCATTTCCAGTTTTGTAAACCCTCGTCGCCAGTTTTGTAAAGGCCTCGTCGCTACTGCCTGTGGAGGCCGAGTTCGTGAGTTCGTGAAACGGCTTCTAGTGCAGTACACCGCTAAGGCAATTTCTCCCTGCCACTACTACACACCTATGCCCAAGGGTCAGTATCAGGATAGGAGAACGAAGGTTCTACAACCCTCCCGCCGGACGTTCGAGTCCTCCCTCGGGCATGGATGTATATGTTGTTCTTAGCATAAGTTAATTTGAGTAGTGTGTAAGTCTAGGGCCCGACGACCTCCGCAGTTTGGTCCCTTAGCAATTCTCACACTTTTGAACATTTCAACAAGGTTGTACAACACTCCAACAAATTAGTAACAAAGTCACACAAATGAGTTAAAAGGTTTATTTATCTTTGTGACTAGCTGAATATTGAAGTCTGCAACACTGCTTGAAAATATAACACAAAAAAGGCCCTCAATGGCTAAATGCGAATCATCGTAGGTAAACTTCACTATACGTAGCAAATGAAATTTACAACAACTGTCCGTTCACTTGTAAGAGTTCACTAAACGGTGTTCCCTGTCTAAGTCAGCCCTGGACGATGATCTGTAACGAAGTCGGCGGGTGCTGCTCTTCTGTCTTCCGCGTAGGCCTCTGTTCGTTGTCGTCCGCTCATTCGCGCATCGTACTCGGCCGGCAGCTGGCCGAGGCGAAGTCGATATCTTCATCCTCAGCGCAGCCCGTGGCGCTGGTGGAACTCGCGCAAGTGGCGGGTCTCTATGGCACTGGCACCAGCTCGCATCTGCGTGCCTGTGTTGCTTTTGCCCTGGCTGTCTCTTGTTGAATACTCTCTTTCAAATTCTAAAGGTGGCAGGGGTAAAATACAGGGAGCGAAAGGGTATTTACAATTTGTACAGAAACCAGATGGCAGTTATAAGAGTCGAGGGGCACGAGAGGGAAGCAGTGGTTGGGAAGGGAGGAAGACAGGGTTGTAGCCTCTCCCCGATGTTATTCGATCTGTATATTGAGCAAGCAGTAAAGGAAGCAAAAGAAAAATTCGGAGTAGGTACTAAAATCCATGGAGAAGAAATGAAAACTTTGAGGTTCGCAGATGACTTCGTAATTCTGCCAGAGACAGCAGAGGACTTGGAAGAGCAGTTGAACGGAATGGACAGTGTCTTGAAAGGAGGGTATAAGATGAACATCAACAAAAGCAAAACGAGGATAATGGATTGTAGTCAAATTAATTCGGGTGATGCTGAGGGAATTAGATTAGGAAATGAGACACTTAAAGTAGTAAAGGAGAGAGGATATAAAATGTAGACTGGCAATGGCAGGGAAAGCGTTTATGAAGAAGAGAAATTTGTTAACATCGAGTATAGATTTAAGTGTCAGGAAGTCTTTTCTGAAACTATTTGTATGGAGTATAGCCATGTATGGAAGTGAAACGTGGACGATAAATGGTTTAGACAAGAAGAGAATAGAAGCTTTCAAAATGTGGTGCTACAGAAGAATGTTGAAGATTAGATGGGTAGATCACATAACTAATGAGGAGGTATTGAACAGTTTTGTGGCGGCGTTCGTAGCGACAAGCAATTCGCTGTAGAAACGGCTTACGAAGTCACCGCCACACTTTTAATAGCGGGCCGACCGGTCCGCTGGAACAGTGAACAGAAAGATGAAAACCCAAACACTCTGATCAAATAAAAGTCGGTACTTATCTTTATTAACGAAGATACAGCAACACAGTAGTGAACTCCGTCTCTACAGAAATCTGTCTAGTTCGAGTCGGGGCGGCTAGGTCAGCGTCGGCTGACGACAAACAACAACTCTGCTGCGATGAACACACAACTGACTAGCAAGTACACAATTCGGTGGCGAGTATACAACTGAGCGGCGAATACAGAACTGTCCTAGCGCTCGCGACTCCAGCGCTTAAGAAGCCAGAAGCCAGCGGTGGCGCGCGCAGACTTGCGGCGATTTCCTGTCTCGCTGGCGCTGCTTATGCGGACGGCGTCTGGACTTTGATGCTGCCAACCTTTTGGCAGCTGGCTCGGGTGGCATTACTGGCTAGGATATAACAAACAGAATTGGGGAGAAGAGGAGTTTGTGACACAACTTGACTAGAAGACGGGATCGGTTGGTAGGACATATTCTGAGGCATGAAGGGATCACCAATTTAGTATTGGAGGGCAGCGCGGAGGGTTAAAATCGTAGAGGGAGACCAAGAGATGAATACACTAAGTAGGCTGCAGTAGGTACTGGGAGATGAAGCAGCTTGCACAGGAGAGAGTAGGATGGAGAGCTGCATAAACCAGTCTCAGGACTGAAGACTACAACAACAACAACGTCTCTTGTTCGGACGACGCAGCACATTCAGCAGCATATGTGGATCCTGTCTGTTAAATGTGTTGCGAATAGAGTTACTAGCAAAGAATTCCTCCTCTGTTAGCCAAAACTAATCCAACTCTATTGCAGTCAGTAGCCAGTTGATATGTTTAATGCTGATTTCGAACCACGGCACCGACCTGCGTTCTTAACTTGGCGTTGCTGGAGGTGAAGAGAGTATGTTTGTGGCTGTTAAAATCTGGTTCCCCCAGCGGGAATGGAGACTACACCTTAGCCATTACAAGCTAGCCTTAGTCCAACCAACTACAGAATTTCAAATGTGTTTGAGTCTTGTTTTTGTCCTAATTGAGTTCAAAAATGGTTCAAATGGCTCTGAGCACTATGGGACTTAACTTCTGAGGTCATCAGTCCCCTAGATTTAGAACCACTTAAACCTAACTAACCTAAGGACATCATACACATCCATGCTCTAGACAGGATTCGAACCTGCGACCGTAGCGGTCGCGCGGTTCCAGACTGTAGCGCCTAGAACCGCTCGGCCACTCTCGCCGGCACCTAATTGTGTACGTAACACACTGTGTGAGAAGTGTTGACTTCCATTTGAGCTGTTCTTGTGAATAACCTATTCGTGGTCTAGTAGCAAACGTCATGCAGTGGCTGCCGCTGTGACAGAGCGATTATAGGCGCTTTAGTCCGGAACGGCACTGCTGCTAAGGCCGCAGGTTCGAATCCTGACTCGGGCATGGATGTGTGTGATGTCCTTAGGTTAGTTAGGTTTAAGTAGTTCTAAGTCTACGGGGGCAACGGCCTTGCCGCAGTGAATACACCGGTTCCCGTGAGATCACCGAAGTTAAGCGCTGTTGGAGTGGCCAGCACTTGGATGGGTGACCATCCAGCCGCCATGCGTTGTTGCTATTTTTCGGGGTGCACTCAGCCTCGTCATGCCAATTGAGGAGCTACTCGACCGAATAGTAGCGGCTTCGGTCAAGAATACCATCATAACGACTGGGAGAGCAGTGTGCTGACCCCTCGTCCCTCCTATCCGCATCCTCCTCGGAGGATGACACGGCGGTCGGATGGTCCCGGTAGGCCACCCGTGGCATGAAGACGAAGTGCAAGTCTAGGGGACTGATGACCTCAGATGTTAAGTCCCATAGTGCTTAGAGCCATTTGAACCATCATACAGTGCGACCACAAAGACGTGGTACCAAACCCATCCTGTTCCGTTCTTTTTTAAGTCGTATTCTGTATGTTGCTGAGAGCATCAGTCTGACAGAAGGTCAGAGACAGTTTCGTTCATTTTCTAACCAGCCAGTTATAGAAAAGTCTTGCGGATACATTTTTGTGAAAGGGGTCATGGTTGTCTGTCATGCTAAGATCAACTTGAGCGCCATCATCCAGTGGCCGCTTGACAAAGACTGGCGTCCACTCACGTGATCGCGATGCATCGGGCATAGAGCCTCTGATCTCTAGTGGAATTTTCTGCGCTCAAATCAGCAAAAAATGCTTCAAATGGCTCCGACCACTATGGGACTTAACATGTGAGGTCATCAGTCCCCTAGAACTAACTAACCTAAGGACATTACACACATCCATGCCCGAGGAAGAATTCGAACCTGTGATCGTAGCAGTTGCGCGGTTCCGGACCGAAGCGCCTACAACCGCTCGGTCACAATGGCCGGCTCAAATTAGCAAGTATGACATTGTGTAACATTGTGTATGATATACACTACTGGCCATGCGGATGATAAACTGGTATTCATTGGACAAATATATTATACTAGAACCGACATGTGATTACATTTTTACGCAATTTGGGTGCGTAGATCCTGAGAAAGCAGTAGCCAGAACAACCACCTCTGGTCGTAATAACGGCCTTGATACGCCTGGGCATTGAGTCAAACAGAGCCTGGATGGCGTGTATAGGTACAGCTGCCCATGCAGCTTCAACGCGATACCACAGTTCATCAGGAGTAGTGACTGGCGTATTGTCACGAGCCAGTTGCTCGGCCATCATTGACCAGACGTTGTCAATTGGTGAGAGATGTGGAGAATGTGCTGGCCGGGGCAGAAGTCGAACATTTTCTGTATCCAGAAAGCCCCGTACAGGACCTGCAAAATGCGGTCGTGCATTATCCAGTTGAAATGTAGGGTTTCGCAGGGATCGAATGACGGGTAGAGCCATGAGTCGTAACACATTTGAAATGTAACGTCCACTGTTCAAAGTGCCATCAATTCGAACAAGAGGTGACCGAGACGTGTAACCAGTGGCACCCCATACCATCACGCCGGGTGATACGCCAGTATGGCGATGACGAATTCACGCTTCCAATGTGCGTTCACCGCGATGTCGCCAAACACGGATGCGACCATCATGATGCTGTAAACAGAACCCGGATTCATCCGAAAAAATGACGTTTTGCCATTCGTGCACCCAGGTTCGTCGTTGAGTACACCATCGCAGGCGCTCCTGTCTGTGATGCAGCGTCAAGGGTAACGGCAGCCACGGTTTCCGAGCTGATAGTCCATGCTGCTGCAAACGTCGTCGAACTGTTCGTGCAGATGGTTGTTGTCTTGCAAAAGTCCCCATCTGTTGACTCAGGAATCGAGACGTGGCTGCACGATCCGTTACAGCCATGCGGATATGATGTCTGTCATCTCGACTGCTAGTCATACGATGCCGTTGGGATCCAGCACGGCGTTCCGTATTACCCTCCTGAACCCACCGATTCCATATTCTGCTAACAGTCATTGGATCACGACCAACGCGAGAAGCAATGTCGCTATACGATAAACCGCAATCGCGATAGGCTACAATCCGACCTTTATCAAAGTCGGAAACGTGATGGTACGCGTTTCTCCTCCTTACACGAGGCATCACAACAACATTTCACCAGGCAACGCCGGTCAATTGTAGTTTGTGTATGAGAAATCGGTCGGAAACTTTCCTCATGTCAGCACGTTGTAGGTGTCGCCACCGGCGCCAACCTTGTGTGAATGCTCCGAAGAGCTAATCATTTGCATATCACAGCGTATTCTTCCTGTCGGTTAAATTTCGCGTCTGCAGCACGTTATCTTCGTGGTATAGCAGTTTTAATGGCCAGTAGTGTAATATTACGTTTCAGCATGCTCCGTGGCGATTTTGTATGGCATTCTGATATAAGTGTATTTAATTATGGCCTTAACTTGTTCAAGTCTGTAGTACAACTCGTGCCATGACAACTTGAATATTTCACATTTTTGAATTTATGAGGAGCATTGTTTGTGCAATAGAAAACGTGGTCTAAAACGGAATAAAGTTTAACATTTGGGAGATTTTGTTGTGTTTGTGTTTAATAAAGGAGTTAAAGCAGTGGAGGCAATTCGAAACACCTGTACCCTATGTACAGTGAGTGCTATCGAGAAAGACAAGGTGCATCATTTCAGGAAGACAAACAGGCTTGGATGAAGGAAGTTTAGGTAATTTGATACTATGATCAATGACAGTGTATCTGTTAATTATCAAGTGTGACGACCAATTAATCTTCATGCGCCACTTGCCTTCAGTAGTCATATTGAGGTTAAAAGAAAGAAAGGAGTATTAGAAAGTAGATGTGAAGCAGAATCTAGAACTGTGAAGGATGGGGACGGAAGTCGTCCTTGCCCTGTCGAAGGATTGATCCTGGCAGATGACTCATTAGATTCATGGAAGCCACCGTAAACCTAAATCAGGCGATTTGAAGTACAGTATGCGAACTTCATAAGGAGAAAATAGTGGGCAAGCCATAACAAATACTATCTCAAACTATGTGCTATGTAAGCCTACAAGATGTATTGTTATTGATAAACATCTGGTGGCACGAAGAAGGTGTTTTCTGTTACGAACTACTTCACACAGAGGTAACCATCGCAGCTGACATTTGTTTCCAACAAAGGAGATGCCTTACAGTCGCAGAGTAACAAATGCAAGATGGAAGATAGCACCAAAGAGACTGGTTGGCAAACACGCCTGCCGCACGTCTTCTAATCTGGCACAGACGTAGTTTCTGTTTTCTTTTATTTGTCTTGTTTTGTTGATTGCGCTCTTATCGTGGCTTAACTCACAACCAGCATGTCACTACATGCATGTGATCGAAAAAGTATCCGCGCATCATCAGATTGTTTTCGATAATGAGGTGGAATGTACTGTTGACAATTTCTCTGATATTAGTGTCCATTATGTTTAATAATCTAACGGGAAACGCTATTAACATGCACTACACTAGTAAAACTGGTGTCTCTTCGTAACAACATGCAACGATTGGTTATCGTAATTAAACGTGGAAGCTTTTGTCATACTCAAGAAGCTTTACCAGATGTTGTTGTTGTGGTCTTCAGTCCAGAGACTGGTTTGATGCAGCTCTCCGTGCTACTCTACCCTGTGCAAACTTCGTCATCTCCAAGTAACTACTGCATCGTACGTCCTGAATCTGCTTGGCGTATTCATCTCTTGGTCTTCCTTTACGATTTTTACCCTCCTCGCTGCCTTCCAATACTACTTCGGTGATCCTTTGATGCCTCTGAACATGTCCTACCAACCGATTCCTTCTTCTAGTCAAGTTGTGCCACAAATTCCTCTTCACTCCAATACCACCCAATTCTGTAAAGAATTCTACCCATCTAATCTTCAGCATTCTTCTGTACCACCACATTTCGAAAGCTTCTATTCTCTTCTTGTCTAAACTATTTATCGTACATGTTTCACATCCACACATGGCTACATTGCTACATTTTACACAAAAACTGTTAGAAAAGACTTCATGACACTTAAATCTACGCTCGATGTTAATAAATTTATCTTCTTCAGAAACGCTCGTCTTGCCATTGACAGTCTACGTTTTATATCCTCTCTACTTCGGCCATCATCAGTTATTTTGCTCCCTAAATAGCAAAACTCATCTACTACTTTAAGTGTCTCATTTCCTAATCAATAAATTTCTCTTCTTCATAAACGCTCGTCTTGACATTGCCAGTCTACATTTTATATCCTCTCTACTTCGACCATCATCAGTTATTTTGCTCCTCAAATAGCAACACTTCTTTACTACTTTAAGTGTCTCTTTTCCTAATCTAATTCCCTCAACATCACCTGATTATATTAGACTACATTCCATTATCCTCGATTTGCTTCTTTTCAAGACACTGTCCGTTCCGTTCAACTGCTCTTCCAGGTCCTTTGCTGTCTCTGACAAAATTACTATGTCATCGGCAAACCTCAGAGTTTTTATTTCTTCTCCATGGATTTTTAATTCCTACTCCAAATTTTTCTTTTGTTTCCTTTACTGCTTGCTCAGTATATAGATTGAATAACTTTGGGGACAGGCTACAACCCTGTTTCACTCCCTTCCCAACCACTGCTTCCCTTCCATGCCCCTCGACTCTTATAACTGCCATCTGGTTTCTGTTCAAATTGTAAATAGCCTTTCGCTCCCTGTATTTCACCTTCCACCTTCAGAATTTGAAAGAGAGTGTTCCAGTCAACATCGTCTAAAGCTTTCTCTAAGTCTACAAATGCTAGAAACGTAGGTTTGCCTTTCCTACATATATCTTCTAAGATAATTCGTAGGGTCAGTATTGCCTCACGTGTTCCAACATTTCTACCAAATCCAAACTGATCTCCCCCAGGGTCGGCTTCTACCAGTTTTTCCATTCGTCTGTGAAGAATTCGTGTCAGTATTTTGCAGTTGTGACATACTGAACTGAGAGTTAGGTAATTTTCACACCTCTCAACACCTGCTGTCTTTGGCATTGGAATTATTATATTCTTCTTGAAGTCTGAGGGTATTTCGCCTGTCTCATACATTTTGTCAGGGCTGGCTCTCGCAAGGCTATCAGTAGCTCTAGTGGAATGTTGTCTAGTACCGGGGCCTTGTTTCGACTTATGTCTTTCAGTGCTGTGTCAAATTCTTCACGCAGTATCATATCTCCCATTTCATCTTCACCTACGTCCTGTTCCATTTCCATAATATTGCCCTCGGGTACATCGCCCTCGTACAGACCCTTTATATACTCCTTCCACCTTTCTGCTTTCCCTTCTTTGCTTAGAACTTGTTTTCCATCTGAGCTCTTGATATTAATACAAGTGGTTCTCTTTTCTCCAAAGGTCTCTTTAATGTTCCTATAGGCAATATCTATCTTACCCCTAGTCATACATGCCTCTACATCCTTGCATTTGTCTTCTACGGATCACTGCTTAGCCATTTTGCACTTCCTGTCGATCTCATTTTTGAGACGTTTGTATTCCTTTTTGCCTACTTCATTTACTGCATTTTGTATTTTCTGCTTTCATCAATTAAATTCATTATCTTTTCTGTTAACCAAGGGTTTCTACTAGCCCTCGTCTTTTTACCTACTTGATCCTCTGCTACGTTCACTATTTCATCTCTCAAAGCTGCCCATTCTTGTTATATTGTATTTCTTTCGCCTGTTCTTGTCAATCGTTCCCTAACACTCTCCTTGGGGCTCTCTACAACTTCTTGTTCTTTCAGTTTATCCAGATCCCATCTCCTTAAAGTCCCACCTTTTTGCAATTTCTTCGGTTTTAATCTACAGTTCATAACCAATAAATTGTGGTCAGAGTCCACATCTGTCCCTGGAAATGTCTTACAATTTAAAACCTGGTTCCTAAATCTCTGTCCTACTATTATATCATCTATCTGAAACCTTCTAGTGTCTCCAGGCCTCTTCCACGTATACAGCCTTCTTTCATGATTCTTAAACCAAGTGTTCCTTCTCTTCCTTTTCCTACTATCGAATTCCAGTCCCTTCACTGTCTGAATAATTTCTTTTACCTCATCATACGGCTCTGCAGTCTCTTCGTCATCTGCGGAGCTAGTGGGCATATAAACTCGTACCACTGTGGTAGCTTTACCAGACTACAACGTTAATACGACGACGTGACTGTGAAAGTACTAACTGAATGAAACACAGTTAACTGAGTACTCTGGATGTAAATATGTTTACTTCCTCTCCTCGTATCAGTATATGAGCGGCAAGCTGGAACACACGACAGGCAAGCATTTGCAATGGCTCACTGGAAGAGATCAACTCGAAATAGAGTCGTCGCTGTTATTGAAGGGTAATGTTCCTTCAGGGAAGCTGGCAGAAGGTATGACGTGCGACATACCTCTGTAACGAGATGGTGGAGGAACTACCTTGTAAGAGGTTCCACCAATAGAGGTCCTGGCTCAGGCAGGAAGAGAGTGAGATCACAGCAGGAGGACAAAGAGCTAGGGTCTAAGAGCAGAGAAAATCCATTTCTGAACGCGAAGCAGTTGCGGTGGGAGACCGATTTCCCCAGCTCCAGTGACACGATTCGCTGGAGGCTGAGGGACGCCGGACTGCACGCCCGACTATCTGCCACGAAACAAGAGCTCACCGAAGACAATGTTTCATATCGGCTGGCATTTGCGGTGCTCCATCTGAGTGTGTCGTGCGAAAACATTTTCATTGACGAGAAGGTGTTTTCCACCAGTAACGACGGTCCATTTATTGGCCTCAAGGGATTCGCCATCGAAGCTAATATGTAACCATAACGATAGAAGTGGGTTTCATGCTGGCCCACATATTGGAAAATGTGATGATTCTGTCAGTGTGAATGCTGTACAGAGAAAGGGGTTTCACATTGCAAGAGGACCATTCTCCCGTCCACAAGCCTGCATTCGTTCAGCAGCTCTCCATGATTGGCGTCAACGTCATGGACTGTCCGCCATGGGCTGCTAATATAAACCCTATGGAAAACATGTGGGCTGAGGTCACCAGAATATTGACAGAGAACTGGCCATGAAACCAACCAACTACAGATGACGCTCTTTGGGACTGTGTTCTTGGAGCCTGGGAGGAAGTCGTTTCTTCAGTCTGTTACATCCGCCGGCTTATAGGTTCTATGCCAAGACGAGCGACACAAGTGAAAAATATTGTGATATTCTGGATAAAAAATTACGGCCCTTAAAACATTTTGTTATGTCATCTTTTTCTTCTCTTTTTTCTCACTGAAAGCCAGTGAAAGATCACTTGGCAACAGATAAAATAGAATTGAGTTAGTTCTCCTTTGAGTTGCCTTTATTATTGAATTGAGTTTCTTTTCAATACACACCTTGTTTTATTTCATGTATACCTTTTCTGGATAGAAAGCAACCAGTTTAGACAGACGCTTTAAAAGTAATTTGTGCTATTTTAAATACATATCTCTCTTACCCTCCATCCATTAATACACCCTCCGTCCTCCAAAAATTATGCAAACGATTTGGTCTTACATTTATTCATCGTTAATTCCTCCTCCATTCTCTCTCTCCTCTCTCTCTTGCCTCTCTTACATTATCACTCCAGTTGCCCTCTACTCCATTCTCCCAAAACGTTTCCATTGGAACTATTCGTTCTCATTTAACTTCTGCTTTCTTTATTGTGTTGCATCATTCCTCTCAGAATCTATGAAACTGTATTCTTTCATATCTGCTTACCTACAACACAGGCCAACGAAATTTTTTTTTTAAAAAACATTTTTTACTTGATAGCTGATCTTCGTAGATTTTTATGAGTTGAATCCAAATCTAGCATTAGTTTTTTTGTATCACCCATAGTTTTCGAGTAATATGCTTTTTACTATATGGTATAAAAATCCTATGCCATACGTTAAATGGGGAAATTAATGAAACGCTTTGTTAAAACATAAACATGGTTTGTATTTACAGTAAGCTACTTAAAACAATGATATGTAAAGCTTTGAACATAGCTGCTATGGTTCAGTGACCGTGTCGGAATTATATTGTAACAAATAAGCCCTTGGTCACAAATATTAAGTCAAAATTGACCTGGTTTCGACGCTACTATGAGCGACGTCTTCAGAATTAGACTAACTGTACTAAAACATTAGGTATATAGCACATTAATAAAATTAAAGTTTGTACTGACTCGAAAAGATGCAGTACTTACAAGTCACATATTAAAAAAGATCGAAGCCGGAATGGCGACGTCATGGACACTTGTGAGATGGCGAGCTACTTAAGGCTGCTCGTACTGTGAACAAGGGTTGCAACAAGACTGAGGTGCCCACTTTAGAAAGTGTGGGCAAGTAAACATGGTGTTGCTACGAGCGCCATCTAGTAGCCGCAGAAACAACTAGGCTACTGTACATTCAAAATTAGACACATGAAATTGTGATGCAGCTGATTCAGGCATAACGTAAGCATTAATAATAACAGGATGAAGTTACATATTTATCTGCTTTAAATAGAGATACATTTTGTAACGTAAAAATGTTAGTTGTGACATACAAGAAAACAGCAAAGATGTGACAGGAAAACAACATTTCGGTAAATGGCATGAGTAAATCTGAATCAAAGATCAAGCAATGGATTTATACAGTCGAAAAAGTTTTTATTTCGCAGCTGCAGCTGTTCGTTGAGAATGATGCCATCATGACGAGTGAGATGTTTGAAAATCTCCAATTCCTCTAAGACATCTAACCTACGCCCCTTCTTTTCGGTGTGCAGAATACTGTTATCGCCTATGGCTTTAGGCACGTGTCCAGTAATTAAGAGATGATCGGCAAGGGATGAATTTAGGGGACTGGTGCTGTTCTTTCTCAAAAGATGTTCTTTGTATCTGCTGGTGAAAGCACGTCTGGTTTGCCCTATATAATAGGAGGAGCAGGTATCGCAGATGATCTTATAAACGCCAGAACTTTCTGTAGGGGAGCGAATGGATTTCAAATTATGAATGAAGTTTCTCTTTAGATTATTATTAGTAGAGAAGGCAACATTGCAGTTGTATTTGTTGCGAGGCATGCGCTGAATCTGGTTGGAAATGGGTCCTATGAAAGGAATAGGAAAACGTTTGTTTGCGTTAATTTCAGTGCATGAGGTGTTGAGCGTGGTAGTTCTTGCAGTTTTCTTTTTTTTTTGGTATATCGTCCACTATGTTAGGCGTATATTCATTATTGACTGCTATGGTTTTAAGTAAATTAATCTCCTCATTAAACATTTCTGTTGAAAGTGGTATGGAGGTGGCTCGCTGGACAGCAGAGTGAATAAAGGTCATTTTTTGAGACTGTGGATGAAAAGAGGAAGCAGGCACGATTTGGTCAGTATACGTTTCTTTTCGAAAAATATTGAAAGTGATGTTATTGTCTTCTATTGTAAGCGTCAAGTCTAAATAATTTAATTGGCGGTTATCGTTTTCGAGTTCCATAGTGAAAGAAATGTTTTAGTACAGTTAGTCTAATTCTGAAGACGCCGCTCATAGTAGCGTCGAAACCAGGTCAATTTTGACTTCATATTTGTGACCGAGGGCTTATTTGTTACAATACAATGATATGTGTTAATAGAGGTTTCACCTGTTTGCTGGAATTGGTTTGTATTTCCTTTCTCTTTTTTCTTTGTAGATTCTTGTATAGCTTTTTCTACAATGAGTCGCTTGCTGAACTCCACAGTGAAGTGACCAACAGTAGTCCCCCATCATGTTGGTGTTCCAGCGGCCTTGGTAGCGTTTTTCCATCACTTTAATGTCCTGGCGAAAATGCTCTCTTTGGTCCTCACTAACATCTCCCATATTGTCCGGGAAATAGTCAAGGTGACTGTTCAAAAAGTGAACTTTCAGGCTCATTAAACATCCTGAAGTATTAAACTTCTCTAACATTGTAGCTATGTTAGGTTCATGTTCGAAGACAAACAGACAGACACGACCGTTTTATAGATTTACCGTTAGTGCGTATTACTGGTAACATAACATGCTTTATGAGTCCCCAATAGACTAGCTACCGTACAGAGAGGACGCGATAGGTTGGCATCCAGTCACCGAGAACTGTTCGTCAAAGGTCGTTCACTATCCAGTATACTTAGCGTTGAATGTTCCCCGTTTCAGGTTGCTGCCACCTTTAGTGACCCCAAACATGAGACACTGTAATTGCCTGCAGAAGAATCAGTTTGTTGTCTGTGTGAACGGATAATTGTTTGATTAATAACAGTAATTATACTTTCATTCAAACACATTATGCAACACGAAACACACAGATGTTTATTTACTAAACGTTTTGAATGTCATTTTTCTTCTCCTCGTTGCAGTGTACTACAACAGCCTTAATTTGATTTCTCAGTCTGTTCGAAAAATACGTACTGAATTTGATGATCACCATCTCTTTGTTGCAAAATTTCGAATTTGTCTTACTTCCGCGCCAAAATGTTTACCAGCAACTGATTGGCACGAGTCGCAACGGCCATGTGTTGTCAGTACGGGAAGACATACCAGAAAAAAAAACTTCCTGGCAGATTAAAACTGTGTGTCCGACCGAGACTCGAACTCGGGATCTTTGCCCTTTGCGTGCAAGTGCTCTACCATCTGAGCTACCGAAGCACGACTCACGCCCCGTATTCACAGCTTTGCTTCTGCCAGTACCTCGTCTCCTGCCTTCCAAACTTTACAGAAGCTCTCCTGCTAACCTTGCAGAACTAGCACTCCTGAAAGCAAGGATATTGCGGAGACATGGCTTAGCCACAGCCTGGGGGATGTTTCCAGAATGAGATTTTCACTCTGCGGCGGAGTGTTCGCTGATATGAAACTTCCTGGCAGATTAAAACTGTGTGCCCGACCGAAACTCGAACTCGGGACTTCGCAGGAGAGCTTCTGTAAAGTTTGGAAGGTAGGATACGAGGTACTGGCAGAAGTAAAGCTGTGAGTACCGGCCGTGAGTCGTGCTTCGGTAGCTCAGATGGTAGAGCACTTGCCCGCGAAAGGCAAAGGTCCCGAGTTCGAGTCTCGGTCGGGCACGCAATTTTAATCTGCCAGGAAGTTTCGTATCAGCGCACACTCCGCTGCAGAGTGAAAATCTCATTCTGGATACCAGAAAAAACTCCTCACATCCTCCATCTCGGCAGTAGCCACACTAGCTACCCCTCTGCCCTTGAGCTATGCAGCAAACTTTACTTAGCTCACGGCCCGGTTCAACAACGTCAATTAGAATGAAACAAAGCTTAAAACAATATTGTCTCTGTTAATTCTTTTGTCAGTGAGCAGGACAGCTGAAGTCCTAAGAAGTTCTCAACGTTAGTTGACACTTCTGGAATGATGTGCTCTTTGCTAAACAGATGGTGTTATGAAATACGGCTGAGAACCTCTGGCAGCACGAATAGTTGTTTCAGGGTGCATGCGGCCCACGGGTCGCAATTGAACGACCACTAGCCTGAAATACCTTTGTATAAAAAAACTAGCTCTACCCGACCACGCTTTCTTACTGCTCAGTTTGCTTAAATGGCAAAGAAAGAAAGGAGAAAGCACAAGTTTCTAATACGTATGAATTCAAAGAAGGCAACTGCGAAGAAGCTGTAACTGCTGTAACGAAATATTTTCGGTAGTTCCAAAAAGATGTTGCTTGACGACATTTAGTCTAATTTTAAATCACCAAGAACACACGCCACTTGGCCTGCTTAAGACTTCTTTATTGACTTTACTTAGCTATCCCAGAATCATCACATCTTTGCTACTAAAGAATAAACAAAAATTTTTTTAAAGATATTACATCATGTTATCAGTAATGAACTATAACTATTAACGGTCTTGGCAACTTCATAAAATATAAAAAGTCCATTTAGATATCATCACTGCTCCCCTTACAAAGCCATACTTCAGTTCTACATCTACATGGATACTCTGCAAATCACATTTAAGTGCCTGGCAGAGGGTTCATCGATCCACTTTCACAATTCTCTATTATTCCAATCTCGTATAGCGCGCGGAAAGAACGAACACCTATATCTTTCCGTACGAGCGCTGATTTGCCTTATTTCATCGTGGTGATCGTTTCTCCCCATGTAGGTCGGTGTCAAAAAACTTTTTCGTATTCGCAGGAGAAAGCTGGTGATTGGCGTTTAGGGAGAAAATACCGCCTCAACGAAAAACACCATTGATTTAATAATGTCCACCCCAAATCCTGTATCATTTCAGTGACACTCTCTCCTCTATTTGGCGATAATACAAAACGTCCTGCCCTACTTTTAACTTTTGCGATGTACTCCGTCATCCTCTCTGGTAAGGATCTCACACCGCGCAGCAGTATTCTAAAAGAGGACGAACAAGCGTAGTGTAGGCAGTCTCCTTAGTAGATCTATTACATTTCCTAAGTGTCCTGCCAATAAAACGCAGTCTTTGGTTAGCCTTCCCCACAACATTTTCTATATGTTCCTTCCAATTTAAGTTGTTCGTAATTGTAATTGAATTTACGGCCTTTAGATTTGACTAATTTATCGCGTAACCGAAGTTTAACGGATTCTTTTTAGCACTCATGTGGATGACCTCACACTTTTCGTTATTTAGGGTCAACGGCCACCTTTCGCACCATTCAGACATTTTTTCTAAATCGTTTTGCAATTTGTTTTGATCTCCTGATGACTTTATTAGTCGATAAACGACAGCGTCATCTGCGAACAACCTAAGGCGGCTGATCAGATTGTCTCCCAAATCGTTTATACAGATAAGGAACAGCGAACGGCCTATAACACTACCTTCGGAAACGCCAGAAATCAATTCTGTTTTACTCGATGACTTTCCGTCAATTACTACGAACTGTGACCTCTCTGACAGGACACATAACTGAGACAATGGAAATGTCGTGTGATTAGGGCCTCCCGTCGGGTAGATCTTTCGCCTGGTGCAAGTCTTTCGATTTGACGCCACTTCGGTGACTTGCGCGTCGATGGGGATGAAATGATGATAATTAGGACAACATAACACACAGTCCCTGAGCGTAGAAAATCTCCGACCCAGCCGGGAATCGAACCCGGGCCATTAGGATTGACATTCTGTCGCACTGACCACTCAGCTACCGGGGGAGGACACATAACTGAGACGATATTCCATAAGCACGCGATTTCACTACAAGCCGCTTGTGTGGTACAATTGTTCGACGAAAGAAGAAAGTACAAAATTATTTAGGGAAAATCACGAATACAGAAAGTATAAGTCGCTGAGGAATGACATATTTAGGAAGAGCAAGGAAGCTAAGACGAAATGGCTGCACAAAAAATGTGAAAAAATCGAGAAAGAAGTGATTGTCGGAGGGACCGACTCAGCATAAAGTCAAAACAACCTTCGGTGAAATTAAAAGGAGGATGGTAACACTGAGAGTGCAACGGGAATTCCATTTTTAAACGCAGACGAGAGAGCGGATGGGTGGAGAGAGTATATTGAAGGCGTCTATGAGCGGGAAGATTTGTCTGATGTGATAGAAGAAGAAACAGGAGTCGATATAGAAGAGATAGGGGATCCAGTATTAGAATCAGAATTTAAGAGAGTTTTGGAGGACTGAAGATCAAATAACGCACAAGGGATAGATAAAATTCGGCCAGAATTTTTAAAATCATTGGAGGAAGTGGCAACAAAGCGACTTTTCACATCTTAACAGCTAATGCATGGACGTTGTTTACCAGAAGAATTCAAAAGAAAATTGATGATGTGTTAGATGATGATCACTTTGGCTTCAGAAAAGGTAAAGGCACCAGAGAGGCAATTTTGACGTAGCGGTTGATAGTGGAAGCAATACTAAAGAAAAATCAAGACACGTTCATAGGATTTGTCGACCTAGAAAAAGCGTTCGACAATGTAGAATGGTGCAAGATGTCCCAATTCTGAGTAAAATAGGGATAAATTATAGGGAGAGACGGGTAATATACAATATGTACAAGAGCCAAGAGAGAATAATAGGAATGGGCGACCAAGGACGAGATGATCGGATTAAAAAGGGTGTAAGACAGTGATGTAGACGTCAATCTGAACATCGAAGAAGCAATGATGGAAATAAAAGAAAGGTTCAGGAGTGGAATTAAAATTCAAGGTGAATTCAGGATTCGCTGATGACATTGCTATCCTGAGTGAAAGTGAGGAAGAATTACAGGATCTACTGAATGGGATGAACGGTCTAATGAGTACAGAATATGGACGGAGAGTAAATCGAAGAAAGACGAAAGTAACGAGAAGTAGCAGAAATGAGTACAGCGAGACACTTAACATCAGAATTGATGGTCACGAAGATGAAGTTAAGGAATTCTACTACCTAGGCAGCAAAATAATCAGTGACGGACTGCGCAACGAGGACATCAAAAGCAAATTAGCATTCGGAGAAAGGGCATTCCTGACCAAGAGAAATCGACTAGTATCAGAAATGAGCCTTAATTTGAGGAAGAAGTTTCTGAGGATGTACGTCTGGATCACGGTATTGTATGGTAGTGAAACATGGATTGTGGGAAAACCGGAACAGAAGAGAATTAAAGCGTTTGAGATGTGGTGTTGCAGGCGAATGTTGAAAATTAGGTGGACTTATAATGTGAGAAATGAGGAGGTTCTGCGCAGAATTGGAGAGGAAATCAATATGTGGAAAACACCGACAAGGAGAAGGGATAGGATGATTCGACATCTGTTAAGACATCAGGGAATGAATTCTATGGTATTAGAGGACACTGTAGGAAGCATAAACTGTAGAGAAGCGCAGAGATTGGAACACACCCAGCAGCTAATTGCGAACGTAGGTTGCAAGTGCTACTCTTGGTTGAAGAGATTGGGATAGGAGGGGAATCCGTGATGGGCCGCATCAAACCAGTCAGAAGACCGATGACTCAAAAAAAAAAAAAAAAAAAAAATAGGTACTGGATACACGTCCTAACTTCCTTCTCTCTCCTGTCTCTTACCATCACTCTCTCTCCCTTTCTTTGTCCATCACCTCTTCCTTCTCCTCTCTCTGTCGATCACCACCTTCCCCTCTCACTCTGTCCATCTTCTCCTCATCCTGCTTCCCCACTCATTGTCCGTCTCCTCTTTCACATTTTCTATGACCATTTCCTCCCACCTCTCTGCCCATCTCTCTCCTTCCCTCCCTTATTGTTATTCCAAATTCAGGTTCTGCAGTAATAGTCTAACCATAAACCAGTAACCCATAAATACAGTTTTCCTGTTCGCTAACGATATTTGAATGTTGCATATTTTATATATGCAGGGTGAGTCACTAACCATTGCCACCAAGAATAACTCCGAAAGTATGACAGGAGCTGAAACGTTCGTGGGACAAATGTTGGACGGGACAAAGTGGGCCATAATATGTTGTTGGTTTTTTGTTGCTAGGTGGGGTCGCGTCAGAGGTATGAAGGCCACCTTTGTTTTTTTAAATGGGTTGCTGTAGTTTGGTACTTATTTTCTGATAGCGGCTATCGAGACGAATCCAATGATGTGTAACAGTAAGGTCTTTGAAGGTCAACGTAAGTCAAAAAGGTGGCATGAACGTCCATTTTCAGAAGGTGTTCGAAGTGATGACCATTGGTATCAATGCAGTGCTGCAATCTTCTTATCATGGATTGAGTGGTATTCCTTATCACATTGGTACTTATCGAAGCACATGCTCTTACAATTCTCTCTCGCATGTCTCCAGGTGTGGTTGGAAAGTCTTTATAAACAATGTATCTTACAAATCCCCAGAAGAAAAAAACCAAAGGCGTTAAGTCTGGCGATCGAGCCAGCCACGACACATCTCCTCTGCGTCCAATTCAACGATTTAGGAGCTATCTCTGCAACTCATTCCTAGCCATCAGCGAAAAATGTCCCGGACACCCATAGTGTTGATACCACATTCTGTTCTTTGTTCCTAAAGGTATTTCTTCCAATAACAGACCTAATGGTTCTTGCACGAATGTGGTGTACGTCCTACCATTAAAATTTCCTTCCATGAAATAGGGGCCTACAATTCTGTTCTCCAGAATCCCTCACCATACTTTCACCGACTACTGTTTTTGGTGTGCAACTTGGCGCAGCCAACATGGATTTTCACTTGCCCAATAACGCATGTTATGTAAATTAACATTTCCATTGTTCGTCAATGTGGCCTCGTCAGTAAATAAAATCAAATTAATAAATGTGTCATCCCTCTGAATCTGAAGTTCAGCCCATCGGCTGAATTCAATGCGACGCATACAATCCGTACCAGTTAATTCTTGGTGGGGACTGTTACGGTAAGGATGATATTTATGGCGATGCAGAACACGAACAACACACTCTAGCTCATGCCAGATTTCCTTGCGATATGACACGAACTAATACTAGGATCTCGAACCACAGTGGAAAGAGTACCTGTTTCCGTTTCCTCGTTAGTAACTTTCCTTTACCGCATATGTTTCCGATGCGTTAAAGATTCAGTTGTTCTCAATTTATCACACACATATTTAAACGTACGACGTGTAGGGTGAGTACGTTGAGTATATCTTTCAGCGTATAAGTCTCTAGCTCTCTCTGAATTTCGTTGGCATTCTCCTTAAATGGGAAGCACATTGACTTGTTCTTCAAAGGAGTGCGATATTCACATTCGCTTGATTCAACGATACTATTCTTACCGTTCCTGTTAGTGTTGTATTGCGAAACCGTCGAATGGTGTTTATATGTCAATGGTACGTCATATGGATACGCCGTTATCGGCGAATGTTTACTATTTGCACGACATACGAGAGAGAATTGTCAGAGCACGTGCTTCGATAAGTGCCGGTATGATAAGGAATACCACTTAATCCATGATAAGAGCCGGCCGCTGTGACCGAGCGGTTCTAGGCGCTTCACTCCGGAACCGCGCTGCTGCTACGATCGCAGGTTCGAATCCTGCCTCGGGCATGGCTGCGTGTGATGTCCTTAGGTTAGTTGGGTTTAAGTAGTTCTAAGTTCTAGGGGACTGATGGAAAAAGGGCTCTGAGCACTATGGGACTTAGCATCTGAGGTCATCAGTCCCCTAGAACTTAGAACTACTTAAACCTAACTAACCTAAGGACATCACACCCATCCATGCCCGAGGCAGGATTCGAACCTGCGACTGTAGCGGTCGCGCGGTTCCAGACTGAAGCGCCTAGAACCGCTCGGCCACACCGGCCTGCGGGGACTGATGACCTAAGAAGTTAAGTCCCATAGTGCTTAGAGCCATTTGAACCATTTGAACCATGATAAGAAGATTGCAGCACTGCATTGGTACCAGTGGTCATCACTTCTAACAGCTTCTGTAAATTGGCGTTCATGCCACCTTTGTGACCTTCGCTGACCTTCAGAGACCTTACTGTTACACATCATTGGATTCGTCTCGATAGCCGCTATCAGAACATAAGTACCAAACTATAGCATCCCATCTAAAAAAAACAAAAACAAAGTTGACCTTCATGCCTCTGACGCAACCCCACCTAGCAACAAAAAACCATCGTCATACCATGACCCCCGTTGTCCTATGCCCACAAACTTTTCAGCTCCTGTCATACTTTCGGAGTTATTTTTGCTGGCAGTAGTTAGTGACCACCCTGTATATATTTATTTATTAAAATGTATATTGTATGTAAGCATCTGAACGTTTATTACAGCGACGTGTAAAAATTTGAAGTAAATCCAAAAGGTACATTTTGAGATTTTTGTTAACAATATTTCCCCTCTATATATTAAAAATATGTACCGCGTGATCAAAAGGTCAGTATAAATTTGAAAACTGAATAAATCTCGGAATAATGTATATACAGAGGTACAAATTGACACACATGGTTGGAATGACAAGGGGTTTTATTAGAACCAAAAAAATACAAAAGTTCAAAAAATGTCCAACAGATGGCACTTCATCTGATCAGAAAAGCAATAATTAGTATAACAAAGTAAGACAAAGCAAAGATGATGTTCTTTACAGGAAATGCTCAATACGTCCACCATCATTCCTCAACAATAGCTGTAGCCGAGGAATAATGTTGTGAACAGCACTGTAAAGCATGTCCGGAGTTATGGTGAGGCATTGACGTCGGATGTTGCCTGTCAGCATCCCTAGAGATGTCGGTCGATCACGATACATTTGCGCCGGTCGGGGTGGCCGAGTGGTTCTAGGCGCTACAGTCTGGAACCGCGCTCCCTGCCGCCATTGGATAAGCAGGTGCCAGCAGAAAGTCGTATACTCCTAGCTCACGCATTTGTTACATAGCTTCATTCTTAATTTCTTTGCGCGTTTTTGGTACTTGCATTGTTTAATTAATAAATTTCGGGCATATTATAGTATTTGAGAGTTGTAGCATCGCGTTTTAGTACCTGAACAGTGTAGATTCGCGTAGTCGTCTGTCATCTGTTTTTGTTTTGAACGGCCAGTGTCGGTTGGTCACAGCCAGTGTGCTCCCTGCCGCCGTTGGATAAGCAGCTGCCAGCAGAAAGTCGTATACTCCTAGCTCACTCATTTGTTACATAGTTTAATTCTTAATTTCTTTGCGTGTTTTTGGTACTTGCGTTGTTTAATTCATAAATTTCGGGCGTATTATAGTATTTGAGAGTTGTAGCATCGCGTTTTAGTACCTGAATAGTGTAAAATCGCGTAGTCTCCTTCCGCCGCCAAGCAGTGTGTCAGCAGTGCACAAGTAGCAGCATTACTGCATTTACTAGGCAATCTTGTATTTTAATAACCGTTTAAATTTTGTGTCTATTTGTTTGTGCTCTCTGTAGATTAATTCAGACGTTCTTTGCACAACAGTTTTTAGCATGGATAGGGACTGCAACTGCTGTGTTCGGATGCAGGCTGAGTTGGCATCCCTTCGCTCCCAGCTTCAGGCAGTGTTGGCTTCGGTCACACAGCTTGAGGCTGTTGCCAATGGGCATCACTGTGGGGGTCCAGATGGGGGTTTGTCGGGGACGGCCAGCTCGTCCCACGCATCCCCCGATCGGACTACGACTGTGGCTGCCCGGGATAATGCCCACATTGAGGCTGATCCCTCACCTGTGGTAGAGTGGGAGATCGTTTCGAGGTGTGGCAGGGGGCGAAAGACATTCCGGAGGGCTGAACGGAAAGCCTCTCCAGTTTGTCTGACGAACCGGTTTCAGGCTCTGTCTCAGGCTGATACTGATCTTCGGCCTGACATGGCTGCTTGTCCTGTTCCAGAGGTTGCCCCTCAGTCTGCAAGATCCGGGCAGTCGCAGAGGGTGGGCTTACTGGGGAGCTCCAACGTCAGGCGCGTAATGGGGCCCCTTAGGGATATGGCAGCAAGAGAGGGGAAGAAAACCAATGTGCACTCCGTGTGCATACCGGGGAGAGTCATTCCAGATGTGGAAAGGGTCCTTCCAGATGCCATGAAGGGTACAGGGTGCACCCATCTGCAGGTGGTCGCTCATGTCGGCACCAATGATGTGTGTCGCTACGGATCGGAGGAAATCCTCTCTGGCTTCCTGCGGCTATCTGATTTGGTGAAGACTGCCAGTCTCGCTAGCGGGATGAAAGCAGAGCTCACCATCTGCAGCATCGTCGACAGGACTGCCTGCGGACCTTTGGTACAGAGACGAGTGGAGGGTCTGAATCAGAGGCTGAGACGGTTCTGCGACCGTGTGGGCTGCAGATTCCTCGACTTGCGCCATAGGGTGGTGGGGTGTTGGGTTCCGCTGGATAGGTCAGGAGTCCACTACACGCAGCAAGGGGCTACACGGGTAGCAGGGGTTGTGTGGCGTGGACTGGGCGGTTTTTTAGGTTAGATGGCCTCGGGCAAGTACAGAAAGGGCAACAGCCTCAAAGGGTGTGGGGCAAAGTCAGGTCCCCTAGAACTGAAAACTACTTAAACCTATCAACCTAAGGACATCACACACATACATGCCCGAGGCAGGATTCGAACCTGCGACCGTAGCAGTCGCGTGGTTCCGGACTGAAGAGCCTAGAACCGCTTGGCCACCGCGGCCGGCAATTGTAAAATGCGTTTTAGACAGGTACGTGCCGAGTAAAACTGTGAGGGACGGGAAAAACCCACCGTGGTTCAACAGCAAAGTTAGGAAACTACTGCGAAAGCAAAGAGAGCTTTACTCCAAGTTTAAACGCAGCCAAAACCTCTCATACAAACAGAACCCTTCTAACAGCCGTGTACCGCAAGTCTCTAGAGGAATGGAAGGTTCCAAATGATAGGAAAAGAGCACAAGTAGTCCCAGTCTTCAAGAAGGGGCGTCGAGCAGATGCGCAAAACTATACACCTATATCTCTGACGTCAATCTGTTGTAGAATTTTGGAACATGTTTTTTTGCTCGAGTATCTGGTCGTTTTTGGAAACCCAGAATCTACTCTGTAGGAATCAACATGGATTCCGGAAACAGCGATCGTGTGAGACCCAACTCGCTTTATTTGTTCATGAGACCCAGAAAATATTAGATACAGTTTCCCAGGTAGATGCCATTTTCCTTGACTTCCGGAAGGCGTTCGATACAGTTCCGCACTGTCGCCTGATAAACAAAGTAAGAGCCTACGGAATATTAGACCAGCTGTGTGGCTGGATTGAAGAGTTTTTAGCAAACAGAACACAGCATGTTGTTATTAATGGAGAGACGTCTACAGACGTTAAAGTAACCTCTGGCGTGCCACAGGGGAGTGTTATGGGACCATTGCTTTTCGAGTGCGCACGGAGGCTTTCCGGCAGTCGTTCTTCCCGCGAACCATACGCGAGTGGAACAGGAAAGGGAGGTAATGACAGTGGCACGTAAAGTGCCCTCCGCCACACACCGTTGGGTGGCTTGCGGAGTATAAATGTAGATGTAGATTTTCCTGATTTTTCCGCGGACGCGGCACTGCGGTGCTTGCAAGAGAGGCTAGAGGTCAGGAGCCGCGATAGTACGTTTTACAGTGTGGCGTTTCACCATTCATCTGATTGTGGTACATATTCGTCTTTTGAAACTCGTTTGTATCGTAGAAGGGGAGTTATTATAGACGATAGAAGGAATAAAACTGAGGCGGTCGCCAGCTACTTGGACTCAAGGCACCTGCACAGCTTGTCGTTCTGCGGCAGCAGCAACAGTGATCAGTGGATGAGCAACATCAAGATTTGCAAAATTTTGGAAGCGAAATCGACAAACTGAGCAATACTCTGGAAGGTTTCCAGGTGATTTTTTTCGATATGTATGTTTTTGGGGTGGAAAACTGGAAATCACTCCTCAAGAACTATCGCAATTCGCTTGGGGAGCTTATTATCAGAACCGTCAGTCGGAAGTAACGGCACAAATTTTGCAAAATGGGCCGGTTAGACAGCTACTTAAGGTGAGTTCCTATGGTCGGTTACCTTGATGCTACACATGCTGTGAGGTACTTCTACTTCTTTAGGAAGGTAGTTCAAGGTTTCGGCTGTGACTGTTACTGGCGACGATGGGTCAGAGGAACTGTTGTGAGATTCTGGTCAGACTGCACCTGTGGACACACCAGCCACTGCCTTGCATCTCACGCGTGGAGCATAGAAGCCATGAAGGCTTCTGACACCAACCTCTTATAACCAAACTATAGTGTGCGTCATTTACGATGGCGGCCGAGTTTGGGCTCCTTCTGTGCATCTGACGTCAGAAAACACAGCCAGCCAATGAATAGAGAACGACATTGCCAGAGCTCGACTGCAGTGCAGAGCACGGACGAGTGTCTTCAGTTTTAGATACTTTCAGTCATGAATAAAGTAATTGAACAAAAGCAATATCTTGATAGCAGACTTTGTTTTATACAAACTTTGGAAAAGGCATTCTTTATACCAATTGCTTCATATTCTATTAATTAATTAAAACAAACAAACAATAAGCCTCCTAATTCAGGCGATAACAAGGAAAGGTGTTTGTATCATTCTCACAAACCGCTTTTTCGCAATAAAGAACAGCGGTAATTGTTTATTTCCTATTGTACTTCGACGAAACGTGAGTAATTCATAGTCATACCAAAAATGTTTGTCGGTATTTTGCGTGATATTTTACAGTCCTCCAGGAGTTCTATTAAATGACGAGCTGCGTTAGCATAATGGTTAGGGTGTTTGGCTGCTAAATGAAACGTTCTGAATTCATACCTTGTTCGGCGCTTAATATTTTATTTATTTAAAAACAATATCGACGTGTCTTACTTCATGAATTTTATTCGTTTGAATGTAATTTTTTGAAATTACTAGTTCCTTGTCTCTTCAATGTAATCATAATAAGTTTTCGGTTTTTCTAATTTTGGCCTCCAATATTTCTTTTCACAACAGTTAAAAACAATGAAAAGGCACACATACAATATTCATGTTATCTCGTTTGTTTGCATATCTCCTCTTCCACAGTCGCTGTTTTACTATTCATCGAACATTGAACATCGAAAAAAAATTAGGTCACTTATGAGGGAAGGTATCAGTCAAGAAGATGTGTAAAAATCAAATTTTTGGGCCAAATAGTTTTTGTGAAATCGAATGATAAGTGTGTCAAAGCAGTCGGAACACCATGTGTCTGCACAGGCGAGCAGTCATGACAAAATCGCGCTCAGCGCAGAATGCGGGGAGCACATCTCTGTAGCAGCGAAAGGGTTAATGCGGCCGTGGTGGCTTTACTTCATAAACTGCGCGCTCACCCCTAAACTTAAGTTTGCGAACTGTACTATACTATGGCGCTGCTTCTCTTGGCGCGTGTGTCATTTGAAACTGGCAACGCAGCAACCTCCCGCGTCTGGGCGGGCATGCACGAGCCGACAAGATAAAAGAATGGAACTATAGCTGAGCACCTCCTTCCCCCTTTTCCTGTCCATCTTCTCCACCCTCCCCCCTCCCTCCATCCAGCCCCTCGCGCTCTCTCCATCACCGTCTACCTCCTACTCCCCCCCATCTGTCTAAATGCTCCACCACTCCTCTCTGCCCCTGTACTCCACCCCTTCTCTTTCTCCATCGGTTCCTATTCTGTCCCGCTACCCTCCTCCCTACTCTGCACATTTCCACCCCATCTCTCAGTAGGTCTATGCTTCCATATTTTCTCTGTCCATCTTCATCCACTCTCTGCTCATTTGCACCTCCCCCACTCTCTGTTCATCTCCTCCTCTACCCATTCTCTGACATTTTTATCCTCCCCATTTCTCTATACACCCCCTCCTCCCCCCTGTTTCTGTCTGTCTTCTCCTTATCCCTCTCTGTCTGTCCATCTCCTCCTTTACCTCCCGCTATCATTCTCCACCAGTCATCATCCCCTACTCCAACAGAAAGTCGGCGATTGTCACGTCGTTCTCACCCCCACAGTATTTCTTTCCAAACAGCAACAATATGTGCACCAAGTTTGGTTGAAATCGATCCAGGAGTTCGGGAAGAGCTTTTGTTCTGCGGCTTTTCCAGGTCCCCACACCTCACATGCATTTCACATGTATTTAACATGTTCTTGTTGTTGTGGTCTTCAGTCCAGAGACTGGTTTGATGCAGCTCTCCATGCTACTCTATCCTGTGCAAGCTTCTTCATCTCCCAGTACATACTGCAACCTACATCCTTCTGAATCTGTTTAGTGTATTCATCTCTTGGTCTCCCTCTACGATTTTTACCCTCCTCGCTGCCCTCCAATACTAGATTGATGATCCCTTGATGCCTCAGAATATGCCATACCAACCGATCCCTTCTTCTACTCAAGTTGTGCCAGAAATTTCTCTTCTCTCCAATTCTATTACATACCTCCTCATTAGTTATGTGATCTACCCATCTAATCTTCAGCATTCTTCTGTAGCACCACCTTTCAAAAGCTTCTATTCTCTTCTCGTCTAAACTATTTATTGTTCACGTTTCATTTCCATACATGGCTACACTCCAAACAAATACTTTCAGAAACGACTTCCTGACACTTAAATATATACTAGATGTTAACAAATTTCTCTTCTTCAGAAACGCTTTCCTTGCCATTGCCAGTCTACATTTTATGCCCTCTCTGCTTCGACCATCATCAGTTATTTTGCTCTCCAAATAGGAAAACTCCTTTACTACTTTAAGTGTCTCATTTCCTAATCTAATTCCGGCAGCATCACCCGATTTAATTCGACTACATTCCATTATCCTCGTTTTGCTTTTGTTCATGTTCATCTTATACCCTCCCTTTAAGACATTGTCCATTCCATTCAACTGCTCTTCCAGGTCCTTTGCTGTCTCTGACAGAATTACAATGTCATCGGCGAACCTCATAGTTTTCATTTCTTCTCCATGGATTTTAATACCTACACAAAATTTTTCTTTTGTTTCCTTTACTGCTTGCTCAATATACAGATTGAATCAAATCGGGGATAGGCTACAACCCTGCCTCACTCCCTTCCCAACCACTGCTTCCCTTTCATGCCCCTCGACTCTTATAACTGCCATCTGGTTTCTGTACAAACTGTAAATAGCCTTTCGCTGCCTGTATTTGACCCCTGAAACCTTTAGAATTTGAAAGAGAGTATTCCAGTCAACATTGTCCAAAGCTTTCTCCAAGTCTACAAATGCTAGAAACGTAGGTTTGCCTTTCCTTAATCTATTTTCTAAGATAAGTCGTAGGGTCAGTATTGCCTCATGTGTTCCAGTGTTTCTACGGAATCCAAACTGATCTTCCCCGAGGTTGGCTTCTACTAGTTTTTCCATTCGTCTGTAAAGAATTCGTGTTACTATTTTGCAGCCGTGGCTTATTAAACTGATTGTTCGGTAATTTTCACATCTGTAAACACCTGCTTTCTTTGGGATTGGAATTATTAAATTCTTCTTGAAGTCTGAGGGTATTTCGCCTGTCTCATACATCTTGCTGACCAGATGGTAGAGTTTTGTTAGGTCTGGCTCTCCCAAGGCTGTCAGTAGTTTTAATGGAATGTTGTCTACTCCCAGAGCCTTGTTTCGACTCAGGTCTTTCAGTGCTCTGTCAAACTCTTCACGCAGTATCGTATCTCCCATTTCATCTTCACCTACATCGTCTTCCATTTCCATAATATTGTCCTCGAGTACATCGCCCTTGTATATACCCTCTATATACTCCTTCCACCTTTCTGCTTTCCCTTCTTTGCTTAGAACTGGGTTCCCATCTGAGCTCTTGATATTCATACAAGTGGTTCTCTTTTCTCCTAAGGTCTCTTTGATTTTCCTGTAGGCAGTATCTATCTTACCCCTAGTGAGTGAAGCCTCTACATCCTTACATTTGTCCTCCAGCCATCCCTGCTTAGCCATTTTGCTCTTCCTGTCGATCTCATTTTTGAGACGTTTGTATTCCTTTTGTATTTAACATATGAGGCACATATTTATACACACATTTCACTTACATCTCGAGTGAATTTCGCCCTACAGTAACCCTATTCACGCAACTCTATTTTTATGACGTCATATCTCCTGAACTATTTGTCCTACAATGATATAATTTTCCAGCCACATTAGATGGTATGTGTGGATACTGTCTGCGAACTGTTTTGAGAATACAAATAGTAGAAAAAAATCATCATGCATGATGTGATGGTTTTTTTGCATCTAGTGTGTCATATAATAATATATTTTTGCAGGTACGTTCAATGATATACGTGAATACTGTCTGAAAAGCGTGTTAGCAATAGTGTAGGTGGTTTAAGAACTAATAAACTAAAGCGTGTGCCTGAAAAGGCAGCATTCCCACATGAACAGCGAAAATGTGATAAGTGGTAAACTTTTCATCTTCCATCATTTTCCGAGGGTGTCAGCGAAAAAAGGCTCGTAAAGGTTTGAAATTATGTGTAAAGTTTGATGCAAGTCTCTAAGTGCTCTTTTTTTCAATTACTGGAATAATATAACTCGCTGTTTACGCTTTGTAAGCTACGCTACTTTTTCACCGCCACCCCCACCCCTTCTCCCAGACAGGAAGTGATATGTGTACTAACTTTGGCTGGAATCGATCCAGTGTTCTAGGAGGAGATGTGGAACGAATTCACGTATACGTAAATTTTTGTAATATGTATGGCTTACGTGCATATGGAGTATTGTCTCAGTTGTACGACTGGAGCCGTGATTTCCTGCCAGAATGGTCACAGATTTGTAACGGACAGGACGTCACCGACTGAAACCAAGGCAATATCTGGGGTACCCGTGGTGGCGTTACAGGCCCTCTGCTGTTCTTAATCTACACTACTGGCCATTAAAATTGCTACACCACGAAGATGACGTGCTACAGACGCGAAATTTAACCGACAGGAAGAAGATGCTGTGATATGCAAATGATTAGCTTTCCAGAGCATTCACACAAGGTTGGCGCCAGTGGCGACACCTACAACGTACTGACATGAGGAAGGTTTCCAACCGATTTCTCATACACAAACAACAGTTGACCGGCTTTGCCTGGTGAAACTTTGTTGTGATGCCTCGTGTAAGGAGGAGAAATGCGTACCATCACGTTTCCTACTTTGATAGAGGACGGGTTGTAGCCTATCGCGATTGCGATTTATCGTATCGCGACATTGCTGCTCGCGTTGGTCGAGATCCAATGATTGTTAGCAGAATATGGAATCGATGGGTTCAGGAGGGTAATACGGAACGCCGTGCTGGATCCCAACGGCCTCGTATCACTAGCAGTCGAGATGACAGGCACCTTATCCGCATGGCTGTAACGGATCGCGCAGCCACGTCTCGATCCCTGAGTCAACAGATGGGGACGTTTGCAAGACAACAACCATCTGCACGAACAGTTCGCGACGTTTGCTGCAGCATGAACTAACAGCTCGGAGACCATGGCTGCGGTTACCCTTGACGCTGCATCACAGACAGGAGCGCCTGCGATGGTGTACTCAACGACGAACCTGGGTGCACGAATTGCAAAACGTCATTTTTTCGGATGAATCCAGGTTCTGTTTACAGCATCATGATGGTCACATCCGTGTTTGGCGACACCGCGGTGAACGCACATTGGAAGCGTGTATTCGTCATCGCCATACTGGCGTATCACCCGGCGTGATGGTGTGGGGTGCCATTGGTTACACGTCTCGATCAACTCTTGTTCGCATTGACGGCACTTTGAACAGTGGACGTCACATTTCAGATGTGTTACGACCCGTGGCTCTACCCTTCATTCGATCCCTTCGAAACTCTACATTTCAGCAGAATAATGCACGACCGCGTGTTGCAGGTCCTGTACGGGCCTTTCTGGATACAGGAAATGTTCGACTGCTGCCCTGGCCAGCACATTCTCCAGATCTCTCACCAATTGAAAACGTCTGATCAATGGTGGCCGAGCAACTGGCTCGTCACAATACGCCAGTCACTACTCTTGATGAACTGTGGTATCGTGTTGAAGCTGAATGGGCAGCTGTACCTGTACACGGCATCCAAGCTCTGTTTGACTCAATGCACAGGCGTATCAAGGCTGTTATTACGGCCAGAGGTGGTTGTTCCGGGTACTGATTTCTCAGGATCTATGCACCAAAATTGCGTCAAAATCAGTCACATGTCAGTTCTAGTGTAATATATTTGTCCAATGAATACCCATTTATCATCTGCTTTTCTTCTTGGTGTAGCAATTTTAATGGCAAGTAGTATATATAAACGTTTAGAAGACAACCGAATAGCATTCGTAGGTTGTTTTCTGGTGATTTTGCCTTTTACACTCTAGTAAAGTTGCGAGAAGATCATAATGTGCCATAAAATCATTAACACAAGACATTCGTATGGTGCGAACAGTGGCAGCTGATGCTGAACAATAAAAAGTGTGCCGTTCTCCTCACGGGCACTAAAAAAAAGTCATTTAAATTTCGGTTACATGAAAAAACCCCCAAATTTAAGGGTTGTCTTTTCAGTTAAGTACCTATGAATTACAATTATAATCAACTTAAATTCCAGCCAACACATAGGAAATGCTGTGGGGAAGAGGAAGAAGCTATGACTATGTTATGCTGGCAGAACACTCTGAAGGTGCAACAGATTTACTAACGAGACTACCTATACTACGCCTGTCTGTCCTATGATAGAGCATTGCTGAGAACTATGGGGTCCTAATCGGATACGATTGGCAAAGTATATCGAAACAGTTCAAAGAGGAACAACTTGTTTTGTGTACTCGTGAAATGGGTAATAAAGTGTAATGGGTATGATAACCGATTTGGGGTGCCAATCTTTTTTTTATTTCTCCACCTGTGTAGGGACAAATGACCATCGTGATAAAACAAGAGAAATCAGAACTCGCACGGAAAAATTAGTTGGTAATTCTTTCCATGTGCTCTTCAAGAGTTAAACGATAGAGTAGTAGTGTAACAGATGTCCTGTAAACACTCTACCAAACACCTCATTGTGTACTGCAGGGTAATTCTTTAGATGTAGTTGCCATTCCGCCAGCAGTGCACCATGTGCTAAAGAAGTGAAATGCACTAAGTCCGCCTGTCAATTTTAAAACTGTTGCGTATAAATAACTAACGCTCAGGAAGTTTGACCATGGTATAATTATTAAATAAATTGATATAATGTTTTATTTAAATCTTACCTAGTGATAGAAAGACGTTTATTGTTTTGTTTCAAACACTTTCGAGTAAGGCTTATGTAATTTTGAAAACGGCAGTTACCTTCAACATAAAAATGGCTCAAAACGAATAATTCATATGGAAATACGAGTAAAAAATATTTATGATGGGCTTGAATTGCGTTCTTGCAGTTACTGAACTTGATGCTGTAATTTTGTAACTAGCTAATTGCTGCACTCAAATATGTTTCTTGCATTAGTCAGTCTGATTGCAATTTGCTGCAAGTAAATATGCTATTTCCTAGTTAACAACTGTAGTTGAAGCAAATTTTTCCAAGAGCTGGATTGTGTGATAAATCCATCAACACGTGTACAGAAATTTACTTCTTGTCAAGGCACTAACAAGATGTTCACTGCGATTTCAGATGAGTCGTCGTAAGTTTCCCTATGCAAGATAGAGCATGGTATGTCCTGATATTTGCTGAATTTAAGTTTATTGTTACAGTTCAGTATAACTATAGACAAGAGCGTAATTTTGCTACAGTTTGCTCCTTAGGATTAAGGAAATCATTAAATAAGACTATACGCGTGGACATCTCCAGGAGACAACTTCAATAATCAGTTTGATTATACTGGCAGAAGAAATGTACAGAAATAGAACTACGAAAGTGCTCATTGTCGTATTTTCATTCATCAGTTCATTAATTCATTCATTCATTCTCTTAGAAGACAAAGGCTATGGGAAATTCGCACCTAGGAAAAATAAGAAAATAATAAGCCGAGACATCTCAGGCATTATCACATAGCCACGACTTAAAGAAACGAAAAACCGAGAGATAATAGTGAATATTGAAATTGGATTAAGGGTTCGGTAATAACTAGAAAGAAATTTGTGCGCTATGTAAAAGGAACGAACGTGTCACACGAAAAAATTACTACGAAAATTGAGCTGAGGAGAAAGTTCAGAAACAGAATCAACTAAGAGGCACAAAAAGCTTAACGTTAGGGCTGCGATGAAATGTCGAGTGTGCTAGAGTGAAGTCATTGGTATAAGAGTGCATTGGACACTCATCCATTAGAAAGGAAAGGGAGATATGACATCATGTATGAAGATTAACAGTGTGGTGTGGAAACAAAATACATGGGGAAGAAGCAATGTGGAAATTCCTAGCAAAAAATGAAAAGGAAGTGTACAAGGGTCAAAATATGCTTCTTAAATGATGTGATGAGCACTAGGGGAAAGACTTATTCAGAAATTAAAATCTTTTTACGCGTTTTTATAGACTGTGAGAAGATTTCTGATAACGTAGAATGGAAGAAACGTTCACAAATAACGAGGAAACGAAGAATGGCCTGTAAAGGTGGAATATTTATTAAAGCGCTGTACTTAGCACAAAATATAATTGTCAGAACGGAAGTGCAAGAATGGATCTTATAAGAAATAGATAAAGATGTAAGACTAGCTGTGTTATTCCATACTTTTCAAGGAATATCTACAATACACGATAATGAATTTCCCAGAACAGTCAAAGGTATGTAAGATATGGAAAAAATGTGTTGACTGAAATTTGCAGACCATGTGGTCCTCCGAACAGACAGTGAGAAATAACTTCAGGAATTGTGGAAAGAGTAGTATACTGAAAATGTTTTTGGGATGTAAATTGTTGTGAAAGCTGGAAGAAATGTTAAGTGGAGAAAAACTAGAATACGTACAATAATACAAATATCTAGGAAGCAGAACAGAGGATCGAAGGACGAATTTGAAGCGAGCAGAAACTCGACTAACAACAACGGAGAAGGCGTTTGTTAAGAATAGTATGATATTTTGCAAAAATACCATCCTCAGCCTGAAGAAATGGCTGATACATTTTGTCTGGAATGTCCTGTTACATAATGCAGAAAATTGGATTACATAGGTTGGTATGATGTGAAATAAGGAAGTGCTCAAAAGTGTGGGAGAAGACAAGCAATTACTGACAGCAACAAAAGTAAGAAAGAAAAATCTCATTAGGTTTATACTAAGATTATTTTGAATCACAAAAAAGGAACGTGGCAAATACGGCAAACTGGGAAAGGAAACAATGGCTTGTACAAAACTAATGAAATAATCCAGAAATCAGACATCTGTCATATTAGGTGATAAATACTGATTTTACACGAAAGTAACTGAGTCTAGGTATCAAAGATTGGAGTTTATAAATTCTGTGGATTTGAAGAATATTATGCCATGTAATTTTTTTCAGAAAAACAATTTTTGTTTGTTTGGATAGTTGTGTTGAAGGAATTGTCATACTTGAGTTCTCAGGTAATACTCAGTACACTGGAAGTGTTCTGTATCTCGCCCAAAGTGCAAGCGACGAACAGGTCAACTAACAGAAACATCATGGCACTCGATCCCTTTCTCTAAAAACTACGGCTAGTGAGAATTATTTTGAAGTCATGATGTGGGCTTCCTCTTGCAGAAGCTAAGACGAGTAGGAACGCATTCTTTACCCACAGGACAGTGCTTCATCGCATTTCGGCTCAGAAGTGCTAAATAAGCTCCCAACCGTTAGCCTGTTGACGGACATGTACATTGTGCACACTGACTGGGCCTTCACGTTCCAGATCTCACATTCCAATTTTTTTCTGAAGCCATATTAAGGACGTAGTTTAGTCTGCGAATGTTGTTTCATTCATTTGCAAGCACAGCAGAAATAATAATTGCATTTTTACTATGTGGGGCCCAGGTAAAGGATAGAAAGGGAATCTCGTTGAGATTTATGGTAGAAAGGGAATCTTGTTGAGATCTATAGTGCTGAAAATCTTACCCATAATGGAGTTTATTAACGAGATGATAAAAACATACATAGGTTGCCAATATTTTTACGTAGTGTATATCATTCTTATGTGCAATAACATGTTACAGTGTCAAGTATAGTTACTGTTACTGAAAGACTGGTCATCTAGATATTATCAGTGCTGAGTGACTGGAAATATACGATTGGTACTTCAGGTGACAGGACTAAGAATAAAACATGGAGAAAACATGGTCACTCTACTTAATTTTTAGATACACAACAGTCAAGTTTGTTTCGTCAGAAAATAAAAAACTAATTACTTGAGAATAAACCTTTCTTTTCAAATTGTGGAAGCATCTGCTTTACAGCTTCCACATACGAAGCACCTGCGAAGGCCTTTCTGTTGGTATCACTGTCATTTTCTTTGACTGAAGACTCTACGTCGAACCTCGTCTCTTCTTCAGTGCGTACAACCGGCAACACACCTACCGATGCGAATACGGCGTACAGAGAATGCTCTTCGAAATCTTCCAGAAGCTCCTCGAATGATATCTGTTTGTCGGTACTGACACCAATATCGCTCATCACTTCGACTAAATGGTTGTGGTACTCTTTCAAAAGGTCTGTCAAGTGATCGGAGTACACTTCTTCCGTGAGACTCGTGTGTGTAAAATACTGTAAGTCAATCGAAGGCGAATTGTATGAAGCCAACTGAAAATCAAGTAGAACCACGTCTCGGACGACTCCACCTGCATATTTGAACATGATGTTGTTGACCCAGGTATCTGCGTGGGTTAGCACACGAAACTTTCCCTTCCGTTTCACCAACTCTAGTAGCCGTGGAAATATGTTTTCCGAGAGAGCTCGCACTTTGGGTGCGTACTTGGAGTACGATTTCTCTAACGTCTCCAGCTGATCTGCAAGTAATTTGCAGCCCTGTTTCACGTAGGGTTCCAGGTGCTTAGCCATGTCTCCCTCAAACATTCGGAAGGTCTGGTAGCGGTCCAGCGCAGATGGTCTCTGCTCGTACAGCCTGACGGAAGACGCGTGGAACTCTGCCAGTTTCCTGACCACGAGTCTGGCGTGCGCCAGATCCAGTCCCTTGCACCTCTTCGCCAAAGCGAACCCTCTGGCCTTCAAATCCTCGAGCACTACGTAGCTGACTGGCTCCCGTCCGGAGGCGAAACACTTTGCTGACAGCTGCGTGTATTTGCCGGGGGCCGCTTCCTCCAGGATTTTCGACATCGCAGGAATCGTCTCGCAGAACATGAGAGTCTCTTGTTCGAAGGCTTGCATGTCCTGTGCTATTGTCTTCATGACTTCGCTGTCTGGGAGACATTTTATTATCAACGGCACGCTCCTTTTATACTGTTTCACGTTGTGCTCTAGGTGAACGGTCATGCGGTAGACTTCACTCAGGTAGTTGTCACCCGGAGCTGTCGCTCGTTGGACGTCTACTGACAGGATCTTGAAGTCTCCACAACTGTTCGACTCCTTCAGCGAACTTTTCGCGAAGTCTTTGTTAAGCCACACGGGCAGAACGACGGCGGCTTCGGCGGTCATTTCCTGCAACAAAAGAAACGAAATATGTGTTAATCTTTGATTAAAAACTGAACTTCCATGAATGTCTGACGGAGTCTCGATGTCATACGTTTCAGCAAATACACACAGTGATACATATCTTATTTTCAAGTCAATTTTATTAATAATTCCTTAAAATATTAAGCTGTTGAGGATTACATGACAAGTATCATTTCGTAATCTCGTGATTCATCAAAATACAGACATCAGCTTTTTAAAGATTGTAATTATCGATGCGAGACATTTCTTATAAAAGATGAGCTACCTTACAGTGTTATTCTGTAAAACGTGATGTGCAGTATATTAACTTCTTCATAATTGTGACGTTCATTGACATGAAGAGCAGAACTTTTCGGCCCTATTTTTTCGAGAAGCATTAGCATGTTCTGTTTGTAATTCTTGTTAATGTATAAATGTTAAAAGAGTCGAAAACCGTCTAATTATTAGCACCTTAGTCTGTACAACATTTATCATTGCTATCACATCATTTGTTGAACAGATCTGAATAAATTGCATATTTGTGAATCAAAAGAATGTCTTTTAGAACCATTTCTACCATTTGCTTTGTTGTTATCAACCTTTATGGACTACAGTAAAATTAAAATCAATGAAAATGATCTATCTTGGCTTATCATTCGCATATATGACCAATAGCAATGGACTCAAGAATAAACATTGCAGAACTTCGTAAGTGATTTAACCATAGTCAGACAGTTCTGTTTTACCTCCACTAGTTCTATGGTTTAGCGTTTAAAGAATGTTTAGTATTCTGTTCAAAGACAGTAAACTAAACTATCGTAGCTTTTACTAAAATATTTATTAAAACTGTACAAATTGCGTTTATCTGTAATCATAGTTCTTTAGGAAAACTTTTTTTCTGCCAAGAGCGTAGGGATGGGTAGTTCGATTACTATTTTCGACAACTTAAATGGCCATCTTCAGATCTGAAAGTATAGATCGGCTACAGTTCAGTATTCATAATACGAACAATGAACGAAATTAGTGATTTTATAATAGTTGTAACAATACATATCGCATAATAGAAAGTAGTGTCTAGATCACCTATTGAAGCAAGATGCATTGTCACAAGCATATTTACAATTCCAAAGCGTAAGATGAAGTTGAATCAAATTTGTGGAAATAATCCACAGTCGTCAATAAAAAAAAAACTACATACGAAGAGATTTTTCTAATAAAACTTATCTCAGAAACTGTGATTATTAAATACGCTATTAATCTTTTCATTGTCCAGTATAACAGTTACATCATAGTCAATTAATGAGACAAGATAAGGAACATCTTCCCTGTTGACAGTATCGGATGAGGTTACCAACCGACAGCGACAGGCAAACTGTCCGATATTGTGGATATCACTTTTTGTCATTGAAGCTGTCAACAGGCTGCATTTCAGTAAACAAAGAATTCTTTTACATATTAATATAAAGGAATTAAATAATGTGCAGTAGTCTAAAAACAGGTAGACGCAGAGTACATTAGAATGTTTTTAAACTGCTGCACATTTTGCATTTTTTTATGTTATTCTGTGAGTATGATATGATCACGTAACTGTCACCTGGGGCAGCTTCTAGGATTAAAATGTTCGTATTCACAATATCGGTCAGTCTGCCTATTGCTGTCAGATGGTTAACTTCATCCGCTACTGTCAACAGACATAATGGCTCCTTAATGTTGTCCCATTATATCAGAATGGTTCAAATGGCTCTAAGTACTATGGGACCTAACATCTGAGGTCATCAGTCCCCTAGACTTAGAACTACTTAAACCTAACTAACCTAAGGACAGGCAGGATTGGAACCCGCAACCGTAGCAGCAGCGCGGCTCCGGACTGAAGCGCCTAGAACCGCTCGGCCACAGCGACCGGCTGTATCTGTCGTACTGCACAATGAAATAGTGCATAGCGTATCTAATATCTATTCAGGGTTATTCAGCTGTTCCTACCACTGTCGTTTTAAGTAACCCCAATGTTACACCTGGCCTTCAAAAACCATATGTGAGGATTTCGTACCGTCTCTCTCACTATGAGCAAACTATTAGTCCTACAGAAAAAGTGAGGAGGACCCTTTTTGTGGTTTCATTGATTCACAGGTGTCACATCGGACAGCATTGTGAAAGCTGCGCTATATTTCAACGTGACAGCTGCTCGTCATCTTCAGGTGCTTACTTACGAGTTGCTGCAGTGGCTCGCCAGAATGTACGCTGACTCGCTAGAAAAGCGCAGGCGCCAACGGGTGGCGCTGCCGCGTCATCGTAGACGAGTCCTAGAGCACGGCGACATACAATGCCCGGACTCGTTCGTCTGTGGTTGACGATGTCTTAGTACCGCCAATGCTAGTTCCTATGCTATGATGAGCTGAAATCCCCTGTCTCTATTAATCAGGTCGTTACTTATAGGGCCGGCCGGGGTGGCCGAGCGGTTCTAGGCGCTACAGTCTGGAACCGAGCGTTCGCTACGGTCGCAGGTTCGAATCCTGCCTCGGGCATGGATGTGTGTGATGTCCTTAAGTTAGTTAGGTTTAAGTAGTTCTAAGTTCTAGGGGACTGATGACCTCAGAAGTTAAGTCCCATAGTGCTCAGAGCCATTTGTTACTTATAGGTATTTCGACTGCTTCTATAAATATGGAGTCCCAGTACGTGCAAGCGGACGAAAGGATCTCTCCATAGTTCATGCTGTGTCCCGTCACAAGACAGAGTTCAGTAACAGCAGACATTTCTGGCTGACCCAGAGTGGTGTGACATCTGTGTCTATCCGTAACACTACGACACGTGTGACCAATGTATGATTTCCTACACTGGCACGCGATTTTATATATTCCTGGTCTCCTCAGACCTAGATCGTCTTTAACAGAAGCCAGCATCGTTTGCAATCGCTCTAAAGGGCGAAAGATTGATGTTTCTTGGACGGTCTGCCGATCATAAAGGACACACCACCGACGTAGGGTAGAAGAACCATCCTCGTGGGGTTCTCCGTTTCTTCTGGCTGCTCTTGAGATGTAGTGAGTGCAAGTTGAAATGCATTACGAATCTGTTTACCGGAGTGCCTGTTTTGTACGAAAACAGAGCGAAGATGGCTAAGCTTTGATGTTAAGCTCCCTGCATATGAGTATGAACGAGATGAGTGATGGCAGTTCGTAGCTCGTACATAAGACGTCAGTGTGACTTGGTTGACGAAATACAGTGTGACCCAAGAAACCGTTATCTTTTCTGCGGGCCAAGGCATCTAACAACGGGAGGCCTCCATTTTTCTCTGCTTCCATGGTGAAGTAAACGCTCGGATGGAAGGAGTTAAGGTGTTCCGAAAACCCAGGATGTCATAGTGATCCATGTGGCCACATTACGAAGGTGTCGTCCACATGTCTTCAAAAACATTTAGGTTTCAACACCGCTGACAGAAGTGCTTTTCCCTCGAGGTGTTCAAATGTTCAAATGTGTGTGAAATCTTATGGGACTTGACTGCTAAGGTCATCAGTCCCTAAGCTTACACACTACTTAACCTAAATTATCCTAAGGACAAACACACACACCCATGCCCGATGGAGGACTCGAACCTCCGCCGGGACCAGCCGCACAGTCCATGACTGCAGCGCCTTAAACCGCTCGGCTAATCCCGCGCGGCCGAGGTGTTCCATAAAAAGGTTAGCTACTATGAGAGACAAGCGGTTAACCATAGCAACACCGTCAGTTTTCTCAAAATATTATTCATTAAACGTGTGGACAATGCTACGAGGTCACTTTCGGACAGAACACTGCTCCAGGCCGTAACGCGAAAACTTCCAAGTTCCACCACTTTACACGCCAATCATCGCAAGAACATAAAACCATGTTGACGCACTGTGTTTAGTTTCACAAATAAACAACTGAGTAACATTGCAATATCAGAATTGGAAAAGGGACCAAACTTTGTGCCCACTCCAAATACCTTCCCTATCAAGATTTTTATAAGTATCATTGAGCAAGATGTCCTGAAACTTCCCAGTGAGAGTGCTGAAGAAATGAGGCGAGAGACTCGCAGGACCACAGCTAGGATGCCCGAACACATGCAGAACATCGACACCGAAGAAAGAAAAGCGGTCCTTTTCTTAAGAGAATACACAGAAATAATAATTTCACCTGCTGGTAAGGGAAGTGCTACTGTTATTTTGCCTGCAACATCTTACATCGGCGAGATGGCGGATTTACTGCAATAGTCAACGCATCGTCGCCTCCAGAAGGATACAACTATTGCATTACAACGGAAGACATTAGTCCTTTTCAAATCCAGCCAGTTTCTTGAACTTCATGAAAGGAGTTTAAGAGTACAAGCGCCATTTCCACAGTGACTTTATGGGCTGCCTAAGATCCATAAGGAAGGGGTTCCGCTTCGCCCCGTTGTGACAAATACAGAAGCCCCAACATATTACCTAACAAAACATCTGCCTTCTCTTCTGAGCCCACTCCAAGGAACATCACATTCGAAACTCAGAAGATTTTATACAGGGACTGAGGACGTATCGTCAAGAACAAGCTGACGTCTTAAGTGAGTTTCGATGTGGTCTCTTCGTTCACTCGATTTCCTCTGGTGGATTCATTACAACTTATAGGAGCTAAGTTGGAGGAGCACATCTTACATCTATTCGGACATGTGCTTACCTCGACCTACTTTTTATTTAATGAACAATATTTTGAGAAAACTGACGGTTTTGCTGTGGGTGGTCCTTTGCCTCCGATTGTGGCTTGCCTTTTTATGGAACGCCGGCCGGAGTGGCCGAGCGGTTCTAGGCGCTACAGTCTGGAACCGCGAAACCGCTACGGTCGCAGGTTCGAATCCTGCCTCCGGCATGGATGTGTGTGATGTCCTTAGGTTAGTTAGATTTAAGTAGTTCTAAGTTCTAGGGGACTGATGACCTCAGCAGTTAAGTCCCATAGTGCTCAGAGCCATTTGAACCATTTTTTATGGAACACATCGAGGAGAAAGCACTTCAGTCAGCGGCGTTGAAACCTAAATATCTCCGCAGGTGTGTGGACGACACCTTCGTACTATGGCCACATGGGCAGTAAGGCCTCCTGCGTTTGTGGGAAACCTGAAAGCCTTCCATCCGAGCGTTTACTTCACCATGGAAGTAGAGAAAAATGGAAACATTCCGTTCTTATATGTCTTGGTCCACAGAAAAGAAGACGGTTAAAAATGGTTCAAATGGCTCTGAGCACTATGGGACTTAACAGCTGTGGTCATCAGTCCCCTAGAACTTAGAACTACTTAAACCTAACTAACCTAAGGACATCACACACATCCATGCCCGAGGCAGGATTTGAACCTGCGACCGTAGCGGTTGCGCGGTTCCAAACTGAAGCGCCTAGAACCGCTCGGCCACACAGGCCGGCAAGAAGACAGTTACTTGGGTCACAGTGTACATCGTAAACCAACTCATACTGACCTATACCTATGAGCTACGAGCTGCCGTCACTCACCTCAACCAAGTGCCGTATTAGGGACTGTGTCGTTCATAGGGTTGTCTCAGATGCAGGCAGCTTAACTCTGTATTTGTACAACGGATTCGTAATGCGTGTCAACCTGCACTCAATAAACCTCAATAGCGGCCAGAAGAAACGGAGAACTCCAAGGGGATAGTTTTTCTGCCCTACTTTGGTGGCGTGTCCTTTATGGCCGGCAGGCTGGTCAAGAAACTTTAAATAAAACGTGTCTTCCGTCCTCCGGCGCGACTGCAAACTGTACTGGATCTGTTAAAGACAACGTAGGTCCTAACGAGACCAGAAACGTATAGAATCCAGAGCCATTGTGGGAAATCATACATTGGCCAGACGTGCCGCACTGTTAAGGATAGATGCGCTGAACATAGACGTCACACCAGACTGGGTCAGCCAGAAAAGTCTGCTGTAGCTGAACACTGTCTTGACATGAGCCACAGCATAAACTACGGAGGGACAAAGATCCCTCCGTCCGTTTTCATGTGCTGGATATACGTATAAATAACGAACTAATTCCCCCCCCTATGAACCATAGACCTTGCCATTGGTGGGGAGGCTTGCGTGCCTCAGCGATACATATAGCCGTACCGTACGTGCAACCACAACGGAGGGATATCTGTTGAGAGGCCAGACAAACGTGTGGTTCCTGAAGAGGGGCAGCAGCCTTTTCAGTAGTTGCAGGGGCAACAGTCTGGATGATTAACTGATCTGGTCTTGTAACACTAACCAAAACGGCTTTGCTGTGCTGGTACTGCGAACGGCTGAAAGCAAGGGGAAACTTATTTTATAAGAAAAGTTAAGGAAAGGCAAACCTACGTTTCTAGCATTTGTAGACTTGGAGAAAGTTTTAGACTATGTTGACTGGAATACTCTCTTTCAAATTCTGAAGGTGGCAGGGGTAAAATACAGGGAGCGAAAGGCTATTTACAATTTGTACAGAAAGCAGATGGCAGTTATAAGAGTCGAGGGACATGAAAGGGAAGCAATGGTTGGGAAGGGAGTGAGACAGGGTTGTAGCCTCTCCCCGGTGTTATTCAATCTGTATATTGAGCAAGCAATAAAGGAAACAAAAGAAAAGTTCGGAGTAGGTATTAAAATCCATGGAGAAGAAATAAAAACTTTGAGGTTCGTCGATGACATTGTAATTCTGTCAGAAACAGCAAAGGACTTAGAAGAGCAGTTGAACGGAATGGACAGTGTCTTGAAAAGAGGGTATAAAATGATCATCAACAAAAGCAAAACGATGATAATGGAATGTAATCGAATTAAGACGGGTGATGCTGAGGGAATTAGATTAGGAAATGAGACACTTAAAGTAGTAAAGGAGTTTTGCTATTTGGGGAGCAAAATAACTGATGATGGTCGAAGTAGAGAGGATATAAAATGTAGACTGGCAATGGGAAGGAAAGCGTTTCTGAAGAAGAAAAATTTGTTAACATCGAGTATAGATTTAAATGTCAGGAAGTCGTTTCTGAAAGTATTTGTATGGAGTGTAGCCATGTATGGAAGTGAAACGTGGACGATAACTAGTTTAGATAAGAAGAGAATAGAAGCTTTCGAAATGTGGTGCTACAGAAGAATGCTGAAGATTAGATGGGTAGATCACATAACTAATGAGGAGGTATTGAATAGAATTGGGGAGAAGAGGAGCTTGTGGCACAACTTGACTAGAAGAAGGGATCAGTTGGTAGGACATGTTCTGAGACATCGAGGGATCACCAATTTAGTATTGGAGGGCAGCGTGGAGGGTAAAAATCGTAGAGGGAGACCAACAGATGAGACACTAGGCAGGTCCAGAAGAATGTAGGCTGCAGTAGGTAATGGGAGATGAAGAAACCTGCACAGGATAGAGTAGCATGGAGAGCTGCATCAAACCAGTCTCAGGACTGAAGACCACAACAACAACAACAACAACAACAACAACAACGAACTGATTAATAGAGACACGGGACTTAGCTCAGCATGGCATGGGAACCATCACTGGCGGTACTAAGGCATCGTCGGCCGCAGACGAACGAATCCGTCTCAACACAGACGGGAAATCGGAGGCCGCACAAACTTAAACCTGGTCTCCGACACTGTCCACGCACGCGCTGGGCCGCGATTTGCGGCTACGCTTTTCCTGCGTCGCGCATGCGGAGACCGTGGCCCGTTTCTCCGGCAGTGGGCAGTAAATGTCGCCGCGCTCTATGATTTGTCTATATTGGCATTATAGCCCCGTTCCTTGGCGCCTGCGTTTTTCTAGCGAACCAGAGCATATGTTGGCGAGCAACTGCAGCAAATCGTCAATAAGTACCCGATGATGTCGAGAAGTTTTCTCTTTGAAATATAGTGCAGCTTCCACAACATTATCCGACGCCTTCCGTGAACCGATGAAGCATTACACCTTTTCTGTAGTTAATTTAACGTAGTGGGTTCGCTAGAGGCCAGGGGTTTGGAGTTATTCAAGAAAAATGTACAAAATTGACCTTCAAACGCACCTTCACCCCCACACTCATCTCCCTCCACTTATGATTCCTCCTATGTTATTCGTGGCACCCCCTCCTACCACTGTGCAAAAATGTCCGACTGCACGAACTATTCCAGATATTCGACCGGTTTTTGGTCTCTATTGATTGGGCTATTACACCACCTACATAGTCAGCTATTTCATTAACATTATTAATTTGAACGTGCCCAACAGGTAATGAAAGAAAAAGAAATTTTGTAAACTTTGTGCTAAAACTAACTGCATTTCTTAGTCAGAAGACGTGACGAATATACGATTTATGTTATGCTGTTGAAATGCACAGAATTGTTAGGTAAAATTTATACAAACGTCAATTTTACTGTTTGTAACTGCTCGACTAAGCCGGTGGCGTAATAAGGCCAGTCATTGAGGACCATAAAATGTCGAATATCGGTGGGATTGTTGTCTCTACAATTGCCTTCCCATTTCTGTCAATCCCTGTTGTACAGCCACTGGCGGAATCCGAGCTAGAGAAACGAAGGCGAAGAAGTGGGCTGTGGTGTTATTTGAAGGAGTCTTGTCGGTATTCATGTGAAGCTGTTTCGGAAAAGAAATTTGAAACACCTATTTCGTGAACGCCTGTCAGCCTCCTCCCAAAAGTTAGTTCATTGTTAGAGCCGAAAACATGGGAACGTAAGGGTTTAGCGTCCAGCATAGAGATGGGCGAGGACTGTGTGACGATTTCACGGGCGACGCAGACATTCTAAGGCACTGGTCATAAACAACGGCGCAGAGTGTCGTAAATCATGAACCGAGCCCTCAAGGTTCCAGCAGCATACGATATGCTAACATTTTTAATACAACAGTTCAAAAACGTAAAAGAAAAGAGTGACGAACAGTTCAGAGAACAATCAAGGGGAACATGACGAAAAATTTACAAAATTATATAATTATATAAGAAGATCGAAGAAAATCAAAGAGGAGTGAGGAACGAAATAAGAAACTCAAAGAGCAAGTTAAGCAGATACAGGATCAGTTAACACAGAAAGCTGACTAACATCCATGTGGTTTTGATCATAAATTTAGGACACTGGCTTTAGAAAGCTAAGGAAAATACTGATGAATCAAGAAAAGATATTGACAGCAACGTGAAGAGTATCGAGACAAGTAGTACAAAGATAGGACAAGTCACGGAGAAGGTAAAGGTCATTAAGGAAGTACTAAGTTGCACAAAACTGCAATAAAGAAAGTAGATGAGCGAGTCGAAGTTTTTACCACAACCGAAGAACATGTGTGTAATGATTCGTCGTCTGATAGGACCGTTCCGACAAATTTGAGTGATCATGAAGAGATCGCAGAGCTATTACAATTGAAGAAAAAATAGGCTTACACCAGTTTGCGGAACAGAGAAGCGTTAGTTACGTTACAGAAGGAAACATAGAGGAGCGGCAACTTCGAAAGTTGTGGAAAGGATGGTGATGCGAGCATCAGCGAAGCAGAAATGAGACGAGAAGTAGAAGAACTACGAGACTAAAGGCTTTTTGGTATCAGTCAAGGGTGACCTATGTCTCTGGAAATAGGGAAAATATACGGAGTGTCTCAAACCTTTTGGGTCAAATCGAAATGGGTGCTAGTGGGTTGACAACCGATTATAAGTATATTCAGATTGGGAACCAATGGTCGAAAGTACATATATGTTGTGTTGTACACGGTGTACACCATACAACAACAACGTAGCTCATTTTAATTGTTCAAGGTGACGATCTCTTGAGTCGATGCCTGTACTGGAATAACGCATGCAGTGCTGCCACACTCTTGCAAACATCCTGGGTGTGTGTTGTACTTGGAACAGGCAGCGGGTGATAAACAGCATATTCACCTTACCACCAAACAGACGTACTGTACGCAATTTATCTCATAGCACGTTTGTCATATGCGGACCGGATGCACCGCACAGGATCTTTAACCTGTGCCACATGCATAACATTGTCCCTGGGGTCAGTTGTCCATTGCGTCAGACAGCTTTTGATGTGCCTACAGTGAGGTATGTAGCTGTATACAGTGCGTGACACGTAGTCAAAAATATAATGTTACTCATCGCAAGAGTTGGCAGACATGCAATTAATGTACGATGTGGCAAGTGGTAGTGCCGAAATAGCAGCATGAATGCACAGAGAATGCCTTCCTGACAAGTATCATCCCAGTTGGAAGAAGTTTATCTGCGTGGACAGCAACTTCTGATAGGCGAAGCCATTCAAGCCACGAGAGACATGTCCGAAACTTAACACTGAGGAGATGCTGCTGGATCGTTTGGCCAACCACCCAGCAAAAGTCACCTGTCAACTTGCCAATGAAAACCACACTTTGATCGATGCGGTGTAGAGAGTAATAGCTGAACAGATATTGCACCCATATCGTAAAGAATGTGTGCAACCAATGGGACCAACGGATTTTGAGTCCCTTGTTCACTTTTGTCAATGGATTAGTCATTTCAGTGCCATAATGCCGAACTTCATACACTTGGTATTGCCGCAACAGTCATTTCTGGAGTGAGGCCAATCCTCATACCACCTACATTGGTAGCCACGAGCAACTGTTCTCTGTAAACGTATGGGTGGTCATTGTCCAAGATCACTTAATAAGAGTTTATTTGCTGCCTCCCCGTTTGATTGGTCCACGTTACCTGTTGTTCCTGCGAGACGTACCGCCACAGCTCTTGGAGACTGTACCCCTGCTGTCCGAAAAAAGGATGTGGTCTTAACGCGACAACACACCAGCCCACATCGATTTTAATGTATGCGAGCACTTGAACAACGCATACCCCCATCGTTGGACTGGAAAGAGACGTCCTCTCCAATGGTCAGCGCGATCGCGAGGATCTCATACCTCTGAACCCTTTCCTCTGGGGTTACATCAAGACGTTGGTGTGTGAAACCCCCGTAAAAAAGGATGAAGACCTGCTTGCTAGCGCCCAAGCTGCCTGTTCCTGTTACAACAGATGCCAGATATCTTTAAGAGAGAACTTCATGCGTCGTTGTCGTGTATGCATTGAGACTGGCAGTCGTCACTTTGAACAGCTACCATGAGCTATGTTGTCGTTATACGGTGTACATAACACAACAAATTTGCATTTCCGATGACAGGTTCCCTAGTTCAATATAATTGGTCGTGGACCCACCGTCACCTGTTTTAATTTGACCCAAAACGTTTGGGACTATATGTAGACCAGCCTATGTGGATGATACAGGAGAGATGTACTGTACATAGAGGCAACAAGGACAACAAACAACCGACAAAGCCCGCTGTGGCAGAGTACTGCCTCTCCCACAAACATGTCATGAATTACGATGGCACCACGTTGTTGCAACAGTTCAACACCTTCTAGAACCGTCTTCTAAAAGAGACTGTAGATATCTGACTACACGACAAGCTAATGAGTAAAGAAGCTTTTTTTGAACGGAGAGAGGCCTCGGAGGCAGGCTTGAGGATGGTCTTACGGCAGTGGCAAGCTACGTGGAAATCCACTCCCGTCATGGCAGCTGAAAACGACAGGGATGCATTGTCATTGTGTCGGCAGACCCCCACCGGGCATTGGCGACTGAGGACATCCTGATCGAATCCCGGAGACAGGCTTCCAACACCACTATGCCATATCTGTGCCAGGAGAATCCGTCATTAGGAATGCGTGAAGGTGGGGAGAAGTTGGCTTGCCAGAATATGGCGCCTTTTGGACGATTCCACGCTGCTGTATGACTGAGAAATGATCAAAAGTTTGTTTAATTTTTTTTTTCGAAAAGATCGAAGGTGGAAAGCGAGACCAGATAATACATATATTTCCGAACTGAGCATTCTGTATTTCTTTGGTGCAATTAGTACGTTCACGCTGTATTCAGTATGTAGTTTATTGTTGACAGTCGAAAACGTTATACGTATTTTCGAGTGCTCGGCGAATTTTTTCTTTTTAAAAGGATGGATCAAAGAATTTGCATTAAATTTTGCTTGAAAAACGGAATAAAGTGCAGCACCGCATTCAAAATTTTGACAGTAGCTTTTGCTAAGATAAGAGTTTACGAGTGATATAAACGTTTCAAAAGGAGTCGAGAAGACGTTGAAGATGGCGATCGCCCTCTACGTCATAGCACATCAGTTACTGACGGCAACGTGGAGGAAGTAAAGAAAATGATTCCGGAAAATCGCCGAATCACCATGAGAGGTTGCCCCTGATATCGGAATATCCGTTGGCTCATGCCACGCAATTTTCGGGATGTTTTGCGCATGAAACGTGTAGCAACAAAATTTTGTTCTGAAATCGTTGAATTTTGACCAAAAACGACATCGCGTAGGTATGCTCAGGAACTGTTGAATGAAGTCGACAACTTATAAAGAAGGTAATAACAGGTGTCAAAACATGAGCATATGCGTATGACGTAGAAACCACTGTCCAAGCGTCCCAATGGAAAATGCCTGAAGAGTCAAGACCGAAAACATTTCTACAAGTTCGATCACATGTGGAGGGTTTTCTCACTGTTTTCTTCGATTACAGTGGCATAGTGTATCACGAGTTTCTGACTTATGGTTGTATGGTCAATGAGGAGTACTATCTGGAAATTATGCGCCGTTCGAGTGATGCAATCCGAAGAAAACGAGCAGAATTATGTTAAACCTACTTGTGGAAATTGCATCACGATAATGGTCCCGCTCACACCTCTATATTTGTTTGCATTTTTTGGCAAAAAACAAAACCCCCCTTGCGACTTCTTTCGAGACCCGAGGCTGAAGAGAACCACAGCGGACGTCGTTTTTCCACCACTGACGGGATAAAAACAGAATCGTAGAAGCAGCTGAACACCAGAACGAAAAGTGAATTCGAGAAGTGCTTCCAAGATTGGAAAAAGCGTTGGCAGAAGTATTTTATATCTCAGGGGTGTAACGAGACATCCTCCTCTGGTGTCACTCTTCCCCAACAGTAGTTGTCGATACCAGTGTTATTTTTTTTTCGAAATTTGGACACGTCAGTATTGTCTCATTTGCTTTTCTGAAAACTTTCCTATAATTTTATACACAGTATGTTATATTTCAAGCTAAAATTTATGAAAAGGAATTACTTTATAAAATATTTGAGTTTCATTGTTAGAATCGATAACTACTAGTTCTGAATGTACAGTTAAAATTATTTTTTTAGAGACATTTGAAATTACGAATTATTTGCACACTTAAAATTTCTATTATTTATTACGCAATCCTGTACTGTTTACTAAGTTTATTTCTGGGTTCATTTATGATATTATAATCGACATTAATAATGTAACGAAAACTAGTAGGAATTCATTTGTTACGAAAAAGCGTAAACCCGTTGGAATATTGTTATTTCCGCAGAGTGTGAGAGCCGTAAGCTTGTCTCTGATGTGATCGGACGTATTCTTGTATAACAGGTTGCGAAAAATGTAATTTCGGCTTTGTTACTGTATGATATACTAAAATGTGAGAAAGTCAGTGGAAAATATATTTACCAAAAAAAATTCTGCAGCAACAATCTTCCAATTTATTTAGGTCAAACCAACCGTGAGGACCTGGGATGTTAGATTTTCAGCTTCAAGAATCAGACCCCTAGACAAGAAGAAGCCATCTCAACATGACAAGTTAAGTAAACTTGAAACTTTATTGTAACCTTTGCCCCTCTCAAATTTTCGTAAAAGACTTTGCTTATTAATTACTTGGACTGGGCATTATTTAATGTGGACAATAGATGGAACAAGGAAGGAGGATGGAGATTACAGGGGGATTACTTTGAAGTTGCAGTTGATAAATAAGCAAAGACTCCTAAAACATTCCCGCTGTTTTTGATCACACCTCGTGTGTCTACTGTGGTTTACTAGACACTTGGGTTGTTCCACAGAAATTGTAGATTGCTGTCGTTACTTTAAAAAAAATGTACAAAAGTGAAAGAATACGATCATTACGGAACTTCTGTCAACACTGATTTTGATAAATGAAGTGAAGGAAGAAATTATGAACAATATTGTGTTGCTGAAAGTCGAGGCACTGTAAGACAAATTTGCTTAAGCATTTTAATTTGTCACTGTTGTTATAACTGAACTGGTACACTCTACAGTTACGGTAATAGGTTTTACCAGCAGCTTACGAACACTTACGAAGAGGCGTGTGCTTCCTAGGCGCGCGGCGGTACACTCTCTCCAAAGCGCAGTCTCAGACGTTGAATCCTGTTATTGAGCTCTCAGCGATCTACAGAGCCCACTTTGCACGGTCAGAGGCTGGGCAGCTGGTGTGAGTTAGGCCTGACTTCCTCGGCCTACTGGAAAGAAATGAACGTAAAATTAAAAGTTAATAATAATTCAGAAGTATGTATCAGAAAGTTATAGGGACGTCATAGCCTTGGCTAGAGCTCCTACATAACAGGCTGAATCGTCCGCCATGTTCTCTCCATCTCTGAGTATTCAGCAGTGTTTGCCCTGTAGGTGGTTGACTCATTCACGCAACTTTTTAAAGTATTTTTTTATAAAATATTTCATATTGTATGTATCAACTGAACCAAACAGTAATTAATTTTTATAGAGATATTTAGTATGCCCTTTTCATATAATAGAAAAACTGAAATTTAATGTTACACAACTATAGAAATGCAGACTCGGAACTTGGGTGATAATTTCTAGTTATCAAATGTGACGAGTTGAGAACTCGGTACCAGTGTCTTCAAACATGGGTGTTATGCAGTAACAACCTGCGGCTATGTATTAGTTTTGCCTTTAGACAGCCACTTATGAAAGAGGTGTTTATTTTTCTATTCAATAGGCGGTACTTTAAGAAATGCCGCATTTTCATTGTACTGAGATGGGGGAAAGTATAGTTTCACCTTACAGTGAAATGAATTTTTATCAATAGTTTCATTCATTTGATGTACTTCATCATAGGTTTGTTGCTTGTTGAGGTGTGGTAAAGACTGTTCTTTGATGGTTATGTTACTTGTGGTGGTTCCCTGACAATGACCAATCCACTACAAAAATATCTGAATTATCAGTGCCTATATAAGACATGAATTAAGTATTAATCAATTTGTGTATGTATGTTTATGATAAGACGTAAAATACATAAAAATATTCCTCTCACTTTTCCAGTTGCGAAAATATCTCAGGAACTGAAAATTTTTCAGGCGAGCTGCTTCAGTACAGTTTTCGACTGGGAAGAAACGCAACTGCATGCGACTGGTTTCATTAGCGTATATTTACAATACACAACTGAACGCCGGGTGGTTTCTATTTGTTTCTCCGACAGTCATCTTTTTCTTCATTCTCGGTCATTAGGAAATCTAAACATACGAAAACCATTTTTGCTCTAGTTAGTGCGGTTCACAGCTGAGCAGACACCCATATTTAAGACGAATTCTTCAATACACTTAATTAGAAATCTCCCCTAGCACTGTGACTCGTATGTAAACAACCATGAATATCCCATAGTTTGGGGAAAACATGACGGTCAGTTCAGCTCGGACTATAGAAGTCAGCCTTGGCATACTGACGGGCCGTCGGCTCGTGGCCGACGTGGCTGACGTCAGCATCCCAGGGCACCAAAGCAGCTACAGTCAGCGAGTGCAGTACTTAACTAAACTACTCAAAACGTCTTCGTCTAGAAAATCGTGATCGGCTGTGGTCGAGCCGCCATATTGTAATGGGGCATTCGTAGTTTCTCTGCTTGCGATTTTAGAGTAGTTCGGACACATTATGTCCCGTTAAAAAAAATGGCTAAAATGATACGGCTGTCGTTTTGCTCTTCAATCCGAAGACTGTACTGATGCAGCTCTCCGTGCTACTCTATCCTGTGCGAGCCTCTTCATCTGTGAATAACTACTGCAACCTACATCTTCCTGAATCTGCTTACTACGTTCATCTCTTAGTCTCCCTCTACCATTTTTACCTCCAACACTTACCTCCAGTACTGAAGTGGCAATCCCTTGATGTCTCAGAATGTGTCCTATCAACCGATCCTTTCTCATACTCAATTTGTGCGACAAATTTGTTGTCTTCCCAATTCTCTTCATTTCCTCCTCATTAGTTACGCGATCCATTCAACTAATCTTCAGCATTCTTTTATAGCATTATTTTTCAAAATATTTTATTCTCTTCTCGTCTAAACTGTTTATCACCCATGTTACACTTCCATACATGGCTACACTTCGGACAAATACCTTCAAAAGAGTCTTCCTAACATGTAATTCTATTCGGTGCTAATAAATTTCTCCTCTTCAGAAATGCTTTTCTTGCCATTGCCAGTCTACAATGATGAGCCAAAACATTATGACCATCTACTTAACAGCTTCTTTGTCCGTCTTTCGAACGAAATACACATCTGATTCTGCGTATCATGGATCCGACAGTTTGTTGGTGGCTTTGTGTAGATGTGGCATTACATGACTACGCATAGGTCATGTAATTTGCGTAAATAACGGTCCGCTGATTTGGGTGCGCGGTGATGGCGCCCAATAGCGACCCAGATGGGTTCCATAGCATTTACATAAAGCGAATTTGGCCGCCAAGACATTAACGTGAATTCACTATAGTTGTTGTTGTTGTGGTCTTCAGTCCAGTGACTGGTTTGATGCAGCTCTCCATGCTATTCTATCCTGTGCAAGCTTCTTCATCTCCTAGTACCTACTGCAACCTACGTCCTTCTGAATCTGCTTACTGTATTCATCTCTTGGTCTCCCTCTACAATTTTTACCCTCCTCGCTGCCCTCCAATACTAAATTGGTGATCCCTTGATGCCTCAGAACTTGTCCTACCAACCGATCTTCTAGTGAAGTTGTGCCACAAATTTCTCTTCTCCCCAATTCTGTTCAATTCCTCCTCACTAGTTATGTGATCTACCAATCTAATCTTCAGCATTCTTCTGTAGCACCACATTTCGAAAACTTCTATTCCCTACTTGTCCAAACTATTTATCGTCCATGTTACACGGCTACACTACTATTCACTATAACGCTCCTCAGACCACTGTAGATCTGTTCTAGGTCCGAGATTCGAACTGTTAAACTGCTGAAAGATGACATTGTCGTTGAAGAAGACATCAAGCATGAAGGGATGCAGGTGGTTCGCAGCTGTCAGCGTGCCTTCAATTACCACCACATGACACATGCAAGCGCAGGAGAATGTATCCTATAGTACACTGAAGAGCCAAAGAAACTGCTTCACCTGCCTAATATCGTGTAGAGCCCTCGCGAACACGCACAAGTGCCTCAACACGACCTGGCATGGACTCGCCTAATTTGTGAAGTAGTGTTGGAGGGAACGGACACATGAATCCTGCATGGCTGTCCATAAATATGTAAGAGTACGAGGGGGTGGAGATCTCTTCTGAACAGCACGTTGCAAGGCATCCCAGATATGCTCAATAATGTTCATGTCTAGGGAGTTTGGTGGCCAGCGGAAGTGTTAAACTCAGAAGAGTATTCCTGGAATTGTACTGTAGCAATTATGGACATGTGTGATCTTGGATTGTCGTAATGGAATTGCTAATGTCCGTCGGAATGCACAATGGACATGAACGGATGCAGATGATCAGACAGGATGCTTACGTACGTGTCACTTGTCAGTCGTATCTAGACGTATCAGGGGTCCCATATCACTCCAACTGCATCAGTACAAAGCCTCCATCAGCTTGAACAGTCCCCTGCTGACATGCAGGGTCCATGGATTCATGAGGTTGTCCCCATACCCCTACACGTCCATCCGCTCAGTACAATTTGAAACGAGACTCGTCCGACCAGGCAACATGTTCCCAGTCAGCAACAGTCCAACGTCGGTGTTGACGGGCCTTGGCGAGGCGTAAAGCTTTGGTTGTGCAGTCATCAAGGGTACACGAGTGGACCTTCGGCTCCGAAAGCCCATATGGATGATGTTTCTTTGAATGTTTGGCACCCTGACACTTGTTGATGGCCCAGCATTTAAATCTACAACAGTTTCCGGAAATGTTACACTTCTGTCACGTTGAACGATTCTCTTCAGTCGTCGTTGGTCCCGTTCTTGCAGATTCTTTTTCCGGCCATAGCGATGTTGGAGACTTAATGTTTTACCTGATTCCTGAGATTCAAAGTACACTCTCGAAATTATCGTACGGAAAATCCCCACTTCATTGCTACCATGGAGATGCTGCTTCCCATCGCTCGTGGGCCGACTATAACACCACATTCAAACTGACTTACATCTTGATAACCTGCCATTGTAGCAGCAGTAACCGCTTCGCGCTTCAGTGTATAATACGGCTCCCACCAGCCTGCGTCCGTAGCGGGCTGCATGTTTCGTGCCGCCGTTCACCTCGATGACGGCGTTTGTGGAGGCGACCATCGAGATAGTGTAGCACAGATGTGATTCACCCGAAGAGCCGACTCGTTTTCATTGATCGACGGTCGAATCGCGATGGTTCCGTGCCCACTGCAATCGTAATTTCCGAAGTCGTTGGGTCAAAATGTGAACACGTAGGGGCAGTCTGCTGCGGAGCTCCGTGTTCAAAAATAAGCGATGAACGGTGTGCTGCGAAACGCTCGTGTGTACGCCAGCATAGTTGTTCTCTCGGAAGAGATGCCACAGATCACCATCTATCCTCTGTGAAGAGTCAACATCCTACCATTTAGCGCCTAGTGGTAGTTTCACTGTCCTTCTACCTCTGTCCGTAGATGCTCACGACAGTAGCACGTGGACATTCGACTAGCTGTGACGTTGTCGACGTACTCGTTCACAGGCTCTAGTGGTAATGATCTGCCCTTTGTCAAAGCCGCGTATCTCTACGGATTTTCCCATCTGAAGGCCATATCTTCGCTAGGGTGATCCCGCGTTCGTCTCTGCTCCACTTACATACTTTCGTTGCAGCGTCACGTGTCCGAAACGCCACTAGGCGGCATCCAACGTCATGGTGGGTAGTGGTCATAATGTTCTGGCTTGTCAGTGTATATTTGATATCCTCCCAATTTCGACCGTCATCAGTTATTTTGCTGCCCATATAGTAAAAATATGGATGCAATAATCGATGGCCGACAGGAAGCGGCACTCAATTTCACATGTAACATACGTATGCTTTAATATAATTGAAAGAAAATTATGTTTGCAAAAGGCAAATGCAGTTACAAAGACACGTAAAATCTTTTCATGTTTCCCCACGCTCATCCAGAACTTCTAAAGAAATGGATGCATGCAGTGCGAAGGGACTCCGTCTAAATGTAGCGTCTTTTAAAGCAATGATTTTTCTAAAGACGTCTGCATGTCTCGATCATGAGCTGATGTACAACTGCTGAAAGATGACGCTGTACCTAGTCTTTTCAGTATTCTTGTAAAACTGCAACTGGATACCAGTCAGCCGGCCAGTGTGGCCGTGCGATTAAAGGCGCTTCAGTCTGGAAGCGCGTGACTGGTACGGTCGCAGGTTCGAATCCTGCCTCGGGCATGGATGTGTGTGATGTCCTTAGGTTAGTTAGGTTTAAGTAGTTCTAAGTTCTAGGGGACTGATGACCACAGAAGTTAAGTCCCATAGTGCTCAGAGCCATTTCAACCAATTGAACCAGTCAGAGAAGACAAACTGCTCGGAATACACCAACAGTTTCTGAGGTAAAACAGTCAACTAAACTGGTAACATGGATACACATTGCTCTTCATGTATCTTTATGTTGTTGTGGTGGCTAGTAAATATAGCTGATGGACTGATCTCTTTTGGTTTCAGCAAATGAATGAGATCCACCAATACTTTGTGAAAATCCGATGTCAGTCATGCGACATATGATGCAAGCGTTCCGAACAAAGTATCTCGCAGAATAGTGATGCTTAGGAAAACGTGAGAATACTGCACACGAAGTTTAAGTGACGTGAAAAGACAGAAAACATGACACAATTGATTGCAATGCTGAAGAAAAGAACCTGTCTAAACCACAATCTCGAAAGTGGACTTCAGAACATTTTAGTGATTTAACTTTAGATATTCTCTTTATTCGATTGTAAAACAGTGGTGTTAAAAATCAATCCATGGAGTATAGCGAAGCAAGTAAATAATTTGCCTTCATTCTGCTCTGGTGACATTTACTTTGAAGTCAAAGTCTTTTTATGACTGACTTATTAGTTCTGCGTGTTGTTTATTTCATGAACAAGCCGATGTGCTTTGCAAAACACATAGGCTAGTATGTATAGTTGGTTGTGAAGACTTGTATGAATCACAGGTAATGCGACGAATTGCTATTGTCTTCATGTTGTATTACAAGCACACACAAAGAAAGCAATACTTGCTGCACAGAAGGACTATTCTGGTATGAGGAAATGACACAAAACTTAGGCAAGCTATTTACATTTGCCAATGTGTGGCATAGTGTAAGTGTATGTTGAATGAAACAAAACAACAAATATAAAATTAAATATGCACTTTATCTGTTACTAATTTGACCATCTTCCTTTCTCAAAATTCTTGTCCGGAAATTGTTAAAACATTTGTTCTCTGTCTATAGCTTGTTTATATAAAATGTGGAACATAGCACTGGTTTAGCAGTTTTGTTGTTATGATGTGTACAGGACTTTTTTTCTCGCTGGGTATAGAAAAGGAAGCATTTTGTATCACATGACTCTTTGCCTGAAAGTTCGTTATCCATCTTCTGTGATAACTATAATAAGAAATATCTCATGTCAACGTTTTACTCGTGATTCTTCAGTTTCTCCCGGCGTATTTGTTGCTCGAACAGTCCACGGGTGTACTGCCGGTTCATAGTGTCCAATGGGCGCAATATTTCAGCGATCAGACATGTCGCCATCGTCAGGTGATCTGACGAACTGAGCTCCTGAGGGCGAGCGGCCGATTTAAATCCTCTCCCCCCGCGTGCCGCTCTCTTCGCCGTCCGCGCCCATTGGACACTATGAACCGGCAATATACCCGTGGACTGTTCGAGCAACGTTTCACTCATTTTGTCGTTACACAGCCTCATCATTCAGGAAATAAAATGCGCAAAGCGAAAGGAAAAATCTCGTGGACAGCAGTCACACGTAAATGCCTGGCAGAGGGTTCATGCGAATCTCCAAAAAGTATAATTTGTAACAACTATAGCGGCGGTGCGAAAGTAAGAAAAATACGTACGTACACAGAGCAGAGTAAGTGTGAAATTGATCTTGACCAGAAAGATTAGCAGATAGAAAGAAACATTAACAGTGAACTATTAATTAAACCCAGACAGCGTCGCATTGTATCCATAAATCGTAATTGTATTTCTTGTTTATAGCAGAACAGTCTGCCTCTCGTCGACGACGGAGAAATGTCGGAATTAAAAGTGTTATATCCTAGCCAGTAATGCCACCCGAGCCCGCTGCCAAAAGGTTGGCAGCATCAAAGTCCGGACGCCGTCCGCATAAGCAGCGCCAGCGAGACAGGAAATCGCCGCAAGTCTGCGCGCGCCACCGCTGGCTTCTGGCTTCTTAAGCGCTGGAGTCGCGAGCGCTAGGACAGTTCTGTATTCGCCGCTCAGTTGTATACTCGCCACCGAATTGTGTACTTGCTAGTCAGTTGTGTGTTCATCGCAGCAGAGTTGTTGTTTGTAGTCAGCCGACGCTGACCTATCCGCTCCGACTCGAACTAGACAGATTTCTGTAGACACGGAGTTCACTACTGTCTATATCTTCGTAATAAAGATAAGTACCGACTTTTATTTAATCAGAGTGTTTGGGTTTTCATCTTTCTGTTTACTGTTCCAGCGGACCGGTCGGCTCGCTATTAAAAGTGTGGAGGTGACTTCGTAAGCCATTTCTACAGCGAATTGTTTGTCGCTACGAACACCGCCACAAAAAAAAGTAATCCTTGGTCCGTCGCTGGGCCCCACTGGCTCATCACTCAGCCGGGCCATTACAGAGTGGTGCGTCCGGAACAGTAATATCGACTTTGTTTTCCATCCCACTTCCCTATCTCATTCTCACGATTCCTATGTGAGACATACGTTGGTGGCACCATAATGGTCTCACAGTCCTCTTCAAACATAGAATCTCTCACGAGAACTACATCGTATTTCTTCCAAAGGTCCCTATCTGAGGTCCCCGAGGACTTCTGTTACACTTTCGTATGGGCTACGCAGACCTGTTAACAATAGTAAGCAGTGTCTATCTGAATTTGTTCGAGGTCTGTTGTCATGGCTTCTTAGTAAGACCTCAAAATGCTGGAGCAGTATCATAGAGTTGGTAACACTGCCATCTTGCATGCGATGTCCTATACAGAAGCGCCGCTCTGGCACAAGACCTTTGCAACAGAAACCAAGTCTTCCATTCGCATTCCCTGATACTGACTTTACGTGGTCTTCTCATTCCATGTAGTTTCTTAGAAGGGATAACCTGTCTAGGCCGCTCTCTAACACAGCCGAAACTTCGCTGGGTGATAGAAGGTTGGAAATAAATTCAAAACGCAATAACTTCTGATAAGTTTCCACGCGACTTCAGCACGCTACTCGCGCGACGGAAAACTAAGTGCTCTGGTAGCGCAGTGGTCAAGAGCACACCGAGCGGGGTGGCGCACTGGTAGCACACTGGACTCGCATTCGGGAGGACGACGGTTCAATCCCACGTCCGGCCATCCTGATTTAGGTTTTACGTGATTTCCCAAAATCGCTCCAGGCAAATGCTGGGATGGTTCCTTTGAAAGGGCACGGCCGACTTCCTTCCCCATCCTTCCCTAATCCGATGAGGCCGATGACCTCGCTGTTTGGTCTCTTCCGCCCAAACAATCCAATCCAATCTAAGAGCACAGTTTCGAAATTTTGCCCGGGGGGGGGGGGGGGGGGGGGGCGGGGGGGAGACTGAAGTCGTGCCGAAACTTCGTCATTTGCTATGAATTTATTACGTTTTGGTTTTGGCACATGAGCCAAGATAGGTGGCCATCTATTTTGACCCTTCTATTAGCCTGCCAAGTTTCGACTGTGTTAGAGAGCGCTCTATGACGGGTTACCCCTTGCAAGAAATTACATCAAGTGAGATGACCACGTACAGTCAGTATTCTCGTGTGCAAATCGAATGTGATGTTTGTTTTCTTTTATTGTCGCGGTGTGATCAAAAAGTAACAGGAACTTTTTTCCCTTAAAAAATCTTTATTTATTCATAAAAATCAACACTGTCTTCATCAAAGTAATCCCTCCTCACATATACTACACTTGTGCGAGGGCTTTTTTCAATCTTGAAAGAACTTCTGGAACTCACTATTCGGTATGGCGCTCAGTTCATTCAGCGATTCTCTTTTTACTTGGGTTGAATAAAAAGTAGTGGCAACACTGCCATAACATGAAGGATGTGCGTCACATGTCATGTCCGCTGTCTGTAACTGACAGCAGAAGGTCATTTGAAGTAGTTCAGTGAGCGGCGACGGTTGCGTTTGAGTCAGTGGCATTGTGTATTGTCTGAAAGTGCACGAAGCCACTTCCAGCGCCCTAAGAGTATGTTTAGGAAACACGAACAACATGCGTGGACCAAGACTGAAGGGGTATGTGGTCGGAGCGCGCAACAATCTTCCCTTCCGCCACTGCATCCCGTCCTCCTTCATGACAATGCACTGTGCCACATGGCGAACGCCGTGCAGGAGCTCATGCGTACGTGTGGGGGTGGGAGATGCTGGAACATCCACCACATTCGTCCAATATGAGTTCGTGAGATTACGACCTGTTCTCTAAATGAAGGAATCGCTTCGTGGCAAGTGTTACAACACAAGGGAAAACATAATCCGTGCCACAGGATGGTCCTTGAGAGACATTCGCTGAACATTTTTTTTTTTTTCTTACACGTTTAGTTCCGTAGTACCAAATTGGGGAGCAAATCTCCAAGGTCAGGGAACATGTCAGTACATGAAATTACAACATGAAAGTAATAACAGATAAAATAAGATGCTTATGAACCCAAAATAGCTCAAGCCATAAGTTTAAGTAAACGCAATCAACAATGTAACATAAGAGTCACCTTAATTATTCAAGATACTCCTCAACAGAATAGAAGGAGTGACCCATGAGGAAACTCTTTAGTTTCGATTTGAAAGCGCGTGGATTACTGCTAAGATTTTTGAATTCTTGTGGTACTAAAAATGGATGCAGCAGTATACTGCACACCTTTCTGCGCAAGAGTTAAGGAAGTGCGATCCAAAAGCAGATTGGATTTCTGCCGAGTATTAACTGAGTGAAAGCTGCTTATTCTTGGGAATAAGCTGATATTGTTAACAAGAAACGGAAGTAAAGAATTTATGTATTGAGAGGCTAATGTCAGAATACCCTGATTAATGAACAGGGGTCGACAAGAGGTTACACCACTTATTGCCCGAACCTCTCGTTTCTGAGCCAAAAATATCCTTTTAGAATGGGAAGAGTTACCCCAAAACATAATACCATGCGACATAAGCGAACGAAAATAAGCAAAGTAGAGTAATTTTCGTGTCGAACGATCACTTATTTCAGATACCGTTAGAATAGTAAAAATGGCACCATTAAGCCGTGGGCTTTCCACGACGGTTTTCTATCTGAACACCTAGAATTTCGAACTGTTTAGTTTCACCAATCGTACGCCCATTCTGTGAAATTAAAACGTTAGATTTTGTTGAATTGTGTGTTAGAAACTGTAAAAACTGAGTCTTACTGTGATTTCCGCTAGTTTATTTTCTACGAACCATGACCGTATGTGATGAACTGCACTATTTGGAACCGAGCCATTGTTGCACACAACATCTTTTACTGCCAAGCTAGTGTCATCAGCAAACATAAATATTTTATAATTACCCTTAATGCTTGCGGGCATATCATTTATATAAATATGACGGTGTACGGCGCCCTCGATTGCCGGCCGGAGTGGCCGAGCGGTTCTAGGCACTACAGTCTGGAACCGCACGACCGCTACACTCGCAGGTTCGAATCCTGCCTCGGGCATGGATGTGTGTGATGTCCTTAGGTTAGTTAGGTTTCAGTAGTTCTAAGTTCTAGGGGACTGATGACCTCAGCAGTTAAGCCCCATAGTGGTCAGAGCCATTTGAACCATTTTGAACGGCGCCCTCCATCTGGGTGCGGGAAGGTGATCGAGATGTGGGGCTATTATCTTGAGGGTGTGTGATACGGTGAAAGTCTGTCAATAAAGTCTGTATGAATTACAACCGCGTTGCAACTACATTTTATTCAAGCCATCTATCTCATCGACGATGAGATGTCCTATCACGGTTCTCTTCAGCTTCGGGGTTAGAAAGAAGTCGCAGGTGACTATGTCCGGTGAATACGGTGGCTGAGACAACATAACGGTTTCGCTTTTATACCAAAACATCACTAAATGCATTGAGGTGTGAGCATTGTCGTGATGCTCTTTCCACGAGTGGTTTTGCCACAATTCCGGTCGTTTTCTTCGGACTGCTGCACTCAAACGGCACATAGCTTCCAGGTAGTATTCTTTATTGATCGGACGGTCATAAGGCAGGCACTCATAATACACTGTTCCGTTGAAATCGTAAAAGCAGTGAAAAGAACCTTCAAACGTAATCGAACTTGGCGAATTTTCTTTCGGTTTTGGCTTTTCAGGCAGTTTCCACTGGGACGACTGGTCCTTGGATTCGACCCTTATACAAATGTTTCGTCACCTGTTACAATCTTCTTTACAAGTTCTGGATCGTTGTCGACTTCATTCAACAGTTTCTGAGCGATGTCTACGCGACGTCGTTGTTGGTCGAAATTCAAGAATTTCGGAACAGCCTTTGCTGCCTCACATTTCATGCTCAAAACATCCGAAGGAAAAAATGATTGGCGTTAGCAAAAGGATATGCTGACATCATCAGCAACGTATCTGGTGACTCCTTTCACACTGGCGCCAGTAATTGATGCGCTAGGGCGTCCAGGGTGGTCATCGCCTTCGAAGTCTTCTCGACGCTCTTTGAAACATTTACACCATTCGCAGTCTCTTGTCTTATTCGTAGTAGAGTTGCAAAAAGCCACAGTCAACATTTCAACTGCGGTGCTTCTCTTTATTCCACAGTTGAAGCAAAATTTAATGCACATTCTTTGATCCATCTTTTCCGAAACCAAAATTTCACCGGGCACTCAGAAACACATATAACCTTCTCGAATGTCATTTAAAAAAAATGGTTCAAATGGCTCTGAGCACTATGGGACTCAACATCTTAGGTCATAAGTCCCCTAGAACTTAGAACCACTTAAACCTATCTAACCTAAGGACATCACACACACCCATGCCCGAGGCAGGATTCGAACCTGCGACCGTAGCAGTCCCGCGGTTCCGGACTGCAGCGCCAGAACCGCTAGACCACCGCGGCCGGCTGTCATTTAAAACTAAATAGTCATATCAGATGAAAATGGAAACATACATCAGGAACGCGTGCAACAACAATACCAAAAAAATTAAAAATGCGTTGTACACAGACGCCTAAATAAAAAAACCTCCCGTTACTTTTCGGTTGGTTGGCTGATTCGGGGGAGGGGACCAAACATCGAGGTCATCGGTCCCATCTACATCTACATTTATACTCCGCAAGCCACTCAACGGTGTGTGGCGGAGGGCACTTTACGTGCCACTGTCATTACCTCCCTTTCCTGTTCCAGTCGCGTATGGTTCGCGGGAAGAACGACTGCCGGAAAGCCTCCGTGCGCTCGAATCTCTCTAATTTTACATTCCTGATCTCCTCGGGAGGTATAAGTAGGGGAAAGCAATATGTTCGATACCTCATCCACAAATGCACCCTCTCGAAACCTGGACAGCAAGCTACACCGCGATGCACAGCGCCTCTCTTGCAGAGTCTGCCACTTGAGTTTGTTAAACATCTCCGTAACGCTATCACGCTTACCAAATAACCTTGTGACGAAACGCGCCGCTCTTCTTTGGATCTTCTCTATCTCCTCTGTCAACCCGACCTGGCACAGATCCCACACTGATGAGCAATACTCAAGTATAGGACGAACGAGTGGTTTGTAAGCCACCACCTATGTTGATGGACTACATTTTCTAAGAACTCTCCCAATGAATCTCAACCTGGCACCCACCTTACCAACAATTAATTTTAAATGATCATTCCACTTCAAATCGTTCCGTACGCATACTCCCAGATATTTTACAGAAGTAACTGCTGCTAGTGTTTGTTCCACTATCATATAATCATACAATATGTATTTGCAATACATTACATTTGTCTATGTTAAGGGTCAATTGCCACTCCCTGCACCAAGTGCCTATCCGCTGCACATCTTCCTGCATTTCGCTGCAATTTTCTAAGGCTGCAACTTCTCTGTATACAACAGCATCATCCGCGAAAAGCCGCTTGGAACTTCCATCGGAGTAGGGAAGTATGGGGAACGAAGTCGGCCGTGCCCTTTCAAAGGAACAATCCCGTCATTTGTCTGCAGCGATTGAGCGTTAATCGCGGTAAACCTAAATGAAGGTGGCCGCAGGCGTATTTGAATCGTTGTCCTCCCGAATGCAAGTTACGTGTGCTAACCACTACGCCACCGCGCTCCGTGTTAATTTTTGATCACACCGCGTATCACATTAACATTTTATCGTGAATTGCAATGGAAGTAACGGCGAAAGAAATAAGGATTTGAAACCTTATTAAAAACAGATTTTGTCAATAAGGGTTAACCACCTTCGCACAACTGAAACGATACTCCTTAGGCATGCAATTTGATTAGAAGTAGCTTCTGAGGTACGGTGACAAAAGCCTTCTGGAAATCTAAAAATATAGAAGGAAATTGATATCCACAGTTAACAGCAATCATTACTTCGTGGGATTAAAAAATGGTTCAAATGGCTCTGAGCACTATGGCACTTAACATCTGAGGTCAGCAGTCCCCTAGACTCAGAACTACTTAAGCCTAACTAACCTAAGGACATCACACACATCCATGCCCGAAGCAGCATTCGAACCTGCGACCGTAGCAGTAGCGCGGTTCCGGACTGAAGCGCCTAGAACCGCTCGGCCACAGCCGCCGGCCCGTGAGAATAGAAAGCTAGTTGTGTTTCACAAGAAACATGTTTTCTGAATCATTGTTGTCTGTTTATTAATAAATCGTTTTCTTCGAACACAGTATATGTTGCAAATTCCTAATACATATCGACGTTAGAGATGTGGGTCTGTAATTTAGCGTATTACTCCTTCTTTCCTGGGTATTGACGTGACCTGTGCAACTTTCCAGTCTTTAGGTATGGATCTTTCAACGAGCTATCGGTTGTATTTTGATTGTACTAAATATGGAGCAATTGTATCAGAGTACTCTGAGAGGGACCTGAGTGGGATACGATCAGGACCGGAGGCCTTAACTTTATTAAGTGATTTAAGCTGCTTCGCAACGCCGAGGATATCAGTTTCTAAGTTATAATGTTGGCAGTTGCTCTTGGTTCGAATTCAGAAATATTTACCTTGTCTTCTTTGTTGAAGGAATTTCGGTAAACCCTATTTAGTATCCCTGCGTTAGGAGCGCTGTCATCAATAACATCACCACTGTTCTCGCGCAGTGAAGGTTTTGATTGTGTCTTTTCGCTCTTGTTCTTTATATACGACCATCATCTATTTGCATTTTCTTTCGTGAAAATGGAACCATTTCTGTACATTATTGACTCGGGCGGTAGGCAAAAGGTTGGTTGGTTGTTTGGGGAAGGAGACCAGACAGCGTGGTCATCGGTCTCATCGGATTAGGGAAGGAAGTCGGCCGTGCCCTTTCAGGGGAACCATCCCGGCATTTGCCTGGAGCGATTTAGGGAAATCACGGAAAACCTAAATCAGGATGGCCGGACGCGGGATTGAACCGTCGTCCTCCCGAATGCGAGTCCAGTGTCTAACCACTGCGCCACCTCGCTCGGCCGGGTAGGCAAAAGGATCCATACTTACACGACGCTCTGCTTGTCGATGAAATCAGAATACCGACATGTTCATTAAAACTAATCCCGCCGAAGTACATGCCGTTATGTAAGCTTTGCGACGCATACTTTTAATGGCAAGTGAAGAACAACATTCGCGGGTGCTCTACTCTCATCGCGCATCAAAAGGAAATCGCAAGTAAAAGCGATGCAATTGAAGCACACACTTTGGTCCATAATCAGTTGCCGGCTCCAGGTTCCGAGAAAATGCTTCGACATGCTTGGTTTATCGTGAAACTGGTACCACATTGTTAGGCGGTTTTCCTAATGATATTCACATAAAAAAATGTGACTGTGCCTTTGCACGTTGCTCGTGGTGCGCCCAATTTTATGCTCTGAATGTTTTTATGAATGTACTGGTTCTTTTGAAGCAAAGAAAGTAAAAATCAAAAAGCAAAACTTGAAATACTAGTATTTTTATGTTTTTAATTTTCGATTACCGTTGATTATATAAGGTTATGTACAATCAACGATAAAATCTATTTTATTTCTTTTGTCAGTAGTTCCATTGGATTTCACGATGTCATAAAAAGTACTGATGTGACATACTTTCGCGTCAAAAAAAGAAATACAAAACATAACATTGGATTTGAACAGGGGATGGGCAATTTTGAAAGAGTGTTCGTAGCCACTGCGCCACCAACTCACTAGGTCATGCGATGACCTAGTGGACTGATGGGCAACACGTCGAAAGTCTGCCCGTCATTTTCTAGAAAACCTGTTGAGTGTTGGCACCTAAGCCGATACAGATGTCACTTTATTTTCACCCCCCTTTCGTCACGCGAAATTTCGAATATATCAGGGAGCGAGCTAGGCGGGTTCCACTTGTTAGCATTAAACCGTAAACACTTACACTATGTTCTCCAATACTCTTGTTAAAGGTGTTGTGTTACATCTGTCCACATTTAAAGATTCTGGCATTCACTACACTAAATAGAATATTTTTACAAGTCTTTCAGCATCTCCGAACCATCAGCCAACGACAATACTAGTACTTGCCTGAAGAAAACTGCGTCGTCTGTGAACCAATCATCTTACAGTGCTGCTGATTCTGTCTAACAAGTCCTCTACTCTGTTAGTTTCACGCTCTGTGGACCTTTTGTAAGATTACTCGTAATAAGTGACTACATGCTCACCATTTACAAGTGGTTTGTTTAATACATATGCGAATTTGTAATCCCTGCTCATAACCTTTTGCACATTACAAAAATAGAAATTCTCCTACAAAATAGAACGAGTTGTCATGAAAAAACTTTCTCAGGTTGTTTTCAGATATGACTTTTTTTCGTGTGTCAGACATTTTATATCATTGGGTGGATGAGCAAACGCTTTTGCGGCAGCATTGTGCACCTCTTTTTGTGCGAACGACAAATTTAATGTGGAATAATAACTGCCTTTTTGCATTTGGTGTCGTAATTATGTACGTCATTGCTCCTTTTGACTGTAGTGTGTTATTTGAAACAAACTTCGTAAGGCGATAAATATTCAGTGAGGTAGTAGTCAAAATGCCTAACTCCTTAAAAAGGTGACTGCAAGATGATCCTGGGTGAGCACCACATATTATTCTTACAGCACGTTTTTGAGAAATTAATATTTTATTTCTTAAAGATGAGATACCATAGAGCATTATTCCACATAAAGTTACTGAATGAAAATATGTAAAAATCTCAACTTATCTATATGTTTCTTCCCAAGTTTTGCAACGATTCGAAGCGAAAATGTGGCTGAAATAAGTTGAGTACTCCAAATGCATCTTTTCTTTCTCTTTAAATTCTCATCAGTATTGACACCCAGAATGTGTGATGTTTCCACATATTTATTATTATTCCCTCATCATGTAGAACACTTACCATTGGTGTAGTACCTATAGATGAGCAGAACCAAATATGTTAGGTCTTTTTGAAAGTAAGATGAGACCATTTGCGGAAAACCGTTTAATAATACCGTTAAGAATATTATTTACCATTTCTTCTACTATCGTGTGTACCTTTGGTATGATGAAAATGATGACACTATCATCTGTAAAAAGAACTAATTCTACTTGTTGTGTATAAGACGGAACGTCATTTATATCAGAAATAATAGTGTACTTAAGACTGAGCCTTGTGGGTTTCTCCCCAGTCGGAAGAATCTATGCTAATTAAAATTATAGAATCATTAAGTACGACATTCTTTTGGTAGGGTTTGAAAGTATCTATTGGTTGGCTATACCCTCAATTCCATAAAATCTTATTTTATTTATGAAAATAGTATTGTGATTCACACAGTGATATGCCTTATATAGGTCACAAAAATACCAAGTGGTGCTACTTCGTTATTTAATGTTTATAAAATTTGGTGAGTGAATGTGTAAATTGTATTCTCATTTGAGCAAATCTTCAGTAATCCTGACTATGACTTACTGATGATATTATTGTTGCTCTGGTGAAATATTAGAGTACATCATCTTATCAAAAACTCTGGAAAATGGTATCAGTAGTAAAAGGCAGCGGTTGTTATTTACATCTCTGCTATCATCTTCTTATCGAGGGGTTTAACAATGACGTAATTCAGTTTGTGTGGAAAAACTCCCTGAGTTAATGATGTATTACATATTTCGGAAAAAAAACTTATTATACGGGAACAAGTCTTTAGTGACCTGTTCGAAAGACCTTTAAATCCACATAAGCTTTTATTTTTAAGAAAATATATAAGTTTCTTAATTTCAGAAGGAGCAGTGGGTGAGACATCCACATGATTGAATTTTATGAGAGTTACGTTTTCAACATACTGCTGTGACTTTTCTCTTGAACTTTTTGTCCCTATCATTTCTACTGTATTTAAGAAATGATTATTAAATATGTTTGCTACCTGTGACTCATCATTTATAGCCCTCCCATCAGTTCGGTAGTGACATTATCCGGTTCTGTGACCTGTACTCCTGCCTCTTGTTTCACTTTGTTACATATAGATTTAAATCTGTTGTCGGATCTACTGATTGATGACTTAATGTGCATGTTCCTAGACTTTTTAATAATCTCTCTTAAGAATTATGAGTAGTTTTTGTAGTGTGCAACTACTGTATGATCTTTACTTGTTCATCAATCAGGTAATTTACCTTTTTCTTTCACAATATGCTATAAAGCTCTATGGTGGTCCAAGGTTTTTTGCTTAATGTTATTTCTGATTAGTGTATGAGGAAAGCTATTTTCAAATAATGATATGAATTTATCAACGAATGAATTAAAGTTTATGTCAGTATTTGTCTCATTACAAATTTCATCCCAGGTCATCCTTTGTACACTATTCTTCAGAATATGTGTCCTGGAGTCATTAAATATTCTAAGCCATTTCCACTAAAGAGAATCTGTACTAATAGTATCTTATCTATCCTGACTGTGCGTTGTGGACAGAATGAGCATTAACAGAGACAGCACTTGTTACCAGGTAGCAGTGCCACGAGAGTAATACGCAAAATATTAGAGGTCCTATTGCACCTACTTAGGGTACATCCGATTCTTCTTTCCTTTCTGTGCAACATTCGTCTTCGAGAATATTGGCGATGGTACTCCTTGTATCTTATCTGTCAGTGATGTGGCACAGTGTCGAATACTTTACGTTGACAGTGACTGTATCATACTGTAAGATCTGGAAGTCAGTACGCCCATGTAACATTATGCCCCCCTATACCACAATAACTGGACCACTACAACGATCATGTTCGACAACGTTGGACGTACTGTCGCATAACGAGAGGTGGGAACACCTGCATTCGGGAACACTGTCCAAGGTGATTGTTTTGGTGGTACAAGTATTGTGGTGTGGGGAAGTGTGTTACATTGGTGTACTGACCTCCCAATCTTTGAACACTACACTCACCTGTCGTCGTTATTACGACATTGTATTTATTTCCAGAAAGCGTCTTTTGAGGAATACCTTTGCCCCTGACCGCATGTTCATGGATGACAACGCACTACCGTTTCGAACACCGCAGATGGAGCATGCACAGCCCTCTGTGGTGATCACACATCTTGTTAAGAACCATGTCCTGCCTTTTATAATGCTCAGGGGACTATTATTAACCGTGGTGACTTCAGTGTATTATTGTCTTTGAATAAAAGTGTCATTTCTGTTTGTCTCATTGCATGTTTCTTTCATTTACCTCCTGTATCTCACTGTAGCAGTTCTTTTTATGTATTGTCCAAGTTTCGTTGAGCTATGTTACTTGGCAGTGAAACATAATGTGACAGTTACTTTCGTCAAGTTTTGCACACTAGTCTAATTTGCTATACTGCTCCCATGGACAGCAAAAATTTTGTTTTTCCGTGTTGTTATTGTGGTCATCACTCCAAAAACTGGTTGGTGCAGCCCTCCATGCTACTCTATCCTCTGCCTTAAGCCTCTTCATCTCCGAGAAACTACTGCAAACTACACCTCTCTGAATCTGCTTACTGTATTCATTTCTTGGTCTCCCTCTACGATTTTTACGCCCACCCCCACGCTTCCCTGCAGTGCTAAATTGGTGATCCCTTGATGTCTCAGAATGTGTCCTAACAACCGATCCCTTCTTTTAGTCAGTTTGCACCACAAATTTCTCTTCTCCCCAAGTCTGTTCAACACCTCCTCATTAGTTACGTGATTTACCAATCGAGTCTTCATCATTCTTCTGTAGCACCACATTTGAAAAGCTTCCATTCTATTCTAATCTACACTGTTTATCGTCCATGTTTCACTTCCATACATGGCCACACACCATACAAAAACTTTCAGAAAGGACTTTCTTGCACTTAAATCTATGCTCGATGTTAACAAATTTCTCTTCTTCAGAGACACTTATCTTGTCATTAATAGTCTACATTTTATTTCCTGTCTACTTCGACCATAATCAGTTATTTTACTTCCAAAATAGCGAAAATCATTTCATTTCCTAATCTAATTCCCTCAGCGTCACCTGATTTAATTTGACTACATACCCTTATCCACGTTTTGCTTTTGTTGATGTTCATCTTATATCCTCCTTTCAAGATACTGTCCATTCCGTTGAATTGCTCTTCCAAGTCCTTTGCTGTCTCTGACAGAATTACAATGTCGTCGGCAAACCTCAAAGTTTTTATTTCTTCTCGATGGATTTTAATACCTACTCCGAATTTTTCTTTTGTTTCCTTTACTGCTTGCTCAATATACAGATTGAATAACATCGGAACAGATTACAGCCCTGTGTCACTCCCTTCTTAATCACTGCTTCCCTTTCGTGCTCCTCGGATTTATAACGGCCATCTGGTTTCTGTACGAATTGTAAATAGCCCTTCGCTCCCTATATTTTACCCCTGCCATCTTTAGAAATTGAAAGAGAGTATTTCAGTTAACATTGTCAAAACCTTTATTTAAGTTTACAAATGCTATATATATATATATATATATATATATATATATATATATATATATATATATATTTTTTTTTTTTTGAGAAGATATACTCAATAAAATTTAATATTATCAAATAGTAAAATTTTAACATATTTGAAACACATTATTTTATTTACAAATGTCTTGCTTGCATTTGCTAGATATATTAATATATTACAGCGAACTGGTTTCGACGACACTGACTCGTCATCAGAACTAAAAATCCAATATGTTGTTATGAAAGTAACCTATCAGGCCGTTATCAAACATTTATTGTGGTCAATAAAAATTTCTATTTCTCTTCTCCCCCTTTCTGTTCTGATCTACCCATCTTCAGCATTCTTCTGTAGCACCGCATTTCAAAAGCTTCTATTCTTTTCTTATCTAAACTGTTTATCGTCCATGTTTCCCTTCTGTACATGGCTACAAATACTTTCAGAAAAGGATTCCTGACGCTTAAATCTATTCTCGATGTTAACAAATTTCTCTACTTCAGAAACGCTTTGCTTGCCATTGCCAGTCTACATCTTATATCCTCTCTACTTCGACCATTATTAGTTATTTTGTTTCCCAAATAGCGAAACTCATTTAATACTTTAAGTGTCTCATTTCCTAATCTAATTCCTGCAGCATCACCTGATTTAATTTGACTACGTTCCATTATCCTCGTTTTGCGCTTCTTGATGTTCATCTTATGTCCTTTCAAGATGCTGTCCATTTCGTAGAACTGTTTTTCCGAGTCCTTTGCTGTCTCCGACAAAATTACAATGTCACTGGCACACCTCAAAGGTTTTAGTTCTTCTCCCTGGACTTTTTATTCCTATTCTAAATTTTCTAAACCACTTAAATGTAGTATGTCTATGATATGTGATCAAGAAAATTATGAATACAAGACTGAAAAAGTATGCTGTCAATGAAGAAGCCTCTTTCACGCATTACGTGTTTGCTTTTATTTTAGACACAATCTTATTCACAGAACGATAACAACCGTTACCGGTGTTAGGCATACACTAGCCATCTTCAGATTCTGTACGACATAGGCTGTACTTAGTAAAGAAGGCTTTGTCATACTAAATCTATCTCTTACATGTAGTATCACAACGCATTGTCCGGCTAACGCCACATACGTTATTTGGAATCTGAAGACGATCAATATATTTCCGAAATGGATAACGATTTTTGTCATATCATAATAGTCGTTGTGCCTAAAGTAAAAATAAGTGTATATGTTGCAGAGAGTTGGTTTCTCATCCAAAGTTTTGAAGTGAGTTGGCATAGCTTCTGTTTTCAACAGCGTTTCTTATTCTGGTTCCATCGTCGTCAACGTTCGTAAAAAACGAATTCTGTGTTCTGTCTCGGAAACTTATATAGTTGTCGATAGTTAGATGTTTTTTATGAACCTACTTCGTGGTAAATTTGTTGAGTGGTGAAGCGATAGTCAAAAACAAACAGCGACTAAAAATAACTGGAACTATGTGGCATGGCAGCAAAAAAGAAAGGGTGGGGTTTTCAGAACATTTTTAGAGCAAATAGTTTTCTCGAGGGCCGCCTGCTGTCGATAAAGGAGGTTATTTTTATTGTTATCTTGCAACTTCCGATCAATTAAAGATCTCATGTAAGCAGTAACCCCAAAAATGGTTCAAATGGCTCTGAGCACTATGGGACTTAACATCTGAGGTCATCAGTCCCCTAGAACTTAGAACTACTTAAACTAACTAACCTAAGGACATCACACACATCCATGCCCGAGGCAGGATTCGAACTTGCGACAGCAGTGGTCGCGCGGTTCCAGACTGAAGCGCCTAGAACCGCTCTGCCACAGCGGCCGGAGCAGTAACCCCACATCGTTTACTTAATCGAAATTCCGCGTGTAAAATCTCTTCAAAAGTGCTAAATTAAAACGTCATACTTAATGCCGAAGTTTTACCGTATGAACAGTGAACATTTAATAAGCGATAAACTTTTTTTCTTTTCATTGTTTTGTGTGGGGAGGGAGGGGAGTGGGTCAGCGACAAAAAGTTTCGAAACTGTTTGAAATTGTGTTTAGAACTTATTGGAAGTCGCTGAGTGCCGCCATTATAAAACTCTGGATGATTATGGTATGGGCAGTTTGCACCATGACCTACGTTAACTCAAGACAGTTACAGATTTTCGAATTCTAATACTTCTTTTATTGTGTTAAGCATTGAATGAAAGTTTGTGCTTTTTAATGTGTAGATTATGACTGCATTATAAATTTTCAGATTTGGGCAATAATTATATGAAATGCAGGAAGAGCAAAACGGCTAAGCACGAATGGTTAGAGGACAATTGTAAAGATGTAGAAGCATGTATCACTAGGGGTAAGATAGATACTCCCTACAGGAAAATTAAAGAGACCTTTGGAGAAAAGAGAGCCACCTGCATGAATATCCAGAGCTCAGATGGAAAACCAGTCCTAAGCAAAGAAGGGGAACCAGAAAGGTGAAAGGAGTGTGTAGAGGGTCTGTACAAGAGAGATGTACTTGAGGCAATATTATGGAAAGGGTAGAAGACGTAGAGGAAGAGGAGAAGGGAGATATGAACTGCATGAAGAATTTGACAAAGCACTGCAAGACTTAAATCTACAACAAGGTCCTGGGAATAGACAACATCCCGTTAGAGCTACTCATAGCCTTGGGAGAGCCAGCCACGACAAAACTCTTCCATCTGGTGAGCAAAGTGTATGAGACAGGCGAAATACCCTCAGAGTTCAAGAAGAATATAATAATCCCAATGGCAAAGAAAACACTTTCTGACAGATGTGAAAACTGTCGAACTACCAGTTTAGTAAGTCATGGGAGCAAAATACTAACAAGAATCCTTTACAGAAGAGTGTTAAACAAAAAAATAAAACTAGAAGATGAGGGAGGAAGCACTTGTATCAAAAATAGTGTAAACACGGCTGCAGTTTTTTGCTCCTACGGTTCGACCAATACATCGAAGAAGCAGTTGCGGAAATAAAAGGAACTTCAAATGTGGAATTAAAATTGAGGGTGAAATGATATTAATGATAAGATTCACCGATGGCATTGCTGTCCTCTGTGAAAATGGGGAATAATAACAAGACCTGTTGAATGAAATGGACAGTATAATGAGTGCAGAATGTGGATCGAGTGTAAATCGAAGAAGGAGGAAAGTAACGAGATGTGGCAGAAATACAATTAACGATAAACTTAACATCAGCATTGCCGACCATGAACTAGACAAGTGAATCAAATTTGCTACTACCTTCGAAGCAAAATATAGTGTGACGGGCGAAGCATGGGTTTAAAAACTAAACCAGCACAGAAAAGAAGAAATTTCCTGTCTAGAAAAAGAATACTAGTATCGAACACTGGCCTTAAGGGGGGTAGGACATCAAACGGGTCGACTTGGAGCAGGAGAGGCACTACGGGACATTTTAATTTCCGCTATCTATATTTTTACAAATAAATTCATAAAACTTTGTCAGCATATCCAGGAAGGATTCAGGATTCACACTCATAGCAGAGGAAGTTCAAAAACATAACAAAATAAAAATTTTTTACATGTGAAATTTCATCATTTTTTCACTTACTATTGGCTGCATTTGTTGCTCTAGGTAAACTTTTCCTCATAAGTAACAGGGATTCTTCGACGAATTTTGCACAGCATACAAACCATGCTTACAGGTGTATAAAACTCCAGAATTTTTCAAATATATTAAAAACAGTGGTAGAAATTGAGATAATCAACTGTAAAATTTGAGTTTTTTTCTAAACGTGATGTTTGAAATGTAACAACTCATTCATTTTTTCATAAATTAAATAAATTTTAGTGTTTTCGATGCAGCAATAGTAAACGAAAAAATGATGAGATTTCACATGTAAAAAAATTTATTTTGTTAGGTTTGTGAACTTCCACTTCTATGAGCGTGAATCCTGAATCCTTCCTAGTCATGCTGATAAAGTTTTATGAATTTATTTTTAAAAGTATAGACAGCGGAAATTAAAATGTCCTGTGGTGCATCTCCTGCTCCAAGTCGGCCCGACTGACATCCTACCTCCCTCAACCTGAGGAAGATTTCTCTGAGAATGTACATTTGGAGCACAACATTGTATGATAGCGAGTCATGGCCTGTGGGAAAACAGGAAAGTAGAGAATAGAAGTACTTGAGATGCGGTGTTACTGAAGCATGTTGAAAATTAGGTGGACTGATTATGTAAGGAATGAGGACGTTGGCCGCAGAATCAGTGAAGAAAGGAACGTATGGGAAACACTGACAAGAAGAAGGAACAGGATGACAGAGCTTATGTTAACACATCAAAGAATAACTTTGACGGTACTAGAGGGAGCTGTAGAGGGTAAAAACTGCAGGGAAAGGCATAGATCGGAATTCACTCAACAAATAATTGAGAACGTATGGGGTGAATACTGCTCTGAGACGAAGATGTTGGCATTAGAAAGGAATTTGTGGCGGTCCGCTTCAGACCAGTCCGAAAACTGATACCTAAATAGAAAAAGACGTGCCTTTCACTGTCGCTACTTACATATGTGCCGGAGATGGGACGTGGTATCTCTCGTGCTAGTGCTCAGAATTCCGACGCTGACCGTCAGCAACGGCGCACCTCCGTGGACTGGACGTGGCCCCACTGGTGAACGCAGGCAGGTCCAGGAGAAACAGGCGCGTTCCGGTGGTGCGAGTCCTTATGAAGCCAGCGGGGGTCATTTCGCCAGCTGAGCGTGACGTCTGTCATTTCGCTCTTCCTGCGTTTCGGCCAAACGCCTCTTGTAATTGCCGTGCGCTACGACCTAGCCTCAAGGTCCCACTGTTTATTGCGGTGCCGGCGGCGCGTGTCTTATTTTCACATGTGCTCGGCTGTTATCAGCGACAACAGAGCCAGCCTCTGCGTTCGTCCGTCATTGTTCTCTGAGATACTGCGCTGAACACAATAGATGCCCGCCGGCGGCTGTTCCTCCTCTGTGGGGACGAAATTATGCAAGTGGGTTAGATCACTCCGTCACTGACGGTTCGTTATCTCTGAACTGCCATTTTCGATGCGGAGACGCCCAATTGTTGCTAACGTTCAGATTATTCCGATAGTGTGTCATTCCCACGCTGCTTGCTGAGGATTCGGATTCGGTAATGATGTTTTGATCGGCTTATACTACCGCCCACGCATCTCCCATCTCCCCACTCCTCGTCACGTCGCATAATTACGTCGAGTTGTGCAACAAAGGAAAGAGTGAGGTTTCTAGTGCCAGTGCCGTCTTACGAGATAGACTTCAATCATACTGATTACTCTTCAACGGTTACCAACACGTACTCTGCATCTACATATAAATTCCGTAAGCCACCCTGTGGTGAGTGGTGGAGTGTATTCTGTGTATCACTATTATTCCCCTGTTTTCCCGTTTCAGCCACTAATTGTGTGCGGGAAAATATTGGTGGTACCTCTCTTTGTGAGCTCTAATGATTCAAATTTTGCATTCATGGACTTGTGTGAGATACACATAGAAACGAACTGCAATGACGGAATCATGAAAGGTTGCCAGAAAAGAAAACCAGAAATATCATTCAAGTATGGATATTAGCTGTAAGTCTTGTAAATTAGGTGGAGGTGCACAGTGCAAGCCGCTTTAGTCAATCCATTAAGAGGTCGTACACGTGTGGTTGGCTTTACGCTTACTAACTGCGATCCAGGGGGAGCGTCTTCGATAAGTAATGAAAACGTCATCGGTTCCGGCTTCGAAACCCGCCACCGCTTAAATTTCGATTAATAGTCAGCATTGGCGGCCGAAAACTCCCAGCATAAGAAGACACCCTCATTCTGCCAACGGCCTTGTCAAACAGGTCGGAGGAACGGGCAGAGGTTCAGAGCACTTTATTGTCCTTGGGGTGGGAAACTGTTCCTAAAGGTGGAAGAATCAGCAATGATCAACGGCATGAGGATGCAGAAGGCAATGGAAACCACTGCATTGGAAATGGAAATGTCGTGTGGCTAGGGCCTCCCGTCGGGTAGACCTGGTCTTTCGGTTTGACGCCACTTCGGCGACCTGCGCGTTGATGGGGATGAAATGATGATGATTAGGACAACACAACACCTAGTCCCTGAGCGGATAAAATCTCCGACCCAGCTAGGAATCGAACCCGGGCCCTTAGGATTGACAGTCTGTCACGCTGACCACTTTTTTTTTTTTTTTTTTTTTTTTTTTTTTTTTTTTTTTTTTTTTTTACAAACACACACACACACACACACACACACACACACACACACACACACACACAACCACACGCCCGAGGGAGGGCTCGAACCTCCGCCGGAACCAGCCGCACAGTTCATGACTGCAGCGTTTACACCGCTTTTTTTTTTTTTTTTTTTTTTTTTTTTTTTTTTTTTTCCGAGATACGATGTACCGAGTGATGAGAAAATAGAATACATTTCGGTAATCCATAAGAAGTTTTTTTTTTTTAAAAATAAAAAAATAAAAATCCGCATTCCAAGCGGATGGTTTTATCTTTTTTTTTTTTGAGAGCAGGAAGGCAGGGTAAACAAACAATCTTTATTCGTACAATTGTACTATCTTAGGGATAAGAAAAGGATCGAGACAGCAAAAACAAAGCAAAAACAATTTGGAAACCAGAAAATCAACGTAAAGGCCGCCCTTTTTTGTTTGTGTAACATGAAGAAAGTAAATGACAATCCTAGTCACGGGCGGGAGTGAAAATGAAGTTATCATCTGCATCACAATCCCTGCAGCACGCGGTGTCGCATCATAAATCTGGCAGACAGCCATATAATCTTGACCATTTCTGCCTTTGTGGGCGGCATATATTCATGTATTTCTCCTGCGTCGACCATGTAGGGGCCCGTTGTCTTCTCAGTGTGCTGTATGCCAATATAACTGAACCGCGCAGTATTGTTTCTAGTCGTTCTGCTGCAGGAGTCTTCTCAGTTCTGGGACACCCCAGCTGTCGGGCGGATTGTGAAAAACACTTCCTAAAAAATTGGAAAAGTAAGTCCTGTATTTCGTATGACTCCGTATGAGCTCGTGTTGTTCTTGTAAATACATCCAATAATCCATCACGGACTTAATATCGTACGAATACAAATATTTCGTCGCATGTCCAGCGATCCAATTGACCGCATACGTCTTTTGTTTGGGAAAAAAGGTCTTGTCCGGTAGAAAAAGTACATCCGATGTGATTTCTGTGTAGTTAGTGCGCCGAAGGAAGGCCAATATTCGACGCGTCAGCATCCAGACGTCCCTCGCTGCGCCACACACTAAACCATGTTCTTCCGTTGCTAACAGGCCGCAGTTTGTGCAAAGAGGAGAATCGACCATATGAATTGTATGTAATCGACTCCTGGTCACAAGTTTACGGTTTATAAGAATGTACCACATCGATCTCGCTGCTGTTGACAGTAATGGAGTATGCACTGCACACCAAATGTGGTTCCACGTTCTCGACGGGTATTTGAATTCCATTACGTTGCGGGCGTGGTGATCCATCAAGCACCTATAGATCTCCCGAGTCGTGGGTAATCTCGTCGAAGGTACTTTCAGACGAACATAACTGTAATCAACCAGAAATGAGGCAATGTGTGCAAGAGAAGGCGAAATATTGCCCACCGCAATAGGGGGTTCGTACGAAGGCGGAACAAGTACTTCTATCAGAGCTGACGTAATGGTGTGCTTTCGTTGTTGCCAATTTCGTATCATCGCTCGCATGTAAAGCGCCAGAGCTTTGTTTCGCACGTTTGTGAGGTTGAGGCCACCGTTCCGGAAGTGCAGCGTTAACGTGTCATACGTGATCTTAAACAACATCCCAGTACTAACATAGTAACCAAAGGCAGCCATGAGGCGGTCTGCAATACCCTTCGGTATTGGTAGGACCTGCGCTAAATGGGGCAGACGTGACGCTATGTGAACGTTAGTGTATGCCACACGCTGGATCATGTCAAAGGCTCTCAGTGAGTTGTTCCGTATCGCCAGACGAACATTTTGCAGAAGCCGCCGAGAACTCGCCGCCGCTGACCGCCGTAGTGAGCGGGTAAATGTGATCCCCAGACATCTCAGCGATTCCACCGTCTGAAACGGTCCCGGTATGTCTTCCAGACCCCGTCCAATGTGCATAATTTTGGATTTCGTCATGTTAATGACACTGCCTGCTGCCGTCCCGTAAGAGTCTAGATATTCAACAGCCTGATGCACTTCATGACCTGATCTGACAAGAAGGATCAGGTCGTCCGCATATGCGCGACAAACGAAAGAGTTCTCATTAAGCGCTATCCCAGTAAGTGAGCGCCTCATAACACACATCAGCGGCTCAAGCGCTATCGCAAACAGCATCATGGAGAGTGGGCACCCTTGTCGGACGGAGCTGTTAATAGGAACCGAGCCCGCTTCCCGACCGTTTACAATCACCTTCGATGTAGCCCCTCGTATTAGCCTCATAATGATGGAGATGAAAACAGGTGGAATCTCCATTCGGCTCATGACTGACGCCAAGAAGTCATGGTTTATCCTGTCGAACGCACGGTCGAAGTCCACAGATATCATCGCTGCTCGCATTTTACAAGTTTCCGCAAGGGCGATAACGTCACGGTATTCACTTAACGCCGAGGAGATGTTGCTTCGCACCCCTAGGCAAGCCTGATCAGGGGATATTGTCCTGGATATCGCCAGCTTGAGACGAGACGCTAGTAGCCGTGCAAAAATTTTATAATCGGTGTTTAGCATAGTGAGAGGCCGATATTGAGTAACACTACGACTCCTCTCCATCTTCGGGATGGGAAGAAGAAAGCCCGTCACAAAATCCGACGGTAGGCGCATGTTCGGACTCATCGCCTCATTGTACATCGACACCAACTGTGGCATCATCATGTCCTCGAATTCTCGATAAAACTCTAGCGTAATCCCATCTGGCCCCGGTGATTTATGGGCCGCTCCTTTTGTGAGTGCCACCTTTATATCGTCTTCTGTGAGTGGCTCCATAAGCGCTGCCTTATCCGTCTCTGTCAGTGTCGTTTGCAGATGTTGCAGTATCTCGTCCCCTACCTGACGGTCCGTCGGTGTACCGGCATAGAGATGGCGGAAATGCTCTAAAAATTCATTTGCAATGTCCTGTTGTGTTGTCAGTTGACGGCCATCTAAACCGTGGAGCACTGTTACCAATGCCCGGCGGTAACGCTTATGTTCCCGCGACACATGGTGCATCGAGGTACGTTCCCCAGTGATGGTGTCGAGACATCTTGCCCGTATTGGGATGCCACCCAGTCGTCGTCGCGTGATCGATAGGATTTGTGCCTTGACACGATGAACTTCCGCATGATGTTCTGCAGACGGCACCTGGAAGGACAGCTCACGAAGCATGGTGTAATAATAATCAAGAGTGTCTCTCTGCCATCTCGCCTTATCCCGACCATACTGTATTAGAGCTCTTCTTATTGCCGGCTTAGTGCACTCGAGCCACCACTGAAGCACGGAGGTATACGTTGGTAGACGGCGGTGACATGTGGTCCATACCTCCTCGACTCTCTGACGACATTCGGGGTCCGCCAAAAGGGACGAATTGAGCTTCCATGTCCCGCGGCTTCTCCACACACTTTGCCTAGGGAGTGACATGGTACAAATGTAAGCCAGATGATCAGTAAATGCCGCAGGCCATCGTTCCGCGTCGACCACCTTATCCTGTAGGCCAACCGAAACATATATTCGATCGAGTCTGCTCGCCGAGTGACTGGTAAAAAAAGTATATCCCTCACGGTTCCTATGAATCATGTCCCAGGTGTCGCTTAACTCCAGATCCCGGCAATGCACATGCAATTCACGACAAGTATTGTAATGTGGTGTCTGGTCTTTTTGGGCTAAAACACAATTGAAGTCACCACCTATAATGAAATGATCGAATCTGCCGGTAAATAAGGGCACAATCTCTTCCGAATAATACCTCGCACGCGCCCGTCTGTTGTCTGTGCCGGAAGGGGCATAAACATTGAGAATGCGAATTCCATTAACAGTTATCGCCAGTCCTCGTGCCGAAGGTAGATAAGCCAGGTCTCGGACCGGAATCCCGTCCCGGACCAATATCGCCGTTCCACTGTCGTTGTTCGAGTGCGGCGAGGTGTAGGAGATGTATCCATGTACGTCCTGGAACTCAGGAATGTAAATTTCCTGCACCATCAGTATATCCACATCCGACGCGTATATCATGTCCCTAAACAACTGCTGTTTCACGGGCGATCTAATGGTATTTACATTCACTGTCCCTATTCTGTATGCCTGGGGTCGAGTAGCTGTCATCTCCACATGATGTTAAAATGACAAAGTTTCAGCGTGTCGATAGTCCCGTTGCACATCCGCCGAGGGTCGCCCGAGGAACGTGTTCCTGCGGCATTAGGTTTCTTGAGATGCGGACGGATGCAAGGCCCCACCAATAGAATGGTCCGCATCGGTGATGTCGTCGTCCTGCTCATACCAGCTGATACTATTGGTGTGCTCCAAATTTCCCTGTGCGGCATTGTTGTGTGACATCTTGTAACGCCGGAAATGCATATCCTCCTATTTCCATCTATTGTACTATTAATTTTTTCCTTGTTTTGTTACCTCAAGATATGACATTTCTGTCTCTTTATATATTGTAATTGCTTTACTGTTTGGATATATATATATATATTTATGCACTTATGTCGATGTATAATTGGTTTGTTTCGTAAATATTATTTGTATTTTTACGCTGGGTCTTGCCTAGGGAAAACTGCTATCGAACGATTACGTCGATAGGTCGTGTGAAGAATCAAAGTGTGTAGGATCTTTGGTAGTGTTAACTCTGCCGCGTGGAGCGCGGGCAGGGCAGTGGGAGTCTGGCTGGAGTAGCGAGTGGAGCAGGTGTGTTGTGTGACGCTCCCGCGAGTTGCCGCGCTTTCGGGGTTTGGCAGCATGTAATTGCGCTCGACTCGCGATGATAGTTTCTGACATGGTGTCGCGGACGGGAAGCATTAGCTGGCGCACATCAAGAGCCCGTTTCGCCTGGTGACCGTGTCGAGAAGAAGGCGCGCCAACATCCAGCTTCTGCAACAGCGACGGCCGACAATGAGTGACTGTCGCCACCTCCTCGATCGACGGCTTCAAACCTTCAATCAACCAACAAGGAAGACTAAAAGCACGTAAAGTTTCAGAACTGTATGGCAGACCTCAGCTTTTCAAATTGTTCCATTTGCCTCGGAAAATTACAGCAACTTAGCATGAACCTTTGTTGCTCATTGTCCCAATTGCATTGCCAAGCAGGGTCCCTTCCTTTTCCGAAATGAACCCGAGTGTCGTTGAAATTCAAACGCCAGCATTAAAATAATATAATTAGATTTCACTGCTTTAATTTCAAAGTTCAGTAGCTGGCTACAATATTTAGGTTACACGAGCACAAATTTAGAGTGCGAGTTTTGTTAGCATATTTTAGCTTACATGTGACTGCAGCTCAGCTTGGTACGTACTAAATTTTACTATTGTTAATAGTTCAGAATCATTTAGTTCAAGTTCAAAGTTAATTCTCTTATTTCTAAATTGCGTAGATTAAAGTAGCTTTTGAAATGATTGTTGAGGTAGTCCAAGACTAACCTTATTTTTCTGAATGTCGATGTGCTTCAGAAAGAAAGCTCACTATTAACTTCAGTCACTAAATTAACTTTCGATTTTCCGGTTTCATTAATTCTTTTGCTAAATTAAGTGTAGCGAAATTTATTACTTCTGACAAACTTTCAGTCTTCACACTACACGTGTCAACCTTCAGTTGCCACGCTTCTAGTGTTAATTATATGTGTAATAACCTTTCTTTTTCAGTTACTATAGTAATTGTCCTTAGGACTGGCGACCGTGATTTCCCCCAAATCTCAAATATCTAATTACCGCTAGTTAATTGTTAACGTAACGGCCGCACATTTACTTTCTTTATTAACTTTACCCCTTTTCAAAATTAATTTCCACCAGTTTCATTTGCATTTTTCCTTTCATTTAGATGTAACCCTTTCCTCCCTCTTTACCGATAGATTAACTTCGGTGACGATTGCTTTTCCCAAATTTCCATTAGGTACACGCGGTTTAATTTTTCACTGTCATTAAGGTCGATAAGTGAGGGGGGAGGTTACAATCTGTTGTTCTTTCGCAGCTGTAGACTCCACCGCCGAAGGGGTAGCAGGCCCCTGAGCGGATGCGTCGTCTGAACGATATGACATCATTTCACTGTCCGAATTCATATGATCTGCGACATCCGAAGCTTGTGGTTCCATGTCAGACAGGTCCATAGTGTTAGACTCGTCTGGGCTCCCTAGAAGAGAAGGGAGCGTCTCCGCAGAGTTTAGTCGGCGCTTCTTGCGGCGCTTTGGCGAGCGTTGTTTGCGGGCCCTAACCTCGGGCTCTGGTGTCGGCGCATCTTGCATCTCCTGCGTTCCCGCCGCCGCCACAATCCCCTGGGGCCGTTCCACTTCAGCTTCCATGCCTATTGTGATGCTCTCATCCTCTTTCTGCGCCACCTGTAGTGTCTGAGATTGGAGGTTGGTCGGAGCCATTCTTTCTTCAGTGGCGTCCGATGGCGCCTCAATCAACTGCGGCGTCGGTTCGATGGTGCGCTCCGACCTCGGCGTCACCTCCCCGCGAAGTGCCGTCACGTAAGTCATCGGCAGTGACGTTGGTGTGGTCGGATTCTGGAAGTCTCCGCTGGGGAGTTGCACGAGTCTCCTCTGCATACACGCTGATCGAAGATGTCCTTCACCACCACACCCGGAGCATGTCCTGGGCTGTCCATCATAGATGACAATAGCTCTACAGCCGCCGATGTTTATGTACGATGGCACATGTTTTGTAAGGGCAATTCGCACCTGTCGGACACCATTGAGCACTGGATACGTGCTAAAACTTGCCCAGCGTTCGGCCGTATGACTAATAACTCTGCCATATGGCTGGAGTGATTCAGTGACCAATGATTCGGGTACCTCGAAAGGCAGCTCGAAGATTCGAATCGTACGCACGCCCAGGCCCGAATGAGCGACTAAAACTTCGCCAATATGACCATCGGAGTGTCGGAACTGGAATCCTCGTTTGGCGTCTTCAATGATCCTATCACATGCTGCGTCGTCAATCATCTTCACGTAAAGAGTGCTGCTCACGATTGATAAATGAATTCCAATAATCTCCGTGTAATTAAGATGCACTTCGTCCCTCAAGAAACGTTCGATTTCGAAAGCCTTCGGTCTTGCATACTCGTTACAGAACGTGAACTGTATCGTGTTTTTTCGGAAATTGTGTGCCATTGCGTTCGATTTAAACAGTAACACACGCGAGTGACGACGGTGTAAACACCGCTTCTTCCGCGACCGTTCGCAGCCGAGACGTAAACAAGTCCGAGCTGCTCCGCGGCTAAAGGCGGACTGCCACTCAGCTACCGGGGCGGACAACCACTGCATTAAAGACACGTAACGTGTATCCACAGGACATGTGGCCTCTAATTGAAGAAGTGTCATGATGATCTCTCCATTGGCAAAAGATTCCGGAATAGTTCCCCATTCGGATCTCCGGGAGGGGACTGCCAAGGGGGAGGTTACCATGAGAAAAAGATTGAATAATCAACGAAAGGATAACGTTCTACGAGTCGGGGCGTGGAATGTCAGAAGCTTGAACGTGGTAGGGAAACTAGAAAATCTGAAAAGGGAAATGCAAAGGCTCAATCTAGATATAGTAGGGGTCAGTGAAGTGAAGTGGAAGGAAGACAAGGATTTCTGGTCAGGTGAGTATCGGGTAATATCAACAGCAGCAGAAAATGGTATAACAGGTGTAGGATTCGTTATGAATAGGAAGGTAGGGCAGAGGGTGTGATACTGTGAACAGTTCAGTAACCGGGTTGTTCTAATCAGAATCGAAAGCAGACCAACACCGACAACGATAGTTCAGGTATACATGCCGACGTCGCAAGCTGAAGATGAACAGATAGAGAAAGTGTATGAGGATATTGAAAGGGTAATGCAGTATGTAAAGGGGGACGAAAATCTAATAGTCATGGTCGACTGGAATGCAGTTGTAGGGGAAGGAGTAGAAGAAAAGGTTACAGGAGAATATGGGCTTGGGACAGGGAATGAAAGAGGAGAAAGACTAATTGAGTTCTGTAACAAGTTTCAGCTAGTAATAGCGAATACCCTGTTCAAGAATCACAAGAGGAGGAGGTACACTTGGAAAAGGCCGGGAGATACGGGAAGATTTCAATTAGATTACATCATGGTCAGACAGAGATTCCGAAATCAGATACTGGATTGTAAGGCGTACCCAGGAGCAGATATAGACTCAGATCACAATATAGTAGTGATGAAGAGTAGGCTGAAGTTCAAGACATTAGCCAGGAAGAATCAATACGCAAAGAAGTGGGATACGGAAGTACTAAGGAATGACGGGATACGTTTGAAGACGAAATGGCTACAGGAAAAATGTGAAGACATCGAAAAGATATGATTGTTGGAAGGACAGACTCAGCATACAGGAAAGTCAAAACAACCTTTGGTGACATTAAAAGCAACGGTGGTAACATTAAGAGTGCAATGGGAATTCCACTGTTAAATGCAGAGGAGAGAGCAGATAGGTGGAAAGAATACATTGAAAGCCTCTATGAGGGTGCATTGAAGACACATAATGTGTATCCACAGGACATGTTGTCTGTAATTGAAAATGTGTCATGATTATCTCTCCATTGGAAAAAGATTCTGGGGTAGTCCCCCATTAGGATCTCTAGGAGGGGACTGCCAAGCGGAAAGTGACCATGAGAAAAAGATTGAATAATCAACGAAAGGAAAACGTTCTGCGAGTGGGGTGTGGAATGTCAGAAGCTTGAACGTGATAGGGGAGCTAAAAAACCCGAAAAGGGAAATTCAAGGGCTCAGTCTAGGTATAGCAGAGGTCAGTGAAGTGAAATGGGAAGAAGACAAGGATTTCTGGTCAGATGTGTATGGGGCATAACCAACAGCAGCAGGAAATGGTATAATGGGAGTAGGATTCGCTATGAATAGCAAGGTAGGGCAGAGGGCGAGTTACTGTGAACTGTTCAGTGATAGGGTAATTCTGATCAGAGTCGACGGCACACCACCACTGACAACGATAATACAGGTACACATACCGACGTCGCAGGCTGAAGATGAAGAGGTAGAGGAAGTATATGAGGACACTGAAAAGGTAATACAGTATGTAAAAGGAGATGAAAATTTAATGGTCATCGGAGACTGGAATGCAGTTGTCGGAGAAAGAATAGAAGAAAAAGTTTCAGCGGAATATGAGCGTGGGACAAGGAATGGGAGAGGAGAAAGAGTAACTGAGTTCTACAATAAATCACAGCTGGTAATACCGAATACTCTGTCAAGAATTGCAAGACAATAAGGTATACTTGGGAAAGGCCGGGTGACACGGGAAGATTTCAGTAAGATTACATTATGGTCAGACAGAGATTCCGAAATCAGATATTGGATCGTAAGGCTTCCCAGGAGCAGATACAGAATCAGATTATAACTTATTAGCGATGAAGAGTAGGCTGACGAGATAGGTCAGAAGGAATCAATACGCAAAGAAGTGGAATACGGAAGTACTAAGGAATGACGAGACACGCTTGAAGTTCTCTAAGGCTGTATATACGGCAGCGAGGAATAGTTCAGTAGGCAGTACAGTTGAAGAGGAATGGACATCTCTAAAAAGGGAAATCACAGAAGCTGGAAAGAAAAACGTAGGTACAAAGACGGTAACTGCGAAGAAACCATGAGTAACAGAAGAAATACTTCAGTTGATCGATGAAAGAAAAAAGTACAAAAATGTTCAGAGAAATTCAGGAGTACAGAAATACAAGTCGCTGAGAAATGAAACAAATAAGAAGTGCAGGAAAGCTAAGACGAAATGGCTGCATGAAAAATGTAAAGAAATCGAAAGAGAAATGATTGTCGATAGGTCTGACTCAGCATATAAGAAACTCAAAACGGCCTTCGGTGAACCTAGAAGCAAGGGTGGTAACATTAAGAGCGCAAGGGGAATTCCACTGTTAAATGCAGAGGAGAGAGCGGATAGGTGGAAAGAATACATTGAAGGCCTATGTGAGGGGGAAGATTTGTCTGATGTGATTGAAGAAGAGCCAGAAGTGGATTTAGAAGAGATAGGGGACCCAGTATTAGAATAACAATTTAAAAGAGCTTTTGAGGACTTCAGATCAAATAAGGCAGAAGGGATAGATAACATTCCATCAGAATTTCTAAAATCATTGGGGGAAGAGACAACAAACGACTATTCACGTTGGTGTGTAGAATGTATGAGTATGGACCTACCATATGACTTTCAGAGAAATATCATATAGTCACTTCCACAGACTGCAAGAGCCGCCAAGTGCGAGAATTATCGCACAATCACCTTAACAGCTCATGCATCCAAGTTGGCTGACAATAATAATATACATAAGACTGGAAAAGAAAATTGAGCATGTGTTAGATGACGATCAGTTTGGCTTCAGGAAAGATAAAGGCACCAGAGAGGCAATTCTGACGTTGCGGGCCCGCATCTCGTGGTCGTGCGGTAGCGTTCTCGCTTCCCACGCCCGGGTTCCCGGGTTCGATTCCCGGCGGGGTCTGGGATTTTCTCTGCCTCGTGATGGCTGGGTGTTGTGTGCTGTCCTTAGGTTAGTTAGGTTTAAGTAGTTCTAAGTTCTAGGGGACTGATGACCATAGATGTTAAGTCTCATAGAGCTCAGAGCCATTTGAACCATTTGACGTTGCGGTTGATAATAGAAGCAAGACTAACGAAATATCAAGACACGTTCATAGGATTTATCGATCTGGAAAAAGTGTTAGACAGTGTGAAAAGGTGGAAGATGTTCGAAATTCTGAGAAAAACTGGGTTAAGCTATAGGGAGAGACGGGTAATATACATCTACAAGAGCCAAGAGGGAATAATAAGAGTGAACGACCAACAACGAAATGCTCGGATTAAAAATGGTGTAAGACCGGGATGTAGTTTTCAGTCTGTGCATCGAAGAAGCAATGATAGAAATAAAAGAAAGGTTCAGGAGTGGAATTAACATTAAAGGTGAAAGGATATCAGTGATAAGATTTGCTGATGACATTGCTTTCCTGAGTGAAAGTGAAGAAGAATTATATGATTACAGAATATGGATTGAGAGTAAATCGAAGAAAGACGAAAGTAATCAGTAGCAGCAGAAATGAGTTTAGCGAGAAACTTAACATCAGGATTGATGATCTCGAAGTAGATGAACTTAAGGAATTCTGTTACTTAGGCAGCAAAGTAACCAATGACGGACGGAGCAAGAAGGACATCAAAAACAGAGAGGCATTGGCAAAAAGGGCATTCCTGGCCAAGGGAAGTCTAGTAGTATCAAACATAAGCCTTAATTTGAGGAAGAAATTTTTGAGAATATACGTTTGGAGCACAGCAGTGTGTGGTGTTGAAACATGGACTGTGGGAAAACCGAAACAGAAGGAAATCGAAGCATTTGAGGTGTGATGCTATGGACGAATGTTGAAAATTAGGTGGAATGATAAGGTAAGGAATGAGGAGGTTCTGCGAAGAATCGGACAGGAAAGGAATTTGTGGAAAACACTGACAAGGAGAAGGGACAGGATGATAGGACATCTGTTAAGACATGAGGGAATGACTTCCATGCTACTACAGGGAGCTGTAGAGAGTAGAAACTGTAGAGGAAGCCGGAGACTGGAATATATCTAAGAAATAACTGAGGACGTAGGTTGCAAGTGCAAGATGAAGAGGCTGCCACAAGAGAGGGATTCGTGGCGGGTCGCATCAAATCCGTCAGGACTAAAAAAGAAAAGAAAACAAACTACCTGCGAATTGGAGCTAAAAAGCGAGACAATCACGTATCTTCTATAAGTAAAAAGCCATAAAAGCCATATATAGAGGCCCACAAACACCATGAAGCAGAGTTCGGAGAGTTCTCCAGAGTTCTCGAGTTCCATCGAATTGAACTCCAGCGACAGCCGCCTCGGATGAATGAGCGTACGGCAGATGCTATTTAAGTGAGCAGTCAGACTCAGTTAACTTTATTTACTAAGAAGGACTTGCAAAAGCTTCTCTGTACGTACCTTTGCGTATGGATTATTGGTTTCCATCGTACATTTGTCTGCATTTATCTATGTCTGTATGTCACATTTTGACGAGCACTTGAACCTAAGTGATCATTTAGAAAATACACTGGCCTCTCCATTGTTCGTGGTCTGTACTACTACACGTTACTGTGTATACCCAAATATCAATGAAGTTATAGGCCGGCAGTGGGCATTTGTTCTCGTAACTGACTGAAGAACCTAGCAAGCCTTAGTTATGTATTTATAAAAACCAGAGTCTGTGTTCTTCTGCAAGTTACTTACTAACACACGATGAGGTAATAAAAAGCAGACTAGTGAGACTGCCCAGAGTCTCATTTCCCTTACCACCACCGCATCTTCCTCCTTAGCCTAACACCCTAGTCATTCTGTACTGTCTCCAACCACAGAGATCTGTAAAATCTCGGTTTGACCCTGCCGCCGTTTCACTCCTGTACGCAGCCGCTTGCGTACCAAGAAACGGATTACCTCAAGATCCTTTGGCACCTCTGGTCTGAGAGTGAGCTTCTAAAGTAAGTATATGGTGACCCAGGTCCGGTTACGACAGTACGTTCTCGAAGTTTCAACAGTAAATGACACCGTGACGCGCAAAGCCTTCCTTGTAGTGTGTGCCTCTGGAGTTAGATGAGGATCTCCATGAACCTTTCATTCTTACTTAGCAAACCTGTGGTGAAACGCTCTCCTATTCTCTGTATATTCTCTGTTTTTGCTGTCAGTCCTCTCTATTGACGGACTGTCGAGCAACAAACTATTATCGGTCGAAAAATGACTTTGTAAGCTTACCTCACTAGCGGGTGGACTACTAGATAATTCTTGAGGATTCTTCCAATGAATCTCAGTTTGCCATCTAGGCCCTACCTGTCATACTATTACTTTTATGTCCTCTCTTAAACCCTCTGTGCTCATACTTTCCGATATTAAATGGGTGTCACTGCTTTAAGTGATTCTTCCTAGTCCTGTAATCAGTATACATACAACAATATTACAGTGTTCGTGGAAGAAGTTGACAATACCTCGAGAACCATCATCAACAGCAATCGTATTACACAGTTGAAAGTTGGAGACCCATCACATTATCTTCTTAACAGTCTGTCCCCATTGCTCCTGCATTGGAAGGGTATGGGAACTCTTTCGAATCCGAGTGAAGTATAGTCCTGTTTCAGAGATTTAGCGACCCTGCGTATGCGAGCTCTTGGCTCGTCCTACCGACTCATTCGGGATGAACCATGACCTTACCACTAACCCTAACCACATCTACTTAGTCCTTAGTCCTTTATTTATTATCATATATTCCCAACCTACAGGGGAAGACGAGGGAAACCACCCATTTTGTTCCTAAGAAAACCCGTCACAGATTTGCCTTCAAAAATCACCTACCGCCAATCACTGATATTTTGGCAGGTGCTTGATCATCATGTTAATCATCAGAACATCTCCTGTCCCTTTCGCATCAATATACCGGGTGATCAAAAAGTCAGTATAAATTTGAAAACTTAACAAACCACGGAATAATGTAGATAGAGAGGTAAAACTTGACACACATGCTTGCAATGACATGGGGTTTTATTAGAACAAAAAAAAAACCACCCCATATTGCTAGACGCGTGAAAGACCTCTTGCGCGCGTCGTTTGGTGATGATAGTGTGCTCAGCCGCCACTTTCGTCATGCTTGGCCTCCCAGGTCCCCAGACCTCAGTCCGTGCGATTATAAGCTTTGGGGTTACCTGAAGTCGCAAGTGTATCGTGATCGACCGACATCTCTAGGGATGCTGAAAGACAACATCCGACGCCAATGCCTCACCATAACTCCGGACATGCTTTACAGTGCTGCTCACAACACTATTCCTCGACTACAGCTATTGTTGAGGAATGGTGGTGGACATATTGACCATTTCCTGTAAAGAACATCATCTTTGCTTTGTCTTACTTTGTTATGCTAATTATTGCTATTCTGATCAGATGAAGCGCCATCTGTTCAAATGGTTCAAATGGCTCTGAGCACTATGGGAATTAAAATCTGAGGTCATCAGTCCCCTAGAACTTAGAACTACTTAAACCTAACTAACCTAAGGACATCACACAACACCTAGTCATCACGAGGCAGAGAAAATCCCTGACCCCGCCGAGAATCGAACCCGGGAACCCGGGCGCAGGAAGCGAGAACGCTACCGCACGACCACGAGCTGCGGACTAAGCGCCATCTGTCGGACATCTTTTGAACGTTTGTATTTTTTTGGTTCTCATTAAACCCCATTTCATTCCAAGTCAATTTGTACCTCTCTAGCTACATTATTCCGTGATTTATTCAGTTTTCAAATTTATACTGACTTTTTGATCACCCGGTATATTTCATGGGAAGAAGTTCGAGGTGGTTATATAATATTCTCGAAATTTTCAGAATATTCGCGAACCTTAGCGAATGTTTTTGAATGCTCCACAATATTCTGCAATGTTCTAGAATACAACTTGGAAACGGCAAATATTGCATTGATCCTCATTCCGCCAAAATCGTCTTAACGGTGTGTTGCGCATCGTAGTGAAGACAAAGGAACAACAAGGAATGGTTGTGGGAGCGAACAATTTTAGCAACAAAAAATAACGCAGTTCACTCAACAAATAAGAGAATTCAGAATATGATACCAAGACATGGAAAACATATTTAAATACATTGATACTAGTATTTAATGTAAATAGCAAATCAATAGCTCGTTTCACTCAGATTCTGTAAAAGTACCTGGATATGTAACCCATCCGTCATAAAGCCACATAAAATGAAAATGGACACAAAAGTAACTGTGTATCTAATCCATCCACCCGTCATAAAAACCTATAAAATGTCATGTGTTTTTACTACGGATGGATGGATTACATATCCAATTACTTTTGAGTCCATTTTCCATTTGATAAATAAGATGAACATAAACAAAAGCAAATCGAGGATAATGAAATGTAGTCGAATTAAATCCGGTGAAAGAGACACTAAACGTAGTAAATGAGTTTTGCTATTTGGGAAGCAAAATAATTGATGATTGTCGAAGTAGGGAGGATATACAATGTAGACTGTCAATGGCAAGAAAAGCATTTCTGAAGAGGATAAATTTGTTACCATCGAGTATAGATCCAAGTGTCAGGAAGTCCTTTCTGAAAGTATTTGTATCGAGTGTAGCCATGTATGGAAATGAAATGTGGACGATAAACAGTTTAGCAAGAAGAGAATAGAAGCTTTTGAGATGTGGTGCTACAGAAGAGTGCTGAAGATTAGATGGGTAGATCACATAACTAATGAGGAGGTATTGAACAGAAGTTCGGAGAAGAGAAATTTTTGGTACAACTTGACTAAAAGAAGGGATCGGTTGGCAGGACACGTTATGAGACATCAAGGGATCACCAGTTTAGTACTGGAGGAAAGTGTGGGAGGTAAAAATCGTAGAGGGAGACCAAGAGATGAATATAGTAAGCAGATTCAGAGGGATGGAGGTTGCAATAGTTACTCGGAGATGAAGAGTCTTACTCAGGATTGGATAGCATGGAAAGCTGCATCAAACCAGTGTTTTGACTGAAGACCACAACAACAAAATGGCTTTATGACGCATGGATTTCATATCTAACTACTTTTACACAATCTGATGATGTCCGGAAAGGATGAAAAGAGTTATTAATATTAAATAAATTCGCAACCAAGACACTTTTTATTCTGAAACTAGACGGAAGTGTTAACTTCCCAACGGAATTCCTAAATTCGCTCAACTTTACCAATTTGCTCTCGTACAACATTTTAGAAGTGTAAATTATTAACCAGAGTAAAAAATAGGAAAGTCAGTATTCATGCCACTAATTCCACTTATTTCAGCTAACTTGTCGATCAGCCTTAGAAGGATTCAGTTTCCGTCAAGAGAGCGAACAGTATGACTAGCAATAAAGCACAAAGACAAACGTTCCAACATTGCAGAGTGAATTTAAACGAGTCGTGTTTTCAGCACGGACAGTTATACGAAGCGTGTTCACTAGTCTACGACCACAAAACTTATTTGTCTTTGTACCCGAAATCAGAACACCAAATGCAGTTCATAATTTATTAGACTACACTTCCAATACGTTAGACGGTATACAAATTAGACGGTTAATTTCACATTTCTTTAGAAATTCAGAAAATGAGCTGGAGAAACAGAGTAAGCGAAGTTGGTCATTTTCAGCTGTAAGTAGGCTGTTTAGGTTTTTTTATTGGTAACGCCACGTAGCGCTCTGTATGAAAATCACTGGCTGTGCTGTGTGCAGTCTGAAATATGGCATGCCGGCTGAGACACAGTTGAAATATGGCTTCCTGGCTAAGACACAAGTTGAAAATATGATCACTATTTTTCATTTACTTAAATTTGCCATATTTCGTGACAGTACCTTTTCCGTTAGACGTTTGCAAGGCGATATTAGTCTTGGCTTCAGTTGTCTAAGTATGATTCCACAATGCATCGTTGTCGGCTGCAGGAATGACGTGGTTCAACGTGTTTCTCTCATTTTGGTGTTTCAAATACAGTTTCTTCAAATGTAGTTTCTTCTTTTTAGTTAATACAAAAATAATAGTAACATAATTCAAAATTATTTATGACGGCGACCTTCACATTGTTCTTCCGTCAACACACACCAAGAGTTAGCTGCCAACTGACTATAGTCAAAGACGACTCCAACGTCAAAGATATTTTACACAATTCACAAGTTTCCACTTGTTATCAGTCTCTTTGCTATTCTTCGATACATTTTCTAATAGTAATCAATATGCTTTTACTCTCAAAAACAGAAGTAAATTAACATATAATAAGACAAATTATAATAAATTCTGACAAAAATATAAGAAAACATTTACAATTCGGTATCGACAAATACGGTAAAAAAATAACATCTCCCAGATCCATTACAAGTCTGTGGCTGGTTTGCATTGTTGTTTGCTATTGTAGTGTTGGGCAGTTGGCTGTTAACAGCGCGCAGCGTTGCGCAGTTGGAGTTGAGCCGCCAGCAGTGGTGGATGTGGGGAGAGAAATGGCGGAGTTTTGAGAGCGGATGATCTGGACGTGTGTCCATCAGAGACAGTAAATCTGTAACACTGGATGTCATGAACTGCTATATATTATGACTTTTGAACACTATTAAGGTAAATACATTGTTTGTTCTCTATCAAAATCTTTCATTTTCTAACTATGCCTATCAGTAGTTAGTGCCTTCAGTAGTTTGAATCTTTTATTTAGCTGGCAGTAGTGGCGCTCGCTGTGTTGCAGTAGTTTGAGTAACGAAGATTTTTGTGAGGTAAGTGATTCATGAAAGGTATAGGTTATTGTCAGTCAGGGCCATTCTTTTGTAGGGATTATTATAAGTCAGATTGCGTTGCGCTAAAAATATTGTGTGTCAGTTTAGTGTTGATCAGAATAAGTAAAGGGAGTAATGTGTGAGTACGTTCAGTTTTGCTCGGCTGTTTGAAAATCAAATAACGTAAGGGGTTTACCAGCACAGTAATTCAATAATTTCACAGCTATTAACAGAATAGTAACAAGGATACAAAAACTTACATATGTTCTGACAATGTTTGTTGAAACCACAAGTTATGTTTACATACTTACGGTAATAATGTTCAATGTTGTCATTGTGGACGAAAGTTTGGTGATCGGAGATCTGAAATTTTATTAAAGCTGGGTGACTGGAAGAGGAATTACTGAGACTAGGAATAAAAGGTGCAAAAACTGAGATCTCTCTACCTTATCTTACTTAATATTTTTAATCGTGTAAAATACTTGTATTTGTTTCGAATAACAGTAGACAGTTACCAACCTTATAATATGCCTTTCTTTTCAAATTCTGGGAGTATCTGTTTCATAGCTTTCATGTACGACGCACCCGCAAAGGCTATCCTGTTTTTATCAGATACAGTTCCATTCATAGAGGCCTCCACGTCAAATTGGGATTCCCCGTCGACGCGCACAATTGGTAGCACTGCCGCCGATGCGAAAACTGCGAACAGCGCGTGCGCCTCCATGTCTTCCAGAAGCTCCTCGAAGGACATCTGTTTGTCTGCACTGACACGAGTATCGTGCATCACCTCGATTAAGTGGTCGTGGTACTCCTTTAGAAGGTCTGTGAAGTGGTCGGCGTACACTTGTTCCGTGAGACTCGTGTGAGTAAAATATTGTAAGTCGATCGAAGGCGAACTGTACGCTGACACCTGGAAGTCGAGTAGAACCACGTCCTGGACGACTCCGCCAGAGTACTGGAACATGATGTTGTTGACCCAGGTGTCAGCGTGAGCTAGCACGCGGAACTTTCCCTCTCGGTTGGCCATCTCTACCAGGCGTGCAAATATAGTTTCTGAGAGAGTTCGCAGTTTGGGTGCGTACTTTGAGTACGATTCCTCTAACGTCTCCACTTGATCTGCAAGCAATTTGCAGCCTTGTGTCAAGAAGGACCTTATACGCCAGGCAATGGGCCCTTCGAACAGCCGGAAGATCTTGTAGTTGTCCATCGCTGCTGGGTTCTGCTCGTAAAGGGCAACAGAAGATGCGTGGAATTCTGCCAGTTTTCTAACCACGAGTCTGGCGTGTGCAAGGTCTAATCCTTTGGACCTGTTCGCCAGCGCGAACCCTCTGGCCTTCAAGTCCTCCAGAACTACATAGCTCACTGGCTCCAGCCCAGCGGCGAAACACTTTGCTGACAGCTGCGTGTATTTACCGGGGGCTGCCTTCTCCAGGATTTGCGACATCGCCGGAATGGTTTCGCAGAACATGAGAGTCTCCTGCTCGAAGGCTTGCATTTCCTGCGCCATTTTCTTCATCACTTCGGTACTTGGTAGGCATTTTATTATTAACGACACGTCCCTCTTGTAATGTTTGATTTTGTGCTGCTGTTGCACTGACATGCGATAGATTTCGCTCACGTAGTTGTCACCCGGAGCTGTCGCTCGTTGGACGTCCACCGATATCACGCTGAAGTCTTCGAAAGTGCTGGACTCCTTCAGTGAGTTTTCTGCGAAATTCTTGTCCAGCCACGCAGGAAGGACGTTCTCAGCGTTGGTAGTCATCGCCTGCAGCAGAAGAAACGAAATATATATTAATTCATCGTGATCTGCTCTTTCATGAATTAATTTGGATCCGATCCGTCGCGAAATGCAAATGCCACTGAAAATCCAATGAAGCTTAGCACATATGTGTTGGGCAGCGTGTCTGGTTTACCTGTCATCGCATCAAGTTGCTCTTTTTGGTTTTGCGCGCACAGTGGAATACATAAAGATGCCTAGAAAACAGTGTCTTCCGACATGTATGAGTGCCAGCCGATAGATTACGCCTGATTTCATGCAGCCCACATAACGTAACTGTCATACTTCCCTTACTCGTGACAATTGTCGACCGCTCCCCGCAGGGGCAATGAAGATGCTCCTGTAGTGTTTTCGACGGGAAGTGTTTGATCACTCACCATACAGCCCAGTCTTGGCTCGCATGAACCTCTGGCTATAGAGACAACATTTTGGTACAGAAAATGGGATGCAGACCAGCACAGAGAACGGCGGAAAGCACAGGCGGCTGCCTTCTATGACAAGGATATAGGAAAGTTGATACAATTCTACGACAAATGTCTAAGTCGGAGCAGCGACTATGCACACTATTGGCCATTAAAATTGCTACACCACGAAGTTGAAGTGCTACGGACGCGAAATTTAACCGACAGGAAGAAGATGCTGTGATATGCAAATGATTAGCTTTTCAGAGCATTCGCACAAGGTTGGCGCCGGTGGCGACACCTACAACGTGCTGACATGAGGAAAGTTTCCAATCGATTTCTCATACACAAACACCAGTTGACCGGCGTTGCCTGGTGAAACGCTGTTGTGATGCCTCGTGTAAGGAGGAGAAATGCGTACCATCACGTTTCCGACTTTCATAAAGGTCGTATTGTAGCCTATGGCGATTGCGGTTTATCGTATCGCGACATTGCTGCTCGCGTTGGTCGAGATCCAATGACTGTTAGCAGAATATGGAATCGGTGGGTTCAGGAGGGTAATACGGAATGCCGTGCTGGATCCCAACGGCCTCGAATCACTAACAGTCGAGATGACAGGCATCTTATCCGCATGGCTGGAACGGATCGTGCAGCCACGTCTCGATCCCTGATTCAACAGATGGGGACGTTTGCAAGACAACAACCATCTGCACGAACAGTTCGACGACGTTTGCAGCAGCATGGACTATCAGCTCGGAGACCATGGCTGCGGTTACCCTTGTCGCTGCATCACAGACAGAAGAGCCTGCGATGGTGTACTCAACGACGAACCTGGGTGCACGAATGCAAAACGACATTTTTTTGGATGAATCCAGGTTCTGTTTACAGCATCATGATGGTCGCATCCGTGTTTGGCGACATTGCGGTGAACGCATATTGGAAGCGTGTATTCGTTATCGCCATACTGGCGTATCACCCGGCGTGATGGTATGGGGTGCCATTGGTTACACATCTCGGTCACTTCTTGTTCGCATTGACGGCACTTTGAACAGTGGACGTTGCATTTCAGATGTGTTACGACCCGTGGCTCTACCCTTCATTCGATCCCTGCGAAAATCTACATTTCAGAAGGATAATGCACGACCGCATGTTGCAGGTCCTGTACGGGCCTTTCTGGATACAGAAAATGTTCGACTGCTGCCTGGCCAGCACATTCTCCAGATCTCTCACCGATTGAAAACGTCAGGTCAATGGTGGGCGAGCAACTGGTTCGTTACAATACGCCAGTCACTACTCTTGATGAACTGTGGTATCGTGTCGAAGCTGCATGGGCAGCTGTACCTGTACACGCCATCCAAGCTCTGTTTGACTCAATTCCCAGGCGTATCAAGGCCGATATTACGGTCAGAGGTAGTTGTTCTGGGTACTGATTTCTCACAATCTATGCACCCAAATTGCGTGAAAATGTAACTTGGTGTAGCAATTTTAATGGCCAGTAGTGTAGCTGCGTGGTGTACCTAACTGTTGCAAGCAAAACATTTTTAAGTTTCACTGTGGTTTCCATAGCACTCGTTCGATTGCGACTCCAAGCTTTTACATTTCAGGTATGGTTTATGAGATTAAATATACACTACTAGCCGTTAAGATAACACCACGAAGGCGGCATAAAATAAACGGCATGTCCTGTAGTACGTGCTTGCATAACCAAATGATTAGCATTTCAGCGAGAGCACACAAAGTAGACAGATACACTCTGTACGTAATGAAAGATCACTCAGTGGGTTTCTCCTTCACAAATCGCATTTGAGTGTCATTTGCTTGGGTGAAAATCGTATAAGCCCCGCATAAGAGGGAGAAATAACGACATGCACATATCACAATTCCACAGCAGCAGGATCACGGGTTATCGAAACTGCAGTTTATCGTGCCAGAATATTACTGTGTGTCTTGGTCACGATCCCACGAATTACAAGCAGACACGGAATCGATGGATTCAGTGGGCGGGCGACATACTCTGTGCAAGATCCTAACGGTCTTACACAACTAGCTCCCGAGAGGATACATGTAGGTCTTTCGACCTTGCAGGATCGTAGGGTAATACGCCTAATTCCGTAGTACCCCTAAGCTGTGATAGTACAACGGCCGGTTACTGTTTTAGTCTCCGTGAGTTAAACTTTCCGAACTATGCAGAAGGTAGCACAAGTAGCCTGCTCATGTTTTATTTTCGCATTTTTCTGCAATTTGTCCTCTTTCTTGACGAGAGTTATCGTACTAAATATATTTATATGAAATAGAGTTACACGAGCTGCCGCACTACCAACCGATTAGCAGTCCAGGTTGGCACTTGGTAGAAAATTGTAGGCGACACAGCCATTTTCCAAACAAAAAAAGAATGACAGAAAGAAAAAAAGTCAGTACGAGGATGTAAATGACGCAGCAAAGTATTGGAAGTAAAAAAAAGATTTTTATACCAATTAAGTGATCAAAAATATAATCTGAGTCTATCGATTAGATTAAGAAATAAACAAATTAGTTGCATTTCACCTGTTTCGAACCTACGACTTTCTACAAGTCAAGCGCATACGCTAGCGAATACCCTACGGGACATGCATGCAACTTTTTTACCAAAGTTTACTACTTTTTTTAAAGACTCTACCACTTTTTTCAGGAAAATTGGACACAGTCAGCTACAAGCTGGGTAGAGACAAAGTGTGCAGGGGTCGAATCCCGGGGCCTGGCCAGGATGCCTCCCCCGTATATCAGTGCGCTGGTCCCTCACAAGGTAGCGACCTGTTTTTTTTATTTTGTTTTATTTATTTATTTTTGAAATCTTACAGCTTGCTACTCCCAACGACTGAAACAAAACCGAACTTAAACCTACATGGCTTCCGCTACTTCAGCCGTCTGGACACAGTCCATGACAGATTCAAACTTCGAACTTATCGCACGTTGCCATGCAGCGTCTCTGTTCCGTTAACCCCCTACTCGCAAGCTACTGATTCACGTAGGAGTTCGGACGGCATTAGTGCATTCTCACTGAAACAAACGCCAAGGACTCGTCGCGCTCTTACAGAAATGAATATTTTACATTGTTGTATATTCTGTTCGATATGTCCAGCAGAACCGACACCACTCAAATATATACAGAATAAACATAGAGAAAACAGGTGATTAAATAAAATAGTTCATCGAAGTGGTGAAGAACGTAACAAGTAAATATGTTATTATTATGGAACTAAAACGGTGGAAAAGATTGTCAAGTAAACCTTGTTATGCCGTAATTAGTTTAACGCCGGAATACCTCTTTTTAACAGAGATACTATTCCAACAGAGACCATGGTCTTCAGTTGCCGGTAAACCAGTTACTGAAGTTAGTCGGACCTCAGAGGAAGAGCAAATACTGTTCATCCCCGCGTGTGAACCATTCCCAGCTAGGAGCACTCGCAGAAAATCACAGTCTGCACAAGGTGCATACCGTATCCCTAACTACACGGAGTGCTGGTGCTGAACCTGACTCATCTTCTAAAAAAACCACAGGGAAGTAGTGGGGCAAGAAAGGGGGGAAGAAACGCCAAGTCTCATGGCAACTCTACAAGTTCCGTGTGCAATTTTGACTGTGAATATGATAACAGAGTTGCACTGAAACAAAGCGGATATAGTGTTGTTTGAGTCTTCAGTGGTACTACAACAAATATGAGGGTCTAGGGGATGATTATGACGAAGACGTTCATATGTGTTTGTTATGTCCACATTAATGTTTTTGTTTGAACACAGAGACACACCTTTGTTTCTTTTCCTATATTAGGGCTAGAAATTGATTTCCTTGCTTTGTTGTTGTTTTTTAACGTATTAATCTTTTTATTGCTTAGATAATGTATGCGGTGCTTTATTCATAATGCGTTTCCTAAAATTTCGCCATTTAGGCCTTTTTCATCAGATTAGTGTGTCAGCAGTATTAACACTAAGTAGTGAATCACAAGGTAATGTTAGCAGATGGTGGTTTTGTGTATTTTATGTTCGTTGTTTTTGGTCTGATGGAATTACCATATCTCGTCACTTGTTTAGGAGCCATTGTAACAGGATTCATTTCTACACTTTTTACAACATTTTTAAACTTTAATAATTCTCAGTCAAATAAGAAAAACTGGCCAGCTCCGTGTAGGACTCGCGCAGTGGGGGTTCCGTAACAATTTCATTATGTGTACAGACAGTTCATCCATCCCGGGAATCGAGTATCTAAACGATTTTTGCCTGATATAGACACTGATACTGGCAAGACATCGGTTCCGGAGATTCCCAAATATTCGAGAATGTTTTAATTTCAATAATATAAAAGTGACAAATCATGCAGGCGGCAAACGACCACTGTTATAATAATCAATAGTTGTGCATTCAGGGTGACTGGGTCGGAATGGTAAAAGTCATACATCAGGCAAGGAATGACTTTATTGCTCATATGAAGTGTTTCGGAATTTATCTGTCCTCAGATATCCAGGGGCGATTACTGCAAGTAGATGTGGGGTTTCGAGTTGTATGTGAAACAAACATTCGTCATTGCCATCTGCCATGGAAGCACATGTTTATGGTGCTTTCTTGGGTTAAGATTGCTTGGTTTAGCATCTGCACATACATAACAACATAGAAAGCATTATAATGATAAAATATCATAATACTTAAAAATAATAAATGCACAAAACACAGTCTGAGAAACACAGCGATTGTTTCCTTTTGGTTTTGGGAAGAAAGGAGTTGTTGCCGCATGAGTGTCAATGCGTTTTTATGGAGATGCAGTGAGAGATAGCGTGTCCAACTATCAAAATCAATTAAACAGTCTAGTTTACTGACAGTACAAGAAATTTGGAAATTTGTGGCAAGTTCTTATGGGATCATACTGCTGAGGCCATCGGTCTCTAGGCTTACACACTACTTAATCTAACTTAAACTAACTTACGCTAAGGAGAACACACACACCCATGCTAGACGGAGGACTCGAACCTCCGACAGGGGGAGTCGCGCGAACCGTGGCAAGGCGCCTTAAACCGCGCATCTACCTCGCGCGGCACAGAGAGTACAGTTTCAGTTACCGATAGAATAGCAGATACATACTGCTGAGGTTCAAGATTTTTGTGAACGCTTTGTGTTTAGAGTGGAAGACACGGTAGGAGACTGTGTTCGTAGGTCTTCATCTGGAGTCTTTGCTGAGCGTCCTCACACCCAAACCTCCGGATGTCAGATACTCAGATTTGTACCAAACGTTGCATGTTGATAGAATAATAACCAAAACACCGATCTGGCTTGTACTGTGTGTTGTCGTCCAGCGGAACAGACGTAAAGCCGGCCGAAGTGGCCGTGCGGTTAAAGGCGCTGCAGTCTGGAACCGCAAGACCGCTACGGTCGCAGGTTCGAATCCTGCCTCGGGCATGGATGTTTGTGATGTCCTTAGGTTAGTTAGGTTTAACTAGTTCTAAGTTCTAGGGGACTAATGACCTCAGCAGTTGAGTCCCATAGTGCTCAGAGCCATTTGAACAGACGTAAACGTTAATTAAAAGTAACACCAGAACTACCAGAGCACATCAAAAGCATGTCTGTGAGTCATTAATACGCATAGTTCCCGTGGGTCCCAGGTTAAAATTCCGATAACGTAATTCATTTGTTTATGCTGTATTAAAATGGTTCAAATGGCTCTGAGCACTATGGGACTCAACTGCTGAGGTCATAAGTCCCCTAGAACTTAGAACTACTTAAACCTAACTAACCTAAGGGCATCACACACATCCATGCCCGAGGCAGGATTCGGACCTGCGACCGTAGCAGTCGCGCGGTTCCAGACTGTATATGCTGTATTATGTGCGAAAGTATTACACGGGACACTATGTTTATGACTTGTAAAGGGGCTGTTTGGAGTTTACAGCAATGTCCTCTTGGCAGTCTGCTTTCGCTCTATTTCTTTTAAAGTCGTAAATCTATTGAGTACGTTTGTCATTTCACAGAATGAATGTAAAGAACGGGACAATAGAATAAAGAACCAATTGCATCACACGTGCGGAAGTATTAATAATAATGCAAATAATAAAACTACTATAAACTAGCCCGCCCGGCTAGCCACGCGGTCTATGCGCTGCTTCCCGAACGGGAAGGCGTGTCGGTCCCCGGCACGAATCCGCCCGTCGGATTTGTGTCGAGGTCAAGTGTGTACACCAGCGTGTTGATGGTTTATAAGGCGGTTTCCCATCTACCTCTGCGAATGCGGGCCTGTTCCCCTTATTCTGCCTCAGTTACACTATGTCGGCGATTGTTGCGCAAACACTGTCTCCACGTACGCCTACACCATAATTATTCTACCACGCAAACATTTGGGGTTACGCTCGTTTGGTATGAGACGTTCCCAGGTGGAGGGGAGGGGGTGGGGGGGGGCTGGGCTTGGCTGTTTTGAGGGAAGAGACCAAACTGCTAGGTCATCGGTCTCATCGGTTTAGGGAAGGACGGGGAAGTCGGCCGTGCCCTTTCAAAGGAACCATCCCGGCATTTGCCTGGAGCGATTTAGGGAAATCACGGGAAACCTAAATCAGGATGGCCAGGGGGGGGGGGGGGGGGTCCATTGGGGACTGAACCGCACAATAACCCTGGGGCGGCGCTGGGGTGGGACACACAGTTCAAATGGCTCTGAGCACTATGGGACTTAACATCTATGGCCATCAGTCCCCTAGAACTTAGAACTACTTAAACCTAACTAACCTATCACACAACACCCAGTCATCACGAGGCAGAGAAAATCCCTGACCCCGCCGGGAATCGAACCCGGGAACCCGGGCGCGGGAAGCGAGAACGCTACCGCACGACCACGTGCTGCGGACAGGGGACACACAGTGTCATTTATTCAGGAACAAAGGCTTCACAATAATGGTTGCATATGAAGAAGTGTGTGAAGCGAATTACTTCCGTACACCAAGCACATTTGACGAAACCCACACTTCCGCATCCATCCTGTATATTGCAGAATGAAAGCTTGTGTCCGAAACAGAACTTTGCCGAAATTTCAAAGGGTCTTGGTTGATCAACGAGTTTAGCCATAATTCATCCGTGACGATGAGAGTTATAGAAACGTGGAGAACACAACTGATTGTAGGTGAGGGACTGAAATTTAAGAAGATCATTCCGTTATTGCACAGTAGTATCTTCTGAAGAATCTCGAGCAGCATTGGATATTTTACGAATCATATGCTTGTACATTCTGAAGAAATGCAGATCAAGAGGTTGACAAATGAAGGTTGTGTTTGGTGGAATTATGTGAATTTTGATTTTGCCTTCTGGTAGGTTATTTAGTATGTGCATGTCACGAAGAACACTAGCGTCCTTGTGAGACCCGTAAGAATACAGTATTATCAGAAGTTTCAATCAACTGATTTGTTCACCTACCGCTTTTTGTAGAAATATCCTGAATAGTTCTTCGGTCATTTTGCCAGAGGAGTGGACGATTAAATTTGGTGTTGGGAACATGGACTGAAGTGTATGAACACTCAAACAACGATGGTCTGGAAGGACGATAAACAGCTTTGGAGCAACTTTGCTCGTCTGTGAAACCATTGGAATAACTGTGTACGTATGGGTTGTCACGTGAACGAACTGTACAACGACTATAATATGTTTAGAACCTCTAGTTGCAAGAGTGCGGCCCACACACATCTCCTTGTTGAATCCACTTTCGTCGGCGTTGTAGATATTTGCGTCTGTGTAAGCTGTTATAAGCCCACGATTTGTTGTTGCCAGTCCTGTACCGTTCTCTGGATGTTGTTTCTCGTGTCGTACATTTTCACTGTTGCAAAAGATTTGACCTAACGGCTTACAATATTGTTTTTACGCTTCCGGCCCAAGACCCAACTGTTACTGGCGTCAAATCTTGGGAAATTTAACTGTCTCGCTGTTGTTTTCGCCCACAGTTTGATGTCTACATCGTGAACACATCGACCTACCTGGCGGCAGTGTTTCAAGGTCTCCAGCACACGCATTGTAATATGCTTCCTTCACAGACATTAACTCTCCGCTTTCCCTCTGCCGTTTCCTATACCGACCAGGACAGCTAGTGCGAAATCTGTTTTTCACTGCAGACATCGTGCGATGTGACTTTGGCTGATTTTTGACGTTAAGCCAATACTTTTGTTTTCTCGTGTCTTGAATAAATCATTACCCTTTTCTCCTTCGCCGCGGTGGCCGAGCGGTCCTAGGCACTTCAGTCCGGAACCGCGCGACTGCTACGGTCGCAGGTTCGAATCCAGCCTCGGGCATGGACGTGTGTGATGTCCTTAGGTTAGTTAGGTTTAAGTAGTTCTAAGTTCTAGGGAACTGATGACCTCAGTTGTTACGTCCCATAGTGCTCAGAGCCATTTGAACCATTAGAACCGCACCACTTGGTATGCGCTCGTTGATTCCTAATGTTTCTTCTTCTATGATGTTCGACGTATTCCATTGATCAGTTATGTCCAATATGACTGCTGCATACTTTCTATCGTCTTCAGTTATTTTCGTTATAGAAGGTACACAATAATTGCTACGCAACAGTTCGACGAGAATGTCAATCATGTTCTAGGGATTCAAGTCGCACGACAGCGGTACGTGAGCACAAACATGAGAATCTAGCGACAACACGGGCATCTAATGTACGAAGCGCTGCCATTTGCAGTAAATTATTATTATTATTGTTATTATTATTATTATTATTAATGTTATTATGTTGTTATTATTATTATGTTATTATTAACATTATTATTATTACTAATAATACACTATTGGCCATTAAAATTGCTACACCACGAAGATGACATGCTACAGACGCGAAATTTAACCAACACGAAGAAGATGCTGTGATATGCAAATGATTAGCTTTTCAGAGCATTCACATAAGGTTGGCGCCGGTGGCGACACCTACAACGTGCTGACATGAGGAAAGGTTCCAACCAATTTCTCATACACAAACAGCAGTTGACCGGCGTTGCCTGGTGAAACGTTGTTGATACCTCGTGTAAGGAGGAGAAATGCGAACCATCATGTTTCCGACTTCGATAAAGGTCGGAGTTTAGTCTATCGCGATAGCGGTTTATCGTATCGCGACATTGCTGCGCGCGTTGGTCGAGATCCAATGACTGTTAGCAGAATATGGAATCGGTGGGTTCAGGAGGGTAATACGGAACGCCGTGCTGGATCCCAACGGCCTCGTATCACCAGCAGTCGAGATAACAGGCATCTTATCCACGTGGCTGTAACGGATCGTGCAGCCACGTCTCGATCCCTGAGTCAACAGATGGGGACGTTTGCAAGACAACAACCATCTGCACGAACAGTTCGACGACATTTGCAGCAGCATGGACTATCAGCTCGGAGACCATGGCTGCGGTTACCCTTGACGCTGCATCACAGACAGGAGCGCCTGCGATGGTGTACTCAACGACGAACCTGGGTGCACGAATGGCAAAACGTCATTTTTTTCGGATGAATCCAAGTTCTATTTACAGCATCATGATGGTCGCATCCGTGTTTGGTGACATCGCGGTGGACGCACATTGGAAGAGTGTATTCGTCATCGCCATACTGGCGTACCACCTGGCGTGATGGTATGGGGTGCCATTGGTTACACGTCTAGGTCACCTCTTGTTCGCATTGACGGCACTTTGAACAGTGGGCGTTACATTTCAGATGTGTTACGACCCGTGGCTCTAACCTTCATTCGATCCCTGCGAAACCCTACATCTCAGCAGGATAATGCACGACCGCATGTTGCAGGTCCTGTACGGGCCTTTCTGGATACAGAAATTGTTCGACTGCTGCCCTGGCCAGCACATTATCCCGATCTCTCACCAATTGAAAACGTCTGGTCAATGGTGGCCGAGCAACTGGTTCGTCACAATACGCCAGTCTCTACTCTTGATGAACTGTGGTATCGTGTTGAAGCTGCATGGGCAGCTGTACCTGTACACGCCATCCAAGCTCTGTTTGACTCAATGCCCAGACGTATGAAGGCCGTTATTACGGCCAGAGGTGGTAGTTCTGGGTACTGATGTCTGAGGATCTATGCACCCAAACTGCGTGAGAATGTAATCACATGTCAGTTCTAGTATAATATATTTGTTCAATGAATACCTGTTTATCATCTGCATTTCTTCTTGGTGTAGCAATTTTAATGGCCAGTAGTGTATTTTTACGCTTCTGGCGCAAGACGCAACTGTCACTGGCGTCAAATCTTGGGAAATTTAATTGTCTCGCTGTTGTTTTCGCCCACAGTTTGATGTCTACATCGTGAACACATCGACCTACCTGGCGGCAGTGTTTGAAGGTCTCCATCACACGAACTGTAATATGATTGTACGTCTCCTTCAGACATTAACTCTCCGCTTTCCCTCTGCCGTTTCCTATACCGCGCAGGCAGCTAGTGCGAAATCTGTTTATCACTGTAGACATCGTGCGATGTGCAAATGTTTGGGTTGACTTCGGCTGATTTTTGACGTTAAGCCAATACTTGAGCATTTCCGTTTTCTCGTGTCTTGAATAAAACATTACCCTTTTGTCCTTCTGTGGCATTTCACCATTTCCATCGCTCGAGGACTCTTCTGGCGACGATATCGAAGACGTCGACTTTATCCCATTCACTACGTCACAAACGAACGATTTCTCACCACTTGGTATGCGCTCGTCGATATCTAATGTTTGCTCTTCTATGATGTTCAACGTATTTCATTGATCAGTTATGTCCAGTAAGAATGCTGCACACTTTCTCTCGTCTTCAGTTATTTCCGTTGTTGGACGTACACAATTGCTATGCAACAGTTCGACGAGACTGCCAATCATGTTCTAGGGATTCAAGTTGCGTAACAGCGGTACGTGAGCACAAACACGAGAATCTAGACACAACACGCGCATCTTATGTACGCAGACCTGCCATCTGCAGTCAATTATTATTATTAGTTACTATTATTAATATTATTATTATTAATGTTATTATGTTATTATTATTATATTATTATTGACATTATTATTACTAATAATACTTCTGCACGCGTGTTGTAATTGTTTCTTTATTCTATTGTCCCATTCCTTACGTTTATGCTGTGAAATTACAAATATGCTCTATAGATATACTACATTAAAAGAAATAAAGTGGTCTTAGTCAGTTCTCGTTCAACGAGATGGTATGAAGCCCGGCTGAAATAAGGAAAACTCAGCGTGGAGTGTGTCACAAGATATTTTACGCTTATACCCAGCCAACTGTATCATGTTTAAGTGAATAGCGGGCTATGTGGCGCCAACTGCTGCTTAAATTGCTGCTGCAGGTGCAGTACGGTATGCCAGAGCCACACGCCGAATACGATGGTCTTCCCTATCGATAATGTCACGTGACTGTTCGAAGCCCGGTCTTCATGCCACTGTACATTCTCGTGACCACCGCTGCCAGCAGTCATAAACATTCCTGCCAAGACTTCCTGCAGTATCGCAAAAGGAACATACAGCTTCTCGTAGCCCTATTACTCAACCTCGTTCAAATTCAGGGAGATGTTGATAATGGCGTCTTCGTAAGCGTAAAAGGACTCTTGCCTAACATGAACCCACCACGTCCAATCTCAAAGATAACAAACGCTCACGACAGTTATATTGTGTGTTTAAAGCAGAGCCGATTTTCATTCTCTTACTGACCCTCCTAGCGCCACTCTTGTGCGACTGGTGCGATATCTGAATAAATATCATCTTTCAGATGTAGAAACACATCTAGCAACTTTCGTTATGCCGCACAACTCTTATTTTTGTTTTATTTTACACGTCTAGTTCTGTAGGACCAAAGTGAATAGCAAATCTCAAAGGTCACGATACATGTCAGTACATGAAATTACAACATAAAAGTATTAACAGATAAACTACAATATTTATGAACACAAAAAAGACAAGCCATAAGTTTATGTAAACACAATCAACAACACAACAAAACACATCTAGCAACTTTCGTTATGCCGCACAACTCTTATTTTTGTTTTATTTTACACGTCTAGTTCTGTAGGACCAAAGTGAATAGCAAATCTCAAAGGTCACGATACAGGTCAGTACATGAAATTACAACATAAAAGTAATAACAGATAAATTACAATATTTATGAACACAAAAAAGACAAGCCATAAGTTTATGTAAACACAATCAACAACACAACAATCAGCTGAATTTTTCAAGGAACTTCTCGACAGAATAAAAGGAGGGACCCATGAGGAAACCCTTCAGCTTCGATTTTAAAAGATCGTGGATTACTGCTAAGGTTTTTAAATCCTTGTGGTATCTTATTGAAAATGGATGCAGCAGTATACTGCACACCTTTGTGCACAAGAGTCAAGCAAGCGCGATCTAAATGCACATTGGACTGATTGAAGGCTGCTAATTCTTGCGACTGAGCTGATATTGTTAATAAGAAACGACTGTAAAGAATATATAAATATTGAGAGGCCAATGTCAGAATACCCAGACTAGAGAACAGGGGTCGACAAGAGTTTTGCGAACTTACACCACTTATTGCCCGAACCGCCCATTCCTGAGCCAAAAATATCCTTTGAGAATGGGAAGAGTCACCACAAAATATAATACCATACGTCACAAGCGAATGAAAATAAGCAAAGTAGACTAATTTTCGTGCCGAATTATCACTTACTACATATACCGTTCGAACAGTAAAATGGCAGCATTAAGTGTTTCAACAAGATCCTGAATGTGGGCTTTCCACGACTGCTTACTATCTACACTCCTGGAAATGGAAAAAATAACACATTGACACCGGTGTGTCAGACCCACCATACTTGCTCTGGACACTGCGAGAGGGATGTACAAGCAATGATCACACGCACGGCACAGCGGACACACCAGGAACCGCGGTGTTGGCCGTCGAATGGCGCTAGCTGCGCAGCATTTGAGCACCGCCGCCGTCAGTGTCAGCCAGTTTGCCGTGGCATACGGAGCTCCATCGCAGTCTTTAACACTGGTAGCATGCCGCGACAGCGTGGACGTGAACCGTATGTGCAGTTGACGGACTTTGAGCGAGGCCGTATAGTGGGCATGCGGGAGGCCGGGTGGACGTACCGCCGAATTGCTCAACACGTGGGGCGTGAGGTCTCCACAGTACATCGATGTTGTCGCCAGTGGTCGGCGGAAGGTGCACGTGCCCGTCGACCTGGGACCGGACCGCAGCGACGCACGGATGCACGCCAAGACCGTAGGATCCTACGCAGTGCCGTAGGGGACCGCACCGCCACTTCCCAGCAAATTAGGGACACTGTTGCTCCTGGGGTATCGGCGAGGACCATTCGCAACCGTCTCCATGAAGCTGGGCTACGGTCCCGCACACCGTTAGGCCGTCTTCCGCTCACGCCCCAACATCGTGCAGCCCGCCTCCAGTGGTGTCGCGACAGGCGTGAATGGAGGGACGAATGGAGACGTGTCGTCTTCAGCGATGAGAGTCGCTTCTGCCTTGGTGCCAATGATGGTCGTATGCGTGTTTGGCGCCGTGCAGGTGAGCGCCACAATCAGGACTGCATACGACCGAGGCACACATTGCCAACACCCGGCATCATGGTGTGGGGAGCGATCTCCTACACTGGCCGTACACCACTGGTGATCGTCGAGGGGACACTGAATAGTGCACGGTACATCCAAACCGTCATCGAACCCATCGTTCTACCATCCCTAGACCGGCAAGGGAACTTGCTGTTCCAACAGGACAATGCACGTCCGCATGTATCCCGTGCCACCCAGCGTGCTCTAGAAGGTGTAAGTCAACTACCCTGGCCAGCAAGATCTCCGGATCTGTCCCCCATTGAGCATGTTTGGGACTGGATGAAGCGTCGTCTCACGCGGTCTGCACGTCCAGCACGAACGCTGGTCCAACTGAGGCGCCAGGTGGAAATGGCATGGCAAGCCGTTCCACAGGACTACATGCAGCATCTCTAGATCGTCTCCATGGGAGAATAGCAGCCTGCATTGCTGCGAAAGGTGGATATACACTGTACTAGTGCCGACATTGTGCATGCTCTGTTGCCTGTGTCTATGTGCCTGTTGTTCTGTCAGTGTGATCATGTGATGTATCTGACCCCAGGAATGTGTCAATAAAGTTTCCACTTCCTGGGACAATGAATTCACGGTGTTCTTATTTCAATTTCCAGGAGTGTATATTAACTCCCAGAAATTTGGACTGTTCAGTTCCACTAACCATATGCCCATTCTGTGAAATTAAAACATCGGGTTTTGTTGAATTGTGTGTTAGAAATTGTAAAAACTGATTTTCTCTGTTTTAGCATTAATTGATTTTCTGCAAGCCATGAATTTATGTCATAAATTACACTTTTTGATACAGTACCAGTGTCGCACACACCATCCTTTACAACCAACCTAGTGTCATCAGCGAACAGAAATATTTTAGAATCACCTGTAGTACCGCAGGGCATATCATTTATATAAATAAGGAACATGAGTGGCCCCAGCACTGATTCCTGGGGCACCCCCCCCCCCCCCCCCAATTTGACTGTGGTCCACTCAGACCCCTCATCATAGCCATTCTCAACACTGTGGGTAATGACCATCTGGGGTAATATGTCGTGATCAACAGAAACGCCTTAGTTAAATCAAAAAAGATGTCTAGCGTTCGAAAGCTTTTCTTTAATCCATCCAGTACCTCTAAGAGAAAAGAGAATATAGTCTAAAACTGAATAGGAAAATTATCCTTACATACAAAGAATTTTCAATAACTTTATCAAACACTGATGGCATAGAAATAGGTCTAAAATAGTCTACATTATCCCTTTAACCCTTTTAATAATGTGGCTTTACTACTGAGTATTCAATAGTTCAGGAAACTGACTGTTCTTAAAGGAAAAATTACAAATATGGCTGAAGTATAGTACTACCATATGCACCACAGTACTTTCATATTCTGCTAGGTACTCATCAACTCCTTCTTGGTTTTGCGATTTTTTTTATTGCCGACAGTGTACAATGCAATGCGCTGTGTATATGACTCGGTGCGATGCTACAGACACCACAAATACTTTGCTATGGGATACACCTCTAAAAATCTTCTGACATGTATACATGCCACCGTCGTACCCGTAAGTTGGGTCTTTTAAGGTTGGTAACACCTTTAACATAAATCACACCACATCGCTTGTTGTGTACACTCTGTGCAGGTGATTCAGTGTGATTCATGTTACAGATGTTAACAACGTTAAACGACCTAACGTACGGATACGGTGACAACATGTGTACAGACAGAAAACTTTTAAAATGGCTCTGAGCACTATGGGACTTAACTTCTGAGGTCATCAGTCCCCTAGAACTTAGAACTATTGAAACCTAACTAACCTAATGACATCACACACATCCATGCCCGAGGCAGGATTCGAACCTGCGACCGTAGCGGTCGCTCGGCTCCAGACTGTAGCGCCTAGAACCGAACGGCCACTACGGCCGGCAGAAAACTTTTAGACTGCGGCGTGATCACACACCTGAAATTGCAGTAGTGCAAATAAACAACCAGAAGTTAATCTAATGTATAGCTTTTTTTCACTCCAAGCACGAAAAAAAGGTTAAAAAACTGTATTTATCTCGTCAATAGAGCTGAGACACAGAGAAAGGCAGTTTCGGTGCTATACGAGTGACCTACAGGAAAACTGCAAGCATTCAACCACTTTGCCAAAAGAGAGAAAGGCTTACAAATGCTGAATTATTATACGCTGTTCTTTAAGTACGATTCCATTTTATTATAAAAACCTCAATTAATTGTTTTAAATATGTAACCTGTATGTGTAAACGATAACCTATATGTGCAAACGAAAAAATAGTGTAATATTTGAGGATACCCACTAAAGATGCTTTGTAAATACGGTGAAAACGTCCGGGTGCAAAAGGTGTTTTTCTTTTAAACTACCGTAGTTTACAAGTGGATGGTAAAAATATTGAAGGCATCGAGGGACATTTGCAGTATGTCATGAGAATACAGCAAAATAATAAAATAAGACTGAGAAGAAACAAAACTTTTATAAGATGAGTGAACGGCATTACGTCAACTTCCGATGTTGTAGACGACGACACCATAGTCAACGCAAAGACTTTCTTCCCGAGATACGTTGACGGACCTCTCCAGCCCACGATTGGTTCCGTTGACAGCTTGTGCAAAAGCCACCATTTCAAATGAACTGCGTAATGATTTGATGTTTCGTTCCGTCCAATTCCTTTTCGGCAGGTATGAATCCAAGCGTAGTGGCACCACGCCGCCAGTCTTCGTTGGCTCGCTGCCCATCGTCTGCCCGATGCATTACAACCTCTACGATGTTTAACACTGTTCCCGTAAAACCCAGCATGCCCTGCCCTGTCTGTTGGTACCTGACGCCATAGCAACACCACCCCGTCTGAGCACAGCAGGTGTGGCAATGCGTCTTGATAGCGACATAGCAATCTTCCTGGTATTCAGCTGAAGCTGTTTCAGCAAACGTGGATCAGCTCAGTCTGAGTAACTGGGTACAGGTTTTAATGCTGCTTCTTTCGATACCTTCGAGGACGTAAGCAGTTAAGCAATCACATTTCACTCTCCGTAGCTTGCCGCCAGCGTTCGTCAAACGAGTACAGGCGCCACTGTTATTCAAATGCTATTACGGCGGATATTTGTAACAAACAAATAACAAGGTTATCAACTCTAAAACTGATTGGAAACCTGCAGAGCTTTACACGGCATTGATGTATCGTACTCGTAAGTAAAAGAAATGACTTACTGGCTAGTTGAAGGGGATTCCTCTATGTAACGAGCAAACAAAATAAAGGCGCAACTTCACGTCGCAACATCCACAAAATATTGCCAGGTGTCAAGGTCTTCCTAAGCGAAAGACAAAATAATTTGACCGAGCAGAGATCGAACATACTGATTTAGAACTGTTACATTCCTACATGTGGTGACACGCGGCCACAAATTAACACAGTTAAGTGAAATTTTTTCCACATCGAAAACAAAAACATGAAAATTGGGATCATGTGTTTCACTGAAAACTATTGCTTTTTTATTCGTGTTTGTCTTACCATCATCTTGGTATTAGACTGTAGCGCCAAAGAAACTGGTACAGACATGCGTATTCAAATGCAAAGATAGGTAAACAGGCAGAATACGGCGCTGCGGTCGGCAACGCCTATATAGGACAACAAGGGTCTGGCACATTTGTTACGCCGGTTACTGCTGCTACAATGGCAGGTTATCAAGATTTATAGTCGGCGCACGAGCGATGGGACACAGCATCTGCGAGGTAACGATGAAGTGGGAATTTTCCGTACGACCATTTCACAGTGTACCGCGAATATCAAGAACCAGGTAAAACATCAAATCTTCGACATCGTTGCGGTCGGATAAAATCCTGCTAGTACGGAACCAACGTTGACAAGAGAATCGTTCATCGCGACAGAAGCGCAACCCTTCCTCAAATTGCTGCAGATTTCAATGGTGGGAGATCAGCAAGTGCCAGCGTGTGAACCATTCAACGAAGCATAATCGACATGGGCTTTCGAAGCCCACTCATGTACCCTTGATGACTGCACGACACAAAGCTTTATGCTTCGCCTGGGCCCGTCAACACTGAAATTGGACTGTTGATGACTGGAAACAAGCTGCCTGGTCGGACGAGTCTCGTTTCAAATTGTATCGAGGGGACGAACGTGTATGGGTGTGGAGACAACCTCATGAATCCATGGACCCCGCATGTCAGCAGGGGACTGTTCAAGCTGGTGGAGGCTCTGTAATGGTGTGGGGTGTACGCAGTTGGAGTGATGTGGGATCCCCGATACGTCTAAATACGACTCTAACAGGTGACACTTACGTAAGCATCCTGTGTGATCACCTTCATCCATTCAGGTGCATTGCGCATCCCGACAGACTTGGGCAATTCCAACAGGACAATGCAACACTCAGTACGTACAGAATTAATACAGAGTGGTTACAGGAACATTCTTCTGAGTTTATACGCTTCCGCTAGCCATCAAACTCCCCAGACATGAACATTATTGAGCATATCTGGGATGCCTTACAACGTGCTGTTCGGAAGAGATCTCCGGCCCCTCGTATTCTTATGGATTTAAGGACAGCCCTGCAGGATTAATGGTGTCAGTTCCTGCCAGCACTACTTCAGTCATTAGTCGAGACAGTGCCATGTTGTGTTGCGGCACCTCTGTGTGCTCTCAGGGGTCCTACATGATATTAGACTGGTGTACCAGTTTCTTTGGCTCTTCGGTGTATATTGCACAGTTTCAAATAATATAAAAAGCATTAGTATTGATAACACAACACTGTACGAAAATTTTCTGGGCACGATTTGACGATTCACTCGTTGTTTACCCCATTTACAATTGTGTCCCTATAATAGACATATTTTATTGTCGATGTATTTGTGAAAATGACGAAGGGAATGGATGAATAGTAAGAGTTTTCGTTATTGTGTATATACACTACACCTAATCAGAAATGGCAACAATTTAACCACTAAAATAGATTAATGTAGATCTCCATAACACACCGTGTGTATTAAGGTATCCTACAAACAGGAAGGATTGGGAGAATTCTGAAGTACCTTCACAGCTTTACATTGTATCCTTAAATCGAATGTGCACTTTATACAGCAACTGTCTGAATATTTGTTGTGAGATGAGCATGGGTTGTGTGTTACATGTAATTCACATAAATGACGAATGCATTTCGCCCTCTAACCATTTACACTTTCCCTTCGGAACAGGTAGTATCGCCCAAACTCAGGGGCGTGATCTGGTTTAAAGTGTACTGCATCTCTTGTTGACGCACAGTCACAAGGTCATCCCTGTTCTAACAGTTCCAACTCCTACATGTGTGTTCTGAAACCATTCAGGATTCACTGAGGTTTGTAAGTGAGTAGTCTTTACATGAGTGTATGTTACCTTAAATACAAACCTGAGAATATGAACTGACAACCTAAATGTGCTACTGACCTCAAAGCCGCATTACTTACCAGAAAATGAAAGGAATCCTGTATGTGTGAAAACTGATCTCATTCGTAAGCAAATAAATAAGCAACCCAATAATTTCACACTCACAAGGGGAGGCCGCCAATTGTGAAATTCAGATTCGATTCATACTGCGCATAATAAAAGCTCATGGCCAGAGGTGTAATGTGGCAAAGCACCAAGATGCACTTCTCAGCCGTTGTCGAGAAAATCGACAGTTAAAAGAAACCGTTGCGGTGAAATACTCTCTACGATTAATGATTTTTCTACAGCGTCATAGCGCAGCGGTAAGCGCTGGGGTTCGTAATCCGAAGGTCGCCGGATCGAATCTCGCTCCATGCAACTTTTTCTTTTTAGTATTTGTTTTTTGTAATTCATATATATATATATATATATATATATATATATATATATTACCCGGCAATCAGTTGCAACAATTATGGATATAATAAGTTGTTGAAAGTCGTTTGTCGTGGAAAAACTGGCGACTTCGAACATCATTATGTTTTCCGCAAACAAAGTTGTATTTCACAAATGTTATTAATTGTCTTCATAATGTTAGCCACCTATAGTTAACGGAAGACGTAGAAACGAATACGTATAGCGTAAGTCAAACGTTCGAATTAGAATAGAGACCCCACGAACACAAACTTGCAGTGGCAGGTATGAAATATAAACTCCGTTACTCGCTCGTTACACTTGAAGAACAGATGTTGAATGGGCCGAAACGAGCCGCCCCATAACAGCGTAGTTGCCCTGCTAACTTCGAAAGAAGGTAGATGTGGTCCCTAGCGCAACTTATAACATCGTCGAAAATCAGTGCGGACGGGACAGCTTCGGTACACCCTGTTAAACAAACGGAAAAATGGAGGCGGTACAATTGGAGAGCGATCCGCCTTCACCAACATGCATAAGCAATTCATTTTATATATATATATATATATATATATATATATATATATATATATATATATATATATATTTGAATTGCAAAAAACTAATAATAAAAAATATTGCATGGCGCGAGATTCGATCTGGCGACCTTCGGATTACGAACCCCAGCGCTTACCGCTGCGCTATGACGCTGTAGAAAAAACATTAATCGTAGAGAGTATTTCACCGCAACGGTTTCTTTTAACTGTCGATTTTCTCGACAACGGCTGAGAAGTGCATCTTGGTGCTTTGCCACATTACACCTCTGGCCATGAGCTTTTATTATGCGCAGTATGAATCGAATCTGAATTTCACAATTGGCGACCTCCCCTTGTCAGTAGACTTGGTCCCTGCGAACTGTTAAAAAAGACGTAGCCGTATTAAAGAACGGAACCGTAACTTCGACCTGTATAAGAAAGTAACCTAAAACACAACAATTTCTACACTGAGATACAGCCTTGGTAAAATAAAGAAACTGACAGAACCTACTTTGCGCAAAGGAAACGAAACAATCACGTTATGTAATCTCACCTGCCAAATGAAGAACTGGCAGAAACAGCAATACCGCAAGACTGCGCAAAGCTAAAAAATAAAAAAAACTGCAAAAAATTAACTACAGTTGGTCCAGGGAAATACATGGCTCAGCGTTTAAGTTCTGAAATTTCAATTAGGGAGGAACTTATAAAAGAAAACAATTATAGACTCTAATATGCAAATTCATTTAATTTAATAACTTCCACGACACAGTAAATTAACTCAGAAGATCAATCAATAGAAGAAGTGTAAAAAACTCGACTGTGAAGATGGTGATGTGGACCAACAATACAAGTCTACAAAAATAAAAAATAAACCTTTTATCTCATCAAATAACACCTTGTTCTTCATTTCAAAACTTTTCTTATGCCCGTATGCTATCCAAACATTGTTCTGAGTCATCATTCGTCCTCGTAATAAATCTGCAGCTCACATAGTTCCAAAAGTGCGTCCATGCATGACGAACCCCGCCTGCTGCACACCTCAAGCTTTCCACTATTGATGTCAAAGACAATACGATTCTACAGTGCTGCCATCGCAGACACACATACTGTTGCCTAACACCTGTTTTTCTAACCACAAATATATCATTTTCCTTTACAAATGTTACCACCTCCAATAACATCACCAAAAAATAGCCATCTTATGGGTTTCTTTCTGCCACTTTCACCTACACAATTTGGAACATCCAAATCAGAAGACCTGAGTGTAAATCACAGGAATCTTATCAGCTGGAATAGCATTTTTCCCGTCAATTCGCTTTTGTCTTCTTCCATTTTACGATGGCACTGACTCAAGCTGAGACACATCATTCTTTGGTTGTTGCTCTTCTACGAGTAGTTGTTTTACAACTTCAGACGCTGTAGATTTGCTGATCGTTGGATCTGCCGTGGAGTAACAGCAGGCTCATCAGTAAATCTACTTCTGCAAGTACACTTGCATGAACGTTTGTTTGTGTTACCATCTGTGGCCCGAGTCTGAGATGATAAACTTCTTTTTCAGTGCTTTTCTTGAATACGAACGTAAATTTAAGGGGCTTAAGGGACTTGCACGCCCTCTTTCTTAGCTTAAGACATGCATTTAATCATCTTCAGCTCCTGGAGCTTCTTATCAACCAAGGAGACAGGGAATTCCTCATTACACACTAGGTTTTCATCCGAGAAATTTACGTACTAGTTAGATGCATTTAGATTCGTTCTGCCAGCATGATGCGTCATCCTTATTTTCGAGATGTTGCAAGACCATTAGGTTCATAATGAAACGCCTGCATTTCTGGCACCTGACACAGCTGATGGGGTTTGGAATGAATATTAATGTAAGAAATCCAGCTTTAATGCAGTGTCCAGCGTGATTGGCAAATGTAATACCAGACTAAATGGGGCCGTTTCATTCAGATTTAACGCTCACACGCTACGGTGTATTATGAACTTAATTCGCGCTTTTCTCCTTTCCTTTCTCATGAATCTCTTGTAGTACCTCGTTGCACATTGTCAGTCCATGTTATGTCTTCACTGTAATCAAGAGTGAGCTACACTTTAGCATGATATTATGCCGCTGTTTCTGCTAATAATGATCTATTGCTCTTTAACGATATTAAGGAGTTGGTTAAACCTTGAAGGCCATCTTACATACAGGAAGATGCAATCTTCTCGAAACTACTTTCTTGCACTTTTAACTACGAAAAATACATACTTGACACCTTCGTAGCGTCCATTTAAGATCGAATCTCGTAATTTCAACGATACCTGGTCAAGACGGCTACGGTTACACGCTTCTTTCGTTGATTGGGGATCATTATTACCCAAACTGCTTACAATGGTTGCTTTTGTCAGCGGGCTGTGGAGGAAGGGGATCGATTGATAGTATGTTCCCACGAGCAGTCATGGAAATAACGATCGATCCAATAGAGCTCAACCGTATCTTAAAAGCCTAGTACAACTAGCGCCCCCAGGTCCAGATGGAATCACATTTCGATTTTACAGAGAGTAGTCTGCTGCATTCGCCTCTTACTTAGCTTGCATTTATCACGAATCTCTCGCCCAACGCGAAGTCCCAAGAGACTCAAAAAAGCGCGGGTGACTCATGTGCACAAGAAGTGTTGTTGTTGTTCTGGTCTTCAGTCCTGACTGGTTTGATGTAGCTCTCCATGCTTCTCTATCCTGTGCAAGCTTCTTCATCTCCCAGTACCTACTGCAACTTACATCCCTCTGAATCTGCTTAGTGAATTCATCTCTTGGTCTCTCTCTACAATTTTTACCTTCCACGCTGCCCTACAATACTAAATTGGTGAACCCTTGATGCCTCAGAACATGTCCTACCAACCGATCCCTTCTTATAGTCACGTTGTGCCACAAACTCCTTTTTCTCCCCAATTCTATTCAATACCTCCTCATTAGTTATGTGATCTACCCGTCTGATCTTCAGCATTCTTCTGTAGCACCACATTTCGAAAGCTTCTATTCTCTTCTTGTCCAAACTATTTATCGTCCATGTTTCGCTTCCATACATGGCTACACTCCGTACAAATACTTTCAGAAACGACTTCCCGACATTTAAATCTATACTCGATGTTAACAAATTTCTCTTTTTTAGAAACGCTTTCCTTGCCATTGCCAGTCTACATTTTATATCCTCTCTACTTCGACCATCATCAGTTATTTTGCTCCTTTACTATAAGTGTCTCATTTCCTAATCTAATTCCCTCAGCATCATCCGATTTAATTCGACTACATTCCATTATCCTCGTTTTGCTTTTGTTGATGTTCATCTTATATCCTCCTATCAAGAACTATCCATTCCGTTCAACTGCTCTTCCAAGTCCTTTGCTGTCTATGACAGAAATACAATGTCATCGGCGAACCTCATGGATTTTAATACCTACTCCGAATTTTTCTTTTGTTTCCTGCACTGCTTGCTCAATATACAGATTGAATAACATCGGGGAGAGGCTACAACCCTGTCTCACTCCCTTCTCAACCACTGCTTCCCTTTCGTGTCCCTCGACTCTTATAACTGCCATCCGGTTTCTTTACAAATTGTAAATAGTCTTTCGCTCCCTGTATTTTACCGCCGCCAGCTTCAGAATTTCAAAGAGAGTATTCCAGTCAACATTGTCAAAAGCTTTCTCTAAGTCTACAAATGCTAGACACGTAGGTTTGCCTTTCCTTAATCTAGCTTCTAAGATAATTCGTAGGGTCAGTATTTCCTCACATATTCCAATATTTCTACGGAATCCAAACTCATCTTCCCCGAGGTCGGCTTCTACTAGTTTTTCCATTCGTCTGTAAAGAATTCGCGTTAGTATTTTGCAGCCGTGACTTATTAAACTGATAGTACGATAAGAAGTGTACAAGAACGAATCCACAAAATTATGGAACAATAAGTCAAACGTCGGTTTGCTACAGAGTTCTGGAAGATATTCACAGAAAAAAATGAATTTCCGGGAGACCGAGAATCTTATGTCCAAGAATCAGCACGGTTTTAGAAAGAATCGTTCGCGTGGAACTCAGCTTGTCGTTTTCTCACTTGACATGCTCCGAATTATGGATTGAGGGCAATGGGCGGATTCCATTTCCAGATTTCCGAAAAGGTTTTGACACGGTGCCCCGCTCCAGACAATAAACGAAGGAACTATCATGTGGAAAAGGTTCCCAGAAATGTGAGTGGTTCGAAGACTTCGTAAGTAACAAAACCCAGTATTTTTTTCCGCTACGGTGAGAGTTCATTAGAGACATGGGTATCGTCTGGAGTGCCACAGGGAAGTGTGATAGGACAACTGTTATTTTCTATATATATAAATGGCATGGCGGGCAGGGTTTGCGGTAATCTGTGGTTGTTTGCTTATGACGTTGTGGTCTGTGGGAAGGTGTCGAAAATTAGTGACCGTAGAAGGATATAAGATGACTTAGACCAAATTTCCAGTTGGCGTGATGAATGTGAACTAGCTCTGAATGTAGAAAAATGTAAGCTAATGCGGGTGAGTAGAAAAAAAAACCGTAATGTTCGGGAGTAGTGTCCTGCTTGACACAGTCACGTCGTTTAAATATCTGGGAGTAGCGTCGCAAAGCGATATGAAATGGGACGAGCATGTGAAGATTGTGGTAGGGAAGGTGAATGGTCGACTTCGATATATTGGGATAATTTTGGGAAAGTGTGCTCCATCTGTAGAAGAGACCGCATATATAGGACGCTATTGCGACCTATCCTTGAGTACTGCTCGAGTGTTTGGGATGCGTGCCAGGCCGGATTGAAGGAAGACATTGAAGCAATTCAGAGGAGTGCTGCTGGATTTGTTACCGATAGGTTCGAACAATATGCAAGTAATGCTGAGACGCTTCGCGAACTCCCTGGAGGGATGGTGGCGTTCTTCTCGAGGAACGCTGTTGAGAAAGTTCAGAGAATCGTCATTTGAAATCGTCTGCAAGACGATTCTACTGTCACCAACATATATTTCGCTTAATGATCATGAAGGTAAGGCACGAGCAATTAGGGCTCATGTGGAAGCATACAGACAGTCGCTTTTCTCTCCCTTTGTTTGTGTGTGGAACAGGAAAGGAAACGACAAGTAGTGGTACAGGGTTCCCTCTGCTAAGCACCGTAAGGCAGTTTGCGGAGTATGTATGTACATGTAGATGTCGAGCGTGGTAGACCCCAGTGTTTTCCCGCTAATGAATGTTTCTCCGTTCATCTGTGTCGAGGACTTGTAACAAACCACCAGACAGTTTAACGCTCATCGCGATGCGCGAGGTTAATCCAAGAACCCCGTTCCCTGACACATACAACGCTCAACTGCCGCGCCGCACAGTGGTCGAGGAAGTATGGCCTGGTTGTACAGGACTGTCGGCGCTCAACAATGGCCAGCTCGGGAACCACGTGTTAGCCAAATTGTTACACAGCCAAAAAAGATTCAGCTTCCTGACCATTTACTTCGATTCTGTGGCGCGTGTAACTTACGGAATACCGGGTCCACGGTTAGTATTATCCCTTTGAAGGCGTCGTTCAACAAAGACTGTAAGATCCTTCCTCAAATCACACTTATGGTTCCATCATAAGCTACTGTTCCGAAATGCTGCGCCCTCTGGAATTTTATGTTTTGCGATTTGTAACTAAGGTTTATGTAGACGCTCAAACGCTTCACAGTCTGAAACAAGTGAGAAAAATGAAAGATTTCGCATAAAATCTTGAACCTCCTGTTTACTGAACGAGCTGCAAATTCCCAGGTTCTCGTTCAAGCACACAAAGCCGTTATCGTTTCATCTGTCCGCTTCTGATTATTCCGTTTCACAACGCCATTCACGCATGCCCTCCGTATCCGTGCCCTACTTCCCTGATAAATTGAGTCCAAACACCTTTTGTCTCGCCTATCATGAGCAAATTGAACTATCACCTTCCTTTCACATCTAAACAAGCCACATCTTTTACCACAGAAACCTCAGAGCTCTACCCAGCAGATCAGCCATAAACTACCCCAATGGCCTATTTCGGAGGCTCCCCCCCCCCCCCTCACCCGCCCCCCGTCCCTTTTCCTATATAACTCTAGTCCTGCTTATCTCCTGACACCTACATCCCGTCTATTAGTTCATGTCCCCATAAATATACCACGTCCTAATTCATACAACGTCGTCTCCAGCTAGATGCATAGGTGACTCGTTACTACTGCAATGAAAAGCTACTGGCCCTTCAAGTTTACTGAAGAACATTGCTTTATTCCACATTTAGTTGCAGTTCACAGTTATCACACGCCGCCGAATGACTGCTTGGCTCTTGTCAGTCGTGTTTGGCGTTCATACATGCAGCTGCCCGATCGCATGATGCGTTACCAAATACAACAATTTTATACACCTGAAGATGAGATTTTAAAATCCCGAAACTGCTCGTGGTTTTAATAAATAATTGGTACAATTGAAGCGGATTTCTTTAAATTAATTAATCTTAACGGATACTAAAGCACTTTTCCTGTAATAACATTCACTTCAAAACGGACTAGTTGCCACATTACCCTTATTTTAAGTTGGAACGAAAGTATAATCAGTGTCCTCATACTCCTTCCGTAATATGTACTGAAGAAGCAAAGAAACTGGTACAGCTGCCTCATATCGTGTAGGGCCCCCGTGAGCACGCAGAAGTGCCGCAGCACGGCGTGGCGTGGACTCGACTAATGTCTGAAGTAGTGCTGGAGAGAATTTACACCATGAATCCTGCAAGACTGTCCGTAAATCCGTAAGAGTACGAGGGGGTGGAGATCTCTTCTGAACAGCAAGCAGCAAGGAATCCAAGCTATGCTCAATAATGTTCACTTCTGGGGAGTTTGGTGGGCAGTGGAAGTATTTGAACTTAGAAGAGTATTCCTGGAGCCACTCTGCAGCAATTCTGAACGTGTAGGGTGTTACATTGTCCTGCTGGAATTGCCCAAGTCCGTCGGAATCCAGAATGGACATGAATGGATGTAGGTAATCAGATAGGATGCTTACATACGTGTCACCTCTCAGAGTCGTATTTAAACGTATTAGGGGTCCCATATCAACTCAACTGCACCATCTCCACACCATTACAGAGCCTCCACCAGCTTGAACAGTCCCTAGTGACATGCAGGGTCCATGGATTCATGAGGTTGTCTCCATACCCGTACACGTCCATCCGCTCGATACAATTTGAAACGAGACTCGTCCGACCAGGCAATATATTTCCAGTTATCAACGATCCAATGTCGGTGTTGACGGGCCCAGTCGAGGCATAAAGCTCTGTGTCGTGCAGACATCGAGGGTACACGAGTAGGCCGCCAGCTCCGAAAGCTCATATCGATGATGCTTCGTCGAATGGTTCGCACGCTGACAGTTGTTGATGGTCGAGCACTGAAATCTGCAGCAATTTGCGGAAGGGTTGCACTTCTGTCACGTTGAACGATTCTCTTCAGTCGTCTTTGGTCCAGTTCTTGCTGGACCTTTTTTCCGGCCGCAGCGATGTCGGGGATTTGATGTTTTACCGGATTCCTGATGTTCACGATACACTCGTGAAATGGTCGTACGGGAAAATCATCACTTCATCGCTCGTGCGCCGACTATAACACCACGTTCAAACTCATTTAAATCTTCATAACCTGCCATTGTAGCAGCAGTAACCGATCTAACAACTGCCCCCGAAACTTGTTGTCTGATATAGTCGTTGCCGACCACAGCGCCGTATTCTGCCTGTTTACATATCCCTGTATTTGAATACGCATGCCTGTACCAGTTTCTTTGGCGCTTCAGTGTATTTTCAAATATTCTGGTATAGGCACACGAAATGTCTGTCACATGGCAATGTGACTGAGACATTTCGTGTGCCTGTGAACAGAATAACTGAAAATAAATTAACTAAGGTGTAAGAGAATAGGCCACTGGACAACAAAGTGTCAGTCCCAGCTACAGTTATAGCCACGCAGCGTAATATTACCAGAAAATGCCATTCACGCTGACTCACGCTAACGACTACAGCCATCAACCTGTTTTGCGAACGGTCCGACGACCTTCCATGCCAGTTGGCTTTTCACGGTACGGCTCGGAACATGTCTCCACGCATGTCAGACTTCACTACCTAGAAACTGCTGTCAAATAACCTCACAGACCAAGTTGCCGGGTAATCTCGCACTTCATCCGATCGCTTAAGGGAGCGTTGCATCAGAAAGCTGCAATGTAAAATATAAAAAGAATGACATCAACAAGTCAGACACGTCATTTGGCGCTATATTTTAGAACAGTACTATTCGATCCCGCCAGGCAGTATAACTTCGTTCATCATAAGAATAAACCTGATGAAAAACAAAAACCAACGCGATGATTGGTCAGAAGTCGTAGCACACGTACACTGGTGTTGTTACGCTCTTGGAAGTAGGCCCTACCTACGTATTAGATATATTATTACTAAGTTATGTTAAATGAAGGATATTCAAATGTATTAACAGCCATCAACGTTTTTCTTAATCACGCTTTAGCTACGCAGTTTGTATTTAAAAAACCATGCACAGTCACAGCCTCTGCACTGTTGTGCTCAATTGTCGCGCTGTTAAATGCGTAGTATGAAAATGGCTGAGGCTGCTTCCTGTTCCGTATTGAAAGACGCGTGTGGAACACGGTTACAAACTGCCGAGAAATAGGTTGTTCTTGGTGTTTTTCATAAATTTACAGGGATAGTCGGCTTTGAAGTTTTCCGAGGGACTAAATTAGATTCAGTTCAGCCACCGAAACCCACTGGATATGAAGCGGGATCGGTAGAGTAATTGACTTCTTATTTCCTATAGTTCATTGATCGCTAGCTCATACCTCGTCCGAGTCACTGATTTATTTTTTCTCGTTCAATTTGAAAAATCTAAAGTTCATCGTCATTTTTTATTAATAATGCACGTACTGTTGTTTCTAATTACATATTGCATGTAAAATTCTAGTTTTCATTTCAAATATAAGTTATTAATTATCAATGTTTTATGAAAGACTTAATATAAGTTGCTTAAATTAAGGAAACATAACATTTTAATTTTTTAAGACATAAATGAGAACCAAATACTCTTTGTTTGGTTTATGTACATCGTTTTATACCGCAGATGTAGATAAGTGTCGAAGAAACATGAAAAACAATCGTTTTCACAGCATCGAGCGCACCATACAAATGCCCGCATCTCGTGGTCGTGCGGTAGCGTTCTCGCTTCCCACGCCCGGGTTCCCGGGTTCGATTCCCGGCGGGGTCAGGGATTTTCTCTGCCTCGTGATGGCTGGGTGTTGTGTGCTGTCCTTAGGCTAGTTAGGTTTAAGTAGTTCTAAGTTCTAGGGGACTGATGACCATAGATGTTAAGTCCCATAGTGCTCAGAGCCCAGCACCATATAAATGCATTTTTACGTTTGCCACTGTACCACTGCAGTATGAACCCAACAGAATTGATCTGGAGCCAAGTTAAGGGATTTATCCCGAGAAATAACAAGAATGTTAGGCTTCCAGACGTACTGAAACTAACGCACGCAGCTTTTCCACGTGTCACTGACGAACGCTGGCGTGATATAGAACGCCTAGTCATAAAGGGAGAAAAAGCGGCGCTTGATTGGCTTCGTGGATTCTATTGTTGACAGGCTCGTTATCCACGTAGCAGGTGACACGTCCAGAGCTGAAATGTATTTTTGCGATTCGGATAAGGAAGGAGCTAAGAGATTACCAGACGACTAACTGTAATTAACACCTTCAGTGGCCTCAGTATTTAACAGTAGGGTGAAATCTCTGCAGTATGCTTTTTCATCACACACAGCTCACTCAGAAAAAATTGCGCTGTGATTAAGTTAGAAATTTTCATCACTCTTGTTTGTAATTAGAATACTACGTCAGGTGAGAGCGAGAGCATTTTATACTTTCCGTCTGCTCACCTAAGAAGGGCGCTGTAGTGCTGATGTTTTGCCGAACATTACTTCATTCTCTTTAAAAATTAAATGACATCTGAAGCTATATTGTTTCTTCGCTCGGCTGTTTTTACGTCCTAACTGCAATTGCTCACATCATTACAGGTTAGATGGACCGCTGGCTGGCCAGTGCTGTCCCAAAAGTTTAATGCGCCGGTAAAGCTGTTGACCCGCGTTATCGCTCAGTCTGTGTGCGTGTAACACTACGTAAAACGTATCCTTACGATCGTACTTGACTGTACTGGTCACAGCTTGGTTTCTGCTCCACGTGAAACGCAGTCCAATGAGATTCAAGCAAACGCGGAAGAATACTTGGCATAATGTTTACATCAGGTTTGTTCTTATGATTAACAAAGTGTAGTTCGCGTCACTGACTATTCCCTGATTGTTGTCAGTTATGAATGCTCACCTTCTTAAATCGGGTTAATTATTACTGACATGATGATGGTAACTGAAAATAGGAAGGTACTGGAGAGTATGTAATAAGAAAATGGACGTAGGGTGGCACAGGGAAAGGAAGTAAGAGTTGGTTTGTAGTATTTAGACGAGAAAGACTGAGGTTAGGCAGGCAGAGTGTGAATTGGAGGTTTTATTTGGTTCAAATGGCTCTGAGCACAATGGGACTTAACTTCTTAGGTCATCAGTCCCCTAGAACTTAGAACTACTTAAACCTAACTAACCTAAGGACATCACACACATCCATGCCCTAGGCTGGATTCGAACCGGCGACCGTAGCGGTCGCGCGGTTCTAGACTGTAGCGCCTAGAACCTCTCGGCCACTCCGGCCGGCAGGTTTTATTTGGGATGGGAGCCGGTGAAGTAGGATGTGGCAAGCAATTAGTCTGTGGTCCGGGTTGAAATTTCCCTGGGAAAATATGCGGAATTTTTCGAGATCAAATGTGGGTGGGACGTGTTGATACAGAAGCAGCAGAGGTTAGGAGTGCCAAGGAAAGGGGATACAAAGGAAGCGTCAGGAATGGAGTTGACACGAGATAAATTGTGGGTGTTGTAGATGTTTGAAGAGGTCAGAAAACTTCGTGAGCTGCTACAGGATACGAGTGGGAGAAGGTTGTCCGATGCAGCAATCGCACCGGAGTGCGTTTCATACAAGGATTTAGAGCGAGAGGCAAAATGTGAGAGGGCCAGATTTCAGTGCTACGTTCACATTACGAAGATAGGGCAGACGAGGGACTTGTAAGGATGAATGATGGCTGTGGGATGTAATCCCGTGTTCGGACGGTTGCTTAAGATAACTCGAAGGGTAGGTTCAGCGGCGTAATTGGAAGGTTTATCTTGTAAGTAGGCTGGCTCAAATGGCTCTGAGCACTATGCGACTTAACTTCTGAGGTCATCAGTCGCCTAGAACTTAGAACTAATTAAACCTAACTAACCTAAGGACGTCACACACATACATGCCCTATGCAGGATTCGAACCTGCGACCGTAGCGGTCGCTCGGTTCCAGACTGTAGCACCTAGAACCGCACGGCCACTCCGGCCGGCGTAAGTAGGCTGTTTAGGTTTTTATGTTGGTAACGTCACGTAGCGCTCTGTATGAAAATCACTGACTGTGCTGTGTGCAGTCTGTGGCTGGTTTGCATTGTTGGAATATTTACCATTGTAGTGTTGGGCAGTTGGATGCGAATAGCGCGTGGAGATCTGGACGTGTGTCCGCCAGAAAGAGTGAATTTGTAATACTGGATATCATGAACTGATCTATATATATATAATGACTTTTGAACACTATTAAGATAAATACATTGTTTGTTCTCTATCAAAATCTTTCATTTGCTAACTATGCCTATCAGTAGTTAGTGCCTTCAGTATAATCTTTTATTCAGCTGGCAGTATTGGCGCACACTGTATTGCAGTAGTTTGAGTAACGAAGATTTGTGTGAGGTAAGTGATTCATGAAAGGTATAGCTTATTCTTAGTCAGGGCCATTCTTTTGTAGGGATTTTTGGAAGTCAGATTGCGTTGCGCCAAAAATATTGTGTCAGTGTAAGCACAGTCATTTATAATTTTTCTAAGGGGACGTTTCAATCTGCCCTTTGAACAAAATGGCGCCTTACCTTTTCGAAGAGTGAGAGCTGTGTGTTAAGTGTATCTGAGAAGTGCAGGCTGCATGTGGCACCATTTCAGTGTTCATAGGTTTTGGTGCCAGCACAAGATGTAAATAACAGCGTCATACCAACATCACGTGACCATCTTGGTTCGATGCTGACCACATGGCGCTGTTAATATGAAGCAAAACCTGGTTCTTTCGCGATTAGCACTAACCTCTTTTCCAAATGAAACGTGGTATTCTGTGTCTCGCTGCCCTCATGCACCCGATCGCTCACCACCACGAATGGTGCACGGCCGCAGTGGTTAACCGAGTCCTGGTGAGGTGGCGTTTTCCGACAGTGCGAGCGCTTATGTAGCAAGCGGGGAACCTGCCTCATCTGCCCACCGCTTTCGGTGTGCTTCCACCGGGCACCTCTCCCTAATCACCAGCGTTTGTTGCCTCGCCTATGGAATCTCCTGTTTACTGTCGTCGCTATCGGCTACGCACCAGTGCCTGGTATCAGAGGGAACCGATAGAGCGGTTACTGATAGGAGTCATTGTCCTCTGATACGGTACACGGAAACGCAATAGCTGAGCGACGTCAGCTGTTCGAAATTACGCAGGAGGATTTGGGCGCACCGCTTCTGACGGCTCTTATCTCAGACATGCTGTTTTTAACGCAGACACCCAATTTTACAACCGTTATGCGAGTTTCTCCTGATACCATGTCATTCCGACGTTGTTAGAGCTGAGAAGCAGAGCTCGTTTGCTGATAATATGACGAGATATCTGGTGTGTGCTCAGCGTTTACCTCACCCCCGACCCCTCCCCTCTACCAAACTATTCTGCCCTCTGTGAAACTCAGTAATAGTTACGCACAGTTGTGCAACACAAAAAAAGAACGATATCCTGTACGTGCAGAGAGTTTAGTGGTTTTAAGTGCAGGTTGGATATGGCCTATCACCGACAAATATTAAGATGACATCCTAGGACATTTGTTGTCTCAAGATCGAAAGGAAAATTAGGATTCACCGTCTCGTCGACGACGAGGTAACTAGAGACAGGCGCCAAGCAGTGATAAGGTGAAGGATGAACGAGAAAATCGTCCGTGTACTTATCATATAAACATCCTGCATTTGTGTGTAGTGATTTAGGAACACGGGAGACCTACAAGGGGCGTTTGAAAAGTCCGTGCAAAGTCCCAGAGGTCATAGAGTAAATATCTCTGGAGTGAGCATTGCGTTCTGCGCATGTTGTCAACATTAAACCAGGATTGTCACGTGTTTTCGGGACTTCGCTCTGCGTGTGTTCTTTCTTCAGCGTTTGAAGTTTATAATATCAAGAATTTTTTTGTATTTCACCGTTTGTTGCTAGTGTAATAGTGATAGTGAATTACTGTTGTTGCTACGGATGCAAAGAAAAATATGTGAAAGGAGGGATAGTAACTTTTCATGGGTACATACCATGTAGCTCTTGTTATAGATATATTAGTAAGAGACACTGTATATGTTTAAAAATTTCGAGACGCATTAAAATTAAGGCTTGATTCTGTAGACGGCTCGTACAAAAGCTTACAAACAAGCGCTTCCTCGCGTAAATTTGCTAGTATAACAGGAAAGGGAATGGTCAGTTGATCAGCAACTATTATCCTCCATGCATTTATCAGTGACTTGTCGATTATGTGTATAGATTACTCAGTCTGCTATTTATTTAATAAACTGGGAGCAAGTACGTAAAATGCGTTAAATAAATACTTCAAAGTATCACCAGTAAGAAAAATTGTACTTTAGATCGCAAAAAGCGAGAAAATGAATATGCAGAAACAGCAGAAAAAAGGACGAATTAGTAGGGATATAATCGCTGATGTGGCAAATTCGGTGTTTTTCGGACACTTGTAAAAGCACTAGCGTACTGTCAAGTCGTTTGTCAGACTATCACTGCAAAATCGTACGTCTGGCTCAGTAATACTATAAAGTGCCGTATCATACCGAAAACAACAAAAAATCGAGTGCATCTGAACTGTGACACCTATCGCAAAGAAGCAGAATGTAATATCACTTGCCCTTAAAAGTTACGTAGCTGGTTTATTCCCAATATCAAATGGATACTGTTAAAATTTCTGCGCAACATATATAAATAATCCACGACACGTACGAAAAGAATCCGTCTGTACTAGGGATCTAGTGACACTCTAAGTATACAGGGCGCTATACGAACAAACACACGACGTCCCGAGAACACGTGACCAGGCTGGCAATGTATGTAGACAACACAAAATCTGTTATGCGCATGTGGATGCTCACTCCAGAAATATTTACTCTATGATCGAGGTCATGTTTAGTTACAGCATCTTTGGAAAGAGCGCAAACCAAGTTTCAGCCATATTGGTCTATTTCTTTGTGTTTGGCTTTCGTGTGAATCGAGGAAGTCGAGTGATAGTCAAAAAATGGGCGAAAAAGAATTTCGTGTGGTGATTAAACATTACTTTATGAAAGGCAAAACGCCTCAGGAGACTAAAGAGAAGCTTGATAAACATTACAGTGACTCTGCACCTTCGATTATAACAGTTTATAAGTGATTTCAAAATTTTCAGAGTGGCCACATGGGCACAAGTGATGCTGAACGTTCTGGACGCCCTGTGAAGGTTACGACTTCAGAAATCATTGACAAAATGCATGATATGGTGATGGATGACAGAAGAGTTAAGGTGCATGAGATTGCTAGTGCTGTGGGCATCTCGAATGAACAGGTACATAATATTTTGCATAAACATTTGGACATGATAAAGCTTTCTGCAAGATGGGTTCCGCGATTGCTCACGCTTGACCAGAAACGAAATCGTGTGAAGTGTTGCAAGGATGGTTTGCAGCTGTTCAAGAAGAATCCGCAGGACTTTAAGCGTCGTTTTCTCACTGTGGATGAAACATGGATACATTCTTACACTCCTGAGACCAAACAACAATCTAAACAATGGGTTATCAAGGAAGGATCTGCACCAAAAAAGGCTAAGACCATTCCTTCGGCCAGAAAGGTTATGGCGACTTTCTTTTGGGATTCGCAAGGGATAATCCTCTTCGACTATCTGGAAAAGGGTAAAACTATTACAGATGCATATTATTCATGGTTAATGGACCGTTTGAAAACCGAGCTGCAAGAAAAACGCCGGCTATTGGACCACAAAAAAGTCCTTTTCCATCATGACAATGCACCAGCACACACCTCAGTAGTTGTGGTCGCAAAATTAATGGAAATAGGATTCTAACTCGTTTCACATCCCCCCTATTCTCCAGACTTGGCTCCCTCGGACTACTATTTGTTCCCCAATTTGAAGAAATGGATGGTGGGACAAAGATTTTATTCAAACGAGGACATGATTACAGCAACTAATAGCTTTTTTGCAGAGTTGGACAATTCCTATTATTCGGAAGCGATCAACAAATTAGAACACCGTTGGACGAAGTGTATAAGTCTAAAAGGAGACTATGTCGAAAAATAAAAAAGGTTTACCCCAAACACGTAAGTTGCTTTTATTTTTGCTGGGACTGTTCAAACGCCCCTCGTAAATCTGCTTAGCTGGACGGGTATTTGAACGGTCAGCCTCCTGAATGCGAGCCTGTTTTACATTAGACTGATTTATCGCATAACTGAAGTTCAACGAATTCCTTTTAGAATTCATGTGGATGACCTCACACTTTTCGTTATTTAGGGTCAACTGCCAATTTTCGCACCATTCAGATATGTTTTCTAAATCGTTTTGCAATTTGTTTTGATCTTCTGATGACTTTATTAGTCGATAAACGACAGCGTCATCTCCAAACAACCTAATACGGCAGCTCAGATTGGCTCCGAAATCGTTTATATAGATAAAGAACAGAAAAGGGCCTATAAAACTACCTTCGGAAACGCCAGAAATCATATCTGTGTGACTGTAGGTACCTCGCTCGGTGCTGGCGCAAGGAATTCGAAGTTTGCAATGCTTTTGTCTTAGGCAATTTATTGTTATATGGAGGTGAAATGTTTCAAAAACTATCGAAATGTACCCGGCCGGAGTGACCGAGCGGTTCTAGGCGCTGCAGTCTGGAACCGCGCGACCGCTACGGTTGCAGGTTCGAATCCTGCTTGGGGCATGGATGTGTGTGATGTCCTTAGGTTAGTTAGGCTTAAGTAGTTCTAAGTTCTAGCGGACTGATGACCTCAGAAGTTAAGTCCCATACTGCTCAGAGCCATTTGAACCATTTTATCAAAATGTATTAATCACGCGTTAATTTGCAGTCCGGTTACTTTAATACAGTTTAAGACAAGAAAGAAAAGGCGCAGCACGAAGGAATTACCCGATTGCGACGGAAATCGGTAGATGTGATCTACATGTACAGAATAACTGGATGGTTTATTCAAGAGAAACAGCTTCACAAACCAAGTAAGTCAATAATGCATTGGTACACCTCTGGCCCTTATGCAGGTATTTAGTCGGCTTGGAATCGATTGATACAGTTGTTGGATGTCCTCCAATTAGCGCGTTAGTTCGTCGAAATCCCAAGGTGGTTGGAGAGCCCTGTTCGTAGTCCTCCAGACGCACTCAGTTGGGGAGCGATCCAGAGACACTGTTGGCCAACGTAGGGATTGGCAAACACGAAGAAAATCAGTAGACACTCTCGCCGCTTGCGGGCAGGGATTGTACTGCTGAAATGTAAGCCCAGGATAGCTCGCAATGAAGGGCAACGAAACGGGACGTAGAATATCGTTGATGTTCCGCTGTACCGCAGTGTCGAGGATGACAATCAAAGGGGTTCTGGAATGAAAAGAAATGACAGCGCAGACCTTCACACCTAGTCGTCAGACCATATGGCAGACGACTCTCAGGCTGGTATCCCACTGTTGTCTAGGGCATCTCCAGACAGGTCTTTGCTGGTCATCGGGGCTCATGAAGACAACTCTACACCAGTCAATGAGAATCCACGCCGAAGTCACGTCTGGAGACGCCCTCGACAGTGGTTGGATAACAACCTGCAGTCCACTTGTCATACGGCCAGACCACCAGACTGAAGGTCTGGTCCCATACTGCTCTGAGCCATTTTAACCATTTTATCAAAATGTATTAAGCACGCGTTAATTTGCAGTCCGGTTACTTTAATACACTTTAAGACAAGAAAGAAAAGGCGCAGCATGAAGGAATTACCCGATTGCGACGGAAATCGGTAGATGTGATCTACACGTACAGAATAACTGGATGGTTTATTCAAGAGAAACCGCTTCACAAACCAAGTACTTTCTTTTCGTAAGAGATCCCATTTGGTTGTCATCCGCGGTATCATTTCAGCGTAGCGCTACGTCGACTATATTCTACGCCCCGTTTTGATGCCCTTCACGGCAAACCATCCTGGTCTTACATTTCAGCAAGATAACAACCGCTCGCACTTTCTTCAAGCTGTAGGTTATGTTCTGCGGATGCTTCAGGCACACATAGCCCTTCTCCGTGTGAAGCATGACGGACAGACTTTTTCAGTAGATCACTACTAGTTTCATTTTCTTTGCTAGTCCATGCTTAATAGGGGGAACCGAGCGGAAATAATAATTTACTATTTGATCAATGGTCTCGCTCCATACCATACAAAATGCAAAAGACGCTGAACGCCTTTTTGCGTTAATCCCACTTCGTTGAATAATGACACAAGTGTTCGCAAACTATATGTAGTTTCTGCATCTACATCTACATGGATACTCTGCAAATCACATTTAAGTGCCTGGCAGAGGGTTCATCGAACTACCTTCACAGTTTTCTATTATTCCAATCTCGTATAGCATGCGTAAGAACGAACACGTATATATTTCCGTACGAGCTCTGATTTCTCTTATTTTATCGTGGTGATCGTTTATCCGGTGTCGACAAAATATTTTCGTATTCGTAGAAGAAATTTGGTGATTGAAATTTCGTGAGAAGATTCCGTCGCACCGGAAAATGTCTTTATTTTAATGATGTCCAGCCCAAATTCTGTATCATTTCAGTGACACTCTCTTCGAAATTTCGCGATAATACAAAACGTGCTGCCCTTCTTTGAACTTTTTCGATGTACTCCATCAGTCCTATCTGGTAAGGATCCCACACCGCACACCAGTATTCTAAAAGAGGATGGACAGGCGTAGTGTAGGCAGTCTCCTTAGTAGATCTGTAACATTTTATAAGTGTCCTGCCAATAAAACGCAGTCTTTCGTAAGCCTTCCCCACAACATTTTATATGTGTTCCTTCCAATTTAAGTTGTTCGTAATTGTAATTCCTAGGTATTTAGTTGAATTAACGGATTTTACATTAGACTGATTTATCGCATAACTGAAGTTCAACGAATTCCTTTTAGAATTCATGTGGATGACCTCACACTTTTCGTTATTTGGGGTCAACTGCCAATTTTCGCACCATTCAGATATGTTTTCTAAATCGTTTTGCAATTTGTTGTGATCTTCTGATGACTTTATCAGTCGATAAATGACAACATCATCTGCAAACAACCTAATACGGCTGCTCAGATTGCCTCTGAAATCGTTTATATAGATAAGGTACAGAAAAGGGCCTACCTTCGGAAACGCCAGAAATCATTTCTGTTTTACTCGACGACTTTCCGTCAATTACAACGAACTGTGACCTCATTGGCAGGAAATCACAAATCCAGTCACATAGCTGAGACGATATTCCGTAACTACGCAATTTCACTACAAGCCACTTGTGTGGTACAGTGTCAAAAGCCTTCCGGAAATCCATAAATACGGAACTGATCAGAAATTCCTTCTCAATAGCACTCAACACTTGGTGCGAATAAAGAATTAGTTGTGTTTCACAAGAACGATGTTTTCCAAACCTATATTGACTGTGTGTTAATAGACCGTTTTATTCGAGTTAATTCATAATGTTCCAACACAATATAAGTTCCAAAATCCTGCTGCATATCGACGTTAACGATATGGGGCTGTAATTAAGTAGATTACTCCAACTGCCTTTCCTGAAAATTGATGTGACCTGTGCAACTTTCCAGTCTTTCGGTACGGCTCTTTCGTCGAGTGAACGGTTGTATATGATTGTTAAGTATGGAGTTAATGCATCAGCATACTTTGAAAGGAACGTAATTGGTATACATTCTGGACCAGAAGACTTGCTTTTATTAAGTGATTTAAGTTGCTTCACTTCTCCGAGGATATTTACTTCTACGTTACTCATGTTGGCAGCTCTTCTTGATTCGAATTCCGGAATATTTACTTCGTCTTCTTTTGTGCAAGCATTTCGGAAGGTTGTGTTTAGTAACTATGCTTCTGCAGCACTGTCTTCGATAGTATCTCCATTGCTATCGCGCAGAGAAGGCATTGACTGTTTCTTGCCGCTAACATACTTCACACATGGCCAGAATCTCTTTGGATTTTCTGCCAGGTTTCGAGACAAAGTTTAGTTGTGGAAACTGTTATAAGCATCTCGCACTGAAGTCCGCACTAAATTTCGAGCTTCTGTAAAAGATCGCCAATCTTGCGGATTTTGCGTCTGTTTAAATTTGACATATTTGTTTCGTTGTTTCTGCAACATTGTTCTGACACGTTTTGTGTACCAAGGAGGATCAGCTCCGTCGTTTGTTGATTTATTTGGTATAAATCTCTCAGTTGCTACCGATATTATTTCTTTGAATTCAAGACACATCTGGTCTACACTTATATTATTAATTTGGAAGGAGTGGAGATGGTCTCTCAGGAAGGCGTCAAGTGAATTTTTATCTGCTTTTCTGAATAGGTATATTTTTAGTTTATTTTCGGAGGATTTGGGGGTTACAATAGTCAGTCTCGCTACGACAACCCCGTGTTCACGAATCCCTATACCGGTTTTGATGCTCTTTATTATTCTTTGTTGCTAAGAGGTCAAGTGTGGTTTCACAACCGTTTATTATTCGCATGGGCTCATGAACCAACTGCTCGAAATAATTTTCAGAGAATGCGTTTAGCACAATTTGGGATGATGGTTTATACATACCACCGGAATTAAACATGTATTTCCGCCAACATATCGAGGGTAAACTAGTCACCACCAACTATAATCGTCTGAGTCGGGTACGTGTTTGAAATGAAACTCATTTTTTCTTTGACCCTTTCAGCAACTGTATCATCTGAACTGGGAGGTCGGTAAAAGGATCGAATTATTATTTCATTCCGGTTGCCAACAATGACCTCTGCCCATACTAACTCACAGGAAGTATCTACTTCAATTTCGCAACAAGATAAGCTACTTCTAACAGCAACGAACACGCCACCGCCAACCGTGTTTAGCCTGTGCTTTCGGAACACAGTTAGGTTCTTCGCAAAAATTTCGGCTGAGCTTATATATGGCTTTAGGCAGCTTTCAGTGCCTATAATAATTTGAGCATCAATGCTTTCTATTAGCGCTTGGAGTTCGGGTACTTTCCAAAACAGCCACGACAATTTACGACTGTTATACCGATAGTTCCTGTATCTACGTTCTTCCTGTGTTCGGCCTACACCCTTTGTGACTGAAGCCCTTCTTGTGTTTTCCCGAGCCATCTTTCCCGTGCTGGACGTCACTTGGATCCCTACGGCCGACTCACAATAGTGCTCATCCTCTGCGGCCTCAAGCTGTGTAGCCGAACACGACAATTGTAGTCCCTGTCCATAATAAAGCCCGTGGAAAACTGAACTATGCAGATAAACGGACTGTCGGCACGTACTGCGCAACTCTACTGTAGACCCTGACGAAAACGCACGAACTGTGTGTAGTAAAGTAGAATAATACGCAGAGATTCAAAAACCTAACTACCGAGGCACTCACTTGAAACTAAATAATTAGCCCCTCATTAGGAGCTTGTAATATGTCACAAAATCGGTTTAACTTTCCAGCGCAAACGAAAACGAGAGAACTGTGACTATTAGATATTAAATTAACAAGCAGAAACTCAAGAAACTAAACTATTGAAGCACACAGATGATATCATAAATTTCGCTCCTGGCTAGAAATTCGTAAAAGTCACAAAATCGGTTACTTCCCTATTGCTGCTTGTATCTCGGCCGACTACTGCTGCCTGACTAAGATTTAACATTCTAAATATCTGTGATTACCCTGCAGTTGTAGCAAAAATTGTCAGCACTCTTAACACAATCTCGCAGATTTCTATTCTTTTCTTTCTTTTTTTTTTTTTTTTTTTTTTTTTTTTTTTTACACTGTGCGTTTGAAAAGTATCACAAAATCACGTTCCACACGAATCAGAAACATAATATACGAGGGTTGCCCGGAATGTAATGCACCGCATTTTTTTTCTCAGCTGAAAACAATGCTACGAATGCGAAACGTTACGTATGTGTTATTTGAAGTCTCTGAGTGAGAGCGAAGAGTTTCCATCACTTCCGACTGATAGCGTAGCTGCAGGACAGTTTCAAAATGTCCTCTGTAGGTGATTTACGTTACAAGCAAAGTGCCGTCATTGAATTTCTCACTGCAGAGGAAGAAACTGTGGGGAATATTCACAAACGCTTGTGCAAAGTCTATGGAGCATCTGCCGTAGACAGAAGTACAGTTGAAACTTCCTGGCAGATTAAAACTGTGTGCCCGACCGAGACTCGAACTCAGAAGGTAGGAGACGAGGTACTGGCAGAAGTAAAGCTGTGAGTACCGGGCGCGAGTCGTGCTTCGGTAGCTCAGATGGTAGAGCACTTGCCCGCGAAAGGCAAAGGTCCCGAGTTCGAGTCTCGGTCGGGCACACAGTTTTAATCTGTCAGGAAGTTTCATATCAGCGCACACTCCGCTGCAGAGTGAAAATCTCATTCTAGAAGTACAGTTAGTCGCTGGGCACGGAGGGCGAGGTCATCAGAAGGCGGTTCGGCGGAGCTCCAGGATTTGCAGCGGTCGGGGAGACCATCCACGGCTGTCACACCTGACACACCTCACCTAGCCCCTCGGAGTTCAACTTGTTTGGGCCATTAAAGGATGCCATTCGTGGAAGATATTTTGAGGACGATGAGGAGGTGATTAACACAGTGAAGCACTGCCTGCCCACCAGGACAAGGACTGGAACCGACAGCGCATACGTGCACTTGTTTCGCGCTGGAGGAAGGCCATAGAACGGGATGGAGATTACGTGGAAAAATAGGGTATGCAAATAAAACACCATTCTTTTGTTTGTGTAAGTCTCATGATGGCCAATAGAGAACTGCCAGAAAAAAATACGGTGCGCTACTTTCTGGGCAACCCTCGTAAAACAACAAGTTGCATAAAAATCTCTTCAAGACAAAAGATACAGTCTGATTATAAGCACTAATTTATAATATTACCCGAAGTAGCGGAACTGATATGACATGAGTGTGTATGTTATTACAGTTTTATTTCATTCTCGTCAAATGCTATACAAGTACGTTGGTAATAAATATCTATTATTTTTGTTTATTGGTGAAAACCCTTGTAAAGCTAACACTAGAGCTAGGTTTCGGTTTTCTTTCTGATATAAGCTATCAGCACAAAGGACGTTGTATACTGTTATTAAAGGAATAATTTTAGTATCATCTTCAAGTCGATGGACTTTTAACTCCTCCATAATTCGACATGCAGATATTGAGCCAGAGACACATCGCAATTTCGTGACTGCAAGTAGCTGAAATAGCTTGTTGGACATGTCTTTCAGACAGAATGTGGCGTTGAGGATGTCGTGCAGTGTACGTGATAACGCTACTACATTAAAGCCATTACCGAAATCGTAGCGGAATATCAAGCCCATCATTTTCCGCTGGAGTAATGAGTCTTTATATCATTGTTGAAATTGCTCAAAGAGATTTCGGGATTGCAGCCGGTCGTCGTAAACTTCGTTGCACGATATTTCGGCTGGACGACTGCCAGCCATCTTCAGGCGAGCCGAACGAGGACTAACGAAGGCATTTTTTTTTTTCTTCTTTATTGAATTTCAATTCCCCCCGAAGGGGGGGGGGGGGGTGGCAGCAGCTTACTACGCCGCTCTTCAGCCTACAGAATTTGTGTTAAAAGATGAAGATAATAAAAAATAACAGTTGGCGATAAAATCGGTGACTTAAAGGTAAAATGGCAGAAAATTCTAGAACTTAAAACATAAAACACAAGGTTGATGAGACTAAGAAAATACACAAGAAGCAGAAAAATAACAGACAGACAGTTAAAAAAACACGGCGACAGTCTGGTTTCTGTTCGCAAGACATAAAATGCACACCCAGCGACAGCATGATTTCTGTTCGCAACACTGTGGAAAGACGCACAACACTGAACACTCACTTAAACACTGCACTAAAAAGTTGGCACAAATATGACATACCATAGCCGAGAGCAGGTGGGGGGGAAACAGGACAGATGACGGAGAAATAAAAAAGGGGGGAAGGAGAGGAAAAGTGAAGGGTGGGAGGGGGGAAGGAAGCCAATGGAGAATGAGGACCCATAAGAGGGGTGCGGGGTGCTGAGCAGATGGGCCAGGGAGTGGGGAAGGCAGAGGAGGGGAATGCAAAAGGACTCGGGGGGGGCGGGAGGGGAAAGGGACATAGGGGGAGGTTGGGCAGGGAGAAAACACAGGATGGAAGGGGGGAGGAAGAGGGAGCCCAGGAAAAGGACGGAGGAAAGGAGGAGGAGTGAGGATCAGAGTTGATAGGAGGGATAAATGGAGGGAGAGAGGGCAGCATCCGGGAGGGGGAGATGATGGAAGCCACCTTGGGAAAGGAGATGTAGGGTGTAGAGATGGAGGGTAGGGGGGACACAATGGTGAAGACATGGCAGGGGGCGGGGATGGGAGAGGAGAGGAGCAACCAGGGGGTGAGGGGGTGCAAGACGGCGGGAGGTGTAGAGGATGCGGATATGTTCGAGGAATAGGAGCAGATGGGGGAAAGGAATGAGATCATACAGGATCCGTGTGGGGGAACGAAGGCGTGTTCCGCACCGTTTTATATAGTGCGCTGATAGTACTGCCGTGCATGCGTTGCAATTGCGGAGACAGAAGGGCCACACCGCCCAGCGGCAGCGCCCTCGCTGGTGGAACTGCAAGACTCGGCTGCCGTCGGTATTGTCGCTGGCCGCAGCTATAGAAGTCTTCTGGCATCTTCGTCTCGAGCAAATTTAAGAGATATGCACCTACACCAAGTGCAGTACCTCTTATAAGTTTCGTAAGTGGTGTTGAACAAGCTGTACGTCGCCTTCCTATGGACGCTGCTGAAGAAATAAGAAGGGAAACTGGTCGGGTTCTCCTGAAAGCTCCTCCCCAACGCAGTAATATAACTGCTGAAGAAAGGGCTGCACTACGGAACCTTCGAGAAGATCCGGTGCTGGAGGCCGATAAAGGTAATTCTACCGTTTTGTTACCTCGTAGGTTGTATTTGGAGAAGGTGTATAGTCTACTTAGTGGCACTACGTACAAGTAGACTGATCAAGACCCAACATCACGTGTGCAACGAAAGACGTGTGCACTTTTGAACTCCTCCTCCTTAGTTCTGGAGACCATCAGGTGACTAAGTCCACATGGCAGCGTACCACGAGACTGTATGATCTTCCTAAAGTACATAAAGAAGGTCTTCCTTTACGGCCTATAGTGAGTAATACTGACGCACCCACATATGATTTAGCCAAACATCTAGCTTCTTTGCTGAGACCATTGGTTGGCAAATGTTCACATCATACACAGAACTCTGATGATTTTATCAACAGCCTGGGGGCTCTCCACTTAAGTAGTTCGGATCTTCTAGTGACTTCTGATGTAGTTTCCCTTTTCACAAAAGTACCTCTTGCAGATTCCTTGACGCTAATCAGTCAACAGTTTGAATCGGACATCACTGCTTTGTTTCGACATTCTCTTTCCTCAACCTATTTTATGTTTAACCAGGAATATTCTGAACAGTCTGACGATGTCGCCATGGGCAGCCGCCTGTCTCCTCTGGTGGCTAACTTTTTTTTATGGAGGATTTTGAGGAAACAGCACTTGAATCAGCGGTTTGTAAACCAACTGTTTTTTGGAGATACGTCGATGATACTTTCTTAGTGTGGCCCCACGGAGAAGAAAAGTTAATGGAGTTTTTTTCATCATATTAACTCCATCCATGAGAATATTTACTACGGAACTAGAGAAAGATGGTTGCCTTCCGTTCCTCGATGTTTTGGTTAAACGGAAGAGTGACGGCTCGGTGGGACATTCTGTTTACCGTAAGCCCACTCACACTGATTTGTACTTGCATTCATCAAATTGTCACCACCCATCCCAAACCACGAGTGTGTGCACAGGGCACATACGATGTCGGATGCAGAGAATTTGCCTAAGGAACTTGCACGTTTGAGGACGGTGCTCAGAGACAATGGATACTCACCCTGACAAATTAACAGGGCCTTCTCAACTAAAGCCAGGAACCGGGAAGTGGATAAAGAGGAGAACGCGCCAGCCAAGTCCCTAGCTTTTCTTTCCTTTGTTGGAAATATCTCATTCAAAATAGCGAGGATTCTTAATAATTTTCATGTGAAAGTGGTTTTTCGTCCACCTTCTAAGATTTAAGATCTGCTAGGATCGGTGAATGATGATTTGTTGCTGCAGAAGGCGGGAATTTATAAAATGTGGTATGGCCTATATAGGACAGACAACGCGTACAGTGGAAGAGCGTTGTACGGAAAATCAACGTTGCACTCGCCTACTGCAACCCAGTAAGTCTGCAGTTGCGGAACATTGTATTTCCAACGAACATTCAATGGAGTACGACAAAACTTCGATTTTGGCCACAGCAACAGCCTTTTGAGACTCCATTATCAAGGAATCCGTTGAAATACGCATCGCGGAAAATCTAATGAACCGTGACAGTGGCTACCAACTGAATAACGTGTGGAATCCCGTCACCTCCGAAATTTGCTCGAGACGAAGACGCCAGAGGGCTTCGATAGCTGTGGCCAGCGACAATACGGACGGCAGCTGAGTCTTGCAGTTCCATCAGCGAGGGCAGCTGCCGCTTGGCGGTGTGGTCCTTCTGCCTCCGCGACAGCAACGCATACGCGGCAGTACCATCAGCGCACTATATAAAACGGTGCGGAACACGCCTTCGTTAGTCCTCGTTCGGCTCACCTGAAGATGGCTGGCAGTTGTCCAGCCGAAATATCGTGGAATGAAGTTTACGACGATCAGCTGCAATCCCGAAATCTCTTTGAACAGTTGATTCGCCGGGAACATTTTAAATTTTACATTGTTGAAATTGTTCGCACAGTACGGGATCACTAATATTGTTCTGACACCAGTATAAACTTGTGTATTGTGTATTAGACGGGGGACCTAGAAACGAGAGAGAGGCTTCGTCCCGCCATAGCCCTCAGTAGCTCACAACCTGGCTCACAACCCCACAACATGCCACAGCAGTCCACCCACCCCACCTCCGCCCCACACCGAACCCAGTTTTATTGTGTGGTTCGGCCCCCAGTGGACGCCCCCCCCCCCCTCCCCCTGGGGACGACTCATACCAAACGAGCGTAACCCCAAATGTTTGCATGGTAGAGTAATTAAATTGTGGTGTACGCGTATGTGGAGACTGTTTGTGCAACAATCGCCGACATAGTGTAACTGAGGCGGAATAAGGGGAGCAGCCCGCATTCGCCGAGTCAGATGGAAAAGGGCCTTAAAAACCATCCACAGACTGGCCGGCACACCGGACCTCGACACTAATCCGCCGGGCGGATTCGTGCTGGGGGCCGACACGCCTTCCCGCTCGGGAAGCAGCGCTTTAGACCGCACGGCTACCGGGGCGGGCAGTACATACCTAGTACAGCACGTACGGAATGACATATGTAGGAGACAACTTTTGTGTCATCAATATCACAGTCAACGACCAACTAAAACGACGAACTCAACCAACAGTAGCCGGCCGCGGTGGCCGTGCCGTTCTAGGCGCTTCAGTCCAGAACCGCGGGACTGCTACGGTCGCAGGTTCGAATCCTGCCTCGGGCATGGATGTGTGTGATGTCCTTAGGTTAGTTAGGCTTAAGTAGTTCTAAGTTCTAGGGGACTGATGACCTAAGATGTTAAGTCCCAAAGTGCTCAGAGCCATTTGAACCATTCAACCAACAGTAAACGAGCAGTTAAGACCAACAAGAAAGTAGCCAACACCACTGAACGGTGACTGTTCTCGACAAAAGTAAAATTACCTGTATATCAACAGGATTTTTACACCGATAGAAAAACATGGGAGCACCAAAAAGTAATTAATGTAGAATAATGAAACTTCGGAAATACATTTGTCTAGGTAACATATTTAAGTGTTTAACACTGCAAGATCACATGTTAATGTAATCGTGAGATAAGCCATTGCAAGTGTGAAATGATGGTACATTAATAACCCGTGTAACCACAAGAATGTTGAATGTAAGCATGCAAACGTGCATGGTTTGCGTTGTACGGGTGCCGGATCTCACTTTTTGGAATGGAATTCCGTAGTTCTTGCAAATGGTTGGTCAATACAGGACGGTTAATGCTGGTTGTGGATGGCGGACGCAATCGACCCCGCTATGTAAACCTTATGCCGTAAGGTTGAGACTTCCCTACTGGCGTTGAGAGCAGCGTTGGAATCTTAGTGGGCGTCATGTCCCATGCAGATCACGTACACCACAAATAATATCAAGACACATCATTGAAGGTGTTGTGCTGCTGCGCTGTCTCCTTGTGAATTTTCGCCCACAAATTTCGCAGCGCTACCTGGAAATTTTCCTATACGTATTTTTGTTCCACTTTGACCCAGCGATTTTTGTTGTTTCAGCGAATTTTGCGCATCGTGGACACTTGGGCTAACTCACATTGATATACCGTTTCTTGCGTTTCAAACGAGACCACGGATTGAACACAAATTATTATCTAGTGCAGACGTTCTCAAACTTTTCCTCTGAAAACTTTGAGAATCTTAGAACTTTGATTACACCTTCTTTATTTTGAAGGTTAATAAAATTTTTAAGAATGATGTAAACTTGTTTTGTTCATTGTTTACTTCAATTTGAAATCGTAACTAATATCAAAGTAATCACAACAAAATTTGAAATATATTAGTATGTTCCAAAATACTGAAAAAAACAACGCCATGTTATTAATAGTTTTTCGCGGAGCACTTATTCACATGCTGCGGAACACCAGTGTCCCGAAGAACACAGCTTTGGAAACCCTGACCTAGAGTCATGTTTACTTATTTTATTCATGTCGTATCATGCGTTCCTCACTTTATCTATGTTTATTTACATTCTAGATAAAGCTTTTTGAGATACCGTTTTTTATTACTTGATTTATGGATACCATTGTAGTTGTACTTGCCTTATGCTTGAATAGTTATCTACGGTTTCACTGTTTAAAGACGCAGCGATATCTCGTTTGTGCTTCTTTAAGCGTTCTAAATTTCGTTGCTTTAAGCTTTCCATTTTAAGCGAAGTTTTCTTTTTATTTCAATATTTTTTATTTGGTGCGGCACTGCATCCAACGCTTTCAGATATTATTGCAAAATTCTTTATGAATAGACTCTTGTTAATTAGCTTTGCACACCCTTCTTTTCTGTTGTAGTATTTTCTCACATTGACCCTATAATTTATGTCTTCAAAATGCCCACGTAACTCTTTCCATTTGTCTCGCGACATCCCAATCTACGTAGTCTCACTAGATAATTCACTACCGTTACCATGAACTTTTACGTTCGAACACCCATATGCTGGGTGTCCTTGAGAATTTTCGTTGGGTTTTCATCCTATACCGCCCGGGAATGTCCCTGTGCTCCCTGAAACTATCCTCCAAGTTTGGCAATTTTATATGATGACAAACTGCCTATTGGCTCCTGTCTCGGGTTCTTCGGCCGACGTTCATCTAATTTTACTGACGTTTCGCCAGCACGAGTGGCTGGCATTGTCAAAGCTTCACCCTCCATTGCCGGCGGTGAGCTGGAGCGGAGCTCGCGGCCGCAGACAATATGTACCTGGCGCGCCAACGTCCGAGGGCTTCTCCGCGGTCATATCCGGTGTGGTTCTCCTCTCGCTACCTGCGACGGTCGTTCGCTGCAGTACGGGGAGCCAGGATCCGTTTACCTTAAGGCTTTCCTCTTGCTTGCTGAAACTGTTCTCGTGTTTTTGTATTTCTACAGCTTCTCTGAACAAGCGCGTGTGATAGTGCTTCTCTACGGCCAGAACTTCCGTGTCGGCGAATTTTATTACGGGGTCGGTCTCAGTCAGTGGCCACGAAAAAAATTTTATATGATGTTTATTCAACTTCGATCAAGCGATTTCCGTAGTTTTGGCGGATTTTATGTGTGTTCGTTACAGTTAGTTTTCGGCTTCTTTCTTCTTTGTCATCGCACATGTCCATTATAGACTTGTAAAATTAACTGCCTCGGTAGCTGACGTTGATAACGCACGACTATGTCGCTGCGCTGCACTTGGGGTGTGGCCGGGCCGAATATCGGTAGTGCAATAAGCTAGCATCACTGGTATTTGAACAGCAACGGGAGAAGAGGTGGATCAGCAGACTTCACCCCAATGTCATCATCATCATGATCTTGAACAGTTTCCAGCACCAGGTTGGATCTGTTCTGAACACATGCCTCGCCATCTAGTCCTGTTTCACTTTGTGTTCACTTTGGCCCAGTCCTCTTCTCTTTTCCCAACTCACTCCTCCACAGTTTTCAGCCATCTGTCCCTTGGTCTTCCTCTTGGTCGTTTCCCTTGCATCCTCATTTCGTGTACCTTCTTGGGAATCCTCCTGTTTTCCATTCTCTTTAAGTACCCATACCATCTTAGCCTTGATGTTTCTATCCTGCTCTGCAAGGGATCCTCTTTCACTATTTCATTTACCTTTTCCTGTCTCTCTTTGTTACCCCCCTCCTGCTTCTGAGCAACTTCATTTCATATGCCGGTAATCTGCTTACATCTCTGTTCTTCATTACCCATGTTTCAGGTGAATAGGTCACTGCTGAGATGAAGCAACTTCTTTGCTTTTCTGAGCGACGTCTTTGTTCCAAACCAGGTTCCCAACATTTGGCATGTTCACCGATCTCTTTCTCATTTCTTCCATTTTCCTCTGTCACACTTTCGCAGTACTTGACACTTTCCACCTTCTTCGGTTGCTCACCTCCAGTCGATGTTCCGCTTGTTGTTCTATCTTTCTTTCTAGTTGTAACCAGAATCTCACATTTGTTCACGTCAGATTTCATTCCATATTGTGTCATACGAGGAGCGTTTGAAAACGTGCAAAGTCCGAGAGATGATACCACCGGCTCGTATCGAGGTCATGTTTCGTTAGTAGCATCTATGGAAAGATCGCTCATCAAGTTTCAGCCATATTGGCCTATTTCTTTGTGTTTGGAATTCGTGTGAATCGAGGAAGTCGAGTGATTGTCAAAAAATGGACGAAAAAGAATTTCGTGTGGTGATTAAACATTGCTTAATGAAAGGCAAAACGCCTCAGGAGACTAAAGAGAAGCTTGATAAACATTACGGTGGCTCTGCACCTTCGGTTAGAACAGTTTATAAGTGGTTTCCAAATTTTCGGAGTGGCCATATGGGCACAAGTGATGCTGATCGTTCTGGACGCCCTGTGAAGGTTTCGACTCCAGAAATCATTCATAAAACCAATGATATGTGATGGATGACAGAAGAGAAGAGTTAAGGTGCGTGAGACTGCTAGCGCTGTGGGCATCTCGAATGAACGGGTACATAAGATTTGTCATAAATATTTGGACATGAGAAAGCCATCCGCAAGATGGGTCCGGCGATTGCTCACGCTTGACCAAAAACGGAATCGTGTAAAGTGTTACAAGGATTGTTTGCAGCTGTTCAGGAAGAATCCGCAGGACTTTAAGTGTCGTTTGATCACTATGGATGAAACATGGATACTCCTGAGACCAAACAACAATCTAAACAATGGGTTACCAAGGAAGAATCGGCACCAAAAAAGGCGAAGACGATTCCTTCGGCCAGAAAGGTTATGGCGATTCGCAAGGGATAATCCTCATCAACTATCTGGAAAAGAGTAAAACTGTTACAGGTGAATATTATTCATCGTTATTGGACGGTTTGGAAAACGAGCTGCAAGAAAAACGCCGGCAATTAGACCGCAAAAAGGTCCTTTTTCCAATCACGACAATGCACCAGCACACACCTCAGCAGTTGTGGTCGCAACATTAATGGAAATAGGATTCCAACTCGTTTCACATTCCCCCTATATTCCAGACGTGGCTCCCTCGAACTACTATTTGTTCCCAAATTTGAAGAAATGTCTGACGGGACAAAGATTTTATTCAGACGAGGAGGTGATTGGAGCAACTATTTGCGGACTTGGACAATTCCTATTATTCGGAAGGGATCAACAAATTAGAACAACGTTGGACGAAGTGTATAAGTCTAAAAGGAGACTATGAAGAAAAATAAAAAAGGTTTACCCCAAACACGTAAGTAGTTTTTATTTTTCCACGGACTTTTCAAACGCCCCTCCTAGCTCCTTTCCAAGCATCTAGCTGTTCCTGAATGTCTTCCTCCCTGTTTCCCCAGATCATCAAGTCATCCGCGAACACCGTTGCTTTCATCTTGTCTTCTCCACTACACAACAATGATCTGGATAAAAGTCGGAGATCTCTCCATAGTGTCTCATGTAGTGGCACTGTTGATGGGAACGTTAAGCCCGGCTGCTGCTTGGTACTACTCGAAAGTAGCAGACCACGTGACCGCGCTACGTGTCTTCCTCTCCCTTCTTTCGTCGTGATATGACACAAACATCACACCACACGGTACACACACCCACTGCAGAGATCTAAGTTCAACAGATACACGTAACACAGGACTGACATACACTATGTATAAAGGGCTTATTGTGCTGGAGGTTGAACAACACCACACGTTCGCCATCGAACAGCTCCGTTCTTACAAAGCTGGTGTTATACCTGCACTCCGCTCATTGTCATCCTCTGACGTGTTCATTAGTGTCTGTGACATTGATGTTAATCTCGAGGTTCCTAAGTACGTCAGTTTATGAGCCTTGTATGGAACGGATCAAGTAAAAAAAAAGGAAACAGCTAATTTAATGTGAGGAGCTATGATAACAAGAAAATCAGTTTGCAGACGGAGACCGATAGCAAGCGCCCGGTGAGGCTTGGCGTGGGTGGACGGGCTCAACAGCCTTCTTTAAAAAGGCGGAAAGAAGAGGACGCGGCGAAATTCCACTGGCAGCGTGGCTCCAGTAAAAGCCGGCGGTTTCCCGTGGTGCAATGGCCCGCGCTGCCTTGTTCACCTAAAACAATGGTACCCACCTGGAAACAAAATCAACGAATCACAGCCCTGCATTTGAATTGTGTTTGCTCTTTTTACTGTAAATAATAAATAAAATATTGGAAGCAGACAGGCGAAGGTGATCTGTCTCCCACCAGATCATCTGGGAAGAGTTGTTACTTTTTCAAAGCTGCAGTTACTACAAAAATAACGTTGACATCTAGAGTAGTGTGGAGGGAAGTATGGGGCTACTAATTGGCTGACACTAGCACTCTTTGTGCCTGAAGACAATACCGTTCGAAAAATGACTTCCTGGGCCCTCGTCAGGGATGGCGATTATTGCTGAAACAACCTGTTTTTGTTATACAGGTTTTTTAAACCCCAGTTTAGCCAAAATGTTGAAACCGCTTGAAATAACGAGTTCATGAAAAACATTTTCCGGTTTTTTATTCCTGTTTTTTCTGTGATAAACATAGAAATCGACTCCTTCAGTTTTAGTATTCATAACATCAAAATAGTAAATTAAACAGCGAAGTAAAAAGAAAACTAAGTCCGTCCACCGTTGGCTGCTTTTCTCCGAAAGTGATAAGTGAATGAATACTACAAAAACCCACCAGTATTCTCTTGGTGGGCCGGACGAAGTGGCCGAGCGGTTCTAGGCGCTACAGTCTGGAACCGCGCGACCGCTACGGTCGCACGTTCGAATCCTGCCTCGGGCATGGATGTGTGTGATGTCCTTAGGTTAGTTAGGTTTAAGTAGTTCTAAGTTCTAGGGGAATGATGACCTCAGAAGTGAAGTCCCATAGTGCTCAGAGCCATATTCTCTTGGTGGTTCTAACTTTTAGAACCTCTGCACAAAAAATCGTGTTGCAATCGAGGATCATACATCTATTTGCGCATTAGGAATAGGCAGTGCTAAAGGCTGATAACTGAAGTTAAAGAAGTCTGTTTTTCGTGTGTTCACCTCCACAGCTGAGTTGTCAGCGTGGCAGAATACCCAGGTTCGATTCTCGGCCGCGCAGTAGATTTTCTCTGCTCGGCGACTGGATGTCGTGTTGTCCCCATCATTGCTTCATGCCCATCCACCCGCAAGTCGCCGAAGTGGCGCCAGCTAACAGACGACCATTCCATCCCAAGGGAGGTCCTTGCCACACAAAAAAGAAAGTGTTGTTTTGTCCGTTTCCAAGGGCTAAAAATATCGAGTTGTTTTGTCCGTCTTCAATGGCTACTATACTTCAGAGTCGAGAACGATGGCGGTCGAGTTTAGGCTTGTTCTGCGCACCTACGTCACGTACGCTCGGACAGCCAATGAGCGTTCAGTACGTTCAGTGCGCTTTGCTGTGAATGCCGTAGGTAACGCGAGCATTAAACGTGATCGTAGCGAGTTGTTTAGTGAATTTTGACTGTATTTGTTGCGATTGTCATCGCTGATTGTGGTGAGAATGCAATTTTCATAAAAGTTGTCACAGCAATGTGAAGGAAACTACCGTTTTCCTACTCTGATATTATATGCGGACGATGCAAAGATTTCAAGAGAGAGCATTTTCATCAGCAGGTACATTCATATGTCCAAAGATGATCCCTGTGTGCTTTATACACTCAAATGAAATAAAATAAAATAAAAACGTGACGCACCATAAAGGAATTATCCGAATGGGACGGAAATCGGTAGTTGTACATGTACAGACAAACAAATGACTGAAATTTCACATAAAAATTGGATTAGTTGTTCAAGAGTAAGAGATTCACAAATTGAGCAATTCAATAACGCATTGATCCACATTTAGTCCTTACGCAAGCAGTTATTCGGCTTCGCATTTATTGATAAGTGTTGTTAATTGTACTCCTGAATGATATTGTCCAACTTCTATTAAATTCACCCGTTAGCGGTTAGATTGTCAAAATCCCGAGATGGTTGGTGGGCCCTGTCCATGATGCTCCAAACGTTCTTAATCAGAGAGAAATCCGGCGACCTCGCTGGCCAACGTAGAGCTTGACAAGCACAAAGACAAGCAGTAGAAACTTTCGCCGTGTGCGAGCAGGCGTTATTATGCTGAAATGTAAGCTCAGGATGGATTGCCCTGAAGGGCAAGAAAACAGGGCGTAGAACATCGTCGACGTACCCCCATGCTGTTGGGCCTAGAGCTTCAGTCGGTCAATATTTAAAAACTTATGCATCTTACGATAAGTGATCCAGAGTAATCGGCAATCAGCTAAGTGACCTCGTAAGAGATATTTGGATTTTCCAAAACATGAAACTAAACCTCTAACATCGTGCCTATAGAAATATTATGTCCTACCATGAAAAGAGAATGTTTCAGTTTATCGGAATAGCGAAAAAATGACACCATTTTTGCAGGCATTAATATAAAAATCTTTATTGCAGTTACTGGGATAATCCTAAGGAGTGGAGACTATTCATTGACTCTTCTTTGCACAGTTAAGAAGTTGTACTTTTCCTTACTAGCAATGAAGTTTTCTCAGTTCCAACAGGATATGCTGTTCACATGGAAGAGTCTTGTATAGAAACCAAATGCTTATGTGAAGTCATGAAGTATAGTGAAATCAAATGGCAGAGTCGTGATGACCTTAAAGTCGTTGTACTTGCGACGGGAAAAATTCCCACGATTGAGTGAATCCAAGATGGTGTCTTCGTTGGCACACAGATGAGAAATCTTTTCAGAGAGAAGAAATTTGATGTAATTTCATGGCGATGAAACAACGTTTGTTAAGATTTTTTTAGAAGCCAAGAGAGTACAGAGTTATTGCGGGTGAATTGTTGTCATGTCGTGAAAATCCTCCTTGCCATCTGGTTCTGCAAATACGCTTCCTTCATACGCAACTTGATTCCCTCCCTAAAAATTGTGGAGTTCTTTCTGACGAACGTAACGAGCGATTTCATCAGGATATTACTGTCATGGAAATGATGTGTGTAGGGAAGTGAATTCGTGGTATTTTTGGCTGGTTACTTATCGACTGTTAGGATTGCTCCATATGTAACTTACAAGCGATAAGCGAAGCGGAAACGAGAGACTGATAAAGAATGCTTCAAAATGGCAGGTCAAAACAATGACGATAATAAAAGTGTTTATAGTACGAAATATTATGTACGGGATATATATTGTAATTTTTATTATTCATTATAAATTAATGTGTTAATTATGTAAGCTGAATAATTTTTACAAGAAACTGTTAAAGACTGTCAGAATATTTTTTTAGTTTCTTTTCATTTAACTTCATAATTTTGTTAGTTGTTGATTATTGACTTTCACCAGCGTTAGTGATTTCATATCTTTTGAGTGATTTTTCACCCTAAGGATTTATAATTATTAACAGATTTCGTATACCAAATGTTTCTACAGTACATCGCTACTTGAATAAGTATGTATGGTCATGGTTTGGAACAGGACACATGTTCGTGAAGATAAGTATTCCTTTTAATGCCTACTTTTTACCGTATTAAGTTAAAATAAATAAACCCTAAATTGAAGTATTTTTTAAGTTTTCAACGAAAATTTGTTGCACGGTGTAACTTAGGCTGCCGGCAGCACCAATCACCTTCTTACAGGGTCTGTTCCGATTGAGTTACTTCATCCGTCGCAGACTGTCGGAGCTCGGAGGTCACAAGACTACTATATTAGATCCCATTTCTATCAATGAGTCCTGAGACAGGGACTGAAGATTCGCAGTTCACAACTTGTATTAGATTAAGTGCCGTAATGATTCCTTTACGAGGTTGTAATTATTTAATTATGCCTCAGACAGTCAGCAGATTTCGGCCTCTGTCGACATTTTCTTGGGATTACTTTAAATGACCGCACAGACAGGAATCATATGCTTCATTAAAGAAGCATAAGATTTTGTCACAACAAGTGAAACTTCCTGGTAGATTAAATCTCGAAAAGAGAACCTAGCCAATATTAAACTCTGCAGCGGAGTGCGCGCTGATATGAAACTTCCTGGCGGGTTAAAACTGTGTGCCGGACCGAGACTCGAACTCGGGGCCTTTGCAAAGGTGTGAGAATCTCATTCTGGAAACTAGCCAATGTTGCCGAAAGAGCTACGCAGGCATATCACGACCATCCCTCACAGCTCCTTCGTCACTGCTCAGACATTATCTTCTTCGTATGTGAAGGCAAAGTTCCGGCTTCGAGTCCCAGTCGGGCACAGGGTTTTAATCTACTGGGAAGTTTCACATCTTGCTTTTATTAAAATAGACGTTCGCGTTAACGTTACTGTGGTAAGATTTAATTATTTGTATATTATGTAATACGCACCAGCCGCAAAATCACAGCGACCCCTAATTTTCTTTGCAAAGTTTTCTGAATTTCACGCAGTGTGCCGGCTGCTGCGACCGAGCGGCTCTAGGAGTTTCAGTCCGGAACCACGCGGCTGCTACGGTCGCAGGTTCGAATCCTGCCTCGGGCATGGATGTGTGTGATGTCCTAAGGTTAGTTAGGTTTACGTAGTTCTAAGTCTAGGGGACTGATGACCTCATGTGTTAAGTCCCATAGTGCTCAGAGCCATTTGAACCATTTCACACAGTGTCTTACTTCCACGTAAATATCACAATAACTATGATCATTAACGAAATTATGGGCACCTCGTAATGAACCTGACATACAGGGTGTTACAAAAAGGTACAGCCAAACTTTCAGGAAACATTCCTCACACACAAATAAAGAAAAGATGTTATGTGGACATGAGTCCGGAAACGCTTAATTTCCATGTTAGAGCTCATTTTAGTTTCGTCAGTATGTTCTATACTTCTTCGATTCACCGCCAGTTGGCCCAATTGAAGGAAGGTAATGTTTACTTCGGTGCTTGTGTTAACATGCGACTCATTGCTCTACAGTACTAGCATCAAGCACATCAGTACGTAGCATCAACAGGTTAGTGTTCATCACGAACGTGGTTTTGCAGTCAGTGCAATGTTTACAAATGTGGAGTTGGCAGATGCCCGTTTGATGTATGGATTAGCACGGGGCAATAGCCGTGGCGCGGTACGTTTGTATTCAGACAGATTTCCAGAACGAAGGTGTCCCGACAGGAAGACGTTCGAAGCAATTGATCGGCGTCTTAGGGAGCACGGAACATTCCAGCCTATGACTCGCGACTGGGGAAGACCTAGAACGACGAGGACACCTGCAATGGAGGAGGCAATTCTTCGTGCAGTTGACGATAACCCTAATGTCAGCGTCAGAGAAGTTGCTGCTGTACAAGGTAACGTTGACTCCGTCACTGTATGGAGAGTGCTACGGGACAACCAGTTGTTTCCGTACCATGTACAGCGTGTGCAGGCACTATCAGCAGCTGATTGGCCTCCACCGGTACACTTCTGCGAATGGTTCATCCAACTATGTGTCAATCCTCATTCCTGTGCAAATGTTCTCTTTACGGATGATGCTTCATTCCAACGTGATCAAATTGTAAATTTTCACAATCGCCATGTGTGGGCTGACGAGAATCCGCACGCAATTGTGCAATCACGTCATCAACACAGATTTTCTGTAAACGTTTGGGCAGGCATTGTTCGTGATGTCTCGATTGGGCCCCATGTTCTTCCACCTACGCTCAATGGAGCACGTTATCATGATTTCATGCGAGATACTCTATCTGTGCTGCTAGAACATGTGCCTTTACAAGTACGACACAAAATGTGGTTCATGCACGATGGAGCTCCTGCACATTTCAGTCGAAGTGTTCGTACGCTTCTCAACAACGGATTCGGTGACCGATGGATTGGTAGAGGCGGACCAATTCCTGACCTCAACCCTCTTGACTTTCATTTATGGGGCATTTGAAAGCTCTTGTCTACGCAAGCCCGGTACCAAATGTAGAAACTCTTCGTGCTCGTATTGTGGACGGCTGTGATACAATGCGCCATTCTCTAGGGCTGCATCAGCACATCAGGGATTCCATGCGACGGAGGGTGGATGCATGTATCCTCGCTAACGGAAGACATTTTGAACATTTCCTGTAACAAAGTGTTTGAAGTCACGCTGGTACGTTCTGTTGCTGTGTGTTTCCATTCCATGATTAATGTGATTTGAAGAGAAGTAATAAAATGAGCTCTAACATGGAAAGTAAGCGTTTCCGGACACATGTCTACATAACATATTTTCTTTCTTTGTGTGTGAGGAATGTTTCCTGAAAGTTTGGCCGTACCTTTTTGTAACACCCTGTATAAAGCTGCAAGTAATGCAAAAATGAATTTTTTTACCAATTTTTTTTCTGTAAAATCGTTTGAGAAAGATTTCAAGGCATGCGCGTCGACTCTGTCATAGCCGGCAGGCCGAAGGGTGGCAAACGTTGGCGGGCCTCCCCTTCTGAACAAACGAATGAACTCGGCCAGCTCCTTGGACGAAAACTGGGCACTGGGCATCGGCCTCCGTATCCTGCACGACTTACAGACCTTGACTGTAATTTTAACATTTGCTCTGTGGCTTGGAGTCAACGAAAGCAATCGTAAAGTACTTTAACGCGTTTGATTTACTATTGAAACGAATTTCGTATCGATAAAAATCATCGTTCTGGTTATGAAGTTATAGCTAACTACTTACATAGAATCACTTACTTACCTAATAGAAAAGGGATACTTTATCGAAATGAAACACATGTTTTTGGTGAAAAAATCAATTTATGTCTTGCGATTTTATTCACGTTGAGAAACGAAAGAGGCCAACGCTGTGTAAAGTTCGTAACGATTAGGACAGCCTCATCGCTGAATCTACGAGCGCAACACCATTCGCAGTGACCGTTATGCGAGGACATGATTTTTACGACTCTTAGGCAGCTGCTGAAAAAATGCGAATTTCACCAATGTACATATTTGAAAAGTGTAGTGGATCAGACTGAATGATGAACGGCTAGGAATACTGGAAGTTTTGTCAACTCTCAATGCAACTGCAGAGTTCAAGGAACCTTACATCTTAAAGAAAACGTGAAGCTTCCGATGCAGCTGGAAACTCTACACAGTGAACCTAGGTTGTCTGAAGAAAAGACAAGAGCTTTAACACCGATTGTTCCATTTGTAAAAGAGGAGCATTTATAAAAGTGAGGCGGAACTGACCCTAGTTACCGTGGAGTAGAGCTAGCCAGCATATAAAAGGCTGGAAACCGCTGTGCAGTGTCGAACGACACACTTATTTTCCACGACGCAAGCAATTATGATCCTGGGTATGTAGCGCTGATGTCGCCAGAGTGCTTCCGCTGCGGAACATTTGACTGCCGCATATCACCCCGTCCGTCTATCAGTTCGGACGGACTATGTCTGCGTCAGGTTCTTTGAAACGTGCCCGGAGTGCGAGGAGCAACGTAGTATACGGTTCCATTCGTTTCGGTTCTTTTTCGGTCGCTGACGACAAGTGTGAAATGGTCCTTCGATATCTGTTCGGTGCCTAATAGAAACAGTAATGCACCGACAACTCCCTCGACACGAAGGGTTTCATCAGCTGTATATAAGGTGCGAATACGTGTCCTGTCCGCAGCTCGTGGTCGTGCGGTAGCGTTCTCGCTTCCCGCGCCCGGGTTCCCGGGTTCGATTCCCGGCGGGGTCAGGGATTTTCTCTGCCTCGTGATGACTGGGTGTTGTGTGATGTCCTTAGTTAGGTTTAAATAGTTCCAAATTCTAGGGGACTGATGACCATAGATATTAAGTTCCATAGTGCTCACGAGGGAACCTCCCCATCGCACCCCCCTCAGATTTAGTTATAAATTGACACAGTGAATAGGCCTTGAAAAACTGAACACAGATCAATCGAGAAAACTGGAAGAAGTTGTGTGGAATTATGAAAAAATAAGCAAAATATACGAACTGAGTAGTCCATGCGCACGGTAAGCAACATCAAGGACAATGTGATCATACGAGCGCCGTGGTCCCGTGGTTAGCGTGAGCAACTGTGGAATTAGAGGTCCTTGGTTCAAATCTTCCCTCGAGTGAAAATTTTACTTTCTTTGTTTTCGCGAAGTTGCGATCTGTCCGTTCATTCATTGACGTCTCTTTTCACTGTAATAAGTTTAGTGTCTGTGTTTTGCGACCGCACCGCAAAACCGTGCGATTAGTAGACGAAAGGACGTGCCTCTCCAATGGGAACCGAAAACATTTGAACGCAATGTCATAGGTCAACCGATTCCTCCACAGGAAAACACGTCTGATATATTTTATACGACACTGGTGACGGCATGTGCGTCACATGACAGGAATATGTTGTCGACCCACCTAACTTGCACACCTGGCGAATGGCTAAAAAGATTCTTCGACCTTGCCCGATTTAGGTTTTCTTGTGGATGTGATAATCACTCCGAAAAAAGTGATGAAAACATAAGAGTTTGTCACATAAACTGCAACAAATGAATGCAACAGTTTCACAGTCGCACAGTTTTCCCTGTGCTCTGTCAAAACATATGTTCTTTTACGTTTTCAAATGTTCCCGTGTGTAGACCGTCAAATCCTGCATATGTCCAAGCAAATCTGAACATGTTCTGGAATTTGGATAGCGAAGTTGATTATGTGTGAGTGCCTGAACTTTGATAATTGTCTGAAAATAAAAAATTAAACTTTTCACTCGAGAGTAGACTTGAACCCAGGAACTCTCCTTGCGCAGCTGCTCACGCTAACCACGGGACCACGGCGCTCGTAAGCTCACAGTCTCCTTCATGTTGCCTACCTTGCCCATGGACTACGCAGTTTGTATATTTTGCTTATTTTTTTCATAGTTCCACACAACTTCTACCTGTTTTCTCGATTGATCTGTGTTCAGTTTTTCAAGGCCTATCCCTGTGCCAACCTATAACTAAATCTGAGGGGGGTGCGATGGGGAGGTTCCCTTGTCAGAGCCATTTGAACCAATACGTGTCCTGGGAACAGAAAGCAATCAAACGTTCACACAAGCACGATGCACTTTCTATTTTACCATGATATCTTGTGGGCGCCTTTAAAAATTATCTTTCCTTATTATTCTTTGAAAGTTATTATTAGTAAGACGCACCAGAATAGCTGTTTATAATAACTAATCTATATTCACGACTGATTATTTCGGCGTTTATCGCCGTTTCCAAGTACGTCTACTGATGTGACGTTCATATTACATAGTTAATGAACTGTCTTACAACTGTCACTGTTTTGGAAAAATTGGAAATCTGTGGTAAGTTCTATGAGACCAAACTGCTGAGGTCATCGGTCCCTAGGCTTACACACTACTTAACCTAACTTAAACTAACTTACACTTAGGATAACACACACACACACACACACACACACACACACGTGGCAAAGCGCCTCAGATCGCACGGCTACCCCGTGCGGCTCACTGTTATAATGAGATGGTAATTTACGTAATTATATTGAAAATAATACATTTGACAGTAGTTTGGCAGTTCATCTCTTACGACGCTATATGTTTACCCAGTGAATTTAACAACAAAATTTATACCCAAGCAGATGGGGTAGCCGTGGGTAGCAGTGTGGCAGGCACATTAGCCAATATTGTCCTAAATTCCCTGGAAGAGAAATTCTTTAACTCAAATAGGCCTACTCTCAACCAAATTGTGTACTACCAGGTGGTTATAATTAAACTTTCCCTATTTAACACGTTATAGCACACAAACTAATTACCGTACGAGTACCAAACTTGGGTGAGGCAGCGTTCTCGCTTCCCGCGCCCGGGTTCCCGGGTTCGATTCCCGGCGGGGTCAGGGATTTTCTCTGCCTCGTGATGACTGGGTGTTGTGTGATGTCCTTAGGTTAGTTAGATTTAAGTAGCTCTAAGTTCTAGGGGACTCGTGACCATAGATGTTAAGTCCCATAGTGCTCAGAGCCATTTGAATCAAACTTGGTAGCATTAATGCCCAGAGTATGGGGCGTACGATTTCCATGCGTCACACCGCCATCAGCTCCAACTATGGCCAACACGTTCCGTGATCAGTCATCGTGATTCATAACCTCACACACCTGACAAGTCACAGTACACTTGTTGACGTGTCAAAAGAAGCAGTACATTATTGGCGAAGCTCTATTATCAAAACAATAGTAATGCCGCAGCTGCAATTCGAGAATATTGCCCTCTGAAAGGATTACGGAAGGGTCCTCTTTCTCCGAATCAACTGGAGAACTGTGCGTCGCTCCATGAAGAGGCCGACGACCGGCTGCACCACACGTGGTTGATGAAATAGCTGTTACTATGACAGACAACGGTGGGTGCTATTCCCGATCGTCGGGCAGTGCGCGTGATGTGTCACGACAGTTGTACATCCCGTGGTCCACTGTACGAAAAGTGCTTCGAATCATTCTCAAATGGTATCTGTACGTGATCCAAATACTACAGCATCTTGCACCGCAGGACGCACAACGATATGTTTACTTCACTCTCCACTTTCTCGTAAGGATTGAAGTTGACGAGGGCTGGTGCCGGATAATCCTATGGACAGACGAAGCACATTTTTCTCTGACGGATGAGGTGACCCCACAGAATTGCCGAGTGTGGGGAGTGTCACCTCCAGTCACTGTGCATGAAGCTCCTTTGTATGGTGAACGCGTCACCGTATGACGAGACTTCACGGCTGCGTTCATCATTGCCCCATTCTTTTTTGAACAGGTTGGCGCTCAGGGACCAAAGACGTGCAGTATGACTGGCCAGTGTTCCTGCGATATGCTTCGCCACTTGTCACACCCATCCTACTGGAGAGAGACGCATTGAACCCTATAGTTTTCTCGCAAGATGGGACCCCACTGCAAATCGCTCGAGAAGTTCACCTGCTTCTCCGAAACACGTTTGGAAACGATCGTATTATCAGTCGATCGTCTCCAAATGCTTGGTCAGCACTGTCACCTGATACCCACTTCCTGAGTTATGGGGCTACCTGAAGGATAGTGTTTAGCAGGGAAATATTCGCACGTGTGCTTATCTGAAGCGAAGCATATCGAGGGAGGTGGCCAGCATACCTACGGACATGCTTCGTTATGCTGTGCAGAATGCAATCCTCCGCTGTCAGACTCTTCTGGACACTGATGGCCGCCATACCGAGCCCCTTTCGTAGCAGTAATGGTAGCGGTAAGTAATGGTACGACGTACCGTAGCAGCACATTAAAAGGTGTTTCAACTGATTTGGTACTGCATTATTTCTCTTCCCCATGTCCTTGACAATAATACTTTGGTACTCGTACGGTAATTAGTTTCCGTGTTATAACGTGATAAATAGGGAAAGTTTAATTATAACCACCAGGTACTTTAGGTACGTAACTGACATCATCATTCTGATAGATGGCACCCATGCAGATATTGAAAATATCCATCAAAATCTCAATCACCTACACCCTAAAATTAATTGCACCATGGACATTGAAAAAAAAATACCTTTAACTATCTATACCGCACAATCGGAAAAAATAGTAATCACCACGCCTTTGATATCTATAGAAAGAACACCACTTCTGAGAACATTATAAATGCCAATCCATTTCATCCAATGGCTCATAAACTAGCAGTCTTCTTTTGAATGACTAATAGTTTAAATAACCTACCATTACAAAAAAACAGCAATTGAAAAAGAACTGAAAGCACTTCGTTATATAGCTTACACAAATGACTTTGACCCCAAAACAATCACAAAATTATACTACAGGTGTAAAACACCAAAGCAGAACGCAGTATACAGCCAGATGTGCCTAACTCGAGAAACATTACCTACACAAAAAATAAGATCCTTATCAACATAAGACTGGAAAACGGCCATAATCTTCTCCACATTAAAAAAGAATGACCCTCTGGATTGTGATAATTATAGACGAATTTCACTACTTAACATAACCTACAAAATCCTATCACAGTGTCTACTTCAGAGAGTGATACCACTAGCTGAAGAAATTATAGGTGGCTATCAGTGTGGTTTTAGGAGAGACAGGTCAACTAGTGGTTACTTCTTTACACTTCGACAGATAACTGAGAAAGCATGGGAACATAACGTTGACGTCCACATGGTATTTGTTCACTTCAAAACAGCTTACGACAGCATTCACAGGAGCACAATAACCAGGGTTCTCAAAGAGTTTCAGTCTCCTGGAAAGTTAATGTACCTAGTACAGATGTGCTTGGAGGAAACCTACTGCAAAGTAAAGACAAATGCAGGACTGTCAAGGGAGTGTCAAGTCCGAATCCGAACAGGCCGTAGACAATGGAGGTCCTTTATCTCCAATACTTTTCAATCTGGTTTCAGAAAAGATAGTTAGAGAACACCAAAAAGCAAACCCAGTTGGAATGAAGATGGGTAGCAATAAAATACATCGTCTTGATTATGGGGACGATATTGTCCTAATAAGTGGAAACAAAGGAGAACTATAACTCATGACAAGTTCCTATAGAAACATTGCAAGGAAAGCAGGATTAGAAATTAAAGAGGAGAAAACAGAGTCCATGATCGTGAGCAAGGCACCCAATGATGGTAGTCCACTGACTGTTGATAATCTCACTTTTAAAAGAGTAGACACATCGAAATATTTCGGAAGCACCATCAATGAACAGAATAAAATGGAAATTGAAACTAAAGCGAGGATAGCAGCAATGAATAAAGCTTATTTTGGCCTACGAGATGTGTTATCCAGTAGAGCTACTTCCAGAAGCTTCAAATTTAGGCTGTATCAGAGTGTAATTCCTGCCAGTAGCTGTATATGGACCAGAAAGCTTCACATTTAGAAAATCAGATGAACTACTTAAAAACCAGGAACTTAAGCAGCTATATCAACAGGCTGATATTAGTCAAGGAATGGAGAAGAGGAGACTGATGTGGGCCGGACATCTAATTAGGATGGAGGAGGAACGACTACCTAAAGTAGCATTCTCTGGATCCATAGAGGGCAGAAGGAAGCGAGGAAGGCCACGGACCACATGGAAGGATGACATCGACGAGAACGCGGTGGCAATGGACCTGAGTAAGGAGAATGGACTACAAAAGCCAGGGACAGAGAGCACTGGAAGGGGAATGTATGGTCTCCAAGGCCCAGGCGTTAAGAAGAAAATCAACAACCTACCTTGGCAGTATCTCCAACAAAATTCATGCACTTCTTAAAGCCACAAATATTCAACTACCCTTTCGAATCAATAACAACTTTTTAGTAAAACAACGTTCGGCCATCACTAGAACATCCAAATACGATGCTCCAGGCATATATAAAATCACATGTGGCAGCTTTAACAGCTTTAACATTGGTCAAACAGGAATAAATTTTAATGTCAGATATAAGGGACACATTAAAGACAGCTAAAATTATCAGTCGAGCTTCTTTCTTTATTTGAAAATTCAAAATCACACTGCTGATACAATTGAAAATAAAGTCCAGAGTCTGCACGGATTAACAAAAGGTGCAACAATGAAAGACAATCGTGACAAGCTGTAGTTAATAAAATAATATCATTGTTCATCTGCATAATATTGGTAAACATATAGCGTCTTAAGAGTTGAACTGCCAAACTACCGTCAAATATATTATTTTCAATATAATTATGTAAATTAAAATCATATCAAACCAGTGGCAGTTGTAAGACAGTTCACTAACGACGTCAGACCACCCTAGACGTTAGTACAATATAGTCACTTTAATGTTAATTTCACAATTATACCCGTTCTCACCAAAATTGCATTCGCAGGAGCTTGAAAATGACGATAAATTCCAAAACAGTCTATCGCAAATAAAGATTAGTTATTATAAGCAGCTATTTTGATGCATCTTGCTAATAATCGTGTCGTCTGAAATATATTATGCTGCTGGCCTTAAAAATTGATGAATTTGACGTCACTAGTTCTTGAAAAACTCATTTTTGTCGAATAAGAGACGCAGTACATTATGACAACTGGTAAACTAACCGCGATTTTGAGGAAATTTGAAAGGAAATGATTTGCAAATTAAGAAAATAACCGATGATATTTATTTACCCCTTTCAGACGTTCTGCTACAACTGTGTACACCAGCTTTGTCTTAGCTGCAACAGAAGCGTTTTTCCCAGTGGAAACCTGAGTTACACATTTGTGAATGTTCAATCTTTTCATCATTCGCATGTCCGTCCCCGGAAGCTGAGTTAGCCGGCACGGTAGCTCAGCGTGTTCAGTCAGAGGTTTAGTTGCCCTCTGTAATAAAAAAACAGAGTTAATCGATCAAGAAGGAACTTAAAAGGATGTCTTACGACGTCCACCCCGAGAAGATGCAACGAACAAAAGCAACCAAAATGAGATTAAAAAAGGAAAAAAAGTGGTCGGCGAAAGAGACTGTCAATCCTAAGGGCCTGGGCTCGATTCCCGGCTGGATCGGAGATTTTCTCCTCTCAGGGACTGGGTGTTGTGTTGTCCTAATCATCATCATTTCATCCCCATCGACGCGCAAGTCGCCGAAGTCACACTTTTTTTAAAATTTTTTTTATCATGCGCATGTGCTTCCAACTGCTGGACATCACTATGAAAGTATCAGCAAGTCAATGTAGTAGAATACACGGATGTGGTTGGTTCGCTATATTCCACTGGATAATTGAGTATTGTTATTTTGCACGATAATTATTCATTTATCATTTTACTATTTATTACAATAGAGAATATTTCGTAATTATTTGTTTTAGTCCACCAAATGAAGCCAAATGTACAAAGTATGTTCCGAAAACAAGTACATATATCTGTATTAATCTTGCAAACAAAATCACTAATAGATCATTCAAGAGCATTACCACATAAAGAAAAATTTTGCTGTCCCCCAGAAAAATGCAGGTCTGAAAGGGTTAAATACATGTCAAATTATAATACACTACACGGTTGATTACATTCCTTGTTAAATATATCTTGGCGTTGAAGACGGTTCTTTAGCTCCACGTGTAATTCATCAAATGATTTCGTTGACATCGTGAATTAATTAAAGAAATTTTCTTAGTGGTCTCGTAGGTTCGGGAAAATGGTGTGGAATGCTCCAAATTCCTGCCGTAAGTTGATGAGAAAGTGCACGAAATGAATTCTAATATTCCTCCTCCGGTTTTTTAAATTTTTTTTATTCTTCTGGAGAGAAACAAAATAGTAACAACTTGACTTTTCTCCTCGATCACTATTGAGCCTGTGTACGGAAGAAAACACAAACTGTGTGAGAAGCGCTGATGTGTGAATGGGTTTCATTCGTTTTCGGTTACAATGGCTTCAGTAGATTACAAGTATTACAATCAGATTTCTTTGGGGAGCTGTCGATATAACCTCATGATCATAGGTTCAAATCGAGGCGCAGTGTTATGAACAAACGTGTGAAGGTGCATTTAGTGGTGCAGATTGTAATTCACTGTGCTACGGAGATTTGTGGGTGCCCTGTAAGGGCTTGCTTGTGGGTTGCACGCGGGGCCTGCGATAGTGAATGTTATGTAATTCAGGAGAGGCTGGATACGTGGATGTGCTGATAACGAGGGGGCACCCAAAAGATACCGAACTATTTTTTTACTGGGCAGAGCTTAGTAATACCGTATTCTGCTGCTAGGAGCACAGTGAGAGAACATTCCAGAGTCAGTAAGCCTAGTACCGTTCCTGAAGAAGAGCAGGACTAGTTTCGGCGGAGTTTATAATGACAAGTGATTTGTGTGATTGTCGTTTTTGCACTGGTTGATTTTAGTGAACAGCGTGTGGCGGTGAATTTCTGCTTTTTGTAAGGAAAAACTGGAACAGAATCTTTTGAAATGTGAAGAACGGCACACAAGAACGGTGCTATGGGGAAAACTCAAGTGTCTGAGTGGTTTTCCCGTTTCAAACATGTGAAAGGTCAGTTGCTGACAAACCTTGTTCTGGTCGTCGTTTCACGGCGCGAAAACATTGAAAATCTTGAGAACATTGCTGCAATCACCAACGAGAATCTCAACGGACCATCTAAGAAGTTGTGGAGCTGTCGGGAGTGACTTGGAGTTCAGTGCAGCGAACTGTGACAGAACATTTGGGAATGAAAACGGTGGCTGCTGACTGCTGAACAAAAACAAGGTCGCCTGGAAGCATGCTGTACTTTGGAAGAAGAATCCCGAAATGATCCAAACATTTTTTCAGGAATTATCGCAGGTGACTTCAAGTTCGCCTCGCCACAAGAAAGCTCGTCAGGCGAAATCAAACGTAAGGACAATGGAATTTTTTTTTTTTTTTTCGGTGTGAGAAGAGTCGTCCATTCAGAGCTTGTTCCACAGGATCAGGCGGTGAACTGGGGTTTCTACTTGCAAATTTTGAAAATATTGTTCGAAATTGTGCGGTGGAAGCGGCCTAATTTGTGGCAGTGAGGTGACTGGTTTTTCTGTCATGACAACGCCCCTACTCACACAGCCCTGTCTATATGACAGGTCTTGACCAAAAATGGTACGACATCCGTCGCTCAATTCCTACACTCACCGGAACATGTCTCATAGGACTTATTTTTTGCTTCCTAGGATGAAAACGGACATGAAAAGAAAGCGTGTCAAGCACCTCAAAAGCTGAATTTAAACAATGTTTTAAAAAATGGAATGAAAGATTAGACAATCGTATTTGTGCAAGTAGAGAGTTATTTGAAGGGGATTGAAGATTTGCGCTTAAAAAGTGAATTAGTAAGTTAAAAAAGTTAGGTTTCTTTTGGGTACCTATCGTAAATTATAGTCAAAACTGTTTCTGTTTCATCACTGATTTTGCTCTCTAAAAATTGACTTTTAATTGTGCTAGGGTTTTGTTGTTACCGAAGCAATGGTTCACTTAAGTGTATTAAAGGCTGCTCTACTGTCTTATGTGACTGATTTATCATACATGCAACTGGAGTACTGAACATTTAGATTTAAGCATGGGTAGTTGGTCAGTGCGGTTAGTAGTTGAAGTCTTGGTGGTTGGGTGAAATTAGTAGTTGTAGAGCAAGGAGTGGTTAGTGGCTGTATTGCTTAGTATCCATCCTAGATAAGCTGAGTATTTTCTAGTACAAGAGCTAGTTAGTGTCACGACAATTGAGGGCCGAGGGCCATGTTGTGTTACTTGTTATGTTGTATCTCGCTGCAAATTGTAAGGCCAGGTTATTTATTCAATATTGCGTATTGTCATTTGGAAGAGGATTTTTTGTGTTGTTATTTTAGACCTACTAGGTTTCATTATGTGCTTTCAAAATGTGGTGCTACAGAAGAATGCAGAAGATTAGGTGGGTAGATCACATAATTAATCAGGAGGTATTGAATAGATTTGGGGAGAAGAGGAGTTTCTGGCACAACTTGACTAGAAGAAGGGATCGGTTGGTAGGACATGTTCTGAGGCATCAAGGGATCACCAGTTTAGTATTGGAGGGCAGCGTGGAGGGTAAAAATCGTAGAGGGAGGCCAAGAGATGAATATACTAAGCAGATACAGAAGAATGTAGACTGCAGATTTACTGGGAGATGAAGCAGCTTGCACAGCATACAGTAGCATGGAGAGCTGCATCAAACCAGTCTCAGGACTGAAGACCACAACAACAACAACAGGTTTCATTAGCCCAACCAAAAATTATATGGTACACCAGAGTGAACTATGTACTGTGTATTGATATTCTACATTCTTCCTAAACTATTATTAAAATTCAGCTCTCATCTACACAACCCTCAGTCCGAATACCACTCCAACCAACTCGCACACATCAACGTGATTTTGATGCACGACGCGAGTGAGCTGCTGTTATGCGGCTGCGCATGCGCATCTCCCGCATTCTCTATCCCGACTACTTCGCTGTATCACTACGTTTCAGTGAGTGACAGAAGAAGACGTGTTTAGAAAACGTGTGCGAAACTTCACAGCCGGCCGCGGTGGTATCGCGGTTAAGGCGCTCAGTCCGGAACCGCGCGACTGCTACGGTCGCAGGTTCGAATCCTGCCTCGGGCATGGATGTGTGTGATGTCCTTAGGTTAGTTAGGTTTAAGTAGTTCTAAGTTCTAGGGGACTGATGACCACAGAAGTTAAGTCCCATAGTGCTCAGAGCCATTTGAACCATTTGAAACTTCACACTAAGACAAAAAAAAAAGAAGAAAAACTACGCACCATGAACGAATTATCTGAATGGGGTGGAGATTGGTAGATGGGACATACAAGTACAGGCAAACAAATGATGACAGTTTCAGAAAAATTGGATGACTTGTTCAACAGAAAGAGCTTCACAAAGTGAGCAAGTCAACAACCCGTAACCCGCCTCTGGCCCTTATACTTGGCATTGATCAGTGTGCTCCCTGCCGCCGTTGGATAAGCACCTGCAGCAGCAAGTCGTATACCCCTAGCTTACTTATTTGTTACATAGCATAATTCTTAATTTCTTTGCGTGTTTTTGGGTACTTGCATTGTTTGATTAATAAATTTCGGGCGTATTATAGTATTTGAGAGTTGTAGCATCGCGCTTTAGTGTTTACTTCGTAGGTTCTTACTTAAATTGCGTGTGAGTTTCGTATAGGAGGTGTAATTTCGAGTTTTAGTTACTGTAATCGTAAATTCAGGCAGATTGTAGCGCAGTCGTTAGGCATTTGTACAGGATAGTTAATACATTCTTTGCGTGTTTCCCTTGTGTTATCTAGGCACTGACTCGTGTTTCAGTAACTGTTGTTCAACATCGATTAGAATGGACAGGGACTGTGATTGCTGTGTTCGGATGAGGGCTGAGTTAACATCCCTTCGCTCACAGCTGCAAGTGGCGCTGACTTCGGTCGCGCAGCTTGAGGCTGTTGCCAATGGGCACCACTGTGGGGGGCCGGACTTGGGTATCACGGGGATGTCAACCTCGTCCCGTCTGTCCCCAGATCGGTCTGCCGCTGTGGTTGCCCCGGTTGCTGCCCGCGGTGGGGCTGAACCCTCGCCTGTGGTTGATTGGGAGGTCGTTCCAAGGCGTGGCAGGCAGCGAAAGACGTCCCCTCAGGCTGATCAGAAAGCCTCCCCGGTGCGTCTGACAAACAGGTTTCAGGCACTGTCTCTGGCTGAGCCAGATGCAGCTGCCTGCCCTGTTTCAGAGGATGATTCTCAGTCTTCAAGGTCCGGGCAATCACAGAGGGTGGGCTTATTGGTAGTTGGGAGCTCCAATGTTAGGCGCGTAATGGGGCCCCTTAGGGATATGGCGGCTAAGGAGGGGAAGAAATCCAGTGTGCACTCCGTGTGCATTCCGGGTGGAGTCATTCCTGATGTGGAAAGGGTCCTTCCGGATGCCATGAAGAGCACAGGGTGCAGCCAGCTGCAGGTGGTGGCACATGTCGGCACTAATGACGTGAGTCGCTTTGGATCTGAGGAAATTCTCTTTGGATTCCAGCGGCTATCTGATTTGGTGAAGGCTGCCGGTCTTGCTTACGAGATGGAGGCAGAGCTCACCATCTGCAGCATCGTTGACAGAATCGACTGCGGACCTTTGGTGCAGAACCGGGTGGAGGGTCTGAATCAGAGGCTCAGACGGTTTTGCGACCGTGTTGGCTGCAGATTCCTTGACTTGCGCCGTAGGGTGGTGGGGTTTCGGGTTCCGCTGAATAGGTCAGGAGTTCACTACACTCAGCTGGCGGCTACACGGGTAGCGGAGGCTGTGTGGCGTGGACTGGGCGGTTTTTTAGGTTAGAAGGCCTTGGGAAAGTACGGGGTGGGCTGCAATCTCAAAGGGTGCATGGCAAATACAGGACGTGCTTGGATCAAGGAACAGTCGGAATTGTAGTTGTAAATTGTTGTAGTTGTGCTGGGAAAGTCCCTGAGCTTCAAGCGCTAATAGAAAGCACAGAAGCTGAAATCGTTATAGGTACAGAAAGCTGGCTAAAGCCTGAAATAAGTTCTGCAGAAATTTTTACGAAGTCTCAGACGGTGTTCAGGAAAGATAGATTAGGCAGAATTGGTGGTGGAGTGTTTGTGTCTGTCAATAGTTGTTTATCTTGTAGTGAAGTCGAAGTAGATACTCCGTGCGAATTGGTATGGGTGGAGGTTATACTTAACAGCCGAACTAAGTTAATAATTGGCTCCTTCTACCGACCCCCAGACTCCGATGATACAGTTGCGGAACAGTTCAGAGAAAATTTGAGTCTCGTAACAAATAAATACCCCACTCATACGGTTATAGTTGGTGGGGACTTCAACCTTCCCTCGATATGTTGGCAAAAATACTTGTTCAAAACCGGTGGTAGGCAGAAAACATCTTCCGAGATTGCCCGAAATGCTTTCTCCGAAAATTATTTCGAGCAGTTAGTCCACGAACCCACATGAATTGTAAATGGTTGCGAAAACACACTTGACCTCTTAGCAACAAACAATCCAGAGCTGATAGAGAGCGTCATGACTGATACAGGGATTAGTGATCACAAGGTCGTTGTAGCTAGGCTCAATACCGTTTCTTCCAAATCCACCAGAAACAAACGCAAAATAATTTTATTTAAAAAGCGGATAAAGTGTCACTAGAAGCCTTCCTAAGAGACAATCTCCATTCCTTCCGAACTGACTATGCAAATGTAGACGAGATGTGGCTCAAATTCAAAGATATAGTAGCAACAGCAATTGAGAGATTCATACCTCATAAACTGGTAAGAGATGGAACACAAAACAGGTCCGAACTCTGTTGCAGAGGCAACGGAAAAAGCATGCGAAGTTCAGAAGAACGCGAAATCCCGATGATTGGCTAAAATTTACAGACGCGCGAAATTTGGCACGGACTTCAATGCGAGATGCCTTTAATAGGTTCCACAACGAAACATTGTCTCGAAATTTGGTAGAAAATCCGAAGAAATTCTGGTCGTATGTAAAGTACACAAGCGGCAAGACGCAGTCAATACCTTCGCTGCGCAATGCCGATGGTACTGTTACCGATGACTGTGCCGCTAAAGCGGAGTTATTGAACGCAGTTTTCCGAAATTCCTTCACCAGGGAAGATGAATGGAATATTCCAGAATTTGAAACACCAACAGCTGCTAGCATGAGTTTCTTAGAAGTAGATACCTTAGGGGTTGCAAAGCAACTCAAATCGGTTGATACGGGCAAGTCTTCAGGTCCAGATTGTGTACCGATTAGGTTCCTTTCAGATTACTCTGATACAATAGCTCCCTACTTAGCATTCATATACAACCGCTCGCTCACCGATAGATCTGTAACTACAGATTGGACGATTGCGCAGGTCGCACCAGTGTTTAAGAAGGGTAGTAGGAGTAATCCATCTAACTACAGACCTATATCATTGACGTCGGTTTGCAGTGGGGTTTTGGAGCATATACTGTATTCAAACATTATGAATCACCTCGAAGGGAACGATCTATTGATACGTTATCAGCATGGTTTCAGAAAACATCGTTCTTGTGCAACGCAGCTAGCTCTTTATTCGCACGAAGTAATGGCCGCTATCGACAGGGGATCTCAAGTTGATTCCGTATTTCTAGATTTCCGGAAAGCTTTTGACACCGTTCCTCACAAGCGACTTCTAATCAAGCTGCGGGCCTATGGGGTATCGTCTCAGTTGTGCGACTGGATTCGTGATTTCCTGTCAGGAAGGTCGCAGTTCGTAGTAATAGACGGCAAATAATCGAGTAAAACTGAAGTGATATCAGGTGTTCCCCAGGGAAGCGTCCTGGATCTCTGCTGTTCGTGATCTATGTAAATGACCTGGGTGAGCAGCTCTCTTAGGTTGTTCGCAGATGATGCTGTAATTTACCGTCTAGTAAGGTCATCCGAAGACCAGTATCAGTTGCAAAGCGATTTAGAAAAGATTGCTGTATGGTGTGGCAGGTGGCAGTTGACGCAAAATAACGAAAAGCGTGAGGTGATCCACATGAGTTCCAAAAGAAATCCGTTGTAATTCGATTACTCGATAAATAGTACAATTCTCAAGGCTGTCAATTCAACTAAGTACCTGGGTGTTAAAATTACGAACAACTTCAGTTGGAAAGACCACATAGATAATATTGTGGGGAAGGCGAGCCAAAGGTTGCGTTCCACTGGCAGGACACTTAGAAGATGCAACAAGTCCACTAAAGAGACAGCTTACACTACACTCGTTCGTCCTCTGTTAGAATATTGCTGCGCGGTGTGGGATCCTTACCAGGTGGGATTGACGGAGGACATCGAAACGGTGCAAAAAAGGGAAGCTCGTTTTGTATTATCACGTAATAGGGGAGAGAGTGTGGCAGATATGATACGCGAATTGGGATGGAAGTCATTACAGCAAAGACGTTTTTCGTCGCGGCGAGATCTATTTACGAAATTTCAGTCACCAACTTTCTCTTCCGAATGCGAAAATATTTTGTTGAGGCCAACCTATATAGGTAGGAATGATCATCAAAATAAAATAAGAGAAATCAGAGCTCCAACAGAAAGGTTTAGGTGTTCGTTTTTCCCGCGCGCTGTTCGGGAGTGGAATGGTAGAGAGATAGTATGATTGTGGTTCGATGAACCCTCTGCCAAGCACTTAAATGTGAATTGCAGAGTGGTCATGTAGATGTAGATGATAGAGTTGTTGGTTGTCATCTTGAGGGATATCGTGCCAAATTCCGTACAACTGATGAGTTAGAGTGTTAGACTGTAGAAATCCCGAGCTGCTTGAAGAGCCGTGCACATAACGCTACAAACGTTCTGAGTTGGGGACAGATCGGGTGACCTTGCTGGCCAAAGTAATAGAGGGCAAGCAGTAGAAACTCTTGCCGTAAGACGGCAGGCATTATCTTGCTGAAATGTAAGGCCAGGATGGCTTGCCATGAAAGGCAACAAAACGGGGCGCAGAATATCGTCGATGTATCTCTGTGCTGTAAGGGATGACAACCAAAGGGGTCCGGCTATGAAAAGAAATGGGGACCCAGACCATCGTTCCTGATTGTCGGGGCGTATGGCGGGCGAAAATCAGGTTAGTATCCCACCGCTGTCTGGGGCGTCTTCGACCTGGAATCTCATTGACTGGAGTAGAATTGTCTTCAGTGATGAGCCCTGCTTCGAACTAAGCCCAGGTTATCTTGCCCAGCAACGTCGCCGATTCTCTCCCCAAGTGAGGACGACTGCAACATTATGGGCAAGGCTCTCCAACCCGCACGCTATTTCGACGATCTAACGCGCAGTTGGACATAATTTGACACGACACCCTTCAGCATGACACCCAACGATTCTATCAATGAATGCCAAGCCGAATAACTGCTTCCGCAAGGGCCAGAGATGGACCAATATGGTACTGACTGCTCAACTTGTGAAGCCTTCTTTCTTGAATAAACCATCCAATTTTTCTGAAACTGTGGTCATTTGTTTGTGTGTATATGTAAGTCATATACATGGTTTTTGTCCCACTCGGGTAATTTCATTTTGCGTCGTCGTTTTGGTTCAAATGGCTCTGAGCACTATGGGACTTCTGAGGTCATCAGACCCCTAGAACTTAGAACTACTTGAACCTAACTAACCTAAGGACATCACACACATCCATTACCGAAGCAGGATTCGAATCTGCGACCGTAGCGGTCGCGCGGTTCCAGACTGTAGCGCCTAGAACCGCTCGGCCACCCCGGCCGGCGTCGTTTTGGTCTTCGAGTGTATTTGCATGAGAGTTTAAGACTGGAAGTGTTTTGACAAAACCTCCAGCAAAGACAACGATGCAGAACTTAGAGACAAATGGTGGGAAACTGTCTTGTAGTGAATAAAAACTGTAAATTTTAGAAAAGATTCCCAACACCGGACAACATTGCTCGAATGAAGGGAAGCGTGGAACAATGTCCGAAGAAATATCAACTCCGTTTATCTGCCCAAGTGGTAATTATGAGATTGTCATTTCGAAAAGGAGATGCATCCGTATCCTTGCAAATTTACTGTTGCGCATGAGTTAGAGTTCCCAGATGAGCTTTCACGTCTTGAGCCCTGCTGGTGGTTTCTGAGTGACGTGTTATCAAGATTTTTGGATCCTCTTTCATTTCTTCAGACGAGGCCTGGTGAAGCCTGTCAGGAGATACGTACTCAAAGAACATGCACCACTGTGCATCAGAAAATTCCAGTGAGTATTTTGAAGAGTCGTTCCGTAAACATAACTAAGGTGCCTTCCAGGAATAATCTAAGGAAAACGACGAGGAAGACTGCATTATGTGCTAATGCAGCTGCAGTAGACACACCGCTGAGATGCAGTTTACAGTAAGTTCCTAAAATTCTGCAATAACTACTGGCTCAAATGCGCCAAACACAAAATATGACAAATGTTTACAAAACACCATTATTTCCTTCGGATACACATTGGTCTCTTTGATGATTTTTTATATTTTTTTACTTATTTTGTTGTTGTTGTTGTTGTTGTTGTGTAAAGGCTCAACCACAAATTTCTTTTCTTGAAGTTAACATAAAGTCACCAGTAAAAAATTTGAATTTGCCCTACGAGTCATGTGATGACGCTCAAACAAAAATGCAGATATAGCCATTCCTTTGATTTTTCGTTTTGAATTTGAGCACGCAATTCCCGTACATTCGACATTTGAACCTTGCTCCCTGAATCCAAGTCTCCCACGAAAGTTAAATGGTGGTAACTTATCACATTTGGCAATTGGTGGGTATACTGACGTCGACCTTCGTGGATTAAACGTTAAATATAAACGTACGCTTCTGCGGCCATTGTCACAGTCAGTAAAGTTTTTCTGGGTTTGTGACCGCATATTCAGTATGTAAAACTACCGACGTTTCGGTCACTGTTGTAAGCGGCCTTCTTCAGGGTGTTTTTGTTTTTGTTTGTATTGTATTGTATTGTATGGAACTGGTGACCTAGAAACGACGGAGAGGGTTCGTCCACGCCGGAGCCGTCAGTGGTTCACAAACCCACAACAGGCTACAGCAGTCCACTCACCCCACCACCGCGACACACCGAACCCAGGGTGGTTATTGTATGGTTTAGCTCCCAGTGTCCCCCCTGCCAGGGAACGTCTCTCACCAGACGAGTGTAACCCCAACGTTTGCGTGGTAGAATAATGATGGTGTATGCGTACGTGGAGAAAGTGCGCAGCAATCGCCGACATAGTGTAACTGAGGCTTAGTAAGGGAAACCAGCCTGCATTCGCCGAGGCAGATGAAAAACCACCTTAAAAGCCATCCATAGACTGACCGTGTAAGAGGTATACGATGTATGCGCTGCCTGCAACAGGCAAGACTTAGGAGAGTCTCTGACCAGAGAGCAGTATGTCGTTAGTTGTTGCTTGTCGTTAGTCTTCAGTAGTCTGCAGTAGTCTGCACGAATCGGCAGTAGTCTGCGTGAGTCTGCCGTAGTCGGCGCGTGTCTGCGCGTGTCGGCAGTCTGCTCTGGTCGGGACTCTGGAGGATGAGTATTATTGTAGAAGGTGAAGAAGCAGCCTTGCGCATATCTAGTAATGTATGTTAACTGTCATCCAATTTCTTTAAAAAAATGCCCCAATAATAATTTTTATAATATAAAGGATTTTTTTTTTAAAAAAGAGCATTCATTTCAATTTAAAGATTAATTCAATGGATTATCTTTCCTTTCGTGAATCACAAAGCATAGACCAGCATTGCACGGAGCTGTGCTGAAAATTTTTTATGTAAGAGCAGATATATTCGCAGTTTTTATTGAGGTAAGAATTTTTTATTTTTTTATTCAGAATACAGGGCCGAGGCGCAGCGTTGCTGTCGTCATAAAATTTACCAGGTTACTGAATTTTTTTTATTATTTTGGTGTTTAGGAATTTTTCTGTTTCGAACTTAACATTAAATGAGAAAAGAATTTTGTGGGAACATTAAATGTGAATGCATTTCTGCACGGAGTCAATAAATGGGAACCTAATTTTGTTCAGAAGTAACAATATTTAAAAATTCATTTAATTATTATTTCTGTGGGGAGGTTACACTTGGTTCAATTTTAATAATATTTTTGTGGGGAGGTTACAACCGGCACTCCGGATCTCGACACTAATCCGTCGGGCGGATTCGTGCCCGGGACCGACACGCCTTCCCGCACGGAAAGCAGTGCGTTAGACCACACGGCTTTTTTATGTTTATTGCTGAATGGACCGGCCGCGGTGGCCGAGCGGTTCTAGGCGCTTCAGTCCGGAACTGCGCGACTGTATGGTCGCAGGTTCGAATCCTGCCTCGGGCTTGGATGTGTGTGATGTCCTTAGGTTAGTTATGTTTAAGTAATTCTAAGTTATAGGGGACTGATTACCTCAGATGTTAAGTCCCATAGTACTCAGAGCCATTTGAACTGCTGAATGAGAAAAAATTGTTCAAATGGTTTTGAGCACTATGGGACTTAACTTCTTAGGTCATCACTCCCCTAGAACTTAGAACTACTTAAATCTAACTAACCTAAGGACATCACACACGTCCATTCCGGAGGCAGGATTCGAACCTGCGACCGTAGCGGTCGCGCGGTTCCAGACTGTAGCGTCTAGAACCGCTCGGCCACTCTGGCCGACCTGCTGAATGAGAAAACTTTGTTTCTTGTATACCTGCAGACGTAGCCATTATCTAATTCTGATAGGTTGTTAAGAATGAAGGGGAAAGACAGAAGTTATTTATTGGTGTTTTTATTATTTCTTTTCATTGATGGAAGCCCGGCGTTTTGATTGGTGTTTGCATTACTGCTTGTAACTGGTGGAATCGGCGAATGGGAAACCAGGCGGCAGTTGGGAGTTTGTGTTGTTTACCTGCTTTCCAGCACCGGCTGAGGCGCGCCAGTACTTTATGGAAGTGCGGCCGCTGCGGTCTCCCGCGCGCTTGTGTGTGTTGCTTCACGTGAGCTGCCATTGCGTAACGCTGTTATTGCTGGCAGCCAAAACGTCGGTAGACGCTACCCGTCTTCTCTGTTCATGTTCGTCGGTCGCTTGGCTATTTTATTGCCTCTCTAATCTTCCCCCTGAAAGTAAGAGGCTGTCTCGCCAGTACGGGAGCTTCAGTAAAATTAATCTGTTTGCCGCACTCATCCTGGTGTTCTGCCACCGCCGACTTGGTGTGTTGTTTTAGTGGGATACATCTTTCGTGTTCAGTCAGATATCCGTGTGCTGATGGGTCGCCTCGTCTCGCCTACATATACTAATACACATTCGCACCTGGTTTCATAAACTACAACACCATGTAGTTTGTCAGCTGCATATTTCGTTGTGTGAAGAACATCCTTTGTTCTGTTGCTGCTTCGGAAAATCGACTTGATGCCTGCTCGGCGGAGAATTCCCCCCCCCCCCTTCCCCCCCCCCCCCCCCCCCCCACATTTTCGGTGGCACCTTGAACATATGGTAACAGAGCGGTGTCTTGTGCTACCTTCTGCTCTCCTCTATTGCCTTCATTCTCTGTCGCCATAGTTTTATCTCTTAGTTTCATTCCATAACCATTGGTACCAAAAATGGACTTAACGTTTTGTCGTTCCCCCTTTAGATGTTCCTTATAGCTGATCCAGTGAGCCTTCCTGGTTAAAGTGTGCAGGGCGGGTTCCTTCTGCGTAGGGTGATGATGAGAGGAGGCAAGTAGGTACCTGTCAGTGCTGGTTGGCTTCCTATGTACTCTATGGCCCAGCTTACCATCACGCTTTCTGTATACTTCCACGGCGAAGAAAGGCAGCACCCCATTATTTTCTATCCCCGTAGTGAATTGGATTATGCTGTGCTGCTGGTTGAGGTGTTGGTGGAAATTTCGTAGCTCTTCCTCACAATGTGGCCACTTAATGAAGGTGTCATTAACGTTTCGGACGCAGGTATATAAGAACTAGTCTTCTCATTCAGCAGCAAACAAAACCAAAAACACCCTGAAGAAAGTCACTTGCAAACAGTGACCGAAACGTCGGTAAGTTTAGATACTGACAATGGAGTCACAACCCCAGAAAAATTTTATTGTCCGCTGAAACGTTCATCATCAAATGCCTGAGGTACTCACTACGTGCTGAGTCGTTCACATCAAAACAGTCGTCCTTGAAAGGAGAAAACCAGTTTCTGGCGTGATTTTTACTATGGCACTCACTCCACACACAGCATAGTCTTTCGGATTGCCGCTGCAGCATTCGATTCTCTATTAAAACCAACATATCACAACAGAGTTTTTATTCCAATGGAGATTCCACTTTCTAACACGTAACCTTCAAATGTGGAAAACTGAGTATATAACCTCAACAGAAATACATCTTAAGAGAAAAGAGATGGCGATCTTAAGACAAAATAGATGGTGACATAGACTACCGCACCTGATTGTCAGACGTATGGTGGGCGACAGCCATGTTGGTATACCAGCGCAGTCAGGGGCGTCTCTAGACATGTCTTTGCCGGCCATCGGGGCTCAGTTCGAAGCTGGAATCATCACTGAAGACAATTCTACCCCATTCAATGAGATTTCAGGCCGAAGACATGTCTGGAGACGCTCCAGACAGTGATGGGATAGCCGGCCGATGTGGCCGAGCGGTTCTAGGCGATACAGTCGGGAATCGCGCGAACGCTACGGTCGCAGGTTCGAATCCTGCCTCGGGCATGGATGTGTGTGATGTCCTCACGTTAGTTAGGTTTAAGTAGTTCTAAGTTCTAGGGGACTGATGACCTCAGATGTTAAGTCCCATAGTGCTCAGAGCCATTTGAACCAAGTGATGGGATACCAACCAGATTGTCGTCCTCCATACGGGCGAACAACCAGGAGTTGTGGTCTAGTGCCATTTCATTCCACAACAGGACGCCTTTGGTTGACATCATCATCACACTTACGGCACAGCGGTACGTCGACGATATTCTAGGATCCGTTTGGTTACCCTTCATGGCAACACATCCTGAGCTTACTTTCAGCAAAATAATACCCGACCACACAAGGAGTGAGTTTATACTGTTTGTCTTCGTGTCTGCCAAACCTGTCTTGGCCAGCAAGGTCGCCGTATCTCTCACCAATCGAGAACGTTTGGAGCATTATGGGTAGGGCCCTCCAACCAGCTCATGATTTTGACTAGCTAAAGCTTCAGTTGGACAGAATTTGATACGCTATCCCCCGGGAGGACATCCAAAAACTCCATCAATCAACGCCAAGTCGAATGAATGCTTCTATAAAGTTCAGATGTGGGCCAGCTCGTGGTCTTAATAGCTCTTTTTCTGTCGAGTAAATCACCTAATATTTCTAAGATTGTAATCATTTGTTTGTCGTTATATGTACAGCGCATTTACCGATATCCTTTCCATTCAAATAATGCCTTCATGGTCCGCCGTTTTTTTGTGTGTGTTAGAGTGTATTACAATTTCAAATAAAAAACGACCATTGATAAAGAAAATCAGAGCAATCAACGTGCCAAAACGTCAAATAAAATCGTTACAAGGTTTTCTAGTAATCAGATACTTTTATGTAAATTTTAATCCGGATGGCAAACTGTTTCCTTCAATTTTCCTTACATATTATGGTGTATGAGCAGTAGCCACACAGCTTTTGTCACTTCAGTGTTCACTCGATTTATCGAAGAAACTGCACACAGAATTTCACGTGATAATAATAAGTAATTTTGTTCTTGCCAAGGCGAGTGCAGCAACGTGCTCTGTAGGCCACAGGGGAAAGTTTTTCCCCGCTTTGTCACCTGAGTGGGTGCCGGCGGCAGCTGGCTATGGTGAGTTTGCGACACTTGCACGGAGGGACACTCGTACGGCGGGGGAATGTGTTGACATTTGCACGGAGCCCAGGACACTGGATGTAGTGGACAGGGTGTTTCAAAAGTACACTACTGGCCATTAAAATTGCTACACCACGAATATGACGTGCTACAGACTCGAAATTTAACCGACAGGAAGAGCATTCACGCAAGGTTGGCGCCGGTGGCGACACCTACAATGTGCTGACATGAGGAAAGTTTCCAACCGATTTCTCATACACAAACAGCAGTTGACCTGCGTTACCTGGTGAAACGTTGTTGTAATGCGTCGTGTAAGGAGGAGAAATGCGTACCATCACATTTCCGATTGCGGTTTATCGTATCGCGTCATTGCTGCTCGCGCTGGTCGAGATCCAATGACTGTTAGCAGAATATGGAATCGGTGGATTCAGCAGGGTAATACGGAACGCCGTGCGGCATCCCAACGGCCTCGTATCACTAGCAGTCGAGATGACAGGCATCTTATCCGCATGGCTGTAACGGATAGTGCAGCCACGTCTCGATCTCTGAGTCAACAGATGGGGACGTTTGCACGACAACAACCATCTGCACGAACAGTTCGACGACGTTTGCAGCAGCATGGACTATCAGCTCGGAGACCACGGCTGCGGTTACCCTTGACGTTGCATCACAGACAGGGGCGCCTGCGAAGGTGTCCTCAACGACGAACCTGGGTGCACGAATGGCAAAACGTCATTTCTTCGGATGAATCCAGGTTCCAGGTTCTGTTTACAGCATCATGATGGTCGCATCCGTGTTTGGCGACATCGTGATGAACGTACATGGATGGGTGTATTCGTCATCGCCATACTGGCGTATCACCTGGCGTGATGGTATGGGGTGCCATTGGTTACACGTCTCGGTAACCTCTTGTTCGCATTGACGGCACTTCGAACAGTGGACGTTACATTTCAGATGTGTTACGACCCGTGGCTCTACCCTTCATTCGATACATGCGAAATCCTACATTTCAGCAGGATAATGCACGACCGCATGTTCCAGGTCCTGTACGGGCCTTTCTGGATACAGAAAATGTTCGACTGCTGCCCTGGCCAGCCCATTCTCCAGATCTATCACCAATTGAAAACGTCTGGTCCATGGTGGCCGAGCAACTGGCTCGTCATAATACGCCAGTCACTACTCTTGATGAACTGTGGTATCGTGTTGAAGCTGCATGTGCAGCTGTATCTGTACAAGCCATGCAAGCTCTGTTTAACTCAATGCCCAGGGGTATCAAGGCCGTTATTACGGCCAGAGGTGGTTGTTATGGGTACTGATTTCTCAGGATCTATGCACCCAAATTGCGTGAAAATGTAATCACATATCAGTTCTAGTATAATATATTTGTCCAATGAATGCCCGTTTATCACCTTCATTGCTTCTCGGTGTAGCAATTTTAATAGCCAGTAGTGTAGTACACACCGACCGGTCTGCCCGCCGCTACCTGCGACGTATTCAGGGCAAGGGCTTAGCCGATTTCCCGCACCAGTTCGTAGTGCGCGTGGCTTTCTCCCAAAGTTCAGTACTGCAGTTGACCTATGTGTGGCAAGTAGTGTGCAGCGTTTTAGCACTGAGATAATGGAATTCACCGAGACTACCAAAGGGAAGCCTTTGATGATGTGCAATGGATGTCAACATATAGTGAATTATGCAAACGAACAAGAAGCGGCTTACTGGCCTTGTGTAACTTTAAAAAGAATAAATGCAAAGAAGGACTATCCACAAAAAATAACACAGTTTTAGGGGAAGCTAACCATGTTTGTATTCCAGATGAAGCAGCAAATGATGTGCGAAAACGTTTTTATCAGCGCGAAAAAGCGGGCAAAAGAAACAGACGCTACAGTTTCTTCAGTTTACATTGAAGAAGCAGTGCTGCTCTTCAAGCGAGAATACGACTTAGTAACATCATTACCAGCTCACAGTACTGCGCAACAATCGATATATCCCATCAGGCGAAAATATATGGGAACTACACACTATCCCGCCGAATCTGGAGAAATGTTCCCCTAAGAAAATAATTCACTGATGAATGAACGTAGCAATTTTTTACTTGCTGATGATAACAGGAGACCGAATGAGAGAATACTGGTGTTTTACAGCGAAGTGAGGAAAAAAGTATTTATCAAACTGCGGATCATTCTTTGTGGATGGAACGTTCAAGAGTTCCAGGAAGCAGTTTGGATAGTTATTTACACTCCACGCCAGCCTTAATAGTTCTTAGGAGGAAACGAATACCATTCCAGTTCTTTAGGCTTTACTGCCGAATAAAAAGCGAGAAACATAAAAATGTTTTTTTACAGCTATTGAAAATTACGTGCCTGGATGGAACGCTACATCTCTGATGATGGACTTCGAACTTGCAGTAGTCCAAACAGCTAACAGTTTATTTCCTGGAACAGAGGTAACTAGTTTGTGGAAACAAGTTCTGTGTTACGGCCTCGGTCCAGGTTATAACACGCTGTCACATAAGAACGTATTCTGCTGTAGCACATCTTCCCCTGGAAATAATGGATTATGGTTGGCTATGTATTCAGGAGAGTACGGTTGAAAACCAAAAGATTCAGAACTTTTATCACTATTTTCTGGAGCAGAGGCAAGATAACGAACATACGCCAAGAGAGATGTGGAACTCCAGTGGAAGACGACATCGCATTAACAACGTCTCAGAAGAATGGAAAGAAAGAATAAATACGTTAATATCAAAAGTTCAGTCGAATGTTCACTCATTAGTGAAAAATCGTCGAGAATATGCAGCGTACTACGGCCACCAGTTTGCTCGACTGATTTTAAACTCTCATGGGAAATGAAGAAAAAAGTTAGCAGTGAAAACTGACAGAACGACTGTGAAGGCTTTAAGAAACTTTAACTGATGGGAACTTGTTAGTAAGTTTCGATGTCGTTTCACTCTTCACGAGGGTCCCTCTTTTGGATTCATTGTCACTTATCGGCAATAAGTTTACGGCCGATATAACGGCGCTGTTTCACTATGCCCTTTCCTCTACTTACTTTCTATTTAATAATGAATACTTTGAGCAGCTTGACGGTGTTGCCATGGGTAGTACTCTGTCTCCTCTGGTAGCAAACTTTTTTATGGAAGACTTTGAGGAGAGGGCTCTCGATTCGGCGATGTTTAAACCAACAGTTTTCTGGCGCTACGTGGACGATACTTTTGTAGTGTGGCGTCACGGTGAAGAAGAGCTTTCACGGTTTTTACAACATCTGAATTCCATCCACACAAACATTCAGTTTACGATGGAAGTTGAAAAGGATGGTTGCCTACCATTTCTGGACGTTAATCGCAGGGTGGATGGGTCATTGGGGCATTCTGTCTATCGAAAAGCCACGCATACGGACCTGTACCTGCAGGCGTCAAGCTGTCATCACCCGTCACAAACTATGGGCGTCCTTCGAACGTTGGTGCATAGGGCACATGTCGTGCCTGATAGAGGCAGCCTTGCAGACGAATTAGAGCACTTGAAATTTGTATTTCAACATAATGGATATTGTGCACGTCAGGTCAGTACTGCTTTAAGGATGAAAAAACGTGACAGCCCACAAGATCAAGAGGATAAGGAGGTGTTTAAGTCCAGAGCATTTCTCCCACATGTCGGGAACATTTCATCGAAAGCAGGCAGAATTTTAAAGAAACATCGTGTGAAAGCAATCTTCCGGCCACCTACAAATACTCGTGCGCTTCTGGGCTCAGCGAAGGATGATCTGGGATTACGGAAGGCTGGAATTTATAAAATACCTTGCGAGTGTGGGAAAGCCTACATTGGTCAGGCCACACACACAGTACACGACCGCTGCGTTGAACATGAGCGCCATACTCGCCTTTTACAGCCCAGTAAGTCGGCCATAGCCGAACATTGTATTTCCAGAGGACATACTATGGATTATTCTGCCACGAAAATCTTGGCCCCATCGAGATCCCCTGGGATTCAGTTGTTAAGGAATCCGTGGAAATACGTTTGGCGAAAAATCTCATTAATCGTGATGGCGGCTTTCAATTGAATAAGGCCTGGGACCCGTTGATTTCCTTAATATCAACCAAAAGAAAACTTTTTATGGCTTCTGACATGTCGAGCGACAAGTAATTTTAATTTCAATATTGAAATTTTGCATTTTATTGTTTTGGACACGTCTGCGTGCATGTTTTACTTGTTTCACGCATTCGTTTGCGCTCCATAGATGCAGTAATATTGTAGAGGGCCTTGGAATCGACAGGTGGCACGCATGCGACGGTAACTGGCGCATGCGCGTCTTGCGGCACTTTTACGTATAAATAGAGCGACTTGCACTAGCAATCTCCAGTGTCAAACACTCGCCTGAAGATGGCTGTAAGGTTGTCAGCCGAAATATCGTGGAAAGAAGTCGATGAGATCCGGCTGCAATCCCGAACTCTTGTGGAATATTCGATACGCTGGGAAAACTTCAAGAGTCACATAAAATCATAGTATCTGACTTGTGTGGCCTACGCACAAAAGTTACAATGATGAAGGGCACAGGAAAAGAACGTGCTCTGTCCACATTATTAAATTGATCAGTAGAGCAATTTTAAACTTTGATACTAATGGACAAAATTAATTAACACAAAAGTCACTTCGAAAGACATCTTACATACATCAAATTTAATAAAAACTGATTCCTTCAATTGTGGTTTTATTGGCATGATATTTAAAGTAATGTCATGCACTACAAGGAAAAGATGTGGTACTTGTATATAGCGAAACTCAAGACATTGTTAGTAAAACTGTATTTTTTTCCTAAACATAATGTGTCAGATTATTTGTAATTAAAAACAGTGTTTGAAACAAAGGTACTTCTTGTTAAGTAGGTTCCCGTTGCCATTTTCACTTCATGTGATAAAGACGTAAAAAGATTAAAATGTAATTTCTCTTTGTCCCAACATCCACTTATCAGCCAAGCACAAAATGTTTGTGTAAAAACACTCTAGTCTCTGGTCTGCAATCAGAAGGTAAAGAAGAAGTGCCCCATTATTTAAAATTTGCCTGCATCAGTATGACAGCAGGTCAGGTCAGCTGACGGATCCACAGAGTGAGGCCCGGACTTGCCGAGTATGGGGAATCCGCCACTCGACCTGAGAACCCCACCCCCATCACATTCTCAAGCAAACACACACACACATACATACACATGTGGGAAGTGTAGGTTCGGCGCGAGGTCGTTTGGATTGCATGGTTGGCGTGTGTGGCTGCCTGTAAACAGGTGCACATGAGGTAACGGTCAGCTTCCTTAACATAGACGTAATCTCCGTTAAAAAGGATAATATTTAATACGAGGAGTATTTTGTAAATAAAAATTAAACAGGAAGACTTGCCTTAGCAATTTTATTTTTACAAGTAAGTCTATAACCCATTCTTTACTGGCGGGACTTTGAAGTCCCAGTAGATTCTGTGTCGAATTACGTAACTCAACAGCCCGTTAAACTTGTAGGGATCGAAAGGTCCCATTCCATATAGTCTGTGCGTTTGTCCTTCCTACGGTGGATGTCACTACAGCCTGCATGCCATTCCGAAGCCTATGGATCAACCTGAAATGTAAACAGCTGTACTACAAATGGCTGCTTGATGTGAAAAACAGCGCTACAACGCTATGTAAATAAAAATAAGGTTTATATTTGAACTGAGGTGAGTGATAGTTTCTGTGTAGTCACCTTTATACATACTAAAGTTAATGTGGATAAAATATCAATACAGTACCCTTGTAATATTCAATTACAACGTAAGAAATTATGATTGGGAATTAGCAATCCTGTCAGATACAGGGCACTAACTTCACAAGTTGCAGTTGCATTTACTTTTGGTTGCTTTGCTTTCATGTTTATAGCTTTTTCTACTTTCAGGGCTTTATGTACACGAAGACATAACCTTGCTGAGGACAGCATTAGTGAACTTAGTAACATTTTTTGTTATGTTTCAGGCTATGACATTACAGAATAAGTCTTCCAGGCGAAGAATTGGTGCTCAACTAGAAAATTTCCCAGATGATATTGATACGCCATCTGAATGTAGAGATGACAGTGAAGATGAAATGATTGCGCAGTGTTCTGTGGAGCAATAACGCAAAATGTCTTCAGGCCCGTGCTAGTACTTCACAAAATATTACAGAATCTCAACTAAATGCTAATCTGGAAGAGGCAGGCAATGAAAAAAATGTTCAAACTGTCACTCTTCAGGTATGTAATAGTACTACACAGGATATGGATTGACAGTCGTGCAGTCCACTTTCTTTCAAATTATCATGGAAATGCAGGGTATCCAGAAGCCAGAAAGACGGTACAAGACTTAACTGAGGGCACTGACAGTTGTACAAGATTGTAATGAACTCACAGGTGGCCTAGATAAAGCTGACATATTGAAGTTTCTTTATGAGATAGACAGAACGTCTAACAAGTATTGATAAAGGCTGTTATATGCAGTGGAGGAAATGACCCTTGTGAATTCATGTATTTCATACTGTGACGTACAAGAAACAATTCCATTGATTGACTTCAAACGTAGAACTCCACTTCTTGGTCTACTCACATTTGGAAAGCAAATGTTCAAAAAATGGAGAAGGCCCCAAAACGTTAAAAATTTCTCTCTTTCAACTCCATGGAGAAGAAGCACAGTATTTTCGGTAAGAAACGACGTTGACGTTCGATTTCAGAATACAGTTTGTTACTGGCTAACATTTGTCAATTCAGGAGGCAGATGTGTACTTTTCTATGTACAAATGTCGAATCTTGGCCTCATTCAGAGTGTTCAGAGCGTAATATTTTTTTGTGATAATGGAAAGAAAAACTGTTTTCGTAAGTGTCACCAGATGCAATAATCCTAGCTGTATGAATCTTTTGGGTCTTTTCGGTCCCCTACTGTACTTCGGCTGCATAATCCTGTCGGAACTTACGAGTCCTCTAAACATATCATGCGTTTTAACGACTTTGTATCATTTTTGAAATACAATAATCTGTTGTTAATTCGATAACAGTTCATCAAGTATTAAACCCTGATTTAATATTTCACGATAGCGGTAAAAAAGGATAATCTACTTTTCTGCATAATTTCCTCCAATATTAATGCACTTTTCGTATCGTACAATCAGCATATGAATACTGTCTTTATAGAAATCTGCCGTCCCATTAGACAACCATTGCAACACGGTCATTTTGACCCCCTCGTGGTCTTGGTGGAAGTGACCACCCAGATGCTTCTTCGTATCCGGGGACACGTGGCTGTTATGGCGCGTTAGATCAGGTTCAAAATGGTTCAAATGGCTCTGAGCACTATGCGACTTAACTTCTGAGGTCATCAGTCGCCTAGAACTTAGAATTAATTAAACCTAACTAACCTAAGGACATCACACACATCCATGCCCGAGGCAGTATTCGAACCTGCGACCGTAGCGGTCGCTCGGCTCCAGATTGTAGCGCCTAGAACCGCACGGCCACTCCGGCCGGCGCTAGATCAGGGCTGTACGGAAGGTGATCAAGTTGTTACCAGCCAAATGATACAATCAGCTGTTGAGTTCGATTGGTCGCTTGTGGCCGGTCGTTGTGATGAAGCAAAATGGCTTCCTTTCTCGCAAGTAACACTACCCAAATGCCATTCGCCGATTCCGATACGCTTCGAATACGTATTGGTCTAGGTCAAAATTTGAGACACGTATTTCTCATACGTGCCCATACGGCCGCTGAAGTGGTGAAAACCCTCCCGAAGAAAACTCTGTTCTTATCTTTCTGAGCACATATCGTCGAAAAATGTTGAATCATAATTTCCGTGGTTGCTACTACACTTTATATCTCTGCCATCACACGTTTAAACATTTCGATATATTTCGAAATCTTCCTCTCACGTCGTATTTTTTGAAACGGTGAAAAGTTTATGTGCAGTAAATCTAATATCGTATTTAACAACATATTCAACCACAGATGATAAAGTTACATGCCGAAGTCGCAGTAGTCAGATATAAGTTGGAATTACCCTTATGTACTGCTGTACGCGATCTGTCCGCCGTATGACGGTTGTCATACAAGGCGATAGTATTGTCTGACAGTGCAACCATAGAACACGGGCTCCTGAAGGACTTAATCGAAACAATAAGGTCTCGCTCTCTGTCAAGTCCGGGAATAACCAACATAGAGGTGGAGCGATTACTCCCGTTTCGTTTTTTCGTGGTCTTTATCTTATTTGTTTGTTGTTTGTTTTGTTTCGTTTCTTTGGTTGTTTGGTTGTGGATATTATGTTCGACATCTGCTTTGTTATTTTACAGTATTTAGGTGCTGTTGCATTATCTTTGATATTCAGTGCAATAATTGGCGACGTTGTATTATCCATTACAAAGAAGTGCTGCATACACACACATTTTGTGCACCACACACATCTGATTATTGCAATATTATTGAACAATTTATAGCATGTAAATGGTTCAAATGGCTCTAAGCATTATGGGACTTAACATCTGAGGTCATCAGTCCCCTACACTTAGAACTACTTAAACCTAACTAACCTGAGGACATCACACACATCCATGTCCGAGGCGGTAGCTAAACATCCGCAAACCATTTAATAGCGAGTTCTGATGTTAACTTACCAGATGTTGAAGCAAATGCAAAAATATTATCGGCTTTTTACATAGTTTGTTGAATAATGGGTCCAAACTGGCCACCTGTTTCGTGCAGGACTATGAGCAAAGGAGATTGTAGAGTACCACTTGAAGAGAGGATGGGCTGTATCATGTAGCTATGGGTTAACGGACTCAACGACCGAGCGAGACATTCAGTTTTTAGTGTTCCCTTAAGGAATACACTCTGTGACCAAAATGGTGCTGCAACAGAGGACTACAGACTAAAGACCGAAATACTAAATGACTTTTTCCAAAGCTGTTTCACAGAGGAAGACTGCACTGTAGTTCCTTCCCAAGATTGTTGCACAGATGATATCGAAATAGATGACAGAGGGATAGAAAAACAATTAAAAACGCTCAAAAGAGGAAAGGCCGCTGGACCTGATGGGATACCAGTTCGATTTTACACAGAGTACGGCAAGAAACTTGCCCCCCTTCTTGCAGCGGTGTACCGTAGGTCTCTAGAACAGCGTAGCGTTCCAAAGGATTGGAAAAGGGCACAGGTCATCCCCGTTTTCAAGAAGGGACGTCGAACAGATGTGCAAAACTATAGACCTATATCTCTAACGTCGGTCAATAATGACTTTTCTGGAGACTAGAAATTTACTCTGTACGAATCAGCATGGGTTTCGAAAAAGACGATCGTGTGAAACCCAGCTCGTGCTATTCGGCCAAGAGACTCAGAGGGCCATAGACACGGGTTCCCAGGTAGATGCCGTGTTCCTTGACTTCCGCAAGGCGTTCGATACAGTTCCCCACAGTCGTTTAATGAACAAAGTGAGAGCATATGGACTATCAGACCAATTGTGTGATTGGATTGAAGAGTTCCTAGATAACAGAACGCAGCATGTCATTCTCAATGGAGAGAAGTCTTCCGAAGTAAGAGTGATTTCTGGTGTGCCGCAGGGGAGTGTCGAAGGACCGTTGCTATTCACACTATACGTAAATGACAACATCAGAAGTTCACTTTTTGAGGATGATGCTGTAGTATATCGAGAGGTTGTAACAATGGAAAAGTGTACTGAAATGCAGGAGGATCTGCAACGAATTGACGCATGGTGCAGGGAATGGCAATTGAATCTCGATGTAGACAAGTGTAATGTGCTGCGAATACATAGAAAGAAAGATCCTTTATCATTTAGCTGCAATATAGCAGGTCAGCAATTGGAAGCAGTTAACTCCATAAATTATTTGGGAGTAGACATTAGGAGTGATTTAAAATGGAATGATCATATAAAGTTGATCGTCGGTAAAGCAGATGCCAGACCGAAATTCATTGGAAGAATCCTAAGGAAATGCAATACGAAAACAAAGGAAGTAGGTTACAGTACACTTGTTCACCCACTGCTTGAATATTGCTTACCAGTGTGGGATCCGTACCAGATATGGTTGATAGAAGAGATGGAGAATATCCAACGGAGAGCAGCGCGTTTCGTTACTGGATCATTTAGTAATCGCGAAAGCGTTACGGAGATTATAGATAAAATACAGTGGAAGACTCTGCAGGAGAGACGCTCAGTAGCTCGGTACGGGCTTTTGTTGAAGTTTCGAGAACATATCTTCACCGAGGAGTCAAGCAGTATATTGCTCCCTCCTACGTATATCTCGCGAAGAGGATAAAATCAGAGAGATTAGAGCCCACACAGAGGCATACCGACAATCTTTATTTCCGTGAATAATACGAGACGGGAATAGAAGGGAGAGTCGACAAATGTACTCAAAGTACCCTCCGCCACACACCGTCGTGTGACTTGTGGAGTATGGACGTAGATGTAGAAGTAGATAGGGTATGACCTTCATGTGTCTCGAAATTAAATCCAGATTGATCCGAATTGTAAACATTTTCCTCTCCTAATGGTGCAATATTCGATTTTACTTTTGCATTAGCTTGTTCTACTAATAGTTCTTTATTGGTTAATTGTTTCTGAGTAACAAATTTATTAATCTTTCTGGAAATAATTCTATGCCTCACTTTAGAGTGGGTAACCCATTTCGTAGATGCCGTGAATAGGTGGCGCGACAAATTAACTTCATCTCTCACCCTCAAAGCCCATTATTTCAGATCCAAGTCATGAACAGGTAGTGATTTATCGCATGCCTTCTGGAACTGTTCCAGTACATATTTGAAAATCTGTAATAATTTTTCGCTTCGTGTCCCACCTTCAGTGACTTTTGTTTCCCATCCATATAGTGCTTTTGTATCCTTACCCTTTCTGAAATTATGATGAACTGCTTTTAAATTTTTATTCCTCTTCTATCCACTGCGTTTTTTATATTTCAAATCTATTACCATTGTACTCTTCTTACTGCCTTCCACAAAATCCTGCCGGCTGAAGTGGCCGAGCGGTTCTAGGCGCTACAGTCTGGAACCGCGTGACCGCTACGGTCGCAGGTTCGAATCCTGCCTCGGGCATGGATGTGTGTGATGTCCTTAGGTTAGTTAGGTTTAAGTAGTTCTAAGTTCTAGAGGACTGATGACCTCAGAAGTTAAGTCCCATAGTGCTCAGAGCCATTGGGCCACAAAATCCTCATAATCCTCTTCAAACACATCTTCCACTGTGATAGCCTCAGGAAAAACACTTTTGTCATCATAGGTCAAAGTTCTGTAACTGTCTACAGATAAATCGGTGTTGATGGACTCTTTAATCATATTCGCTAAATGTAATGCGAACGATGTTTCTTTGTCGGTAGTGACAGAGTCGATATCGTATTTCGGATAATCGAAGCTTGTGTAACAGGTGTAATAAATTCTTTGGATTCATCGTGCTGTATTGGGAATAAACGTGTATACACTCAATCTGTTACATCGGTGTACGCCATTTGATTTCAATCCGACGTTCGATCTGCAAATTCCGGGCTCCTGTTTATGGGAGCGGTGATTACCGAATGCACCTGTACGCACGCAGTTGGAGTACATGCACACTAATGCGAAACTCTCCTACCGTCTCGGCCGTTCAACACTTCCTCATCATCGTGTTCCTGCCGAGCGATTCGGAGTCCATATTTGGCCTGCTGCATGAAATGTATTGGCGTAAACACGAGGCGGGCATGCGCGTGTCTGCTGAGGTCTTGGATAGACCAAGTGCGTTGTGCTCTCGTCGTCGCCATCCACCACCCCCACACACCCCGGAATTACACGGTCGCAGTACAAGTCACAACATACATGTGGCCACAATAAATCCATATTAATGCTTCCTACATGCACATAGTTACCGCAGCCTTTGTAATAATTTACATTGTGGATTGGTCTTGTTCGTAATACGCTCTTCTGGCGATCTATCGCAAAATACCTGGAATAGGGAAATAAGGACGTACATCGTGTAACGATTCATCATGTGTTCTCCATACACTTTACTGATCCGACGATAGATTCCAGCCACTTTCATGCCTTTAGCACTAAGAAAACGAATCACAGCGCGTATTTCGCAGTTGGCGGAATGAGGCATTCAAATACTCAGAAAGAAATCAACACGCTGATAGACTCGTAATAGTGTAATGGCGGGTTTGGTTTGCCTAGTGTGCGTGAGGTATACATCGCGCATGCGCCAAGTTCAGACCGTGGCACTGCAGTGGCGGAATTTCGGAACGGTACTTACTTTAGAAACACACCTCGTATATGGTTATTGTTTCACTTTTATTTGTATTTTAATATGACTACGCAAGCACAATCACTAACTGTCTCTCTTCGAATTGGACAATAGCTTTCAAACAACTACAAACAAAAGCAGATCAGGTGTTCGAAAGAATAGTCAAACGAGTGAAGTAACTTGCCTCGATCCGCTAAGCGTCTGTGGAAAAAAACCAAACTGCCACTTTATGGTTTTTGGCGAACACATTGCAGAGAAACGGAGATCTCTGCCAACATTTATGTCCGCTCACTACCAGAAAATGATAAGCACTCCCATTTTCTTGGCAGAGATGTAAACTTTTAATGTCTCCTGCACAATAATTACTAAGCAGCTCTTTACCGTTCCATCAACCACAAGTGAGGAAACAGTCATGTCACCATTTTGCACGACCGTCGTTTCTTTTGAGAATAATGAGGACCAGGAAAAATCGTAAAACGCCTATACAGGGTTTTCATAGAGTCCCGCTATCGTTTGAAAGCAGCATTACTTGGAAACCATTAGGGACAGAGAATCGTGCATTGTTGTAAAACGTGTAGCTACTCTGAAAGCTTTTTCTTTTGCTCTTTGTAGATTTGACTTGGAGTGCATGAAAATGGCGACAGACTAGAAGAAGGCCAACGGAGGTAATAGAAGCATAATGGAGACGCTAAAAATCTTTAACGTGAAATGACGTTCCTCTAAGTAGACATACCCTGTAACTCAAGCACGTGTTGACAACAGTGCAAACTTTTCAACGTAGCCCCCAGAAGTCAATTCTTCCTGCATCATGCGAATTATAGGAAGCAAGATCAAATGTGTCACATTAGCTCTTACACCTTTTGCGTGCAAAGTGCAAACGGTCCAACCATTACAACCAAACGATCGTCCTATGCGGTATGCATTCGCTGGCTTCGATAAATGCTTACAATGACTGACTGAAAAAAGTCAATTTTTTGATGATGCAATGTTCTCCATTGCTGGACATGTGAATCGCCCCAGCATTACGATTCGGGGCTCTGAAAATACACGCGAACATACCCGTGATAGCCTGTATGTTTGGTGTAGCTCAATGCGCGATAGGACGGTAGACTGTTTTCCTTCGCAGAGAGAAACATAGGGGGAAACGTTTATCCGGATATACTAGTACTGTTCCTGTTATCACAGATAATGCATTTCCTGAGAGATGGGAGGGTCGTGGTGGTTCCATCGCATGGCCCCTGCAGAGCTGTGTCACGCCATTAGACGTCTTTTTGTTGGGTTACGTCAAGCATCCCATTGACACAACACCTATCAGTGACATCACTACCCTTCACGCTCAGATCCATGAAGCAATCAGAACTCCTGACGCTGCAAAACTGACCTGTACGACGGGCAGAGCTCAAATTAACGCCTTGATGGTGTACAAGCGACGATTTTTTTCCCTTTATTGACATTTTATTCCCCTTGCTCCATATGGGCACGGCGTGGGATGTCAGTGGATGCAGGTAACCGCTCTTTAGCCACACGAGAGAAAAGATTTTAAAATATAGTAAAAACGGGACATGGCAGTTGACGAAATAAATGTTTGACGTAATAAAAAGACACAGATACAGTGACACAATTTAAAACATAAAAGGCAGATTAGATGATTAATCAAAACATTGATACAGATGGATACTAGAAGGTATCAGATAGATTATATAATGGTAAGACAGAGATTTAGGAACCAGGTTTTAAACTGTAAGACATTTCCAGGGGCAGATGTGGATTCTGACCACAATCTATTGGTTATGAACTGCAGATTGAAACTGAAGAAACTGCAAAAAGGTGGGAATTTAAGGAGATGGGACTTGGATAAACTGAAAGAACCAGAGGTTGTAGAGAGTTTCAGGAAGAGCATAAGGGAAAAATTGACAGGAATGGGGGAAAGAAATACAGTAGAAGAAGAATGGTTAGCTCTGAGGGATGAAGTAGTGAAGGCAGCAGACGATCAAGTAGGTAAAAGAGGGCTAATAGAAATCCTTGGGTAACAGAAGAAATATTGAATTTAATTGATGAAAGGAGAAAATATAAAAATGCACCAAATGAAGCAGGCAAAAAGGAATACAAACGTCTCAAAAATGAGATCGACAGGAAGTGCAAAATGGCTAAGCAGGGATGGCTAGAGGACAACTGTAAGGATGTAGAGGCTTGTCTCACTAGGGGTAAGATAGATACTGCCTACAGGAAAATTAAAGAGACCGTTGGAGAGAAGAGAACCACTTGTATGAATATCAAAAGCTCAGATGGAAACCCAGTTCTAAGCAAAGAAGGGAAGGCAGAAAGGTGGAAGGGGTATATAGAGGGTCTATACAAGGGCGATGTACTTGAGGACAATATTATGGAAATGGAAGAGGATGTAGATGAAGACGAAATGGGAGATACGATACTGCGTGAAGAGTTTGACAGAGCACTGAAAGACCTGAGTCGAAACAAGGCCCCGGGAGTAGACAACATTCCATTAGAACTACTGATGGCCTTGGGAGAGCCAGTCCTGACAAAACTCTACCATCTGGTGAGCAAGATGTATGAGACAGGCGAAATACCCTCAGACTTCAAGAAGAATGTAATAATTCCAATCCCAAAGAAAGCAGGTGTTGACAGATGTGAAAATTACCGAACTATCAGTTTAATAAGTCACAGCTGCAAAATACTAACGCGAATTCTTTACAGACGAATGGAAAAACTGGTAGAAGCGGACCTCGGCGAAGATCAGTTTGGATTCCGTAGAAATGTTGGAACACGTGAGGCAATACTAACCTTACGACTTATCTTAGAAGAAAGATTAAGGAAAGGCAAATCTACGTTTCTAGCATTTGTAGACTTAGAGAAAGCTTTTGACAATGTTAACTGGAATACTCTCTTTAAAATTCTGAAGGTGGCAGGGGTAAAATAAAGGGAGCGAAAGGCTATTTCCAATTTGTACAGAAACCAGATGGCAGTTATAAGAGTCGAGGGGCATGAAAGGGAAGCAGTGGTTGGGATAGGAGTGAGACAGGGTTGTAGCCTCTCCCCGATGTTATTCAATCTGTATATTGAGCAAGCAGTAATGGAAACAAAAGAAAAATTCGGAGTAGGTATTAAAATTCATGGAGAAGAAGTAAAAACTTTGAGGTTCGCCGATGACATTGTAATTCTGTCAGAGACAGCAAAGGACTTGGAAGAGCAGTTGAACGGAATGGACAGTGTCTTGAAAGGAGGATATAAGATGAACATCAACAAAAGCAAAACGAGGATAATGGAATGTAGCCGAATTAAGTCGGGTGATGCTGAGGGAATTAGATTAGGAAATGAGACACTTAAAGTAGTAAAGGAGTTTTGCTGTTTAGGGAGTAAAATTACTGATGATGGTCGAAGTAGAGAGGATATAAAATGTAGACTGGCAATGGCAAGGAAAGCGTTTCTGAAGAAGAGAAATTTGTTAACATCGAGTATAGATTTAAGTGTCAGGAAGTCGTTTCTGAAAGTATTTGTATGGAGTGTAGCCATGTATGGAAGTGAAACATGGACGATAACTAGTTTGGACAAGAAGAGAATAGAAGCTTTCGATATGTGGTGCTACAGAAGAATGCTGAAGATAAGGTGGGTAGATCACGTAACTAATGAGGAGGTATTGAATAGGATTGGGGAGAAGAGAAGTTTGTGGAACAACTTGACTAGAAGAAGGCATCGGTTGGTAGGACATGTTTTGAGGCATCAAGGGATAACAAATTTAGCATTGGAGGGCAGCGTGGAGGGTAAAAATCGTAGAGGGAGACCAAGAGATGAATACACCAAGCAGATTCAGAAGGATGTAGGTTGCAGTAGGTACTGGGAGATGAAGAAGCTTGCACAGGATAGAGTAGCATGGAGAGCTGCATCAAACCAGTCTCAGGACTGAAGACCACAACAACAACAACAGATGAAATGAAAAGAGAATGTTTCACGAATGATGAAAAACAGAGGGACAGAACCATAAGTTAAATGAAGTACGAAGCCAGTGTCAAGAAGTGAGTGGGCTTAGCCTGCCAGGAGGGGGTTATCATAGGGATGTAGCAGTTGGGGTAGTGACTAAGGGGGAGTCTGTGTGGGCAGATGGATAGAGGAGGAACTCGGAAGAGTGAAGAAGGACCAAGGATTAGGATATGAGTGGAGAGGAGTTGAGAGGAAGGGAGTCTGAGTGGGGATGCTGTGATGGGTTATTTCAGATGTGGTAGGATTGGTATACATCAGGGTGGATTTCATGGTCACGGAAGGAAAAGCGATTAAAGTTTGGTTGGAAGACGATGTGGAGAGTGTGGAGTCGTAGCGTTGGGCGAATGTAGTGGTAGAAGTGTGACAGAGGTTCAAATGGTTCAAACGGCTCTGAGCACTATTGGACTTAACTTCTGAGGTCATCAGTCCCCTAGAACTTAGAACTACTTAAACCTAACTAACCTAAGGACAGGATTGGAACCTGAAACCGTAGCGGTCGCGCGTTTCCAGACTGTAGCGCCTAGACTAATGACCTCAGAAGTTAAGTCGCATAGTGCTCAGAGCCATTTTTGTAGCGCGTAGAACCGCTCGGCCACACTGGCCGGCTGTGACAGAGGGCCAGGAGCGGTGAGCAAGGGAAGAAACTAAGGGGTGGGTAGTGTCGAGTTTGTGGGTAATGTAGGATATTTGGAGATGTTAAGATGGAATAGTAGAGAGGGCAATTTTATAAGTTGGATGTCGGTGGGGAAGGATAAACGGATTCGAAACGCTAGGCTGAGTGCATCGCGTTTAAGCATCTGAAGGGCGTGATAAGAATGAGGAGCGGAAGTTCATGCCACATTTGTATAGCAGAGGATAGGTCAGATCAGGGATTTATAGGTGTGAGAGGATTGTGGAAGGGTGCAATCCCCACGTTGGGCCGGTTAGTAGTTTTGGCAATTTCAGTCTGTTGTGGGATTTCTGTTGAATTTTTAGTAGATGGGGCTTCCATGTTAGTCGGCGATCTAATGTTAGTCGGAGATATTTTAATGTGTTAGTTAACTGGATAGGGTTGTCGCAAATGGTAAGGTAATAGTCGTGGGGATCAGGCTGTGGGTGGTTCAGTCTATAAGTATTGCCTGCGTTTTGTTAGGGTTGATTTTGAGGAGCGTCTGGTTGCACCAGGAGGTCAACTAATTGAGATGGAGCTGGAGGGCAGAGGGGGAGGAAGGCAGTGTCATCAGTATAAAGGAGCAGATGCAAAGGAGGGCGACTTGCGCGTATTGGCAGCCTAGAAGCCTGCAAGACAGGGGAGAGGACAGAAGAACCTTGGGGCACGCCTGCAGTGGGATGGAAGATATGGGATTTGGTGTTGTTGATGGTGACATAAGATGGGCATTTAGAGAGAAAGGAGACGATGAGGCTGATATAATTTATGGAAAGAGCGATTGTCTGGATCTTAAAGAGGAGCGCAGAATGGCGTACATGGTGGTAAGCTTCCTCAAGATCAAGGGAGACAAAAATGGCGGATTTGCTGTTGTTGATATGGTGGGAGAGGAGATGAGTACAGTACAGGAGTTGGTAATGGGAGGAAAAGTTGGGACAGAAGCAACATTGATGGACAGGAGTGGATAGGTGTTGTTGTAGGTGTTTATGGATATGTCAGTATAGAAAGGACTCGAGGACCTTGCTGAACATGGAGGTGAAGCTGATGGGATGGTTACAGGAGGTGTCAGTGTTAGGTTTATTAGGTTTCACGAAGAGGAAGATTCAACAGGTTTTCCACTGCTCAGTATAGAAACCTATGTGGATGATTATGTTGTAAAGGACGGAGAGGAAGGAGAGGGGGTATTCTTTTACGTATCTGAAGTGATGCAGTCGTGTCTGGGAGACGTGGTGCGTTTGTGACGGAGCATCTGTTGAATGTCTTGTGTTATTCGAGTATTGAGTTCTGTCTGTGGCATGTTGTCGAGATACTGGAAGCTAAGGGCAAGAAGTGGGAGGGAAGAATTGCTACCTACGTGGACAGTCAGGAAGTGGGAGGGAAGAATTGCTACCAACGTGGACAGTCAGGAATAAGGAGTAATCGAAGTAGAGGTCATGAAGCTGTCAGAGAGGTAGGACGTAAAATGGTTGGCTTTGCGTAAGTAGTTGGGGAGAGAGTGATTATCGTGCTCGAGGGAGTAGGGAACATGGTTGTTGCCACTAAGGCAGTGAAATGCTTTCCAGTGCCTAGAAGAGTTTATGGGCAGTTGATATTGACGTTTGTACACGTTTGGCGCCAAACGCGGCGTTTCTTTACAGTCAGCAGTTCGGATGTGTCATAATTGTTGGTGGCATGTAAGTGTGTCTCGGTCATGGGTCTGCAGGAAGGATCGGTTCAGGTGGCAGGAGAGCATGTGGGGTAGTGTGGTTAGATGGGCTTCGTCAGAATGTGATGAGTTATGGCGTTTGACAAAGTCTTTTGTAGGAAGATGGCAGCATGGTTCACGTTATGGGGGTCTTTGAAGACTAAGGGATGGCTTCAAAGTTGGTGGCAATGATTTCCCTGCAGCTACTCCAGTTGGTACCGGAGTAGTCGTAGATTCTTTCGGAAGAGGCAGGAGGAGTGAGTGCACGGGTAGGATGTGCAATGTAGGGGATGGTAAGTAGGACAGTGAGATGGTCGCGTCTGATGGTAGTCGAAGACTGCTGCAGTAATGCGTCCAAGGAGGTTAGGAGAGGCGAGGATAAAATCGGGAGTGGAATTGCTTTGAGGGCGAATATGTAGTGGGGGAGGGAATATAATACCGTGGAGGAAGTCAGTACACCAATGCCCCTCCTGGAGTTCAGCATGGGACCAGCTATGAATGTTAAGGTCAGTGGCAATAATATGCTTTGAAAAGGTATTGTCTATATGAGTGAGGAAGTCATATGGAATGGGATGATCTGGTCCTATACAGATAGTTGCACAGGTAACAGTTATGGTTTTGAGGAAGAGAGTGAGAAGAAGGTGTTCAGCAGGAGTGTTGTAGAGGGGTTATGGTCAATTGGGGAGGTTCTTGTGGTGGCCAATAGCAACTCCGCCTCGGGCCTTGAGGAGCGGATTATCTGATCGCTGGAGAACGCATGATGGAGTCCAGATAATATGATGAGGTTGAAGGAAGGTTTCATTCAGGATGAAGACATCAGTATGATGTTGGGAGAGGGTGTGTGTGAAGAGGTGTTTGGCCATCAGCACTTATTTTGCTGCTCAAATAGCAAAACTTATCTACTTGTTTGTGTGTTTCACTTCTTATTCGATTCCCTTAGCATCAGCTGATTTAATTTGAGTACATTCCATTATCGTTATTTTGCTTTCGTTGATGTTAATTTTTATATCCTCCTTTCAAGAAACTGTCCGTTCCATTCAACTGCTTTTCCAAGTCCTTTGCTGTCTCTGACAGAATTACAGTGTCATCGGCAAACCTCAAAGTTTTTATTTCTACTCCCAGGGCTTTCATTCCTACTCCAATTTTTTCTTTGGTCTCTTTTACTACTTGTTCAACGTACATCTTGAATAACATCGGGGATAGGCTACAACCCTGTCTCACTCCCTTTCCAACGTCTGCCTCTTTTTCATGCACCTCAACTCTTATAACTGCCGTCTGGTTTCTGTTTACAAGTTGTAAATAGCCTTTCGCTCCCCGTATTTTACCCCTGCTTCAGAATTTCAGAGATATGCAATGTTAATAAAGTTTGCTTTATTCAGAAAGCTTTAAGAGTTTTCACACAAAAAATCCGGAGGAGTTACTTTTCAGCACGTCTTCATGTCTACTGACTGCTTGTTGGTGCTGTAACTTTTGTATCAGATGATGGGTGTAAAGCCGAAACCAGTTATCAATTTTAATAAAGCAGTACAGAGTCAAGATAATGACTTTTACAATCTAAGTGGACTCTAAGGTCCTCGCTAAGTCCAAGTGACCTCATTTCGCGAATTTAAATTACCATCGTAACTGATGACAGTGCAGCAGTGACGGAATTAAAAACCTTAAATAATTAATAAACACAAGTGGAACAAACGAGAAAAAATCATTAGCATTAAACTCGAAAAACCAACGCCTATTTAACAATTTAAATTAAATAGGACTACCATCACAGACCGTAGCAAAATCAATAAAATTCTGCAACTATAGGATTTCCTACTATATGAGGAACATCACAGCCCAGTATATTTTGAATCGTAAAGATATGACCCAGTTACTAACCAAGAGTCGAATATCGAAGATTACCTATCCTGATTCTTAAGTAAGTCTTATATTGGACAATCGGGCAGAGATATAGCAAATAGGCAGACTGAACGTGAACGCAATTGGTAGGTTGCAGAATTACGACTCCACAGTTGCTGAGCATGTGTTGTGAAGGTCACATACCAGCCAGAGTCTTATGTCCTCCACTTGGCAAATAAAGACTGAAAACTCAATCTTCTGGAAGCCGTGGAACTCAGGATACATTTGGTCCACATTCCTGATTTATTATTAAATGACCAAACACAACTCAATACTTCTCCTCTTCTAAACTTCACTGAATCTTACAGTTTTCCAATGCTTCCCGCGCTGAGTTCTATTTTATGTCTCCATTTTTCCTGTCCTTATTTGCTTTATCCTTATTGTCTGTGTACTCCATATATTTTGTTGTTAGAATGGCCATTTCTGTCTTGTATTTTTCTCTGAATCACGTTCCAAGTGTAGCAAGTCTGCAAGCTATTCTTCAGCACTCTGGTGCTGTACTAATTTTATTTTATTTGGATCATTAATTGAAATTGTTAAATAGGCCTCGATTTATTCGAGTTTGGTATTAATATTTTTCTGCTTTGTTCCCTTTATATTTATTTGCTGTTTATCGTTTTAACTGGATTGCCACTACACTGTGAACGATAACTTCCGTATCTCACTCTCGATGTGTAGCATGTTTTTCGGTGTTATTCATGAATAATCTGCACCCCTTGACGACAAAATAAATACTGTAGAACATACACAGTAGCGATCTCTCCATTTATCATTTAAATAACTCAGTTGTCTTCTTGCTGAAAGCGATCTTTTGTACCATTTCCGATTCGGTTTTATGTTCTTCATATAAATTTAGCAAGAAGAGATAAATTAAGGAATCCCATCTCGACGATACCCATTCTCTTTCATTGAAAGGGCTTCTCACTTCACGGGATCCCGGGTTCGATTCCCGGCCGGGTTGGGGGTTTTCTCTGCCCGGGGTCTGGGTGTCTGAGTTGTCCTCATCCTTTCATCATAATCATCACCTGTGAGAGTGGCCAGATTGGATTGTGTAAAAATTGGACTGTATGCAAACTGGGACTGGGTGCTGATGACCGCGCAGTTGAGCGCCCCACATACTAAAACCATCATCATCATCATCATCATCAGCTTTTCACTTTACAGTCACATTCAGTGGTGGAGCTGTGCGACGCAGATAGGTGTGGCAGTGTCACGAGTGTCCAGTTACTTTGACTGGAACTAAACGGACTCAGTGCAGAAAGACTGGGGCCAAATGTACCGCTCGTGTGTGGCGGTCATAAGGTAAAGTCCATTTTATACAGCGATTTCCTAGTCGAGATCGTCTGTTCATGATGGGTGCGGGTCACGTGCCAGCGAGTAAATCAGCCGCCGACAACGACGCCTATGGGCGAGGCCAATGTTGCCCGACGCACTTTGCGAACACTCGGCTACGTCGGTAGCCAGCTGGGAAATCAGTATGTTAATGAAAAGGTACCCAATCAAGTCCTTAACCTTGTCGTATGTTTACGGGAGCTTGAGTGCATTTAAACGTCCAGCAGCGAAATATTAAACTGGTCGAAATAGTCACCCGTTCCCTGCTGGAGAGGGTAGTTGCAACTGGTAAGACCTGTAGTATGACGTGTTGTGGCGTACGTCACAGACCCCGTGTGTAGTTCAATGACTTCAGTGATCAATTGGCTGCCACGAGAGTGGAGTTATAAACCAGTGAGTACGCTGCAGGCTGTGCACAAGCAGAAAGGGGACAGTGACGTTGTCTGCTAATATCGAAAGAAAAACCTATTTCATTGCGCTCACTCATGTTACAGTAACGCATTTTGTGCTATTGAGTATTTTTTATCTTCATTTTCTTCCTCGAACGACTTTCACTATGACAAACTGCCTGTTAGCTTCCGTCTCAGGTTCTTCGACCGACGTTTGTTTGATGATTTTTCTGACGTTTCGTCAGCACAGGTGGCTGGCATTGTCAAAGTTTCACCCTCCATTGCTGGTGGTGAAATGGAGCCGAGCTCGCGGCCGCAGATTATACGAGGGGCGTTTGAAAAGTCCGCGCAAAGTCCGAGAGACGGCACCATCGGCGCGTATCGAGGTCATGTTTAGTTAGTAGCATCTACGGAAAGAATGCACACCAAATTTCAGCCATACTGGTCAATTTTTTTGTGTTTGGCATTCGTGTGAATCAAAGAAGTCGAGTGATTGTCAAAAAATGGACGAAAAATAATTTCGTGTGGTGATTAAACATTACTTTATGAAAGGCAAAACGCCTCAGGAAACTAAAGAGAAGCTTGATAAACATTATGGTGACTCTGCATCTTCGATTAGAACAGTTTATAAGTGGTTTCAAAATTTTCGGAGTGGCCATATGGGCACAAGTGATGCTGAACGTTCTGGACGCGCCTGTGGAAGTTATGACTCCAGAAATCATTGATAAAATCCATGATATGGTGATTTATGACAGAAGACTATAGGTGCGTGCGATTACTAGTGCTGTGGGCATCTCGAATGAACGGGTACATAAGATTTGGCACAAACATTTGGACATGAGAAAGCTATCCACAAGATGGGTTCCGTGATTGCTCACGCTTGACCAAAAACGGAATCGTGCGAAGTGTTGCAAGGATGATTTGCAGCTGTTCAAAAAGAATCCGCAGGACTTAAAGTGTCGTTTCGTCACTGTGGATGAAACATGGATACATTACTATACTCCTGAGACCAAACAACAATCTAAAAAATAGGTTACCAAGGGAGAATCTGCACCAAAAAGGGCGAAGACCATTCCTTCGGTCGGAAAGGTTATGGCGACTGTCTATTGGGATTCGCAAGGGATAATCCTCATCGATTATCTCGAAAAAGGTAAAACTATTACAGGTGCACATTATTCATCGTTATTGGACCGTTTGAAAACTGAGCTGCAAGAAAAACGCCGGTCTTTTCCATCACGACAATGCACCAGCACACAGCTCAGCAGTTGTGGTCGAAAAGTTAACGGAAATAGGATTCCAACTCGATTCACATCCCCCCTATTCTCCAGACTTGATTCCCTCGGACTATTATTTGTCCCCCAATTTGATGAAATGGCTGGCAGGACAAAGATTTTATTTAAACGAGGAGGTGATTGAAGCAGCTTATAGCTATTTTGCAGACTTGAACGATTCCTATTATTCGGAAGGGATCAACAAATTACAACAGCGTAGGACGAAGTGTATAAGTCTAAGAGGAGACTGTGTAGAAAAATAAAAAATGTTTGCCCCAAACACGTAAGTAGTTTTTATTTTTGCTCGGACTTTTCAAATGCCCCTCGAGTGTGTGTGGCGCGCCAAGGTCCAAGGGCTTCTCCGCGGTCCTTTTCGGTGCGGTTCTCCTCTTCCTACCTGCAACTGTCGTTCGCTGCAGCACGGGAGGCTGGTATCCATTCACCTCGAGGCTTTCTTCTTTCTTGTTGGAGCTATTCTCGTGTTTGTGTATTTCTGCAGCTTCTCTGAGCAAGCTGGTCTGATACCTCTTCTCTACAGCCAGAACTTCCGTGTGTCGGCGAATTTTACTATGCGATGGCGTCACGCAGTGCGTGCTCTGCTACGGGCGATTTCTCCACCTGCCCCAACCTGCAATGTCGCTTACGTTCTGTGACCCTGGTGTTGATTGATCGTCCATTCATTCCGACATAAACTTTTCCGCAAGTGCATGGTATGCCGTGTATTCCCGACATTGCAAGTGGGTCCCTTTTCTCCTTTGCCGATCTGAGACACACTTTCGTCTTCTTTGTCGGTTTGTTAAATAGTCTTTACGCTGTGTTTGCGCAATATACGGCCGATTCTGACCATCGTTCTTTGACTTTATGGCAGAAAAGCCGTATCCGACATTTCTTTCTCCGATATGAAACTTTGCCTAGTGTTTAACTCTCTTACACCTCTACACTGAAGTGCCAAAGAAACTGGTATAGGCATGGGTATTCAAATACAGGGATGCGTAAACAGGCTGCGGTCGCCAGCGCCTATATAAGACAACAAGTGTCTGGCGCAGTTGCTAGGTCGTTTACTGCTGCTACAATGGCAGATTATAAAGATTTAAGTGAGTTTGAACGTGGTGCTATAGTCGCCTCACGAGCGATGGAACGCAGCATCTCCGAGGTAGCAATGAAGTGGGGATTTTATCTTACGACTATTTCACGAGTGCACCGTCAATATGAGGAATCAGGTAAAAGGAATCCGGTAAAACATCAAATCTCCAACATCTCTGTGGCTGGGAAAACATCCTGCAAGAATGGGACCAACGACAACTGAAGAGAATCGTTAACGTGACAGAAGTGCAAACTTTCCGCATATTGCTGCAGATTTCAATGCTGGACCATCAACAAGTGTCGACGTGCGAACCGTTCAACGAAACATCATCGATATGGGCTTTCGGAGCGGAAGGCCCACTCGTGTACCCTTGATGACTGCACGACGCAAAGCTTTACGCCTCGCTCGGACCCGTCAACACTAACATTGGACTGTTGATGACTGGAAACATGTTGCCTAGGCGGACGAGTCTCGGTACAATTTGTGTGTAGACAACGTCATCAATCCATGGACCCTGCATGTCAGCAGGGAATTGTTCAAGCTCTGTAACGGTGTGGGGCGTGTGCAGCTGAAGTGGTATAGGACCCTTGATACGTCTAGATACGACTCTGACAGGTGTCACGTGCTGTGTTGGCAGAAGAGCCAACACCGTGTTGCTAGAGGCGGCCGAAATGCACGCGTTTAATTACACGCAGACTGGCGTGAGGTCTGGAACAGTTAAATGTAATTAATATAGCCAATAAGGTACGCTGTTGCTGGAATACTTAACTTTAATCCATAATCGGTGTACATCGCTCTTGACGGTACATTCATATGCTCAATATAAACTGGTAATGGCGCCTTGCTAGGTCGTAGCAAATGACGTAGCTGAAGGCTATGCTAACGTCTCGGCAAATGAGAGCGTATTTGTCAGTGTAGCATCGCTAGCAAAGTCGGCTGTACAACTGGGGCGGGTGCTAGTACGTCTCTCTAGACCTACCGTGTGGTGGCGCTCGGTCTGCAATCACTGACAGTGGCGACACGCGGGTCCGACGTATACTAATGGTCCGCGGCCGATTTAAAGGCTACCACCTAGCAAGTGTGGTGTCTGGCGGTGACACCACATCACGTATGCAAGCATCCTGTCTGATCACCTGTATCCATTCATGTCCATTGTGAATTTGGGCAGACTTGGGCAACTCCAGCAGAACAGTGCGATATTCCATAAGTCCAGAATTACTACAGAGATGCTCCAGGAACACTCTTCTGAGTTTAAACACTTCTGCTGGCCACTAAAGAGTCCAGACTTGAGCATTATTGAGCATATCTGGGATGCCTTGCAACGTGCTGTTCAGAAGAGACCTCCACCCTTCGTACTCTTACGGATTTATGGACAGCCCTGCAGGACTCATGGTGTTAATTCCCTCCAGCACTAATTCAGGCATTAGTCGAGTCCAAACCACGTCGTGTCGCAGCACTTCTGCGAGCTCGTCTGGGCCCTACACGATATTAGGCAGGTGTACCGGTTTCTTTGCCTCTTCAGTGATATATAACTGGTGGAGTATTCATTGCTCCACAGAACGCGTTCCAGGTGTTGAGTTTCGCGTCAGAAGTGCTGCGGCTCATTTGAGTTTGTGCCACACATTCCAAGAGTGATGGTCACAATCGGTCGTATACTGTGTAAACACTGCGGAAAGACTATTTATAAACCGACAAAGAAGACAAAAGCCTGTCTCATATCTGCAAAGGAGAAAGGGGACTCACTTGCAATATCGGTAATATACCATTTATCATTCGCACGCCGATAACTTTATGTTGGAATGAATGGACGTCCAATCAACACCAGGATCATAGAACGCAAGCGACATTGTAGGCTGGGGCAGATGGCTAAATCGGCCGTCGCAGAGCACGCCCTCTGTGAGGTCGACCACATAATAAAATTAGCCGACACGAAATTTCTGGCTGTAGAGGAGAGCTATCTCATCCTCTTGTTCAGAGAAGCTTTTGAAATGCACAAACACGAGAGTAGCTCCAACAAGAAAGAATAACGCCTCAGGGTGAACGGATCCCGGCTTCCCGTGCTGCAGTGAACGACCATTTCAGGTAGCAAGAGGAGAACTGGACCGGAAATGATCACGGAAATTTGTGGTAAGGTCTTATGGGACCATCGGTCATCGGTCGCTAAGTTTACACACTACTTAATGTACCTTAAACTAACTTACTCTAAGGACAACACACACATCCATATCCTAGGGAGGACTCGAACCTCTGACGGGGGGAGTCGCGCGGACCGTGACATGGCGCCCTAGACCGTGCGGCTACCCCGCGCGGCCCGCCCTTGGACGTTTGTGCGCCAGACACAAATAATCTGCGGCCGCGAGCTCGGCTCCAGCCCACCACCAGCAGTGGAGGGCGAAGCTTTGACAATGCCCGCCACTCCGGCTGGCAAAAAGTCAGAAAAATCATCAAATAAACGTCACTCGAAGAACCCAAGACAGAAGCCAACAGGCAGTTTGTCAAGAAGTGGTTACAAAAGCCTTAAAAATTTTGGAGTTCCACTGAATTTCTGTACCTATCATGCGCGCATGTATAGAGAAGCAATAGAGATTCACAAACATCATAATAATTTTAATAGAAAAGAGGAAGTTTTTAAGTTGGACAAAATGTGGATGTCGACGTTGTACCAGCAAAATGACAATCGATTACTCTTAATCGAGAAGGATGACTCCTTCCAAAGATAGGCATACCGTCGGCATCACGCGACGAATAGTGGTGGCCTCTATGCGCTCTATAAACGCGAGAGTACCTGGAGCCTCAGTGGAAGTAGCCGGACGACCTCAGAAGATGTTTCCCGCAGATGGAGACGAAACGTTAGGTGGAAATTTTATACATCGACTACGGCCTCTCAGCCCGGAAGTTTCAACTGAACAGTTGTCTATCTGATCATTCAAATTTTACTGGTTATAGCTCACAACTAAGAGGTTAAGGAGACAAGGTTTATGATTCCGAGAAATATATTTGATATAAATATTTCATATCTAATTTTATTGCGTCTGCACTAGACAGATTTATTTTCACGCTGGTCAGTTACCGGTACAGAAAACATGGACACTCGGTCAAGAACATGGACGGTCCAGTCGTCGAACACAAGAAAGTACATACTTCGGGAACACTATCCACATCGAGTCTATCAAGTAACCACATATTAGTCTTAAGCAACTACACAGTCCATCCGAAATCGACAGGGGTTCAGAGTGTAAAAGTTTGTGCCTCATGTCGAAGCACCATGCTGACGTTGACCTCGGTATGCAGCGTAGAGTGGGGAGTGGGCGAGCCTTACATTTAGGCCCAATTTGTAGTCGTGATGTGAGGTACGCAGGTAGATTCCAACGAGCTGTCTGAAGCGGATTAGGCTGTAATGCACTCATAGTACGCCTTGGGTGTACAGTGCTACGATCACGCACGTTCTAGAGCGTCTTTCGTATTAAGTTGGCTAACTTACGTTTCTCCTCTTTCATAAGGAAATGAGCGTAGTGGAGGCAGTGGCGAAATTGGGAGAGCAAATCAAGAAGGAGAAAATTCGTCCACCCTGAGTGAGTTGCTTCTGACACGCAACAAGGCGACTACAGTAGGCCTCTCTTTTCAAATTCTGGCAGCATTTGTTTTATAGCCTGCGTATACTGAGCGCTCGCGAAGGTGTTTCTGTTGGCAGCACTGTCACTTTCGTTCAGAGACGCTTCCACATCGAATCTAGTTTCGTCTTGAGTACGCACGATTGGTAGCACTGCTACTGCCGAAAAAACGGCGTACAGTGCATGCGCCTCGAAATCCTCCAGTAGCTCCTCAAAGGACATCTGTTTGTCCGAACTGATACCAATATCGTCCATCACCTCGATTAAATGGCTGTGGTACTCTTTCAGAAGATCTGTTAAATGATTGGCGTACACTTCTTCCGTAAGGCTTGTGTGAGTAAAATATTGCAAGTCAATCGAAGGTGAACCGTACGAAGACAACTGGAAATCGAGTAGGACCACGTCTTGGACGACTTCTGCAGCGTATTTGAACATGATGTTGTTGACCCAGGTATCTGCGTGGGTTAGCACACGAAACTTACCCTTCCGTTCCGTTAAGTCAGCTAGCCGTGGAAATATGCTTTCTGCGAGAGTTCGTAACCTCGGCGCATACTCTGAGTACGATCCGTCTAACGTGTCCAACTGATCCGCGAGTAACCTGCAGCCCTGTTTCAAGAAGGTCTCCACATGTTGCGCCGTAGGTCCGTGGAACGACTTGAAGACCAGGTAGTTGTCCAGAGCCGATGGGTCCTGCTCGAACAGCTTGACGGAGGCCGCGTGGAACTCAGCCAGTTTCCTGACCACGAGTTTGGAGTGGGCCAAATCGAGTCCGCTGCACCTCTTCGCCAGCGCGAACCCACTGGCCTTCAAGTCCTCGAGAATCAGATAGCTGACCGGCTGCCTCCCAGAGGCGAAACACTTGGCAGACAGCTGCGTGTATTTACCGGGTGCCGCCTTCTCCAGGATTTGTGACATCGCGGGAATGGTATCGCAGAACATGCGAGTCTCTTTCTCGAAGGCTTGCATCTCCTGCGCCATCTTCTGCATCGCCTCTCGCGTCGGGAGGCACTTGATGATCAGCGACAGGGAGCTGCCATGGGGACTGGCGTCGCGCTCCAGCTTGACAGTCATGCGGTAGACGTCGCTGAGGTAGTTGTCGCCCGTAGCCGTCGCCCTGTGCACAGCCACCGAGGCAACCTTCAAGTCTCTGGACGCGTCGCTCTCCTTGAGCGAAGTCTCCGCGAACTGCTTGTCCAGCCACGCAGGCAGCACGGTGGTGGCTTCCGCGGTCATCACCTGCAGTGCAACAGAAATGAAAGGGTCGGTCTAGAGACGATTGAGACGAATTGTCTTGAATCGCAAATAAATGCTATTGGTGTACCTAATAAATTATGCAGAATCATAATACGAAAGCACACTCATAACAGCGAGAATTAATATAAACTTTCGTCTTTTCTTAAATTTCGAGTCCCCACGAGCAGGCAGGTTCTCAGAGACTAAAATCATTCTCGATGTTGGAGCGCGACTTCTCCGTTTGGTCCCCTCCCACAGACCAACCAACCAACCACTCTTCATGCAAAAGTTTTAGATGTTTAATAAGACCTTTTTATTACATAAAACTGATAAAACAATTCTGTTTTTTCAAAGTACGCGATTTTAGATAACTTAAGATACACAACTAAATTTGACATTTTCAGACGGAAGAATGCGATCTACAAGAACTACATTGACGGAAAAGGTTGTAACACCAAAATATAATTAACGTAGAGTAATGAAAATGGGGAATGTCTCCTTACAGGTAACATATTTATCTGACTAACATTGGAAACCACTGAAAAGCCGGCCTAAGTGGCCGAGTGGTTCTAGACACTTCAGTCTGGAACAGCGAGACCACTACGGTCGCAGGTTCGAATCCTGCCTCGGGCATGGATGTATGTGATGTCCTTATGTTAATTAGGTTTAAGTAGTTCTAAGTTCTAGGGGACTCATGACCTCACATGTTAAGTCCCATAGTGCTCAGAGCCATTTGAACCAAAACCACTGAAAATGTAAATTAGTGGTACATTAATAACCGGTGTAATAGCCTGAATGTTGAACGGAAACATGCAGACGGTCATCCAGTGTGTCGTACAGACGCTGGACGTCAGTTTTTGGGACGGATTTCCATGCCTGTTGCACTTCATCTGCCAATACTGGCACTGTTAATGCTGATATGTGAATGACGCTGGAGTTGTCTCCTGATGGTGTTCTATATGTGCTCGATTGGAGACAGATCTGATGTTGCAGCAGGCTAAGGGAACGTGTCGACACTCTGTGGAGCATGTTGGGCTACAACAGCGGTATGTGGGCGAGCATTATCCTATTGGAAAACACTACCTGAAATTCTGTTTATGAATGGCAACACAGCAGGTTGAATCTCCAAACTGACGTGGAAGTTTGCAGTCAGGGTGCGTACGATAATGACGAGAATGCTCCTGCTGTCATACGAAATCACACTCCAAACCCTAAATCTGGGTGTAGATCCAGTATACCTGTCACACAGACAGGTTGGTTGCAGTCCCCCAACCGGCCTCTTTCTAACCAACACGGCCTTCACTGGCAGCGAAGCAGGAGCAACTTTTGTCAGAAAATACAACAGACCTCCAACCTGTCCTCCAATAAGCCCTCACTGAACACCACTGAAGTCGCAAATGGCAAAGGTTTTGGGTCAGCACGGTACAGATCATCTGGTTTGGAGCTGTCATTGAAGTCACTGATTTGTAACAAATGGCTTTTGATGTCGCTGAGCAACAGTCATACAATTATTGTTAAATGAATAGCAATAATTGTTAAACGAATCGCCATTTAACCTTATTGTTGTTTATGTAATTACGACCCAGGTTTCGGCCTTTTATGCGCTTTTCAAGTAATTGAGTTTATGTCATTAACGTAAATTGCAGGACATCACACACAAACCTGGCCATAAATTAAGAAAAATATTCGCTCCCCACGAAATGCCAGATGAAATGTCATCATCCTGTAAAAAGATCACTAAATATGTTAATAACATAAACTCAATCACAAAAATGGCATTAAATGCCGAAACCTGGGTCATAATTACATAAACAACAATGCAGTGAAATGGCGGTGTGTTCATTTAAAAATGATTTGTAACAGTTCGTTTTTCCACTGTGGTGCCAACTGCTGCTAAAATTGCTGCTGCTGATGCAGTGCGATGCTCCAGAGGCATACGCCGAACACGATAGTCTTCCCTCTGGGTTGTGCCACGTGGACGTCCGGAGCCAGGTTTTGTTGCGACCGTATCTTCTTATGACCAACGCTACCAGAAATCGTGTACAGTCGCTGCATTCCTGTCAAGTCTTTCTTCAGTATCGCGGAAGGAATATCCCGCTTCTCGTAGCCCTACTACCAGATCTCGTTCAAATTCGGTATTATGCTGACAATGGCGTCAGTGTTGACTAACATCAGGCCGCCACCTCCAGTCTCAATGGTAACTAACGTTCACGACCGTTACAGCGTGTATTTGAAGAAAACCTGATTCGCTCCCTCTTTGGCACTACTAGCGCCACTTCCATGCGACTGACGTGAAATCTGAACAGACGTCATCTTTCAGATGTAGAAGCACGGCTACCATCTTTCGATTATGTCGTACATCTCCTACTTCGTATACATTCATCTATTCACATATGTGTCGTAGAATGAGTTTTGACTCTGCAGAACAGAGTGCTTTTATTTGAATCTGCCTGCTACGCTCAAACTGTATACCAGACTGGTAGTCGAACCAAGAACCTCTTTTTGCCTTCCTAACGACTGACCCATTGAAGGGTGATTGATGACCCATGCAGAGTTCGAGTCCCGGTCTGGCACACAGTTTTCATATGTTACGGCGTTTCACTCAGCGCCCCACTCCACTGGAAAGTGAACACTCGTGTTGGAAACAGTCCCTTACTCTCTGGCTATATCCTTTCTTCCAAGAGTCCTAGTCCCTCAAGGTATGCGGGAGATTTGCGTGGTGCTTTGAAGCTAGGAGGTGCGGCACTGCCGGAAGTAGGGCTCTGAGGGCGAGTAGTGAGTCGTGTTTGGATAGCTTAGACGGCAGAGCATTTGCCCCCCAAAGGGAAAAATAAATGTGTGTGAAATCTTATGGGTCTTAACTGCTGAGGTCATCAGTCCCTAAGCTTACACATTACTTAACCTAAATTATCTTAAGGACAAACACACACACCCATGCCCGAGGGAGGACTCAAACCTATGCCGGGACCAGCCGCACAGTCCATGACTGCAGCGCCCAAGACCGCTCGGCTAATCCCGCGCGGCCTAGAGGGAAAGCTCCCAGGTTCGAGTCTCGGTCCGATACACAGATTTAATCGGGCAGAAAAAATGGTTCAAATGGCTCTAAGCACTATGGGACTTAACATCTGAGGTCATCAGTCCCCTAGAACTTATAACTACTTAAACCTAACTAACCTATGGACATCACAAACATCCATGCCCGAGGCAGGATTCGAACCTGCGACCGTAGCGGTCACGCGGTTCCAGACTGTAGCGCCTAGAGCCGCACGGCTACTCCGGCCGGCAATCGCGCAGAAAAAAATTACAAATATTTTGATCGCGTTTGGTTGATTTGACAGTTAACTGGTTTCGACTCTAACGAATCGTCATCAAAAACAAAAATTCTGAAAAGAAAAAAAAATGCAAGTTTACTATTCAACACAAAATGACTGGACTTGTTACTTTTGACTTGCTCTTCTTAACATTTTGATAACTTCAGATGTAATAATAGCAATGAGCCATTTCTGTCTTTTCTGGATTTTTAGTTCTGATGGTCGCTCATTAGAGAAGAAACTGATTAACAGTCAAATAAACCAAATGCAGTCTCGACAGTTGCGAATAAAAGACTGTAGATAAAGTGTAATCAAAGATGATGCTGTCGCGCTATAATGGTGATACTGGTGGTGCACACCGTGCAATCTTTCTCAAACGATTTTACAGAAAGTATTCAGTAAAAAAAAAAAAAAAGTATAACTTACAGCTTCACATCTTAGCTTCATGGTGACGCGTCCATCATTTCGTTAATGATCGTAGTTATTGTGATATTTTCGTTTGAGTAAGGCATTCAGAAACTGGAAAAAGTTTGCAAGGAAAAGTAGGGGTCCATACGATTTTGCACTGGTGTACATGATGCTGGATATGACATTTAGCTAACATTTTGAATTTTTCAGCGTCTTTGATTAGTAATCATAACGCCCACGGTATGGGTTTCGAATCCCGCCACGGCTTAAATTTTGAATAAATATCTTCCACAATGGCGGCCGAAGACTTCTGTGATAAGAAGTCACCCTCATTCTGCCATAGGTCTTGCGAAAGAGGGCGGAAGAGCGAACAGAAATTTAGGACTTTCCCTTGCCCTTGGGATGGAAAACTGCCCGTAAAGGCGGAAGAATCAGCAATGACCTTCGACATGGAACAACTGCATTAAAGACACAATATTTATCCGTAGGACATAGGGCCTGTTATTGGAAAATAAATTTCATGATGATCTCTCCCTTGACGAAAGATTACGGATCTTTCCCCCATTCAGATCTCCGGGAGGGGACTGCCAATGGGGAGGTGACCACGAGAAACAGATGGATTAACCAAAGGTAGGATAACGTTCTAGCAGTCGGGACGTGGAATGTCAGAATTTTAAGCGTGGTACGAAATATAGAAAATTTGAAAAGGAAAATGCAAAAGTTCAATATAGATATAGTGGGGGTCAGTGAATTGAAATGGAAAGAAGACAGGGATTTCTGGTCAGATGAGCATAGGGTAATATCAACAGCAACAAAAATGGGGTAACGAGAGTAGCATTCGTTATGAATAGAATGGTAGGGCAGAGATTGAGTTGCTGTGAACAGTTCAGTGATAGGATTTTTCTCATCAGAACTGACAGCGAACCAACAGCGACAAAGGTAGTTAAAGTATACATGCCGACGCCACAGGCCCTAGATGAAGGGACAGAGAAAGTATATGAAAATATTGAAAGGGTAATTTAGTACGTAAAGGGAGATGAAAATCCTGGAAAGAGGTTGTAGGATAAGCAGTAGAAGAAAACTTTATTGGAGAATAAAGGCTCTGTACTAGGAATGAGAAATGACAAAGACTAACTGAGTTCTGCAATAAAGTCCAGCTAGTAATAGCGAATACACTGTTCAAGAACCACAAGAGAAGGAGGTAACTTGCAAAAGGACGGAAGATACGGAAGAGTTCAGTGAAATTACATTACGGTAAGGCAGAGATTCCGAAATCAGATACTAGATTGTAACGTGTACAAAGATTCAGATATAGACTCAAATCACAATTTAGTAATGATGGTAATGATGGAGAGAAGGCTGAAGCTTAAAAGAATAGTCAGGAAGAATCAATGCGCAGAGAAATGGGACACAGAAGTACTAAGGAATGAAGAGATAAGCTTGAAGTTCTCCTAGAAGTAGCAGAAATGAGAACAGTCAGAAACTTAACATCAAGATTGGTGACAGGAAGAGGTGAAGTTAGGGAATTCTGCTACCTAGAGAGCAAGGTAACCTATGACGGACAGAACAGGTAAGACATAAAGGCAGAGTAGCACTGGTAGAAAGGGCATTCCTGGCTGAGAAAATCCTACTGGTAACAAAATTTCTGAGAATAGACGTTTGGATCACAGCGTCATATGGCAGTGAAACAAGGATTGTGGGTAAACCAGAAAAGAAGAGAATCGAAGCACTCCATATGTGGTGTTACAGAAGATGTTGAAAATTACGTGAACTGAAAAGGTAATGAATGAGGATTCTCCACATAATGGACGATGAAAGGAATATATAGAAAACTCTGAGAAGAAGAAAGGACAGGATGATAGGATATCTGTTAAGACATCACGGAGTAACTTCCATGGTACTAGAGGGAGCTATAGATAGTAAAAACTGTAAAGGAAAACAGTGTTTTTAATACATCCAGCAAATAATAAGTTGCAAATGCAGCTCTGAGATGAAGAGATTGGCACAGGAGAGAAACTCGTGGCGTACTGCATCAAACCAATCAGAAGAATGATGACTAAAAAGAAAAGTAAAGACTCTACACGTTTATTTTTGTACCAAGAATGTGCTTTTTCATAAGATATTGATGCTATTTGTCCTCTGTTCCTCACGTAATAACCTTCATAAACCACTGTTTCGAAATTCTCTTGCAATTGCGATTGCACGATTACATAAATAAGGTGACATTAAGTAAGCTCCGCTGTATATTGGCAAAAGAAGCAAATTTTAAAATGTCAACAAAAGAAATGTAGGCTTTACTCAAAATTCTCCACTAACTGCGCTTCTGTGAAGGTTAAAAATGATTAACAAGTGAGGCGAAAATAAATCACTGATTTTATTGCATTTTCATCGAAGTTGTTTTTAGATACTAATCGAAGCAGAGGTCACAGTAGATGTTTTTTTATGGTCGCCTGGAACTGTGAGCGTGGATAGCCTCCACTTAATATTTGCAAAGAATGTGAGTGTAGGCTTCAGCTTAGAGCGACACTTCTCCAGCACTCTGCATTTCACCTACACTGCATGCCCGCAACGGCCACCACCACTGCTATCCCCACACTTGACCTGCCGACTGCGCAGCTGCTGGTCACTTTATTTTGCGCGCGCTCTACTACAGTAGGTCCTCGTTGAACTGCACGGAGTAGCCAACAGTTACTAATAGGGGAGGATGGAAGAGGGATAAATCTATGCATTAAGTGAAGTCGAGTGTTGTTGACTAGGACTGCAAATAAGATGTATCTTAGGATGGATTTCATTGTCACATGTCAAGGGGTGGTTGAATTTCCGGTGGTAGGTAGCTGAACTGGCTTTCTGCTAGATGTTTTGGATAACGTATTAAGCTGCGTATAAGGTGGGATGTGGGTGTAGTTGCAGAGTAGGTAACTGTGGTTAGCGATTAGTGGATGGTATATTGGGTGTTGGGACTGATATTTCCGATTAATATATTGGCTGTGAAGGTGCTCCAAGGTAAGACGTAAGTATGGGAAAATAATTAGTTGGTGTAGGAACTTAGATGGAGAAGTTTGGCAGATGCAGAACCGTGCCATACTGCATGTCTTTCAAGGTTTTCGAGCGATTGGTAGAGTTAAGGAGACGTGGAGATCTTGGAAATATTAACACAAGTTTGGGTGAGTCTGATGTAGGAGTTATAGGTGAGGACAGTGGTGGAAGGTTGTAGGTTACAAGTATGGCCTTTTAGTAGTTACAGTCGCTTAAGTCAGTTTCGAACTTTGTATTGGACGGTTGGGAGGTATTCATTCAATGTTCGTTTTCTGTCAAGGGTCAATCCTATACGCTTTACTGTGTTTGCTGTAGCTGGAAAGGCAGAAATCTGGACGATGGAATCAGCGAGTGGCGCGTACAGAGATGGTGGTATCGATTGTCGGTGGAGTTACTTGAAGCGTCCGCATATTACATCACTCGTCCAGACATTAAGTGACTTTATAGCGGGGCGTGGGACAGTTGGAGTACGCTGTGGGTACCTAGGTACGCACTGCCATTATAATATTATAGCAGATAAGTGGAGGGCTGGGAATATGGAAAGTGTACCGTGTTCATCGCTTTTTATTTATGTACATTATACAAATTTCTCGTGAGTCACAGCTTCGCTCAGGATATACATGTATAATTCCTGCTGAACAATGCTGCTGAATTTTATCCATTGTCACCATGCATTTCGGCCCCAGAGATGAGAATCTGATGTTGACTCCTCCAATAATCTGCTGTCTGTTTCCTGACACATTTGTTAATAATAATATTGTCCTGTCTTTGTTAACATTCTATTTAAAATTAATGCTCATTGATGGTATAACAGGCTTATGGTTATTGCCTCCCTCCTCCGCTGTAACTAACCGATAACCGCGGAGAACGGTGTTGATTCCATTTGAGAGTCCCTTGAAAACTTCCTAAGTGGCTATTTATTAATGAATAGAAAACCGAATTGGGACGTTCAGAACGCTACTGGAAGTGGTACACTTATCTAAGACACGATGTTTGCGTTGCCGAACAGGTAAAGTGAAATTATAGGGAGAACAAAACAGTTTCCTGAAACCTAATGATGATTCAAAGCGAGCTACAAATGCTAAAAAAAGTTTTGAAATCTGCACAATCATGCGTGACCGAATATTAGATCATCTGTGGCAAACAATGCAACACTGCAAATGCATCCAGTGCTCAAAACACCTTTTGCCGACTCTCAGTTGTTTCAGGAATGATTTATTTAAACCGCCAAAAGCTGATATATCAAAATAATTTTTGTTGCCCTCGAGATTGAATCATAGGTTGTCGTCATGTCACATAATATTAAAAATTTAAAACGGTAGTGCGTTTCGTTGACATCAGAGGTATGAGCGGTGTATAAGAGCCGACTCTACTAAATATCATGCCTCCATGCCAGACCAGTTTGATATTAACTGCTATATTTACAATACTGTATCAAGATTTCTATGAGTGCAGAGTAAGTGTACCGTGAAACTTCCTGGCAGATTAAAACTGTGTGCCCCACCGAGACTCGAACTCGGGACCTTTGCCTTTCGCGGACAAGTGCTCTACCAACTTTTTTTTTTTTATTTTTATTTTTTTTTACAGCTGAAAATGTGTGCCCCGACCGGTATTCGAAACCGGGATCTCCTCCTTACATGGCAGACGCTCTATCCATATTTTTTCCAATGTCAGGCTTACCACCTTTGCTGACATACAATTTGTTGTACTATCGCATAAATAGTGTCTACAAAGTCCATATGTTAACAAATGGTGGCTAATTAGAAAATTAATTAATTAAGGAAATGAATAAAACTGAAAATGCCCAAATGAAAGACATGAAGACATTGCGGATAGTACAAATACAAAAGAAACATGCTCCTGTAGCAATGAAATGAAATTCGTGTCGGAGGCGACACCTGCACACGACCCGACGTTTGATAGAGCTAGAGAGCCATCTATCGACTCGTTCTCCAGACGTTGGTGTAAGACTGGGTCGTCTTCTCGAAATTAACTAAGGGTCCGTAAGTGTGATCGGTGTCTATCTCGGCTTCTTCGTCTATCTCATCTCTCGCCCGTCACACCCCATCTGGCCGGCGGGTCGGTAAATGTAAGTCGCAAGTAATTAGCGAAGTCTTGCCTATATTTCTTATGCTGTTGCAGCTTCGTGTGTCCATCCAGGAGAAAATGCCAAAAATCAATTTTGTCCTTTTCCGATTCGTTATACACGTAGCTCACCACCATTCCCCGCACCCATGTCACTGCATTGGTTTTTTGGACCGGGAAATAAGATTCTTGGGGGAAAAAAAGTGTGTCTGATGAAATTGTGTGAGGGGCGGAGCGTAACAGGAACGCCAATATCTGTTGTGCCAAGTGCCACACTGGAGCCGTCCCACTACATGCTAAACGATGTTCATCAGTGTCCACTGTTGCGCAGGCTAAACATAGTGGAGTGTCTGCCAAATGAATCGCGTGCCGCCGTTGATTCGTTGCGAACTTCCTATTTATCACCTCATACCATGTTGAGCGTACCGACGTTGGGAGGTAAACGTTCCGTATAACGCGCCATATCTGTCGCCAGTTCTTGTCTGGGTACTTCTTTTCCAGGGTATTCCTGGGGCACCGGCGCAGTAAGAGTTGGTATACGTCTCGCGTCGTCGGTAGTCGTGTTGTTGGGAAGGAATCTCTGACATAGCTAAGCTCCAAAAAAAAAGACTTGAAATGTGACAGCTTCGGTGAAATACGGCCCACATTAACTGGGGGTAGCATTGAAGTGGGCGCTAGTACATCGGCCAACGCACCCGAGATATTGCGAAATTGACCGCGCCACTGTCGGAAAATCGTACTGACGAATAGCGCCCGTGCCTTTTCATATACGTTCACTAGACCAAGTCCACCCTCTCCAGGTGGTACCGTAAGCGTTGTGTATCGGATCTTAAACAGGTGTCCCACACTCACGTAGGTTCCGAAAGTTGCTTGTATCCGTGATGCCATTGTGCGCGTTAATGGCAGGACATGCGCTACGTGATTGAGACTCGGTGCTAGGTATACGTTAACATAGGTCACCCTCTGAATCATATCCAACGCTCTTAATTTCTGTAACAGCACCATTGTCCGCATCAGCTTCAATATGCGTCGGTAGTTATCCGCTGCTGTCCGCTGCACATCCGTGTGGAACGTAATACCTAGGCATTTTATGGTCTGAACTAAGATGAGCGGGCCTTCCTCTCCCGGTTGTAATCCTCGACCGACATTCATGCAGCGTGATTTTTGTAGATTAAGCACGCTTCCTGCCGCCATCCCGTATCGCTGTATCCATGCCAACGCCGTACGTACTTCTTCGCCTGTCCGTGCCACCAGCACCACATCGTCAGCATAAGCGCGGCAATGAGAGGTCAGTTGTGGCAACGGCACTCCCTCCAACCGTTTTCGGAGACCATATAGACAGGGTTCCAAAGCCATTGCATACAAAAATATCGAAGGGGGGCAACCTTGACGAACTGACCTTGAAATAACAATGTAGTCAGTGCCCCGCCCATTCACCGAGACCTTTGATCGTACGCCGTGTAACAGTCGCATGATCACTAGGATGAAGGCCTGTGGGATTCCCAATCTGCCCATCACCGCATGCAAAAAGGTATGATCCACTCTGTCGAACGCATGATCGAAGTCAATTGCGACGAGTGCCCCACGCACTCTGCATGCCGCTGCTAATGCGATGATATCTCGGTAGTCACCGAGCGCCGTATGTACGTTACTCTTACCGCCGAGGCAAGTTTGATCTATGAGGAGTCTATCAGAAAGTGAAGATCGCAGGCGAGCCCCAAGGATGCGCGCGAAAATCTTATAGTCGCAGTTCAAGAGAGTGAGTGGTCTATAATCTCCTGGATTTCTGCCACCGCGTGGTTTGGGTATTGGGATGATGATACCCTCCGTGAATTCGGCAGGTATCTCTGCGGTAACAGTAGTTCGTTGTACATCTGAAGCCAGGTCCGTCCCATGAGGTATGCAAAGGCGCGGTAAAATTCAATTGGGAAGCCGTCCTGTCCTGGGGACTTGTTCGGAGCCCCCCTGGCAATTGCGTCTGTCAGCTCGTCCTCTGTTATCGCTGTGATGAAAGTCTCTGCATCCAGTGGTGGTCCTCTATCTGGCATTTCCGAGATGACATCATGTAGTGTCTCGTGGTTCACACGTACAGGTCCATATAACTGACGGAAATAGTCGGTAAACACATGCGCAATATCACGCTGGTGCACAACTTGCTGGCCAGTTTCAGAGATTAGTTCCCTGATCAATGTCCTGCGTCGTCGTTGGCGTTCACGTACCACGTGGTGCATGGAGGGGGTTTCGGCAGCAACTGTGTCCGCCAATCTCGGCCGGACCATTATACCTTCCATTCTTAGTCTCGTCAGCTGTAATAACTTGGCTTTTATCCTGCGCATGGCCGTGTGCCTTTCCGGCGATGGTTGTTAGGTCATCAGCTCCCTCAGGGCTGTAAAATAAAAATCAGCCGTCGTGCGGTTCCACTGCGATTTGTCCTGCCCGTATCGTATCAACGTTCTCCGTAACGTTGGTTTTGCGCATTTAATCCACCACTGGAGAACCGAGGTGTATGCTCGTTGGCGGCGAACGCAGGTCTCCCAGGCCGCCTCTATCGACCGGTGACATTCAGTGTCACGTAAAAGTGCACAATTCATTTTCCAGTGACCCTTACTCCGCCATATCTTCTGACGCGTTAGTGAAATCGTACAGACGTACGCCATATGATCCGTAAAAGCCGCTGGCCAGATTTCGGCATCCAGTATCGCCGTCCGTAGAGCTCGTGTCACATACACTCTATCAAGTCTACTCGCCAAGTGTCCCGTGACAAACGTATAACCCGGTCTGTCACCATGCTGCTGTTCCCAGGTATCTAGAAGCGCCATATCGGTAATCAACGCACGCAGTTCCATGCATGACACATAATGAGGTACTTGGTCCTTTTTGTCGACGACACAATTAAAGTCGCCGCCCACTATATAGTTATCATAGCGTCCAGTGAACAACGGTGCTATCTCTTCGGTGTAAAAAGTCGCCCTTTCTCTTCGTTTTGTGGAGCCAGATGGTGCGTATAAATTGATGAAACGAACGCCGTCGACAGTGATCGCTATGCCACGTGCCGAAGGGGGAGACCTGACGTCCTCCACTCCTATTCCTTCCCTGGTGAGAATCGCCACACCGCATCCACTTTCATTGTGCACTGAATAATGTACCTCGTAACCGTAGAACTCTGGCGGCGATGTGAAAAGCACTTCTTGTAGGAGTACAATATCCACGTCCGCAGCGCGTAACATATCTTTCAGCATTTGAATTTTAAGCGGTGTCCGTATGCCATTAATGTTTATCGTGGCAATGTGGTACGCCTGGCTTGTGTTCATCAGTTGTAGGGCGGTGTCATTAAGCGTCTATCTGCACCCCCGGCGCTCCTCAACACACTAAGTTGGTCAACATTTCCCGACCCCTCCCGGCCTCTGGCCAGGACTATCCTCAATCGTCGCGTTCGTATTTTCATCCTGTTCCTGTTGGTCCGTTTCTTGCGCCCAGTCCCCCAGCATATTTCCGGAACTGGTCGAAGGATGGTAGGCAACGTTGTCATCGCTCTGATGTTGGACAGGTGTCATCTCCACTTCCGCCTTCCGGTCACCAGAAGGAGAGGTCAAGTTATCGTCGCTGTGTAGTTCCTGCACAGTCATCTCGGTATCTGTTGAATCCACTGGTCTCAGGTCGATACTGTCGTTGTCGTCCACTGTCCCCTCGGAACTACGGCTATCGTCAGCAGAAGTCAGTCGACGCTTCTTTCTTCTCTTCGGCGAACGCTGTTTCCGTTGCCTTGCTTCCGCATCAGCTTTTTGGGTTGCGTATCCTCCGTCTTGGTCCTGGCCTATCACGCTCTCGGGTGGAAGCACTGGCAGCCACCACGGATGAGCCTGGAGCGGCCGTCAGCTGCATCTCTTGTGTGGTGTCCTGTGGCTGCTGTGGTGGAACCGGTGGTCGGAGGTCCAGTCCGTTGGTGTCCATGTTCTCTATAGGGGGCAGCTGCTGGTGTCCATCGGAAATCTCCCTCACGTCGCCTCTCAGGGCTTCCACAAAGGTCAACGGTAAGACAGTCGTCTGTTGTGGCGCCTGAACGTCATCCCGTGGAGTTTGCACTAAACGTCGCCGGAGGCATTCCGAGCGGACGTGACCTTCTTTCCCGCACCCCAAGCAAGTGCGAGGTTGCCCATCATAGATTATAATCGCTCGACAACCTCCTATGTACAAATAAGAGGGGACGTGCTTTCGCAGTTCTAACCGTATTTGTCTCACCCCATTTAAAACGGGGTACGTGGTAAAACTCGTCCATTTTTCGGCCACATGGGATAGAACTGTACCGTATGGTCGAAAGGCGTCGGTAATAAGTTCAGACGGGACCTCAAACGGAAGTTCGAAGACTCGTATAGTGCGGATCCCCATTCCTGCGTGATCGACTGTAACCGCACCAACATTCCCGTCGGCATGACAGAAACGATACCCGTTCGGTGATCGTTGTAGAAGTCTTTCGCAAGCAGCCTCGTCAACAAGCTTGACATAGACGACGCTTGAAACGAGCGATAAATTGATTCCCACGATTTCCTGTGGATCGATTTTTACCTCTTCTCTGAAGAAACGTTCAATCTCGTGTGCCTTTGGTCGTGTATAGTCGTTCGCAAAACTGAACTTCAAAGTCGTTTTTCTGTTCGAGTGTGCCATCTCGTTCTAGATTCACAACACCGCACACGCGAAGCTGCTCAAGCATAAACAAACAGGCGCGCGCACCACAGCGCGGCCGGCAGGCAACACGGTCCGCACTGTGCCACTGCCGAAGGCAGACTGCCAACTGAGCTACCGAAGCACGACTCACGCCCGGTACCCACAGCTTTACTTCTGCCAGTACCTCGTCTCCTACCTTCCAAACGAGACGAGGTACTGGCAGAAGTAAAGCTGTGGGTACGGGCCGCGAGTCGTGATTCGGTAGCTCAGTTGGTAGAGCAGTTGCCCGCGAAAGGCAAAGGTCCCGGGTTCGAGTCTCGGTCGGGCACACAGTTTTAATCTGGCGGGAAGTTTCATATCAGCGCACACTCCGTTGCAGAGTGAAAATCTCATTCTAAGTGTACCGTCTTCGTCGCTTTTTATTTACGTATATTATACTACTTTACTTTATAAATATAAAAAATTATAGCATCTATCTACTGTTTGAAGATGCCATTCCCGCCCACAGTTTAATATTAGATCCTGGGTGTAATTATTAATGTTATTATAACAAAATTTTCGAAAATGAAAGGTCACTTGTTGCCCCAGCCTCAATATTGTCATAACATCAACAACACTCCCTGAGGCGGCTGTCGTGCACCCCCCCCCCCCCCCCCGCCCCGTGACGTCACACTAATCACCGAAAAGCGCTGAGTCCTGAGATCTCTGGATTCCCAGATGTACTGGTTCGGTTCTCCGCATGTTTAGTTATCAAATTATGTAATTATCCTGAAGCTGTCCCCTGGATCCTGAGATGTATGTCGTAATTTCATCAGATAATTACGTATGATTTTTCCCTGGGTCCTGGTCCCCAGATCCTGATACGTATGTCATTTTTTTATCAGATAATTACGCTGTCCCCTGTATCTGAGCACAGGACTCTGTGCTCTTGATATGCTTCAACATGCTTTAGATGCGTGTCTTAATTTCGTCAGATAATTACGCTTCAGATGTATATACTAGAATCTTTTCGTTTGATCTGTTAGGCACTTGTGATTTCACCAGACAATTACGCTTACTAGAGTATGCCTTAGCTGTTTTGCACATGTAATTTCATCCACTAGCACGTCTATGAGACGTTTCTAGCTCAGGAGTTAAGATTTTCCCAAGATGAACACAATATTAATTAAGTACGACGTTATCAGACAATTACGCTACTCCTTAGACATGAAACTTGGATACAGAGATATATGCAACATGCTTTAGGCGTATCTCATGCAGTTACGTTACTGCATTAACCCTGTAGTGAGGTGTAATTTAAGCAGACAATTAAGACTCAATAATAAATTCAACGCTAGGCACAGAGATTTTCATTTTGTGACACAACCTTTGTAGTGTCGTGAAATTTGTTCCACATTAGTAGCGACCTTCCTCAGTGAAGAACCGGCTGTTACTTGTTTTGGCTCCTCACCATGTTTCTTTTGGTATTTTGCATTTGTCTGTCTTCTTTTCATTTTTTCTCATGATACCTGCCACAATAAAATAAAAATAAGATTTTGTAACAACTTCTATCATATATAGGTATTTTATATCTGGGTATAGACAATCATCAAACAAAATTGTAACAAGGTTCTTCCTAATCGTTAACACTGTAATAATTTACCCCATGTTATAGCAAGATACAGCTCTGATGAATAACTAACTGCACATTGTTCTGCAAACCGCACTTTCTTAACAGTATGTGAAGTCATGATGAACGGAATATTGTTTGACAATGAGAGTCGTTTTAACCCACCAGTTTCGTTAATAGTATATGAAGCCATGTTGAAGTTAATATTGTTTTAAAACCGTAGCGCAGTACAGTCGCTAAGTGTAACAGATAAATGTATAGTGCAAATGTTTTGCTTAAACTGTTGTTATTTATTGCGTCCTGCAAGGTTTCATCATATATGGCAAACCTAGTGACAAATAGGTAAGACGAACTCGGTCGATGTCTACTACGTGTCCTTGATGAACGCAATTTTGTTTTAAGACCGTAGCATAAAACAATAGCTAAGTGTTAAAGAAAATGTACAACGAACTAGCTACCAAGTTGTTTGGCTTTCATCATAAATGAAAAAACTGCTCACAAACGTGAAGTTAGGCTAAGATATTCTGACTCGATGTTTACAATGTATCCCGAAACCTATCGATGGCGAAAGTGGGAATTTAAACGGGCGTGTCGTCAGTGAAACCGCTGGGATCCTGTCCGCTGGTTATCCGTAATTGTTTCAGCTCACCCGATGGAAACATCTGCAGATCCTGTTGAAGGTGTTCCACTATACACCATTACATATAGTGAACAGTTATGAATCGAATAAGTAACATATGTAAAAAAGTTATTGTCAAACGTGTCAGTACTTGCCCGCTGCGAATTTCAGTCATGTGAGAATAATTTCTATTTATGTTGCCACTGTTTTTGGGCATTCATATATGGCACTATAAATGTACAGTACGTGCAGGACACTGGAACTGAACTGAAACTACATTTAAAGCAAAACATCTATTCTACAACATATAAAAAAACTTCGAAATAAATGAATGTATAAAGCATGTTTATGTTTCACTAGAAAGTCTCGTACAAAGTAAAACAAACGTCTATTCTGCTAAATGTCAAGGTGAAAGAACCATATCCTCTGAATTTTCTTCTGACTTAACCCGTCCAGATGGAGCCTTCTTTTTCCTTTTTTCTTTAATTTTTTTTTTTGAACACCTCTATGTATTTTCTAAGCCTTTGTTCCAGTGAAAGTATCAAATCCCAGTGAAAGTATCAAATATGAAAAGAATAGTGAGCGGAATCCGTGGTTTAACATGTAGTGAGTTTAACGACGTTATACCGGTACCACTACCAGCTGAGATAAAACGTAACTCGGTTGTTATACGTGACCTGTGGAAAACCAACTCGGATAAGGAATTACTTTTGGTTTGACAGGCATAACAATACGGATTCATTTTACACTTCTCAGCCATAATTAAAAGTACCTAAACAGCTGATTTGTGACAATATGAATATTATTTTAGTTTTCAAACAGGACGTCACGAATATGGAGCAAATTTGTGAAGACAACTTCAGTATGGGTCGTTGAATGTTAATTTAGAACGATTTTATTATTTGCACTCACTTGCTATTTAACACGAGCTGTAAGGTTTCACCATAATATGGAAACCTGCTCATGATGCAAAGTTAACCAAACTGTATTTCGTGTGTTTACGACGCGTTACGTAACATATGAAATACACCCATGAGGAAAGTGAAAGCTTCATGCGGCTCACGATTCACTCACGACGAAAGACAAAACAGGAAACTCTTCAGAATGATTTCCCTGATTTATGTATTTCTTGCTACATTTTTTTCTTTTTTGACAATAAAATAGCCACGCCTCGGTTGTAACAACGATAAATAAAAATAGTTGAATAACATTTGGTCAACAGGTTATGTTAAACCGTCATCGTGAAGAGATCTTCCCGCCAACCAAGTAAATGATAAATGAAATCTACTAATGTTTTTGTATAACTGTGAAACAATGAGTTGTTGTTTCTATCATTATGGGTAATGTCGTGATTCTGGACGCTCACTCAGCACCGCTAGGTATGGTTTTAACAGTAGCGATTCGAAACGTATGGTTATAAGTTTGTATTCCAACTTTAAAAGTAGTTTTCCCGTACGAATATTTACATTCAGAATGCATGTATACATATGAGTTACATCTTGCATTTCACCTCACCGTGCTGTTTTTCCGCTAAATCACGCCTCACAGTATTGTAGCAGAATTTGCCTATACATCAACACACATATAGAGACAGTACAATGGAACGGTTCGAATGTTACGGCTCTGAGTAATGAATTTTGAATGTGAAAAACATGATAATGAAATACATTTTAGCCTTATTTGTACAAATTATTCTTTATTCTTTGTCGGATTCGATCGCAGGGATCATCAACACACAATATCAAATTGGTATCTATGTGGATATGGTTTGTGAGTCTTGTGGAGGATTAAGATTTCGTAGTTGAGGGAATCCTTGTTACTGAACTAACGTGTTCCAGATTACACTGTAGCCTTCGCCTGTAGTGCAGTCAACACTCATCGAACAGAATGACTTACTAGATAAAGTTTGTTAGAAGAACTTGTAAAGGGACACCGTCCTCTAGCATTGCATTTCCTCAACAGAAGTAGTCGATACCGGAACTAATTTCCGAATTTGGGACAGGTCAATATCATCTCTACTGTTTATCTGTAAAATTTCATATAATTTGATACACAATGTATTATATTTCAAGATAAAAACTATGAAAATGAAGTACTTTATTTTCGTTGTCACAATCGATATGTACTATCTCTGTATGTACAGTTAAAATTATTTTTTTACAAACATTTGAAATTGCTAAATATTTGGCACACTTAAAATTTCTATTATTAATTACGCAATCTGGTGCCGTTTATTACGTTTATTTCTGGATTCATTTATACATTGATAGAAATTCATTTGTCAAGCAAATTTGTAAATTCTCTGGAGTATTGTTATTACTGCAGAATGAGGAAGTAGTACTGGGCATGCCTTTGATGTAATCGGACGTGTTTTTGTATTTTGGGAGAACGTTGTAATTTCGGCTCTGTTAATGTGAAAATTCGAAAGACAGTGTGATATAGTAAAATGTGAAGCAAATAAAGATAAAAAACATATCTGCACAATGCGGTAGCGTTCTCGCTTCCCACACCCGTGTTCCCGGGTTCGATTCCCGGCGGGGTCAGGGATTTTCTCTGCCTCGTGATGACTGGGTGTTGTGTGCTGTCCTTAGGTTAGTTAGGTTTAAGCAGTTCTAAGTTCTAGGGGACTGATGACCTAAGATGTTAAGTCCCATAGTGCTCAGAGCCATTTGAACATATCTGCACAGGCAATCATCAAATATATTTACGTCAATTGGAACATGAGAACCTAAAATGTAAAAATTTCAGCTTCAACAATCAGACCCCTAGACAGGAAGAACTGGAGCCAACTGCGAGAAAAGAAGGTAAGTAAAAAGTTTATTGTAAATATTACTACTCTCGTATTTTTTGAATAAACTTTACCATCGACAATAGTAGAGAGAAAAACAAAGGATGGAGGGGTAGATTACAAACTGTCAATCAGTTATAACAAAGGGTTAATGTGAGTATATGGTCAACGCACTGAATGAAAAAAAGTAAAAAGTATTAGGTCAGTTTGAGGGTTTCTTTTCTGTTTTTTGCAATCAGGTTAGTTGGAAAAACGATTGGTTTGACACAAAGAAGAAATTAACAGAAGAGTAAAAATACCCCGATATGATGACAGTAAACTAAATAAAGATATCAAAACGAAGCTTCCAATGTGACTGAAAAGGAATTCCGTTTTCACTTATGATTGTGAGTAATGGACTTTGAATATGAAATCCATAAAAATTGTGATCTGCTCAGTGCTAAAAGTGTAAACACTCAATACGATGCAACTGTGTTGTTGGAGCAGGACAATTGTAAAGTGTCCTGCTTACAACAATGATCGACGACGATGTGGAGTTTAGTTGTAGGAACGTGTAGGTGACCGACAGCGACATAGACAGACTGGCCGACGTTGGAATTCTCACGGAATGAAGTTTATTATATCTCTGCTGTATTTTTTTAACTGAATGCGTGCATATTAAAATATGTTTACTCTTTTGTCTCCCACATTCTTTTCCTACGTCCAACAGAATAACCGTATTGTACTCACCGAGCACCGTTCCGCTTCCTGTGCCATTCTGCTGCCGACTGAAGGAGAAACGTTAGACAGATGCAGTCACCATTCACAGCTTTCTAAAGACTACGGTGCAGGTACCCTACAGGCGGCGAGTTTTAGTACAATATTCCGTAACTAGAATTTAGACTATGAAATGAGATGCTGTCCAGTGAAGTAAACTCTACGCTATTACAATTCAATTTTCCCCGAGACATTAAAGTCTCATCATTATCTACGATCGTGCTGAAAGCTAAAGAAAGGAATTAAAATTCGTGCCAGGTCCGGGACTCGAAGCCGGTTTTCTTGCTTAATAGGCAGAAAGACTGACCTTTACACCACCGCAGCGCTACGGTCAACTATGCTACATCTACATTTACATCTATATCACATTTAAGTGCCTGGCAGAGGGTCCATCGAACCACCTTCACAATTCTCTATTATTCCATTCTCGTCTAGCGCGCGGAAAGAATGAATACCTACATCTTTCCGTACGAGTTCTGATTTACCTTATTTTATCGTGGTGATCGTTCCTCCCTATGTAGGTCGGTGTCAACAAAATATTTTCGCATTCGGAGGAGAAAGTTGGTGATTGGAATATCGTGAGAAGATTCCGTCGCAACGAAAAACGCCTTTCTTTTAATGATGTCCAGCCCAAATCCTGTATCATTTCTGTGACACTCTCTCCCATATTTCGCGATAATACAAAACGTGCTGCCTTTCTCTGGACTTTTTCGATGTACTCCGTCAGTCCTATCTGGTAAGGATCCCACACTGCGCAGCAGTGTTCTAAAAGAGGACGGACAAGCGTTGTGTAGGCAGTCTCCTTAGTAGGTCTGTTATGTTTTTAAGTGTCCTGCCAATAAAACGTAGTTTTTGGTGAGCCTTCCCCACAACGTTTTCTATGTATGCCTTCCATTTTGAGTTGTTCGTAATTGTAATTGCCAGCTATTTAGAAGCTTTGATATTAGACTGATTTATCGTGTAACCGAAGTTTAACGAGTTCCTTTTAGCACTGATGTGGACGAACTCACACTTTTCGTTATTTAGGGTCAACTGCCACTTTTCGCACCATTTGGTTATCTTTTCTAAATCGTTTTGCAGTTTGTTTTGATCTTCTGATGACTTTATTAGTCAATAAACGACAGCGTTATCTGCAAACAACCGAAGACGGCTGCTCAGATTGTCTCCCAAATCGTTTATATAGATAAGGAACAGCAAAGGGTCTATAATACTACCTTGGGGAACGCCAGAAATCACTTCTGTTTTACTCGATGACTTTCCGTCAATTACTACAAGCTGTGATCTGTCTGATATAACTGAGACCATATTCCATTATCACGCAATTTCACTACGAGCCGCTTGTGCGGTACCCTGTCAAAAGCCTTCCAGAAACCCAGAAATACGGAATCGATCTGAAATCCCTTGTCAATAGCACTCAGCACTTCAGGTGAAGAAGGAGCTAGTTGTGTTTCACAAGAGCGATGTTTTCTAAACTCATGTTGACTGTGTGCCAATAGACCGATTTCTTAGAGGTAATTCATAATGTTCGAACACAATATATGTTTCAAAATCCTGCTGCATATCGACGTTAACGATATGGCCCTGGAATTTGAAGGATTACTCCTTCTACCATTCTTGAATATTGGTGTGACCTGAGCAACTTTCCAGTCTTTGGGTACCGATCTTCCTTCGAGCGAACGGTTGTATACGATTGTTAAGTATGGAGCATACTCCTAAAGGAACCTAATTGGTATAGAGTCTGGACGAGAAGACTTGCTTCTGTTAAGTAATTTAGGTTGCTTCACTACTCCGAGGATATTTACTTCCACGTTACTCATGTTGGCAGCTGTTCTTGATTCGAGTTCTGAAATATTTACTTCGTCTTCTTTTGTGAAGGCATTTCGGAAGGCTGTGTTTAGTAACTCTGCCTTGGCAGCATTGTCTTCGATAGTATCTCCATTGCTATCGCGCAGAGAAGGCCGCTAACATACTTCACATACGACCAGAATCTCTTTGAATTTTCTGACAGGTTTCGAGACAAAGTTTCGTTGTGGAAACTGTTATAAGCATCTCTCACTGAAGTCCGCTCTAAATTTCGAGCTTCTGTAAAAGATCGCCAATCTTGGGGATTTTGCGTCTGTTTAAATTTGGCATATTTGTTTCGTTGTTTCTGCAACAGTGTGTACCAAGGAGGATCAGCTCTGTAGAGTGTTAATTTATTTGGTATAAATCTCTCAATTGCTGTCGATACTGTTTCTTTGAATTTAAGCCACATCTGGTCTACACTTACATTATTAATTTGGAAGGAGTGGAGATTGTATCTCGGAAGGCGTCAAGTGATTTTTTTGTCTGTTTTTTTTTAATACGCATATTTTTACGCTTCTTTTTCGAGGATTTGGGGATTACGATATTCAATCGCGCGACGACAACCCTGTTTTCACTAATCCATGAATCGGTTTTGATGAACTACCCAAGTTCCGGTCTCGGCCGTGGCAGAAATTTTAGTTCATTTCTTCAGTTTCCAGCATTATCTACGCTATTACTACGCTTCTTGAAACTGTTTTTCACTTGCTCGACGTATCGGTATCCTACTGTGCTCGGTGTCAGTTAGCAAGGAGTTTAAAATTTGAAAAGTTTGCCAACGCTATGGTGAGGACGGGACTGCCTCAGGGGGTCTTTCTGACATCCAGTCCATGTCTACTGTACATTGCAACCATTTGCAGTACAGCTAACAAGGATTGGGTGTAGAATGACTTGGATTGCTGTTTTAATGTGAATATATCGAATTATCCATCCATCGAGGGCAATTTTTACTATGTGAATAAGGAAGTCTACATACTATCGTCAGATACAGATCCGATTCGTATGTGTGATAAGTGTTGCAAGTTAGCTGTTGCTGTATCTCTGCGAAACGTGCATGCGAATGATTTTTGTTTAGCACGAGTAGAATTGATGTTTATATTCTAAGGAAGTTACCTGAATGCAGAGTGTTAACGCACCTAACATGCTGGTGAAATTATTGAAACATTGGCTTTCTATGTGCGTAAACACCTCTGTTCGGGTGTAAGCGCAAATCTGCGCACAGCGAAGAGGAGAAAGGTGGAGAGTAATGCTATGTCTTCGGCAGTATACAAATTCTATGGATATGTGTATTTTCTTGTAACAATACTCTTCAAATGATTTTACGTTGCAAGCTCTAAATATTTTAACCAACCAGCGATATGAAACGAATCATGAAATTTTTTTAACTCCACACTTGCAATTTATTAGGCATGAGTTGTAGAAGATGTTTTTTTTATTTGAACGTGTAAGTACTCAGATGTTGTACTCATTTCTTCAAGAATGAGATTTTCACTCTGCAGCGGAGTGTGCGCTGATATGAAACTTCCTGGCTGATTAAAACTGTGTGCCGGACAGAGACTCGAACTCGAGACCTTGCCAGCGAAAGGCAAAAGTCCCGAGTTCGAGTCTCCGTCCGGCACACAGTTTTAATCTGCCATGAAGTTTCATATCAGCGCACACTCCGCTGCAGAGTGAAAATCTCATTCTGGAATATCCCACAGGCTGTGGCTAAGCCATGTCTCCGAAAATTCCTTTCTTTCAGGAGTGCTAGTTCTGCAAGGCTCGCAGGAGCGCTTCTGTAAAGTTTGGAAGGTAGGAGACGAGATACTGGCAGAAGTGAAGCTGTGAGGACGGGGCGTGAGTCGTGCTTGGGTAACTCAGTTGGCAGAGTATTTGCTCGCGAAAACAAAAGGTCCTGAGTTCGAGTCACGGTCCGGCACACAGTTTTAATCTGCCAGGACGTTTCATACTCATTTCTTTTCCGTAGCACGGCTTTGTTACGTGTGTGACAACATTCCTCTCATAGGCCCACTGATGTTACCTAAGCGACCTCCCTCCAGCACGACTGAAGCTGCTTTCCATCCTTCTATACTGACAAGGAAGCACTTGAGTGCGAGGTCGCAAGTTCAATCTTTAGTAAGGCTCATTTGAAAGTGTTATGTTAACAACAAAAAATATTAATTGCTAATTACTCACCATGTGGATCAGGAGGCCGATAGTGTCTAGAAGACGCAGAAATCAGCCTATGGGACGTACGTATTACACTTTATACAATGGACAGCGTCGACATTCAATAAATTTTTAAAACAAACCATTAACTTGCACTATGAACAACGAATGAAAAATAGCGCGTCACAGTGACCACAAAGGTTCGCACCATCTAGATGGAAAGCGGATTTTTTAGGAGTTACAAACAGTGCAAGACGTTCGGCTACGTGTCCACTCTTGAGGAATGCAGTTAGAATCGTATTGGTGCAACAGAGTGATGAGAACTGATGGAATCTGACGGCGTGCAAATGCAAATAGGAAACAGTCTGTTGTGGAACTTATCGTGAAAATGGCTATCCTTTAAGGCATAGCTGCAGATAAACTGATAAGCCAAAACATTATGCCCACTGCTCACAGCGGCAGTGGATCCCACTTGGTTGATTTGCTGGAACGGGACGTGGTAACAATACTACGTAAGCGGAGACGACACGGGTGGGGGATAACCCTAGCGAAGATACGGGCTGAAAATGGGGAAGTCCAATGAGATAAGTGACTTTAACAATGGCTGGTTATTGTTACGCAGTGCCTGTGAACGAGTATCTCGAAAACGGCAAAGCTTTTCGCATATTCACGTGCTACTGTTGCGAGCATCTACGGATAGATGATGATAATGTTTTGGATCGTGGGGCGCTCAACTACGCGCTTATCAGCGCCCGTACAAATTCCCAACACTTCCTCAGTCCAATCTTGCCACGTGCATGAATGATGATGAAGTGATGAGGACTACACAAAGACTCAGTGATCTCGAGGCAGGTGAAAATCCCAGACCCCGCCGGGAATCGAACCCGGGACCCCGCGACCGCGAGACCACGAGCTGCGGACTCTACGGAAAGAGGTAGACGGACAGTGAAACTACCTCTAGACGCTGAATAGTTGGATGTTCACGACTCTTCACAGAACTTGGGGTTCGGAGGCTTCTCTTCTCTGCAAAGTAGATAGATGATTATCTGTGCCATCTCTACCGAAAGAACACAATGCTGGTGCACTCACAAGTGTTTCGCAGCACGTCGTTCACCGTACATTGCTGATAGCGGAGCACTGCAGCACATATCCGATACGTGTTCACATGTTGACCCAGCGACATCGTCGGTTACGATTGCAGTGGGCACGGTACTTTCGGTATTCGACCGTCAAACAGTGGGAACTTGTCAATGATCGATGGTCGATGGTCGTCTCCACAAACGTCGTCATCAGCGGTCCGAAACGTGCAGTGCTCCACGGATGAAGGCTGGTGGTAGCAGTAGTATGTTGTGGAGACATTCTCCTGCGCTTGCATGGGAACTGTGGTAGTAATGGAAGACACAATGGCAGCTGCGAACCACCTGCACCCCTTTTTGTTTGATGTCTTTCCCGACGGCCGTGTCACCTTTCAGCAGTATAACTGTCCGTGTCACGAAGTCAGAACCGTGCTACATTGGTTTGAGAAATATTATAGTCAACTCACGTTGATGTCTCTGCGATCGAATTCAACTGACACAAATCCTATGCAACCCATCTAGGCCACTGTCAGGCGCCATCGCCGAGTACGCACATGAGCGGTCCGTTATTTACGCGGATTACATGACCTGTCCGTACACATATTACATACGTGACCTGTGCGTAGACATCTAATGCCACATACCTCCACAAACCTCTGTTGGAAGCAGGTGGTCATAATGTTATGGCTCATCGGTGTAGTCCCATAATATGTCTTATGTGCATAATATAATATGTGTACTACATCGAGCATAATATAATATGTCTTATATACGGGGTGGCCCATTTATCGTCATCGGGCCAAATATCTCACGAAATAAGCGTCAAACGAAAAAACTAAAAAGAACAAAACTTGTCTAGCTTGAAGGGGGAAACCAGATGGCGCTACGGTTGGCCTGCTAGATGGCGCTGCCATAAGTCAGACGGATATCGACAGCGTTTTTTTTTTTTAAAATAGGAAACCCCATATTTTATTACATATTCGTGTAGTACGTAAAGAAATATGAATGTTTTAGTTGGACCACTTTTTTCGCTTTGTGATAGATGGCGCTGTAATAGTCACAAACATATGGCTCACAATTTTAGACGAACAGTTGGTAACAGGTAGGTTCTTTAAATTAAAATACAGAACGTAGGTACGTTTGAACATTTTGTTTCGGTTGTTCCAAAGTGATACATGTATCTTTGTGAACTTATCATTTCTGAGAACGCATGCTGTTACAGCGTGATTACCTGTAAATACAAGATTAAATGCTCAAAATAATGTCCGTCAACCTCAGTGCATTTGGCAATACATGTAACGACATTCCTCTCAACAGCGAGTAGTTTGCCTTCCGTAATGGTCGCACATGCATTGACAATGCGCTGACGCATGTTGTCAGGCGTTGTCAGTGGATCACGATAGCAAATATCCTTCAACTTTCCCCACAGAAAGAAATCCGGCGACGTCAGATCCGGTGAACGTGCGGGCCATGAAATATTCTATTCAATACCGCTTCAACCGCACGCGAGCTATGTGCCGGTCATCCATCGTGTTGGAAGTACATCGCCATTCTGTCATGCAGTGAAACATCTTGTAGTAACATCGGTACAACATTACTTAGCAAATCAGCATACATTGCACCATTTAGATCGCCTTCGATAAAATGGGAGCCAATTATGCTTTCTCCCATAATGCCGCACCGTACATTAAACCGCCAACGTCGCTGATGTTCCACTTGTCGCAGCCATCGTGGATTTTCCGTTGCCCAATTGTGCATATTATTCCGGTTTACGTTACCGCTATTGGTGGATGACGCTTCGTCGGTAAATAGAACGCGTGCAAAAGATCTGTCATCGTTCCGTAATTTCTCTTGTGCCCAGTGGCAGAACTGTACACGACGTTCAAAGTCGTCGCCATGCAATTCCTGGTGCATACAAATATGGTACGGGTGGAATCGATGTTGATGTAGCATTCTCAACACCGACGTTTTTGAGATTCCCGATTCTCGCGCAGTTTGTCTGCCACTGGGTGATGTCGTCCAGAATACCGAGCAGCATACATAGCACACGCCCGTTGGGCATTTTGATCGCAATAGCTATACATCAACGCGATATCGACCTTTTCCGCAGTTGGTAAACAGTCCATTTTAACACAGGTAATGTATCACGAAGCAAATACCGTCCGCACTGGCGGAATGTTACGTGACACCAAGTACTTATACGTTTGTGACTATTACAGCGCCAACTATTACAAAGCGAAATAAGTGGTCCAACTGAAACAATCATATTTCTTTACGTACTACACGAATACGTAATTAAAAAATGAAGGTACCTATTTAAAAAAAAACGCAGTTGGTAACCGTTTGACCTATGGCAGCGCCATCTAGCGGGCCAACCACAGCGCCATCTGGTTTCCCCCTTCAAGCTAGACAAGTTTCATTCTTTGTTGTCTTTTCGTTTGATGCTTATTTCGTGAGATATTTGGCCGCTCCATCAATTGGCAGTTACGAGAGTGTGGAGTTATAAACCAGTGAGTACGCTGCAGGCTGTGCACAAGCAGAAAGGGGACAGTGACGTTGTCTGCTAATATCGAAAGAAAAACCTATTTCATTGCGCTCACTCATGTTACAGTAACCCATTTTGTGCTATTGAGTATTTTTTATCTTCATTTTCTTCCTCGAACGACTTTCACTATGACAAACTGCCTGTTAGCTTCCGTCTCAGGTTCTTCGACCGACGTTTGTTTGATGATTTTTCTGACGTTTCGTCAGCACGGGTGGCTGGCATTGTCAAAGCTTCACCCTCCATTGCTGGTGGTGAAATGGAGCCGAGCTCGCGGCCGCAGATTATACGAGGGGCGTTTGAAAAGTCCGCGCAAAGTCCGAGAGACGGCACCATCGGCGCGTATCGAGGTCATGTTTAGTTAGTAGCATCTATGGAAAGAATGCACACCAAGTTTCAGCCATACTGGTCAATTTTTTTTTGTTTGGCATTCGTGTGAATCAAAGAAGTCGAGTGATTGTCAAAAAATGGACGAAAAATAATTTCGTGTGGTGATTAAACATTACTTTCTGAAAGGCAAAACGCCTCAGGACTAAAGAGGAGCTTGATAAACATTATGGTGACTGTGCATCTTCGATTAGAAAAGTTTATAAGTGGTTTCAAAATTTTCGGAGTGGCCATATGGGCACAAGTGATGCTGAACGTTCTGGGCGCCCTATGGAAGTTATGGCTCCCGAAATCATTGATAAAATCCATTATATGGTGATTTATGACAGAAGAGTAAAGGTGCGTGAGATTGCTAGTGCTGTGGGCATCTCGAATGAACGGGTACATAATATTTTGCATAAAAATTTGGACATGAGAAAGCTATCCACAAGATGGGTGAAGTGTGCAAGGATGATTTGCAGCTGTTCAAAAAGAATCCGCAGGACTTAAAGTGTCGTTTCGTCACTGTGGATGAAACATGGATACATTACTATACTCCTGAGACCAAACAACAATCTAAAAAAATAGGTTACCAAGGGAGAATCTGCACCAAAAAGGGCGAAGACCATTCCTTCGGTTGGAAAGGTTATGGCGACTGTCTACTGGGATTCGCAAGGGATAATCCTCATCGATTATCTCGAAAAGGGTAAAACTATTACAGGTGCACATTATTCATCGTTATTGGACCGTTTGAAAACTGAGCTGCAAGAAAAACGCCGGTCTTTTCCATCACGACAATGCACCAGCACACATCTCAGCAGTTGTGGTCGAAAAATTAATGGAAATAGGATTCCAACTCGATTCACAACCCCCCTATTCTCCAGACTTGAGCCCCTCGGACTACTATTTGTTCCCCAATTTGAAGAAATGGCTGGCAGGACAAAGATTTTATCTAAAGGAGGAGGTGTTTGAAGCAGCTTATAGCTATTTTGCAGACTTGGACAGTTCCTATTATTCGGAAGGGATCAACAAATTAGAACAGCGTAGGACGAAGGGTATAAGTCTAAGAGGAGACAATGTAGAAAAATAAAAAATGTTTGCCCCAAACACGTAAGTAGTTTTTATTTTTGCACGGACTTTTCAAACGCCCCTCGAATGTGTGTGGCGCGCCAAGGTCCAAGGGCTTCTCCGCGGTCATTTCCGGTGCGGTTCTCCTCTTGCTACCTGCGACGGTCGTTCGCTGCAGCACGGAAAGCCGGGATCCACTCACCTCGAGGCTTTCTTCTTTCTTGTTGGAGCTGTTCTCGTGTTTGTGTATTTCTGCAGCTTCTCTGAGCAAGCTGGTCTAATACCTCTTCTCTACAGCCAGAATTTCCGCGTGTCGGCGAATTTTACTATGCGATGGCGTCACGCAGTGCGTGCTCTGCTACGGGCGATTTCTCCACCTGCCCCAACCTGCAATGTCGCTCACGTTCTGTGACCCTGGTGTTGACATTCATTCCGACATAAACTTTTCCGCATGTGCATGATGTTGTGGCTTGGCAAGACAGCCAAGCCACTATGAGGTGAAGCCGGAAGGCACGCGTTAAAGCTCACGCAGGCTGGCGTGAGGTCTGGAAAATGACAAGGTCCTTATAGTAGCAAAAATAGTACGTAGCTTCTGGAATACTTAACTTTAATCCATAATTGGTGAACATCTGTCTGACGGTACATGCATCACAAGATAAATAGCAAATGATAATGGCGCCTTGCTAGGTCGTAGCAAATGATGTAGCTGAAGGCTATGCTAACTATCGTCTCGGCAAATGAGAGCGTAATTTGTCAGTGAACCATCGCTAGCAAAGTCGGCTGTACAACTGGGGCGAGTGCTAGGAAGTCTCTCTAGACCTGCCGTGTGGCGGCGCTCGGTCTGCAATCACTGATAGTGGCGACACGCGGGTCCGACGTATACTAGCGGACCGCGGCCGATTTAAAGGCTACAACCTAGCAAGTGTGGTGTCTGGCGGTGACACCACACATGGTATGTGGTATATTCCCGACATTGCAAGTGGGTCCCTCTTCTACTTTGCCGATCTGAGACACACTTTCGTCTTCTTTGTCGGTTTTTTAAATAGTCTTTAAGCCGTGTTTGCGCAATATACGGCCGATTCTGACCATCGTTCTTGGAATTTATGACAGAAAAACCGTACCCGGCATTTCTTTCTCCGATATGACACTTCGCCTAGTGTTTAACTCTCTTACACTTCTACACTGAAGTGCCAAAGAAACTGGTATAGGCATGCGTATTCAAATACAGGGATACGTAAACAGGCAGAATGCGGCGCTACGGTCGCCAGCGCCTATATAAGACAACTAGTGTCTGGCGCAGTTGCTAGATCGTTTACTGCTGCTACAATGGCAGATTATACAGATTTAAGTGAGCTTGACGGTGTGTGTTATTGTCGCCGCACGAGCGATGGAACGCAGCGTCTCCGAGGTAGCAGTGATGTGGGGATTTTCTCTTACGACCATTTCACGAGTTCACCGTGAGGATGAGGAATGCGGTAAAACATCAAATCTCCGAATCGCTGTGGCCGGGAAAAGACCCTGAAATAATGGGACCAACGACGACTGAGTAGAATCGTTCAACGTGACAGAAGTGCAAACCTTCTGCATATTGCTGCAGATTTCAGTGCTAGGCCATCAACAAGTGTCAACGTGCAAACCGTTCAACGAAACATCATCGATATGGGCTTTCGAAGCGGAAGGCCCACTCGTGTACCCTTGATGACTGCACAACAAAAAGCTTTACGCCTCGCTCGAGCCCGTCAACACTGACAATGGACTGTTGATGACTGGAAACATGTTGCCTGGGTGGACGAATCTCGGTACAATTTGTGTGGAGACAACCTCATCAATCCATGGACCTTGCATGTCAGCAGGGCAGTGTTCTAGCTGGTGGATGCTCTGAAATGGTATGGGGCGTGTGCAGCTGAAGTGGTATGGGACCCTTGATACGTCTAGATACGACTCTGACAGGTGTCACGTATGCAAGCATCCTGTCTGATCACCTGTATCCATTCATGTCCATTGTGCATTTGGACAGAATTGGGCAATTCCAGCAGGACAGTGCGACATTCCATACGTCCAGAATTACTACAGAGTTGCTCCAGGAACACTCTTCTGAGTTTAAACACTTCTGCTGGCCACTAAACACTCCAGACTTGAACATTATTGAGCATATCTGGGATGCCTTGCAACGTGCTGTTCAGAATAGACCTCCTCCCCTCGTACTCTTACGGATTTATGGGCAGCCCTGCAGGACTCATGGTGTAAATTCCCTCCAGCACTAATTCAGACTTTAGTCGAGTCCAAACCACATCATGTCGCAGCACTTACGCGTGCTCGACTGGGCCTTACACGATATTAGGCAGGTGTACCAGTTTCTTTGCCTCTTCAGTGAAATATAACTGATGGAGTAATCATTACTCCACAGAACGCTTTCCAGGTGTTGAGTTTCGTGTCTGAGGTGCTGCGGTTCATTTCACTTTGTGCCACACATTCCAAGAGTGATGGTCATAATCGGCCGTATATAGTGTAAACACGGCGTAAGGACTATTTATTAACTCACAAAGAAGATCAAAGCCTGTCTTAGATCGGCAAAGGAGAAAGGGGAGTCACTTGCAATATCGGGAATATACCATATACCATGCACACGCCTATAAGTTTATGTTGGAATAAGTAGACGATCAATCAACACCAGGATCACAGAACACAAGCGACATTGTAGGCTGGGGCAGATGGCTAAATCGGGCATCGCAGAGCACGCCCTCTGTGAGGCCGACCACGTAGTAAAATTCGCCGACACGAAATTTCTGGCTGTAGAGGAGAGCTTTCTCATCCTCTTGTTCAGAGAAGCTTTTGAAATGCACAAACACGAGAATAGCTCCAACAAGAAAGAAGAAAGCCACGAGGTGAATGGATCCCGCCTTCCCGTGCTGCAGTGAATGACCATTGCAGTTAGCAAGAGAAGAACCGGAACGGAAATGATCACGGAAAAGCCCTTCGAATTTTTTTGGAAATTTGTGGTAAGGTCTTATGTTACCAAACTGCTGAGGTCATCGGTCCCCAAGTTTACGCACTACTTAATGTAACTTAAACTAACTTACTCTAAGGACAACAAACACATCCATGCCCGAGGAAGGACTCGAACCTCCGACGGGGGGAGCCGCGCGGACCGTGACAAGGCGTCCCAGACCGTGCGGCTACCCCGCGCGGCCCGCCCTTGGACGTTTGTGCGCCAGACACATATAATCTGCGGAAGCGAGCTCGGCGCCAGCCCACCACTAGCAGTAGAGGGTGAAGCTTTGACAATGCCCGCCACTCGTGCTGGCGAAACGTCAGAAAAATCATCAAACAAACGTCAGCCGAAGAACCCAAGACAGAAGTCAACAGGCAGTTTGTCAAGAAGTGGCTACAAAAGCCTTAAAAATTTTGGAGTTTCACTATATTTCTGTGCCGTTCCACACTCGAATTGCGCGTGCCTAAAACGAACACTTATATTTTTGCGCGCGAGCTCTGATTTCTTTTATTTCATTACTGAGATCATTTCTCGCTGCGTATGTGGGCGCCAACAAAATATTTTCCCATTAGATGGAGAACGTCGGGCAGTGAAATTTCATGAAACGATGTTGTCGCAACGAAAAACGCCTTTGTTTCAATGACTGCCGGCCCAACTCGTGTATCACATTCGTAACACACACTCGCTTATGTCGAGATAGTACGAATTTCCCTTATTTTAATATTTTCGCTGTCCTCCGTCAGTTCTATCTGATGCAAATCCCACAGAACTGCGGTACTCCAGAACAGGGAGGACAAGCCAAGTGTAGGCAGTCTCTTTAATAGATCTGTTGCATCTTCTAAGTGTTGCCGGCCGGAATGGCCGAGCGGTTCTAGGCGCTTCAGTCAGGAACCGCGCGACCACTACGGTCGCAGGTTCGAGTCCTGCCTCGGGCATGGAAGTGTGTGATGTCCTTAGGTTAGTTAGGTTTACGTAGTTCTAAGTTCTAGGGGACTGATGACCTCAGAAATTAAGTCCCATAGTGCTCAGAGCCATTTGAACCATTTTTTGAGATCTACATCTACATCTGCATCTACATCCATACTCCGCAAGCCACCTGACGGTGTGTGGCGGAGGGTACCCTGAGTACCTCTATCGGTTCTCCCTTCTATTCCAGTCTCGTATTGTTCGTGGAAAGAAGGATTGTCGGTATGCATCTGTGTGGGCTCCAATCTCTCCGATTTTATCCTCATGGTCTCTTCACGAGATATACGTAGGAGGGAGCAATATACTGCTTGACTCTTCGGTGAAGGTATGTTCTCGAAACTTTAACAAACCCCGTACCGAGCTACTGAGCGTCTCTCCTGCAGTCTTCCACTGGAGTTTATCTATCATCTCCGTAACGCTTTCGCGATTACTAAATGATCCTGTAACTTTATATGGTCATTACATTTTAAATCACTCCTAATGCGTACTCCCAGATAATTTATGGAATTTACTGCTTCCAGTTGCTGACCTGCTATATTGTAGCTAAATGATAAGGGATCTATCTTTCTATGTCTACATTGAGATTCAATTGCCATTCCCTGCACCATGCGTCAATTCGCTGCAGATCCTCCTGCATTTCAGTACGATTTTCCATTGTTACAACCTCTCGATACACCACAGCATCATCTGCAAAAAGCCTCAGTGAACTTCCGATGTCATCCACCAAGTCATTTATGTATATTGTGAATAGCAACGGTCCTATGACACTCCCCTGCGGCACACCTGAAATCACTCTTACTTCGGAAGACTTCTCTCCATTGAGAATGACATGCTGCGTTCTGTTATCTACGAACTCCTCAATCCAATCACACAATTGGTCTGATAGTCCATATGCTCTTACTTTGTTCATTAAACGACTGTGGGGAACTGTATCGAACGCCTTACGGAAGTCAAGAAACACGGCATCTACCTGTGAACCGGTGTCTATGACTCTCTGAGTCTCGTGGACGAATAGCGCGAGCTGGGTTTTACACGACCGTCTTTTTCGAAACCCATGCTGATTCGTACAGAGTCTCCAGAGTCTCCAGAAAAGTCATTATACTCGAACATAATACGTGTTCCAAAATTCTGCAACCGACGTTAGAGATATAGGTCTATAGTTCTGCACATCTGTTCGTCGTCCCTTCTTGGAAACGGGGATGACCTGTGCCCTTTTCCAATCCTTTGGAACGCTACGCTCTTCTAGAGACCCCGTGTTGACAGCACTCATTACTTCGTGTGAATAAAGAGGAAGCTGTGTTACACAAGAATGATGTCTTCTGAATCCCTGCTGACTACGTGTCAACAGATCGTTTTGTTCGAGGTAATTCATAATGTTCAAACATAGTACATGTTTCACAATCGTGCTGCAAAAGTTCCTTAAGAGTATTGGGCACAATCAGCAGGTTTCAGTGGTGTACATATCCTGTTTCTCTTTCTACCTTCTGTAGATATTTCAGGAATGGTGTGAACTGTAACTCAACACAATTTTAACTACCTTTTCATATAATTGTTGGAAAAATATAGCGGACACAGCTGTGACGGTTTGAGGCTTCTCTGCTTCTAAATACGTATTTCTGTAGTCTTTTCTTCTATTCTATTTACATTGCAACTGTATTTTATTGATGACTAAATCGAGTTGCTACTCGGAAGGCCAAATATATAAAAAAAATCGACGCCAGCCATATGGATCAGCGCATTACTCCTACCTCTTTCTTTGATTGTTGATTTGTTGGTGTGACCTGTACGACTTTACAGTCGTTATGTGCGGATATTGTTGCTAAGTATGACGCTAATGTATCAGTATACTCTGAAAGGAACCTAGTTGATGTACGATCTGGACCGGAGGCCTTGCTTTTATTAAACGATTTCAGCTGCTTCGCTACGAGGTTCATTCAAATGGAATGTGGTCAGTGCGTCTACCTTTGCCTCACACGTAATGTGGCACCACGTAACTGCGGGTATGGTGGTGCCATCTATTGGTACAGAGACTGACGCGTGCGTACCGTTTGATGTTGCATAGCGCCAATGTGTCTCACGCCGAAGAGAAGGTGGTCACACAAGTGATTCGAGTTTTGGCGGTGGAGGCCGTGAAATGTATCGACGGATGCAGGCTGCGTACGGTGAGTCAGTCTGAGTCGTTCAAATGTTGTGGAAGGGCACAAACGATTCCTTCAGGGGCGCGAGTCACTGGAAGACGACGCTCGTCCTGGACTGGCTCATCGTGTCATCCCACCGGAAATGGTTGCGGAAGTGAATGTTTTAGTCTTGGACAACCACAGAATCACCGTGCACGAGATACGAGGTGCATTCAAGTTCTAAGGCCACCGATTTTTTTTCTAATTACCTACTCACCCGAAATCGATGAAACTGGCGTTACTTCTCGACGTAATCGCCCTGCAGACGTACACATTTTTCACAACGCTGACGCCATGATTCCATGGCAGCGGCGAAGGCTTCTTTAGGATTCTGTTTTGACCACTGGAAAATCGCTGAGGCAATAGCAGCACGGCTGGTGAATGTGTGACCACGGAGTGTGTCTTTCATTGTTGGAAAAAGCCAAAAGTCACTAGGAGCCAGTTCAGGTGAGTAGGGAGCATGAGGAATCACTTCAAAGTTGTTATCACGAAGGAACTGTTGCGTAACATTAGCTCGATGTGCGGATGCGTTGTCTTGGTGAAACAGCACACGCGCAGCCCTTCCCGGACGTTTTTGTTGCAGTGCAGGAAGGAATTTGTTCTTCAGAACATTTTCGTAGGATGCACCTGTTACTGTAGTGCCCTCTGGAACGCAATGGGTAAGGATTACGCCCTCGCTGTCCCAGAACATGGACACCATCATTTTTTCAGCACTGGCGGTTACCCGAAATTTTTTTGGTGGCGGTGAATCTGTGTGCTTCCATTGAGCTGACTGGCGCTTTGTTTCTGGATTGAAAAATGGCATCCACGTGTCATCCATTGTCACAACAGACGAAAAGAAAGTCCCATTCGTTCTGTCGTTGCGCGTCAACATTGCTTGGCAACATGCCCCACAGGCAGCCATGTGGTCGTCCGTCAGCATTCGTGGCACCCACCTGGATGACACTTTCCGCATTTTCAGGTCGTCATACAGGATTGTGTGCACAGAACCCACAGAAGTGCCAACTCTGGAGGCGATCTGTTCAACAGTCATTCGGCGATCCCCCAAATCAATTCTCTCCACTTTCTCGATCATGTCGACAGACCGGCTTGTGCGATCCCGAGGTTGTTTCGGTTTGTTGACACACGATGTTCTGCCTTCATTAAACTGTCGCACCCACGAACGCACTTTCGACAAATCCATAACTCCATCACCACATGTCTCCTTCAACTGTCGATTAATTTCAATTGGTTTCACACCACGCAAATTCAGAAAACGAATGATTGCACGCTGTTCAAGTAAGGAAAACGTCGCCATTTTAAGTATTTAAAACAGTTCTCATTCTCGCCGCTGGCGGTAAAATTCCATCTGCCGTACGGTGCTGCCATCTCTGGGACGTATTGACCATGAATGCGGTCTCATTTTAAAACAATGCGCATGTTTCTATCTCTTTCCAGTCCGGAGAAAAAAAATCGGGGGCCTTAGAACTTGAATGCACCTCGTACATCGGTCTCTGGGTATTAGCGTGGGCACCGCCCACACCATAATACATCAACACTTGAACTTCCGAAAAATCTGTGCGCAGTGGGTTCCCCACCAACTGACCACCGAACAGCGCTATACTCGAATGGCGCTGTATTTGAGTCATCTGCAACGTTATCACGAGGATGAATACGGCTTTCTGCCGCGTATTGTGACAGGTAACGAAACAAGGTGTCACCATTTTGAACCGGAAAGCAAGCGTCAGAGCAAGCAGTTGAAACATGCGACTTCACCACGTCCAAAGAAATCAATGCTCGTGCACACCAGTTCTGATAACGTCATGATGTCCTTTTTTGACCACAGGGGCCCACTGCTTGTCGAGTTCCTGGAATGGGGAACCACCATCAACGCCCAGCGTTAACAAGCCGCTCTACAGAACCTTAGACGAAGCATCAAGTCGAAAGGTCGAGGCATGTTGTCCAATGCCGTTATCCTCCTGCATGATAATGCACGCCCACACGCGACCAATGCGGTGAACACGACATTGCAGCAGTTACGGTCGGAAACGCTGGAACATCGTACAGTCCCGACCTTTCACCGTGTGACTTTCATGCGTTTGGACCTCTAACACAAGATATTCGCGGACACCGATGCGCAACGGACGACGAAGTGTGTGGCTGGGTCCAGGTCTGGATCCGACAGCAGCCTACTACCTTCTTCGAGGATGGAATCGACCGGCTAGTGTCGCAATGGGACAGATGTGCCAACAGTTTTGGCGGCTATTTTTGAGTATGTATACTGTGTATAACTACATTTTTGAGTTAGTAAAATCGTTACCATCTGAATGTCCCTTATACTTCGTAGTTACTCATATCGACAACTTTCCTTGCGTTGATCGGAATCCTGGGACGTTGACTTTGTCTTCCTTGGTGAAGGAAGTTCGGAAAATCGCGTTTAGGAACTCGGCTTTAGTGACACTGCCATCGGTAACATTACCATTACTATCACAAAGTGAAGATACTGATTGTGACTTGCCGTTAGTGTACCAAATCTCTTTGGATTTTCTGCCAAATTTAGAGACAGAAATTCGTTGCGGAAACTATTAAAAGCAACTCGCATTTCGTGACATAATGTAATGGTTGCAGGAGGATTTGATATTTTTCCTGATAGAGTGGCCATGATGAAATCAGACGTCTCAAGTTCATACCCGCTGCTTGTAGTCCACAGGTGTCGAGCGCTGATTCCTTCGCTCCTTCGTAGCTTCGTAGCTCCTTCGTAGCTTTGTTGCTGCAGTAGGTCAGCGCCACGTGTGGTTTCAGTCTTCGTTTAACGTTGCGCTGGCGTGCGTTTGGTAGTGTGCGAAATGCATGAGCAGGGCCTCCGTGTAGCGTTACCCCAGTAGGTGTGCGTAAAGGGGGTAGAGACATTCCAAAACAATCTAAAATTCTATCGAATGTACTCAAGTTGTTTACTGATCAACACCAAAGAAACCAGGATTAACATAAATTTTGCGCAAGTTCATAAAATTACAACAAAAGCTCATAGTATTTCGGAATCGACTGGACTCCGCACTAACAGTGCAGCAAACTCGACAGGATGTCTAGATGTGGGCTGTTTGGGTTCCCCAATAAAGGGATATAAACGGAACGGAAATCTACGGAATGTGATGATTTTGACAGATAGTTCGTAGAATTATTGCTAGATACTACGACAGATGAGAGTTTCCGCCGGCTAGAGAAGTGTGGGATGATCTCAGTGAAAAAATTAGTTGTTGTGGCCCAGAGACGTCCTTCATTTGCTTTTTCCTCTCTCCTGGTTATTGAATCAGAAAGTGTAAAGGTGGTCGAAAATTTGTAGTGGAATGCAGAAACATTGTAGCAGAAAGAACGACGTTTTGTGTACAATGCACTTATTGCTGGCTGAGGACAACAGTCGTGTAGCACATTTCCTTAAAACTAGGATTTCTCATAAAACCAACGCTAAATATATTTTGCTCCTCGTCAAAGGAAGTAGTGGTTTGAAAGTACCTACAGCTGCTTTTGTGTAGCGTATATCGCCGATCTGGGTGATGGGTGCAGTGACGGAGAGTCAGCAAGAGCTGTAAAATTTTTGTGAAGGTATGGAATATTCTCGGTTGCACTAAGGCCAGACGTTGGAATAAAAATACTGGCGGCGGCACACAATTCTCGCGCGCTGCCACGCACAGATTCTCTCACAAATAAAATGAGTTCACACGTGATACGATACAACAATGATGTCTCAGAGTTACTAAAACTAAATTCACAGTTTTCTTAACAACTTTATCGCTGGAAGTTTCTACAAGGTGCTACAGAACGCAAATTCATCGACAACGACACTTTTCATTCCACGTACGGAACAGTTTCACACCATTTACGGTATTTTATTTTTTATCTCTGAATAATTTTATTTTATATCACGCGCATCTATAAACTTTCAGAATGTTCATGTATTCTGCTCAGTTCAAATATATCAGCGATTCTGTCTTACCAAGAGGCTGAAGTAAAAAAAATTTTTCTTCAATATTTCTTGTAACGTCAGTTCTTATTTCTTTCGTAGTAGCTGGCAAGAATTTTCTTTTGGAAACTACTCCATTACATTCTCCACTAAAAATAGATTTTTCTACTTTTTTTTAGAATTTTTACCAACACTTGAAATTATCACTAGCTGGCAGTTCTGTAAAACGGTGAGATGACATGGAAGTGACATTTTCGTGACAGCCGCTATATTGTTGATCCACAAGTGAGACCAAATATCTGAAGGTATATTGCTATTTAGGTTTCACAATACCTGAACAAAGACAAAGCCTACACTGTACATAAATGTAAATACGACCATAAATAGATAAATAATTTTTAATAAAAATAGTTTCTTCAGCGAAAAAGTCAGATCTACTGAACGATAAAATAGTTTTCGATAATATTTGGGAGTTAGCAAGAGAACAATATGCAAAGGAGAAAGTAAAATGTTGCTGTTTACTACTTTCTAAGTACTGTTCAATGTATTCTTATGTATATAGGCCCGGCAACGGCAGTCTGATGATAAGGGCAGAACAAAATTCTCTAGACAGCCACAGGTTGGAAACGCTCCTTGTGGAGCTATAGTCGCAAAACGACAACCAATCAAAACAAGCACGCTGAAGTGCTAATAGTCATTATGTTAATGGGAACAGTTTTTAGCTGAAGGAAATGTGCTCAACTGAATAGACAAAGCTAGGTAAATTCTAAATTCCTGCCCATGGCTAGTTACCGTTAGACGCGAATTTTCTGCGGTGTTTACTGGGCTAAGTCTGACTATTACATCAGGTATGGTAAATGTGCCATAATGCCATAATTTGTCAAGAATAATACGCTCTACTGCAAAAACAGCACTGCACTGAATAATACCCAACCATTTGTTTGTTGCGATAGTCGTCGGCGACTGTTCATTGAAGATGAATCACAATCGCTTACTTTGTTGCACTCTTTGTCGACGAACTGTGTCAGAGGGGGTTCACTGGCTTAATGAAAAAAAAAAATAAATAAAATAAAATAAAAAAAAAAGAGACCCGTTCACTACTTCTGAGCTCCCATTTGAAGAGCTAAGAACCAACAAGGACAGGTTTCTCTTTTTTTAAATTTCTATTTGATTCCTGCTACAAGTTTCTACAAACAGATTGGTCTGTTGAACAAACGTCTACGAACTCATATTGAACAGCAACATGTACTACAGTTTAACTAGCAGAAAATTATTTTCGATTTCATTAGAGAAAGTATTTGACAACGTTGACTGAAATATGCCATTTGGGTGTAAGACGAACATCAACTAAACATAAACTGTCGGTAAAGTATGTACAAAGAAATAAACGACGTGGTTCATCTCCATGGAAAAATCGCCAACGACTATAGCAATGAACTGTAGAGATCAGAAACTAATAGTCGTTCTGTTACTATCTGTTTCCGCTACCGACGTGGTTAGAAATCTGGACATTTTCGGGTGCCCGAAAGTTGACAAGTGGAACAAAGGTATGTTTAATATACTTTATAAGGCAACAAGTTGTAGTCTCTACACAAACCATTCGCTCTCTAACCGCTGGCGCTGTACTGAGCGTCCAGAATCGATAAAATTGATTCTAAATATTCGAACCTATTTTTATTGTTTGACGAAACTCACATTACCGGCCTGCCGGGGTGGTCGAGCGGTTCTAGGCGCTACTGTCTGGAACCGCGCGACCGCTACGGTCGTAGGTTCGAATCCTGCCTCGGGCATGGATGTGTGTGATGTCCTTAGGTTAGTTAGGTTTAAGTAGTTCCAAGTTCTAGGGGACTGATGACCTCGGAAGTTTAGTCCCATAGTGCTCAGAGCCATTTTAACCATCACATTACCACCCGATTTTCAGTAACTGATAGTTCTATACACAGCCAAAGCAAATATTGCGAACTGCTACGCAACCCATCATTTGCAGGTGCAAGTCTTTCAGTTAGTCTGACCAAGACTATACTAAGAGAACGTCTAGTTCAAAACGTCTGTTCTGAACGTATGTCAAACACTGCTGGATTCCACGCGGTTATTGTGGTGGCATGATGACAAAGCTACAGCTGTTCAGCTTCACATTTCTACATTACAGTCTGCGTCTTTACACCGAAGGTCATCAACCCCTATGTATGGTAGGCGCAAAAAGGGAACTTTTCGGCCAACGAGTCAGAAAACAGGTAAGTGTTAGAAATGCTAAAAGATACTACGACATGGTCGAAATGTAGACTAGATGAAGGACAAAAGCGTGACAGAATTTCACTAGAAACAATCTCATTCTAACATTGGTCCTCTCGTTTCACCGAAATTTCCAGTACCAAGGACATTTAAAACTAGATAAAGAAGTGTTGTGATTCCCCTGATACTTAAACTTACGTATTTTGCAGATACCCTTTCTGCTACAAGAGGAATATCTTCGCACTACGATAACTTGACTTACACAAACTATCCCTTCTGTAGCGCGTCGCTGTATTGGATACACTGACTTAAAGGAACGCTGTTAAAGGATGTGGGCAACACCATCAATCCGATGAAGACGCTCAGATTATCTCAACTCTGGGCGAGAAAACACATTACTGTGAACGAATCGCCGTCCACTAACGAGGTTGCGAGAAAACAGTAAGGAACTGAGATGGTACCGTTTCGTGGATATCATCACTGCACAAACACTGCATTCAGTGAAGGCCAGCGTCCGTAAAGTTGCTTCATATATCTGGCACTGTTTGCAAAATTAAAAGAAAAATAGATCCATTTGAGTTCTGAACTGCACCGGCAGAAAAATACTGACTTTTAGGAGACCATTACGCAAACTCAAGTTCTCTAAGAAATAGTGGTTGGAAACTATGAATTATTGTTCCTAGTGCGCCACGACTTACGTCGACCACTGTGCTTGTAAAAAAAAATCTGTATAATTACATGCTACGTATGTAACTAAGAAATAAATACGCCACTGTACCGCCCTGATTTTTCTTCATCCGCACCAATTAGCCCTTAAGATTTTGCCTCTCGGTTTTTTAACACTGGCGGCTGTAGTCGCAGACGACAGCAGGTCGCTGACGTACGAAATGAACAGCGAGGGTGTCAACACACTTTCTTGGGAAACATCTGAAGTTTCTTGTACACCTGTCGACGAGTTACAAAAATTCTCATAGGACTTCATTCAATTCGTGAGCAGTCCCTCTGCACCATCTATGTACTGTCGCTTATGTTCAAAGACAGCAAGTACGTAGCCACTGAACTTCTGTGTTGGTTCCTTGGTGTTTCCCTTTTTCCGTTTTTCCGAAGAATTCCTCAACTATCCTAGTCCAGCACTGGTGTCCCTACCATAGGACGCACAGGTACCTCAATTTTCAGTGTTAACCGTACTGAAGATAGGCGAAACGGACGGGTTAAAACTGGTACTGGAACTTTAGTTCTGAACAAACGTTTTTTTCGGTATGTTTTGTCTCGAGGTCGGCAGGCAGCCAGGTGGGAGAGCTGTGTTGCGTCAGGAGGTGACGGCCGCTCTGCCTGCAGTAAAAGGTTTTCTTTATTTTTTACGATAACCGAGTAAAGACAAATCTAATATCAATCAACCATAAGATTTCATTTTTAAATAAACCTTATCCTTACAAAAGGAGTAATTTTTATTCGTTAAATTCGCTTTGCTTTGAAATATTGCATTGCTATAGAGAATGGGAAAAGGGAGCAGTGCTATTTTAGTAATAATACCTACAGAAAAGCAACAAATACATGGCATAAGAATGAATGAACCATGGACCTTGCCGTTGGTGGGGAGGCTTGCGTGCCTCAGCGATACAGATAGCCGTGCCGTAGGTGCAACCACAACGGAGGGGTATCTGTTGAGAGGCCAGACAAACGTGTGGTTCCTGAAGAGGGGCAGCAGCCTTTTCAGTAGTTGCAAGGGCAACAGTCTGGATGATTGACTGATCTGGCCTTGTAACAATAACCAAAACGGCCTTGCTGTGCTGGTACTGCGAACGGCTGAAAGCAAGGGGAAACTACAGCCGTAATTTTTCCCGAGGGCATGCAGCTTTACTGTATGATTACATGATGATGGCGTCCTCTTGGGTAAAATATTCCGGAGGTAAAATAGTCCCCCATTCGGATCTCCGGGCGGGGACTACTCAAGAGGATGTCGTTATCAGGAGAAAGAAAACTGGCGTTCTACGGATCGGAGCGTGGAATGTCAGATCCCTTAATCGGGCAGGTAGGTTAGAAAATTTAAAAAGGGAAATGGATAGGTTGAAGTTAGATATAGTGGGAATTAGTGAAGTTCGGTGGCAGGAGGAACAAGACTTCTGGTCAGGTGACTACAGGGTTATAAACACAAAATCAAATAGGGGTAATGCAGGAGTAGGTTTAATAATGAATAGGAAAATAGGAATGCGGGTAAGCTACTACAAACAGCATAGTGAACGCATTATTGTGGCCAAGATAGATACGAAGCCCACGCCTACTACAGTAGTACAAGTTTATATGCCAACTAGCTCTGCAGATGACGAAGAAATTGAAGAAATGTATGATGAAATAAAAGAAATTATTCAGATTGTGAAGGGAGACGAAAATTTAATAGTCATGGGTGACTGGAATTCGAGTGTAGGAAAAGGGAGAGAAGGAAACATAGTAGGTGAATATGGATTGGGGGACAGAAATGAAAGAGGAAGCCGCCTGGTCGAATTTTGCACAGAGCACAACATAATCATAACTAACACTTGGTTTAAGAATCATGAAAGAAGGTTGTATACATGGAAGAACCCTGGCGATACTAAAAGGTATCAGATAGATTATATAATGGTAAGACAGAGATTTAGGAACCAGGTTTTAAATTGTAAGACATTTCCAGGGGCAGATGTGGACTCTGACCACAATCTATTGGTTATGACCTGTAGATTAAAACTGAAGAAACTGCAAAAAGGTGGGAATTTAAGGAGATGGGACCTGGATAAACTAAAAGAACCAGAGGTTGTACAGAGATTCAGGGAGAGCATAAGGGAGCAATTGACAGGAATGGGGGAAATAAATACAGTAGAAGAAGAATGGGTAGCTTTGAGGGATGAAGTAGTGAAGGCAGCAGAGGATCAAGTAGGTAAAAAGACGAGGGCTAGTAGAAATCATTGGGTAACAGAAGAAATATTGAATTTAATTGATGAAAGGAGAAAATATAAAAATGCAGTAAGTGAAACAGGCAAAAAGGAATACAAACGTCTCAAAAATGAGATCGACAGGAAGTGCAAAATGGCTAAGCAGGGATGGCTAGAGGACAAATGTAAGGATGTAGACGCCTATCTCACTAGGGGTAAGATAGATACCGCCTACAGGAAAATTAAAGAGACCTTTGGAGATAAGAGAACCACTTGTATGAATATCAAGACCTCAGATGGAAACCCAGTTCTAAGCAAAGAAGGGAAAGCAGAAAGGTGGAAGGAGTATATAGAGGATCTATACAAGGGCGATGTACTTGAGGACAATATTATGGAAATGGAAGAGGATGTAGATGAAGATGAAATGGGAGATATGATACTGCGTGAAGAGTTTGACAGAGCACTGAAAGACCTGAGTCGAAACAAGGCCCCCGGAGTAGACAATATTCCATTGGAACTACTGACGGCCGTGGGAGAGCCAGTCCTGACAAAACTCTACCATCTGGTGAGCAAGATGTATGAAACAGGCGAAATACCCTCAGACTTCAAGAAGAATATAATAATTCCAATCCCAAAGAAAGCAGGTGTTGACAGATGTGAAAATTACCGAACTATCAGCTTAATAAGTCACAGCTGCAAAATACTAACACGAATTCTTTACAGACGAATGGAAAAACTAGTAGAAGCCAACCTCGGGGAAGATCAGTTTGGATTCCGTAGAAACACTGGAACACGTGAGGCAATACTGACCTTACGACTTATCTTAGAAGAAAGATTAAGGAAAGGCAAACCTACGTTTCTAGCATTTGTAGACTTAGAGAAAGCTTTTGACAATGTTGACTGGAATACTCTCTTTCAAATTCTAAAGGTGTCAGGGGTAAAATACAGGGAGCGAAAGGCTATTTACAATTTGTACAGAAACCAGATGGCAGTTATAAGAGTCGAGGGACATGAAAGGGAAGCAGTGGTTGGGAAGGGAGTAAGACAGGGTTGTAGCCTCTCCCCGATGTTGTTCAATCTGTATATTGAGCAAGCAGTAAAGGAAACAAAAGAAAAATTCGGAGTAGGTATTAAAATTCATGGAGAAGAAATAAAAACTTTGAGGTTCGCCGATGACATTGTAATTCTGTCAGAGACAGCAAAGGACTTGGAAGAGCAGTTGAATGGAATGGACAGTGTCTTGAAACGAGGATATAAGATGAACATCAACAAAAGCAAAACAAGGATAATGGAATGTAGTCTAATTAAGTCGGGTGATGCTGAGGGAATTAGATTAGCAAATGAGGCACTTAAAGTAGTAAAGGAGTTTTGCTATTTGGGGAGCAAAATAACTGATGATGGTCGAAGTAGAGAGGATATAAAATGTAGGCTGGCAATGGCAAGGAAAGCGTTTCTGAAGAAGAGAAATTTGTTAACATCCAGTATAGATTTAAGTGTCAGGAAGTCATTTCTGAAAGTATTCGTATGGAGTGTAGCCATGTATGGGAGTGAAACATGGACGATAAATAGTTTGGACAAGAAGAGAATAGAAGCTTTCGAAATGTGGTGCTACAGAAGAATGCTGAAGATTAGATGGGTAGATCACATAACTAATGAGGAAGTATTGAATAGGATTGGGGAGAAGAGAAGTTTGTGGCACAACTTGACCAGAAGAAGGGATCGGTTGGTAGGACATGTTCTGAGGCATCAAGGGATCACCAATTTAGTATTGGAGGGCAGCATGGAGGGTAAAAATCGTAGAGGGAGACCAAGAGATGAATACACTAAGCAGATTCAGAAGGATGTAGGTTGCAGTAGATACTGGGAGATGAAAAAGCTTGCACAGGATAGAGTAGCATGGAGAGCTGCATCAAACCAGTCTCAGGACTGAAGACCACAACAACAACAACAAGAATTGGTACATCACCGCCGACTCGATAATGTCCCTGTTGTCGTGTGTCGTGGCTTACAGTTTGCATGCACTGTGCAAGAGTTGCCCCCATCACCTCTACACGGCTGCGTCTACATAATACTGCGTTATCTACTTGATGTCCTTAAAAACGAACAAATTAGCACCAAAAACAGATTTCTTCAACCTCAGTTTTCATCCTTTAGTACTGACTATTGGTAATGCCCAGTTTTCATCCTTTAGTACTGACAATTGGTAATTCCCAATTAGTACACTGAAGAACCAACAAAAACGGGAACTCCTGTCTAATATCGTGTAGGGCCCAACTAATGTATGAAGTAGTGCTGGAGGGAGCTGACACCACGAACCCTGCAGGGCTGTCCATAAACCCGTAAGAGTACGAGGGGATGGCGATCTCTTTTGAACAGCACGTTGCAAGGCATCCCAGATATGCCCAATAATGTTCATGTATGGGGAGTTTGGTGGCCAGCGAAGTTGTTTAAACTGAGAAGAGTATTCCTGGAGCAATTCTGGACGTGTAGGGTGTCGCATTCTATTACTGGAATCGCCCGAGTCCGTCGGATTGCACAATGGACATGAATGGTTGCAGGTGATCAGACGGGATGCTTATGTACGTGTCGCCTGTCAGAGGCATATCTAGACTTATCAGGAGTTTCATATCACTCCAACTGCATACGCCCCACACCATTACAGAGCCTCCACCAGCTTCAACAGCTCCCTGCTGACATGCAGGGTCCATGGATTCATGAGGTTGTCTCAATACCCGTACACGTCCATCCGCTCGATACAATTTTAAACGAGACTCGTCCGACCAGGCAACATGCTTCCACTCATCAACTGTCGAATGTCGGTGATGAAGGGCCCAGGCGAGGCGTAATGCTTTGTGTCATGCAGTCATCAAGAGTACACGAGTGGACCTTCTGCTCCTAAAGCCCATACCGATGTTGTTTCGTTGAATGGTTCGCATGCTGACACTTGTTTATGGCCCAGCATTGAAATCTGCAGCAATTTGCGGAAGGGATGAACTTCGTCACGCTAAACGATTCCCTTCAGACGTCGTCGGTCCCGTTCTTACAGGATCTTTTTCGGGCCGTAGCGAAGTCGGAGATTTGATGTTTTACCAGATTCTTGATATTCACGGTACACTCGTGAAATAGTCGTAAGGAAAATTCCCACTTTATCTGTACCTCGGAGATGCTATGTCCCATTGCTCGTGGTGCGACTGTAACTACACGTTCAAACTCACTCTAATCTTGAGAACCTGCCATTGTAGCAGCAGTAACCGATCTAACAACTGCGCCAGACACTTGTCTTCTATAGGCGTTGCCGACCGTAGTGCCGTATTCTGCCTGTTTGCATATCTCTGTATTTGAATATGCATGCCTATACCAGTTTCTTTGGCGCTTCAGTGTATAATTGACCCCGATTAGAACACGATTTTTAAACCGAATTTAAAAAAATAAATATGAGTAGGAGAATACTTGTGATTTTTTGTTGTTCTACGATTTATCACTTTTTGAGGAAAGCAGCGGACGGCGGACGGACTCAGTTTTCTTTAATGTGTCTGTCTAATTTAATATTTCGATTCTATATATCTTGAAACTGAGAAAGTCAAAATTTTTCCATCTTTATTCGATTTCTACAGCCGACCGGTGTGGCCGAACGGTTCTAGGTGCTTCAGCCTGGAACCGCGCGACCACTACGGTCGCAAGTTCGAATCCTGCCTCGGGCATGGATGTGTGTAATATCCTTAGGTTAGTTAGGTTTAAGTTCAAATGGTTCAAATGGCTCTGAGCACTATGGGACTTCACTTCTGAGGTCGTCAGTCCTCCAGAACTTAGAACTACTTAAACCTAACTAACCTAAGGACATCACACACATCCATGCCCGAGACAGGATTCGAACCTGCGACCGTAGCGGTCGCGCGGTTCCAGACTGTAGTGGCTAAACCGCTAGGCCACCCCGGCCTGCAAGGTTTAAGTAGTTCTAAGTTCTAGGGAACTGATGACATCAGATGTTAAGTCCCATAGTGCTCAGTGCCATTTGAACCATTTTTCGATTTCTACATTTATTACAAGAGATAATAGGAACGAAAAACCGATAACAGGTTATTTCAGAAACTGTTATTTTGAGCGGTTTTTACGTTCAGGTTAAACTGTCGTGGAAAAGAACCGTTATCACCGAGAACCGGTGGTTCCAGCGATGAAAGCCAACCGCAACAGGTGCTGACTGCTCGCTACGCCTGAAGATGACGTAGAGACCTTGTTGAGCTTGCAGATAATTATGAGTTTTTGCAAATGATACAGTCGTCTACAATACACTACTGTTTGAAAATAGCAGCAGATATACTCAGCCAAATCTTGAAAAGATTTCAAACGGTGCGAAAACTGGCAATTTGCTGTTCGTAAACATAAAAATGGCAGTTCGCGAAACGAAAATCCGTAGTATCCTCTGATTACAATATCAGTAGGTCAGTCGGAATCAGTCAACTCATACAAGTTCCTGAATGTAACAGTTTGTAGAGGTATGAAATAGAACGATCACACTGGTTCAGTCGTAGGTAAAGCATCTGACAGGAATCGGTCCTCTGACTATGCTAGGAAAATGCTATCAGTTTGCAAAGATTTGCTCACAAAACATTCGTGAGACCTTTTGTGACGGCTCCCAAACCCAAGGTCCTCAGCGGTACTTTTGGGGCAGCACCACAAATTGTATACAGCGTGGGTAGTAACCAGGATGTAGCTATCTATGTCTGTCGGCCGAAAAGTAATTAATGACAAGAATTGCGCCAGCTAGTATGAAGAGATAACTTATCTTTATTTCTGACGAAACGTGCACCAGCAATACAAGTCCAAGTAATATCCAAGAGTAATCCGTGTACTGAGCCTAGTCGAATACAATAGCAAATATCACACTGCAATGGCTCCGCTATAAACTCCACGAAAGGCTTGCAATAGACAATCGACAACAGACTGTCCGTCTCGGGGCCAGCGCTCCTCCTTATATGCAAAAGGCAGAGGGCGCTGCGGACCCGAGCTCAGCCATGGCGCGACCTCTTCCGTCGGCGGTAACGCCCTGAGACGCCGACGGCCGCGACAGGAACTGTGGCCAGCGATGACACGGTCAGGGCGCGCGTGCGCGAGTTGGTTGGTTGGTTGGGTGGTTGGTTGGGTCCGTGGATACAACAAGACCTATGCTACAATAAGGCTCCAGTGTGTGGGACTCGTACCTGATGGGTCTGGCTGGTTGGCTCTGAGCACTATGGCACTTAACATCTGAGGTCATCAGTCCCCTAGAACTTAGAACTACTTGAACCTAACTAACCTAAGGACCCACACACATTCATGCCCGAGTAAGGATTCGAACCTGCGACCGTAGCGGTCCCGCGGTTCCAGACTCAAGTGCCTAGAACCGCTCGGCCACTCCGTCCGGCACCTGATGGGTCTAACAGAGTATACTGAACCTATTGGTATACAAGGAAGGACAGCACGAGAGGTCATAAGTTTGTTTGACCCATGGTGGACCGTCGCGCAATAGGTAAAAAGTCTGAATTGGCAGGCGCTCTAAGCCTACCTACAGAGTTCCAAGGTCCACGTCGAAGTGAGGAATCTACGAATATCCTACAGCCCCTACGTATCGCTTCAATAGGGAGCGCAGAGACAAGATTAGGCTGATTCCAGCACGCGCAGAGGTGTAAAAATGATTATTATAAAGGCGTTCCATGTTTGGATTGAACAGGAAGATGCCCTAATAACCGCCACAATAGAAATGACCCTCTGCCATGTACTCCAGTGGGGTTTGCAGTGTATGGATGTAGCTGCAAATGCAGATTTTTCCCAATTGCATCTACTCACCTTCCAGTCGGTCGTCACATCTTTCCAAGTGCCTTGTCTTCCAGTAAAGTATTTGCCTTTTACATCTGGCTTCCAATATCCTGGCTATATGTCATTCTCACCTCCATTTAATTTTCTTTACTCACCCACTGACTTCTTCCTCTCCAAGCTGTTCCCTCATCCAGTCGTGCAGGGTTCTCCTGTTCTAGTCATTACACATCTCCATTATCACTGGGCAACCGTCAGTTTATGAATGGTATTATAATTAAAGTCTAAATACCATTACACAACAAAAGTAATTTATATTCACTGAACTTGCTAACAGATCCCAAACAATGTTTTAAAAACTTTATTTACTATGTCACAACCTGACACTCGCCATTCGTCATCCGTTTCCCGTCTAGCTTACCAAACTAAAAGTGATCTGTAGTATTGTACACTAAAGGTAAACTGAATGAGGTTGCACTGTTTTAAACAGAGTATTCGGGCGAGTGGTGACTCCATATTTCACCCAGCCATTCTGATTTAGGTTTTCCATTATTTCCCTAAATTATTTCAGCAAACGTCCGCATGGTTTCTACATTAAGGTTATGGTCAACTATCTGTCCTATTCTTGTCATTCTAGACCTGCAATAGATGAAGAGATGTGCAGATGAATACAACTACCAGTACAACTGTTACTATTCGTAAGTTGTCCTTCTTTTGTTTTCATTTCATAGGGTAATTCATTTTGTGTTAGTAAATTTCATTTTTAGTTATCTAAATTGTCTGTTTCATTCTCTAATAGCTTAAGTTTTATAACAATGTTTCTTGTAAATTGTTTAAAATAATTAAACTTGTTTGAACCATGAAATTTGGGGTTTACTGTCTGATATCGGTAACTTCTAGTTACGATATTTTAACACTCAGTTCGTTGGGAAATTTTTAAATCTCACAACTTTCACAACGTCGTATCACCAATCGCACCAAGTGCAACACAACTTTTTAGAGTTCAAAGTAAAAGGTTTAGTAAATACAATAATAGATGAAGTGATTAATTTATGATAATGATTCAATATTACTCATCAGCTGTGCCTACAAATGCTGACTATTCAGACTCCTCCATTTCACATCACGAATATATAGCACTGCTCTGTTACATTGTAAGTAACTTTTAGTTCTCTGATCTGTGAGTGTACCAAGTATCAGTTTTTCACATTTATTACAATCTAGGATACTGAAACTCATCTTGTTCTTATGAATCTTTTGGAAATGTCTAAAATGAAGTATTTTGAGTTCAGCAATTTAACACAGCAAAATATAAGTAAGTGTGCTTAGTTCTTGGCATTGAAAGTAAAGCAAAGTAAAACGAGATGTTTAATGAAGTGGCATTAAAATACTCTGATAAGGAGCTTACATTGTCTTCTCATATATCAATGATGCTGATAATGAGATATGGGAGCTTTGTTTTAGCATGTAGTGAAACTCAATTTTATTTGAGTCTCTGCAAGAAATTGAAGAAAATTCGTTATTTATCTACCAACCAGAACCATTGATACACATCTTTTCTAAACAAAAAAGGATGACACACAGCTTTTTAGTTGTCTTTTATTATTGCTACTGGTTTCTATTTCACACCATCATCATGGTATGTGTATACATCAAGACAGCATGAAACAACCATGAATGCATACAGTCCAACCAATTATATATGGATGGTATAAATTAATACTTACAAAAGTCAAATGCTATTCCACTGTCCTAGCATATTATATCAGTACAACAATACACATAACTGCTGCCTCTTCTGAACTGTTGGAAATTCACAGATCCTGATAGGTATCTGTGCACAGTAAGTGGTGTGGCCAGTGATTCTTTGATCACATAATGAAAAATGTATTACAGCATAAAAGGATGAATATTCCTGGGGAAATTCGTCATTAAGAGAGAATGTATTCATTGCACAAAAGCAGGTAATCATAATTGTAGAGGGAGCCCACCCAAGATCACCTTGTAGACATTTTTTTAAGGAACTCAGGATATTCACAGTAACTTCACAATACATATATTCACTTATGAATTTTGTTACTAATGATCCATCCCTATTCAAAAATATCAGGAAAGTGCGTAGCTACAACGCTGGAAGAAAGGATGATCTTCACTATTCTGGATTAAATCTCACTTTGGCACAGAAAGGGGTGAATTATGCTGCCACGAAAAACTTTGGTATTTTGCCAAATAGCATTAAAAGTCTGACAGATAGCCCACCAACATTTGAAAGGAAATTAAAAGAATTTCTGAATGACAACCCCTTCTGCTCAATAGGTGAATTTTTAGATATGAAGTATTAACTATAAAAAATTAATTAATCTTTTGTGTAAAGAAAACGTATGTTAAAGTGACAAGTTCCACATCATTAGGGAAATGTCGTACTCATGATTTATGGAACAAGTATGTATGTATGTATGTAAAAAAATGAAGTGAGCGTATTGCATCGTTGTCTGGGAGGCCCCTATTCACAGAAACTAGGCCGCCAAGTGCAAGTCTTATTTCATTCGACGCCACACTGGCTGACTTGCGCGCCGGTGGTGAGGATGAAATGATGATGAGGACAACACAACACCCAGTCCCCGAGCGGAGAAAATCTCCAACCCAGCCGGGAATCGAACCTGGGCCCGCTTGCATGGGAGGCGAGCACTTTACCAACCACCTAAGCAGGCGGACATGTATGTATGTGTGCATGTACCATAGTCATAGAATTACTTTTTATAGATTTATCTGAGAATTATTTCAGTTTTGATGGAGATCTTGATAAGAACTACAAGATCTGCTCTTCTGTTACAGTTCAGCTGGTACCCCCTGTTGATATATTCGCAGAAAACATTAAAAATAAAATTTAACAACTAAGTTAGAAAATAAAATAAAACACTAAGAAAAGAAAATAATACTCTACAAAAGATGTGTTAATGACACTTATTGTTTTGAAATGGCTTACAAACAATATACATAAGTTAGATCAGTCTTACATTCAGACTTACATCCAGCTATCAAATTTACATTAAAAATTCAAAAGAATGGAGGGATTACTTGCCTAGATTTATGAATAAAAAATAGAGGGGGAGAGAAATCGTCAGTTCAGTATATTCCAAGAACCCACAACTATTGATGTTATTATACATGAAATATCTGATCACCATGTCCTGTAAAAATGCGGTTTCTTTCACTCAGGTGACAATACTAATGATAAACTAAAAACATCGTCTCACATTAGTTGGCAGAATGGTTATGAATCAATTTTATTTGATAGAGTATATCAGAAGAAAATTAAAATAAAATGAAATGCCGCAACACATGAAATAACATTGATGGATATGGATGACAGATTGAAAACTAAATATCCTGTTCGCCGACATCTTGAAAGAGTTTCAGAGGAAATTAGTCACTTATTCAAAAATAGTAATGTCTCCACCTCTTTCCAGACTGACAATAATTTAGGTTTAAAACTGCAAGACAGTATTAAAAAAAACGTACATGATCAGTCAGGAGTATATAAAACCTTATATCTACACTATAACGACTTTTATATTGGGCAGACAGGGAGGATGCTAAAGACCAGGTTCAAGGAAGACCTTTACCAAAGCAACTCATCAGCTTCAGATACCCATGTAAAAACTCACGAGCATTCACTTAATAATATGAATGAACAAACGGAGATGCTACATATTGCCAATGAAGCAGTAAGCACGACTTTATATGAAGAAATAAAAATGTTTTCCAATATGTTTAAAGACCAAGAAAAAATCTTTAATGAACCAATAAGTTTAAAAAAAACTGCTTAAAAAACTACATTGACTTGTTCAGTTTGTTACAAGCGATCACCTACATTTAAAGCCTTCATCCACACATCTACCTTATATGGCCTTGTTTTCTAGTATTGCATTATGTGATGTCCACCGTTTGGTCTAATTGATCGTGTAATAACATGAATTACGCAGGCTTAGACACCAATACATGTATGTTGTACCTGGGTCTCGCAATCCTATGTGACTTTTCTCTAGGATGATAATACTTCCAAAGACAATGTTGCATGGTTACTTATAACCTTAATGCTTCATCGTTAATAACTCCCCCCTCCCCAAACTCTCTTTTGTTGCATTGTCTACTTAATTCCTATTAATACTGTGGTCTTATTTGGATAGGAAAAGAAGCTGCATGTTAATTACATTTGTAATACTGGTTATATGACTTCATGATACTTACTGTTACTTAATATTTTGTTCTTTTATTGTGTCTCCAGCCTTTGCCTGAGCTTAATAGTAGTCATGCTTATCTCTTATGTGAGTTGGCTGTCAGTTTGCTTCTGACATTCACATTTGAAATTCGTTACAATCTGCTAATGTGTTAAATATTACACATTAAATGTTGGGCACTGTTATTTCCAAATATTCTAGCTGTTTTAGCACATTAACACTTGCATTATTGCCTCCAAACTAGTAAATATACCACAGGGCACTTTTTTTACCATGTGCAATGATAGTTATACGACTTAGTTGTCAGTTTTATTGATTTACGCTAGCATGTACATGATGGTTCCCACCCACTGTTATGCTGGACAGTAGATAACTGACAACTACGACACGTGCATTCAGAAGCGCAATGACGGTGGACGCTATTTAAATGTACACAGGCGCAGATACTTGTGTGGTATAATATGCCATCGGTGAACTTCTTTTAAAGATACTTTCTACCTGTCTATGAATGAAATTAGCGATAGTACAGCAAATAAAGGAAAATATTAAGTTGAAGGCAGCATTGAGTCATTTAAACAATTCATTATAACTGCAGGCCAAGTCTCAATGAACAATCCTCTTAGCATACGATAGTGCCCTAACCTTCTTATTAATTTCGATAACTCCCGACTATACTTTTCCATCTCCGCTATCCGTTGAGGTCACTTCTTCCGAATCCTGAGTTTGTCAGTAGTTACAATGTACGGAACCAAGGATTGTCTGCAATTTATGTAGAAACCAATCTGCATTTTTAATAGTCGAGGATCATAAAACGAAGACGCTACTTGAAAAAAGGGGTGAAACAGGGCTGTAGCCTATCCCTGATCTTATTCAATGTACAATGGGCAAGCAGTAAAGGAAACTAAGAAGGAATTTAGAAACGGAGGAGGAGATTAGTGTTTAACGTCCCGTCGACAACGAGGTCAGTAGAGACGGAGCGCAAGCTCGGGTGAGGGAAGGATGAGGAATGAAATCGGCCGTGCCCTTTCAAAGGAACCATCCCGGCATTTGCCTGAAGCGATTTAGGGAAATCACGGAAAACCTAAATCAGGATGGCCGGAGACGGAATTGAACCGTCGTCCTCCCGAATGCGAGTCCAGTGTGCTAACCACTGCGCCACCTCGCTCGGTAATTTGGAAACGGAACTGCAAGTCTGGGGAGAAGAAATGAAAGCTATAAGGTTTGTCAGCGACTTTTTAATTCTGTCAGAGACGGCAAACGACTTGAAAGATCAGCTGAACGGTATGTATAATGACTTGGAAACGTGCTGTAAGATTAGGATAAATCAAAGTAACACAAGGATAACGGAATGTTGTCGAATTAAGTCAGAGGGAACAAGATTAAAAAAGAAGATGCTAAAAGCAATAACCGAGGTCTGTTGTCTGGGCAGCGAAATAACTTGTAATTTCAGCAGTAGAGAAGATATAAAACAGAGACTGGCCACAGGCTGGATAGATATGGTGAAAGAGAGGAAAATGCTAACAGCGAATAATGAATCAAGTATGACGAAATGTTTTGTGAAAGTATTTGTGTGGGATGAAGATTTGTACTTACGGCGAAACATGGAAGAAATACAATACGAACATTAACAAAAGGGAAATATACACTCCTGGAAATGGAAAAAAGAACACATTGACACCGGTGTGTCAGACCCACCATACTTGCTTCGGACACTGCGAGAGGGCTGTACAAGCAATGATCACACGCACGGCACAGCGGACACACCAGGAACCGCGGTGTTGGCCGTCGAATGGCGCTAGCTGCGCAGCATTTGTGCACCGCCGCCGTCAGTGTCAGCCAGTTTGCCGTGGCATACGGAGCTCCATCGCAGTCTTTAACACTGGTAGCATGCCGCGACAGCGTGGACGTGAACCGTATGTGCAGTTGACGGACTTTGAGCGAGGGCGTATAGTGGGCATGCGGGAGGCCGGGTGGACGTACCGCCGAATTGCTCAACACGTGGGGCGTGAGGTCTCCACAGTACATCGATGTTGTCGCCAGTGGTCGGCGGAAGGTGCACGTGCCCGTCGACCTGGGACCGGACCGCAGCGACGCACGGATGCACGCCAAGACCGTAGGATCCTACGCAGTGCCGTAGGGGACCGCACCGCCACTTCCCAGCAAATTAGGGACACTGTTGCTCCTGGGGTATCGGCGAGGACCATTCGCAACCGTCTCCATGAACTGGGCTATGGTCCCGCACACCGTTAGGCCGTCTTCCTCTCACGCCCCAACATCGTGCAGCCCGCCTCCAGTGGTGTCGCGACAGGCGTGAATGGAGGGACGAATGGAGACGTGTCGTCTTCAGCGATGAGAGTCGCTTCTGCCTTGGTGCCAATGATGGTCGTATGCGTGTTTCGCGCCGTGCAGGTGAGCGCCACAATCAGGACTGCATACGACCGAGGCACACAGGGCCAACACCCGGCATCATGGTGTGGGGAGCGATCTCCTACACTGGCCGTACACCACTGGTGATCGTCGAGGGGACACTGAATAGTGCACGGTACATCCAAACCGTCATCGAACCCATCGTTCTACCATTCCTAGACCGGCAAGGGAACTTGCTGTTCCAACAGGACAATGCACGTCCGCATGTATCCCGTGCCACCCAACGTGCTCTAGAAGGTGTAAGTCAACTACCCTGGCCAGCAAGATCTCCGGATCTGTCCCCCATTGAGCATGTTTGGGACTGGATGAAGCGTCGTCTGACGCGGTCTGCACGTCCAGCACGAACGCTGGTCCAACTGAGGCGCCAGGTGGAAATGGCATGGCAAGCCGTTCCACAGGACTACATCCAGCATCTCTACGATCGTCTCCATGGGAGAATAGCAGCCTGCATTGCTGCGAAAGGTGGATATACACTGTACTAGTGCCGACATTGTGCATGCTCTGTTGCCTGTGTCTATGTGCCTGTGGTTCTGTCAGTGTGATCATGTGATGTATCTGACCCCAGGAATGTGTCAATAAAGTTTCCCCTTCCTGGGACAATGAATTCACGGTGTTCTTATTTCAATTTCCAGGAGTGTAGTTCTAAAGAGGAATACTGAATATTAGATGGCCGGAAAATACAAGTAGTGAAGAGGTATTGAACCGAAACAGGGAAAAAGAGCGAAGGGGCGACCGTGTTTCGGGACACATCCAAAATCATCAAGAATTTGATAATGGGGGCGTGAAGTAGTGGGGGGTGGGGGGAAGGGGAGAGAGAGCCTTGATTACAGTGAGCATGTTGAAATGCATGTATACTACAGTAGTTATGCAGATATGCAGGAGTTCCACTGGCTGCAGACTGACGTGAAGAGCTGCTTCAAACCAGTCTTCGGTCTGAAGACCGCAACAATGTCAACACCTTCCTTACAGTTAATGGTATCTTTTCCAACGGTATCAATGAACAGAATACGAGGCACAAATTACTGATACTTCCTACTGAATGAGATATTCGAGATGTGCCAGCTGCGAGACACTTTGTTCCTAACGGCTACCATGTTTCTGATTGCACTGCCTAGAGTTACACGTAAGGACCAGCCCACGAAATTTGAGTTCTCTTTTTACTGTACACTACGCAAAAGCCAATAGTGAGTTGATGGAGGTAGGTACAATGAAATACAAGGTGCTGCTTCCCCATTTTATTTGTAGAAAGCAAAAAATTGGCGTTTTTCTCCAACTTGTTCTGGAAAAATAGAGTGGTATCTACGCTGCGAGTAACCAGCTTACTCAGGGACTTTCTTACCTATACTGCGCTTAGAATCTAAGTTGCACGTCAGTACTGAGATGTACATGCATCATTCACGGCAAGCCAGATGGCAGTAGTTAGATATTCTTATTACACTCCACTCGTGTATCTTGTTTTCTTATAAACTACGCGACGGGTCGCAGGTGCCATCGGTAGCATACCGTTGCCATATTATTTAATTAGGTAGTAAGTATATTCTTTATTTTTTAAAGAATTGCATGGGTAGCTGGAAGGTCAAGTAGAGGACTGGCGAAACACAAGAACAAAGTTACAGAGCAGTCCTTTTTTAAAGAAGATGATTAAACAGTTCTCTAACTCATACAATGTAGGCTTTCACAGTCGGTGTTGTCTTCAGTTGAAACTTCCGGTCTTAGAGGCCGTGGTCGATGTATAAAATTTCCACGTAACGTTTCGTTTCCATCTGCTGGAGACATCTTCTGAAGTCGTCCGGCTCCTGCCACTGAGGCTCCAGGTATTCTCGCATTTATAGAGCGCATAGTAAAAAGCCAGCTAAGTGGTACCGCTATGTTGATGACACATTTGCAGTGTGGACTCATGGTGAAGAAGAGATGGATGTCTTCTTGCTGCATCTGAACAGTATTAACCCGAAGATACAGTTTACGATGGAGAAAGAGAGCAACGGTCGACTCAATTTCCTGGGTGTGTCGGTAATTAAATGGGTGGATGGGACGCTGCGCCACAAGGTATATAGAAAGAACACTCACACGGATCGATACCTCCACAAGGAATCAAACCATCATCCTAGGCAAAGAAGAGGTGTCATGAAAACCTTGGTGGACAGAGCCAACAAAATCTGCGAGCCGGCTTACTTGCCTGATGAATTAAATCATTTACGGTCAGCCTTCATGAAAAACGAATATACCAGCCAGGAAATTGATCGAGCCCGCCATCAAAGAAGAAAAGAAGCCAGAAGTCAAGAGCAACAACGGTCACCTATTGGAAAAGTTTTCCTACCGTTCATTAATAAAGTCAAGGAACGTATCGGGAAAGTTCTGGCCATTTATGGGATCGAAACAATCTTCAGACCTACAAAGAAGATTAAGGAATATTTGAGAACTGCAAACGACGCTCGACACCCCCTATCAACACCTGGGGTATACAAAAATCCATGCAGTTGTGGACAAGTATATATTGGAACAACGAAAAGAAGTGTAAACACCCGCTTAGCCGAACATAAAAGAAACTGTCGCTTAGGACACATCGAAAAATCGGGCGTAGCTGAGCGTGTTTTTCGAGATGGAAACCACGAAATTAAATTTAATGAGACAAGCGTTCTAGCACGAACATCACGTTATCATGCGCGCATGTATAGAGAAGCAATAGAGATTCACAAACATCATAATAATTTTAATAGAAAAGAGTAAGTTTTTAAGTTGGACAAAATGTGGATGTCGACGTTGTGCCAGCAAAATGACAATCGATTACTCTTAATCGAGAAGGATGACTCCTTCCAAAGATAGGCATACCGTCGGCATCACGTGACGAATAGTGGTGGCCTCTATGCGCTCTATAAACGCGAGAGTACCTGGAGCCTCAGTGGAAGTAGCCGGACGACCTCAGAAGATGTTTCCCGCAGATGGAGACGAAACGTTAGGTGGAAATTTTATACATCGACTACGGCCTCTCAGCCCGGAAGTTTCAACTGAACAGTTCTCTATCTCATCATTCAAATTTTACTGGTTATAGCTTACAACTAAGAGGTTAAGGAGACAAAGTTTCTGATTCCGAGAAATATATTTGATATAAATATTTCATATCTAATTTTATTGCGTCTGCACTAGACAGATTTATTTTCACGCTGGTCAGTTACCGGTACAGAAAACATGGACACTCGGTCAAGAACATGGACGGTCCAGTCGTCGAACACAAGAAAGTACATACTTCGGGAACACTATCCACATCGAGTCTATCAAGTAACCACATATTAGTCTTAAGCAACTACACAGTCCATCCGAAATCGACAGGGGTTCAGAGTGTAAAAGTTTGTGCCTCATGTCGAAGCACCATGCTGACGTTGACCTCGGTATGCAGCGTAGAGTGGGGAGTGGGCGAGCCTTACATTTAGGCCCAATTTGTAGTCGTGATGTGAGGTACACAGGTAGATTCCAACGAGCTGTCTGAAGCGGATTAGGCTGTAATGCACTCATAATACGCCTTGGGTGTACAGTGCTACGATCACGCACATTCTAGAGCGTCTTTCGTATTAAGTTGGCTAACTTACGTTTCTCCTCTTTCATAAGGAAATGAGCGTAGTGGAGGCAGTGGCGAAATTGGGAGAGCAAATCAAGAAGGAGAAAATTCGTCCACCCTGAGTGAGTTGCTTCTGACACGCAACAAGGCGACTACAGTAGGCCTCTCTTTTCAAATTCTGGCAGCATTTGTTTTATAGCCTGCGTATACTGAGCGCTCGCGAAGGTGTTTCTGTTGGCAGCACTGTCACTTTCGTTCAGAGACGCTTCCACATCGAATCTAGTTTCGTCTTGAGTGCGCACGATTGGCAGCACTGCTACTGCCGAAAAAACGGCGTACAGTGCATGCGCCTCGAAATCCTCCAGTAGCTCCTCAAAGGACATCTGTTTGTCCGAACTGATACCAATATCGTCCATCACCTCGATTAAATGGCTGTGGTACTCTTTCAGAAGATCTGTTAAATGATTGGCGTACACTTCTTCCGTAAGGCTTGTGTGAGTAAAATATTGCAAGTCAATCGAAGGTGAACCGTACGAAGACAACTGGAAATCGAGTAGGACCACGTCTTGGACGACTTCTGCAGCGTATTTGAACATGATGTTGTTGACCCAGGTATCTGCGTGGGTTAGCACACGAAACTTACCCTTCCGTTCCGTCAAGTCAGCTAGCCGTGGAAATATGCTTTCTGCGAGAGTTCGTAACCTCGGCGCATACTCTGAGTACGATCCGTCTAACGTGTCCAACTGATCCGCGAGTAACCTGCAGCCCTGTTTCAAGAAGGTCTCCACATGCTGCGCCGTAGGTCCGTGGAACGACTTGAAGACCAGGTAGTTGTCCAGAGCCGATGGGTCCTGCTCGAACAGCTTGACGGAGGCCGCGTGGAACTCTGCCAGTTTCCTGACCACGAGTTTGGAGTGCGCCAAATCGAGTCCGCTGCACCTCTTCGCCAGCGAGAACCCACTGGCCTTCAAGTCCTCGAGAACCAGATAGCTGACCGGCTGCCTCCCAGAGGCGAAACACTTGGCAGACAGCTGCGTGTATTTACCGGGTGCCGCCTTCTCCAGGATTTGTGACATCGCGGGAATGGTATCGCAGAACATGCGAGTCTCTTTCTCGAAGGCTTGCATCTCCTGCGCCATCTTCTGCATCGCCTCTCGCGTCGGGAGGCACTTGATGATCAGCGACAGGGAGCTGCCATGGGGACTGGCGTCGCGCTCCAGCTTGACAGTCATGCGGTAGACGTCGCTGAGGTAGTTGTCGCCCGTAGCCGTCGCCCTCTGCACAGCCACCGAGGCGACCTTCAAGTCTCTGGACGCGTCGCTCTCCTTGAGCGAGGTCTCCGCGAACTGCTTGTCCAGCCACGCAGGCAGCACGGTGGTGGCTTCCGCGGTCATCACCTGCAGTGCAACAGAAATGAAAGGGACGGTCTAGTGACGGTTGAGACCAATTGTCTTGAATCGCAAATAAATGCTATTGCTGTACCTAATAAATTATGCAGAATCATAATACGAAAGCACACTCATAACAACGACAGTTAATATAAACTTTCGTCTTTTCTTAAATTTCGATTCCCCACCAGAGCAGGCAGGGTCACAGAGACTAAAACCACTCTTCATGTGGGAACGATTACCTCACTGTTTGGTCCTCCCCTCAGACCAACCAACCAACCAACCACCCTTCATGCAAAAGTTTAGCTGTTTAATAAAACTTTTAATCACATAAAACAGATTTAAAAAATTTTGTTTCTCAAAGTACGCGAGTTTAGATAACTTAAGATACACCGCTAAATTTGACATTTTCAGACGGAAGGATGCGATCTACAAGAAATGCATTGACTGAAAGGAATTGCAGCACCAAAAAATACTTAATGTAAAGTAATGAAAATTGGGAATGCCTCTGTATAGGTAACACATGTAAGTGATTAACATTGCAAGTTCACAGCATGAGACACCCAATTGAAAATGTAAATTAGTGGTACATTAATAACGGGTGTAACAACCTGAATGTTGAACGGAAACATGCAAACGGTGATGGATCGTGTGGTACAGATTCAGGATGTCAGTTTGTGGGACGGAGTTCCATGCCTGTTGCACTTCGTCTGCCAGTATTGGGACTGTTAATGCTCATATCACGCTGGTGGAGTTGTCGTCCGATTAAGTACTGTATGTGCTCGATTGGAGTCAGATCTGATGTTCCAAGAGGCTAAGGGGACATGTCGACACTCTGTAGAGTATGCTGGGTTACAACAGCGGTATGTGGGCGAGCGTTATCCTGTTGGAAAACACTTCCTGAAATTCAGTTCATGAATGGCAGCACAGCAGATCGAATCTCCAAACTGACGTAGAAATTTGCAGTCAGGGTGCGTAGGATAAAGACGAGAATGCTTCTGCTGTCATACGAAATAACACTCCAGACCCTGAATCCGGGTAGTAGATCCAGTGTACCTGGCACACGGACAGGTTGGTTGTAGTCCCCCAACTGGCCTCTTTCTAACCAACACGGCCTTCACTTCCACCGAGGGAGAACCAACTTTTATCCGAAAATACACAGACCTCCAACCTGCCCTCCAGTACCACTGAAGTCGCAAATGGCGGTGGTTTGGGGTCACTGGACAGCACGGTACAGAGCGTCTGGTTTGAGGCTGTCACTGATTTGTAACAAATAGCTTTTGATGTCGCTGAGCAATTGTTAAATGAACTTATCGCCATTTAACCGTATTGTTGTTTATGTAATTACGACCCAGGTTTCGGTTATATCCAAGAATGTTTGCCTATCGAAGCCGCGGGCTCCAAACGATAGATATCGAACGCGCGATTCTAAATCGATCACGCAACCATGGTGGCGCGCGTTATGAAAGCGAGATGCTACGAAAACCCAAACGATTTATGACGGTAGTGAGTGGGATATCTGGTATTGTAGCCGGTTCTTCGGGCGATTGCCTCACGCGGAAGAATCTAATTCTATGCTTATGCAATGTGGAAAATTGTTTGTGTTTTTGTCGGAAATGTGACACTCTACCCATATTTTTGAGTGGCACTTGCAGAGTCCATTCAGATTACGGCAAAAATGGTATTCTTTCCGTAGCATACACATCAAACTGACTTCCTCATGACCACAACGTCGACGACGAGTGAGGTAAGTCGTTTCCTTTGTAATTACAACTATTTTAGTAACGCTCTTCTTTTGCCGTTGCTGCAGTGACCACTATAAACAAGCTCATAATGCGCGCCACCGCAGTGGCGTGATCGATTTAGAATCGCGAGTTTGATATCTATCGTTTGGAGCCCGCGGCTTCGATAGGCAAACATTCTTCGAAATTACCCAGGTTTCGGCCGTTTATGCAATTTTCAAGTGACTGATTTTATGTCATTAACGTATACTGCAGGACATTAAACACAAACCTGGCCGTAAATTAAGAAAAATATTCGCTCCCCACTAAATGCCAGATGAAATGTCATCATCTCGTAAAAAGACCACTAAATACGTTAATAACATAAACTCAATCACCAAAATGGCATAAAAGGCCGAAACCTTGATCATAATTACGAGTGCTGTCCAGAAAGTAAGTTACGATCGGTCGCGAAATGGAAACGACTATGAAAATCCGATAAAGCTTTGCAAAGATGTGTTGGGCAGTGTCTCTAGTATGACTCTAGGTAGAATTATGTCGCTCTTTTCATTCCTGAGCTCTTAGTGAGCGCGTAAAGATGTTATAGAAAATAGTGTCTCCCGCCAAGTACGAGGGCCTGGTGAGAATTTTCCCCTGAAGCTATGCAACCAACATTACATAACTGTCGTGCGGTTTCTTCTTCAAGACAATTCTCAGCCTCATTCTGCAGGGGCAATGAAGATGTTCCTGCATAATTTCAATTGGAAATGTTTGGTTACCCACATTACAGCCCGTAATTGTCTCCCACTGAGTTTCATCTCTGCTCAAATGAACCGCTGGCTATGAAGACAACATTTTGGCACAGACAACGAGCTTTAGGCCAGCGTACAGAATTGGAGGGAAAGCTCTGGCGGCTGCTTTCTATGATGAGGATATTGGAAAGTTGGTACAACGCTACGACGAATGTCTGGGTCAGAACGGCGACTACGTAGAGAAATAGCTGAAAGGTGTAGCTAACTTTTACAAATGAAACATTTCTGATTTTCACTGTGATTTTCATTTCGCGATCAATCGTAACTTACTTTCTGGACAGCCCTCGTACGTAAACGATAATACAGTCAAATGGCGGTGTGTTCATTTAAAAATGATTTGTAGCAGTTCGTTTTGTCACTGTGGTGCCAACTGCTGCTAAAATTGCTGGTGCAGATGCGGTGCGATGCGCCAGAGCCATACAACCAACACGATAGTCTTCCTTCTCGGTAGTGCCACGTCGACGTCCGGAGCCTCGTTTTCTTGCGACCTTACATTCTCGTGACTGCCGCTGCCAGCAGTCGTGTACAGTGGCTACATTACTGCCAAGTCTTTCTGCAGTGTCGCAGAAGGAACATCCAGCGTCTCGTAGCCCTATTACCCGACCTCGTTCAAATTCGGTATTATGCTGACAATGGCGTCAGTGTTGGCTAACATCAGGTCACCACTTTCAGTCTCAATGGTAGCTAATGATCACGACCGATACAGCGTGTATCTGAAGAAAACCTGATTCGCACCTTCTTTGGCACTACCAGCGCCACTTCTATGCGACTGACGTGAAATCTGAACAGACGTCATCTTTCAGATGTAGACGCACGGCTACCATCTTCCGTTCATGTCGTACATCTCCTTCTTCGTATACAGTCATCTATTCACATATGTGTCCTAGAATGAGTTTTGACTCTGCAGAACAAAGTGCTTTTATTTGGACCTGCCTGCTACGCTCAAACTGTATACCAGACTGGTAGTCGAACCAAGAACCTCTCTTTGCCTTCCTACCGACTGAGCCATTTAAGGGCGATTGAAGACCCACGCAAAGTTCGAGTCCCGGTCGGGCACACAGTTTTCATATGTTACGGTGTTTCAATCAGCGCCCCACTCCACTGGAAAGTGAACACTCGTGTTGGAAACAATGCCCTACTCTCTGACTATATCCTTTCTTCCAAGAGTCCTAGTCCCTGAAGGTATGCAGGAGATCTGCGTGGTGCTTTGAAGCTAGGAGATGCACTTGGACGGCAGAGCATTTGCCCCCCCAAAGGGAAAGCTACCGGGTTCGAGTCTCGGTCCGATACACAGATTTAATCGGCCAGAAAAAAATTACAAATATTTTGATCGCTTTTGGTTGATTTGACAGTTAACCGGTTTCGACTCTAATGTATCATCATCAAAAACAAAAATTCTGAAAAGAAAAAAAATGCGAGTTTACTATTCAACACAAAATGACTGGACTTGTTACTTTTGACTTGCTCTTCTTAACATTTTTATAACTTCAGATGTAATAATAGCAGTGAGCCATTTCTGCCTTTTCTGGATTTTTAGTTCTGATGGTCGCTCCTTAGAGAAGAAACTTATTAACAGTCAAAAAAATGTTCAAATGTGTGTGAAATCTTATGGGACTTAACTGCTAAGGTCATCAGTCCCTAAGCTTACACACTACTTAACCTAAATTATCCTAAGGACAAACACACACACCCATGCCCGAGGGAGGACTCCAACCTCCGCCGGGACCAGCCGCACAGTCAATGACTGCAGCGGCCTAGACCGCTCGGCTAATCCCGCGCCTTAACAGTCAAATCAACCAAATGCAGTCTAGACATTTGCGAATAAAAGACTGTAGGTAAAGTGTAATCAAAGATGATGTTGCCGTGCTATAATGGTGATACTGGTGGTGCTTGAAAATGATCGTGTTCATTACGGGAATGAAATGAGTAGTGTCCACACAGGATACAGTGGCTGATGCACAGTGACAAGTTTTCGTGCAAACCGCTGTGAAAGTTCACTTGTTTGTTCGCCATAGGGAGGCCGACGTTGTTTGTCCGCTTTCGCCCGGTTAGCGATGCTACGTGCTGACAGAATCGAGCCGCACCCCGCGCAATCTTCCTCAAACGATTTTACAGAAACTATTCAGTAACTTAAAAAAAAAGATTTAACTTACAGCTTCACATATTACCTTCATGATGTCGTGCTCATCATTTCGTTAATGATCATAGTTATTGTGATATTTTCATGTAAGTAAGACACTGAGAAACTGGAAAACGTCTGCAGTGAAAAGTATGGGTCCCTATGATTTTGCGCTGGTGCATATGTTGCTGGCTATGACATTTAGCTAACATTTTGAATTTTTCAGCGTCTTTGATTAGTAATCAAAACGATCACGGTGTCGGTTTCGACTCCCGCCACCGCTTAAATTTTGAATAAATATCTTCCACAATGGTGGCCGAGGACTTCTGTGATAAGAAGTCACAGCCGTTCTGCCAAAGGTCTTGCGAAAGAGGGCGGAAGAGCGGACAGAAATTTAGGGTTTTCCCTTGGCATGGAAAACTACCCCTAAAGGCGAAAGAATCAGCAATGACCTTCGAAATGGAACAACTGCATTAAAGACACAATGTCTATCCACAGGAAATGTGGCCTGTTATTGCAAAAGAATTTTCATGATCAGTGACAAAAGATTCTGGATCTTTCCTCCATTCAAATCTCCGGGAGGGGACTGCCAATAGGGAGGTGACCGCGAGGAAAAGATGTAATAACCACCAGAAGGATAACGTTCTAGGAGTCGGGACGAGGAATGTCAGAATTTTAAACGTGGTACGAAACACAGAAAATTTGAAAAGGAAAATGCAAAAGCTCAATATAGATATACTGGGGGTCAGTGAATTGAAATGGAAAGAAGACAGGGATTTCTGATCAGATGAGTATAGGGTAATATCAACAGCAGCAAAAATGGCGTAATGGGAGTAGGATTCGTTATGAATAGAAAGGTATGGCAGAGAGTGAGTTGCTGTGAACAATTCAGTGATAGGATTGTTCTCGTCAGAACTGACAGCGAACCAACAGCGACAAAGATAGTTAAAGTATACATGCGGACGCCGCAGGCCGTAGATGAAGGACAGACCAAGTATATGAGGATATTGAACGGGTAATTCAGTACGTAAAGGGAGATGAAAATCTAACAGCCGGCCGCGGTGGCCGTGCGGTTCTAGGCGCTCCAGTCCGGAGCCGCGCTGCTGCTACGGTCGCAGGTTCGAATCCTGCCTCGGGCATGGGTGTGTGTGATGTCCTTAGGTTAGTTAGGTTTAAGTAGTTCTAAGTTCTAGGGGACTAATGACCACAACAGTTGAGTCCCACAGTGCTCAGAGCCATTTGAACCATTTTTGAAAATCTAACAGTCATGGGGGATTGGAAAGATTGTTGTTGTTTTTGGGGAAGGAGACCAGACAGGGAGGTCATCGGTCTCATCGTATTAGGGAAGGACGGGGAAGGAAGTCGGCCGTGCCCTTTGACAGGAACTATCCCGGCATTTGCCTGGAGCGATTTAGGGAAATCACGGAAAACCTAAATCAGGATGGCCGGACGCGGGATTGAACCGTCGTCCTCCCGAATGCGAGTCAAGTGTCTAACCACTGCGCCACCTCGCTCGGTGATTGGAAAGAGGTTGTAAGGTAAGGAGTAGAAGAAAGGCTTATGGGAGAATAAATGCTCTGTGCTAGGAATGAGAGATGACAAAGACTAATTCAGTTCTGCAGTAAAGTCCAGCTAGTAATAGCGAATACACTGTTGAAGAACAACAAGAGAAGGAAGTAACTAGGAAAATGACGAAAGATATGGAAAATTTCAGTGAAATTACATCACGGTCAGGCAGAGATTCCGAAGTCAGATACTAGATTGTAACGTGTACCAAGAATCAGATATACACGCAAACCTTAATTTGGTAATGATGGAGAGAAGGCTGAAGCTTAAAAGAATAGTCAGGAAGAATCAATGCGTAGAGAAATGGGGTACAGAAGTACTAAGGAATGAAGAGATAAGCTTGAAGTTCTCCAAGGCTATAGATATTGCTCAGTTGGCAGATAAGTTGAAGAGGAACGGAAACCTCTAAAAAAGGGTAATTGCACACGATGGAAAGGAAAACGTCGTGGGTAAAAAGAAGGTAACTGCGAAGAAACCATGAGTAAAGAAGAAATACCTCAGCTCATGCACGATAAAAGACAGTACAAAAATATTCAGCGAAATTCAGGAATACAGGAACACGAGTCACTTAGTAATGAAATAAACAGGAAGAGCAGGGAAGCTAAGGCGAAATGGCTGCAGGAAAAACGGGAAAAAATCGAGAAGAAATGTTTGTCGGAAGGTCTGTCTCAGCATGTGGGAAAGTCAAAACAACCTTCGGTGATATTAACAGTAAGGGTGGTAACATTAAGAGTGCAATAGGAATCCCACTATTAAATGTAGACGAGAGAGCGGATAGGTGGAAAGAATACGCTGAAGGCCTCTATGATGGGGAAGATTTGTCTGATGTAACAGAAGAAGAAACAGGAGTCGATATAAAAGAGATAGTGCATCAAGTATTAGAATCATAATTTAAAAGAGATCTGGAAGACTTGCGATCGAATAAGACAGAAAGGACAGATAACATTTCATCAGAATTTCTAAAATCATTGGGGGAAGTGACAACAAAACGACTATTCACCTTGATGTGTAGGATGTATGAAACTGGCGATATACTGTGGTGTCACCGCCAGACACCACACTTGCTAGGTTGTAGATTAAATCGGCCGCAGTCCATTTAGTACATGTCGGACCCGCGTGTCGCCACTGTGTGATCGCAGACCTAGCGCCACCACAAGGCAGGTCTCGTGATACGATATTGCACTCGCCCCAGTTGTACGGACGACCTAGGTAGCGACTATATGTACGAAGTCTTTCTCTCTCATTAGCCGAGAGACAGAATAGCCTTCAGCTAAGTTAATGGCTACGAACTAGCAAGGCGCCATTAGCCTTACAGTGATTGTAATTAAAGTCTCCTGTGTATCGTCAAGAGCGATGTACCACAATGATTGATTAAAGATAAGTATTAATCCATCTACGTACTTTTCTTCATAGCATTAATTACGTAGTCTGTTCCAGTACTTCACGCCCGTCTGCGTTAGTCTAGCGTGCATTTTCAGCCATCTCGATCTACAAGGTGTTGGCCCAGCTGCCGACACATCACATGGCGACGAGTCTACAAAGGGTCTTGTGTTTTACTTTGCCCTAATTTATTTGTGTCATGGCTTCGCCAGATGTACTGTCCGAATTTTATCGCTTGCAGAATCAGCAGACGCAGGCGTTATTGGATGCCCTTGGACAGCTCGTCCAGGGTCAACGTGCCATTCAAACCGATGCGGCGGCCGCCGCTTCACCGGTACCGCAGCCACAACCTGCCGTTGCACCACCATTTCGAAGTTTTGATGAAACCCACGAGACTTGGCGGGAATGGTCCCGCCAGTTTGCCTTCCACCTCGCCGCCTACAGAATTCAAGGTAATGAGCGGCAGCCGTTTTTGCTTTCTTGTGTCGGTGTGTCCACCTACCGTGTGATAGTGAAATTGTTTCCCCGACGCGACGTAGCAACTCTGTCCTACGAGGAAATTTTGTCTGCTTTAGATGCATATTTCAAAGAAACAGTTAATGTGGTTGCAAAACGGTATACGTTTTTTCGTACAAAACGTACGGCCGGTCAAACTAATAGGGAGTGGGTAGCAACATTGCAAGGACTTACTAGGGAGTGTTCTTTTGACTGTGACTGTGGTCTTTCTTATTCAGATACAATGGTACGTGATGCAATTGCTCAGAACGTTTCTGATGTTCGCATACGGGAGCAAATTTTGAAACTAGTTAATCCCTCCCTTCAACAAGTGATAGACATATTGGATAGACAAGACACACTTGACTGTGCTCAGGAATCTTTTGAAACTTCGCCAGCCGTGTGTAACATTAACCGGCCCGCTGGACGCGCTGCGCGGCCCGGTAACCGGGCCTCGCGCACGTCCGCACAGCTGCCGCCGCGCGCTAAGCCACGTGTGCCGCGCCAGCCCACAAATGCAGTGAAATCATGCCCGCGGTGTGCTACTAGACATTCACGTGAACATTGCCCGTCACGCCAAGCTATTTGCTTTTTCTGTAATAGGAAAGGACATGTTCAAAGTGTTTGCCAGAAAAAGCTCCGATCAGACAATCACAATCATTCCAGGCCCTTTGCTTCGCGCCGGAATCGAACCAAGGACACTCAGGCTCGTGGACCTTCGCCCATGGACATTCATGTAGTTAATTCCGATTCGTCCAGTGCCACTTTCTCTAACAGTGACTGTGTTCGTCCCACAAAAACTGTGCGTCGACGTCGCCGGAAATCACGTCAATTAGCAAGTGATTCTGTACAAGTGTCTGTTCCAATTGCACAAAACAGTCGCTCTTGTCGTCAGCAGGACAATAAACTTTTAGTGGACTTAGACTTTGAAGGCAAAGTGATACCATTCCAGCTCGATACCGGAGCTGCAGTTTCATTGCTCAATCACGACACGTACAAACAACTGCGCGCACCTCCATTGCGTGCCGCAACTGTTCAGTTAAAAAGTTATTCCGGACAGACAATTCCTGTGTTAGGACAGTGCACTCTTCTTGCAACATATAAAGGACAAACAAAACTTGTGTCGTTTTACGTTCTTCGTTCTTCTACTGCAGTGAACTTGTTTGGCTTAGATTTATTTCAGTTGTTTCACATGTCTATTGTAAATCAGGTCCTATCAGTGAATCAAACTGTGCCTTCAGACAGTGTTTCTCGCTTATGTGACGAATTTGCAGACATTTTTGCACCGGGCTTAGGTTGCGCTAAAAACTATGAAGCACATTTGGAATTGAAGGTCAACGCGCAACCGACATTTTTCAGAGCGCGCAATGTTCCTCACGCATTGCGTCATGAGGTCGCAAGAACGTTGAACAATGTAGAATCACAAGGTGTGAGTGAATGTGCGCAATGCCTCTTCTCTTTCAGCTCCGCTTCATCGCGTACGCCGTGCAGGTGTACCGTTTCTCTAGACGATGGAATGCGAACGCGCCTTTCGCCAGTTGAAATCGGCGTTGCTTTCTAATACTTGCCTCACGCCTTTCGATCCCCAGAACCCCCTTTTGTTGATGGTAGATGCATCGGATTTCGGGATCGGTGCTGTGCTTGCGCACAAAGTTGGCTCCCATGATCGCCCTATTGCCTTTGCGTCCAAATTGCTCTCGTCTGCGCAAAGAAATTACTCCCAGATAGAGAAAGAAGCTTTGGCTCTCGTGTTTGGTGTTACTAAGTTCCATGATTTCTTGTATGGTCGTCACTTTACCATCATCACAGACCACAAACCTTTGACATCGCTTTTTAATCCGAACAAGCCTGTACCTCCGCGTACAGCGCAGAAATTCATTCGCTGGTCTATTTTCCTCTCGCAGTACCGCTACGATATCTTGTATCGGTCCACTGCTAAGCATGGAAACGCCGATGCGTTGTCCCGTTTGCCTGTTGCTGAGGATAAAGCATTCGATTCTTCCGAACTTGCTTGCCTGTTCATTGATTCGGAAACGGATGAAGTGGTCGAATCGTTTCCGATTGATTTTCGTCGTGTAGCTACAGACACAGCTGCTGATCCTGTCCTTGCTCCTGTTTTGCGTTTTGTTGCTACGCAATGGCCTTTGTCAAAGTCTCGGATTGCGGATCCGTTGGTTCGCCGATTTTTTGCTCACAAGGAGAGACTTTTTGTTCAACGTGGTGTTTTGTTGTTGCGTTCTGATAATGATCAGTCCAGAGTCGTGGTCCCACGTTCGTTACAGTCCTCTGTTTTACGGCTTCTTCACCAAGGACATTGGGGTATAGTGCGAACGAAACAACTTACTCGTCAGCACTGTACTTGGTTCGGAATCGATGCTGCGATTACGAATATGTGTTCTTCTTGCATGGCGTGTGCCGAACAACAATCCGCACCGCCGCGGAAAGTTTTTGCATGGCCAAAAGCCACTTCCCCTTGGCAACGCTTGCACATTGATTTTGCTGGTCCATTCTGGAATGCTCGATGGTTGGTTCTGGTCGACGCCTTCAGTAATTTTCCTTTTGTTGTCCGGATGTCTTCCACGACGTCCTCCGCCACCATCCAAGCGTTGTCTGCTATCTTTTGCATTGAAGGTCTTCCGCAGACTATTGTTTCCGACAATGGCCCGCAGTTCATGTCCGCAGAATTTCAGTCATTCTGCCAGGCCAATGGTATTCAACATCTGACATCCGCGCCGTTTTCGCCTCAGTCAAACGGTGCCGCTGAACGATTGGTCCGGACTTTCAAGTCACAGATGTTGAAATTGAAAGAGTCGCATTCTCGGGAGGACGCATTGTTGCTCTTTTTGTCTTCGTATCGCTCTCAGCCCCGAGATGGTCGCTCGCCGGCTGAGTTGCTCCATGGTCGTCCTCATCGCACCTTGATGTCTTTGCTGCGTCCGCCGCATCAGGTACCTTTGCAGCGGCAGACTCCTGCTTTTGCTCCAGGCGACGTTGTTATTTTATCGCACCTATCGAGGTTCACGGCGTTGGCTCGCAGGGTGCATTCTTCGCTGCCTCGGCCGCGCGATGTATTTGGTTTTGGGGGCCTCTGGTGAGGTGCGTCGGCATCTCAATCAGCTGCGCCTCTGTCGTCGCACGGGTTCTGCCGCTCCCCGTCTGCTTTCAGCGACGGTGCCGTCCGGTCAGCGCCCTGGGGACCCATCTACTGGCTCGCCTCATCCCCAGGTGTTACCGACCATGCCTTCCATTTTGCCCCATGGCGACGCGCCGCCGCAGCAGCCGCCGCCGCCGCCGCCGCCGCCGCCGCAGCCGCCGGTCCTCCGTCCGGCGCCGCCCGCATTCGACGCTTCGCTGCAGCCGCCAAGCGCCTCCCAGGGTCACGCGCCGCCGATCGCTTCCCGTGACCAGCTGTCCTCCGCCATGGAACTCCCGCCCGCTCCGGACCACATGATGTCATCGCGCGTAGGCTACCCCGACGCAATGGAGGTCGACCCTTCGGCCCCTCCTGTCTCTTTACGGGCGCATACACTGCGTGTTGACGTGCACCCTGGACTAGGTTTTCAGGCGTTTCCTAGCTCCCCTCGGACCGAATGGCCGGGTGCGGGTGGCACAGCCTCGCCTGTTGTTAGGCTCCCCACCTCATCGCATACGTCAACATGGGGTCCTTCCCACGGCGGGCGGAAGCCTTATCTCACGACCGTTCGCCGATTTGCGGGGGAGGAATGTGGTGTCACCGCCAGACACCACACTTGCTAGGTGGTAGATTAAATCGGCCGCGGTCCATTTAGTACATGTCGGACCCGCGTGTCGCCACTGTGTGATCGCAGACCTAGCGCCACCACAAGGCAGGTCTCGTGATACGAACAAGCACTCGCCCCAGTTGTACGGACGACCTAGCTAGCGACTAGATGTATGAAGCCTTTCTCTCTCATTAGCCGAGAGACAGAATAGCCTTCAGCTAAGTTAATGGCTACGAACTAGCAAGGCGCCATTAGCCTTACAGTGATTGTAATTAAAGTCTCCTGTGTATCGTCAAGAGCGATGTACCACAATGATTGATTAAAGATAAGTATTAATCCATCTATGTACTTTTCTTCATAGCATTAATTACGTAGCCTGTTCCAGTACTTCACGCCCGTCTGCGTTAGTCTAGCGTGCATTTTCAGCCATCTCGATCTACAAGGTGTTGGCCCAGCTGCCGACACATCATATACCATCTGACTTTCGGAAAAACATCATACACACAATTCCGAAGATTGCCGATAAGTGCGAGAATTATCGCATATTCGGCTTAACGCACTTGCATCCAAGTTACTGACAAGAATAACACACAGAAGAATGGAAAAGAAACTTGAGGATGTGTTAGACGACGATCGGTTTGGCTTTATGTGAGATAAAGGCAGGAGAGAGGCAATTCTGATGTTGCGATTGGTAATGGAAACAGGACTGAAGAAAAATCAAGACATGTTCATAGGATTTTTCGACCTGTAAAAAGCGTTCGACAATCTAAAATGGTGCAAGATGTTCCAAATTCTGAGAAAAATAAGGGTAAGCTATAGGGAAAGACGGGTAGTATACAATATGCACAAGAGCCAAGAGGGAATAATAAGAATGGACGACCAACAACGAAGTGCTCTGATTAAAAAGGGTGCCTCTACTACTCAGTCTATGCATCGAAGAAGCAAATCACAGTAATAAAATAAAGGTTCAAGAGTGGAATTAAAATTAAAAGGGAAGGGATATCTATGATAAGATTCACTGATGACATTGCTATCCTCATTGAAAGTGAAGAAGAGTTACATGCTATGCTGAATGGAATGAGCAGTCAAATGGGTACAGATTATAGATTGGGAATAAATGGAAAAAAGACGAAAGTAATGAGATGTAGCATAAATGAGAACAGTCAGAAACTTAACATCAGGATTGGTAACAGGAAGCAGGTGAAGTTAGGGAATTCTGCTACCTAGAGAGCAAGATAACCTATGACCGACACAGCAAAGAGGACATAAAAATAGAGTATCCCTGCGAAAAAGTGCATTCCTGGTTAAGAGAAGTCTACTAGTATCAAACATAGACCTTAATGTGAAGAAAAAATTTCTGAGAATGTACGTTCGGGGCACAGCATTATATGGCAGCGAAACATGGATTGTGGGAAAACCAGAAATGAAGAAAATCGAAACATTTGAGATGTGGTGTTACAGAAGAATGTTGAAAATTAGGTGAACTAAATAGCTAAGGAATGAGGATGTTCTCCACATAATCGGCGAGGAAAGGAATGTATGGAAAACTCTGAGAAGAAGAAGGGACTGGATGACTGGTCATCTGTTAAGTCATCTCGGAGTAACTTCTGTGGTACTAGTGGGAGTTACAGAGAGTAAAATCTGTAAAGGAAAACAGAGCTTGGAATACATCCAACAGATAATTGAGGACGAAAGTTGCAAGTGCTGGCCGGCCGGTGTGACCGAGCGGTTCTAGGCGCTTCAGTCTGGAACCGCGCGATCGCTACGGTCGCAGGTTCGAATCCTGCCTCGGGCATGGATGTGTGTGATGTCCTTAGGTTAGTTAGGTTTAAGTAGTTCTAAGTTCTAGGGGACTGATGACCTCAGAAGTTAAGTCCCATAGTGCTCAGAGCCATTTGAACCATTTTTGCAAGAGCTGCTCTGAGATGAAGAGGTTGGCACAGAAGAGAAACCGTGGCGTACTGCATCAAACTAATCAGAAGGGTGATGACAAAAAAAAAGGTAAAGACACTAGACGTCTATTTTTGTACCATGAATGTGCTTTTTCATAAGCTATTGATTCTACTTGTCCTCTGTTCCTCACGTAATAACATTTACAAACCACTGTTTCGAAATTCTCTTGCAATTACGATTGCACAATTACATAAATAAGGTGACATTAAGTATACTCCGCTGTATTTTGGCAAAAGAAGCAATTTTCAGCATGTCAACAAATGAAATGTAGGAGTTACTCAAAATTCACCACTAACTGCGCTTCTGTGAAAGTTAAAAATGATTAACAAGCGAGGCGAAAATAAATCACTGATTTTATTGCATTTTCAGCGGAATTGTTTTAGGATACTAACCGAAGCAGAGGTGACAGTAAATGTGTTTTGATGGTTGCCATGGAACTGTGAGCGTGCATAGTCTCCACTTAATATTTGCAAAAAAATGTGAGTGTAGGCTTCAGCTTAGGACGACACTTCTCCAGCATCCAGCATTTCACCTACGCTGCATGCCCGCAACTACCCCCACTACTGCTCTTCCCACACTTGACCTGCCGACTGCGCAGTTGCTGGTCACTTTATTTTGCGTGCACTCTACTACAATGGGTTCTCGTTGAACTGCATGGAGCAGCTAACAGTTACTGAGAGGGGAGGATGGAAGAGGGATAAAACTATGCATTAAGTCGAGTGTTGATGACTAGGACTACAAGTAAGATTTATCTTAAGATAGATTTCATTGTCACATGACAAGAGGTGGTTGAATTTCCGGTGGTAGGTAGCTGAATTGACTTTCTGCTAGAGGTTTTGGATAAGGTATTAAGCTGCGTATAAGGTGGGATGTGGGTGTAGTGGAAGAGAAGGGAACCAGGTTTAGTGATTAGTGGATGGAATATTGGGTGCTGGGGCTGATGTTTCCGATTAATACAGGGTGTTACAAAAAGGTACGGCCAAACTTTCAGGAAACATTCCTCACACACAAACAAAGAAAATATGTTATGTGAGCATGTGTCCGGAAACGCTTACTTTCCATGTTAGAGCTCATTTTATTACTTCTCTTCAAATCACATTAATCATGGAATGGAAACACACAGCAACAGAACGTACCAGCGTGACTTCAAACACTTTGTTACGGGAAATGTTCAAAATGTCCTCCGGTAGCGAGGATACATGCATCCACCCTCCGTCGCATGGAATCCCTGATGCGCTGATGCAGCCCTGGAGAATGGCGTATTGTATCACAGCCGTCCACAATACGAGCACGAAGAGTCTCTACATTTGGTACCGGGGTTGCGTAGACAAGAGCTTCCAAATGCCCCCGTAAATGAAAGTCCAGAGGGTTGAGGTCAGGAGAGCGCGGAGGCCATGAAATTGGTCCGCCTCTACCAATCCATCGGTCAACGAATCTGCCGTTGAGAAGCGTACGAACACTTCGACTGAAATGTGCAGGAGCTCCATCTTGCTTGAACCACATGTTGTGTCGTACTTGTAAAGGCACATGTTCTAGCAGCACAGGTAGAGTTTGGCAGATGTGCAACCGTGCCATAGTGCATGTCTTTCAAGATTTTCAAGCGATTGGTTGAGTTAAGGAGACGTGGAGATCTAGGAAATAGTTAGGGTGAGACTGATGTAGGAGTTATAGGCGAGGACAGTGGTGGAAGGTTGTAGGTTAAAAGTGTGGCCTTTTAGCAGTTATGGTCGCTTAAGTCAGTTTCGAACTTTGTATTGGATGGTAGGGAGGTATTCATTCCATGTTCGTTTTCTGTCAAGGGTCAATCCCATTCGCTTTACTGTGTTTGCTGTAGCTGGAAAGGCAGAAATCTGGACGATGGAATCAGCGAGTGGCGCGTACAGAGATGGTGGTTTCGATTGTCTGTGGAGTTACTTGAAGCGTCCGCATATTACATCACTCGTCCAGGACATTCAACTGACTTTCGAGCTGGGCGTGGGACGGTTGGAGTACGCTGCGGGTACCTAGGTATGCACTGCCATCATAATATTATAGCAGATAAATGGAGGGCTGGTAATATGTAAAGTGTACAGTGTTCGTTGCTTTTTATTTACGTATATTATACAACTTTCTCATGAATCACAACTTCGCTAAGCATATACACGTATAATGCAAGCTGAAAAATGCTGCTGAAAATTTTACCCATTGACACCATGCTTTTCGCCCCCATAGATGAGCTCGGAGAACGGTCTTGATTGCTTTCGAGAGACCCTTGAAAACTTCCTAAGTGACTACTCATTACTGAACAGAAAACCGAATTGGGACGTTCAGGACGCTACTGCAAGTGGTACACTTATCTAAGACATGATTTTCGGGTTGCCGACTAGCTAAAGTGAAATTGTAGTGAGACCAAAACAGTTTTCTGAAACTTGCTGATAATTCCAAGCAAACTACAAATGCTTCAAAAATTTTGAAAACTGCACAGTCATGCGTAACGGAATATTAGATCATCTGTGGCAAACACTGCAACACTGCAAATGCATTCGCCGGCCGGGGTGGCCGAGAGGTTCTGGGCGCTACAGTCTGGAACCGCGCGACCACTATGGTTGCAGGTTCGAATCCTGCCACGGGCATGGATATGTGTGATGTCCTTAGTTTAGTTAGGTTTAAGTAGTTCTAAGTACTAGGGGACTGATGACTTCAGAAGCTAAGTCCCATAGTGCTCAGAGCCATTTGAACCATTTTTTGCAAATACATCCAGTACTAAAAACACCTTTTGCCGACTCTCAGTTGTTTTAGGAATGATTTATTTAAACCGTCAAAAGCTGACGTATCAAAATAATTTTATTGCCGTCTAGATTGAATCATATGTTGTCGTCATGTCACATAATATTACGAATTTAAAATGGTAGTGCGTTTCGTTGACATCAGATGTATGAGCGATGTACTAAATATCATGCCTCCACGCCAGACCAGTTTGATATCAACTGCTATATTTACAATTCTGTTTTAACAAGCTGCGATATTGTCGAGAAAGAACACTGACCTGTATATACAATAAGTTTCCTTTATTTTACGTCTATGGTCACAAACATATTGTTAACAAAAAGTTTGTGACCATAGACGTAAATTAAAGGAAACATACTGTATTAAGATTTCTATGAGTGCAGAGTAAGTGTATCGTCTTCGTCGCTTTTTATTTACGTATATTATCCTACTTTACTTTATAAATATAAAAAACTATAGCAGCTTTCTGCTGTTTGAAGATGTCATTCCCGTCCACAGTTTAATATTAGATCCTGTATTTAACATAAAATTATTAGTGTGATTATAACAAAATTTTCGAAACAATACAGATATATATATATATATATATATATATATATATATATATATATATATATATATGCTGGAAGTAAGGTAAGAGTGTTCTTCTGCGGAGAATGCAAGGTCACTTTCCAATTACGCCAGTTGCTCCAGCCGCAATATTGTAATAACAACAACACTCTCTGAGGCGGCTGATGTGCACCCCCCCCCCCCTCCCCCTCCCCGTGACGTCACACTAATGACCGAACAGCACTGAGCCCTGAGATATCTGGATTCCCAGATGTACTGGGTCGGTTCTCCGCATGTTTAGTTATCAAATTATGTAATTATCCTGAAGCTGTCCCGAGGGTCCTGAGATGTATGGCGTAATTTCATCAGATAATTACGTGTGATTTTACCAGACAATCACGCTGTTCCCTAGGTCCTGGTCCCCAGATCCTGATAGTCATGTCTTCATTTTATCAGGTAATTACTTTGTCCTCTCTGTCTGAACCGAGGACTCTGTGCTCTCGATATGCTTCAACATGCTTTAGATGCAGGTCATAATGTCATCAGATAATTACGCTTCAGATGTATGTACTAGCGTCTTTCGGTTTGATCTCTTACACAGTTGTGATTTCACCAGACAATTACACTTACGAGAGCATGTCTTAGCTGCTTTGCACATGTAATTTCGTCAACATAGCACGACTATTAGACGTTTCTAGCTCAAGAGTTAAGATTTTCGCTAGATGAACACAATATTAATTAAGTACGACGTTATCAATTACGCCACTCCTTACCTGAAACTTGGATACAGAGATGTATGCAATATGCTTTAGGCGTATCTTACGCAGTTACGTTATGGCATTGACCCTGTAGCGAGGTGTAATTTAAGCAGACAATTACGACTCAATAATAAATTCAACACTAGGCATAGAGATTTCCATTTCCTGATAGAATCGTTGTAGTGTCGTGAAATTTGTTCCACATTAGTAGCGGCTTTCCTCAGTGAAGAACCGGATGTTACTTGTTATGGCTCCTCACCATGTTTCTTTTGGTATTTTGCATTTGTCATTCTTGTTTTCATTTTTTCTCATGATATCTGCCACAATAAAGTAAAAACAAGGAATTTTAACAACTTCTCTCATATAAAGGTATTTTATATCAGGGTATAGACAATCATCAAACAAAATTGTAACAAGGTCCCTTCCTAATCTTTAACATTGTAGCAATTTGCCCCTTGTTACAGCAAGATATAGTTCTGATGAATAACTAACTGCAAATTGTTCTGTAAACCGCACTTTCTTAACAGTATGTGAAGTCATGATGAACGGAAAATTGTTTGGCAGTGAGAGTCGTTTTAACCCATCAGTTTCGTTAATAGTATATGAAGCCATGTTGAAGTTAATATTGTTTTAAAACTGTAGCGCAGTACAGTCGCTAAGTGTAACAGAAAAATGTATAGTGTGAATGTTTTCCTTAAACTGTTGTTATTTCCCGCTTCCTGCAAGGTTTCATCATATATGACAAACCTACTCACAAATAGGAAATTAGGTAAGACGAAGTCGGTCGATGTCTAGGACGTGTCCACGATGAACAAAGTATTGTTTTAAGACCGTAGGACAGAACAGTAGCTAAGTGTTACAGAAAAGGTGAAACGAGCTAGCTAGCAAGTTGTGCAAGCTTTCATCGTAAATGAAAAAACTACTTACAAACGTGAAGTTAGGCTAAAATGTTCTGACTCGATGTTTACGAAGTATTCTGAAACCCATCGATCGCGAAAGTGGGAATTTAAGAGGGCTTGTTAAATTGCTGAGGTCCTGTTCTCTGGATGTCCCGCAATTGTTTCAACTCACCCGATGGAAACATCTGCAGATCCTATTGAAGGTGTTTCACTATACACCATTACATATAGTGAACAGTTATGAATCGAATAAGTAACATATGTAAAAAAGTTATTGTCAAACGTGACAGTACTACCACGCTGCGAATTTCAGCCATGTGAGGAATAATTTGTAAATATGTTAAAATTATTTTTGGGCATTCATATGTGGCACCGTAAATGTACAGTACGTGCAAGAAACTGCAACTGAACTGAAAACACATTTAAAGCAATACATCTATTCTACCACATGTAAAATAACTTCGAAATAAATAGATGTGTAAAGCGTGTTTATGTTTCACTAAAAAGTCTCGTACAAAGTAAAATAAACGTCTGTTCTGCTAAATGTCAAGGTGAAAGAACCATACCCTCCGAATTTACTTATGACATAACCCATACAGATGGAGTCTTCTTTTTCCTTTTTTCTTTAATTTTTTTTCTTTTGAACACCTCTATGTATTTTCTAAGCCTTTCCCTGATTTTCTTGCTAGATTTTTTCTTTTTTGGCAATAAAATAGTTACGCCTCGGTTGTAACAATGATAAACAAAAATATTTGAATAACATTTGGTCAACAGGTCTTTATATGTTAAACCGTCAACGTGAAGAGATCTTCCCGCCAACCATGTAAATGATAAATGCAATCGACTAATATTTTTATATAACTGTGAAACAATGAGTAGTTGTTTCTATCATTATGGGTAATGTCGTGATTCTGGACGCTCACTCAGCACCGTTATGTACGGTTTCAACGGTAGCGATTCGAAACGTTTGGTTATAAGTTTGTATCCCAACTTTAAAAGTAGTTTTCTCGTATGAATATTTACATTCAGATTGCATGTATACGTGTGAGTTAGATCTTGCATTTTACCTCACCGTGCTGTTTTTCCGCTAAATCGTGCCTCCCATTATTCTAGCAGAATCTGCGTATATCAACACACATACAGAGACAGTGCAGTGGAACCGTTCGAATGTGTTGAGGCTCTGAGTAATGGATTTTGAAGTGAAAAAATTGAATACGAAATGTATTTTAGCCTTATTTGTGCAAATTATTCTTTATTCTTTATCGGATTTGACCACAGGGATCATCAACGCACAATATCAAATTGGTATCTATGTGGATTTGGTTTGTGAGTCTTGTGGAGGGTAAAGATTTCGTAGGTGAGGGAATCCATGTTACTGAGCTAAAGTGTTCCAGATTACACTGTAGTCTTTGCCTGTAGTGCAGTCAACACTCATCGTACAGAATGACTTACTGGATAATGTTTGTTAGAAGAACTTGTAAAGTGACACCGTCCTCTAGCATTACATTTCCACAACAGAAGTAGTCGATACCGGAACTAACTTTCGAATTTTGGACAGGTCAATATTATCTCAACTGTCTATCTGTAAAATTTCATATAATTTGATACACAATATATTATATTTCAAGCTAAAACCTATGAAAATAAGGTACTTTATTTTCGTTGTCACAATCGATATGTACTAGCTCTGTATGTACAGTTAAAATTATTATTTTTTAAACATTTGAAATTACGAAATATTTGGCACACTTAAAATTTCTATTATTAATTACGCAATCTGGTGCCGTTTATTACGTTTATTTCTGGATTCATTTATAAATTAATAGAAATTCATTTGTCAAGAAAATTTGTAAATTATCTGGAGTTTTGTTATTACCGCAGAATGAGGAAGTAGTCCTGGGCATGCCTCTGATGTAATCGGACGTGTTTTTGTATTTTGGGAGAACGTTGTAATTTCGGCTCTGTTAATGTGAAAATTCAAAAGACAGTGTGATATAGTAAAATGTGAAGCAAATAAAGGTAAAAAAAAATCTACCCAGGAATTCATCAAATATATTTACGTCAATTGGAATATGAGAACCTAAAATGTGAAAATTTCAGCTTCAAGAATCAGACCGCTAGACATGAAGAACTGGAGCCAACTGTGAGATAAGAAGATAAGTTTCTTGTAAATCTTACTACTCTCATTTTATTTTGAATAAACTTTACCATCGGCAATAGTAGTGACAACAACAAAGGAGGGAGGGATAGATTACAAACTGCCAATCAGTTATAACAAAGGGTTAATGTGAGTGTATCGTCATCGCACTGAAAGAAAAAAGTAAAAAGTATTATGTCAGTTTGCTGGTTTCTTTTTTGTTTGTAATCCGGCTAGTTGGACAAAACGATTGGTTTGACAGAAAGAAAAAATTAACAGAAGAGTAAAAATACCCTGATATGATGATAGTAAATTAAATAAAGATATCAAAAGTAAGCTTCCAATGTGACTGAAAAGGAATTCCGTTTTTACTTATGACTGTGAGTAATGGACTTTAATATGAAAGCCATAAAAACTGTGAGTTGCTCAGCGCTAAAAGCATGAACATTCAATACGGTGCATCTGTGTTGTTTGAGTATGACAATTTTAGTGTTCCTACCTCGTCACCTTACAACAATGATCGACGACGATGTGGAGTTTAATTATAGGAAGGTGTAGGTGACCTACAGCGACATAGACAGACTGGCCGACCTTAGAATTCTCACCGAATGAAGTTTATTATATCTCTGCTGTATTTTTTTTTAACTGAACACGTGCATATTAAAATATGTTTACGCTTATGTCTCCCACATTCTTTTCCTAAGTGTAACAGAATAACCGTATTGTACTCACCGAGCGCAGTTCTGCCTCTTGTGACATTCTGTTGCCGACTGAAGGCGAAACGTTAGACGGATGTCGTCACCGTTCACAGCTTTCTAAAGACTACGATGCAGGCCCTACTTGGTTTTCCGGGTACCCCACAGGTGCCGAGCTTTAGTTCGGTATTTCGTAACTAGAATTTTGACTACGAAATGAGATTCTGTCCAGTGAAGTTCAACTCTACGCTGTTACAATCAAATTTTCCCCGAGACATTTAAGTATCATCTTTATCTACGAAAATGCTGGAAGGTGAAGAAAGGAATTAAAATTCGTGCGAGGTCCGGTATACTCGCTTAATAGGCAAAAAGACCGACCTTTACAGCACCGCAGCGCTACGACCAACTATGCTACATCTACATTTAAATCTATATTAACATGGATACTCTGCAAATCACATTTAAGTGCCTGGCAGAGGATTCATCGAACCACCTTCACAATTCTCTATTATTCCTATCTCGTATAGCGCGCGGAAAGAATGAACACCTACATCATTCCGTACGAGCTCTGATTTACCTTATTTTATCGTGGTGATCGTTCCTCCCTATGTAGGGCGGTGTCAACAAAATATCTTCGCATTCGGAGGAGAAAGTAGGTGATTGGAATTTCGTGAGAAGATTCCGTCGCAACGAAAAACGCCTTTCTTTTAATGATATCCAGCCCAAACCCTGTATCATTTCTGTGACACTCTGTCCCATATTTCGCGATAATACAAAACGTGCTGCCTTTCTTTGAACTTTTTCGGTGTACTCCGTCAGTCCTATCTGGTAAGGATCCCGCACCGCGCAGCAGTATTCTAAAAGATGACGGACAAGCGTAGTGTAGGCAGTCTCCTTAGTAGGTCTGTTACATTTTCTAAGTATCCTGCCAATAAAACGCAGTTTTTGGTTAGCCTTCCCCACAATATTTTCTATGTGTTCCTTCAAATTTAAGTTGTTCGTAATTGTCATTCCTATGTATTTGGTTGAATTTACGGCTTTTAGATTAGACTGATTTATCGTGTAACCGAAGTTTAACGAGTTCCTTTTAGCATTCATGTGGATAACCTCACACTTTTCGTTATTTAGGGTCCACTACCACTTTTCGCACCATTCAGATATCTTTTCTAAATCGTTTTGCAGTTTGTTTTGATTTTCCGATGACTTTATTAGTAGATAAACGACTGCGTTATCTGCAAACAACCGAAGACGGCTGATCAGATTGCCTCCCAAATCGTTTATATAGGTAAGGAACAGCAAAGGGCCTATAACACTACCTTGGGGAACGCCAGGAATCACTCTGTTTTACTTGATAACTTTCCGTCAGTTACTACGAACTGTAGACTCTCTGACAGGAAATCACAAATCCAGTCACATAACTGAGACTATTTCCCATAAGCATGCAATTTCACTACAAACAGCTTGTGTGGTACCGTGTCAAAAGCCTTCCGGAAATCCAGAAATACGGAATCGATCTGAAATCCTTGTCAATAGCAGTCAGCACTTCATGTGAATAAAGAGCTAGTCGTGTTTCACAGAAACGATGCTTTCTAAACCCATGTTGACTGTGTGTCAATAGACCGTTTTCTTCGAGGTAATTCATAATGTTCGAACGCAATATATGTTCCAGAATCATGCTGCACATCGACGTTAACGATAGGGGCCTGTAATAAGTGGATTACTCCTTCTACCTTTCTTGAATATTGGTGTAACCTGTGCAACTTTCCAGTCTTTGGGTAGGGATCTTTCGTCCACCGAACCGTTGTATATGATTGTTAAGTATGGAGCTAGTGCATTAGCATACTCCGAAAGGAACCTAATTGGTATACAGCCTGGACCAGAAGACTTTCTTTTATTAAGTGATTTAAGTTCCTTCACTACTCCGAAGATATTTACTTCTACGATATTCATGTTGACAGCTGTTCTCTATTCGAATTCTGGAATATTTACTTCGTCTTCTTTTGTGAAGGCACTTCGGAAGGCTGTGTTTAGTAAATCTGCTTTGGCAGCACTGTTTTCGATAGTATCTCCACTTTTATAGCGCAGAGAAGGCATTGATTGTTTCTTGCCGCTAAACTACTTCACATACGACCGGAATCTCTTTGGATTTTCTGCCATGTTTCGAGACAAAGTTTCGTTGTGGATACTGTTATAAGCATCTCGCACTGAAGTCCGCTCCAAATTTCGAGCTTCTGTAAAAGATCACCAATCTTGGGGATTTTGCGACTGTTTAAATTTGGCATGTTTGTTTCGTTGTTTCTGCAACAGTATTCTAACCCGTTTTGTGTAGTGTACCAAGGAGGATCAGCTCTGTCGTTTGTTAATTTATTTGGTATAAATCTCTTCGATACTATTTCTTTGAATTTAAACCGCATCTGGTCTACAGTTATATTATTAATTTGGAATGAGTGGAGATGGTCTCTCAGGAACGCATAAAGTGAATAGGTATATTTTTCGCTTATTTTTCGAGGATTTGGGTATTACAATGTTCAGTCTCGCTACAGCAACTCTGTGTTCAGTAATCCCTGGATTGGTTTTGATGAACTACACAAGTTCGAGTCTCGGGCGTGGCACAAATTCTAATTCATTTCTTCAGCTTCCAGCATTATCTACGCTCTTACTACGCTTCTTGAAACTGTTTCTCACTTGCTCGACGTACCGGTATTCTACTATGCTCGGTGTCAGTTAGCAAGGAGTTTTAAATTTGAAAAGTTTACCAACGTTATGGTGTGGAAGGGACCGCCTGGGAAGGTCTTTCTTACATCCAGTCCATATCGACAGAACACTGTAAACCATTTGCAGTACAGCTAACAATGTTGGGGTGTAGAATGAGTTGGATTTCTGTCTCAATGTGAAAATATCTAATTACATGCCCATCGAGGACAATGCTTAGCATGTGAATAAGGAAGTCCACATAATATCGTCAGATACAGGTCCGATTCGTATGTGTCGTAAGTGTTTCAAGTTAGCTGTTGCTGTATCTCTGCGAAACGTGCATGCGAATGATTTTTGTCTGGGAAGCGTTCAATTGATGTTTATATTCGACGTGAGTTACTGAATGCAGGGTTTTAACGCATCTAACATGCAAGCGAAATTATTGAAACATTGGTATTCTATGTGAGTAAACACCTCTGTTCGGTTGTAAGCGGAGATCTGGAGACAGCGAAGAGCAGAAACGTGGAGAGTAATGCTATGTCTTCCGCAGTATACATATTCTATGGATATGTGTATTTTATTTTAACCATACTCTTCAAATGATTTTATGTTGCAAGCTCTAAATATTTTATCCAACCAGCGATATGAAACGAATCATGTAATTTTTTAACTCCACACTTGCAATTTATGAGGCATGAGTTGTAGTAGATTTTTTTTTATTTGTACTTGTAACTACTGAGATGTTATAAAGTACTCATTTCTTTTCCGTAGCACGGTTTTGTTTGTGTGTGACAACCTTTCTCTCATAGGCCCACTGATGTTACCTAAGCGAACTCCCTCCAGCACGACTGAAGTTGCTCTCGATCCTTCTATACTGACCAGGAAGCAGTTGAGTGCGAGGTCGTAAGTTCAGTCTTTAGTAAGGCTCATATGAAAGTGTTGCGTTAACAATTATGACACAAAAAATATTAGTTGCTAATTACTCACCATGTGGATCAGGAGTCCGATAGTAAATGAGGGCCTAGAAGACGCAGAAATCAGCCTACACTTTACAGAATGGACAGCGTCGACATCAATAAATTTTTAAAACAAACCATTAACTTGCACCATGAACAACGAATGAAAAATAGCGTGTTACAGTGACCACATAGGTTTGCAACACTTTCAATTCTTTGGGAGTTAAAAAGCGTGCAGACGTTCAGCTAGTTATCCACTCTTGAGGAATGCAGTTAGAATCATATTTGTGCAACAGAGTGATGAGAACTGATGGAATCTGACGGCGTGCAAATGCAAACAGGAAACACTCCGTTGTGGAACTTATCGTGAAAGTGGCTATCCTTTAAGGCATAGCTGCAGATAAGCTGATAAGCCAAAACATTATGCCCACTGGCCACAGCGGCAATGGATCCCACTTGGTGGATTTGCTGGAACGGGACGTGGCAGCAATACTACGTAGGCGGAGACGACACGGGTGGGGAATCACCCTAGCGAAGATATGGGCTGATAATGGGGAAGTCCAATGAGATAAGCGACTTGAACAATGGCAGATTATTGTTACGCAGAGCCTGTGAACGAGTATCTCGAAAACGGCAAAGCTTTTCGCGTATTCACGTGCTACCGTTGCGAGCATCTACGGATAGATGATGATAATGTTTTGGATTGTGGGGCGCTCAACTACGCGCTTATCAGCGCCCGTACAAATTCCCAACACTTCCTCAGTCCAATCTTGGCACGTGCATGAATGATGATGAAATGATGGGGACAACATAAACACTAAGTGATCTCGAGGCAGGTGACCCCGCCAGGAATCGAACCCGGGACCGCGCGACCGCAAGGCCACGAGCTGGGGACTCTACGGAAAAAGGTAGACGGACAGTGAAACTACCTCTAGGCGCTAAATGGTTGGATGTCCACGATTCTTCACAGAACTTGCTAATAGGGGAGCTCTGCAGCACATATCCGATACGTGTTCACATGTTGACCCAGCGACATCGTCGGTTACGATTGCATTGGGCACCGGACCTTCGGTATTCGACCGTCAAACAGTGGGAACGTGTCAATGGTCGATGGTCGACGGTCGTCTCCACAAACGTCGTCATCAACGGCCCGAAACGTGCAGTGCTCTACGGATGAAGGCTGGTAGTAGCAGTAGTATGTTGTGGAGACATTCTCCTGCGCTTGCATGGGAACTGTGGTAGTAATGGAAGACACAACGACAGCTGCGAACCACCTGCACCCCTTTCTGTTTGATGCCTTTCCCGACGGCCATGTCACCTTTCAGCAGTATAACTGTCCGTGTCACGAAGTCAGAACCGTTCTACATTGGTTTGAGAAATATTATAGTCAACTCACGTTGATGTCTCTGCGATCGAATTCAACTGACGCAAATCCTATGCAACCCATCTAGGTCACTGTCAGGCGCCACTGCCGAGTTCGCACATCAGCGGTCCGTTATTTACGCGGATTACATACGTGACCTGTGCGCAGACATCTAATGCCACATACCTCCACAAACTTACCAACAAACTGTTGGAAGCAGATGGTCATAATGTTATGGCTCATCGGTGTAGTCCCATAATATGTCTTATGTGCATAATACAGGGTGATTCAAAAAGAATTCCACAACTTTAGGAATTTAAAACTCTGCAACGACAAAAGGCAGAGCTAAGCACTATCTGTCGGGGAATTAAGGGAGCTATAAAGTTTCATTTAGTTGTACATTTCTTCGCTTGAGGCGCTGTTGACTAGGCGTCAGCGTCAGTTGATGCTAAGATGGCGACCGCTGAACAGAAAGCTTTTTGTGTTATTGAGTACGGCAGAAGTGAATCGACGACAGTTGTTCAGCGTGCATTTCGAACGAAGTATGGTGTTAAACCTCCTGATAGGTGGTGTATTAAACGTTGGTATAAACAGTTTACAGAGAATGGGTGTTTGTGCAAAGGGAAAAGTTCTGGACGGCCGAGAACGAGTGATGAAAATGTAGCACGCATCCAGCAAGCATTTGTTCGCAGCCCAGGAAAATCGACTCGCAGAGCTAGCAGAGAGCTGCAAATTCCACAATCAACAGTATGGAGAGTCCTACGAAAAAGGTGTTTAGTGATGAAGCAACTTTCCACACTAACGGGAAAGTCAACCGTCACAATGTCTGTATATGGGGCACTGAGAATCCGCGGGAAACAACTCAGTATGAACGTGACTCGCCTAAGGTGAATGTTTTCTGTGCCATTTCAGCCAATAAAGTTTTTGGTCCCTCTTTCTTTGAAGGTGCTACTGTAACTGGACTACAGTATCTGGAGATGTTAGAGAATTGGCTGTTCCCTCAGCTCGAACAAGAAGCACAACAATTCATATTTCAGCATAACGGAGCGCCACCACATTGGCACTTATCTGTCCGTAACTACCTGAACGTCAACTACCCGAGGCGATGGATCGGCCGCCAGGCAGCCCGTGACAGAGCACTTCATCACTGGCCTCCAAGAAGCCCTGATCTTACCCCTTGTAATTTTTTCTTATGGGGGTATGTTAAGGATATGGTGTTTCGGCCACCTCTCCCAGCCACCATTGATGATTTGAAACGAGAAATAACAGCAGCTATCCAAACTGTTACGCCTGATATGCTACAGAGAGTGTGGAACGAGTTGGAGTATCGGGTTGATATTGCTCGTGTGTCTGGAGGGGGCCATATTGAATATCTCTGAACTTGTTTTCGAGTGAAAAAAAACCTTTTTAAATACTCTTTGTAATTATGTATAACAGAAGGTTATATTATGTTTCTTTCATTAAATACACATTTTTAAAGTTGTGGTATTCTTTTTGAATCACCCTGTATAATATGTATCCTGTAATGTGCATAATATAATATGTCTTATATACAGGGCGGTCCATTTATCGTGACCGGGCCAAGTATCTCACGAAATAAGCGTCAAACGAAAAATCTACAAAGAACGAAACTTGTCTAGCTTGAAGGGGAAAACCAGATGGCGCTATGGTTGGCCCGCTAGATGGCGCTGCCATAGGTCAGACGGATATCAGCTGGTTTTTTAAAAAATAGGAATCCTCATTTTTATTACATATTCGTGTAGTACGTAGATAAATATGGATGTTTTAGTTGGACCACTTTTTTCACTTTGTGATAGATGGCGCTGTAATAGTACAAACATATGACTAACAATTTTAGACCAACAGCTGGTAACAGGTAGGTTTTTTCAATTAAACTACAGAACGTAGATACGTTCGAACATTTTATTTCGGTTGTTCCAATGTGATACATGTATGTTTGTGAACTTATCATTTCTGAGAACGCATGCTGTTACAGCGTGATTACCTGTAAATACAACATTAATGCAATAAATGCTCAAAATGATGTCCGTCAATCTCAATGCATTTGGCAATACGTGTAACGACATTCGTCTCAACAGCGAGGTGTTCGCCCTCCGTAATTTTCGCACGTACATTGATAATGCGCTGACGCATGTTGTCAGGCGTTGTCGGTGGATTAGGATAACTTAATATCCTTCAACTTCCCCCACAGAAAGAAATCCGGGGACGTCAGATCCGGTGAACGTGCTTCGACAACCAATCCACCTGTCATGAAATATGCTATTCAATACCGCTTCAACCGCACGCGAGCTATGTGCCGGATAACCATCACGTTGGAAGTACCTCGCCGTTCTGTTATGCAGTGAAACATCTTGCAGTAACATCGGTAAACCATTACGTAGGAAATGAGCATACATTGCACCATTTAGATTGCTACCGATAAAATAGGGGCCAATTATCCTTCCTTCCATAATGCCGCGCCATACATTAACCCGTCAAGGTTGCTGATGTTCCACTTGTCGCAGCCATCGTGGATTTTCCGTTGCCCAATAGTGCATATTATGCCCGTTTACGTTACCGCTGTTGGTGAATGACGCTTCGTCGCTAAATAGAACGCGTGCAAAAAATCTGTCATCGCCCCGTAATTTCCCTTGTGCCCAGTGGCAGAACTGTACACAACATTCAAAGTCGTCGCCATGCAATTCCTGGTGCATAGAAATATGGTACGGGTGCAATCGATGTTGATGTAGCATTCTCAACACCGACGTTTTCGAGATTCCCGATTCTCGCGCAGTTTGTCTGCTACTGATGTGCGGATTAGCCGCGACAGCAGCTGAAACACCTACTTGGGCATCATCATTTGTTGCAGGTCGTGGTTGACGTTTCACATGTGGCTGGACACTTCCTCTTTCCTTAAATAACGTAACTATCCGGCGAACGGTCCGGACACTTGGATGATGTGGTCCAGGATCCCGAGCAGCATACATAGCACACGCCCGTTGGGCATTTTGATCACAATAGCCATACATCAACACGATATCGACCTTTTCCTCAGTTGGTAGACGGTCCATTTCAACATGGGTAATGTATCACGAAGCAAATACCTTTCGCACTGGCGGAATGTTACGTGATATCACGTACTTACACGTTTGTGACTATTACAGCGCCATCTATCACAAAGGGAAAGAAGTGGTACAACTAAAATATTCATATTTCTTTACATACTACACGAATATATAATAAAAGAATGGGGGTTCCTATTTTAAAAAATGCAGTTGATATCTGTTTGACCTATGGCAGCGCCATCTAGCGGGCCAACCATAGCGCCATCTGGTTTCTCCCTTCAAGCTAGACGAGCTTCGTTCTTTCTAGTTTTTTCGTTTGATGCTTATTTCGTGAGATATTTGGCCCGGTCACGTTCAATGGACCACCCTGTATTTTAGCGGAGCTCCTGCCAGCCTCGGCGACACCGTATCAGCATAGTACCAGACTGACACTCGCAGACCAGCACCGTTGTACACCGATACTATTATAGCAGTTATTAGTGCTCCATATCCATTGCTTACATGGACATCGTCTATAACGAAGAATATTACTTATTTGCATGTCGCCCATCGCTTGCGATACCGTTTGCAAATTCAATGTTAAGTTTTTGTCAATCTTCTTTATTGTAATAAAAACTATTCATGTGATTTGCTTGAATTGTTGTATAGCATTTCGAGAACGCACTATCATTTAGGCACCTCATACAAGACGAGTGCTCCAAAAACAATTTTACATGATTACTTATAATCTTAACGCTTCATGGTTTATAAGTACCCGTCCCCAATCTCTCTTTCGTTGTATTGTCCACTTAATTGATATTAATATTGTGGTCTTATTTGCTCAAGAAAAGATGTTGCATTTTAACTACATTTATGATAGTTGACTATGTAACACTGGTCATATGACTTAGTGGTAATAGCTGTTATTTAATATTTTGCTCTTTCATTGTGCATCCAGCCTTACTCTGGGTTTAATGTTAGTCATTCTTATCTCTTATGTGACTTGGCTATCAGTTCGTTTCTGACATTAAGATACAATACTGATTACAATCTGCTAACGAGTTAAATATCGCACATACAATGTTAAATGGCTTGGACACTGTTATTCCAAATATCCTGGCTGTCTTTACATGTTAACACTTGCTTTACTGCCTCCAACCTACTACAACATGCTACATGGTTTTTTTCTGCCATGCATAACACTAGTTATATGAATTAGTTGTCAGTTCGGTGGCCTCATGTTCTGTACAAGCGTGGACAAAACGAGCGAGACCCCGTCGCCTTTTAGTTATACTGATCTGCACAGCTTTAAAGTCTGCTACACAGCATAACAGGCAAGGCGACGAAGTGCTACCAACATGCTAAGCACAGGTGTGAATTTGACAAACTATACGAACTATGTCAGACAGTTTTCAGTCATGTGTAAGACTATATTAATGTTGATTAGTGTGTTAAACACACAACACGAAATATTGTGCCATCGATGAACTTCTTGTAAAGATATTTGATAATAGTCTATGGACGAAATTTGGAATCGAACAACAAATAAAGGAAAATATTAAGCTGCAGGCAGAATTAAGTCATTTAAACAATTCATTAAGACTATAGACCAAGTCCCAATCAAGAAGCCTCTAGATATGTGGTAGTGATCTAACCTTCTTATTAATTTCGTTAACTCCCGACTAAACTTTAACATCCCTGCTCTCCATTGAGGTCACATCTTTCGAATTTGACAGTGGTTAAAGTGTATGGAATCAAGGATTATCTACAATTTATGTAGAAACCAATAAGCATTTTTTAATAGTCGAGGGTCAGAAAACGAAGACGGTACTTCACAAAGGAGTGAAACAGGACTGTAGCCTATCCCTGATGTTATGCAATGTACAATGGACAAGCAGTAAAGGAATGTAAGAGGAAATTTCTAAAGGGAATTGCAGTCAGTCTGGAGAGAAGAAATGAAAGCTATGAGATTTGTCAGTGACTTTTTAATTCTGTTAGAGATAGACAATAACTTGACAGATCAGCTAAATAGAATATATAATGACTTGGAAACATGCTGTAACCATATCTCGAGACACATATAAAATCATCAAGAATTTAATAAGGGGGGAGTGAAGTAGTGGGGGGTGGGGGAAAGGGGGGAGAGTGCCTTGAATACAGTGAGCATGTTGAATTGCATGTATACTCCAGTAGCTTTGCATGTATGTAGGAGTTCCATGGGGGAGATTAACGTGAAGAGCTGCCTCAAAACCGTCTTCAGACTGAAGACAGGAACAATGTCAACAGGTTATTTACAGTTAGTGGTATCGTTTCCGAAGGTATCAATGAACAGAATATCAGGCACAAATTACTGATACTTCCTACTGAATGAGATATTCGAGAGGTGCCAGCTGCGTGACTCTTTGTTCCTAACAGCACTATGTTGCTGGTGGCAGTGCCTAGACTTACACATTAGAATGAATCAAAGTAATTTGATTTCTCTTTTTACTGTAGGCTACACAACAGCCAATAATGAGATGATGGAGATGTTTCGTTGTTGTTGTGGTCTTCAGTCCAGAGACTGGTTTGATGCAGCTCTCCATGCTACTCTATCCTGTGCAAGCTTCTTCATCTCCCAGTACCTACTACAACCTACATCCTTTTGAATCTGTTTAGAGTATTCATCTCTTGGTCTCCGTCTACGATTTTTACCCTCCACGCTGCCATCCAATACTAAAGTGGTGATCCCTTGATGCCTCAGAGTAAGTCCTACCAAGCAATCCCTTCTCCTAGACAAGTTGTGCCACAAATTTCTCTTCTCCCCAATTCTATTCAAAACCTCCTCGTTAGTTATGTGATCTACCCATCTAATCTTCAGCATTCTTCTGTAACACCACATTTTGAAAGCTTCTATTCTTGTCTAAACTATTTATCGACCACTTTCCACTTCCATACATGGCTACACTCCATACAACTACTTTCAGAAACGGCTTCCTGACACTTAAATCTATACTCGATGTTAACATATTTCGCTTCTTCAGAAACGATTTCCTTGCCATTGCCAGTCTACATTTTATATCCTCTCTACTTCGACCATCATCAGTTAGTTTGCTCCCGAAATAGAAAACTCATTTACTACTTTAAACGTCTCATTTCCTAATCTAATTCTCGCAGCATCACCCGATTTAATTCGATGCATTCCATTATCCTCGTTTTGCTTTTATTGATATTCACCTTATATCCTCCTTTCAACACACTGTCCATTCCGTTCAGCTGCTCTTCCAGGTCCTTTGCTGTTTCTGACAGAATTACAATGTCATCGGCGAACCTCAAAGTTTTCAATAGTTCTCCATGGATGTTAATTCCTACTCCGAATTTTTCTTTTGTTTCCTTTACTGCTTGCTCAATATACAGATTGAATAAAATCGGGGATAGGCTACAAACCTGTCTCACTCCCTTCCCAACCACTGCTTCCCTTTCATGCCCCTCGACTCTTATAACTGCCATCTGGTTTCTGTACAAATTGTAAATAACCTTTCGCTCCCTATATTTTACCCCTGCCACCTTAAGAATTTGAAAGAGAATATTCCAGTCAACATTGTAAAAAGCTTTCTCTAAGTCCACAAATGCTAGAAACGTAGGTTTGCCTTTCCTTAATCGATTTTCTAAGATAAGTCGTAGGGTCAGTATTGCCTCACGTGATCGAACATTTCTACGGAATCCAAACTGGTCTTACCCGAGGTCTCCTTCTGCCAGTTTCTCCATTCGTCTGTAAAGAATTTGTGTTAGTATTTTGCAGCTGTGGCTTATTAAACTGATAGTTCGGTAATTTTCACATCGGTCAACACCTACTTTCTTTGGAATTGGAATTATTATATTCTTCTTGAAGTCTGAGGGCATTTTGCCTGTCTCGTACATCTTGCTCACTAGAAGGTAGAGTTTTGTTAGGCCTGGCTCTCCCAAGGCTGTCAGTAGTTCTAATGGACTGTTGTCTACTCCTGGGGCCTTGTTTCGACTTAGGTCTTTCAGTGCTCTGTCAAACCCTTTACGCAGTAACATATATTCTATTTCATCTTCATCTACATCCTCTTCCATTTCCATGATATTGTCCTCAAGAGCATAGCCCTTGTACAGAACCTCTATATACTCCTTCCACCTTTCTGGTTTTCCTTCTTTGCTTACAACTGGGTTTCCATCTGAGCTCTTGATATTCATGCAAGTGGTTCTCTTTTCTCTAAAGGTCTCTTTAATTTTCCTATAGGCAGTATCTATCTTACCCCTAGTGATATGTACCTCTACATCCTTACATTAGTCCTCTACCCATCTCTGCATAGCCATTTTGCGCTTCCTGTCGATCTTATTTTTGAGACGTTTGTTTTTCTTTTTGCCTGCTTCATTTACTGCATTTTTATATTTTCTCCTTTCATCAATTAAATTCGGTATCTCTTCTGTTACCCAAGGATTTCTATTAGCCCTCGTATTTTTACCTACTTGATCCTCTGCTGCCTTCACTATTTCATCTCTCAAAGCTTCCCATTCTTCTTCTACTGTATTTCTTTCCCCCATTTTTGTCAATCGTTCCCTAACATCTGGTTCTCTTTACAACATCTGGTTCTTTCAGTTTATCCAGATCCCATCTACTTAAATTCCCACCTTTTTGCAGTATCTTCACTTTTAATCTACAGTTCATTACGAAAAGATTATGGTCAGAGTCCACATCTGCCCCTGGAAATGTCTTACAATTTAAAACCTAGTTCCTGAACCTCTGTCATACCATTATATAATCTGAGACCTTCCAGTGTCTCCAGGCTTCGTCCATGTATATAACCTTCTTTCATGATTCTTCAACCAAGTGTTAAACTATGATTAAGTTATGCTCTGTGCAAAATTCTATCAGAGAGCTTCCTCTTTCATTCCTTACTCCCTTTCCATATTCATGTGGTGTCACCGCCAGACACCACACTTGCTAGGTGGTAGCCTTTAAATCGGCCGCGGTCCGTTAGTATACGTCGGACCCGCGTGTCGCCACTATCGGTGATTGCAGACCGAACGCTGCCACACGGCAGGTCTAGAGAGACTTCCTAGCACTCGCCCCAGTTGTACAACCGACTTTGCTAGCGATGGTTCACTGACAAAATACGCTCTCATTTGCCGAGACGATAGTTAGCATAGCCTTGAGCTATGTCTTTTGCTACGACCTAGCAAGGCGCCATTCTCAGTTGCTATTGATCTTGTTAATCATATACTGTCAGACCGACGTTCACCATTAATGGATTAAAGATAAGTATTCCACCAGCTACGTCCGTTTTTCTACATTCTAATTTTCCTGTCCTGTTCCAGATCTCACGCCAGCCTGCGTGAGCTAAAACGCGTGCCTTTCAGCTTCCTCTAGATTCCTGGGTTGGCTCTCCTGCCAATCAACAACATATGGCGACGAGGCCCCCGCGTTCTTATCGATATTGCCCTGATTTACTTGTGTAATGGCTTCGCCGCAATCTCCAGATGTACTGTCCGAATTTTATCGCTTACAGAATCAGCACACGCAGTCCTTACTGGATGCCCTTGGACAGCTCGTCCAGGGTCAACGTGCAATGCAAAACGATGCGGCAGCCGCCGCTCCACCGCTACCGCAGCCACAACACGCTGTTGCACCACCTTTTCGACCTTTTGATGCTGCACCGGAAAGCTGGACGGATTGGTCACGCCAATTTGGATTCCCTCTCGCCGCCTACAGAATTCAAGGTAACGAGCGGCAGCCTTTTTTATTGTTCTCCTTTGGGGTGACCACGTACAGTGTGATAGTCAAATTATTTCCCCGACACGACGTAGCAACTCAGTCCTACGACGAAATTTTGTCTGCATTAGATGCATATTTCAAAGAATCAGTCAATGTAGTTGCAAAGAGGTATACCTTCTTTCGTACAAAACGTACGGCAGGTCAGACTAATCGGGAGTGAGTTGCAACCTTGCAAGGCCTTACTAGGGATTGTGCTTTTGAGTGTCAATGTGGACTCCCTTATTCAGATACTATGGTACGTGATGCAATTGCACAGAACGTTTCTGATGTTAGTATAAGGGAGCAGATTTTGAAACTAGTCAATCCCTCCCTTCAACAAGTGATGGACATATTGGATCGGCAGGACACACTTGACTTTGCTCAGGAATCATTTGAACCTTCGCCACCCATGTGTCAGGTTAACCGGCCCGCTGGGCGAGCTGCACGGAACAAATGATTCAAATGGCTCTGAGCACTATGGGACTTAACATCTATGGTCATCAGTTCCCTAGAACTTGGAACTACTTAAACCTAACTAACCTAAGGACATCACACAACACCCAGTCATCACGAGGCAGAGAAAACTGCACGGAACAGTAAACAGTCCTCGCGCCCGGCCGCGCAGCTGCCGCCAGGCTCTCAGCCACGTGTGCTGCGCAGGCAAGCAAATGCAGTGCTAAAATCAAGCCCGCAGTGTGCTACTAGACATTCGTGTGAGATTTGCCCATCACGCCAAGCTATTTGCTTTTTCTGTAATAAAAAAGGACATGTTCAGAGTGTTTGCCAGAAAAAGCTCAGATCGGACACTCACAACCATTCCAGGCTCTTTGCTTCGCGCCGAATTCGAACCAAGGATACTCAGGCTCATGAAACTTCGCCCATGGAGATTCATGTAGTTCATTCCACTCTGCCCAGTGCCGCTCTCTCTAACGGTGACTGTGTTCGTCCCACAAATAGTGTGTGTCGACATCGCCGGAAATCCCGTCAAGTACCAAGTGATTTTGTACCAGTGTCAGTTCACGTTGCACAACACAGTCGCTCTTGTCGTCAGCAGGACAATAAACTTTTTGTAGACTTGGACATTAACGGCAAAGTTATACCATTCCAGTTCAATACTGGAGATGCAGTTTCACTGATCAATCATGACACGTACAAACAGCAGGGCACACTTCCATTGCGTGCCGCAAATGTTAAGTTAAATAGCTCTTCAGGTCCTATCAGTGAACCAGACTGTGCCTTCAGACAGTGTTTTTTCGTCTGTGTGAAGAATTTGCAAACATTATTGCACTGGGCCTCTGTTGCGCTAAGAACTATAAATCACATTTGGAACTGAAAGTAAAGGCGCAACCGAAATTTTTCAAAGCACGCAATGTTCCCCACGCATTGTGTGATGAGTCGCAAAAACATTACACGATTTGGAATCACAAGGTGTAATTGAACGTGTGCAGGCTTCTCTCTGGGCATCACCCTTAGTAATTTTACCAAAACCTTCTGGAAAATTGAGACTTTGTCTGGACTTCAAGGCAATCCACAACTGGTGATTGCAACTTTTCCTTTACCCCACCCGGAAGATCTTTTTGACAAACTGTGCCCGGGTCAATATTTTTCGAAGTTGGACCTAGCAGATGCGTACTTGCAAATACCGGTGGACGAAGAATCCCAGCGCGTTTTGGTGGTTAACAAGCATCTTGGTTTGTATCGATTCAAACGACTGCCATTCGGGTGTGCATCCGCCCTTGCATTGTTTCAGCAATATCTACAAACTGTTGTGGGTCGGTCCCTACTGCAGCAAACTATCTAGACGATATTGTGATCTCCAGAAAGACGGAAGAAGAACATTTAGCCAATCTCAGAACATTATTTCAGGTCTTGCGACAAAATGGTCTTCGTTTGCGGAAGGACAAATGTGTGTTTTTTGCTCGCGACTTGCGCTACCTAGGACATGTAATCAATGCCCAAGGCATACACCCCAGTCCCGAGCACCTCTATGCCATACAAGACTTGCCTTCGCCGCAGAATTTGAAGCAGCTACAGAGCGTGCTGGGAAAAATAAATTACTATCATAAATATATCCCACACGCCTCTTCCATTTCAGCTCCGCATCATCGCTTACACCGTAAAGGTGTGCCGTTCGTCTGGACGACGGAATGCGAACGCGCCGTTCGCCAGTTGAAATCGGCGTTGTTTTCCAATACTTGCCTTACGCCATTCGATCCCCAGAAACCCCTTTTGTTGATGGTGGATGCATCGGATTTTGGGATCGGTGCTGTGCTTGCGCACAAAGATGGATCGCATGATCGCCCTATTGCCTTTGCGTCCAAATTGCTCTTGTCTGCGTAAAGACATTATTCACTGATCGAGAAAGAAGCATTGGCTCACGTATTTGGTGTTACAAAGTTTCATGATTTCTTGTACGGTCGTCAGTTTACCATCATCACAGACCACAAACCTTTGACATCGCTTTTTCATCCGAACAAGCCTGTACCTCCACGTACAGAGCAGAAATTCATTCGCTGGTCTATTTTCCTCTCGCAGTACCGCTACGATATCTTGTATCGGTCCACTGCTAAGCACGGAAACGCCGATGCGTTGTCCCGTTTGCCTGCTGCTGAGGATAGGGCATTCGAATCCTCCGAACTTGCTTGCATGTTCATTGATGTGGAAACCGATGACGTGGTCGAATCGTTTCCGATTGATTTTCGTCGTGTAGCTACAGCCAAAGCTGCTGACCCTGTCCTTGCTACCGTTCTGCGTTTTGTTGGTACGCAATGGCCCTTGTCAAAGTCACGGATCAGGGATCCGTTGGTTCGCCGATTTTTTGCTCACCAGGAGAGACTTTTTGTTCGACGTGGTGTTTTGCTGTTGCGTTCTGATAATGATCAGTCCAGGGTCGTGGTCCCACGTTCGTTACAGTCCTCTGTCTTACAGCTTCTCCACCAAGAACATTGGGGTATAGTGAGAACGAAACAACTTGCTCATCAGCACTGTACTTGGTTCGGAATCGATGCCGCGATTATGAATATGTGCTCTTCTTGCATGGTGTGTGCCGAACAACAATCAGCACCGCCGCAGAAATTCTTTGCATGGCTGAAAACCACTTCCCCTTGGCAACGCTTACACAACGATTTTGCTGGTCCATTCTGGAATGCTCGATGGTTGGTTGTGGTAGATTCATTCAGAAATTTCCTTTTATTGTCCGGATGTCTTCCACGACGTCATCTGCCACCATCCAAGCGTTATCTGCTATCTTTTGCATTGAAGGTCTTCCACAGACTATTGTTTCCGACAATGGCCCACAATTCATGTCCGCAGAATTTCAGTCATTCTGCAAGGCCAATGGTATTCAACATCTGACGTCCGGGCCGTTTTCGCCACAGTCAGACGATGCCACTGAACGATTGGTCAGGACTTTCAAGTCACAGATGTTGAAATTAAAAGAGTCACATTCTCGGGAGGACGCGTTGTTGCTCTTTTTGTCCTCGTATCACTCTCAGCCCCGAGATGGTCGCTCGCCGGCTGCGTTGCTCCACGGTCGTCATCATCGAACCTTGATGTCTTTGCTATATCCGCCGAATCAGGTTCCTCTGCAGCGGTGGACACCTGCTTTTGCTCCAGGCGACGTTGTATACTATCGTCACTACCGAGGTTCACGGCGTTGGCTCGAGGGGCGCATTCTTCGCTGCCTCGGACACGCTATGTATCTGGTTTTGGGGGCCTCTGGTGAGGTGCGCCAGCATCTCAACCAGCTGCGCCTCCGTCGTCGCATGGGATCTGCCGCTCGCCGTCTGCTTTCAGCGACGGTGCCATCCGGTCAGCGCCCTGGGGACCCATCTACTGGCTCGCCTCAGCCGCAGGTGTTACCGACGCTGCCTTCCATTATGCCCCATGGCGACGCGCCACCGCCGTCTGTTCTCCCGCAGGCGACACCAGCATGGACGCTTCGCTGCAGCCGCCGGGCGCCTCGCTGGGTCACGCGCCACCGATCGCTACCCGTGACCAGTTGTCCTCCGACATGGAACTCTTGCCCACTCCAGACCATATGTCGCCTTTGCCCGTTGGGTGCCCCGATCCGATGGAGGTCGACCCTTCGGCCCTACCTGTCTCTCTGCTGGCGCATACACCGCATGTTGGCGTGCACCCTGGAGCAGTTTTTCAGGCGTTTCCTAGCTCCCCTCGGACCGAATGGCAGGGTGCAGGTGGCACAGCTTCGCCTGTTGTTAGGCTCCCCACCTCGTCGCATACGTCAACATGGGGTCCTCCCTACGGCGGGCAGAACCTTATAACACAGCCGTCCGCCGATTTGCGGGGGAGGAATGTGGTGTCACCGCCAGACACCACACTTGCTAGGTGGTAGCCTTTACATCGGCCGCGGTCCGTTAGTATACGTCGGACTCGCGTGTCGCCACTATCGGTGATTACAGACCGAGTGCCGGCACACGGCGGATCTAGAGAGACTTCCTAGCACTCGCCCCAGTTGTGCAACCGACTTTGCTAGCGATGGTTCACTGACAAAATACGCTCTCATATGCCGAGATGATAGTTAGCATAGCCTTGAGCTATGTCATGTGCTACGACCTAGCAAGGCGCCATTATCAGTTGCTATTGATCTTGTTAATCATATACTGTCAGACCGACGTTCACCATTAATGGATTAAAGTTAAGTATTCCACCAGCTACGTCCGTTTTTCTACATTCTAATTTCCCTGTCCTGTTCCAGACCTCACGCCAGCCTGCGTGAGCTAAAACGCGTGCCTTTCGGCTTCCTCTAGATTTTAGGGTTGGCTCTCCTGCCAACCCACAACAATTCACCTACTACGTTTCCTTCTCTTCCTTTTCCTAGTATCGAATTCCAGTCACTCATGACTTAAATTTTCGTCTCCACTATCTGAATAATTTCTTCTATCTCATCATACATTTCCTCAATTTCTTCGTCATCTGCGGAGCTAATTGGCATATAAACTTGTACTAATGTGGCCGGTGTGGGCTTCGTATCTATCTTGGCCACAATAATGTGGTCACTATGCTGTTTGAAGCAGCTTACCCGCATTCCTATTTTCCTATTCATTATTAAACCTACTCCTGCATTACTTCTATTTGAATTTTTATTTATAACCCTGTATTCACCTGACAAGAAGTCTTGTTCCTCCTGCCACCGAAATTCACTAATTCTCACTATATCTAACTTTAACCTAACCATTTCCCTTTTTAAATTTTCTAACCTACCCGAGTAGATTGTTTTTGTATATTATGGACCACTAGACCAATCTTATAAAAAATAAAAAATTACTAGCTAACAAACACAATTTTTTATTTTCCATAAGACTGATCTAATGTTCCATAATATACAAAAACAATCTACTATCACTTTTACCTAATAATAATATAATATAATAAAAGAATATAATAATAGCTATAATAAAAAATCATTTATTTTATATACGTTTCACATAGGTGAATGTAATGTAATTAACTAAATTAGTGAATGAAGTATTATTTTAAAAAACGATTTAAAAAAACTTTTTTTACATCATTTTCTTAGATCCAAAAATTTGACTTTAGTGAAAAACGCGTATTTTAAAATTATTTTTAAAACAAATTTTCAAAAAAGCATTTTTTATAACTTTTTCTTAGCCCCAAAAATTTTCTGATTTTGAGTTCTGTGAAAAAGTGTGTTTTAAAACTATGTTTATGAATACGTATACAAAATTATTTACTTTCTGCTTTAGCTGCCATAAGATTATAGAGATGATGGATATATGATTTCAGTCTCTAAATTTTTGGACCTTGGTTTTTAAAAAAATCTAAATCAGACAGCTAAGAAAATTACTTTACTTTCAGCTACTTTTTGAATGTAACTAAATTACTTACAACAAGAGTAAATTAATTAAAGTATATTATTTAAGAAAAGTAAATTGTATTAAAATTTTATTTTTTATTTTTTCTATACTTCTTAAAATGTTTCAGAAATGTATATAAACATGAAGTTAACGCTTTTATACATTTTTTAAGTTTTTCATTCATTTATACAGAAGCAAATGTTAATATTTAAAAATTTTCAGTAAGTATTCTATGTTGTGCATCATATGTAAGATTCTTTTTACCATACATAATTACATAAGCAAGTGTATTATTTGGAATTTTGTCATTAGAATTTGCACAAAGCTTCATAGTAGTATTCTGTGTAGTTACAACATTCTTTCTGCATGTCATATTGATGACCTGGATAATTAGTTATAAAACTAAATGGATTAATATCAATATCTGGTTTAGTATAGTAATTCGTGTAAAATCTAGAAATGCATCACATGATTTAAGAAAACTATTTCGCTGATTAATATTCCACATTTCTTGAGGGAAAACTTTGTTTCTACTAAGATTATGATACAAAACCAGAATACACGAGCATTCTAACACAATTTAATAACTATGCCACCAACACACAATTTAAGGGAAAAATTTATCAGATTCATCAAGATAACTACAACACTTTTAAGAAATTCTTTACAATAAAGGAAGCAGAAAAAGCATTTTCAGATTATTTCTCAAAAACAGATTGAATACCATACCTAGAACAGTTAAGTAATCTTAAGGAAAAAGTATGTGATAAACAAATAATTGAAATTATTTTTATGACAGCTGATGAACCAAAAATGTATAATTTTGAATATGATTTCATACTTAAAGAATTATTATTGCTGGTAAAAATATAAACAGAGATTTAATCTTTGATGGTTTTTATATATCAGTCAGTGTAACTGTCAACCTATATAAAGTAAATAATAATATTCAATCAATAATAGTACATAAATCAACTTTTATAACTGTAGTACTGAAAGATTCTGTTGAAACTGTTCCTGTAGATGTAAACATAAGTGTATTTGGTGAAATAATTTAAAATTAAAAATTTAATAAATTTTTAGGTATATAAATGCAAAATCATACTCCACATGATAATCATACTTATTGTTTCAAGTGTAAAAAGTTTACTGATACACACAATCCACATAGAGTAACAACTAAAAATTGAAACACAAAGAATTCAACGTCTTTCTACAATATGTAAATCTAACAAGAGCAAATTTGTTAAAAAAATTCTGTAAGTGCTGGTGGAGGTTTAAATAACATTCGTGCATATATAATAAATGAACTACATAAACCAATCAGAAAGAATTTAGAAGAAATGTTATTTCTTTTAATATAGTTGATTTATTGGAAGCTGATTTAGTTGAAATAGATTCAGGAAATTTAAAAGGTATTTCTAAAATAAGTAAAGGATATAAATATTTATTGTTATTGATGTTTTCGCAAAACATACGGTTGCTGTTCCTATTAAAGACAAAACAGCTTAAAATATAGTTGATGAATTCGAAAAAATTTTCATAGTTAGAAAGCCACGTAATTTACAAACAGATAATGGTAAAGAATTTCATAATAAAGAATTTAAAGAATTATTAAAAATATATAACATTAATCATCATTCAACTTTTTCAGAATTAAAAGCATCTGTTGGTGAACAATTTAACAAAACACTTAAAGAAGAAATGTGGAAGAAATTTCCCTTACAAGGTGATTATAAATGGAGAAATTTAGTTAAAAATGTCATTGATGAATACAATAACACAAAACATTCTACAATAAATATGAAACCAATAGAAGTTAATTAAAAAAAATTAAAAATAAGTAACAGTATATCTAGGCACAGACTAAAGTCTGCTTCAGCTGACGCTAATGAGTAAGCTAAATTTAAAATAGGTGATAAGTTAGAATTAGTAAACTTAAACTTGAAAAACGATATACAGCTAATTGGTCAACAGATATATTTGAAATTGAAGATGTTATTTATTCCAATCCAATTACATATAAATTACAAGATATAAAAGGAAATTTTTATGAACAAGAACTACAGAAACTAATATATCCTGATGTATACTTGGTTGAAAAAGTTTTAAAAAAGAAAGATAATAAAGTTTATGTTAAATGGTTAGGTTTTGATAATTCACATAATAGTTAGGTAAATAAAGATAAAGAAATTTTATAAAAGTTCAGTTTTATGAAGCTTTTTATAAAAGTTGACTTTGATAAAGCATTTTTATTTTATATTATTAATCAATTGTTCTTGTGTATAGTTATTCGAAATATTTAAATAGTTCATATAAAACACAATCCTTAAATTCTCTTTCATACTTTGATACAGATTTATTGAATTAGAATTATAATTCAATCTTAACATATCTTCACAATATAGATGTCTATCTTCGATTTTATATAGTTGTTTCTGTAAATATTTTTGTTGTGTTCTAATGACATAATAGTTATAGTCACATTCATCATCAAATAGTTTTAAAATTTTGAATGTTGGTTGAAAGTTTTCATTAAAACTATTTATTTCTTTATTTATTTACCTATTATTTCTGAAGCAATACTACCTGTTTCTCTCAAAATTTAAATATGATCATTTTTCATTTTAGTTCTATCATTTTGTAATTGAACTATTTCTGTGTTTAATTTCTTCCTTTCTTTTTTAGTTATTTAATACAATATCCTTTGTGTTTTATTTGATGTTTATAAGTATCAATATCTCTTTTCTAAACTTATATTCACCATGTTTTCTAATTGTGGTATAAAACTTCACGAGTAACTCATTTTTTACATTGTTTAGCTTCGCCTTAATTTGATTTTCAAAATTAAAGAATATAATCCAGATTCATTGATGAAAACAGTTTGTATATCAATTCTTGATGTGGACTCGCAAAATGCGATACTCAAAATATTAGCAAAATTTGCTTCATCTTCTGAGTCAGCATGTTCAAATATTGCATTATTTGTGTTTTTGTATTCTAAAATCTCAGCCACATCCTTAGTTTTAAACCAAGGATTATTTTCTTCATCAATAATCATGAAAACTTGTTATTGTTTTATATAAGCTTGTTTTTGAACATATCTATAATCGATTCTATTTAAGAGAAATATTTTTTATTAGTTTTGCAAAAATAAATATTATGTGAAAATTGTAATTTGTATTTATGATTAAATTACATTAGAGAATTTAACTTTTTATAAATCTAATAAAAATTATTTCTTTAATTGGAGCACGAAAATGAAATGCAAGCTAAAGAAAAAGATACTTATGAACTAATTGAGGTGTGTGAAAAAGATATTGATTGCCCTATCTGTTTAAGTGTTGAAAGTATGAATCAATTTGTCAAAACAAATTGCAGACATATTTTTCATAAAGAATGTATTGATAAATGGTTATAGGAAAATGAAAATTGTCCACTTTGTAGAAGTATTACTAAAAATAAAGAACCAACATTAGTTGACATAATGACAGCACTTGATTCCTTACCAGTAAATATAATTAGATCTTTCGCTCAATCTTTTTGATTCTTTACCAGTAACTACAAGCTCTTTTAATCCTTTATTTGATAGAAATCGACAATTTAGAAATTAGAACTATGAATCTAAAGATGATTCTTATGATTCTAATGTATCATATTTTTAAATAATTTATATCTATAACTTAAAATTAAAATTTTAAAATTTATAAAAACTATTAAAATTTAAAAATTTATAAAAACTATTAAAATTTAAAACATTATTAAAATTTACTTTTTTATAATCCTAATAAATTTGTTTCTATATAAATGGAGCATATTCAAGTTCAAGAAGATTGTTTTGTGAAAACTAAATTTTGTTAATATTGTAATACAGAAAGATCTATTGATAATTTCACTTTACAAAAGTATACAAAAGATGGTTCTAGAACTATTTGTAGACCATGTTTAAATAAACATTTAGAAAATTACAATAAAAATCGAATTAATTGTGTATGTTGAAAAAGAATTGCTAAATATTATTTTAAGGAAACAAAATGCAAATTTATCACGAAATCAAAGATTGTTTTTATATGAACCCATCACATGAAGATAAACACAATAATAAATGTATGAAATGTACCATAGAACATATTACTAATCTGAAAGTTTCAATTTTAAGTAATAATCCTTTATGATTATTTATCTATTCATCTATTAAATAATTATGATTTTTATTTAATAAAAATGATTTTCAAAAATCTAATGATATTTTTGGTAATAAATACAAGAGCTAACTAATTGATTGCTAAACTAATTGTTTAAAAAATAATTGATTGTTAAACAATTGTTTAAAAACTATTTTATTGTTGAACTAAATAATAAACTAATTGCACATGAACTAATTGATTGTTAAACTAATTGTCTAAAACTAATTGATTGTTAAACTAATTCTCCTTCTGATTAATATCCTTATCCATATATTACACAATTATCACTTTATTGAAAAAAATATTTTTTGAAATCTAATAAATTTTTTGTAATAAATAAAAGTGCAAAATGGAAAGAAACATTGCTGTTCAACTAGAACAAGTTGCTTATCAAGTACAACAACATACTGTTGTAAGACTTCGAATATTTGTAAAATAAATAATTTATGAGGTTATTCAAGATTACATAAAGCTGATTTAATTAGATTTATTATTAGCAATCGTTGAATTATTATTAGTAATCACCCAAATATTGTTAGAAGTAACACACCTGAAGTAAGTGAAATTATTTCATCTGAAAATAACACAAATATTGTTTAAAGTAATAATTCATCTGATGTAAGTGAAAATCATTAAAATTATTTAACTGAAGTAAGGAAAAAATATAAAAATATTGTCAATATTTATATACCTGAAGAAGTAAGTGATAATCAAACAAATATTGTTAAAAATAATAAAGCTGAATTAAGTGAAAATCTGTGGAAAAAGGTACCATTTGATGACGTTTTTCTAACTAAAGGAGATAAACCATTAATAGGAATATTTCCATTTTCTACAAATATTTTCCAGAAACCAAGAGATAGAAAAACGATATAGATTACTTAGTTGATTTTCCAGATAATATTAAAAATAAAAAAGCATGTATTAATGTGAAAAATAATGATCAAACATGTTTTCTGTGGTCTATAAAATCAGTTTTGGTTCCTGTAGATGATCATTCTGATAGAATGACAAAATATAAAAATGTTGGATTTGATCTTAATAAAAAACTTGAAAATATTGAATTTCCTGTATTAGTTGATCATATTTCAAAAATAGAAAATATAATTAATGTATCTATTAACGTTTATTCATTTAATGTTGAAGATGAAAATTGTCAAGTGTATCCATAAACAATAACAAAATCTAAAAAGGAGAAACATGTAAATCTACTTTATTTCAAGAAAGATAATAATTCACATTATTGTTATATAAAAAATTATTTGAGACTTGTACCAAGTCAAATGAGTAAACATACTGAAGTAAAATTTATTTGTGATTTATGTTTACTACATTTTAATAGTAAACATAAATTAGAGGAGCATACAAAAAATTGTTTAACTAACAAACCATTAAATGTTGAAATCCCAGGTGAAGGAGAATTTACATATTTTTTTCAAAATTATCGATTTACACAAAAAGTTCCATTTGTTATTTATGTTGATATTGAAAGTTTACATTTAAAACTGGATAATTGTGAACTAAATCCCAAAACAGCATATGCAGTGAAATATCATAAACATGAACCATGTGGATTTTGTTATTATATTAAATATATATATGGAAATTATAAAGATCCTGTTGTTTATAGATGTCCAAATTGTCATAAAATATTTATAGAATGTATTAAACAAGAAGTTGAAGAAATTGTGAAATTGAAGAAATGAAACCACTAGATCTTGATGAATACAAAATATACATTAAATCTAGAGTTTGTACACTATGTAAATGTCCTTATACGAAAAAGAATAAAAAAGTACATCATCATGATCATTTAACTGGAAAATATATTCCTCCATTATGTGATATGTGTAATTTATATAATTTATCTGGTTATATTCACATCTTTCTGTAAAAGAAATAGAATTATTACCAAACAATGAAAATGAATATTTTACTTTTAGTAAGCATACAAAAATTTTAATAATGAGATTTGTTGATACATTTAGATTTATGGCTTCTTCACTTGATAAACTATCATCAAAATTAAGGAAAACACAAATAAAAAAAATTGAAAAAGTATTTTTCTCCAGAATTATTTAATCTAGTAATTAGAAAAGGCGTTCATCCATATGATTACATGGATTCTTGGAAAAAATTGGAAGAAACACAATTACCAACAAAAGATAAATTTTATAGTGAATTAAATGATAGTGACCTAAGTGATGAAGATTATGAACATGCAAAATTAGTTTGGGAAAAATTCAATAGTAAAAATCTTGGTGAATATCATGATTTATATCTTAAAACTGATCCGTTATTGTTACAGGATGTTTTTAAAATCTTAGAAAAACATGTCTATGTTTATGATATGCTTCTAATGGTTGAAAAAGGAATAAGAGGTGGAATTTCACAATGTTGTAAAAGGTATGTAAAAGCAAATAATAAATAGTTAAAAGATTATAATAATAAAACAGTATCAAATTATATAATGTATCTTGTTTTCTTACAAACTTCGTGACGGGTCGCAGGTGCCATCGGCAGCATTCCGTTGCCATATTATTTAATTACATAGTAAGTATGTTCTTTAGATTTTTAAGAATTGCATTGGTAGCTGGAAGGTCAAGTAGAGGACTGGCAAAACACACGAATGAAGTTACAGAGCAGTTCTCTTTTAAAGAAGATGGTTAAACAACTCTTGAACTGGTCACTTATGTTTTACTGGATATTACATTAGCTTACAACTAAGAGGTAAAGGAGACAAGGTTTCTGATTCTGAGAAATATATTTGCTATAACCATTTCAAATATAAATTTATTGTGTCTGCACCAGACAGATTTATTTTCACGTTGATCAGTTACTGGGACAGAAAACTCAGACAAAACATGTATAGTCCAGTCGTCGAATACAAGGAAGTAGATACTTCCGCAGCATTATCCACATTGAGTCTATCAAGTAAGCACAAAAGCAGTCTTAAACAACTACACAGTGCATCCGAAATCGACAGGAGTTCAGAGTGTAAAAATCTGTCCCTCATGTCATGGAACCATGCTGACGCAAACAGTGGAACCCATTGTGGAGTGGGGTCTGTCTGCAGTCGTGACGTGACATGTATGCAGGTAGTTTTCAACGAGCTGTCTGAAGCTGTTCAAGCTGTAACACACTCATAGTACACCTTGGGTGACATGTGCTACAATCAAGAACATTCAAGAGCGTCTTTCATATTAAGTTGGGTAACTTACGTTTCTCCTCTTTCTTAACGAAATGAGCGTAGTGGAGGCAATGGACAAATTGGGGGGGCAAATCTAGATGGCGAAAATCGTCCATCCTGAGTGAGTTGCTTATGACACGCAACAGGGAGACTACAGCAGGCCTCTCTTTTCAAATTCTGGCAGCATTTATTTTATAGCCTGCATATACTGAGCGCTCGCGAAGGTGTTTCTGTTGGCAGCACTGTCACTTTCGTTCAGAGACGCTTCCACATCGAATCTAGTTTCGTCTTGAGTGCGCACGATTGGCAGTACCGCTACCGCCGAGTAAACAGCGTACAGTGCTTGCGCCTCGAAGTCCGCCAGTAGCTCCTCAAAGGATATCTGTTTGTCCGTACTGATACCAATATCGTTCATCACCTCGATTAAATGGCTGTGGTACTCCTTCAGAAGGTCTGTTAAATGATTGGCGTACACTTCTTCCGTAAGGCTTGTGTGAGTAAAATATTGCAAGTCAATCGAAGGTGAACTGTAGGAAGACAACTGGAAATCGAGAAGGACCACGTCTTGGACGACTCCTGCAGCGTATCTGAACATGATGTTGTTGACCCATGTATCTGCGTGGGTTAGCACACGAAACTTTCCCTTCCGCTGCGTCAAGTCAGCTAGCCGTGGAAATATGCTTTCTGCGAGAGTTCGTATCCTCGGCGCATACTTTGAGAACGATCCGTCTAACGTGTCCAACTGATCCGCAAGTAACCTGCAGCCCTGTTTCAAGAAGGTCTCCAGTTGCTGCGCCGTAGGTTCGTGCAACAACTTGAAGACCAGGTAGTTGTCCAGAGCCGATGGGTCCTGATCGAACAGCTTGACGGAGGCTGCATGGAACTCAGCCAGTTTCCTGACAACGAGTTTGGAGTGCGCCAAATCGAGTCCGCTGCACCTCTTCGCCAGCGAGAACCCTCTGGCCTTCAAGTCCTCGAGAACCAGATAGCTGACCGGCTGCTTCCCAGAGGCGAAACGCTTGGCAGACAGCTGCGTGTATTTACCGGGTGCCGCCTTCTCCAGGATTTGTGACATCGCGGGAATGGTCTCGCAGAACATGCGAGTCTCGTGCTCGAAGGCTTGTATCTCCTGCACCAACTTCTGCATCACCTCTCCCGTCGGGAGGCACTTGATGATCAGCGACAGGGAGCTGCCATAGGGACTGGCGTTGCGCTCCAGCTCGACGGTCATGCGGTAGACGTCGCTGAGGTAGTTGTCGCCTATAGCCGTCGCCCTCTGCACAGTGACCGAGGTGACGTTCAAGTCTCTGGACGCGTCGCTCTCCTTCAGCGAAGTCTCTGCGAACTGCTTGTCCAGCCAAGCAGGCAGCACGGTGGTGGCTTCCGCGGTCATCACCTGCAGTGCAACAGAAATGAAAGGGTCGGTCTAGAGACGATTGAGACGAATTGTCTTGAATGGTAAATAAATCATAATCTTGTAGCTAATAAATTATGCAGAATCTTAATTCGAAAGCACACTCATAGCAGCGACAATAAATACAAAGTTTCCTATTTTCTTAAATTTCGATTCCCCACGAGCAATCAGGATCACAGAGACTAAAACCACTCTTCATGTGGGACCGATTACCTGTTTGGTCCCCTCCTCCCCCCCCCCCCCCCCACTAACCAACCAACAACCCTTGATGCAAAAGCTTTAGATGTTTAATAAAATTTTTAGTGACTTAAAACAGATTTAAAAATCCTGTTTTTAAAAGTACAAGATTTTCGTTAAGATACACCACTAAATTTCACATTGTCAAGCAGAACGATGCGCTCTACGTGAGATACACTGACAGAGAATGTAACACAAAAAAATAATTAATGTAGAGTAGTGAAATTGTGGAATGTCTCTGTATAGGTAGCGTATTTAAGTGATTAACACTGCAAGAGCAACCTGGAAGAGCAGCTGAACGAAATGGACAGTGTCTTGAAAGGAGGATATAAGATGAATATCAACAAAAGCAAAACGAGGATAATGGAATGTAGTCGAATTAATTCGGGCGATGCTGCGGGAATTAGATTAGGAAATGAAACGCTTAAAGTAGTAAATGAGTTTTGCTATTTGGGGAGCAAAATAACTGATGATGGTCGAAATCGAGAGGATATACAATGTAGACTGGCAATGGCAAGGAAAGCGTTTCTGAAGAAGAGAAATTTGTTATCATCGAGTATAGATTTAAATGTCAGTAAGTCGTTTCCGAAAGTATTTGTATGGAGTATAGCGATGTATGGAAGTGGAACTTGGACGATAAATAGTTTGGACAAGAAGAGAATAGAAGCTTTCGAAATGTGGTGCTACAGAAGAATGCTGAAGATTAGATAGGTATATCACATAACTAATGAGGTGGTATTGAATAGAATTGGAGAGAAGAGACATTTGTGGCACAACTTGACTAGAAGATGGGATCGGTTGGTAGGATTTATTCTGAGGCATCAAGGGATCACAAATTTAGCATTTGAGGGCAGCGTGGAGGGTAAAAATCGTAGAGGGAGACCAAGAGATGAATACACTAATCATATTCAGATATATGTAGGTTACAGTAGGTACTGGGAGATGAAGAAGCTTGCACAGGGTAGAGTAGCATGGAGAGCTGAATCAAACCAGTCTCTGGACTGAAGACCACAACAACAACAACACTGCAAGTTCACAGCATAAAATAAACCACTGAAAATGTAAATTAGTGACACATTAATAGCCGGTGTAACAGCCTGAATGATAAACGGAGGGGTACAGACGCTGGACGTCTGTTTTTGGGACGGAGTTCCATGCTTGTTGCACTTCGTCTGCTAGTACTGGGACTGTTAACGCTGATATGTGAATCACGCTGGTGGAGTTGTCGTCCGATGTTGTCCTCTACGTGCTCGACTGGAGACAGATCTGATGTTCCAGCAGGCTAAGCGACCATCTCGACACTCTGTAGAGCATGCTGGGTTACAACAGCGGTATGTGGGAGAGCGTTATCCTGTTGGAAAACACTACCTGAGCCTGCCGTGGTGGCCGAGCGGTTCTAGGCGCTTCAGTCCGGAACCGCGCGACTGCTACGGTCGCAGGTTCGAATCCTGCCTCGGGCGTGGATGTGTGTGATGTCTTTAGGTTAGTTAGGTTTAAGTAGTTCTAAGTTCTAGGGGACTGATGACCTCAGATATTAAGTCCCATAGTGCTCAGAGCCATTTGAACCAACACTACCTGAAATTCTGTTCCTTGATGGCAAAGCAGCAGGTCGAATCACCAAATGACGTACAAATTTGCAGTCAGGGTGCGTAGGATAATGACGAGAGTGCTCCTATTGGCATACGAAAACACAGTCCAAACCATAAATCGCGGTGTGGATCCAGTGTATCTAGCACAAAGAAGGGCTGGCTGCAGTTCGTCATCTGGCCTCTTTCTAACAAACACGGCCTTCACTGGCACCGAGGCCGAACCAGCTATTATCAGAGAAAACAACAGACCTCCGCCCTGTACTCCAATGTGCTCTCGTTTAATACCACTGAAGTCGCAAATGGCAGTGGTTTGGGGTCACTGGAATGCACGGTACAGATCGTCTGGTTTGGAGCTGCCATTGAAGTAAATGATTTGTAACAAATAGTTTTTAATGTTGCAAAACGACAGTCATACAATAACTTTTAAATGAGCTTATCTTCATTAAACTGTATTGTTGTTTATGTAATTTCGACCCAGGTTTCGGCCTATTATGCCATTTTCAAGTGATTATGATTATGTCATCAACATATGATGCAGGACATCAGACTCAAAACTGACCATAAATTAAGAAAAATGTTCGCTCCCAACGAAATGCCAGATGTAAAATTATCTTCTTGCAAAAAGATCACTAAATATGTTAGTAACACAATCAGCAAAATGGCATTAAAGGCCGAAACCTTGGTCGCAATTAAAGAAACAACAATACAGTCAAATGGCGGTGTGTTGATTTAAAAATGATTTGTAACAGTTCGTTTTGACACTGTGGTGTCAGCTGCTGCAGATGCTGTGCTACAGACACACACCGAGCACGATGGTCTTCCCTCTCGGTTGTGCCACGTGGCCGTCCGGAGCCTGGTTTTGTTGCGACGGTATGTTCTTGTGACCACCGCTGCCAGCAATCATGTACAGTGGCTATATTCCTCTCAAGTCTTTCTTCAATATCGCGGAAGGAACATTCAGCTTGTCGTAGCTCTAGTACACGACCTTGATCAGACTAAGTGCGGCGTTGATATTGTCGTCTTTGTTGCCTTGAAGGCATTATTGACTAACATCAACTCTCCAATTCTAATCTCAAAGGTAACTATCGCTCACAAACTTTATAGCGTGGTATTTAAAGCAAATCTGTTTTGCAACCTCACTGGCACTTCTACCGCGATTTCTATGCGACTGACGTGAAATATGAACAGACATCATCTTTCAGATGTACACTGAAGCGCCAAACAAACTGGTAAGGCATGCGTATTCAAATATAGACATATGTAAACAGGCAGAATACGTAACTGCGGTCGGCAACGCCTATATAGTTGCTAAATGGGTTGCTGCTGCTACAATGGCAAGCTATCCAGATTTAAGTGAGTTGGAACATGGGGTTATAGTCGGCGTATGAGCGATGGGACATAGCATCTCCGAGGTATCGATGAAGTGGGGATTTTCCTGTACGACCATCTCAGGAGTGTACCGTGGATATCAGGAATCCGGTAAAACATCAAATCTCGGAACTCGCTGCGGCCGAAGAAAGATCCTGCAAGAACGGGACCAACGACGACTGAAGAGAATCGTTCAACGTGACAGAAATGCAATCCTTCCGTACATTGCTGCATATTTAAACGCTGGGCCATGAACAAGCGTGAATGTGCAAGCCAGACAACGAAACATCATCCATATGGGCTTTCGGAGCCGAAGGCCCACTCCTATACCCTTGATGACTTCACGACACAAATCTTTACTCCTTTCCTGGGCTCGTCAACACCGACATTGGACTGTTGATGACTGGAAACTTGTTCCCTTGCCCGACCAGTCTCGTTTAAAATTATACAGAGCTGATGGACGTGTGGAGGTATGGAGACAACGTCATGGATCCACGGACCCTTCATGTCAGCAGGGGACTGATCAAGCTGGTGGAGGCTCTGTAGTGGTGTGGGGTGTGCGCAGTCGGAGTGATATGCGACCCCTGATACGTCTAGATAGACTCTGGTAGGTGTTAATTGCGTACAGCATCCGCTCTGATCACCTGCATCCATTCACGTCCATTGTGCATTTGGACGAACTTGGACAATTGAAGCAGGACAATACGACATCCCATATGGTCTGAATAGCTATAGAGTTGCTTCAGGAACTCTATTCTCAGTTTAAACATTCCCGCTGGCCACCAAACTCCCCAATCAATAACATCTTTGAGCACGTCTGGAATGCCTTTCAGTGTGGTGTTCAGAAGAGATCTCCACCCCGTCGTACTCTTACGGGTTTATGGACAGCCCTGCAGGATTCATTGTGTCAATTCCCTCCAACACTACGCCAGACGTTAGTCAAGACCATGCCAGGTCTTGTTGTCGCACTTCTGCGACTCGCGGGCCCCTATTCGATATTAGGCAGGTGTACCAGTTTTTTTGGCTCTTCAGTGTAGAAATACGGCTACCAACTTTCACTTATGTCGCACGACTGCTTCTTGGTGTTTTGATTTTTTTTCCGTGAGTGTACATTCTTCCATTCACAATCGTGTCCTAGAGTGAGTTTTGACTCTGCAGAACAGAGTGCTTTTATTTGAATCTGCCTGCTACACTGAAACTGTATACCATACTGGCAGTCGAACTAAGAACCTCTCTCTGCCTTCTTACCGACTGAGCCATGCAAGGGCCATTGACGACCCATGCAGAGTTCGAGTCCCGGTCTGGCACACAGATTTCATATGTTACGGTGTTTCAATCAGCGGCCCATTCCACTAGAAAGTGAAAACTCGCGTTGGAAACAATCCCCTACTCTCTGGCTATATCCTTTCTTCCAAGAGTGCTAGTCCCTCAAGGTATGCAGGAGATTTGTGTGGTGGTGCTTTGAAGGTAGGAGATGCGGCACTGCCGAAAGTAGGGCTCTGACGACGGGTAGCGAGTCGTGCTTGGATAGCTTAGACAGCAGAGCATTTGCCCCCTAAAGGGAAAGAACCCAGGTTCGAGTTTTTTGCGGGCACACTTTTAATCTGCCAGAAAAAAGTTACAAACGTTTTGATCGCATATGGTTATTTGGCAGTTAACCCGTTTCGACTCTATTGAATCACCATCAAAAGTAAAAATTCTGAAAGATAAAAAAATGCAAATTTTACTATTAAACATAAAATAACAACTGGATGTGTTGCTTTTGACTTGCTTTTCTTAATATTTTTGTGACTTCAGATTTGATACACTGATCAAAAAAAGTTTTGCAACACCTTGGTTCAGAGAGTTCCAGAACCTGTACATAAAATTGGAATTGATATCAACATAACCCTCATTTCCGCCTTTTAATTACTCATGAAAACCATACATTGCATGTTGTACCACCATACAGCGAGACCTTCAGAGGTGATGATCCAGATTGCTGTAAATACCGGTACCTCTAATACCCAGTAGCACGTCCTCTTGCATTGATGCATGCCTGTATTAGTCATGGCATACTACCCACAAGTTCCTCAAGGCACTGTTTGTCCAGATTGTGCCACTCCTCAACGGCGATTCGGCATAGATCCCTCAGAGTGGTCGGTGGGTCACGTCGTCCATAAACAGCCCTTTTCAATCTATCCCAGGCATTTTCCATAGGCTTCATGTCTGGAAAACTTGCCTGCCACTCTAGTCGAGCGATGTCGTTATTTTGAAGGAAGTCATTCACAAGATGTGCACGGTGGGGGCGCGAATTGTCGTCCAGGAAGACGAATGCCTCGCCAGTATGCTGCCGATATGGTTGCACTATCGGTTGGAGGATTGCATTCACGTATCGTACAGCCATTACGGCACCTTCCATGACCATCAGCGACGTACGCCAGGCCCACATAATGCCGCCCCAAAACAGCGGGGAACCTCCAACTTGCTGCACTCGCTGGACAGTGCGTCTAAGGCGTTCAGCCTGACCGTATTGCCTCCAAACATGTCTCCAACGATTGTTCGGTTGAAATCATAAGCGACACTCATCAGTGAAGAGAACGTGATGCCAATCCTGAGCGTTCCATTCGGCATATTGTTGGGCCCATCTGTACCGCGCTGCGTGGTGTCGTGGTTGCAAAGGAGGACCTCGCCAAGGACGTCGGGAGTCAAGTTGCACATCATGCAGCCTATTGCGCACAGTTTGAGTCGTAACACGACGTCCTGCGGCTGCACGAAAAGCATTATTCAACATGGTGGCGTTGCTGTCAGGGTTCCACCGAGACATAATCCGCAGGTAGCAGTCATCCACTGCAGTAGTAGCCCTTGGGCGGCCTGAGTGACGCATGCCATCGACAGTTCCTGTCTCTCTGCATCTCCTCCATGTCCGAACAACATCGCTTTGGTTCACTCCGAGACGCCTGGACACTTCTCTTGTTGAGAGCCTTTGCTGGCACAAAGTAACAATGTGGACCCGATCGAATCGCGGTATTGACCGTCTAGGCATGGTTGAACTATAGACAACACGAGCCGGGTACCTCCTTCCTGGTAGAATGACTGGAACTGATCGGCTGTCGGACCCCTCTGTCTAATAGACGCTGCTCTTGCATGGTTATTTACATCTTCGGGGGGGGGGGGGGTTTAGTGACATGTGACATCTCTGAACAGTCAAAGGCACTGCGTCTGTGGTGATACAATATCCACAGTTAACGTATAGCTTCAGGAGTTCCAGTAACTGGGGTGATGCAAAACTTTTTTGGATGCGTGTAGTTATGTGGCATTTCTGTCTTTTCTTGATTTTCAGTTCTGATGATAACTCATTAGAGAAGAAACTGTTTAACAATCAGGTCAACCAAATACTATTTACACATACGCGAAGAAAAAATTTAATCAGAGATGATGGTTTTGATATCGCTGGTGGTGCTTATAAATGGTCGTGTTCATTGCGGAAATGAAATGTAGGATACTGTGGCCGATGCTGATGCGCAGTGACCAGTTTTCGACCAAACTCCATAGCGAATTCGTTCGTATGTTCCGAAGAGGATGTCGATGTTATTTGTCCACTTTCGTCCGGTTAGGGACGCGCTGTGCTGACAGAATCGATGCGAATGCCGTGCAGTCTTTCTCAAACGATCTTACAGAAACTATCTGGTAAAATAAAAAATATTTTTGTTTAACTTACAGCTTCACATGTCAGGTTCATGATGACGTGCCCATTATTTCGTTAATGGTCATAGTTACTGTGATATTTTCATTGAAGTAAGACAGTGCGAAATTGGAGAAAGTTTGCAATGAAAAGTAGTGGTCGCTATGATTTTGCGCTGGTGCGTGATACGTAATACGTTGCTGAGTGAGCTGTGGCAATTGGCGGGAGGGTCTTCTATTTGCATCGCTGATATCGATATTCGGCTGTCTTGCTATCTTTGACTGCTCCCCCCCGGCGGGTTTTCCGGGTGAACGTGTGACGAGAGAGTCTCCGATCGACGTTCAACGAGTCAACTTGTGTTGAAAACAAGCCCGCGTCCCTAACCGTGGTGCATGGGCCTCGCCGTGCTCTCCGCCCTTGTCTTTTGTCGTGTCAGATGTACGGTGCCGATCACTGAGCGCCTTGACGTGCAAAATTGTGGTGGGTTCGACGTCTCACGCTGAACAGCTTCCCAGCTCGTAATTTGCAAGCTCCAAGTTACGTATGACTTTTATTCTGTGTGTAACTAAGAAGGTTATTGAAACTTATTGTGGTATGGGTAGCTGCCGCAGATGGTTCTGAACTTGGTTCCACAGTGGCTATTTTAAGGAGGCTGATGTTCCTCATTTCGTTTCTCATCATCTGTGGAATGTGTGTTTTAAGTGGTTTTCACGCAGATTTTGTTTTAAGACATATTGACCGCTTTGGGTCTGGTTGCGGTTGTGTACGCGCCCGGCACCCGTAGAGTTAATGGTTTAACCATTTGTCACGGCAGGATTTGTTATGTTTATTTAATGTTGAAAGTGCCTTAAGGCAACTGCAAGTGCTCTCTAAGTTTCCTTCTAATTTACTGGGAGACGGGTACTGTTAGAGCATTGCTCCATAAGAATTTGGGGGCATGCTTATTATATATTCCGGTGTGGCTCTGATTTGACTTTGTTTTCATTGCAATCTATTTGTGCTGCAGGCCATTTGTTAAGTCTGCTCGTTTCCTGGCGTCGGTGCGGTTATGGATTCTTGTCAGCACCGCGAATTGAGAGGGCGGTCGGACTATATATAAATATATACCGCCTGCTTCTGAGCCTGTGCACAACCCGTGGGGAGTGAACGCTCGTATTACCTGCCGGCTGTGGCGTTATTGCTTCCAAATACTGCTGTGGGCCTTAACACTGTTCTCTAAACTTAAGTGCAATTTGGAAATCATTCTGAGTCATTATGTCCGTTAGTTAAGTGAGGCCACTTTGTTAATATTAGCGTTTCTGTAAGTCATTTTACTGGTTGAGCTATTAGTAGCCATTCTTATTTAACACTTACGTTAATCATTTGTGTATCTGTGATGAATGTGCAACTTGTTATTTTTCCTGTGTGCCAGTTTTGCGACCTTGGTTGGCCAACTTTGCATTTTTAGTATAAGCATGTTTCGCTGTAGACCTTTTTGTGGCACTTCAGTTTTATTAACATTTAAGATCTTTGGTTTTTAATGAAGTCGTGGTATTATGTGGCTGTGTAACTTTGGGTTGGAAGTGTATAGTGTTACTAGTCTTTCGAGATATGATTAAACATGAACGATTGTTTATGATTGATTATTCCACCGTGCTTACTGTTGTGGTTGGCAGGAGAGCCAACACCGGGTTACAAGAGAAAACCGGAAGGCACGCGTTTTAGCTCACGCAGGCTGGCGTGAGGTCTGGAACAGGTAAAAGAAATTAGAATTTAGAGAAATGGACGTAGCTGGTGGAATACTTAACTTTAATCCATTAATGGTGAATATCGCTCTTGACGGTACATTATTCATAATATCAATACTAACTGGTAATGGCGCCTTGCTAGGTCGTAGCAAATGACGTAGCTGAAGGCTATGCTAACTATCGTCTCGGCAAATGAGAGCGTATTTTGTCAGTGAACCATCGCTAGCAAAGTAGGTTGTACAACTGGGGCGAGTACTAGGAAGTCTCTCTACACCTGCCGTGTGGCGGCGCTCGGTCTGCAATCACTGATAGTGGCGACACGCGGGTCCGACGTATACTAACGGACCGCGGCCGATTTAAAGGCTACCACCTAGCAAGTGTGGTGTCTGGCGGTGACACCACACTTACAATCTATGATTTTGATTGCGGACGCAAAATATGATTCTTATTCGTGTTTATTTAATTCAATTAAAGTGCAGATTTGTATATTGTATCAGTAAGAGAGCGAATCTCCGAATTGAAGTTTATAATAAAGTCTGTTTTGAGTCAAATTAAAATTGTAAAACAATCACAAGCTTGTCCATCACTAGTGATCCCGGGCTTCCTATTTCCTTTAAATAACTGTGGTGAGATTGTATTTTTTTTACTTTCTTAAGAATTGAGTAGTACCACGGTTCACTGGGTATCATATTTAGCTAATATATTGAAACTGTCAACGTGTTTGATTAGTGATCGGGTTCGAATCCAGCCACAGCATAAATTTTGAATAAAAATCGACAATGCGACCGAAGAATTCTGTGATAAGAAGTCACCCGTCATTCTGGCAAAGGCCTTGTCAAACAGGGCAGAGGAGCGAATACAGGTTCAGCCGTAGAGTTAATGCTTTAATCGTTTGTCACAGCAGGATTTGGTATGTTTATTTTATGTTGAAAGTGCCTTAAGGCAACTGCAAGTGCTCTCTAAGTTTCCTGCTAATTTACTGGGAGACGGGTACTGTTAGAGTATTGCTCCATAAGAATTTGGGGGCATGCTTATTATATATTCCAGTGTGGCTGCGATTTGACCTTCTTTTCATTGCAATCTATTTGTGCTGCAGGTCATTTAAGTCTGCTCGTTTCCTGGCGTCGGTGCGGTTATGGATTCTTGTCAGGACCGCTCATTGTGAGACCGGTAGGACTATATATAAATATATACCGCCTGCTAGTGAACCTGTGCACGAGCCTGCCGGCCGTGGCGTTATTGCTTCCAAATCCTGCTAAGGGCCTTAACGCTGTTCTCTAACGTTAAGTACAATTAGGGGAATCATTCTGAGTCATTATGTCCGTTAGTTAAGTGAGGCCACTTTGTTAAGTAAGTCATTTTACTGGTTGAGTTATTAGTAGCCACTCTTATTTAACACTTATATTAGTAATTTGTGTATCTTTAATTAATGTGCAACTTGTTATTTTTCCTGTGTGCCAGTTTTGCGACCTTGGTTGGCCCACTTTGCATTTTTAGTATAAGCATGTTTCGCTGTGGGCCTTTATGTGGGCAGTTCAGTTTTATTAAGCTTTAAGATTTTTTTTAATGAAGTTGTATTTTGAGGCTGTGTAACTTTGGGTTGGGAGTGTATAGTGCTACTAGTCTTTTGAGATATGGTTAACTAAGAACGATTTTTTATGATTGATTATTTCACCGTGCCTACTATCTATGATTTTGTGTAATTCAATTAAAGTGAAGATTTGTATTTTGCATCAGTAAGAGGGCAAATGTCCGAATTGAAGTTTATAATAAAGTCTGTTTTGAGTCAAATTAAAATTGTAAAACAATCACAAGCTTGTCCATCACTAGTGATACCGGGCTTCCTATTTCCTTTAAATAACTGTGATGAGATTATAATTTTTGACTTTCTTAAGAATTGAGTAGTACCACGGTTCACTGGGTATCATACTTAGCTAATATATTGAAATTGTAAACGTGTTTGATTAGTGATCGGGTTTGAATCCTGCCATAGCATAAATTTTGAATAAAAATCATCGACAACGCGACCGAAGACTTCTGCGATAAGATGTCACTTTCATTTTGTCAAAGGTCTTGTCATACAGGGCAGGGTAGCGGATACAGGTTCAGTAAAGTCCATGCGCCTTGGGATTGGAATCTAAAGGCGGAACAATCAGCAATGATCATCGGCATGAGGATGTAGAAAGCAATGGAAACCACTGCATTAAAGATACAATGTCTATCCACAGCACATGTGACCTGTAATTGCAAAAAGTGTCATCATGATCTTTACATTGACAAGATTCCGGACCTTTCCACCACTCGGATCTCCGGAAAGGGAGTGCAAAGAGGAGGGGTGGGGGTGGGGGGGATGACCACGAGACAAAAATGGAATAATCAACTAAAAGGTAACGTTCTAGGAGTAGGAGGGTGGAATGTCAGAAGTTTAAACGTGGTAGGGAAGCTAGAAAATTTGAAAAGGGGAACGTAAAGGCTCAAACTAGAAATAGTGGAGGTCAGTGTATTGAAGAGGAAAGGAGAAAGGGGATTTCTGGTCAGATAAGGTATTATTAATAGCAGCAGGAAAGGGTATAACGAGAGTAGCATTCGTTATGAATATAAAGGTAGGGCAAAGGATGAGTTATTGTCAACAGTTCAGTGGCGTAGCTGTTCTCATCAGGACTGACAGCGAACCAATAGCGTCAACAATAATTAAAGTATACATGCCGACGTCACAAGTCGTAGGTGAATAGACAGAGAAAGTATATGAGGATACTGAGCGGATAACTCAGTATGTAAAGGGAGATGAAAATCTAATAGTCATGGGAGATTGGAAAGAGGTTGTAGGGTAAGGAGTACAAGAAAGACTTGTGGAAAACTAAAGGCTCTGTACTGGGAATGAGAGATGACAAGGACTAATTGAGTGCTGCAATAAAGTCCAGCTAGCAATAGCGAATACACTGTTCAAGAACCACAAGTGGAGGAGGGATACTTGGAAAAAGCCTGGTAATACGGGAACATTTCAGTGAGTCGGGGTCAGTCAGAGATTCCAACGTCAGATACTAGATTGTAACGTGTACCAAGCATCAGATATAGACTCAAACCACAATTTGGTACTGATGAAGAGAAGGCTGAAGCTCAAGAGTCAGGAAGAATTAATGTGCAGAGAAATGGGATACGGAAGTTCTAAGGAATGAAGAGATAAGCTTGAAGTTCTCTGAAGCTATAGGTATTGCGATAAGGAATAGCTCACTTGGTAGATCAGTTGAAGAGGAATGGACATCTGTAAAACGGGGAATCACAGATTTTGGAAAGAAAAACATGGGTATAAAGAAGGTAACTGCGAAGAAATCGTGGGTATCAGTAGAAATACCGCAGCTGATGTAGGATAGAAGTACAAGAATGTTCAGGGGAACTCAGGAATACAGGAATACAAGTCACTTAGTATTGAAATAAACAGGAAGAGCAGGTAAGCTAAGCCGAAATGGCTGCAGAAAAAATGTGAAGAAATCGAGAAGAAATGATTGTCGGAAGGACTGTCTCAGCATGTGGGAAAGTCAAAACAACCTTCCGTGATATTAACAGTAAGGGTGGTAACATTAAGAGTGCAACAGGAATTCCACTATTAAATCCAGAGGAGAGAGCGGATAGGTGGAAAGAATACGCTGAAGGCCTCTATGAGGGGGAATTCTTGTATGATAACGTGACACAAGAAGAAACAAGAATAAAAGGGATAAGGGATCCAGTATAAAAATCAGAATTCAAAAGAGATCTGGAAGCCTTGCGATCGAATAAGGCAGAAGGGACAGATAACATTCGTCAGAATATCTAAAAACATTGGGGAAAGTGGCAACAAAACGACTATTTGCCTTGCCGAGTAGTGTGTGTGAGTCTGGCGATATACCACCACACTTTCGGAAAAAACATCATCCACACAATTTCGAAGATTGCCGATAAGCGCGAGAATTATCGCTCAACAGGCTTAGCCGCTCATGCATCCAAGTTGCTGACAAGAATGACACACAGAAGAATGGAAAATAAAACTGAGGATGTGTTAGATGACGATAGATTTGGCGTTGGGTAAGGTAAAGGCACGAGAGAGGCAATTCTGATGTTGCCATTGGTAATGGAAGCAAGACTGAAGAAAATCAAGACATGTTCATAGGATTTTTCGGCCTGAAAAAAGCGTTCGACAATGTAAAATGTTGCAAGACGTTCGAAATTCTGAAAATATAACGGTAACCAATAGGGGAAGACGGGTGATATACAGTATGTACAAGAGCCCAGAGGGAATAATACGAGTGGACGATCAACAACGAAATGCTCGGATTACAAAGGGTCTAAGACAGGGACGCAATATTTCGCCTCTACCGTTCAGTCTATACATCGAAGAAGCCAACTACGGAAGTATAAGAAAGGTCCAAGGGTGCAGTAAATTCATGGTGAAAGGATGTCAATGATGAGATTCGCTGATGAGAGAGCTATCTTCAGTGTAAGTGAAGAAGAATTACATGATTTGCTGAATAGAATGAACGGCCTAATGCGTACAGAACATGGACTGAGAGTAAATCGAAGAAAGACGAAAGTAATGAGAAGTAGCAGAAATCAGAATAACCAGAAACTTAACATCAAGATTGGGGACACTAAATAGGTGAAGTTAGGGAATTCTGCTACCTAGAGAGCATGGTAACCTATGACGGACAGAGCAAGTAAGACATAAGGGCAGAGTAGCACTGGTAAAACGGGCATTCCTGGCTGTGAAAATCCTACTGGTAACAAACATAGGCCTTGAAATTTCTGAGAATATACGTTTGGGTCACAGCGTTATATGGTAGTGAAACAAGGCTTGTGGGAAAACCAGAGAAGAAGAGAATCGAAGCATTTCAGATGTGCTGTTACAGAAGACTGTTGAAAATTACGTGAACTGAAAAGGTAATGAATGAGGATGTTCTCCACATAATCGACCACGAAACAAGAATATGGAAAACTCTGAGAAGATGAAAGGACAGGATGGTAGGACATCTGTTAAGAAATCAGAGTAACTTCCATGGTACTAGTGGGAGCTATAGAGAGTAAAAACTGTAAATGAAAACAGAGTTTGGAATACATCCAGCAAATACGCGTAACTGAGAACATAAATTGCAAGTGCTGCTCTGAGATGAAGAGGTTGGCACGGAAGAGAAACTCGTGGCGTACTGCATCAAACTAAGCAGAAGAGTGATGACTAAAAAAAAAAGTAAAGACACTACACGTCTATTTTTGTACCAAAAATGTGCTTTTTCATTAGCTATTGATGCTATTTGTCCTCTGTTCCTCACGTAATAACTTTCATAAACCACTGTTCCGAAAGTCTCTCGCAACTGCGATTGCACAATTACATAAATAAGGTGACATTAAGTAAACTCCGCTGTATTTTGGCAAAAAAAAATAATTTTTTTAAATGTCAACGAAATAAATGTAGGTTTTACTAAAAATTCACCACTAACTGCGCTTCTGTGAAAGTTAAAAATGATTAACAAGTGAGGCGAAAATAAATCACTGATTTTATTGCATTTTCAGCGGAATTGTTTTTTGATAGTAACCGAAGAAGGGGTGACAGTAGATGTTTTTTGATGGTTGCCATGGAACTGTGAGCGTGGATAGCCTCCACTTAATATTTGCAAAAAATGTGAGTGTAGGCTTCAGCTTAGAGCGACACTTCTCCAGCACTCGGCATTTCACCTACACTGCATGCCCGCAACTGCCCCCACTATTGCTCTCCCCACACTTGACCTGCCGACTGCACAGTTGCTGGTCACTTTATTTTGCGCGCACTCTGTTTCAATGGGTCCACGTTGAACTGCATAGAGTAGCCAACAGTTACTAAGAGAGGAGGATGGAAGAGGGATAAAACTATGCATTAAGTGAAGTCGAGTGTTGTGAAGGACTACAAATAAGATATATCTTAGAATGAGTTTTATTGTCATGTAATAAGAAGTGGTTAAATTTCCGGTGGTAGGTAGCTGAACTTCAGGTAGAAGATGATTGACTTAGTGCTGGAGGTGTTGGAAAAGGCATGAATCTGCGTGTAAGAGAGATGTGAGTGTAGTGGCAGAGCGGGGAATCTGGGTTGGTGATTAGTGGACAGTGTATTGGGTGCTGGAGCTGATATTACCGATTAATATATTGAGTGTGAAGGTGCTCTGAGGAGTGAGATAACTATGGGAAAATAATGAGTTGGTATAGGACCTAGAGAGAGGTTTGGCAGATGCGAAACCGTGCCACTGTACATGTCTTTCAAGGTTTTCAAGCGATTGGTAGAATGAAGCAGATGTAGAGATCCAGGAAATACTAGCATAAGTCTGGGTGAGACTGATGTAGGAGTTATAGGTGAGGACAGTGGTGGAAGGTTGTAGATTACGAGTGTCGTGTCTTAGTAGTTACGGTCGCTTCATCTACATGCATACTCTGCAAATCACATTTATGTGCCTGGCAGAGGGTTCATCGAATCACCTTCACAATTTTCTATTACACGAATCTCGTAGAGCGCACGGAAAGAACGAACACCTATATCTTTCCATATGACCTCTGATTTCCCTTATTTTATCATGGTGATCGTTTCTCCCTATGTAGGTCGGTGTCAACAAAATATCTTCGCATTCGGAGGAGAAAGTTGGTGATTGGAATTCCATGAGAAGATTCCATCGCAACGAAAAACGCCTTTCTTTTAATGATGTCCGGCCCAAATCCTGTATCATTTCTGTGACACACTCTCCCATATTTCGCGATAATACAAAGCGTGCTGCCTTTCTATGAACTTTTCCGATGTACTCCGTCAGTTCTATCTGGTAAGGATCCCACACCGCGCAGCAGTATTCCAAAAGAGGGCGGACAAGCGAAGTGTAGGCAGTCTCCTTAGTAGGTCTGTTACTTTTTCAAAGTGTTCTGCCAATAAAACGCAATCTTTTGATAGCCTTCCCCACAACATATTCTGTGTGTTCCTTCGAATTTAAGTTGTTCGTATTGTAATTCCTAGGTATTTACGGCCTTTAGATTTGACTGATTTATCGCTTAACCCAAGTTTAAAAAAATTCCTTTTAACATTCATGTGGATGATCTCACATTTTACGTTATTTAGAGTCAACTGCCACTTTTCGCACCATTCAGATATCATTTCTAAATCGTTTTGCAGTTTGTTTTGATCTTCTGATGACTTTATTACTCATCTGAAAACAACCTAAGACGGCTGCTCAGATTGTCTCCCAAATCGTTTGTATAGATAAGGAACAGCAAAGGGCCTATAACACTACCTTGGGGAACGCCAGAAATCACTTCTGTTTTGCTCGATGACTTTCCGTCAATTACTACGAACTGTGACCTCTCTGACTGGAAATCACAAATCCAGTTACATAACTGAGACGATATTCCATAAGCACGCTATTTCACTGCAACCCACCTGTGTGATACAGTGTCAAAAGCCTTCCGGAAATCCAGAAATACGGAATCGATCTGAAATCCCTTGTCAATAACACTCAAAACTTCATACGGATGAGGAGCTAGTTGTGTTTCACAAGAACGGTGTTTTCTAAACCCATATTGACTGTGTGTCAATAGACCGTTTTCTCCGAGGTAATTCATGATGTTCGAACACAATATATGTTCCAGAATCCTGCTGCATATCAACGTTAAAGATATGGGCCTATAGTTAAGTGGATTGCTCCTACTACCTTTCCTGAAAATTGGTGTGACCTGTGCTACTTTCCAGTCTTCCGATACGACTCTTTCGTCGAGCGAACTGTTGTATATGATTGTTAAGTATGGAGCTAATGCTTCGATAGTATCACCATTGCTATGGCGAAGAGAAGGCATTGATTGTTTCTTGGCGCTAACATACTTCACATATGACCAGAATCTCTTTGGATTTTCTGCCAGGTTGGGGACAAAGTTTCTTTGTGGAAACTGTTATAAGCATCTCGTATTGAAGCCCGCGCTACATTTCGAGCTTTGTAAAAGATCTTCTGACCCGTTTTGTGTACCAAGCTCCGCCGTTTGTTAATTTATTTGGTATAAATCTCTCAATTGCTGTCGATACTATTTCTTTGAATTCAAGGCACATATGGTCTACACTTATATTATTAATTTGCAAGGAGTGAAGATTGTCTCTCCGGAAGGCGTAAAGTGGATTGTTATCTGCATTTTTGTATAGGTATATTTTTCGTTTATTTTTTGGAGGATTTGGGGGTGACAATATTCAATCTCGCTACGACAACCCTGTGTTCACTATTCCCTGTATCCGTTTTGATGCTCGTTATTAACTCAGGATTATTTGTTGCTAAGAGCTCAAGTGTGTATTCACAACCGTTTACTATTCGCGTGGGCTCATGAACTATCTGCACAAAATAATTTTCAGAAAACGCGTTTATCACTATTCGGATGATATTTTATCCGTACCTCCGGCATTAAACATGTATTTTCGCCAGAATATCGAGGGTAAATTAAAGTCACCACCAACTATAATCGTATGAGTCGGGTACGTGTTTGAAACCAAACTCAAGTTTTTTTTTTTTTTGAAACTTTCAGCAATTGTATCATCTGAATTGGGAGGTCTGTAAAAGGATCCAGTCATTATTTTATTCCGGTTGCCAACAATGACCTCTGCCCATGCTAACTCACAGGTAGCATCTACTTCAATTTCGCAACAAGATAAACTACTTCTAACAGCAACCAACACGCCACCGCCAACCGTGTTTAACCAATGTTTTCGGAACACCGTTAGGTTCTTCGCAAAAATTTCGGCTAAGGTTATCTCCGGCTTTAGGCAGCTTTCAGTGCCTATAGCATCAGTGCTTTGGTTCAAATGGTTCAAATGGCTCCGAGCACTATGCGACTCAACTTCTGAGGTCATCAGTCGCCTAGAACTTAGAACTAATTAAATCTAACTAACCTAAGGACATCACACACATCCATGCCCGAGGCAGGATTTGAACCTGCGACCGTAGCGGTCGCTCGGTTCCAGACTGTAGCGCCTAGAACCGCACGGCCACTCCGGCCGGCTCAGTGCTTTCTATTAGAGCTTGGAGCTATGGTACTTTCCCAACATAGATACGACAATTTACAACTGTTATAACTATGGTTCCTGTATCTATGTTCTTCCCGTGTTCGACCTGCACCCTTGTGACTGAAGCCCTTCTTGTGTTTTCCCGAGACTCTCTAACCTAAGAAACCGCCCAGTCCACGCCACACAGCCCCTGCTACCCGTGTAGCCGCATCCTGCGTGTAGTGGGCACCTGACCTATTTAGCGGAACCCGAAACCCAACCACCCTTTGGCGCAAGTCGGGGAATCTGCAGCCTACATGGTCGCAGAACCGCCTGAGCCTCTGATTCAGACCCTACACTCTGCTCGGCATCAGAGGTCCGCAATCGGTCCTGTCGGCTATGCTGCAAATGGTGAGCCCTGCTTTCATCTTGCAAGCAAGACTGGCAGCCTTTACCACTTCTGTTAGCTGCTCGAAACCAGAGAGAATCTCTTCTGATCCAAAGTGATACACATCATTGGTACCGACGTGAGCTACCACCTGCAGTTGGCTGCATCCTGTGCTTTTCATGGCATGCGGGAGCATTGGTTCCACATCTGGAATGACTCCACCCAGTATGCACACGGAGTGCACATTAGTTTTCTTTCCCTTCTTGGCAGCCATGTCCGTAAGGGCCCCATAACTAACCTAACGTTGGAGCTCCCAACTATCACTAATCCCACCCTCTGTGGTTGTCCGGATCTCGCAGGCTGAGTGGTTTCCTCTGATACAGGACAGGCGACAGCATCTGGCTCGGCGACAGTGTCAGCCACATACAGCGCCTGGAACCTGTTTGTCAGACAAACCGGGGAGGCCTTACGTGCGGCCGCCTGGGAGGTCTTTCGCCGCCTGCTTCGCCCCGGGGCGACCTCCCACTCGACCACAGGTGATGGGTTGCTCAGAGCGAGCAGTAACTGGGTTGGCCACCGGTGAGGACCGACCGGAGGACTCGGATGTGCTGGACGTCCGTTGGATCGCCACAGCCGGCCCACAACAGTGGTGCCCATCCACTGCAGCCTCCAGATGTGTAACTGAAGCCATCACAGCCTGAAACTGAGAGCGAAGTGTCACCAACTCGGCTCGCATCCGCACACAACAATCGCAGTCCCTGTCCATAGCAAAGACCTGCGAAACTCTACTGTAGAACCTAACGAAACCGCAGGAACTGTGTATAATAAGTTTAATACGCAGAGATTCAAAAACCTAACTACCGAAGCACTCAGGTGAAACTAAATAATTTTCCACTGATTAGGAACTTGTAATATGTTGCAAAATCGGTTTCCTTTCCGACGCAAACGAAGACGCGAGAACTGTGGCTATTAGATATTACATAAACACGCAGATACTCAATAAACTAAACTATTAAACCACACAGATGATATAAAATTCGCTCCTGTTTAGAAACTCGCAAAAGTCAGAAAATCGGTTACTTCCCTGTTGCTGCGTCTGTCTCGGTCGGCTGCTGCTGCTGTACTTAAGTCAGTTCCAAGCTTTGTGTTGGACGGTAAGGAGGCCTGCATTCCATGTTCGTTTTCTGTCAAGAGTCAATCCTAAACACTTTTCTGTGTTTGTTGTAGTTGGAGAGGCAGAAATCTGGATGATGGAATTGCCGAGTGGCGCGTAGAGAGTTGGTGGTTTCGACTGTCTGTGGAGTTACTTGAAACTTTCTCGTATTACATCACTCGTCCAGGACATTCATGTGGCTTCCAAGCGAGGCGTGGGACAGTTGGGGAATGGTGTGGTTGCCTAGATACGAGCTGCCACCATAATATTACAGTAGATAAGCGGATGGTTGTGAATGTGTGCAGCGTAAGTGTACTGTGTTCATCTACATTGAAGAGCCAAAGAAACTGGTACACCTGCCTATCGTGTAGGGCCCCCGCGAACACGCAGAAATGCCGCAACACGATATGGCATGGACACGGCTAATGTATGAAGTAGTGCTGGAGGGAAATAACACTGTGAATCTTGCAGTGACGTCCATAAGTCCGTAAGAGCACGAGGGGGTTTGTGATCCCTTCTGAACAGCACGTTCCTAGGCATCGCTGAAATGCTCAATAATGTTCATGTCTGGGGAGTTTGGTGGACAGCGGAAGCATTTAAACGCAGAGGAGAGCTCCTGGAGCCACTCTGTAGCATTTCTGGATGTGTATGGTGTCACAATGTCGTGCTGGAGTTGCCCAAATCCGTCGGAATGCACAATGGGCATAAATGGTTGCAGGTGATCACACAGGATGCTTACTTACGTGTCACCTGTCAGAGTCGTATCTAGACGTATCAGGGGTCCCATATCACTCCAACGGCACATGCCCCACATCATTACAGAGCCTTCATCATGTTGAACAGTCCACTACTGACACGCAGGGTCCATGGATTCGTGAGGTCGTCTCCATACCTATACACGTCCATCCGCTCGCTACGATTTGAAACGACTCATCCGCCCAGACAATATGTTTCCAGTCATCAAGGGTCCAATGTCAGTGTTGACGGGCCCTGGCGAGGCATAAAGCTTTGTTCCGTGCAGTCATCAAGGGTATAGGAGTGGGCCTTCGCCTCCGAAAGCCCATATCGATGATGTTTCGTTGAATGGTTCGCACGCTGACACTTGTTGATGGCCCAGCATTGAAATCTGCAGCAATCTACGGAAGGGTTCCACTTCTGTCACGTTGAACGATTCTCTTAAGTCGTCGTTGGTCCCGTTCTTGGAGGCTCTTTTTCCGGCCGCAGCGATCTCGGAGATTTGATGTTTCATAGGATTCCTGACGTTCACCGTACACTCGTGAAATGGTCGTACGGGAAAATCCCCATTTCATTGCTACCTTAGAGATGCTGTGTCCCATCGCTCGTGCGCCGACTATAACACCACGTTCATACTCACTTAAATGTGGATAACCTGCCATTGTAGCAGCAATAACCGATATAACAACTGCGCCAGACACTTGTCTTACAAAGGCGTTGCCGACCGCTGCGCCATATTCTCCCAGTTTACGTATCTCTGTATCTGAATACGCATCTACATGGATACTACGCAAATGACATTTAAGTGCCTGGCAGAGGGTTCATCGAATCTTCTTTTTACTTACGTATCTTACGAGTATACAACTTCCTCATCACTCACAACTTTGCTCGGCACGTAAATGTATAATGTATAATGAACAACGCTGCTAAATTTTATCCGTTGACAACATGCATTTCGTCCCCAAAGATGAGAATTTGATATGGACTGCTCAAATAATCTTCTGTTAGTTTCCTGTCACATTTGTTAATAATAATATTGTCATGTCTTTGTTAACATTCTATTTAACATTAATGCTCATTGACGGTATAATAGGCTTATGGTTACTGTCTCCCTCCTCAGCGGAAACTGAACCGAAAATAAGTGGATATTTATTAATGAACAGAAAACCGAATTGGGACGTTCAGGACGTACTGGAAGTGGTACACCTATCTAAGACACGATGTTTGGGTTGCCGAGCAGGTAAAGTGAAATTATAGGGAGACCAAAACAGTTTCCTGAAACTTAATGATGATTTCAAGCAAGCTACAAATGCTTAAAAAATTTTAAAAACTGCATAATCATGCGTAAACAAATATTAGATCATGCGGCAAACAAGGCAACACTGCAAATTCATCCAGCACTCAAAACACATTTTGCCGACTCTCAGTTGTTTCAGGGATGATTTATTTAAACCGTCAAAAGCTGATATACACACGTCAAAAAAAGTTTTGCATTACCCCGGTTCGCAGAACTCCTGAGGACAGACGTTGACTGGGGATATTGTATCACAGACACAGTCCCTTTGACTGTTCAGAGATGTCACTAAACCCGCCCGAAGATGTAAATAACCATGCAAGAGCAGCGTCTATTACACGAAGGGGGTCCGACAGCCGATCAGTTCCAGTCATTCCACCAGTAAGGAGGTACACGGCTAGTGTTGTCTGTAGTTCAACCATGCCTAGACGGTTCATACCGCGATTCGATCGGGTCCACATTCTTACTTTATACCAGGAAGGGCTCTCAACAAGGGAAGTGTCCAGGCGTCTCGGAGTGAACCAAGGCGATGTTGTTCGGACATGGAGGAGATGCAGAGAGACAGGAACTGTCGGAGGCATGCCTCACTCAGGCCGCCCAAGGGCTACTACTGCAGTGGACGACCGATTATCTCTCGGTGGAGCACTGACAGCAACACCACCATGTTGAATAACGCTTTTCGTACAGCCACAGGACGTCGTGTTACGACTCAAATTGTGCGCAATAGGCTGCATGAAGCGCAACTTGACTCCCGACGTTCATGGCGAGATCCACCTTTGCAACCACAGCAACCGTGCAGCGCGGTACAGATGGGCTCAAAAACATGCCGAATGGACCACTCAGGACTGGCATGACGTTCTCTTCACCGATGAGTGTCGCATATGCCTTCAGACAGACAATCGTCGGAGACTTGATTACAGGCATCCCGGTCAGGCTGAACGCCTTAGGCACACTGTCCAGCGAGTGCAGCAATGTGGAGGTTCCCTGCTGTTTTGGGATGGCATTATGTGGGCCTGGCGTATGCCGCTGGTGGTCATGGAATGCGCCGTAACGGCTGTATGATACGTGAATGTCATTCTCCGACCGATAGTGCAACCATATAATTTTTATTTCCGTCTACATTCAATCGTAGGTTTTCGTCAGGCTGATATACACTTCTGGAAATGGAAAAAAGAACACATTGACACCGGTGTGTCAGACCCACCATACTTGCTCCGGACACTGCGAGAGGGCTGTACAAGCAATGATCACACGCACGGCACAGCGGACACACCAGGAACCGCGGTGTTGGCCGTCGAATGGCGCTAGCTGCGCAGCATTTGTGCACCGCCGCCGTCAGTGTCAGCCAGTTTGCCGTGGCATACGGAGCTCCATCGCAGTCTTTAACACTGGTAGCATGCCGCGACAGCGTGGACGTGAACCGTATGTGCAGTTGACGGACTTTGAGCGAGGGCGTATAGTGGGCATGCGGGAGGCCGGGTGGACGTACCGCCGAATTGCTCAACACGTGGGGCGTGAGGTCTCCACAGTACATCGATGTTGTCGCCAGTGGTCGGCGGAAGGTGCACGTGCCCGTCGACCTGGGACCGGACCGCAGCGACGCACGGATGCACGCCAAGACCGTAGGATCCTACGCAGTGCCGTAGGGGACCGCACCGCCACTTCCCAGCATATTAGGGACACTGTTGCTCCTGGGGTATCGGCGAGGACCATTCGCAACCGTCTCCATGAAGCTGGGCTACGGTCCCGCACACCGTTAGGCCGTCTTCCGCTCACGTCCCAACATCGTGCAGCCCGCCTCCAGTGGTGTCGCGACAGGCGTGAATGGAGGGACGAATGGAGACGTGTCGTCTTCAGCGATGAGAGTCGCTTCTGCCTTGGTGCCAATGATGGTCGTATGCGTGTTTGGCGCCGTGCAGGTGAGCGCCACAATCAGGACTGCATACGACCGAGGCACACAGGGCCAACACCCGGCATCATGGTGTGGGGAGCGATCTCCTACACTGGCCGTACACCACTGGTGATCGTCGAGGGTACACTGAATAGTGCACGGTACATCCAAACCGTCATCGAACCCATCGTTCTACCATTCCTAGACCGGCAAGGGAACTTGCTGTTCCAACAGGACAATGCACGTCCGCATGTATCCCGTACCACCCAACGTGCTCTAGAAGGTGTAAGTCAACTACCCTGGCCAGCAAGATCTCCGGATCTGTCCCCCATTGAGCATGTTTGGGACTGGATGAAGCGTCGTCTCACGCGGTCTGCACGTCCTGCACGAACGCTGGTCCAACTGAGGCGCCAGGTGGAAATGGCATGGCAAGCCGTTCCACAGGACTACATCCAGCATCTCTACGATCGTCTCCATGGGAGAATAGCAGCCTGCATTGCTGCGAAAGGTGGATATACACTGTACTAGTGCCGACATTGTGCATGCTCTGTTGCCTGTGTCTATGTGCCTGTGGTTCTGTCAGTGTGATCATGTGATGTATCTGACCCCAGGAATGTGTCAATAAAGTTTCCCCTTCCTGGGACAATGAATTCACGGTGTTCTTATTTCAATTTCCAGGAGTGTAGTACTAAAAATTTAACATGGTAATGCGTTTCATTGACATTAGACAATGAGTGACGTATAATAGCCGACTCTACTGAATATCATGTCTGCACGTCAGTTCAGTCTGTTGTCAACTAATGTATTTACAACACTATATCAAGGTTTCTATGAGTGCAGGTAATTACAAATATAAAAAATTATAGCAGCTTCTTGCTGTGTGAAGATGTCATTCCAGACCAGAGTTTAATGCTGGATCCTGAGTTTAACGTAACATTATTATTGTTATGTTAACAAATAATATTCCAAATGATATAGATTTATATAGATGCCGGAAGTACAGTAGAACTGTTCTTTAACGGACAATGGAAGTCCACTTTCTCATTACTCCAGTTGCCCCAGCTTCAATATTGTCATAACAACAACAATGTCACATGATGCATCACCTGCTGAGGCGGCTACGTGTCCCACGCTCCGCCGTGACGTCACACTAATGACCCGACGGCGCTGAGTCCTGAGATCTATGGATTCCCAGATGTGTTGGTTCGGTTCCCTGTATGTTTAATTATCAAATTATGTAATTATCCTGATGCTGTCCCCTGGATCTTGAGATGTATGTCGTAATATCATCAAATAATAACGTATGATTTGATCAGACAATTTTTCTGTTCCCTGGATGCTGGTCCCCGGATCCTGAGATGTATATCTTCATTTTATCAGATAATTACGCTGCCCAATGCATCTGAACCCAGGACTCTGTGCTATGCTTCAACATGCTTTAGATGCATGTCATAATTTCATCAAATAATTATTCTTCAGGTGTATGTACTACAGTTTTTCGGTTTGATCTGTTACGCAGTTGTGATTTTGCCAGACGATTACGCTTACGAGGGTATGTCTTCACTGCTTTGCACATGTTAAGTTCACCCATACAGCACGTGTATGAGACGCTTCTATCTCACTTATTAAGATTTCCCCTAGATGAACACATTATTAATTACGTATGACGTTATCAGACAATTACGCTACTCTTTAGACCTGAAACTTGGATGCCGAGGTGTGTGCAATATGCTTTAGACGTATCCCACGCAGTTACGTTATTGCATTAACCCTATAGTGAGGTGTAATTTAATGAGAGAATTAGGATTCAGTAATAAATTCAAAACCAGGTACAGACGTTTTCATTTTCTGACGGAATCGGTGTAGTGTCATGAACTTTGTTCCACATTAGTAGCGACCGTCCTCAGTGATGAATCGCCTATAACTATTTTTGGCGCCTCACCATGTTTCTTTTGATATTTTGCATTTGTCTGTCTTCTTTTCATTTTTTTCCATGATACCCGCCACAACAAAATAGAAATAAGGAATTGTAACAACTTCTCTCATATATAGTTATTTTATATTAGGGTATAGATAACCGTCAGACAAAATTGTAACATGGTCCCTCCCTAATCTTTAATATTGTAACAATTTACCCCATGTTACAGCAAGATACAGTTCTGATGAATAACTGAACATTGTTCCGAAAACCGTACTTTCTTAACAGTATGTGAAGTTATGATGAACGCGATATTGTTTGACGATGGGAGTCGCTCTACCGCATCAGTTTCATGATGTCTTCAGTGCTTTTAATAACATATGAAGCCATGAAGAAGTTAATATTGTTTTAAAACTGTAGCGCAGTACAATCGCCAAGTGTTACAGAAAGATGTGCAGTGAGAATGATTTGCCGGCCGGGGTGGCCGAGCGGTTCTAGGAGCTACAGTCTGGAACCGTGCGACCACTACGGTCGCAGGTTCCAATCCTGCCTCGGGCATGGATGTGTCTGATGTCCTTAGGTTAGTTAGGTTTAAGTAGTTCTAAGTTCAAGGGGGGTGATGACCTCAGAAGTTAAGTCCCATAGTGCTCAGAGCCATTTGAACCAATTTCGTAAAAATGAAATGCATTTAACCCATCATCAATACACATTATTCTCTATTCTTTACCGGTTTCGATCACAGGGATCATCAACACACAATATAAAATTGGTATCTATGTGGATTTTCAAGTGTTTGTTTGCGATTCTTACGAAGGATAAAGATTTCGCAGAAGAGGAAATTCATGTTACTGAACTAGTGTTCCCGATTACACTGTAGTGTTTGTTTCTAGTGCAGCCGTCACTCATCAAACCGAAAGACTTACTGGATGAAGTTTGTTAGAAGAACTTGTAAAGGGACACCCACCTCTAGCGTTACTTTTCCTCAACAGAAGTAGTCGATACCAGAACTAATTTTCGAATTTTGGACAGGTCAATATTATTTCAACTGTTTATCTGAAAAATCTCATATAATTTGATACACAATATATTATATTTCAAGCTAAAAACTATTCAACTGAATTACTTTATTTTCGTTGTTTCAAATAATATGTACTAGCTCTGTATGAACAGCGAAAATTATTTTTTTTAAAACATTTGAAATTACGAAATATTTGGCAGACTTAAAATTTCTATTATTAATTACGCAATATGGTACTGTTTATTACGTTTATTTCCGGATTCATTTACAAATTAGTAGAAATTCATTTGTCAAGAAAATTTGTAAATTCTCTGGAGTATTTTTATTACCGCAGAGTGAGGAAGTAATAGTGGGCACGACTCTGACATGATCGGACGTGATTTTGTATTTTGGAAGAACGATGTAATTTCACCTTTGCTAATGTGAAAATTCAGAAGACAGTGTGGTATAGTAAAATGTGAAGCAAATAAACTAAAAAAAAATCTACACAGAGATTAATCAAATCTATTTACATCTATTGTGACATGAGAACCTTAAATGTGAAAATGTCAGCAACAAGAATGAGACTCCTAGACATGAAGAACTGGAGCCAACTGCGAAAAAAGAAGTATTTTTGTGAAGAGGCTTTACCACCGACAATAGTAGTGACAACAACAAAGGAGGGAGGGGTGGATTACAAACTGCAAACCAGTTATAATAAAGCTTAACGTGAGTATATGGTCAACACACCGAAAGAAAAAAAGTAGAAAGTATCAGGTCAGTTTGAGAGGTTTTTCTTCAGTCACGGTAGATTGACAGAAAGAAGGAATTCACAGAAGAGTAAAAATAGCCTGATATGATGATAGTAAACTAAATAAAGATACTAAACTAAGCTTCCAATGTCATTGAAAAAGAATTGAGTTATCACTAATAGCTGTGAGTAATAGACTTTGAATATGAAAGCCATGAAAATTGTGAGCTGCTCAGTGCTAAAGACTAAACACTCAATACGGTGCAACTGCGTTGTTGGAGTATGACAATTTTAAAGTGTTCCTACCTCGTCACCTTATAACAATGATCGACGACGATGTAGGTGTCCGACAGCGACAAAGACAATCTGACCGACGTTGGAATTTTCACGGAATGAAGTTTATTATAACTCTGCTGTATTTTTTTTAATTGAATACGTGCATATTAAAATATATCTACTCCTATTTCTCCCACATTCTTTTCCTACGTGTAACTAAAAATAACCGTATTGTACTCATCGAACGCCGGCCAGTGTGGCCGTGCGGTTAAAGGCGCTTCAGTCTGGAACCGCGCGACCGCTACGGTCGCAGGTTCGAATCCTGCCTCGGGCATGGATGTGTGTGATGTCCTTAGGTTAGTTAGGTTTAAGTAGTTCTAAGTTCTAGGGGACTGATGACTTCAGAAGTTAAGTCCCTTAGTGCTCAGAGCCATTTGAACCATTTTGAACTCATCGAACGCCCCTCCCCCCGCTGTGCCATTCTGCTACCGACTGAAGGAGAAACCAGAATGAGATTTTCACTCTGCAGCGGAGTGTGCGCTGATAAGAAACTTGCCCGCGAAAGGCAAAGGTCCCGAGTTCGAGTCTCGGTCGGGCACACAGTTTTAATCTGCCAGGAAGTTGAAGGAGAAACGTTAGACGGATGCTGTCACCGTTAACAGCTTTATAAAGACTACGATGCAGGCCCTCAACGGTATTCCTATTATCCCACAGGTGGCAAGCTTTCGTTGAATATCTTGTAAATAGAATTTTGACAATGAAATTAGAAATTTATTTGCGGTGAGAGCAGTGAAGCTTCATGGATCCGTCCAGCGAAGTGCAGTTCTACGGTACTACAATCAAATTTTCCCGGAGACATTTAAGTCTCGTCTTTATCTACGATAATGCTCGAAGCTAAAGAAACGAATTAAAATGTGTAATACAGCCAGGAATTGACCCTTGGTCCTTTTAGTTATCCGGCAGAAATGCTGACCATTACGCGACTGCATCACTATGGACAACACTGCTGCACTAGCTACCCAACTTAGAGTTCCAGCCGTGGCACAAATTTTAATTCATTTCTCCAGCTTCCAACATTATCTACGTTATTAATACGCTTCTTGAAACTGTTTTTCACTTTTTCGATTTACCGCTATCCTACTATGCTCAGTGCCAGTTAGCAAGGAGTTTTAAATTTGAAAAGTTTACCAATGCTATGGTGAGGACGAGACTGCCTCAGGGGGGTTTCTTACATTCAGTGTATATCTACCGAACATTGCAACCATTTGCAGTACAGGTAACAAAGTTAGGGCGTAGAATGAGCTGGATTGCTGTTTTAATGTTAAAATCTCGAGTTAGCTGCCCATCGAGGACAATGCTTACTACGTGAATAAGTAAGTCCACATAGTATCGACAGATATAGGTCCGATTCATATGTGTGGTAAGTGCCGCAAGTCAGCTGTTGCTGTATCCGCTACGTGCATGCTAACGATTTTTGTCTGCGGAGAGTTCAAATGGTTCAAATGGCTCTCAGCACTATAGGACTCAACTGCTGAGATCATCAGTCCCCTAGAACTTAGAACTACTTAAACCTAACTAACCTATGGACATCACACACATCAATGCCCGAGGCAGGAATCGAACGTGCGACCGTAGCAGTCGCGCGGTTCCACACTGTAGCTCCTAGAACCGCTCGGTCACTCAGGCCGGCTGCGGAGAGTTCAATTGATGTGCATATTCAAAGGAAGTTACCTGAATGCAGGGTGTTAACGCACCTACCGTGTTGGTGAAATTATTGAAACATTGGTATTCTATGTGAGTAAACAACTCTGTTCGCTTGTGGCTCTGAGCACTATGGGACTCAACTACTATGGTCATGAATCCCCTAGAACTTAGAACTACTTAAACCTAACTAACCTAAGGACATCACACACATCCATGCCCGAGGCAGGATTCGAACCTGCGACCGTAGCGTGTGTTCGGCTGTAAGCGCAGATCTGGAGACAGTGAAGAGCAGAAAGGTCGACAGTAATGCTACGTATTCCGCAGTATACGTATTCTACGGATTTGTGTATTTTCTTGTAACTATACTCGGCAAATGATTTTGGGTTGCAGGATCTAAATATATTAACGAACCAGCGATATGAAACGGATCACGTAATTTTTTAACTCCACCTTTGCAGTTTATCAGATATGAGTTGCAGTAGTTTTTTTTTTATTTGTATGTACAAGTAGGCAGACGTTATAAAGTACTCATTTCTTTTCCGTAGCGCGGCTGTGTGTGTGTGTGTGTGTGTGTGTGTGTGTGTGTGTGTGTGTGTGTGTGTGTGTGTGTGTGTAAAAACGTTTCTCTCACACGCACACTGATGTTACGTAAGCGAACTCCCTCCAGCACGACTGAAGTTGCTTTCCATCCTTCTATACTGACAAGGAACCCGTTGAGAGCGAGGTCGCAAATTCAATATTTAGTAAGGCTCATTTTAAAATGTTGTATAAACAATTATGAGACGAGAAAAATCAGCTACTAATTGCTCACCATGTGGATCAGGAAGGCGACAGTAAATGAATGTGTAGGAGATGCAGAAATTAGCCTGTGGGATGTATGTATTACACTTCACGCAATGGACAGCGTTGACATTCAATAAATTTTAGAAACAAATCATTAACTTCCAGCATGAACACCGAACGAAAAATGACGAGTCACAGTGAACACGAAAGTTCGCACAATCTAGATCGAAAGCGGATTTTTTACGAGTTACAAACAGTGCAGGAAGTTCAGCTAGGTATTCACTCTCTTGAAGAATGCGTTAGAATGATATTGGGGAACGGAGTGATGAGAACTGATGCAATCTAGCGGCGTCAACTGAATGCGAAACAGTCCGTTGTGGAGCTTATTGTGAAAGTAACTATACTTTAAGGCATAGCTGCAGATAAAATGATAAGCCGAAACATTATGACCACTGCCCACCGCAGCGTTGGATGCTACCTGTTGGCTTTGCTGGAACGTGACGCGGTGACAATAGTACTAAAGCGGAGGAGACACGAACGGGGGGATGACCCAAGCGAAGACATGGGCTGCAAATGGGGAATTCCAATGAGATTAGTGACTTTAACAAAGAGTAGATTATTATTACGCAGAGCCTGTGAACGAGTACCTTGAAAAGGGTGAAACTTTTCGTATGTTAGTGTTACTGTCGCGAGCATCTACGGAATGAGGTAGAGGGACAGTACAGCTACATCGTTGAACGTACACGACTCTCCACAGAACGTGGGGTTCGGAGGCGCCGCTGCTCTGTAAAGGACAGATGCGATCAGTGGCATCTTGCCGAAAGAGCACAATGCTGGTGCACGCACAAGTGTTTCGGAGTACAATGTTTATCGTACATTGTTGAACATGGGGCTCCGCAGCAGAACACCCACAACTGTTGACCCAACGACATTGTCGGTTACGATTACAGTGCGCATGGGACCTTCAGGATTCGACCGTCAAATAATGGAAACGTGTCGGCTCTTCGTGTGAATCACATTTTTGCCACACTGGGTCGATGGTCATCTCCATATACGCCATCAGCGATGTGAACGGCAGCTCGAAACGTGCATTGTATCACGGCCGTGGGCTGGTGGGAGCAGTATTATACTATGGGATACATTCTCCTGTGCTTGCATGGGTCCTGTGGTAGTAATCGAAGACACCCTGACAGCTGCGAACCACTTGCACCCCTTTATGTTTGATGTCTTCCCCGACGGCCACGTCACCTTTCAGCAGTACAACAGTCCGTGTCTCGGAGACAGAATCGCTATCGGGCGCCATCACCGCGTACGCAACTCAGCGGTCCGTTATTTTACGCTAATTAAAAGACCTGCCCGTAGACATCTAATGCCACACACCTCCACAAACCTACCAACAAACTGTTGGAAGCAGGCCGTCATAATGTTTTGGCTCATCTTTGTACTCCGACAATATGTTTTATATACAGGGAAAGAAGAAACATCTGGAGGCCGAATTTGTCCATTGGTTCCTGGTAGTATGAATTGCAGTCACACACTTTTCGGGGGGTAGAGTTTGCTATAAAGGACTATGATTTTGACACACAGACCAGGAACGAAACAAAAGCAGCTATTCTGAACAGCTATTGGTCAAAAGCAGTGCTCAAACCATAGTAATCGTTCTCTTACGTCCATTTCCCACTCTTGCTTGCTATGACACAGATATACCCTACCGGCCTTCCAAAATCAAGCACACGAGAAAGATTCGTAGGCGTAGAGCACCTCCAACCTCCAACAGCACAATAAATAACTTTCCAGCCTATTTGCCACCCAGTTTAACAGTCAGCATAATTGTATACTAATGCCTTAAGGCTTTGACGTTAGTTGTTTTTGATGCCTGTAATTTCCATGGTTCCCTTCATATGCATTTCCTCTTCAAATCCCGATTTCTCAGAATTTAAAAATATCCTTTTCGAACTATAGGATAAGTTGTTTATCTCATCTACAAATTTTTGGTCCGATTCCGCAGTTTGCTGCGCATCGTCAACTTGACCCTTTGTTTGAAATTTCGTTATCTTATGTCTTCCAATTCTGTAGCTCTGTTTGAAATTATGCAACCACATGAAAAAACTGTAATCTACGTCGTGCGCAATTCGATCCGAGCATCCTCGAAACGCGCAAACACCAGTGTCTTGTAGCAAACGTGCCTTCTCCTCCCTTGAGTATCCGTAGTTTTTCTAAGGCACTACTCTGTCATATTCCTGCTAACGTATTCGAAATGTAGAATGAGATTTTCACTCTGCAGCGGGGTGTGCGCTGATATGAAAATACCTGGCAGATTAAAACTGTGTGCCGGACCGAGATTCGAGCTTGGGACCTTCGCCTTTCGCGGGCAAGTGCTCTACCGCAGAAGAGCTTCTGTGAAGTTTGGAAGGTAGGAGACGAGGTACTGACAGGATTGAAGCTGTGAGGACGGGTTCTGAGTCGTGCTTGCGTAGCTCAGAGGGTAGAACACTTTCCAGCAAAAGGCAACGGTCCAGAGTTCGAGTCTCTGTTCGGCACACACTTTTAACCTACCATGAAGTTTCGTATTCGAAATCTGTTCTTATTTGCTTTTTATTATGCTGCGGTTGTTCTTCCATGCACTTAATTACATTTAGTAACCGCTCCTTGGACAACGATTGTCTTTTACTACCTTTCACTAGAGATAGGGTATTTGGCCCCCTGTCCAACAAAGATGATGAAGTACATGGTTCGACACCTGTTTAAATATCACTTTCACTTGTTAAGCACGTATCGTCATCATTGTACTCCTCATGTACATTGTCCGCACAGTCGATTATAAACGACACCACACGTTCCTCTGACTCATTTTGCAGAAACGCTAATTTTTCATCTGCCACTTCTTTCTCACTCTACGAAACACCTTGGGTTCCTTTCTGACGAAATTTCAACTTCAACATACGTTGTTATAGATGTAATGCAACGTTTGCTTTGATTATCGTTGTCATTGCTCTGCTTTGTGTCAACACCACGAACACTGTAGCACTTACGTGAATTACTCGTCGTCTAAGCAGTTCAACTACGCTCCGTAGCTTCACGCTGTGCCCACCGCCGGACACGTCCAGTCCCGCCCCCTGTTTCCGTTTACCGTTAGTAGCTAATATTGTGGTTGCACGGTAGCCAATGTGAGGGGCGTCGAATGCCCTCAATATCATTGGCCTTATGTGACCTCACAGCCAAAGGGTTCCTAGTGAGTGTATACGAGACCTATGCAGAGTCAGTGAAGACGTATTTCTCATCATGAAACGACACAGTACATACGGATCTCGGAGCAGTAGTGACTCTCACCAACCTTGTACTGGTAAGGCCAGTTTTATTTATTGGCACTCGCAGATGGTAATGACAAGCCCAAAATTGACTAGGTATACGAGTATTCCGCTGTTGATGATGTATTCGGTACGTATCCACCACATTTTTTTGGTCACTTGTAAATTTTTATAGATGATTACATATTTATTTATTCGAATAAATCTTTTCGAGGGTACGATAAATAAACTTTCTTTGTATTTAATTTCGTTGCTCATACATTTCCTTCATCCTGTGAGATTGTCGTTCCTTTTCTTCTTGGGTCCACTTTCTTCCTTATGCAGGCTTCTTTCTTTCCCGAAGTCCTGCCTTTTGTGTTGCTTCTCTGAAAATTGTTCTGTTACCTGTTATGCCCATTCATGACTTTGACAATTTCAGTGAACCCTTTGGGTTTGGATTTCTAGCTCTGTAGGAAATTGAAGATATGCTTGGTCAGTCTGTTAGTATCCATTCGGTATATGTAGTCACAAAACTGTAGTTTATTTTTCCTCGTTACCTGAGTTGGGTTTTCCACTTTTAAAGAGAGCTCTCTGATCTTAATTTGTGTTCAACGTTAGAATTAGTTCTAGATCCCAGTATCTTCCTTAGAATTATTCTTTCAACTTTTTCTAGTTTTCAAGCCCTGTAAATCTTGGTTTATGTGTGTCTGCTGCACACAGTATTTCAGGCTTTACCACTGTTTGATGGTGTCTTTAAGTTTTGTGTTCGAGCGAAAACTTTTTTGTTATATATGTTTATCATTTGGAATGTCCTTTCCATTTTATGTTTTCTATTTCCTATGGCTATCTTTTCTTTTGTGTTGCTTTTTATCCATTCTGCTAGTTTTTAAAACACTTTGTTTTAGATATTGTGTTATGAATTTTAAGACCTGCAGGGGCATCACTGATATTCGTCATGAAACGTATTTTTCAAATTATAATTTTGGTCCTATCTTTCTGCTTGTTTCTGTATTTCTGTGATCCGTTCTTTACCACTATCAAACGAGCCACTAATGTCATATTGTCTGCGAAGCTAGACAGTCTAGCTTCATTTTATTTTGGTTTCTTCTTTATTGAACACCGTTACTATTGATAGATTTTCTCGATGCCTCACTACCCTGTCTTATTCCTGATTTTATTTCAAAAGATTTTGACAGTTACCCCACCAATTTTACTTTTGATGTTTTGTTTATTAAAGTTCCTTTAATTATTTCTGTTTTATTGTCGATTCCGAATTCCTTTAACATGTTCATCAGTGTATTGCTATCAATTGAGTCACATGCTTTTTTAAAATCTGCAAAGTTATCACATATTTCATGTTTCTGATTTTTCTTATTTCTATTAATATGCTCTTTAGATTTAGTATTTGTTTTGCACAAGATTTTCCCATCCTCAATCCTGCTTGATGCTGACTAGTTGTGGGTCGAGTATTCCTTCAGCTCTCTTTAAAAGTGCCATGGACAAAATGTTATATGTCATTGGTAAGAGCGAGATCCCTCTCTAACTGTTAGGATCAGTTTTCTTTCGTTTTTATGTGGAGGGTGTGTTAATGCCGTGGTCCATTATGATGGTAGGCTGTTTGTTGTCATAATTTCTGTTGTTCTTGTTGTTGTTGTGGTCTTCAGTCCTGAGACTGGTTTGATGCAGCTCTCCATGCTACTCTATCCTGTGCAAGCTTCTTCATCTCCCAGTACCTACTGCAACCTACATCCTTCTGAATCTGCTTAGTGTATTCATCTCTTGGTCTCCCCCTACGATTTTTACCCTCCACGCTGCCCTCCAATACTAAATTGGTGATCCCTTGATGCCTCAGAACATGTACTACCAACCGATCCCTTCTTCTGGTCACGTTGTGCCACAAACTCCTCTTCTCCCCAATCCTATTCAGTACCTCCTCATTAGTTATGTGATCTACCCATCTAATCTTCAGCATTCTTCTGTAGCACCACATTTCGAAAGCTTCTATTCTCTTCTTGTCCAAACTATTTACCGTTGACGTTTCACTTCCATACATGGCTACACTCCATACAAATACTTTCAGAAATGACTTCCTGACACTTAAATCTATACTCGATGTTAACAAATTTCTCTTCTTCAGAAACGCTTTCCTTGCCATTGCCAGTCTACATTTTATATCCTCTCTACTTCGACCATCATCAGTTATTTTGCTCCCCAAATAGCAAAACTCCTTTACTACTTTAAGTGTCTCATTTCCTAATCTAATACCCTCAACATCACCCGACTTAATTCGACTACATTCCATTATCCTCGTTTTGCTTTTGTTGATGTTCATCTTATATATGGAATTATACGTACATATACACTCCTGGAAATGGAAAAAAGAACACATTGACACCGGTGTGTCAGACCCACCATACTTGCTCCGGACACTGCGAGAGGGCTGTACAAGCAATGATCACACGCACGGCACAGCCGACACACCAGGAACCGCGGTGTTGGCCGTCGAATGGCGCTAGCTGCGCAACATTTGTGCACCGCCGCCGTCAGTGTCAGCCAGTTTGCCGTGGCATACGGAGCTCCATCGCAGTCTTTAACACTGGCAGCATGCCGCGACAGCGTGGACGTGAACCGTATGTGCATTTGACGGACTTTGAGCGAGGGCGTATAGTGGGCATCCAGGAGGCCGGGTGGACGTACCGCCGAATTGCTCAACACGTGGGGCGTGAGGTCTCCACAGTACATTGATGTTGTCGCCAGTGGTCGGCGGAAGGTGCACGTGCCCGTCGACCTGGGACCGGACCGCAGCGACGCACGGATGCACGCCAAGACCGTAGGATCCTACGCAGTGCCGTAGGGGACCGCACCGCCTCTTCCCAGCAAATTAGGGACACTGTTGCTCCTGGGGTATCGGCGAGGACCATTCGCAACCGTCTCCATGAAGCTGGGCTACGGTCCCGCACACCATTAGGCCGTCTTCCGCTCACGCCCCAACATCGTGCAGCCCGCCTCCAGTGGTGTCGCGACAGGCGTGAATGGAGGGACGAATGGAGACGTGTCGTCTTCAGCGATGAGAGTCGCTTCTGCCTTGGTGCCAATGATGGTCGTATGCGTGTTTGGCGCCGTGCAGGTGAGCGCCACAATCAGGACTGCATACGACCGAGGCACACAGGTCCAACACCCGACATCATGGTGTGGGGAGCGATCTCCTACACTGGCCGTACACCACTGGTGATCGTCGAGGGGACACTGAATAGTGCACGGTACATCCAAACCGTCATCGAACCCATCGTTGTACCATTCCTAGACCGGCAAGGGAACTTGCTGTTCCAACAGGACAATGCACGTCCGCATGTATCCCGTGCGACCCAACGTGCTCTAGAAGGTGTAAGTCAACTACCCTGGCCAGCAAGATCTCCGGATCTGTCCCCCATTGAGCATGTTTGGGACTGGATGAAGCGTCGTCTCACGCGGTCTGCACGTCCAGCACGAACGCTGGTCCAACTGAGGCGCCAGGTGGAAATGGCATGGCAAGCCGTTCCACAGGACTACATCCAGCATCTCTACGATCGTCTCCATGGGAGAATAGCAGCCTGCATTGCTGCGAAAGGTGGATATACACTGTACTAGTGCCGACATTGTGCATGCTCTGTTGCCTGTGTCTATGTGCCTGTGGTTCTGTCAGTGTGATCATGTGATGTATCTGACCCCAGGAATGTGTCAATAAAGTTTCCCCTTCCTGGGACAATGAATTCACGGTGTTCTTATTTCAATTTCCAGGAGTGTAATTTCTGTTATATATGGAATAATGTTGCCACTAGAATGTTTCCACAATTCTGCAACTATATTGTATCCTGCTGATGCTTTATTTTTAAGTTGTTTTATGATTTCTTTGATTACCACTGTTGTTGCTGGCTTTGTATTTGGTTGTATCTGGACTGAATTATCAAAATGAAATTCTTCTCTTGGTGGTTCGCGGTTCTGTAATTCTTTGAAGTAGTCCGCAAGTATTCTGCAGCTTTCTGTGTTATTATATTCAGTCTTTTGTGTTTTTGGATCTATAAACTGCAAACTTGGTGGTGTATACTACTTTAAACTATTTTTGAATATTTTATAAATGTTCCTTGTGTTCTGCTGAAAGTGGATCTCAATTGACGTTAGCTGATTTTTGTATCGAGTTTGTTTGCGTGGCCATTCTCCGCAGCAAGCACATGCATATTTGTTTTGTAAATAAAAAAACGCCTTGTCTTGGTACACTGTATTTTATTCTCCCAGACGCGTTTCGCCTTTTGTCACTTTAAGGCATCATCAGTGGTATCTATAATGATACAGTAACGGTAAACTTTTGCTTTGATGTGTATTATTCGTAGATTATAAAAGAATTAACTTCTCGCTTTTTATGTAAATAAGTGATTACTTACAGATAGTCGCGTTTTTAGTTGGCATGGACTTTTCTTCTCATCTGGTCTCTCGGAGGTCACACTACCGCTCTATTTACGAAAGATAAGCATGTTTTTGTATTTCGAACATTTTTCTTCCCAATTTTCATGAAATAAAAAGCGGGAGAATGGGAACTTCACAAAATGAATAATTTTGTCAGATGAGGCGCACTTCCACCTCAGTGGGTACGTTCATAAACAGAACTGCAGAATTTGCGGTAACGAAATTCCGCGAGTGACTGCGTAACATGAGATGCATTCACAACGCGTGACTGTTTGGTGTGAGTTCTGGGCGGGAGTCGTGGTCGGCCCGCACTTTTTTGAAAATGAAGAGCGAGCTGTCCTCACTGTGAAAGGTGACCGTTACCGAAACATGCTTTCTGACTGATCATACAATGTAGGCTTTCACGGCCGATGTTGTCTTCACTTAAAACTTTCGGGCTGATAGATCGTGCTCGATGTATAAATCTCACCGCTGACGTTTCGTCTCTGACTGCGGGAGACATCCTCCGAGGTAAAGCGGCGAACTGAAAAGAGAACTCGAGGAAGTGCTGATTTTATAGGCAGTGCAGAAGGTGCCACTGTCCATCGCGTGGCGTCGGCTGTGAGACTGTCTCTGGTAATGCCAACATTCTCGATTAAAAGTGTTCGATCGTCACGCTTCCGGTGCAATGCTGACATCTATGCTGGATAAAATTTGGACGTCAGCGTTGCACGAAACGTCAGGGGAGAGATTTATACATCGACCATGGTCGTATCAGGTTGGAGGTTTTTAGTGAAGAATGATTTCTGAATGATTTCCCCTCTTATTGAAGAAAATGTTGATTTTTTGTTTCTACAAGGTGGTACGACATGTCACACATCCAGTGAACCGAACTCTGCTGAATGAAAAATTTCCTAAATTATCTCTTTGCGTGGCAACCTGGAATGGCCTGCCATATCAAGCGATCTTACGCCTTGTGACTTTTTTTTTTTTATGGGAAGGGCACAACCATCAAAAGTGTACGTGAACAAACCACAAACAATACACCAATTGAAGTATAAAATTAAAAGGGTTATTAACGGCCTCCAACCAGACGTTTGTGAACTGTGATCGAGAACTTCAATGAACGCATTGCTCATTGCCGCGCGGCCTTGGGTGGTCGTATGGAAGTTATAATTTTTCGTACGTAAATCGGAGAAATTACTTCATGTGTTTGAAAAGAGACATTACATGTTCATTAAATTTTGTATGTTCTATAGCACTTTAACATTCGTCCCGACTTCCCAGACACCCTCTATATTGATTTTTGTGCAGGCGTTTCTGAGATGCGTGGTTGTATACTGGACGACTGTATGTATATTTTTTACAAAGCGAGTTTCTGAAAAACCAGTGGGAAACATAGTGGAGCGTAGTAATACAAGTGTTAATGTATTTTTTTCTGTGTGACACGATAGTTACATCTTTTCGCTTAGTTTGTTTCAAAACTTGTTCCTTCTCCTCTTTCTCCTCCTCCTCTTCTTCTTCCCCCTCCAAAGTTGCAAACACCAGCATCTGAACATGGGTTCATGCGGGCGTTCTCTCAGGGTCAGTAGGAAGCACCTTGTAAAGCTAGCTATCAAATGACGCAGTACAGAACGTTCACAAGACGCTAACGACTCTCACCGTAGCTGTACTGGTAAGTACAATTTTATTTATTTGCTCTCACAGGTGGCAATGCCGCACCTAAACTTGTCTGGATACATTCCGCTGTTGACGATGTATTCGGTATGTATCCACCACAAATTTTATGTACTCTTGTAATTTTTTTTACAGGTTCATCATGTCTAGTGAATGTATTGTATCCTGACGAGGGCACAAGGTTCAGGGTTCATGCCCAGAAGACAGCGCCATCATCTGATGAAATTATGACATACATCACAGAATCCAGGGGACGGCAGCAGGATAATTACATAATTTGATAACTGAACATGCAGCGAGCCGAACGAACACTTCCGGGGATCCAGAGATCTCTGGACTTAGCACAGTTGGATCACCGTGTGACGTCAGGGTGGGGAGTGGAGGATGCAGCTGTCATAGGGGGTGTTGCAACACGTGACATTGTTATTATGACCATACTGAGGCTAGGGTAATTGGCATAATTAGAAAGCGATCTTGAACTGTTCGTAAGACAACAGTCACACGCTACTGCCGAATTTATGACAAGGAAAGTTCATGTAACACTGACTGCCCTACTATGCTTTTCGGTCTGACCTCTTTTAAGTACATAGCCAGCACCAGGTTCTCGTTTGATACTGCGTTGATGTGGCAGACAGTACCATGATGGTATTTACGTAGGTGTCACTCAAATTACATTTCTGCGTACCGTAACTACAACACACCGCCAGACTTTACATCTCGACAATTAGGACAGGGCTGTCTTTCGTCAGGTATCTAAGTCTGCTCATATTCGTGATCTGCAGTTTCCCTCGTGCTTAGAAAAAGTGATAACTAAGTGATAACTAAGCGTGAACTAACAAATATTCTTGAATATTCCTCGTACACCAGAGATACTTCCTTAGTTAAAACTCAACGTAGTATATGTAATATTACAGTACGATATTTACACCATCAACTATTGCTTCACTTAGCAAATACTAGTTTTTGCTGGTCAGATCAGCTACAATACGAGCTGCTCTTACGAACCAGAGCAGTTGGGCCGTTTGTATGGAGAAGACAAGCAGAGATGACTAAAATAAATACTGGGTTTCCACACACTGCTGAAACAGCGCCCCCTGTTTTTAGCCCAAAAACGACAGTCACAGTTCTCTGTGGCGTCAGTTCGTGAACTTCGAGGAGTCTGTTATTTAAGGGTGTCGAATCTCTATATCCGCCATCCATGTAGCCTGCTGTATATAAGGCCTCTCATGAGCCTTACATTTGGTAACGTATTCAGATATTTCTTTGCACATGTTCTCCCAGTTGTAGATTTTTCAAAATGACTAAACATACAATTTACCTTTCTCAGATTTGGACGAAATGAACCAGTGCAAATGAGCTGCTCAGTTACGAAAAAAAATGTGATTTAAAATAAAGGCATTCACACATTTTGAAGATTTCGTCGAAAATTCGGACTATCTTCTGAATATAATACATAGCTTAACATGAACAAGATACTTTATGCACTGCAGCATTAACATAAGTGTGTTTTTACATCAAGTGCTACTAGTTCTCCAACTTCTTATTTTAAATCGAATTAGGGATTTTTTTCTACGATGTGGGCTTCGTTGTGGTCTGTCACTGCTACAAACTGATTTGTTCATTCATTCATTCATCGTGCTTCCTAGTCCCCAACACTAGGAATTAGCAAAAGACAAGCAGTCATAGAAACCTTTTAACAGTAAACCATCACTATACTGCTTGATGATATTGGTACTTATGCCAGCTAAATTTAACCAAATAGGTTAGAAAGAAAGGTTCTAATTTGGAAAAAAAACTAAACTGTTGCTTCCTCAGGTTTGTTAAATATCTGCTGTTTATTTCCAGTTGGAATCGTAACATTTACTTCATGACATTGATCTCTTCCAAAGCAAACCTATTTATCTGTAATAACAATTTGCAATACTCTGCTATCTCTCACGCATCACTGCAGTGAACAGTTCAGCTTTCAATGAAGCTAACAGAACTTTTCCATCCTTGAGTCCTCACAGTCACATACACTATGTGATCAAAAGTATCCGGACACCCGCAAAACATAAGTTTTTCATATTAGGTGCATTGTGCTGCCACCTACTCCCAGTTACTCCATATCAGCGACCTCAGTAGTCATTAGACACCGTGAGAGAGCAGAATGGAGCGCTCCCCGGAACTCACGGACTTCGAACGTGGTCAGGTGATAGGGTGTCACTTGTGTCATACGTCTGTACGCGAGATTTCCACACTCCTAAATATACCTAGGTCCACTGTTTCCGATGTGAAAGTGAAGTGGAAACGTGAAGGGATACGTACAGCACAAAAGCGTACAGGCCGACCTCGTCTGTTGACTAACAGAGACCGCCGACAGTTGAAGGGGGTCATAACGTGTAATAGGCAGACATCTATCCAGATTATCACATAGAAAATCCAAACTGCACCAGGATCCACTGCAAGTACTATGATAGTTAGGTGGGAGGTGAGAAAACTTGGATTTCATGGTCGAGCGGTTGCTCATAAGCCGGTAAATGCCAAACGACGCCTCGCTTGGTGTAAGGAGCGTAAACATTAGACGACTAAACAGTGGAAAAACGTTGTGTGGAGTGGTGAATCACGGTACACAATGTGGTGATCAGATGACAGAGTGTAGGTATAGCGAATGCCCGGTGAACGTCATCTGCCAGCGTGTGTAGTGCCAACAGCAAAATTCGGAGGCAGTGGTGTTATGGTGTGGTCGTGATTTTCATGGAGGGGGCTTGGACCCCTTGTTGTTTTGCGTGGCACTATCACAGCACAGGCCTCCATGATGTTTTAAGCACCTTCTTCCTCCCCACTGTTGAAGAGAATTCGGGGATGGCGATTGCATCCTTCAACACGATCGAGCATCTGTTCATAATGCACGGCCTGTGGCGGAATCGACAATAACATCCCTGTAATGGACTGGCCTGCACAGAGTCCTGAACTGAATCCTATAGAACACCTTTGGGACGTTTTGGAAAGTCGACTTCTTGCGAGGCCTCACCGACCGACATCGATACCGCTCCTCAGTGCAGCACTAAGTGAGGAATGGTCTGCCATTCCCCAAGACACCATCCAGCACCTGATTGAACGTACGCCTGAGAGAGTGGAAGCTGTCATCAAGGCTAAGAGTGGGCCAACACCATATTGAATTCCAGCCTTACCGATGGAGGACGCCACGAACTTGTAAGTCATTTTCAGCCAGGTGTCCGGATACTTTTGATCATAGAAACAGTGGTTAATGCGATGCGTTTATAATTTTCTTTTGACCTGACAGGGATTCCAAACTGCTTGCTTTATTTTAGGTGGGAGTCTGTTGCATACCTTTGCACCAGAGTTTATAACGTCACGCTGAAGCCTAGCCATGGAGGCAAAGTATAAATGAAAATCATTCTAGTGTCTTGCAGGCAAAAGGTTAGTGCGGCCTCCGAACGGAAATTATACGATTGTTTCTCATACATGTCCGTACTTATATATACCAACATCGGAATCCCACTGGGTTGCATATACGCTATAGTACCTCTCTCAAACGGAAACTTTTTGATCGCCCCTGTATTTTGAATGTGCGAATTTCAGTCCAGCTGAGTAAATGGTCGTGGTACTTTTCAATAGCTATGTTACGTGTTTGAGGTACACTTGTTCCGTAGCACTTGTCTGTGTGTAACTATGAAATCCTGTTAGTAACATTAAGCATTATGGTATGTGAGTACATAAATTTCTAGATAGTTAAAAAGATCTCTGCTGTTATCTATTTTACACAATATTCTTAATGCTTCCTGCGCTGAATAAATGCTTCATTTTCTTTGAATGCAGAAGATAAATTTGTAATTCAGCAGAGAATGAGAGGATGCAAACTAAGCCAACACTCTTTGTTACAATGACAGATATTCCTAAGGGGATATATTGTGTACTGAGCTCCTTGATTGGTTTACCTATATGTTGATACCTGAATACTTTATCAATACTTCACCTTACATCCTGCTTTCAAGGCATTGACCATTCCGTTCAACTGCTCTTCCAAGTCGTTTGCTGTCAAAGTTTTTATTTCTTCTCCCTGAACTTTAATTCCTAATCCAAATTTTTCTTTTGTATCATTTACTGTTTGCTAAATATATAGACTGAATAAGATCGGGGATATGCTGTAGCCCTCCTTCATTTACTTCTCAATCACTGCTTCCTCTTCATGTCCCTCGACTCTTATAACTTGGTGTCTAGTTTCTGTGTAAGTTGTAAATAGCGTTTCGCTCCCTGAATTTCACCCCTGGTACCTACGGAATTTCAAAGAGTAATCTGGTCAACATCATGAAAATCATTCTCTAAGTCCTCCTACCAGTAACACTGCCACGTTCAGGTTCCGACCCTGTGAATATATGTGATTTTTTTTTATTTTGGTGGTATGGCTAGGGTCCCCCGTCGGGCAGGACATTCGCCGGGTGGTGGTCATTCAATTTGACGCCACTTTGGCTACCTGCAGTCGATGAGGATGATGATGATGACAGCACAACACCCAGTCCCTGGGCGGAAAAACTTCCCGACCCAGCTGGAAATCGAACCCGGGCCCAGAGGATTGAAAATCCGTCACACTGACCATTGAGCCACCAGGGGCGGACAAGATATGGGAAGAAAGCTAGGAAAAAGAAGTTAGGAGTAGCTTTTTGAGAGGTTTAGGCTGGAGCGTAGCCGTGTCCGGAAATCAAAAGTAGACTATGAACGGTATACACGAGGAAAAAATAGGAAGTTTTAAGGTATCGTGCTATAGGACGGCTACATCGATAGACAGAGGTACTACATCGAATCTCAGCACGCTTTCTTTGGCGTCAAAGGGTAGTCAATTGGTAATGGTCCGAAGTGTAGTGGGTAAAATTGTAGAGGAAGGCCAAGGTTTGACTACATTAAGCAGGTTGAGCAGAATATAGGTTACAGAGACGAAGAGGCCTGCACTGCGTAGACTAATGCAGATAGCTGGGCCATATCAGTCTGTGGACTGAAGACTACAACAACGACAACAACATTTATAAATTAGTTTCTTTATTGATTTAAACCACGATTGGACTAAGTATGGAAAAAATTGCTTCAATCGTTTGTAAATTAAATATTACTTATTGTAGCTGTACAACTGGACCGTTTTGATAGTGGGTGGAGCGATTGATTGAACTTGGAGTTACACCTGTAACAAAGCCTTTATTACAATAATTCCCAAATGTAACACTGAAGAGAAAATGAATTAACTTGATTGAGAAGACATAGTAAGAAAATCATTAGTACGCAAGAGCGTCTGGCTAAACTAGAAACAAATGTATGTGCTTATATACGATATCCCACGCAGATATGTTAACCAGGAATACTTCAGTGAGACAGTTAATTTTACAGATTATGTCTGAGTACAGTGACCAGTGACCCATTTCTCTTCGATTCCGTACGTAATAGAGCAGACAAGGTTATGAAACAGACAAGGTTATGTAAGACTCTGAGCTCAAGATAAGTCACTGATCACAATGGCATCAGTCTGGAAATGTTATCTTCCCACTAAGATGGCTTCCCCAAAATGTTCTTTCAATTACATCAACGAACGTGTTACTAACAGAGAACGCAATTGCCCTTGTATTCCAAGCAGAGAACTGTCCAGTAGTCTTTAATGACAGCTTACCAAGGAAACTAATTGCTTATAATTATACATCATTGCAACCGTACCCTAAAACACGAAATCAAAAACCAGAAAGACAAAATTTAAACTGCTTCCGATCAGTAGATGAAATTTCAAGCTGTTAGATATACAGTGCTTTTGTAATCAGAGGTCTATACCAAACTTTCAAGTAATGAGCATATGCCAGATAGCTTCCCTGTTACTATTTCTCGCTATACTGCTTCCCACATGGTACACGGCAATTTCAAATTCGAATGCGTATTCTGGAACAGACTGTTATTAATACGCAGAAATGACAGATGTTATCAAAGCGGTTCAGTTCTTCATCTAGTTGCGATAATAACAAACAGCGTACAGCTTCAGAACCATTACAGAACAGTCAGATAACAAGAGTTAACTTGACTTCCAAAACTAGTCAGCAAACAATGTCGCTTGCAAGCAACGCTGACAAAACTTCAACCCTGGCACACTACATACTGGTTGTCAGGGGTACTAGTGCAGATATTTCTGCTAATGACTTAGGGCAGTGTACTGAACAACGTTAGACCAACATTTACTTCATATGCACACTAATAATTATAGCTATTACAAGTGATATATTTTTAGGTTGGTTGGTGCCTCCAAGTACACAAGGCAGAAGCAAGCTCTTAAAGTTTATTTCACACTAGGCAGCAGGTAAGCTACTGAAGTGTGGATGTGTGGACACAAAACGGTCAGTCTATACTGACAGGCATAGCCCATAAAGAGCAGTAGCATATTACGTGATATTTTTGCAGAAGACTATTAGATCTAGAGAAAAAAAACAATTAACGCGTTTAAATTGGTACATATTAAGGTACCAATTATTATAATACCTGTACCTATAGCCGTGACGTTCGGTATATCCAGAACACAAACGAAAGCAAGGAAAAGATGGAGCTAAGAGGAAAGTAACAAGCATAGGAATTGGAGAATTCAGCGTAAGAACAGAAGATTCCACTACGTAGGGAGGAAGCTATGTCGGATCACAGTAGCAAGGAAGGCCAACAGAGCAGACAGGCATCGGCGAAGAAAGATTTCCTCATCAAAGAACTCTGCTGACGAACAGTAGTCGAACAGAACTGAGGAAGATACAGTACTTCTGAAACTGTATGTCTGAAGGACAACATTGTGCGAAAGTTACGTTGGCGCAAGAGTAAATACGGGGCAAACATCAGTTTCACCTCCATGGAAGAGATTCTCCTAACAGTATGGCTTCCTGTCAAGAAAAGACATCTATCCATGTTTAACGCAAAAAATCCATCAACTGAGACGGCCACGGTGGCCGAGCGGTTCTAGGCGCTTCAGTCCGGAACCGCACGACCGCTACGATCGCAGGTTCGAATCCTGTCTCGGGCATGGATGTGTGTGATGTCCCTAGGTTAGTTAGGTTTAAGTAGTTCTAAGTTCCAGGGGACTGATGATCTCAGATGTTAAGTCCCATAGTGCTCAGAGCCATTTGAACCATCAATTGATTATGGCTTATCTCTTTTATGCAACTAATACTCTGTACGGAACATTTTATTTCTAACCAATGTTGGAAGTTTTAGGTTTGAATTCGTAACGAAACGGTACACCACTGCAGCCCTCCATGCTAGAGTCACCTTTTGAACAACTCTGTATGAGTTTGGGTGATAGGGACCTAATTTGGCACTTCACATCTTTCCACAAAAGTACGGAATGTGATTTCTTTTTGCGCAAGTTCATAAAAGGTTCTGTGTATGTTTCTCCAGTAATGAACATCTTAGATAACTTGAAGACACAGGTTATAATAGCGGCTACATAGCCATTTTGAAAAGAGTAGCTATCGGCTTAATGTGTGTGCTGAGGAACTGGAAGACGCTTAAATGTTTGCGAAACTACTATTTAATAACTTTTAATTTATTGCGAATAGTAAAAGGTTGTGAAAACACACTTGACCTCTTAGCAACAAATAATCCTGAGTTAATAACTAGCATCAAGACCAATATAGGAATTAGTAAATACAGGGTTGTCGTAGCGAGATCGAATATTGTAAGCCGGGCGCTGGTGGCCGAGCGGTTCTGGGCGCTACAGTCTGGAACCGCGCGACTGCTACGGTCGCAGGTTCGAATCCTGCCTCGGGCATGGATGTGTGTGATGTCCTTAGGTTAGTTAATTTTAAGTAGTTCTAAGTTCTAGGGGACTGATGAGCTCAGATGTTCAGTCCCATAGTGCTCAGAGCCATTTGAACCAATTTTTTTGAATATTGTAATCCCCAAATCCTCGAAAAATAAGCGTAAATATCTCTATTCAAAGAAGCAGATAAAAATTCACTTGACGCCTTCCTGAGAGACAATCTCCACTCATTCCAAATTAGTAATATAAGTGTAGGCCAGATTGGCATAAATTCAAAGAAACAGTATCGACAGCAATTGAGAGGTTTATTCCAAATAAACTAACAAACGGCGGAGTTGATCCTCCTTAGTACACAAAACGGGTTAGAACACTGTTGCAGAAACAACGAAACAAACATGCCAAATTTAAACAGACGCAAAATCCCCAAGACTGGCGATCCTTTACAGATGCTCGAAACTTAGAGCGGAGTTCAATGCGAGACGCCTATTGCCGTTTCCACAACGAAACTTTGTCTCGAAACCTGGCAGAAAATCCAAAGAGATTCTGATCGTATGTGAAGTATGTTAGCGGCAAGAAACAATCAATGCCTTCTCTGCGCGATGACAATGGAGATACTATCGAAGACAGTGCTGCCAAAGCAGATTTACTAAACACAGCTTTCCGAAATGCCTTCACAAAAGAAGACGAAGTAAATATTCCAGAATTCGAATCGAGAACAGCTGCCAACATGAGTAACGTAGAAGTAAATATCCTCGGAGTAGTGAAGCAATTCAAATTACTTAATAAAGGCAAGTCTTCTGGTCCAGAATGTATACAAATTAGGTTCCTTTAGAAGTATGCTGATGCATTAGCTGCATACTTAACAATCATATACAACAGTTCGCTCGACGAAAGATCCGTACCCAAAGACTGGAAAGTTGCACAGGTCACACCAGTATTCAAGAGAGGTAGTAGGAGTAATCCTAAATTACAGCCCCATATCGTTAGCGTCGATATGCAGCAGGGTTTTAGAACATATATTGTGTTCGAACATTATGAATTACCTCGTAGGAAACGGTCTATTGACACACAATCGACATGGGCTTAGAAAACATCGTTCCTGTGAAACACAAATATCTCTTTATTAGCATGAAGTGCTGAGTGCTATTGACAGGGGATTTCAGATCGATTCCGTATTCCTAGATGTCCGGAAGGCTGACACTGTACCACACAAGTGGCTCATAGTGAAATTGCGTGCTTATGGAATATCGCCTCAGTTATGTGATTTCCTGCCAGAGAGGTCACAGTTCGTAGTAATTGACGGAAAGTCATCGAGTAAAACAGAAGTGATTTCTGGCGTTCCCCAAGGTAGTGTTATAGGCCCTTTGCTGTTCCTTATCTATACAAACAATTTGGGAGACAATCTTAGCAGCCGTCTTCGGTTGTTTGCAGGTGACGCTGTCGTTTATCGACTAATAAAGTCATCAGAAGATCAAAACAAACTGCAAAATGATTTAGAAAAAATATCTGAATGGTGCGAAAAGTGGCAGTTGACACTAAATAACGAAAAGTGTGAGGTCATCCACATGAATGCTAAAAGGAACTCGTTAAACTTCGGTTACACAATAAATCAGTCTAATCGAAAAGCCGTAAATTCAACCAAATACCTAGGAATTACAATTACGAACAACTTAAATTGGAAATAACACATTGAAAATATTGTGGGTAAGGCTAACCAAAGGCTGTATTTTATTGGTAGGACACTTAGAAAATGTAACAGACCTACTAAGGAGACTGCCTACACTACGCTTGTCCGTCATGTTTTAGAATACTGCTGCGCGGTGTGGGATCCTTACCAGATAGGACTGACGGAGTACACCGAAAAAGTTCAAAGAAAGGCAGCTCGTTTTGTATTATCGCGAAATATGGGAGAGACTGTCACAGAAATGATACAGAATTTGGACTGGAAATCATTAAAAGAAAGGCGTTTTTCGTTGCGACGGAATCTTCTCAGGAAATTCCAATCACCAACTTTCTCCTCCGAATGCCAAAATATTTTGTTGACACGTACCTACATAGGGCGGAACAACCACCACGATAAAATAAGGTAAATCAGAGCTCGTACGGAAATACATAGGTGTTCGTTCTTTCCGTGCGCTATACGAGATTGGAATAATAGAGAATTGTGAAGGTGGTTCGATGAACCCTCTGCCAGGCACTTAAATGTGATTTGCAGAGTATCCATGTTGATGTAGGTGTTGATGTAGATTTATTTTTAATCCTATTAATTGCTTCCTCGGATTCGATGTGACCAACTGACTTGCACTTTGGGACAAATAAGTCACAGAAGGTCTACAGAAAATGTTGAGAAAAGAAGAAACATAGAAACAAGAGACATTGGACAGCGCATAACATAAATATTTATTCAAGCAACAAAAAGTGTAAGATATTATTTATGAAGAGAATAAAAGAAAATAAAACCCCCAGACGGACGAGGTGTCTATTAAAGAGTAAGCGAATGTTTCAAGTAAACAGTTTTTGGAATTAGAATACGATTCATTAAACAAAATTAGTACGACATGTCACCAAGAAAGTGTGAGAAAATGCAATGAGAATATAATGCGAGAAACAACTGCAATCGGTAAGAGTGGCCGGCCTGAGTGGCCGTGCGGCTCTAGTCGCTACAGTCTGGAGCCGAGCGACCGCTACGGTCGCAGGTTCGAATCCTGCCTCGGGCATGGATGTGTGTGATGTCCTTAGGTTAGTTAGGTTTAATTTGTTCTAAGTTGTAGGCGACCGATGGCCTCAGAAGTTAAGTCGCATAGTGCTCAGAGCCATTTGAACCTTTTATTTTTTCCGTAAGAGTATGGAGAAGACAAAAGAGAAACTTATGCTAAATAAACACAACATTTCATCTGTTAAGATGGCAGATAGGGTATGGAAAAGACCCCAACAGCAAGAAATAATTAATGTAGAGTAATGAAATTACAGGAATACATTTGTCTACGTAATATATTTAAGTGGTTAATGTTGAGAGATCACAGGTTAATGTAAGCGCGAGAAAACACATTGTAAATGTCAAATGATGGTAGGTTAATAATCGATGTAACCGCCAGAATATTGAATGCCAGAATGGAAACGTACACGCACTGTGCTATAGAATTGCCGGACGTCAGTTTGTAGGATGGAGTTCTATGACTGTTGCACTTGGTCGATCAATACATGGACAATTAAATACTGGTTGTGGATAACGCTGGAGTTATCGACCGATGATATGATATGCATGCTCGACTGGAGACATATCTGGTGATCGACCAGGTCGAGACAGCCGGCCAGTGTGGCCGAGCGGTTCTAGGCGTTTCAGTCTGGAACCGCGCGACCGCTACGGTCGCAGGTTCGAATCCTGCCTCGGGCATGGGTGTGTGTGGTCTCCCTAGGTTAGTTAGGTTTAAGTAGTTCTAAGTTCTAGGGGACTGATGACGTCAGATGTTGAGTCCCATAGTGCTCAGAGCCATTTGAACCAGGTCGAGACAACATGTCAACGCTCTGTAGACCGTGTTGGGTTACAACAGCGGTATGTGGGCGAGCGTTATCCTGTTGGAAAACACTTCATGGAAGTCTGCTCATGAATGGCAGCACAACAGGTCGAATCACCGAACTGACGTACAAACTTGCAGTCAGGGTGCGTGGAATGACGACGAGAGTGCTCCTGCTGTCATACGAAATCACACTCCAGACCATAAACCCGGTTGCAGATCCGGTATTCACATAGACAGGTTGCTTGCAGTCCCTCAACTGCCCTCCTTCTAACCAACACTGGCACCGGGGCACGACCAGCTTTAATCAGAAAACACAACAGGTCGCCCCTTGCCCTCCAATGAGGTCTCGCTTGACACCACTGAAGTCGCAAATGGCGTTGGTTTGGGGTCGGTGGAATGTACGCTACAGGGTTGTTGGCTCGGATCTGTCCTTGAAGTAACCGATTTTTAACAGTTGGTTGTGTCTCTGCGGTTCCAACCGCTGCTCGAATTGCTGCTGCAGACGCAATACTTTGCTCGACAGCCATACACCGAATACGGCAGTCTTCCCTCTCGTTAGTGCCAAGTGGCCAGTCGGAGCCCGCTAAGTCCTTCTACACTACTGGTCATTCAAATTGTTACACCACGAAGATGACGTGCTGCAGACGCGAAATTTAACCGACAGGAAGAAGATGCTGTGATATGCAAATGATTAGCTTTTCAGAACATTCACACAACGTTGGCGCCGGTGGCGACACCTACAACGTGCTTACATGAGGAAAGTTTCCAACCGATTTCTCATACACAAACAGCAGTTGACCGGCGTTGCCTGGTGAAACGTTGTTGTGATGCCTCGTGTAAGGAGGATAAATACGTACCATCACGTTTCCGACTTTGATAAAGGTCGGATTGAAGCCTATGGCGATTGCGATTTATCGTATCGCCACATTGGCGCTCTCGTTGGTCGAGATCCAATGACTGTTAGCAGAATGAGGAATCGGCGGGTTCAGGAGGTAAATACGGAACGCCGTCCTGGATCCCAACGGCCTCGCATCACTATCAGTCGAGATGACAGGCATCTTATCCGCATGGCTGTAACGGATCGTGCAGCCACGTCTCGGTCACTGAGTCAACAGAAGGGGGCGTTGTAAGACAACAACCATCTGCACGAACAGTTCGACGACGTTTCCAGCAGCATGGACTATCAGCTCGGAGACCATGGCTGCGGTTACCCTCGCCGCTGCATCACAGACAGGAGCGCCTGCGATGGTGAACACAACGGCGAAACTGGGTGCACGAATGGCAAAACGTAATTTTTTCGGATGAATCCAGGTTCTGTTTACAGCATCCTGATGGTCGCATCCGTGTTTGGCGACATCGCGGTGAACACACATTGGAAGCGTGTGTTCGTCATCGCAATACTGACGAATCACCCGGCGTGATGGTATGTGGTGACATTGGTTACATGTCTCGGTCACCTTTGAACAGTGGACGTTACATTTCAGATGTGTTACGACCCTTGGCTCTACCTTTCATTCGATCCCTGCGAAACCCTACATTTCAGCAGGATAATGCACAACTGCACGTTGCATGTTGCAGGTCCTGTACGGGCCTTTCTGGATACAGAAAATGTTCGACTGCTGCCCTGGCCAGCACATTCTCCAGATCTCCCACCAAATGAAAACGTCTGGTCAATTGTGGCCGAGCAACTGGCTCGTCACAATACGCCAGTCACTACTGTTGATGAACCGTGGTATCGTGTTGAAGCTGCATGGGCAGCTGTACCTGTACACGCCATCCAAGCTCTGTTTGACTGAATGCAAAGGCGTATCAAGGCCGTTATTACGGCCAGAGGTGCCTGTTATTGGTACTGATTTCTCAGGATCTATGCACCCAAATTGCGTGAAAATGTAATCACACGTCAGTTCTAGTATAATATATTTGTCCAATGAATACCCGTTTATCATCTGCATTTCTTCTTGGTGTAGCAATTTTAATGGCCAGTAGTGTACAATATTGCCGTAGGAACATCGTCGTAGCACTAGTACACGAACTCGTTCAAACTCAGAGACTGTTGATAATGACGTCTTCATCTTAAAATCATTCGAAACTGACATCAACTCACTACGTCCAATCCCCAAGGTAAATAGCGCTAATGATCATTACAGCGCGTATTTAAAGCTAACCTGGCGATACTAGCGCCACTCTTAGTTTGAATAGATATCTTTCAGATGTAGAAAAGCGCCCAACAACTTTCGTTTATCTCGCACAACGCCTTCTTGGTGCTGGGATTTCTTTTCCGTCAGTATATAGTACTGCGCCGCCCGAACAAGACACAGCCAGGAGCCGGCCGTGGTGGCCGAGCGGTTCTAGGCGCTACGGTCGCAGGTTCGAATCCTGCCCCGGGCATGAGTGTGTGTGATGTCCTTAGGTTAGTTAGGAGGAGATTTGCTCCTCAATTTTGTCCTACGGAACTTGACATCTAAATAAATAAATAAATAAATAGTTCTAAGTTCTAGGAGACTGATGACCTCAGATGTTAAGTCCCATAGTGTTCAGACCCATTTGAACCATTTTTTGAACACAGCCAGGAGAAAAGTACCACAGGCGCAAAGATGTGAGCTGGTGCCAGAGGCATAGAGACTTGCCACTTCAGCGAGATCCACCAGCGCCACAGGCGGCACTGAGGATGAAGACATCGACTTCGCCTCGACCAATTGCCGGCCGAGTACAATCCGCCAAAGACCGGACGACAACGGATAGAAGCCTACTCTGAAGATAGATCACCTCTCGCCCACTTGGTTATAGGTCGTCGTCCGGGGCTGACTTAGACGGCGGACGTCGTTTACTGAACTCTTGGAAGTGAACTGCACTTGCTATATACTGTAAAGTTTGCCTACAATTATTTGCACTTAGCCATTGAGGGCCTTGTTTGTGCTATATTACAAGCAGTGTTGTAGACTTAATCATTCAACAAGTCACAAAGATAAGTAAACCTTTTTAGCTCATTTGTTTGACTTTGTTACTAATTTATTGGAGTGTTGTAGAACCTTCGTTCTCCTTTCCTGTTGCCTGACCCTGGGGCATAGCTGTGTAATAGTGGCAGGGAGAAATTGTTCTAGCGATGTACTGCACCAGAAGCCGTTCCAAGAACTCACAAGCTCGGCCTACCGTAACAAAAATGGCAACTCAGCCACCACAGCAGTAGCGACGAGACCTTTACAAAACTGGCGACGAGGGTTTACAAAATATGTACTTCTCCTCGGACCTGTTTGCATCAGAGAGCAGACAGTCAAGTTTTCTCCTTATTTGTTGACACCAGAGTTTTTAGTTACTAGATACGAAGATAAAAATAGAACCATTTATGAGATTTTTCATTGATTCCGGGCGCTGATGACCACGCTGTTTAGCGCCCGAAAACCTCAAACCACACACACACACAAACTCTGTAAAGGTATATCTTGGTCCAGAAAGTCAAAAAATTTTGTTCAGTAAAACAAGGTACTCTCTTCAGCTTATCTTTTGGGCCAAATACTATCACACACCCGAACGAATAACTTGTATTTATTGTTTATCACACTTTATTGGAGGCAAAACGCAAATCCGTCTGTAATTCTATGTACTGAGATGTTACTTTTCTTTCACATACCACCTAAAACAACACTTTTTTTCTTTTTCCTGTGTGGTAAAGTGCTTCTCACCTACGTCGAAAATTAATACAGTCGAAAGACGTATTCTGAGAAGGGGAGAATAGTGTGATGATATGTCTTGTAACGATCTTTATTAACCAGACATATATTGTTCCACGCGAGTCATTCTTTACTCTTGTGTGTCATAATAATTGCTTCAATTTCCTGCTTGCCTGTTTCATTTGGATTATCGAACTGTTAAACTTCTGTATACTTGTCGGTACCGGTATAATCTTTATTTAAATTGCTAACTACGAGTGTTAACACGAAATGATTATTAAATTTTTTATACAGTGTTATGCTCTCGCAAAATATATGTAACATATCGAGCATCCGTCTACAGCACTAACAATAGTTTCACAATTAACCACGTAGTTTTATATTTATTCTTAGAGCTCCAAATTTCCTTCTTGTGATCGACTACTTTAAATATTAGGTGTACAACCTTTTTAACACGAAACTGTTGTTAATGAAAAATATTACGGCTTGAAATCGGAATAAGGCTTAAGGGATATCCTGCGTATTTTAGAACTAAGAGACTGTTGTTCCAGTACTTGTCAGCAGAAGCAACTCGTCCCCTTCATAAAAAACGTGTATTATATTATTTTTGAGATGCAGGCGACTGAATGTTTCATAGTCTTAAAAATCAACTACACTGGTTTAAGAAATCGATTTGTGTCTGATTTACTGTTACCATATTTAAAAATTTTGAATTTGAGTTTCATAATCATACATCCCTCTACTTGTAGAGGATGAAGGTAATTGTACATTCTTTGTTCTGAAATTATAAATACATACTGAGTTTCACATACGTACTAGAAGTAAATCAGACAGAGTAGACACTAATTACAATTTTATTGCTTAAAATAGATAAGACAAATTACAAAACAAACATTGAACCAGCCACAAAACTAGTAAATAAACAATCTAATCCACAGAAACATTTCATGTGCGTCAGATTCCTCTTCAATATCTGTTTCAGACAGTGCGGCAGTTTGATCGATCAACGAACTGCTGTAATAATCATGATATTCCCGTCTAATCATCTGTTGCTCACACATTATGAGAAGATCTTGCAATTACAGAACTTTTTCTCGTGTATACCTTGGGACGAGACGTATTTGCCGAAGGCTGTCACTTTCAGGTTTACTCCCCTAAAGGTACGTTTCAAATTCTCGCTTATAAAAAACTGAAAGAGGTTTGTTTCATTGATAACAGGGAAGGCAGACATTGTGTACTGAAAACTTGAGGATGTTTTTAGGGTCATTTTTAAAGTTCAAAAATCGCCGCTTAGCGTAGTACGGATGACGAAAGGGCAAGGATTGTTCTTGCAGCTTGGCAGACTTATGCCCATCCTCCAAGGTTCTACATCTACATACTTCTTTCTCTCTCGTGATTGAATGAAGTCGCTTTTCATTTTCGTTTGACATGTTTCAAAAACTGCATGATAATTTGACTGTAAGTTTGGATGGTTCTTGAACAGATCAGTACACACAGATACAAGCCAGAGTTGTTCTGCTGGTCGTACATCCATCTATCTTCACTTGGGTAGTATCTGGAATGGCCATAACGTAATCATAAACAATGTGGGAATTTCAATCGATCCTCTTTTACCGGCTGTCTCATTCCACAAGTACCATGTGCCTTCTTGATTTCCCAGATTGTTTATAGTCAAATTATACTCTGTCGTTTTCTCACGTAGAACATTTGAGCACAAGGTGAATTCGGATTGTTTAACGTGCGTTGCAGATCAAAATTTACGGCCACAGAACATGCATCACTTTGTACTAGCATTGTGTTCTTACTGTGTTTCTTTTGACACAGATCTCTTCTCTTCAAACGATTGTTATGATCACATTACTACTACATCATTTCGTTCTCGGTTTATATGCACATTGTTACAAGCGAAAGGCGTAAATAATGATATGCGCGATTGTAGTCGCACGTAAGAAAATTTGTAGATGTTGCACATGCATGTTTGCACAACCCACAGGAAGCTCCTAACGAGGTACCAAAATCACGAATGCGGTACATTCACCATTGTGGTGTTGCAAAATACGCAAATTTTACACTTTCTTGATAATGTACCTTGCATTTTCCCTGCACTACCAAGGCAATTTACTCATGGTTTTGCCACAACAAACAACACGGAAAATGACACTCTCCGATGCACAATCATAGTTTTGGCGCGAGAGATACGATATTACACTCCGCTTAACAACTAAACGTAAATTAAATCTCCACTTACGATTACTAATTGTAGGCGTTTGGTTCCAAAGTCCCCTTCCTCTGTGACCAGAGGGTGCAACTAACGGCAACGTTCGTCTTTCCCTAGTTGCGGCGCTAGGAGCCGCGAGCAAAGATGGACACAATAGAAGCGGTTACAAGCCGAGGATTTCCTTATATAAGGAAACTTTGCTACTGCTACCATCGTGACGTCGGGTAATTATATCACTCCTGGCCTCTCTTCAAGGTTCCTTTACTTCTAGTCATCGTGCGTGTGCACATGTGCTAATTATATGTTTCTCTTCTGTCAGATAAGATAGAGGCAACACCACATGATTGTTCTCCGACACATCACATGTTCTGGGATAAACAACCTGTTTTTAGTTGCTCCTGATCTTGAACACAAGATTATACAACTGTAAACAGTCACATGGCATCTGACGTTGCTTTCCACTGCGAAGTATCATTGACCTGTTGGTATTTTGACTGTCTAAGTTGCGTGTTGAGCTAACTCGTTGTACCACCTGCGCGTTCCGACTCGCTTCTTGCAGCCGGTTTGGTGTTTTCTGTTTCTGTTTCCAAAATGCATACATTTATACTATTTCGAATACGCAACTAAGTGACAGTCCACACACCGATATGTGCGTCACTTACTACAGGAACGAGAAAAGCAGCTGAATTGAAGGACCACAGAAGTGGAGTGACGACATAAAACGTGTGTGTGCTGCATTGTACATAAATACCATTAACACTCTTAATACTCATATGAAACTGTATTCCAGTCCAAAAATCAGTTGTAAGGTTAGGATGACATTTTGTAGCAAGGGTCTTATGCAACAGGATGTCGTTGTTGTTTTGGTCTTCAGTCCGAAGACAGGTGTGACGAAGCTCTGCACACCAGTCCATTCTGGGAAAGCCGTTTCATCTCTGAGAAATCCACTGCAACGTACATCCATTTCAACTTGCTCACTGCTTTCATGCCTAAGACTCCGTCGACAGTTTTAAGCCTCTGTGATTATCTGCATTACCAAATTGACGATTCTTTAATACCTGAGGGTGTGTACTATCTAATGGTCCCTTCATTTAATCAAGTTCCTCCATATACTCACTTAAATGAAATGTATTCGGAGTTGCAAATACGCACAACCACCACCATAAGCTGTATAAGGGAATGACGACAATGAATATTTGTACAGGAGTCGAAACCGGCTTTTTCGCATTTCGTGAGTGGTCGTCTTAACGACTTTGGCTATCCGTGCGCGGTTCACGGCCCGACCCAAACTTCCACGTCGTCGTTCCTGCGTCACAACCTGTCCTCTCGCACACGTGTTGTGTAATTCTCTTGCAGGGAAAGACATTTTAATTGAAAGTCGCTGCCTGGTATTCTCGGATAAATATGATGTTGCAGTGCCAGTATTGCTAAAAGTACGATGTAATGGTCCTTCGGACATGCATACATACGGGTTGTAACGCAAGAACGACGACATGTGGGGAAACTCGTGTCTGGCAGTGAGTCGTGCACGGATATCAGAACCAGTTAAGACGACCGCTCGCGTAAAGCGGGGCATTCGGGTTCGAGGCTCGGTCCGACACAAATTTTCATTTTTGTCGTTCCTTTTGTCAGCTGATGGTTTTTCATGTTCGCAACTGAATAAATTTAATTTATTTCATAACGCTTGTTGTCGCAGTAGTGCCTGTCCGAAGGCACAATACAAGCAATGCAATGTCGTATATATTTACTTCCCATTGTGATTTAATACCTTCTAGTTGTTCTGTCTATGAAGCAATATATAAATCAAAGAGACATATGGAAAAACCAAGTATATAATTTCATATTTCAAACGTTTTAATACTGTTCAATACACGTATCCCACTGCGAGACAAGATGGCCAGTGCCTTCATGGCAAAATGTTTTCAGTTGCCTACGGAACCCAGATAGTATCCAGGCGTGCCGCTCTTCGTCCCAAGCGGATCTAAGACCACGAAGGTCTTTCCTCAGGGCCGCAAAAATATGTCTCATTGGGAGAGGTCGGAGCTGTGCGGTTGATGTGTGAGAGCAAGCTGCGAACCATGACGACTAGGACATTGTTGTGTGGTCCGAGTACTACATCGTCGGACGAATCGTAAGTCACACGACCGTCAATGCTCATCTCGTCGAAGCTTAGGACACCAATAGCCTCTAATGATGTGAACATTTCTGACCTACCTTTAATTAACTCCAAAACTGGTTTCAAAATACCTGGTTAGCATTTCAACTGTTTCGTCCATGTCTGGAGTGTTGACATGCAGGGAAAAGGATAATTCTTCCTCCTCAGGTAGGCATATGCTTTAGGAGACAAAGCTTTCAATGTGAGAGCATTTGCAATGTCCTCTGAGCACCACTTTACTTGCTTCCTCTTCTTTAACAGACAACGAATTTGTCCTGGTGTGAGACACTGAGAAAGTGCACTTCTCACATCCGAGCATACACATTTGTGGTTCTTACTGTGAGACACATTACGTTTTATAGATGTAGCTTGCTTTATAACTTCTTTCATGGACTTAATTCTTTGTTCCAGTCGAACATTTTTAATCTTCAAACTAACCAATTCTTTCTTCAGTGCTTGAATTTCCTGGTCTTTAAGTGAAATTAGCGGATCAGTAAAAACGTCTGTGTTGCTGGATTTGTCCAGCTTACTTTTCTTGGGAGATAAAGTTTTCAACGTTGAGAGAGCTCTTTTTTTTACTGTTCTAGCGTCACAGCGACGTTCTCTCTCTGTTAGAACACTACCGGTAACATTCGCGGTGCTGGGACCTGGAACTTCGAATACGTTTCCGTGCCAGTTTGGTATTTTTAGAGACGGAACAGCATTATCCTGTAGCAGTTTCCGTATAGCTAGACCTAACAATTCATTCTGCAAGTCTCGTTTGTAATCGCTTTCACAAAAATGTTCAGAACAAACTCTTGCATTATTAACATTAATTTTGTCCTCTCGTTTACAACGAGCAATCCCCTTACGCTGTAGGTCAACATTTTTTGGAAAACGATGATAAATTACGCCTTCAGTCTTACGTCCACTATTACTACATTCAGCAACTGCACAATACGACGTATTTGTAGACATAATTCCAAGAACGAAGCTACAAGACTCACGGAACAATTCCTTTCCAACTGAACACTCGGCAGGACAAGAATTACACACAAACTAACGTGTAACACGAACTCACTTGCACGCCTTCGATAGAAACACTGAGCGACACCGTTGTAAACAAACTGCAGTAGCTGCCAGGTGACGTCACAGATCGAGATTCGTCATGCCGGATATAAGAGTGGGAGGTCGCGTTTGCACTCCAGTGCAATGCAATGTCGTATATATTTACTTCCCAATGTGATTTAATACCCTCTAGTTGTTCTGTCTGTGAAGCAATAGATAAATCAAAGAGAGAGATGGAAAAACCAATTTAATATTTCAAACGTTTTAATACTGTTCAATACACTTATCCCACTGCGAGACAAGATGGCCAGTGCCTTCATGGCAAAATGTTTTCAGTTGCCTACGGAACGCAGATAGTATCCAGGCGTGCCGCTCTTCGTCCCAAGCGGATCTAAGACCACGAAGGTCTTTCCTCAGGGCCGCAAAAATATATACGTCTCATTGGGAGAGGTCGGAGCTGTGCGCTTGATGTGTAAAGGCTTCCCAGCGACTCATCCCCAGCGACTCATCCCCAACGTAGTCAAAACAACCTTGTCAAAACGTGGGTAGGCATTATACTACTACAGAATGGTGCTGTTTTCACTATTCCACACAGTTCCTATCTCTCGGCATGCATTTTCCATGTTTTTGGGGTGGATCCACGTAAAAGGACATTCGTGGCCCTAGATTTGCTTCGGACGAAGAGCCGGACGCCTGAGTACAATCTCTCTTTCGTAGGTAATGTTACACATTTTTCCGTAAAGGCATGGACCGCCTTGTCTCACAGTAGGATAAATGTGTTAAAACTGTATTAAAGTGTTCGAAATAATAAGCAGTTTGCTTAGTTTTTCCATTTGTCTCATTCTTACGTGATTGCCGTTACAGACAGAATAACTAGGGCGTGTTAAAACAAATCTGGAAGTAAATACATACGGCAGAACTTGTCTAAATGACGAGATCAGTTGATTGGACACACCCTGAGGCATCAAGGATTCGTCAGTTTGGTAACGCAGGGAACCACGGACGGCAAAAACAGTAGGGGGAGTATTAGGCACGAACGAAGAGAGCGGTTTCAAATGGTTGTAGGTCGCAGTAATTATTCAGAGATGAATAAGCTTGTCTCATGGAGGGATTGATGTATTAACACCTACGGCGATTACTTTTGAAATCGTAAACAGTTAGCTTACTTTTTCCCATCTCATCTAGGTCTTTCCATCTCATTTCCTGATCCAATTCCCTCATCATCGTCTGATTCATTTACATTTTTTTTACTTTAGTTGGTGTTTACCTTATATCTTCCTTCAAGGTCCCATCCATTCTGTTCGATTGCTCTTCCAAATCCTATGTCGTGTCTGACACAATTAGAGTCTCATCGGCAAACTACAAAATTTTTGTTTGTTGTCTCAGAACTTTAATTTCCATTCCGAATGTCCCCTGCGTCATCCTCTGGGTCACTTCTCAGCTTGTTCAGTGACCAGAATCAAGAACGTCGGGGTAGACTACAACCCGGTCTCACTCGCTTCTGAATCACATCTTCCCTTTCATGTCGTTGCACTCTTACAACTTCACTCTGGATTCTTTACGAGTTATAAATAACTTGTTGCTCCCTGTATTTATCGGTCTTGTTTCAGAATTCCAAAGAATGCATTCCAGTCAACATTGTCAAAAGCTCTAAGTCTGCGAATGATATAAAAGTGGATTTTCCTTTCTTAAAAAATAGAATAGTTGCATGAGTAGGACTAACAAAATAACGCGTACATTATTGTTAACATTAATCATGTATACATATTACATAAACTGACTCGTTCCGCATCATTTTAGTAAAAGAACCGTTGAAATGGTTTATAGGAGGTGTAAGTAACTAACATATCTTCTAGGATTAGTCGTAGTTCAGTATAGACTCCTGTGTTCCTACATTTCTCCAGAATCCAAACTGATCTTCCGTATGATCGGCTTCTGCCAGTTCTTCCATTCTCCTGTAAATAATTCGTGTCAATGTTTTGCAACCGTGACTTGGCACACTGGTGGTTCGGTAGTTCTCATACTTGATCAGCACTGCCTTATTTGGAACTGGAATTATTACATTCTTCTTAAGCGTGACTATATTTCTCCTGTCACGTATACATTCCACTACAGGTGAACTACATGGACGGAAAAAAAGTCGCAACATCAAAATAAATTAATGTACAGCAGAGAAATTTCGGGAATACATCATTTGTCTAAGTAACATACGAGGGCGGTTCAGAAAGTAACCTCCGATTGGTCACAGTGTGGGTTGTGGGGGGAGTAGCGACACCATCTGTGCGTTCACGCACTCAACAGGTCAGTCGGCATCAAGCCGTGGTCGAGTGAACGTCGTACCTGCGCTAGTTTAGTTTTTGTGGCAGTTTGAAATGTGTGCTGCAATAGAAAACCCCGCCAAATGTGAAGTGCGTGCTGTCATAAGGTTTTTTACAGCCAAAGGATATTCTGCAGCAGCTATTCATCGTGAGATTTGTGCCGTGTACGGACCAAGAGTTATGAGTGAAGGAGTTGTCCGTGAATGGGTACGTTTATTTAAAAGTGGACGAGAAAACGTTCATGATGAAGAGAGGAGTGGTAGACCATCATTGGTGACTGACGAACTCGTTCAGACAGTTGATGCAAAAGTTCGTGAAAATCGACGTTTCTCAATGTTGGAGTTGTCTACTGGTTTTCCACAGATTTCTAAGACTCTCTTGTACGAGATAGTGACAGCAAGATTGGGTTACCGTAAGTTCTGTGCACGATGGGTGCCCAAAATTCTTACCGACCACCACGAAACTCAAAGAATGGCCTCTGCATTAGACTTTCTGTCACGTTATGAGGACGAAGGAGAACCATTGTTAAACAGAATCGTGACCGGTGACGAAACCTGGATTAAGTACGTGAACCCTGAGACAAAAGAACAATCAAAGATGTGGGCACATTCAAATTCGCCTACCAAACCAAGAAAAGCCTCGCAAGATTTTTCTGCCAGAAAACTGATGGCAACGGTGTTTTGGGATGCCAAAGGGGTGTTGTTGGTTGAATTCATGGAACGTCGTACGACCATTAATCAAGACGTGTACTGTGAAACAATAAAAAAGTTACGACGGGCTATACAGAACAAACGCCGTGGTATGCTGACTTCCGGTATCGTTTTTTTGCACGATAACGCCCGTCCTCACTCTGCTCGCAGAACAACGGCCCTTCTTGAGTCCTTCAAGTGGGACGTTATCAACCATCCACCTTACAGCCCAGACCTGGCGCCAAGTGGTTATCACCTCTTCATGCATTTGAAGAAATGGCTCGGGTCACAGCGGTTTGATGACGACGAAGAGCTCAAAGATGCGGTCACAGGCTGGCTCCAGGCACAAGCGGGTGATTTTTATGCAGAAGGAATTTCAAAGCTTGTGAAGAGATACGACAAGTGCCTCAATCGCTATGGAGACTATGTATAAAAATAGTGCAAATATGTAGTTGTAAGATGTATATATTAAAATATTTTTATTTAACTCGGTGTATTTTTTAAATCAACCGGAGGTTACTTTCTGAACGGCCCTCGTATTTAAGTGATCAACATTGCAAGATCACAGGTTAACGAAAGCGCGAGATAAGACATTGCAAATGTCAAATGCTGTTAAATTACTAACCGGTGTAACTGCCAGAATGTTGAATGCAAGCATGCGAACGTGCATGCATTATCTTGTACAGGGGCCAGATGTCAGTTTGTACAATGAAGTGGAAGCCTGTTCTAGTTGATCGGTCCACACAGGGACGGTTAACGCTGTTTGTGAATTACGTTGGAGTTGATGTCCAATGATATCCCACATGTGCTCTGTTAGAAACAGATTTGGTGATCGAGCAAGGAAAGGCAACATGTCGATACTCTGTAGAGCATGTTGGTTTACAAAGCGGTATGTAGGCGCGCGTTATCCTGTTGGAAAACACCACCTGGAACGCTGTTCATGAATGGTAGCGAAACAGATCGAATCACCGGATTGACCTATAAATTTGCAATCAGGATGCGTAGGGTAGCCACGAGAGTCATATCCCAGACCATATGAAATCATATCCCAGGCCATAACTCCGGGTGTAGATCCAGGGTGTGTAGCACACCGACAGGTTGACTGCAGGTCCTCAGCTAGCCTCCTTCTCACCAACACACAGCCATCACTGGCACCACGGCATACCCAGCTTTCATCAGAAAATACAACAGACCTCCACCCTGCCCTCCAATGAGCTCTCGTTTCGGACCACTGAACTCGCAAAAGGCGGTCGTTTTGGGTCACTCGAATGTACGCTGCAGGGTACCTGGCTCGGAGCTGTCCCAGAAGTAGCAATTTGTAACAGTTCGTTGTATCACTGTGGTGCCAAATGCAGTTCAAATTACTGCTGTAGATGCCAGAACCTTAAGCCGAATACGATGGCCTTCCCTCTCGGCAGGGCCATCCAGAACCCGGCTTCTTGCAACCGTGAATATTCGTGAACACTGCTGCCATCACTGAAGTCCAGTGGCAACATTCCTGCCAAGACTTTCTGCAATATCACAGAAGGAAAAACCAGCTTCTCGTAGGCCTATTACACTTCCTCGTTCAAACTCAGCGAGGTGCTCATAATGGCGTCTCCGGCACCTTGAAGGCATTCTTGACTAACATCAACTCGCCACGTCCTGTCTCAGGGGTAACTAATGCTCCGAATCGATACAGCATTTATTTAAAGCCAACCTGATTTGCATCTTGATAGTGGCGTTGCTAGCGCCACTCTTACGCGACTGACTTGAAATTTGAATGGACATCGACTTTAAGATGTAGAAATACGCCGACCAACTTTTGTTTATGTTCCACAACCCCTTCTTGCTGTTGCGATGTCTCTTCCCTACGTGTAATTTTGTCTTGGCTGACTCTCTCAATGATCTCAACAATTATGTGAGAATGTCGTCAGTCCAGGAGTCTTACATCGACAAGTTCTCCAGCGGTCATGACAATAAACTATACAGGGTGAAAAGTATTTAAACCGACAAACTCTCTGAGGTTGTAGGGGACATCAAAACAAATATTTTTCCCTAATATCATTTTTTCGTATGAGGATTATTTAAACTGGGGGAGGTCTTATTACGAACTTCAGTTGTTAGAGGTCGTATTACCATCTTCAGGTGTTAGAGGGCGTGTTATGCTCTTCAGTTATAGGCAACTGCTGTCCATCAGTCTAGTAGTGCATTGTTGCATTGTCTCTGTTTACTAATGGAGCGATACACCTGGAGTGAGTACACTGATATGGTTGGTGCGTACTACGTAGCGCACCACAACGGACGAGCTGCATAGCGGGTTTATCAACAACAATATCATAATCGCCGTATCCCACATCATACGACCTTTGCTGCTGTGTACCAACGTCTGCGTGATACCGGGTCATTTTGCAGATTACCTGCACAGGGACGCCGTCGCGCGGTAAGAACGCTGCAAATTTGAGGAAGCTGTCTTGCAGCATGTGGAGCGGGATCCTTCAATCAGCACTCGTGCAGGATAACCCATATGCCACAGTTACTAGCGCTCATCAAGTGCGGTTCTTCGTTAATGTGTGGGTCGGTGTTGTTGGGGGCTGCGTAACTGGGCCGTATCTGCTACCTAGGCCATTAAATGGCAGGCACTATTACAATTTTCTCGTCAGAGCATTGCCATAATTGCTGGAAGACGTGCCGCTCCTTACAAGACAACGCATGTCGTTCCAACACGACGGGCCGCTGGCATATTTCAGTCGTCGTGTGCGTCGATTCCTGGACCAACGGTTCCGAGAAACGTGGATTGGCAGAGGTGGTCCTGTACCATGGCCTGCTCGATCCCCAGATATGCGCCCTCTGGACTTCTTTGTGTGGGGAGAGATGCGCAATCTTGTTTACGCCAACTCCTGTTGCATCAGAAGAGGATCTGGTTGCCCGGATAGAAGCAGCAGCAGGAGCAATTCAGGATACTCCTGGGGTTTTTGCCCGTGTCAGACAGAACGTGTTCCGACGATGCAACCTTTGTTTCTGTGTCAATGGAGGCATTTTTGAAAATCTACTGTAATTGAAATTGGGTTGTTTTTTGGTAAACATTTTTGGAAAGCAGTGATCAATAAATTGTTATATTTTGACTAAAGTTCAGTCTTGATCACGTCATGTATGTTTTAATGATACAGGTGACCGGTTTCGGTTCTTTCTACAAAACCATCATCAGACCCTGGCTCCTTTATGATGGTAGGCGGAGCTCTCCTCGCTGCTATGCAGTCAACTGATGACTGATGACTGATGACTGCATAGCAGCGAGGAGAGCTCCGCCTACCATCATAAAGGAGCCAGGGTCTGATGATGGTTTTGTAGAAAGAACCGAAACCGGTCACCTGTATCATTAAAACATACATAACGTGATCAAGACTGAAATTGGGTTGTGTTAATGTGCTGTCTCTTGGTCATAAAAAATTAGAAAAGTGTTTGTTGGTTTAATTAATTTGCCGCCAGAGAAATCTTCCTCTACTGGCTTAAATACTGCTCATAGAAAAAAATGGTATTCGGGAAAAATATTTGTTTTGATGTTTCCTACAACCTCCCAGAGTTTGTCGGTTTAAATACTTTTCACCCTGTATACTGAATTTGTGGTCAGCGGTGGCGTGGGAAAGGCAACCGTAAAATCCTGGTATCATATCGTAGTAACGGAATTTGTGTGGATGTCTGTTTAACTCAGTAAAGGAGAGTCTAACAAGTGAGAACTATCCGGTAATCATAAGGCATCGATCAGAGAGTAGTCTGTTCTACAATGTGCCCTGTTGCACAGCTCTGGCTGAAAAACTTCGAGCAGGCATTAATGCCTACCTGTTTAGGTGCAGCAGAAAAACTGTCACATAAATTTCGAAAGCAACCGATGATTCCAGAAGCTCCCTTAGCTGTATCGATATTGGCCAACTGAGAATAAATCGTACAGAAATTTTATCAAGGTTGTTGCTGCAGTTCATGTGTTCCTCAAAGATCGGTGCTTCGGCTACCGTTATCGTTTCCTCCCTACCTGCACTCATATCAGTTGAAGTCCTCTGTCTGTATGGCTGGGCTACTCTCAGGAATTACTGAAGGGATTTTGATACGGTTTTTATTAATAGATAGACGGATGTATGAGGAAGGTTTGTTTATACAATTAACAAAAGCACTCATGTTCAAAAATAACAGAATATCTTGAATGAATAGAGACAGGACGTTCATATTCACAGGACGTGTACATTAGTATGTTCTGCAGAAATGATTAGGATTTCAGTCACATCGGTTCAGCATCTGTCGTCTTGCCTAGTAGGCACAGGGCCCATCATCGGCCCAGATGACTTGTTCCATGCGTGATGGCATCGGCACGTATAAAGCGCGCATGGCATCCTGTGGTATAGCCATCCATGCTGCACTCACCTGGTTCCAAAGTTCATCTGTGATTCCTGGCACCATACTCCACGCATGTTCGATTGGCGACAAGTCTGGTGATCTGCCGAGCCAGGGGAAAAAGGCTGACATTTTCGGACACCAAGAGGGCACATGTTCTTGCAGCAGTATGTGGTTGTGCATTGTCTTGCTGAAAAATGGCTTCTGGGGTGTTGTGCAAAAAGGGTATGGCTGTGGGTCGCAGGATGTCACTCACGTAGTTCACACTGGTAACAGTACTGTGGACACGCACCAACTATGATTTTCGGTTGTACCCCATAGCACCACACACCATAAGACCTTGAATTGGCGCTGTGTGTTTTGTGCGGGTGCAGTCATTGTGATACCGCTGACCCCTGTCTGCGGCGAACTAAAGTGCACCCATCATTTTCAAACAAACAGAACCTGTATTCGTCCGAAAACACTATCTGATGCCGTTCCCGTCCCCGTTGACGTCATTCCACGCACCATTGCCGTCCAGCATGTTTCTGCACATTCGACAAAGATAGGTGGAGAAGAGGACGACGCGCACGGAAGCCAAGCCGTAATAAACGGCGACGGACTGTCGCTCCTGATAGTGTACGACGTGCTACTCTGTTCCACTGTTGCGCCAAAGCTGTTAAGGACGCAACGTCGTTCGGGTGAGGTGTCGATCTCTTCGGGACGTGGTCTGCGTGGTGCGACCGACCTATCTCGTCGTGTCCTACGGCCTTCCGTGAACTATTATGATCAAACCCGTTCCACTGCCGAAACGCTTCGACTACGCACGAGCAGCAATTTCCGGGATAGATGTTTCACGTTCTCTGATACCAATAACGCGCCCTCTTTCAAACTCACTGTTTTGACGATACGGTTCTCGCATATGTCTGCGAGGTATCCTGCACGTATGCTCAAGTCACACTGATCCAGTACCTTCGCTTTATAGTGACAACTAGAGCCGCAGGCACATTTCACAGGCAAGTGGTGTTACGTAGCGATATCCATGTTGACTGTGAACCCCCGGGCAGACATGGTTCAAATGGTAATCATTTGTGCGGAACATACTAATGTGCATATGCTGTGAACATGGACGTCCTATCTCTAGTCGTTCAGTGTGTTCTGTTTTCTCTGAATATGAGTGTATGGCGTGCAGATTAGCCGGAACTATGGTGACTTAGGCTCCCACTAGTGAATGGCTAGGAGCGACAAGCCCCGTTCAGGCTGAGCGTGCATGAATGATCCGCTTGCTTGTTGCGATCGTAAAAAGAAAAATAATAATAATAATTTAGTATGCCCACTATGCGTCACAAACTGTAACTGTGGCTTAAATTTGGCGATTTATCTTCGTATAAATAGGCAACCAGTTGCTTTTATAGATTCTAGGTATGATTTATTGTACCATTATCTAGTTTTCTAGTCACAGCAGGCTCGTGTTCAGAGGTAAGTGTTACAGGAACATTATTTATCTGGATAAGCGTAACGTAGTGTTGGACGCTGTCGTGATGGGGCTCGCGCAAATGAACAAAATTTAGTAATTGGTGACGAAGCCGTTTACGAAACGGAAATGTTGTTACTTTTGGGTGCTTACAGTGCACTGCATCGTGCTATCCATAGCAAATTCACTCCCACAATGTACATTTTTAGCTTTAGACGTAAAAACAAATATACAAAGTATTTAGCTGCACTTGGTTTCACTTTTATTCACAGAATGTAAACACTGGATATAAATACAAAGAATATGTGTACAATAGATATAAGACTTTGTTACATCATGATCTTTGGCCTGAGATGCATTTTTTTACAAAATTAATATATACAAGTAAGGTAATATAATTAAATGAATCTTGCTAGCTGCAGGTGTGTTCTTATATTGGCAATATATAAGTACTATAGATTAAGAAAGGACACATAGGATAAATAAATAGAGTGAACTACTTACTATGTCAATAAAGAGTGAACGAGTTACAGCATTTCATACTCGTTGCATGATTACATGACTAAGAGAGTGAAATGTTTACCATGTAATCAAATAATGAATGAGCTACAGAATGCCATTGTCGTTACAAGATCGAGAGAATATTATGTATGCAGGAGGATGAATATGTCTCATTATTGTCTTTCTTTGTGTTTTGGTGCCACCATGCCCTGCAAACTCTGGAAGAAAAACTCCGTATTGATTCAGTTTGTTCGTTAACGACTTTTTGAAGCGATTTTAGCTTGTGAATGTAAGTCTCTAATTGTTCTAGGAGATCCATCTGTAACTGTTTTCCAACAATCTGTAGAGCAGAAAGATTGTAGTTGATATCACCAACAGAGTTTTCATGATGAGCAGTGTATGATGTAAAGCTGGATTCATGTAAGTTTTAAGTCAAAGGGAATTCATATATCCTTTGTAACAGGTTGACAAATTTCAATCTGTTTGTCCTATGTAGAAGCAAGAACATGTAACTTTGTATTTGCCGGACTTTTGATAATACTTTTCACTGGATTTATTGTTGTGAACACTTTTGTTCTGTAATTTATTGTCTGTGTAGAAGGATATTTTTATGTTAAGTGGTCTGAAAGTATTTGCAAGTCTGTACGTCATTTTTCCATTTCTTCCTTATGTTGTAATGATGATGATGGTTGCTTAAGTTTACTTTGGATGCTTTCAACTAAGGTGTTTATGAGACAGGTGCTATACCCATTATTTTGTGCTATGGATTTAAATACGTCAATTTCGATACATGCATCTGCTTCACAGATGGGGACATGGAGCATATGGTTTGCAGATGAGCTGAAGAAAGCAATTTTATATTGGTTTGGGTGGCACGAGGTATTGTTAATGGCAATATCGGTGGTAGTGGATTTTGTACATATTTGGAAAGAAGGCTTGTTATTGTGACTGGAAATAGTCCTATCAAGGAAATTAATTCTTGAAGTTGTCTGATGTTCAGTTATTAATTTAACATTGAAAGACCGTGTGGCTAGGGCCTCCCGTCGGGTAGACCGTTCGCCTGGTGCAAGCCTTTCAAGATGATGCCACATCGGCGACTTGCGTGTCGATGGGGATGAAATGATGATGATAAGGACAACAAGACACCCAGTCCCTGAGCGGAGAAAATCTCTGACCCAGCCGGGAATCGAACCAGATTTAACATTTGGGTGCATGTTATTCATTTCATCTGTTAGGTTATTTAGTTCTTCTTTCAGACCGTTGAAAATTATTATTGTGTCATCGACATATGTTTTATAACATGTAATTCTGTCTGTAAATTTTGGACCAGTTAAGAAGAATTCTTGTTCGAGGCTCTGTATAAATATCAGTACCTGCCAGGTTAACCGAGAGTGCAAAGGTGCTGCTTCCTGGACTCGGGTAGGTGCTCCGGCCCTGGATCGAATCTGCCCTGTAGATTAACGACGACGGCCAGTGTGCCGGCCAGTGTGGATGTGGTTTTTATACAGTTTCCCACATTACACATTCGCATTTTTCAATGGATAACACTAGTCACAGACAGTTGAGGTACACTCATTCCAGGAAGGGCATCCAGCCACCCCTTAAACTATCCTTGCCAAATCCGATTAACCATTTTGATCCTGCGCAACGACGGGAAAAGGTACAAGCAATAGACACATAGCTATGTATAAATATGTCAGCAAGCAAACCTGCAAGGTTGCTACTTATCGGTATACCATTGTTTCGTATGTAGATCTTGCAGTTGATTGAAAAATAGTTACGTGAGAGGACAATTCAAGCAACATCATGAGTTGATTAATTTCTACATTGGTTAGATTTTTGTATTTGATTAAATACTTCTGCTTTATTGAGAAAGCGTCTGTCCAGGGAATATCTGTGTAGAGGTTTACTGAGTCAAAGAGGGCAAATGTTGCTCTAACTGGCACTGGTAAATCCTTAATGTCTATTATTAACTCAAAGCTGTTGTTAAATGAAAAGCTATTTACAAAGGAGTAACTCATTTGTTTAAGGGGCGATCTATAATGATTACTTGTGAGAAGTTTTTAGCCAAAATCGCTTGTAAGCAACCTTTACAGTCTGTTACCGGTTACCATATTCAGATCTTGACTAAACGTTATTATATGTCTCCTATACCACCTATACAAGTAGCCTTTCTAAAATATTGCAAGCTATGTGAGGGATGATATGAATAATACATCGGCAAGCCAAGGATAAAAACTCAATATATAGAGTAATTTGACAAATGTTTGTCCCATACCACACACTACTGTGTACTTCATTGAGCCAGGGTACCGGCTGAATCAAGATAAACTTGACGCACTAGATGTTGATACACATGTTCCCCTAAAAGTCTTTTGATCAGCTTAATTTGTTGGGTAAAGATACGTCAAATAATTTGTGTCACACTGAATGTATAGGGTGTAGCGGCACCACTGTATGGGATAGGGAAAGTTAGTTTTCTGCTATATTCGGAGCGCGAGTTACAGCCAGGTGCGGGCTGGATTGCAGTGAGTTACGCGTACCAGCAATTGCGAAGGCAAATAGAGGCCACAGGGGTGTAGAACTGCCAGAGAGGGAGCACACAGCAGTTTCTATGGCGGAAGTCACAGGCAGAAGAGGGCCACTGGCCAACCCAAGTGTTACGCATATGTGGTGCGAACTGGCGCACTTGGAAGAAGCAGTAGCGGGGCCGTCCTACGGCTCCCGGCGGAGCAGCGCGGCTCACACTGACAAGGGGAGGCCGCCAATTGTGAAATTCAGATTCGATTCATACTGTGCACAATAAAAGCTCATGGCCAGAGGTGTAACGTGGCAAAGCACCAAGATGCACTTTCAGCCGTTATCGAGAAAATCGAGTTACAAGAAACCGTTGCGATGAAATACTCTCTACGATTAATAATTTTCTACAGCGTCGTGGCTCAGCGGATGCCGGCACGGCTCAGCGTGTTGGTCAGAGGGTTAGCTGCCCTCTGTAATAAAAAAACTGAGTTAATGGATCAACAACGAACTGAAACGGGTGTCTTTCGGTGTCCGCGCCGAGTAGATACAACGAACTAAAATGAACAAAATGAGATTTAAAAAAAGTGATGAAAAAATTAAAAAAAGCGGTAAGCGCTCGGGTTCGTAATCCGAAGGTCGCCGGATCAAATCTCGCGCCATGCAACTTTTTTATTAGTTTTTTGTATCATAAACTATTAATGAATTGCTTATGCATGTTGGTGAAGGCGGATCGCTCTCCAATTGTACCGCCTCCACTTTTCCGTTAGTTTAACAGGTTGTACCAAAGCTCTCCCGTTCGCACTGATTTTCGACGATGTTATAAGTTGCGCTAGGGACCGCATCTACCTTCTTTCGAAGTTAGCAGGCAACTACGCTGTTATGCGGCTGCTCGTCTCGGCCCATTCAACATCTGTCCTTCAAGTGTAACGAGCGAGTAACGGAGATTATATTTGATACCTGCCACAGCAAATTTGTGTTCGTGGGGTCTCTGTTCTAATTCGAACGTTTGACTTACGCTACACGTATTCGTTTCGGAATATCGTTTCTACGTCTTCCGTTAACTATACGTGGTTAACATTATGAAGACAATTAATAACATTTGTGAAATACAACTTTGTTTGCGGAAAACATAATGATGTTCGAAGTCGCCAGTTTTTCCACGAGAAACGAGTTTCAACAACTTATTATATGCATAATTGTTGCAACTGATTGCCGGGAATTATATATATATATATATATGTGTGTGTGTGTGTATATATACACATTAAAATTACAAAAAACAAATACTAAAAAAAAAAGGTTGCATGGCGCGAGATTCGATCCGGCGACATGCGGATTATGAACCCGAGCGCTTACCGCTGCGCCACGACGATGTAGAAAAATTATTAATCGTAGAGAGTATTTCACTGCAACGGTTTCTTTTAACTGTCGATTTTCTCGACAACGGCTGAGAAGTGCATCTTGGTGCTTTGCCACATTACACCTCTGGCCATGGGCTTTTATTATGCGCAGTATGAATCGAATCTGAATTTCACAATTAGCGGCCTCCCCTTGTGAGCAGCGCTGAGTCGGCCGCTGGCACAGCCATCCTGACGTAATTGGAATTCTGAAGCTGGCGTACAAGGCTGGCACGGCACAGCGTTGCATTACACAGGCTGATGGGGTGCTTCCTCAGCACTGAGGTTAACGGAGCACTGTAGTGGAAGCAAATAAATCTTTTGGAAAGTTCTCGCCGAGTTTTAATATGGCACCTCCTGGCACCCTCCCACTACATTTGGTGTCAATACGCCACATTTGGCGTCTGATACCACAAGAGGGCTCTTGATGTAACTGATGATTTTTTTTTCCAGAGCATCAACATTGATGGTTCTCTGAGTTCACACAACCTAATAAGTGCAGCTATTTTTCGTCTAAACAAAAGGACATTTCGGTACATAGCAGCTGCTCTCGCAGAGACCACAGTAGCCACTCGGAATACTGACCTTGAACAATAGTACATGAACTGGTCAGTGAATGCTCTGCCCTTACTCCGTGCGATTTGAGTCTGTGTTGGCACACAGTGTGTGAGCATATGATGCTGATGCCTCACTGAGAAGTGTTAAATGAGGCAACTGACACCCCACTTCACAGAGTCCGACGTACGGGCCGTGGTGCTCGTGGCGAGTGGAGCCTGTGTGGCCGGTATTGGTTCCAGTACAGTGTCTGATAAAGCGCTTGCCTCGCACGTGAAGCACACGGTACTTGGCAGGCAGAGTGTACGACCTGTCTTTGATGTGAAGACGATCACAGACAGCGAATTAATCACAGTACTGCCTCAGGTAAGTGTGAATTGCGTGTTACATTGTGGTACATTTGAATGACGAAGTGGACAGTACTATTTGGAATTTAAGACTTTACCTGATAATGTGACATATCTAACAAGATGTGCTCAGATCGTTTTAAATTATCAGTCTGGTGTAAAGGGCGGCAGCAACTATTTCTTATAGACTAAATTCTGCACTTCACAAAATACACAAGTGTGATAAACTTTGATTATGTAGTGCGTAACAGGAGTCTTCCAAGTTTTAGGAATATTTAGAATAACAATATGTCAAAGATACAGAAAAGGTAAATGTAATTGGAGGTAAGCTCTCAGCACATTTAAGTGGAAACAGCATAGAAGAAGGAAGAACTGACATACACTGGTATGTTAAAAGTTATCATAGTGTTAAAAATTTAGGAACTAAAAAAATGTCTATAGAGCGACATATAAAAGCAGGTGTCTGTGAGCTTAAACTAAATAATCGTGATTTTGTAATTATAACTGTGTATAAGTCCTCACTGAGAAATTTTCAATTGTTTCTGAAAAGCTTTAATTCCTTGTGCTATCTGTCAGACAGAGGGAAGCAAATTATTATTTGTGGGAATTTCAGTGCAGATTTTCTGAATGAGTTTGATAGGGAAATGGATTTTGAAATATTACTCCATTCTTGCCATTTGACATGTTTTTGTTGTTGTTGTTGTTGTTGTGGTCTTCAGTCCTGAGACTGGTTTGATGCAACTCTCCATGCTACTCTATCCTGTGCAAAGCTTCTTCATCTCCCAGTAACTACTGCAACCTACATCCTTCTGCATCTGCTTAGTGTATTCATCTCTTGGTCTTCCTCTACGATTTTTACCCTCCACGCTGCCCTCCAATACTAAATTGGTGATCCCTTGATACCTCAGAACATGTCCTACCAACCGATCTCTTCTTCTAGTCAAGTTGTGCTGCAATCTCCTCTTCTCCCCAAATCTGTTCAACACCTCCTCATTAATTATGCGATCTACCCATCTAATCTTCAGCATTATTCTGTAGCACCACATTTCGAAATCTTCTATTCTCCTCTTCTCCAAACTATTTATCGTCCACGTTTTACTTCCATACATGGCTACACTCCATATAAATACTTCTAGAAACGACTTCCTGATATTTAAATCTATACACAATGTTAACAAATTTCTCTTCTTCAGAAACGCTTTCCTTGCCATTGCCAGTCTACATTTTATATCCTCTCTACTTCAACCATCTTCAGTAATTTTGCTCCCCAAATAGCAAAACTCCTTTACTAATTTAAGTGTCTCATTTCCTAATCTAATTCCCTCAGCATCACCCAAGTTAACTCGACTAAATTCCATTACCCTCATTTTGCTTTTGTTGATGTTCATCTTATATCCTCCTTTCAAGACACTGTCTATTGCGTTCAACTGCTTTTCCAAGTCCTTTGCTGTCTCTGACAGAATTACAATGTCATCGGCAAACCTTAAAGTTTTTATTTCTTCTCCATGGATTTTAATACCTACTCCAAATTTTTCTTTTGTTTCCTTTACTGCTTGCTCAAAATACAGATTGAATAAGATTGGGGAGAGGCTACAACCCTGTCTCACTCCCTTCCCAACCATTGCTTCCCTTTCATGTCCCTCAATTCTTATAACTGTCATCTGGTTTCTGTACAAATTGTAAATAGCCTTTCGCTCCCTGTATGTTACCTCTGACACCAGAATTTGAGAGAGAGTATTGCAGTCAACATTGTCAAAAGCTTTCTCTAAGTCTACAAATGCTAGAAATCTAGGTTTGCCTTTTCTTAATCTAGCTTCTAAGATAAGTTGTAGGGTCAGTATTGCCTCACGTGTTCCAATATTTGTATGGAATCCAAACTGATCTTCCCTGAGGTCGGCTTCTACCATTTTTTCCATTCGTCTGTAAAGAATTCTCATTAGTATTTTGCATCCGTGACTTATTAAACTGATAGTTCGGTAATTTTCACATCTGTCAACACCTGCTTTCTTTGGGATTGGAATTACTATATTCTTCTTGAAGTCTGAGGGTATTTCGCATGTCTCATACATCTTGCTCACCAGATGGTAGAGTTTTGTCAGGACTGGCTCTCCCGCGGGCTATTAGTAGTTCTAATGGAATGTTGTCTACTCCTGGGGCCTTGTTTCGACTTAGGTCTTTCAGTGCTCTGTCGAACTCTTCATGCAGTATCGTATCTCCCATTTCATCTTCATCTGCATCCTCTTCCATTTCCATAATATTGTCCTCAAGAACATCACCCCTTTGTAGACCCTCTATATACTCCTTCCATCTTTCTGCTTTCCCTTCTTTGCTTAGAACTGGGTTTCCATCTCAGCTCTCGATATTCGTGCAAGTGGTTCTCTTTTCTCCAAAGGTCTCTTTAATTTCCCTGTAGGCAGTATCTGTCTTACCCCTCATGAGATAAGCCTCTACATCCTTACATTTGTATTCCTTTTTGCCTGCTTCATTTACTGCATTTTTGTATTTTCTCCTGTCATCAATTAAATTCAGTATCTCTTCTGTTACCCATGGATTTCTACTAGCCCTCATCTTTTTACCTACTTGATCCTCTGCTGCCTTCACTACTTCATCCCTCAAAGGTACCCATTCCTCTTCTACTGTATTTCTTTCCCCCATTCTTGTCAATTGTGACCTTATGCTCTCCCTGGAACTCTGTACAACCTCTGGTTTAATCAGTGTATCCAGGTCCCATCTCTTTAAATTCCCACCTTTTTGCAGTTTTTTCAGTTTTAGTCTACAGTTCATTTGACATCAGTTATTGATAGATAATAAAATCATAGACCAAGATAGATGTAATCAAATAAACATATATGACACAGCTCCATACAGTAATGTAATACAGTTCTCCAAAATGGTGAATTCAGTTAATGGTTTAATTATGCAAGTTTTAGGGAATGTTGCAGAGGTTAGATGGAGGTGAGGTGTACCAGTAACCTGATGTTAATTTAAAATGTAACTTATTTCATAGTATTTTTGTGGGTGTTTTTAAAACCAGTTTCCCTAAGAAAACAGTGAAATGTAATTGTAACAAACCATGTAAAAAACCATGGCTTACTAAAGGGATAGAAATGTCTTGCAACCATAAAAAAGAAATGTATCTAATAGTAAGAGAGAATAATGACTCAGAAACAGTCAAATTTTTTAAAGAGTACTGTACTAATAATAGTAATAATAATAATAATAATAATAATAAGGCCCGGGAAAAGAATCGGCCTCCGGTATGTTCTGCCAGTCGTAAAAGGCGACGAAAAGAACAAACCATTAATAGGGCTAACCCCCCTTTTAGTGTGATTAGTTGGTTCAGGACAGAACTAAAGAAGCCTCGGACAAGCGCCGTCATGGTCGGGGACGACGCTTGAACCCTATGCCCGCCCACAATGGTAACGACACTGCTAGCCAAATGGAAAATGATTTAAATCCAAATAGAGGTGTTTTGCAGGATATGCTTCCTGCAACCACCCTAGAAGGAAAACAAAGACAGGATGAGATGGTCAGATGAAGTTAATCGACACCTCATGTTCTGTTATTACCAAGCAACAAACCTAGGAACCAACACAACTGGATACAGATCACAAGTATACACAACATTTATTACCAGATACCCAGAATTAAAATTTTTAACAGAACAACGATTAGCTGATCAGATCCGTGTAATAATAAAAAATAACAGGATACCCCAGTCAGAATTAGAAAACATCAAACATCAAGTACAACAAATACTGGAACAAAATAATGTGCAATCAGAAGAAGAAGAAAATACAGTAATGGACTCAAACATCCCAGAGCAAACAAACAAAGAACAACATGCACCAATTAAACAATCAGAGGAAAACGAAATCTTAAGACAGCCACCAGAACAAGCACAAATAGAACACGAAGTGACACAGATGTTAGATATAGAAGAAAAATTTCAGCTAACATATATAGAATACAAAGACACAAATACAGACATTAGACCATTCTTGCGTAGACCACCAAATAACCCACAAGTCGAAACAACAATAAAAACTATCAACACAGTCATACACAACAAAATAAATGAAAATACAACTATGGAAGAGTTACAACTACTGGTTTATATAGGAGGACTCACTACACTAAATATACACACTAAGCAGAGATCAGAACCAACCAACACACAGAAGAAACCCACAAAACCAGCATGGCAACACAGGCTACAGATCAAAATAGAAAAACTGAGAAAAGACATCGGACAGCTAACACAATTTATAAGAAATGAAATCTCGGAAAAAAAACGAAAAAGGTTAGGTAAAATCTCACAACAAGAAGCGACAGAGCAATTAGACGAAAAGAAGCAGAAATTACAAGCATTAGCCAAACGACTCAGAAGATACAAAAAAAGTGAAAATAGAAGGAAACAAAACCAAACATTCAACACAAACCAAAAGAAATTTTACCAGACAATAGATAACACACACATTAAAATAAACAATCCACCAAACATAACAGACATGGAACACTTCTGGAGCAACATATGGTCAAACCCGGTACAACATAACAGGCATGCACAGTGGATACAAGCAGAAACAGACACATACAAGATGATACCACAAATGCCTGAAGTGATAATTTTGCAACATGAAGTCACCCAAGCAATTAATTCTACTCACAATTGGAAAGCCCCTGGAAATGACAAAATAGCAAATTTCTGGTTAAAGAAGTTCACCTCAACACATTCACATCTAACTAAATTATTTAACAGTTACATTGCAGACCCATACACATTCCCTGATACACTTACACACGGAATAACATATCTGAAACCTAAAGATCAAGCATACACAGCGAACCCAGCTAAATATCGCCCCATAACATGCCTACCAACAATATACAAAATATTAACTTCAGTCATTAAACAGAAATTAATGACACATACAACACAGAACAAAATTATAAATGAAGAACAAAAAGGCTGTTGCAAAGGAGCACGAGGATGTAAAGAGCAACTGATAATAGATGCAGAGGTGACATATCAAGCTAAAACTAAACAAAGGTCGCTACACAACGCATACATTGATTACCAAGAAGCTTTTGATAGTGTACCCCACTCATGGTTACTATAAATATTGGAAATATACAAAGTAGATCCTAAATTGATACAGTTCCTAAACATAGTAATGAAAAATTGGAAAACCACACTTAATATCCAAACAAATTCAAATAATATCACATCACAGCCAATACAGATTAAGAGTGGAATATACCAAGGAGACTCATTAAGTCCTTTCTGGTTCTGCCTTGCTCTGAACCCACTATCCAACATGCTAAATAATACAAATTATGGATACAATATTACTGGAACATACCCACACAAAATCACACATTTGCTATACATGGATGATCTAAAACTACTAGCAGCAACAAATCAACAACTCAACCAATTACTAAAGATAACAGAAGGATTCAGCAATGATATAAGTATGGCTTTTGGAACAGACAAATGTAAGAAAAATAGCATAGTCAAGGGAAAACATACTAAACAAGAAGATTACATATTGGATAACCACAGCGACTGCATAGAAGCGATGGAAAAAACGGATGCCTATAAATATCTAGGATACAGACAAAAAATAGGAATAGATAATACAAATATCAAAGAAGAACTAAAAGAAAAATATAGACAAAGACTAACAAAAATACTGAAAACAGAATTGACAGCAAGAAACAAGACAAAAGCAATAAATACCTATGCCATACCAATATTGACCTACTCATTTGGAGTAGTGAAATGGAGTAACACAGACCTAGAAGCACTCAATACACTAACACGATCATAATGCCACAAATATAGAATACATCACATACATTCAGCAACAGAAAGATTCACATTAAGCAGAAAGGAAGCAGGAAGGGGATTTATCGACATAAAAAACCTACATTATGGACAGGTAGACAATTTAAGAAAATTCTTTCTAGAACGAGCAGAAACTAGCAAAATACATAAGGCAATCACTCATATAAATACATCGGCTACACCACTGCAATTTCATAACCACTTCTACAACCCTTTAGATCACATAACATCAACAGACATGAAGAAAGTAAATTGGAAAATGAAAACACTACATGGCAAGCACCCGTATCGTCTAACACAGCCACACATCGATCAAGACGCATCCAACACATGGCTAAGAAAAGGCAATATATACAGTGAGACAGAAGGATTCATGATTGCAATACAGGATCAAACAATAAACACCAGGTATTACAGCAAGCATATTATTAAAGATCCCAATACCACAACGGATAAATGCAGACTTTGTAAACAACAAATAGAAACAGTAGATCACATCACAAGCGGATGTACAATACTAGCAAATACAGAATACCCCAGAAGACATGACAATGTCGCAAAAATAATACATCAACAGCTTGCCTTACAACATAAACTTTAAAACAACACATTCCTACATACAAGTATACACCACAAAATGTACTGGAGAATGATGAATACAAATTATATTGGAACAGAACCATTATAACAGATAAAACAACGCCACATAACAACCCTGACATCATACTCACCAATAAAAAGAAGAAATTAACACAACTAATCGAAATATCCATACCCAATACAACAAATATACAAAAGAAAACAGGAGAAAAAATTGAAAAATACATCCAACTGGCTGAGGAAGTCAAAGACATGTGGCATCAGGATAAAGTTGACATCATACCAATTATACTATCAACTACAGGAGTCATACCACACAATATCCACCAGTACATCAATGCAATACAGCTACATCCAAACATATATATACAGCTACAGAAATCCGTAATTATTGATACATGTTCAATTACCCGAAAGTTCCTAAATGCAATATAACACATACCGTACAGTTAAAAGTAAGTGACGCTTGATCAAGGTCCGCGTCACTCCATTTTTAACCGGACTTAACGTCTGAGAAAGTGAAGATAATAATAATTTTATTGTCATTCGGCCATTACAGCAATAGACAATGTCATATACATACTAAAATACAATTAATAGTTTGAAAGAAACAGCAGGTTTCTTGTTAACATTATAGTATTATATTACAGTTGATAAATTCTCTTATGTCATAGAATGGGTGGAGGACTAGCCAGTCATGAATTGTTTGTTTGAATAATTGTTCAGGTAATTCTTGAACAGATTGAGGAAGATTATTAAATAATTTGTACCCCATGATTTCGTAGCTGTTGAGTGACTTTGACAATCTGTAGTAAGGAATATAGAGGCACCTATTCCTTCTTGTATTGTGGCTGTGTACATTTTCTCTGGTTTTTGTTTCTGGTAATTTCTTCTTCGTATAAATTAGAACACAGTATATGTACAAGTTTATAACAGTCATGATTTTCTGTTCACAGAACAATGGTTCACAGTGTGCCTTATATGCAGAACCAGTAATTATCCTAATAGCTTTTTTTGCAGTATTAATATGTCATGTACACAGCTAGAGTTCCCCCACAAAATAATTCCATATGTTATTATACTTTGAAAGTATGAAAAATAGGATGTTCTAACATATTTTTCAGGAACACAATCCATAAGTCGCCTTAACAGGTAAATAACTCTTGACAATTTACCACTAATATATTGTACATGTTGACCCCAAGATAATTTATCATCAATGTATACCCCCAAAAATTTGACATAACTTGGATCATCTGACATAAGCTTGTCTCTAAGACTACAGACCATCTGCTGTGTTTTGTTTTCATTCAGCAGGAATCCATTTGCCTTGAACCAATAGGATGCTTGGTCAATTGTCTTTTCTGCACAAGTTTTAAGGCTATTGAAATGCTCACTAGCATGAAGAAATGTTGTATCATCTGCATACAACACAGTGGTGGACTTGATAAATGACGGCAGATCATTTATCATTATCAGGAACAAAAAGGGGCCCAGCACAGATCCCTGCGGAACACCTACCTTGACTTGCTCTATACTCGACATTTCTCTCCATACACAAACAACTTGCTTACGATTCTGAAGATATGATTTTATTAATTTGAGGCTGTTATGTCTAATGCCATAGAATTCCAATTTTCTAGGAGTGGCTTATGCTTTACACAGTCAAAAGCTTTGCTTAGATCACAAAATGTGAGTTGAGCATAGCCCTTATCCTCAAACACTTGATGTAAGTATTTGACTACAAAGTCTATAGCATCCACAGTAGACAACTTTTTCCTAAAACCATACTGAGATTCACTAATTATTCCTAATTTTTCAAAATAGACAGATAGCTGTTGCTAAGTTACACATTCCAGTACTTTAGAAAAAGCTGGGACTATGGAGATTGGTCTGTAACTGGAAGGTGAGTCCATATCTCCCTTTTTATATATTTGAATTACCCTAGCCACTTTGAGTTCTTCGGGAAAATATCCTTCAGATATGCATTTATTTATACAGAATGTTAAGGGGTACACAATATAGTCTATTACTTTCTTTAGTAAATTACAGGATATGTCATATATATCTACACTGTCTGAAGATTTCATCCGTTTTATAACGCTTAGGACATGACTAGGTGAGACCTCGGAGAACATAAACGTACCTGTGTCTGTTGGTGTTCTGCAAACATTATTAGAAAGTAACTCTGATGAACTGATATCAGGTTTGATTATAGTATTTCCTACATTTTCAACAGATTTAATAAAGAAATCATTGAATTTTTGGGGACTTATATTAATTTTTTTGCTTCTTACATCTTTAGCAACACCATTTATTAATTTCCATGCAGCTTTGCACTTATTTGTGGAATTATCAATGGTATTGAAATTATGTGCTTTTTTGGCTTCCACGATGGCTTTTTTATACTCATTCCTGCATTTTATATAGGCTAATCTGGCATGTTCTGTTTTCTGATTGCTACATATATTGTGCAACACCATAACTTGGTTTTTCATATTTGATAATTGTTTAGTGAACCATTAATTTTGTCTGTTTGTAGCCCTGTTTGTAAAGCCTTTGTCAGTTAATTTGCATTTCTTTATGGGGATGTTGTCATTAAATTGTGTCAGAAATGTTCTAAAAAATCTCTCAAATAATAGTTTCCCTGACAAATCATCACTAAGACTATAACTTGTGTCACCATGACATTGGCTGAACCAGTCTCTCTCACCAAGGGACTTACAGAGCTGAACAATTTTGTCATCTGTGACAGGCCTGGTGATTATAACTTTTGGGACAGGCTTAGGAATATTACTATTATCAATACAGAACCTACTTGTATAGTTTAAAGATACAGTCATGATCTGAAAATGGAAACGCTTTAACAGCACATGATTCTTCTGTAGTTTTAAAGTTGACAAAAATATTGTCAAGACATGCTTTATCTCTTGTGGGCCTGTTATTGATTGAGTGCAAATTCCACTGTCTTAGAAGGTTTTTCAACTCAGTCACAGTACGTTTGTGTTGTTATATCAAAATCTGCATTCAGATCTCCACCAATTACTATGTCATAATGCAACCATCTGGTCCCTCTTAGTACATCTAACAGCATGTCCAATTTTTCTGTATTAAGGAACATTATTAAAAATTCCAGAAGCTTGTGTATTATTAGCAAAGTTAGCAACTCTGCTAATAAGCAACCAAGAGCACTGGAAGACTATATTACCATCAAACTGGATGAAAAGTTTATTAATGAAACATCAGAGAATGAAAATGTTTTTAATAATGTTTAAAATGTTGTGGAGAAAATACTACCCAGATGTTCATTAGAAAAGGCAAAGCTATATATGGAAGAAGTAACACACATGCAACTTAATTAAATTGAAATGCTACCCATCTCTCCTTCCGAAGTTTGGAAAATAATAATCTCACTTAAAAGTAAAAGCTTACATGGAACTGATGCCTCTCCTACAAAGTACTAAAAGCTTCTTTCCAACAGATAAGCATGATGTTCAGCTACATTTGCAGTAGGACACTGAAACAGGACATTTTTCCTGATTGATTGAAATATGCCATTGCATAGAAAGGGGGTAGGTCTGACACCACTTATTACCACACAGTCTCACTTGTGACAGTTTTGTCAAAAATTCTTGAAAAAGTGATGTATTCAAGATTAGCTTCACATATTTGTAAAATTAAAGTACTAACAAAAAGCCAGTTTGGTTTTCTGAAATGTTTTTCAACAGGAAGTGCTATATATGCTTTCACTGATCAAACATTAAATGCTGTGAGTTACCAAACATCACAAATTGTGACTTTTTGTGATCTTTCAAAGGCATTTGAGTGTGTAAGTTTATGGAATTCTTCTAGATAAGCATAAGTATTGTGGTATGAGTGGTAAAGTGCACAAATGGTTTAATTAATATTTAACTGGAAGAGAACAGAAGGTTGAAACAAACAGTTCATATAATGCTCAAAAATCAGCGGATTCCTCACAATGGGGAGGTATCTGGAATGGGATCCCAGAAGGTTCAATGTTGGGTCCGTTATTGTTCTTAAAATGTATTAATGACTTTTTAGCAAATTGTAAATAATGCCTTTCAGATACTAATTATTAAGTGGTCCACTCAAATGGACACTCATTAAAGTTTGATAACACAGAGTATATTAAGTTCTGTACAGCAAATGGCACACCACCATTAATAAATATAGAGCTTTAACAGAATCTAAGGCAGTATATTCCAGAGTTTGGAGTGTGTGCATTGATGAGAGATTGGACTGGAAGACATCCATTGATGATCTGCTGAAATGTTTGTATCCAACTACTTATGCAATTTTGCTGATAAACATATAAGAAAATTAGCTTACTGTACCTGTTTTCATTCATTGCTTTCGTATGGCATATATTTTTGAGTAATTCAGCCTTAAGAAGAAAGCTATTCATTTAACAAAAGCATGTAATTAGAATACTAACAGGAGCCCAGCCAAGATCATCTTGCAGACATTTATTTAAGGAACCTGGAATATTCAGAGTTGCTCTGCAATATATATATTCACTTATGAAATTTGTTATTAACAATTGAAAATCAATATTAATGTGCATAACTACAGCACTAGGAGAAAGCCTGGTTTTCCCCATTTTGGGTTAAATCTAACTTTAGCATAGAAACGGGTGAATCATGCTGCCACAAAAATCTTTGGTCACTTTCCAAAAAGCATCAAAAGTCTGGCATGTAGTCAATCAACATTTAAGAGTAATTGTATTCATGATCTATGGAACAAGTATTAATCTAATCTAATCAACATAACACTAGAGCCACAATAGATGGCTAGAGCCTATTCTCAGATACAAACAGACGAAGTTTGGGAAGTCACTCCAAAAATTGTGTTTAAATTTCTTTCATAAAAATTCCAAACTCTGTTTGGTCCTTGTCCTATAATACGTTTGATGTTAAGATTTAGAATTGCTTATTAAAACATCAATTCTGCAAGGTAACAAAACTTTTTGAAATAAACAGTGCTGATATTAGTTTTTAAGAAAAGTGACAATGAAGTGGAATTAAAGTGGCAGAACTCTTCTCTAAATATACCCTTGTTGTAAGCTGTATATGTAATGACTAAACCTTCTACACCAGAGTAAAAGTCATTTACTTTGCAACTCGATACTTAGTAGATGATGCAGTTTCTGGGACACAGTAATGTTATGTGACTCTTGTTAAACTAAATGGCACATGGATTTGTAAATTATATGAACACATCATATATGTTCTTTCAGACACATCATAAAGAACAGACGCTGTGCAAAATCTGCAGCTGTGAAACATAAATGTTTATAAATGCTGTTATACTTCAACAGCGTATGACTATATGTCATAACCTCAGTAACTGTTACGTAAAACAGTTGTTGAGAATGGACTGGAAGGTGACATGATAGCATGTAACTACAAAATAGACTTATAATCTGTCTGTCAACCATGGATTTCATTGCAAAATGATCAGTTTCAGGCTGCATTCAGATCGTATCCTGTAGTTACTCTCTGACTATGAGATATTGTCTGAAGATAGATGACATTGCCCAAAACCAGTGATATTGAAAACAGTGATCAACAGACAGAAAATTTGCCTATGTTGCATACATATAGATTGGTGATAACTTTCTGTAGCAAGTATGTCCAGTTCTGATAAACATATAAGTACCTTAAAAATATTTATTATCTACTAATGAAATAACGGACTACAGAAATTTGATCAGCCATTATTCAATATTCTGTGAGTACCTTAGCATTAAAAGCAACCATGCAATTAGAAAGTAGCAAAATGTATTTAGGAATTAATTACTGGGAAGCTCAAACATGTAAAACAATGTAAACTTATTTGTATTTTTTTGTAAAATTTATTATTGTGTCTGAACCTTTGTAGCCAAATTACATTTATTTTAGTAGCCATTTTAGCAATGATGTGTGGAATGGTAATAGTTGTGTATTTGTTCATATGATGGTGAGAAGGCCTGCCAGTTTTGTTGATTTGTGTTCAGTTGATTTCAGTCCAGCGTTATGTAATTTTAGTTCAGATGTGTCCAATGTAGAGAGTAGTGGTGAGTCAAGATGTGGGAGTTACATGTTTGTTCTTTTGTGTTTTGTAATGACATGATTGTGAATTATAAAAATGGGGCGTCATAATGGTTAAAAATTGTGTTTATCATTTTATGGAGTCCATTGAGAAGTTTTTGTATGCAGCAAGACTCAGTCATTTTAATTGCAGGAAACAAATTTTCATCACCCTATTGCCAACTTAATAATCAAAGGATAAGTACAAGTTATGTAACATTCTGCTACAATTTCATTAAAATATTTATAACAAGCTTTGAGGAACTGTCTCAAGCAACATACAAATTGTTGTTGTTGTGGTCTTCAGTCCTGAGACTGGTTTGATGCAGCTCTCCATGCCACTCTATCCTGTGCAAGCTTTTTCATCTCCCAGTACCTACTGCAACCTACATCCTTCTGAATCTGCTTAGTGTATTCATCTCTTGGTCTCCCTCTACGATTTTTACCCTCCACGCTGCCCTCCAATACTAAATTGGTGATCCCTTGATGCCTCAGAACATGTCCTACCAACCGATCCCTTCTTCTGGTCAAGTTGTGCCACAAACTTCTCTTCTCCCCAATCCTATTCAATACTTCCTCATTAGTTATGTGATCTACCCATCTAATCTTCAGCATTCTTCTGTAGCACCACATTTCGAAAGCTTCTATTCTCTTCTTGTCCAAACTATTTCTCGTCCATGTTTCACTTCCATACATGGCTACACTCCATACGAATACTTTCAGAAATGACTTCCTGACACTTCAATCAATACTGGATGTTAACAAATTTCTCTTCTTCAGAAACGCTTTCCTTGCCATTGCTAGCCTACATTTTATATCCTCTCTACTTCGACCATCATCAGTTATTTTGCTCCCCAAATAGCAAAACTCCTTTACTACTTTAAGTGCCTCATTTCCTAATCTAATTCCCTCAGCATCACCCGACTTAATTAGACTACATTCCATTATCCTTGTTTTGCTTTTGTTGATGTTCATCTTATATCCTCCTTTCAAGACACTGTCCATTCCATTCAACTGCTCTTCCAAGTCCTTTGCTGTCTCTGACAGAATTACAATGTCATCGGCGAACCTCAAAGTTTTTATTTATTCTCCATGAATTTTAATACCTACTCCGAATTTTTCTTTTGTTTCCTTTACTGCTTGCTCAATATACAGATTGAACAACATCGGGGAGAGGCTACAACCCTGTCTTACTCCCTTCCCAACCACTGCTTCCCTTTCATGTCCCTCGACTCTTATAACTGCCATCTGGTTTCTGTACAAATTGTAAATAGCCTTTCGCTCCCTGTATTTTACCCCTGCCACCTTTAGAATTTGAAAGAGAGTATTCCAGTCAACATTGTCAAAAGCTTTCTCTAAGTCTACAAATGCTAGAAACGTAGGTTTGCCTTTCCTTAATCTTTCTTCTAAGATAAGTCGTAAGGTCAGTATTGCCTCACGTGTTCCAGTGTTTCTACGGAATCCAAACTGATCTTCCCCGAGGTTGGCTTCTACTAGTTTTTCCATTCACATACAAATTAATGATTTTAAATGAATTTGTAGTACCATCTGTCACTGTTTCATTACAATCAATTCCACTGTAAGTGGTAAAAGGCTAATAAAGAACAGTGACTTGTGCAAAAAATTAACTCTAGAGGAACTGAATGTGTGTGAAATATGAGTATACCACATTAGCCATGTGAAAGGAAATATAAAGTAAAAGATCAGGGCTGCACTTTGAAATTTGCAACCTATGGATTAACACAGACAGTGAAGAAGAAGAGTGGAACAAATTGTGACATAAAATCAACATAGTGACATGACATAATTCTACCAGATCCCATCTAAAAAGCAGCTCTAATGAGACAGTGAAACTGGGAAATCTGCAGCAGGAATAAAGAAACCAGAATTTCTTCTTTAATACTGTCAGACAAATTGAATTTCATAAGTGTTCACAAATCTAGCATTGGAGGGCAGTGTGAAAATCATAGAGGGAGACCAAGAGAAGAATACACTAAGCAGATTCAGAAAGATGTAGGTTGCAGTAAGTACTTGGAGATGAAGAAGCTTGCACAGGATAGAGTAGGATGGAGAGCTGCGTCAAACCAGTCTCAGGACTGAAGACCACAGCAACAACAACAAGTGTAACAAAAAGGAGTGCATACAAAAACATGCTCTAAGGCAAAAAATAATGCACCATGAAGGAATTATCTGATTGAGATTGAGATTGAAATTGGCAAATGTGATGTACATGTACAGACAAACAAGTGATTACAATTTCAGTAAAATTGGATGATTTAGTTGAGAGAAAGAACTACACAAATTGGCCTGTATGCAAGTGGTTATCCAGCTTGGCATTGATTGACAGAGTTGATGGATGTCTTCGTAAGGGATATCATGCCAAATTCTGTCCAACTGTCATGGTACAAGGTCAAACTCCTGAGTTGGTTGGAGGGCCCTGACTGTAATGCTACAAATGTTATTAACCCTTATGCAGTTGCACGGCTTTTCGTAATGTTAATAGTCACACAGGGTGTTGCTAACACCCCAAATAGAAACGGCTTAAATGACATTGTTGTGGAGAATATCACTGATATGAATATGTTTACTTCACAAATGGCTATTTAGAATGTTATCTCCCAGTACATTGTTTTATTTAATATCACTTTAGTACTAAATTGTGTTATTTGAAACATTTGCAGTAATTCCCATTTTCTTACAATATTTTGTTTGATTATTTATTTCTGTTATTCTTCATACTGTATTGCAGGTATAAGACATTATACATATAATTTAACATTTGTTCAGTCAACTCATACAAACATTTTATGAAATCAGTCACTATCACTGGCTGCACAGGGTGCGTTATCGTAACACTTTTCGTACACAATTCTCATGTGCTTTACACACATAACTTTCAAATATCGAGCACAGTGCGATTTAACTTTTATATCTTTACTCCGGGGACAAACTGGGCAGCACCTGGGCTTAAGTATTCCATGTTCAGAAGGTGGTGCATTGTTGCTGTCTTCAATTCCCACCATTTTAGTGGCTTTCTGTGGAACTTGTTTAGGCGGGGAGTGAGCGGCAAGGGGCCAGCATATAGTTTTTCTTGACATTGAATAAGTAGCGCACATTTCATCTATTGTGTCCACACCTGTTGTGGTTTTATTGTAAATTGTTGTAATTTCTGGTTTCTCTTCTTCCACAGTATTAGTGTCAATGGCACCGTCATGATGCAAAGATGAAAAGAGAATAACATTGTTGCCCTTCTTTGGCACACATGAAACTATGGTGATATCAATTCTGAATATAAAAATGCTGTTTCTAAGTTCACAACCTCTCACGCAAAGTAAGTCTGGAGGGAGCTCCCTCTTATTGTTCTTTCTAAGAGTTCCTCCTACTGTAAGTTTGTTTCTCAGGGGCTCTTCAGCCAGTGGTATGGAACAAAACCAGTTGTCTAGTATCACATTGCATGCTGTACCTTCGATAGGTGATAAAAGTCTATTTACTGTCTCCTTATATGATTTTGACAGTGCAAAGGAACCCTCTGGCTGTATTCCAACATAGGTTTCCATCCCCAAAGTATACCATGTTCTGATCACATAAGGTGAAAATTTTAAAACCATATTTTGCAGACTTGCTTGGTATATACTGTCGGAAACTGCATTTTCCTCTAAATACAACCAATTTTTCATCCACTATCGTATATTCAGACACAGTATAATTATGACACAGTTTCACATGAATAATTCAAACACTTCTCTGAATGCAGCTAGGCAATCAAGTTCTCTATGCTGTGGTCTGTCTTGAATATCATCGAATGTCAAACAATGCAACAAGAAGTGAAAGCACTGTAAACTTATTGTTGCATGAAATATTGCAATTCCAAAACCATTTGTGTCCCATAAGTCTCCCAGATTTTGGTCTCCTGCCCTGTAATGCCCAGCCAATATCAACAGTCCCAAAAGAGATTTGATTTCTTCCTCATTTGTTGGTTTGGCACCATAGTCTCTTGTGAAATTTGATATACTGTGTTGTACGTAAATATTTGTGCATGATGTAATTGTTCTAATTATTATGTCATTAAGAAATACTGAAAACAGTCCACAGCAGTTTTTGCAGATTTTGCGATAGGTTTCACACCAGGGAGATGAATAATGAGGTCTACACTTCTAGTTCTTACATTGCAATTATGACAACTTTTCATCCATTTTGTAACCTTATTCTAACCAATAAAAAAGTCATGCTTGCTTTGCTTTCATTATCTGCTGCACTTACTTGTGGTTCCACTTCCAGGTTGTCTTCTTCCTCTGTTTCTGCGTCACTGTGATAAGAGAGAACTACACAACTGTTTGTTTCCTCTTCTTCCTCTTCTCCTCCTTCAAAAGTTTTGTCTAAGTCCTCTTCCAGAAGCTTCCACAATTTTTCTGGTTCTATTTCATATCAATCCACAGCTGTTTTGAATGCACAGAGTGACAAAATACAAACAGCTGCTATGGGACACAACTGTGCGCTTTCACGCGGCAGTGCAACATAAAGAGTCACACAGGGTGCTGACAACACCCCAAGGCACATTGCTGCATGTTTTCTTGGAACTGGCACTTCCATTGTCGATTCTATTGTTACTCAAAGCTTTGATATTATGTCCTAGAAAGGTACCAAAGAACGCGACATTATACTCCATTACATAATAATTCATCGATAAGGATTACTGGGGTGTTCTTAACACCCCGTGTGACTGCTTAAGGGTTAATTATGGACAGCTCTTGCTACCTTACTGGCCAAGGTAGGGTTTGGCAAGCATGAAGGTGAGCGGTAGAAACACACCCTATATGCAGCCTGACATTATCTTGCTGAAATGTATGCCCAGGATGGCTAGCCATAAAGGGCAACAAAACAGGGTGTAGAATACGTTTGATGTACTACTGTGCTGTAAGGCTACTGCAGATGACTACCAAAGGGGTCTTGCTAGGAAAAGAAATGGCACCCTATATCATCACTCCTGATTGTTGGGCTGTATAGTGGGCAACATTCAGAATGGTCCAGGGTGTTTGTAGACATGTCTTTGCCCTGGAATGTCATTGACTGGAGTAAAGTGGCCTTTAGTGATGAGTTCAATTTCGAACAGAGCCCTGATAACCTGCAAATGTATGTCTGGAGATGCCCCAAACAGCAGTGAAATACTGACCTGTCTCCTTCCATATTTCACTGATGGACCTTCAATCATGATGTGTGATTTCAGAGATCGCATTTCCATACACATCACAGGCCCTCTTTTAGAGGCCATCTGGGTTGTCTCCCTGGTGTGCTCTGACGAGCCACCAAACAAACAATGTTATTTAAGTGGTCATAAATAAGAGTTTGACCTATGTTGTAACCTGTATTGCCATTGTCCACTCAGTGTGTTCAGTGCTATCTGCAATCTGTACTTCATTGAATCTTTCATTGGTTCTATAAAGTACTATGTTCCATAACTCTTTCTGGTTCTTGCTATAACAAACTGGGTGACAAGTGAGGGTTACATTTTCTCTGTGTGTTACTACCCATGCAATGTCAACTGAAAAACATCTTGATGGAAGAAATAATTTAATATATCATTGCCCAGCACCAAGTTTTCATGGTACAACAGCAGGCTCTCATCACCACTCTCAGTCAAGTGGTACCTGTATGCCCACAGCAGGTTACTCCTCTGTCAGTGCAGCCATTACCCTTTCTGGCATATGATGAACCAGCTGAAGATTGAGACACCTATGAGATATGCTTACACAAACATTTCCAGGTCTTTTGCAAGGGCAATGAAAACCTGTGTAGGGCTTTGTTTCTTTCCTGGCTTTCACCACATACATATTAGTTGTTGTGCCAACTTGTGCCTTTGCAAGAACGAGGCAGCTTATCATTTTACGAAATGTGCGAGCTTCTCTCAACCTATTATTGTGACAGAACACAAATCATTGCAATGCGTGTAGAATTTTACTATTGTCAGAAACACCCAAACCAGTCTTACAAGGCCTGGGCTGCAGATTTACACTGGTTGAGCTGTCATTGTAAATTAGTCACTACTACCTATAATGAATGTTACACAGATCACATGGTGCATGATGTTATTATTCATCTGGCCTCAGATAGGGAAATCCACGAAAAAGCACGTCAGTGAGAGAATCTGATGCTTATGGGTGTGGTCAATATAGCACAGACCTTTGAAGTGTCATGACCTGCAGGTGTTCAGATTGCTGCATGTTTTCAGGATGACAGGGAATCCATTGCAGTAGTACAACCTTTGACTCAGCATTGCATTGGACAGCATCAGTTACAGACACAGCATGTCACAATGGCAGCCATACATCCCACTTCCAACTTGCCCATACTGTTTCATCCAAAATTAGTGTGCTACATACCCTAAGCATTGGGCCATTTCCAACTAGTGTCAAAGGAGAGACCACATTGCATCTGTGTGTAAATACTCTTCAAATGTGGTGGACACTGTAGTACCAATGAATATAAACTGTATCTGTACAATCGCTGCCTCCCTGAACAAATTGTTTATTGACTTGTGTATGTTCAATAAATCTCTAAAAATGCAAGTGGAGGCAGGAGCTGGAGTTGACTTTTGTAAACACACAAACATACATGGACTTGGACTCCCCTCCCATCACACAGGTTCCACAGAAGTTGGTGTCATACAACAAACAGCAGATTCTGATCCAAGGTCAGTTACCTGCTCCTGTGTCATACAAATCTGTTGTTCACTTACCTTCCGCATTGTGGAACATTCCCATACTACAGGCCATTTGGGTTAGATGCATTTAACACTTTTGGGTTCTCCATTGCCAATAAGGTAAATTTAGCATCAGATCAAGCTCCTTAACAGCAACTGGAGCCCCTCTGTTCTTTCTGAGTTTTCATCTTTGTTTTCCCCTGGGCTCAGTTGTGCTATTAGTTTTCAGGCTCATATTACCATGAAAGAGTCTGTCTCTTTGTCTGAATGTGCACAGTCCATGATAGATAGATACCCTTCATCTGACCGTGAAGGGTTGGTGGCAAAATTATCAGGCAGCCACTATTTTTCCAAGACTGATTTGTCAGAAGTGCACCTCCAGCTCCCCTTGGATGAGGCTGCTAGGTGCCTTCTCATTGCCAATACATCTTTTGATCAACACAGCATTGCTTGCCTTTTGGAACCACTAGAGTAACCACAATTTTTCAGCATTTTTAGAACTGCTGACAGCCTCTAAGCCTGGTTGTATCAATTACCATTTAACTGTAGATCAAAAGCCATTGGTTCTTCTTTTTATCACTTCAGCTTCCATGCTGGACTAAGCACTGTGTCATTTGCAGCAGTGGGCTCTCCTCTTCACCTATTATCATTATCAGATCCATTACCAGCCGACAGTGCAACATTGCAATGCCAATGGCTTATCTTGCTTCCAATCCGGCGGGAACCAGCATTCGATCAGGATGAGTTGCTTTGTTTCTATGTAGATACTGAGAACCTGAATATGGTCAATGGTTTTCCCTTTTTTTTTTTTCTATCAAGGATGCTGCATTGATTCCCTCTTCCTTACACTGTAATGTACTGTGGCTTCTGCATTTCAGTCATTGGCAGCCCAAATCAGTATTTCCTAATTGTAGTGGACACCTATTCAAAGTTTCCCTAAGCGGAGCACTTTCTGGCCAGGTATGTGGTGACCACTATTTAGAGCCTGTCTAAGATTTTTACAGTTGAGAGACTTCTGTGTCCCGTGGTTACTGATAACAGCCACCAGTTTGTTTCTCGAGAATTCGTATCTTTTTGTCAGGGTAGTGGTGTTTGCCGTCTGACAGTTCCCCCATTTAATCCTCAACCTAATCGTGAGGCCAAACATATAGTTTGGATTTTTAAAGCTCAGATGCAGAAGTATGTACCCATCAGGTCCCCAGAAGCTGTTTTGGACCATTCTTTAGTTTGTACCATTTCACTCCAGTGTGGGACAAGAGTCTGGTGGAGCTGCTACATGGATGCCAACCATAGACCCTCCTTCACCTGCTGCATCTGATGCCACATCCACCAGTGTCACCAGCTCAACAACATTTCTGGCTGGGTGTGCCTTTCTGGACTCTTGGTTTCTGCTGTCATCGAGTATCATTGGAGTCAGTGCCTGTGTGTTGTCCATGGTCCTGATGGGTGGACATCCCATCACTTAAATCAGCTGTGGCTGCATACAGCAGGGTCTGTTCTGGAGAGCCCACCACCTCTCCGATCCTGCCCCAATTGCTGCCAATGCCTGTTTCTATGCCACAGGTGGTCTGGCTTGCACTACAGTGGTAGTTGCTGTGCTTTTTTTTCTGTACCATGCTTTTTTCTGTACTACATATTTTTCCGTGCCAAGCACTTTTAAGTACGTATGTGGTTTTCCCACTCTCTAGAAGGGGGGAGTGGTGTACCTTCACTCATGACACGCTTGATATCAGAGATTGCACATTCATACTGTTTTCAGGCCCACTTATAGAGGCCACAGGGGTTGGTCCCCTGGTGCACTCTGGTAAGCCACCAAAGAAACAGCACTGTTCAAGCAATCACAAATGAGTGCTCGCCCTTTTCTGTAACCTGTTTTAGTGTTATCCAATCAATGTTTTCAGTGCTATATGCAATCTGTACTTCATTGTATCTTACAATGGCTCTATAAAGTACTATGTTCCATAGTCATGTTTGTTCCTGCTACAACAGTCCCAACTACCAAGTGTGATGGTCCAGAGTGCCCATTTCTTTTCATAGAAGGACCCTTTCGCTTGTCATCTGTAGCACCCTTACAACACAATAGTAAGTTGATGATATTCTATGCTGCGTTTTGTTGCCCTTCATGGAAAGCTGTCCTGAGCTTACATTTCAGTAAGATAATGCCTGCCTGCACAATGCGTGAGTTTCTACTGCTTGTTGCGCTTACCAAACACTAAATTGGCCAAAACAAGGTTGCTGGATGTCTCTTCAGTTGAGGACATTTGGAGTGCTAAGGGCAGGGCATTCCAAACATCTTGAGGATTTTACAATCTAATGCACCAATTGGATAGAATTTGTCACAATGTCCCTCAAGAGGACATTTTACAACTCGGTCAATCGATACCTAGCTGAGTAACTGCTTGCATATGGGTCTGAAGTGGACCCATGCATTATTGATTTGCTCTGAAGCTCTTTCTCTTGAATAAATCATCCACTTTTTCTGAAACTGTAATCATTTGCTCCCCTGTACATGTACATCACATCTACAGATTTCCATCCCATTCAGATAATTTCTTCATGGTACATCATCTTTATTGTCTTAGAGCGTACAATGTTCCACTTCTTAATGAAGATGCAGAGGTATCTTTCTGAAAGTAATTACACATTATTGTGGTAGGCAAAGTAACTTACATTGATTACTGGACTACACTTCAAAGTGACACCAATAAATGTGTTTTTGACATAGCCACCAAGTCTCTCCAAACAATATTCAGAATTTTCTTTGACTGTAGAAAACTGCTCCTTGACCTCAGAGTCATTTCAGAACTGCTGTGTGAACGTCTGAATCGTCTTTAAAACCCGTTCCTCCCAATTGTTCTTCTGGCTTGCCAAAAACATGGATATCACATGGTACATGATCAGGATTGTCTGGCAGAGCAGCATAAACCATGTCTGCCTTGGTCAATTTGTTGGCACCATTTCACTACAGCTGGATGCAACATTGCATTTGTTACATGTGTCACTAGATTTTCATGGTGAATCTGTGAGCAATTTAGATGTTTTTCCCACACGTATCATAACGTCCTGTGTACTTCAACCTTTTACTACATTCCCAGTCGTCACATCACTTGACTTCAACTTTTTACTACATTCCCAGTTGCCACATCACTTGACTTCCACACTTTGATGCACATGTCATCTTAACTGTAGCAGAACTGTGCCTCCAGGAAACTCAGAATCTGTATTCTTTACTGAAATCCTGTCACTGTTATTGTGCAATGGTATAAGCATGGGATGATGTGCAACTTATTTTGTGAAAAGCATATGTATTTATTTTTTTGGTTTAGAAAAGAGACTTCTAGGAGAACATCTGCATTGTAATCTGCATACTAATGAGATAACGTCACCACAAAGCACTGTCCCACTCTTAGGAGCTAAGGTCTCACAAATGCCTGAGCTAATGTACAAATCTAAGCAAACACATAACTCAGGCTTTCTGTGTTTGCCTGTGTATTTGTAGTTTGAGGTGAGATCTCACTTGTTTACAAACAGTAGCATGGCCAACTACCCCATCTCCTCAAGTAGTGCTTCATTGTTTGTGGGTGAGTTATGGCACCTAATTTTTAGCTGACAGAATTGAATATGACAAACAACAATTTTTATTGGCTTTATTATCTGTGATATACAATATAATATTTTATTTTGACAGATTATGAAAAAAATACATTTTAATTACATGTGCCAACAAATTGAAAGTCCATTTGACATTTTTTAATGACAGTTATATTCTAAGAGTTCTAAATTGATGGAAGACAACCTCACAATTGCTTTGGTCTGTGAGTGAGTTCCAGAGCATCTCTACACACAGACCAGCAGTAATCCATTAGCATTGCTTCATTCTAATGCCCTGATATCTTTCCATTACAGAAAAATCCTGATAGAATTTTTCTCTGAGTTCATCACTGATAGTTCCACAAGTAGGGGGGAAAAAGTATAGGTCTTCTTAAAAAAATTAGATCCTGTTGGCTTTCTCCTTCAATTATTCAAGATCTTGAATTTTTATCAAAAATATGGAAAGCTTCTTCTTCTTCTTCTTCTTCTTCTTCTTCCACACAGTCTTCATTTTCTATACCAGGCTCAAAATTTTGGGATGGATTAGGAACTGCTAAAGTCTCTGAAAGTGGAATAGGTTGAATGGAAATAATGAACTGCTCCTCTTTTCTTCATTGACAGTCTTGTCGTTATAGGTGGAGTCAAGCTGATCTAGGAGACCCCTGTATGATCTGTATGCTCCTGCCAATCATAAGCACAACCAAAGCCATTTATGATTTTCAGTTTTACAGCCATTCCCATAATCATAGTATAATTAAACAAGAGCTGCAACATATTGTGGAGCCGATGACTTATCCTGGCCCCCTACCTTCATGCCAAAGTAGTGATGATAGACAGACTTCATATGAGCCAACAGACAGTTTTTCTGTAATGAAAATGTTATTTCACCACAAAGACAACAAAAATAGTTCACAGAATTTACATTTTTTATGGGGACATCTTTTAATTTAACAAATTTGGCACTTTGAAAGGAAAACCAAAAATTATGCACTAATTACAACATAAATGATATGAAATGCACAGTCACAGCATAAGTAGTAATTTTTGTAACCTACAGAAAACTGTAGAACATTATGTTTAGTCACTAAACAGGCACGACAATTCGATAAACAACATTACTGCAAATAATTGGGAAAAAAATAACATGTTATTGTATCTCCAAAGCAAGAGCTAATTGGTCATTTGTATGGTGATTTTTGGATTGAACAGATGGAAATATATAAGCATAATCTACTTTTGAAATCAAAATAATTTCATTGCTCGGTAGTTTTACCATTTCATAGTTTCTTTTTGTGACACATCACGAGTAGTGGCTGAATCAGAAAAAGAAGTGATCCACCCATCTCACATAGTATGGACGTTGACCAAGGCACTGTTACTATGACAGTTTCCAGTGCATTTTACGCTGTGAACAGTCAGTATGAGGATGTTATCAGTATGGATGGTCAGCATGAAATTGAAAATAGGAAATAAGTTAGTGAATATAATAGAGGGAAACATTCCACGTGGGAAAAATATATCTAAAAACAAAGATGATGTGACTTACCAAACGAAAGCGCTGACACACCGATAGACACACAAACAAACACAAATATACACACGAAATTCTAGCTTTCACAACCAACGGTTGCTTCGTCAGGAAAGAGTGAAGGAGAGGGAAAGACGAAAGGATGTGGGTTTTAAAGGAGAGGGTAAGGAGTCATTCCAATCCCGGGAGTGGAAAGACTTACCTTAGGGGGAAAAAAGGACGCGTATACACTCGCACACACACACACACATATCCATCCACACACATACAGACACAAGCAGGATTTGAGGTTCTGTTTTTTATGTGAACTGTGGCCAAGACTGCACACTCAGGGGTCAGCTAAGATCACACAACATTTGGAGTGTACAGTCTTTGCTTCTCTCATTCTCTGTGTGTGCATATTTGTTCCTATTGTGCTGATAATTTGTTGCCCTTGCATAATTTTAATTGTTGGTTTCACAGGTGTAGTAACAGACAAGTACAGCAAGAAAACAGAGTGAAAGTTAATTCTCACTGAAGAAATACTAAGGAAATACATGTTGTTGTTGTTGTGGTCTTCAGTCCAGAAACTGGTTTGATACAGCTCTCCATGCTACTCTATCCTGTGCAAGTTTCTTCATCTCCCAGTACCTAATGCAACCTACATTCTTCTGAATCTGTTTAATGTATTTATCTCTTGGTCTCCCTCTACGATTTTTACCCTCCAGGCTTCCCTCCAGTACTAAATTGGTGATCCCTTGATGCCTCAGAATATGCCCTACCAACCAATCCCTTCTTCTAGTCAAGTTGTGCCACAAATTCCTCTTCTCTCCAGTTCTATTCAATACCTCCTCATTAGTTATGTGATCTACCCATCTAATCTTCAGCATTCTTCTGTAGCACCACGTTTTGAAAGCTTCTATTCTCTTCTTGTCTAACCTATTTATAGTCCACATTTCACTTCCATACAAATACTTTTGGAAACAACTTCCTGACACTTAAATCTATACTCGATGTTAACAAATTTCTCTTCTTCAGAAACGCTTTCCTTGCCATTGCCAGTCTACATTTTATATCCTCTCTACTTCGACCATAGTCAGTTATTTTGCTCCCCAAATAGCAAAAGTCGTTTACTACTTTAAGCATCTCATTTCCCAATGTAATTCCTGCAGCATCACCCAATTTAATTTGACTCTATTCCATTATCCGCATTTTGCTTTTGTTGATGTTCATCTTATATCTTCCTTTCAAGACACTGTCCATTCCGTTCAGCTGCTCTTCCAGGTCCTTTGCAGTCTCTGACAGAATTACAATGTCATCGGCAAACCTCAAAGTTTTTATTTCTTCTCCATGGATTTTAATTCCAACTCCGAATGTTTCTTTTGTTTCCTTTACTACTTGCTCAATATACAGATTTAATAACATTGGGGATAGGCTACAACCCCGTTTCACTCCATTCCCAACCACTGCTTCCCTTAAATGCCCCTGGACTCTTATAACTGCCATCTGGTTTCTGTACAATTTGTAAATAGCCTTTCCTTCCCTGTATTTTACCTCTGCCATCTTCAGAATTTGAAAGAGAATATTCCAGTCAACATTGTCAAAAGTTTTTTTCTAAGTCTACAAATTCTAGAAATGCAGGTTTGCCTTTCCTTAATCTATTTTCTAAGATTAGTCGTAGGGTCAGTATTGCCTCACGTGTTCCAACATATCTACAGAATCCAAACTGATCTTCCCTGAGGTTGGCTTCTACCAGTTTTTCCATTTGTCTGTAAAGAATTCGTGTTAGTATTTTGCAGCCGTGGCTTATTAAATTGATACTTCGAAAATTTTCACATCTGTCAACACCTGCTTTCTTTGGGATTGGATCATTATATTCTGCTTGAAGTCTGAGGGTATTTCTTCTATCTCATACATGTTGCTCACCAGATGGTACAGATTTGTTAGGCCTGGCTCTCCCAAGGCTGTCTGTAGTCCTAATGGAATGTTGTCTACTCCCGGGGCCTTGTTTCGACTTAGGTCTTTCAGTGCTCTGTCAAACTCTTCACTCAGTGTCATATCTCCTATTTCATCTTCATCTACATTCTGTTCCATTTCTATAACATTGTCCTCAAGAACATTGCCCTTGTATAGATCCTCTATATACTCCTTCCACCTTTCTGCTTTCCCTTCTTTGCTTAGAACTGGGTTTCCATCTGAGCTCTTGATGTTCATGCAAGTGGTTCAATTTCTCCAAAGGTCTCTTTAATATTCTTGTAGGCAGTATCTATCTTACCCCTAGTGATATGTGCCTCTACATTCTTACATTTGTCCTCCAGCCATCCCTGCTTATCCATTTTGCACTTCCTGTCAATCTCATTTTTGAGACGTTTGTATTCCTTTTTGCCTGCTTCATTTACTGCATTTTTATATTTTCTGCTTTCATCAATCATATACTCCTTCCACCTTTCTGCTTTCCCTTCTTTGCTTAGAACTGGGTTTCCATCTGAGCTCTTGATGTTCATGCAAGTGGTTCAATTTCTCCAAAGGTCTCTTTAATATTCTTGTAGGCAGTATCTATCTTACCCCTAGTGATATGTGCCTCTACATTCTTACATTTGTCCTCCAGCCATCCCTGCTTATCCATTTTGCACTTCCTGTCAATCTCATTTTTGAGACGTTTGTATTCCTTTTTGCCTGCTTCATTTACTGCATTTTTATATTTTCTGCTTTCATCAATTAAATTCAATATCTCTTCTGTTACCCAAGGATTTCTATTAGCCCTCACCTTTTTACCTACTTGATCCTCTGCTACCTTCACTATTTCAACTCTCAAAGCTACCCATTCTTCTTCTACTGTATTTCTTTCCCCCATTGTACATACTAGAATGAAAATGGTGAAAATGAGAGGCAACATGCAAAATCATTTGGCACTGGGAAATCTGCTCTTTGGAACCACACTAAGAAGGTAAGACTTTAAATTGTAGGTGTAATTCAAATTTTTTTCACCCCTGCTGTTAAGCTGACTTATTACTTAATAACAAATGTAATAACCTGTCAGCTTTTTCCAGGGATATGCCCCAGTTTCTCTTGGGAGGATCCAGATGATATTTTTTGATGAAATAAAGGAGCAGTTAGCAAGTTTACACAGAGATTTTGATGAACAATTTTGTTGTCTGACAATGAAGAAAATCAGGCAGATCACTTATCAGTTTTCTGAAGTTAATGGCTTAAGTGGCCAATTTAATAGTGAAAAGAAAATGGCTGCAAAAGTTTGGATCCAAGGATTTTTCAAAAGACACATGCTATCCTTCATAAAGATAAAAAAATTTATAAATATAAGTTAAAAGATTTTTCACAACTTGAAACCTGTTTATGCAGAAAAGAAATTTCCATCTCATAAGATCTTTAATCGTGATGAACTGGGGCTACCAATGGACCAATGACACCTAACAAAACACCTAAAGTAATTTCATTACTCAGTAAAAAGGGGTCAAAATTCTAGTATTGTTGCTCATTGTTCATTTTATTGCTTCAGGTATTTATATATCACTGGCCATGAAATTTTCCAGGAAGAGGATGAAACAGGAACTTTACACTGAAGCATCTGCTGCAACATATATCTTATGGTGGCAGTATGACTGCTGACATCTTTGTTGATCAGCTGAAGCATTTTGGTCATTGCACATAACCGGATGAGAAAGGTTTATTACTTTTAGACAATCCCACTACTCATTTAAGGCTTTTGGTTGGGTACTTTTTTAATGGTTTCCTGCCATTCCATACCATTCATAAAATACAATCTCTGAACAAGAGTCTTTGGTCCTCCGAAGACTGCATACTTATTATAGGTGGAGAAATGAATGGTGATCAAATCAGCACTTGCTGGTAACCAACTGCCAATCCATCATATATTTAGAGAAGCATGCAACAAGAATTCAACTTTTGATAAAGCTGTTAAAGGGTTTCAGGCAACTGAAATAAAACTGTTCAACCCTGTTATGTTTGCAGAGGAAGATTTAGCCCCTTCTTCAATGGCAGAGAAACATTACCCTGTTAATGAAAGTAAGCAAATGACTCTGGAGGAGAAGAAGAAGCAGAAGTGATTCCACTGTCCTTACTGGTGATAGAATGATTGGTATTCCTGTAGGCCTTGGCAAAAATATACATGACATTTCTCAATGCAGCAGCAGTATTGAAAGCTTTCCAGTTTCTAGGAAATATCACAAAAATGTGGAAATACTTTCCAATAAAAGGTTTAAGGAATCCATTTATCAACAAGGTCAAATATCAAGATTGATTAGTGCTGAAGTTTGTGTTAAGATGAACATTAAAACAGAAACAAGGAAAATTTGAAAATAGTTGCAGTAAAACAGGAAAACAAAATCTGTTTGTGCAGGTGTTTCTACTGAGACTAAATGCAATTCAAAAAAAGGAAAGTTTGTTATTCACACCTTACTGAAGTGCAAAGTTGAAAAAAGCCAAATCCTGAGCTGATTGGAGGTCCCTGCCTGTGATGCTCCAAATGTTCTCAGTCTAGGAAAATTCTTGCTACCCTGTTGGACAAGGCAAGGTTTGGCAAGCATGAACACTCGCTTGTGTGGACAAGCATTATCTTGCTAAAATGTAAGCTCAGGAAGGCTTCCCATGAATGGGAACAAAATGATGCATAGAATATCACCAGTGTGCTGTATGGGTGCTGTGGATGACAAACTAAGGGGTCCAGCTATGAAAAGAGATGGCACCCCAGACCATCATTTCTAGTTATGGAGCTGCAGTTATGCTGATATTCTACCACAGTCTGGATTGTATCCAGATAAATCTTTGGCATGTAATGGCATTGACTTCAGTAGCATTGTCTTCAGTGATGAGTTCCTCTTTGAACTGAGCTCTAATAATGAGATAAGACGTGTCTGGACATGCAGTGGGATACCGACCTGGCTGCCACCCTCCATATGGACCAACAGCCAGAAGTGTCTGCGGTGCCATCTTATTTCATACCTGGACACCTTTCTGCTGTCATCTACAGCACCCTTACAGCACAGCAGTATGTCAACCATATTCTATGTTTAATTTTGTTCTTCTTCATGACAAACCATCCTGAGTCTACATTTTCTACATTTGAGAAAGGTAATGTCTGCCCAGACATAGCAAAATTTTCTACTACTTTCCTTCATGCTTGCCAAACCCTACCTTGACCAGCAAGGTTGGTGGATCTCTCCACAACTGACAACATTTGAAGCATTATGGGCAGGGATATCCAACTAGATTGCAATTTTGACGATCTAAGGTGCTAGCGGGGCAGAATTGGCATGCTATCCCTCAGAACATACAACAAGTTAATGAATCAATTCCAAGCTGAACAATCACTTGCTTGAGATTCAGAGGTGAACCAACACATTGTTAACTTGCTCAATTTATGAAGTTCTTTCTCTTGAATAAATTGGCCAACTTTTCTGAAATTGCTAGAATTTGAGTGTATGTATGTGCACATCACATCCATCAATTTCTGGCCCCTTTGGATAATTCTTTCATGGTGGGACTTGTTTCTCCTTATAGTATAGTATCAAGCTTGCCATTTAAAATTACGCTGGAAGAGAAAAATAAAAAAAGGAACAAGAAATTTAAAAAAGATAGAAGGGAAAAAAGCAGATGATAAGAAGCTTAAGTCAGAATCTATGAAAAGGAAGCTTCAATAGAGACAAGAAAAGCTCAAAATCTATCAAATCAAAATTTATACACCAACTGCAACACAAAGAAACAAAGGAAAGAAGAAGAAGAAGAAGAAGAAGAAATCTTTCGTGATAATTGTGATGAGAGCTTTGACGATTGTTTGGGTACAGTATGAGCAGTGTCAGCAGTGGTGGCATGCTGTGTGTCCTGACACTGCAGACTCAGGACCTTGTATTTGTGATCATTGTTAAAGCCTAAAGGATGTGCAGTCTTAACAGCCACTCTGCATAGCCTTACCTGACAAGGTGGCTAAAACTGCAAAAATGTAATTTATTTAAAAAGTTGTATAAACCAGTGCTGAGTTTCCAGAGTTACACATGGGATGCACCCCTTTTACTATCTGAATCAACAGAAGGGAACAAACTACATTTTATTGGTATCAAAAGGTAGAAAAATCAGTCATCAATGACATTATTAGCAAAATCAGGTAATGATATTAGATTTTGTCCATATCTGGGTCATTTGTAAATGATATGTTGTTATTCATTTTAGATGTCATGAAAGCCAGCCTCACAACCTTTCCAGAATATGATTAGAATAATGATGTGTACAATATTATTGAAATTATTCCATATGTGAATGTTAAGAGCCACAGAAATAAATAATAGTCTTGTGTGTTCAGATTTCAAAATATGTTGTGAGGAGGCATTGCTTCCACTGTCATGCGGTGATGATATAATGTTGTTTTTTGACTTCTGTATTCAGTGTTAAAGAGGTGAGGACAAAGTGTGGAAGTCTATTAGCGTTTCATAGAGGAAATGAATTGTAAGATTACACAATATTTCTCAGATCCAGCGAATAAAAAGATAAGTCGTTTGAAGGTGATGATGAAAATGGCAGAGGTATGAAAGTAAGGAAAAGACTGGAAATGGAATCACTTTTGCTGAAAACATGCCACTCGTGTGTGGGCCTATAACTGTAAATAGTGTTGCTTGTGATCTTCTAGACTGTTGGACAATGGAACAGCAATTTTATGAGTGTCACTACACCTGAAGGCTGTTGCCAACTTGATGTTCATCAAACTAGCAGGACCTACAACTGTGGAGACCTGATTCCTGAAGGGAATACACCTGGCTCGCAAGCAGCAAAAGTCAGTAGTGAAAGCAGAAGAGATATGATAGTTACAGTCTGATGCTGTATGGAACCCACTTTAACCAATCATGTTTATCTGCAAGGTACCTCTTTTAACCTTAATCATAGATATTATATATAAATATAATAGAAGGAAACATTCCACGTGGGAAAAATTATATATAAAAACAAAGATGAGGTGACTTACCGAACGAAAGCGCTGGCAGGTCGATAGACACACAAACAAACACAAACATACACACAAAATTCAAGCTTTCGCAACAAACTGTTGCCTCATCAGGAAAGAGGGAAGGAGAGGCGAAGACGAAAGGAAGTGGGTTTTAAGGGAGGGGGTAAGGAGTCATTCCAATCCCGGGAGCGGTAAGACTTACCTTAAGGGGAAAAAAGGACAGGTATACACATGCACATATCCATCCACACATACAGACACAAGCATATGTCTGCTTGTGTCTGTATGTATGTGTGGATGGATATGTGCGTGTGTGCGAGTGTATACCTGTCCTTTTTTCCCCCTAAGGTAAGTCTTTCCGCTCCCGGGATTGGAATGACTCCTTACCCTCTCCCTTAAAACCCACTTCCTTTCGTCTTCCCCTCTCCTTCCCTCTTTCCTGATGAGGCAACAGTTTGTTGTGAAAGCTTGAATTTTGTGTGTATGTTTGTGTTTGTTTGTGCGTCTATCGACCTGCCAGCGCTTTCGTTCGGTAAGTCACCTAATCTTTGTTTTTATATATAATATTATAGATAAATATGGATTAGTTGCTAGTTTCAAAGGACATGTTAAAAGTATGTTATAATTTCTTACAACAAGCAAGTAGGAATTCCAAGTTCAAGTCCCAGTCTGGCAAAAATTTCAATTGTCATTCCATTATACACCCAATGGTTGTCAATATACAAAACTGGGAATATATTTAATGTTTTTCACAATGACTGTATTTACTGCAGTGCATGCATGTCTGAAGGAACATTGCATCATACTTCTGAACAACGCAGGCACTGAAATATCATAATTATCCACCAACACGAGGCAAGTCAGTTTCAATTGAAATGTCTCTTCTGTACAGGAATATACATAATGAATGTACACACATGGTTGATGACATATAGAAGTTTTGGTCTGGCCTTGAGTTGTGCTTGGATAGCTCGATGGCAGGTGATCACTTGTGATAAGCAACAAATCCAGGTTTGAGTCTTGATCTGACACAAATTTTCATTGTCATCATTCCATTACACAGCCCGTATGTACCACTATGAATACATTAAATGTATTCCATAACAGCTGTAGTTAGTGCAGTGCCTGTTCCTTTAGACATACATCCATCTCTAAAGGCACATTGCATTGTACTTCTGAACAAAAGAGGCACTGCAACACTGTACAGGATCTGTACATTCATCCTACAGTTATTTACCAATGTTTTAATTTTTGTAACTTCTTCACGTAGACCTGCACATGGGTTGGGAAATCAACACTGAGTCATTCATTTCTTTAGTGGAAGAACATTCAGTTTTGTAGCACAATACTCAGGAATATTATAAGGACAGGATTCATACAAAACTGCATGGAACTATGCATCAAGGAACTGAAAGGTTCATTTCAAAACGTGAATGACAATGGGAAAAAATTGTAAGTAAGTTGTGAAACCACTTAAGGATGTTTTATTGTGGCATTTTAAAAGTGTGTTTACATTGAGTTGAATAAATAAAAACCTTTCAAAAATTATATTTCAAAAAATACCTGTTTTAAAGACCCAACTGAAATAAAAAAAAAGTGATGTACATCTCCATCTACATCTGTATTCTGCAAGTCACCTTATGGTGTGTGGTGAAGGGTACTTTGTGTACCCTGTCTCTTCCTCCTTTTATCTGTTCCAAACAGCTGTGGTAATTGGTAAGAGCGATAGCTGCTAAGCCTCTGTGTGGGCTGACATCTCTATAATGTTATCTCAATGGTCTTTTTGCGAGATGTGTGGTATATAGAGGAAGCAATATATTGGCTGAGTATTCTAGGAATGTACTCTGATGGAACTTGAACAGTAATGCAGACAATGATACAGTAGTTGACTGAGCATTTCCATGACACCTTACTGATTACTAAATGAATTCATAACAAAAAATGCTGCTCTTCTTTGACCTTCTCTATTTCTTCTGTCAATCCTATCTGGTATGGACCCCAAACTGATTAGCAATATTCAAATACTGGTTGAATGATTGTTTTGTAAGCTACCTCCTTTATTGATGGACTACATTACCCGAGCATTCTTCAAGTAAATCTCAGTCCGGCAACTGCATCTTTCTAATACAAATTGCTCCATACAGATACTCCTTTATGGAAGTAATTGCTTCCATCAATTGTTCTGCAACCATTTAATCATACAATAAAGGGTCTTTCTGTCTATGTATTCACAATACATTACATTTGTTTATGTTGAGGGTAAACTGCCACTCCCTGTGCCAAGTGTCGATCCCCTTAAGGTCCCTGTGCATTCTGCTATGATTTTCTAGCATTCCAACTTCTCTGTGTATAACAGTGCCATCCGCAAAAAGCTTTATCTACTATATCATCTACAATACTTTATAAACACAAGAGATTGTTTATGCTATTACCAAAGTATCAGAATATTACTGACTGATTTACTTCAGATTATTACATGATGTTCAAATAAACATTTGAAGGGATATAGGCTATACATTTTTTATTACACAGGATGATTACAATTAAAGTTCCAGTTTCATAAAACTGTAAAAAAAGAACTATTGCTCAGAATGACGCCAAACTGGAATGGAATATTATCAAAGAAGGGGGATGCGATATGGAACAAAAGTTAACATAGATTCAATCACTAGATGGCGCTGTAAGTGGCAGAATGTGCAAAATTAATGATGCTGGGTACATGGCTGTTCCCCTGCTTGCATCTGAGATGCTTCGCATGACCATGTCAATGCAGGATCACATGCTGCTGATAAAGTTCTTTCACAAGGATGGTCACTGTGTACCAGAACATCTGAAGAAGTTCCGTACACTCAATGGTATGAAAAAATTTGTTGTTTCAGTGCCTCCCAAGGGTCTGGAGAGAATGGCAATGAAGTTCAGAAAGACAGGTGCAGTGAGGCAGAGGGAGGAAAACAATTGATCTGATGTCAGTAGAGGATGTGGCTACAGCTTTGCAGGAAGGGTTGAGTTGTGGTGTGCAAACAAGCAGTACACAGGGAATTGCCTGAACTTTGGGGATACCAGTGAGCACAGTGCATACATTTCCTGTATTGCTCTCCATACATTTGCTCAGGAGTGACTTAATATTGACCTTCCAGTAAGACAAATGTTTGCTCTAGAATTTCTTGCTTGCGTGGAGTTTTTCATCTGCAAAGACATGTAAATACACAGAATTGTAGAATATGGACAACTGAAAATGCACCCACACATCAATCAGTTCCACTTCATTCTGCAAAGGTAACTGTGTGGTGTGGGTTGATAGCATTGTTTATCGTATAGCCATATTTTTTTGGGGAGGTGGGTACTGAGGCTTTTGCTACCTGTACCATCCACCACTTTTATACAAGATGGTACTCCTCCACACATTGGACAGCCAGTGTTACTTCATTCTTGCAAAATACAATCACTTCTGTTACTTTTAAGCTTAATGTTTGAAGGCTGCATCACAGTGTTCTTAGATTTCCTGTTGATTATGCCCAAATGGTGTGCAAGGGGGGAGGGAGGTAGGTGAAAATGATGCTCTAAATAGTCCTGAGTTCAATCAAAATTCCAGCCATTCACATTAAGCCATAACACCTCAGGCTTTACTACCAAATGGCTAAATAGTGTGTAATAATTATCCAGTCAATTGAATGTCACATTATTTGGATTAATTGTAAAATACTATTAACAAAGCATCACAAACACTTGTTGATAAAGCCACTTCCTAATTGATTAGCTATGTAACTACTACTGTTACGTACTGGCACTGAATTTAAAGAAGAGCCACTGAATAATGCAGCTGAACAGCTCTTCCAACATTATTAACAAATGTTGTCATAGCCATTCAAGGGAACATTGCAGCAACTTAATCTCTCTCTGAGAATCAGAGACTGAATTGTATCCTATTTCATTCTTCATTTTTTTTTTTAAATTGAGTCAGAAAACATCTCATAATCTTTACCTTTCTTCTTGCATCTTGCATCATATAAGCATGCTACTTTTCTTGCTCTCTATAATATTAGAATAATAACAAAATTAATTCAGCTGAGATATATTTTATTTTTTGGAAAAAGTGCCAGCATGTACCTCTAACGTCTTGTGAAGCCCCTGTGTATACAGCATCACTTCAGTAACATTGGAGGACTAAATTTTAATCATCTTCCCTCACAATAATACTCATTATGAGGGCTGCAATACACAATGTAACAAACAGAGCATTGCTGACCATTTTGCATCCTATTTCTCTGATATCTTCTCCATCCCTTATGACCCTCATTTTGATTACTCCTTGTTCTTTACCATCCTTGAACATACAAATACCACTGCCCCATCCCCAGCCCCCAGCTTCCACTACTTCAACATCATAGGAGTACAACAAACAGAATTAAATACATCTATCATAGCACACAACGTAAAACAAATACTTCACAAGAAATGCAATGCTCCCAATGCTCATGATTGTATTACCTATCAACAACTAAAAGAATGTCCTCTCTCCTTTCTTGTCCTCTTTGCAATGCTTTATAACACAAGTTAGCATCCTGAACAGTGGAAAACCTACAAAATGCAGCATTCCCTCAAACTACACAAATTACCTGCTCATACCGCCTTTTACCACCCCATTCACATCACCTCAGTACCAGCAGGGTATTCGAATCCACCCTCTTCCAATATATTCATAAACACAACCTCCTTCCTCTTAACCAGATTGGCTTCTGACCCAGCTTCTCTTCTTATGATCAACTCCTGCACCTCACACATCTCCTGTCCCACCAACTCGACACCCAAAAATCAGCAGTTTTTTCTCCCTCGACCTGGAGAAAGCGTGACTGTGTATGGCATTACAGTCTCATTTTCAAATTCTAGATGTATGGCGCTGATAACCCAGTCGTTGAGTGCCCCTGGGCCACAAACACACATAAACTCTATGTTAGTGCACTTCCAGTTACCTATGTCTGCTTTCTTTACGTCCTTCCTGTCTAATCGCCCATAATTGGTCACTATTAACAATGCAAACACTGAACCCTTCCAGCTGCAGGTGTCCCCTGAGGATCTAGCCTTTCTATTCTGATTTATCTCTTCTACAGTGCCAAAAAGCGCAAAACACTTCCACCAGTCCACCTCTTTGCTGATGACACTGCTTTCTTCACCCTCTTCCCTATAATCCATAAATCTCAATGATCCCTCCAAATTCATTTCAGTCACTTTACCTCCTGGTGTAACCAATGGTTCCTCAAGATGAACCATTCTGATACTCAGGCAAGAATTATAGGAGAAACTGTGACTTACAACTCACCGTCTATACAACTGTCCTGCCTGTCCTATTAACTAGCACATTAAAATACCTTGGACTAACACTGAAATGCAATTGAGCATGGAAAACCCCATCTACTAACCATTCAAGAGCAAGCCCACAACAGACTAAAACTACAAGGGCTGTGCAGAAAATAATGCACCACATTTTTTTTCTCAGCCGAAAACAATGCTATCAATGCAAAACGTTACGTATGTATTATTTGACGTCTCCTAAGTGAACACACCAAGTTTCCATCACTTCTGACAGACAGTGTGGCTGCAGGACAGTTTCAAAATGGCATCTGTAGGTGATGTAGTTACAAGCAGCATGCCGTCATTGAATTTATCACTGCAGAGGAAAAAACTGTGAGAAATATTTACAATCATGTGTAAAAAGTCAATGGAGCATCTGCTGTTGACTGAATTACAGTTAGTCACTGGGCACTGAGGGTGAGGTCATCAGAGGGCAGTTTGGCAGAGCTACACTATTTTCAATGGTCGGGAAGACTGTCCACGACCGTCACACTTGACATGTTGCAGCAAGCTGATGTTGTCTTTATTCACAAGGGCAGACACAGCATGACTCAGCAGTTGGCACTGCATCTCTCAGTCAGCAAAGGAAGTGTGGATGCAATTATCCACACTCAGCATGTGTAAGATGGGTTCTGTCATGTCTAACAGTGGATCACAAACTGCACAGAAAAATCATTTGTCTTGATTTGTTGCAACATTTTGAAGCATTCTTGTCACAGACTGTGATAGACGATGAAACCTGGGTTCACCATTTTGAGCCCGAAACAAAACCACATTCGATGAAATGGTGCCATTCCCACTCCCACAGAAGAAAAATTTCAAAGCAGCTGCTTCTGCTGGTAAGGTCATGATCACCGTGTTCTAGGACTGTGAAGCTGTGCATCTCATTGATGTGATACCAAGAGGCAGTACCATTAATTCAGAAGCATATGTCAATAAATCAACAAAACTCAAGATGAACTTCTGGTGACTTTGGTACCACAGCAATCCAGGAGGTGTTTTGCTGCAAAGCGATAATGCTCGGCCCCACACAAGTCTTGAGGACTGCTGAATGCATTGCAAAACAGGATTAGACAGTGTTACCCCTTCCGAGGACAATGAGATGATTCACACGGTGAAGCACTAGCTCTGCCACCAGGACAAGGATTGGTACTGACAGGGCATACACACACCCCTGTTTCACACTGTAGGAAGACTATAGAATGGGATGGAAATTTCATGGAAAAATAGTGTGTATAGATAAAACACCATTCTTTCATGTGTGAAATTCTCATTATTTTCAATAAAGAATTGTTGAAGAAAAAAATGCAGTGCATTACTTTCTTGGCAATCCTCATACTAACTGGCCAAATTGTGGGATTTCACCCTTCCTATATCCTCCACACCAACACAACCTTGATGCAACCTATTCTCTCCTATGTCAATGTTGCATGAATACCCACACCTACAGAATTTTATCAGACCCTCCAAATCCTTGAATACCAAGCACTTGGTCTTATTGTCTACATGCATTTACCCTCCCACACATGGATCCTCTACCATCATTAAATTCCCACCCCTCTTCACCCATATTCAACACCTCTGCATATCCTTCACTATACACAAACTTGATTCCAAGAACCCCGATGTTTGTCATCTGATCACCAGTCTTGGTTTGCTACCAAGCCTTCACAAACACATCTCACCATCCCTACATCTACACACATTCCATATCTTAGCCCAGTGCTGCTTCAATTGACTCCCTCTCCCAGAAAATGAAATCCATTCCAATGTTTATCCACCCTGTCAACTAGAACTCTTCCCCACCTATGCCACTCCACATCAGAGCTTCCCCATACCTCTTCCCTTCCTATTTCTCCCCATCTGTTCCTCTCCTGATACCACAGCCCCACACACCTACAAAACTCATCTTTCCTTTCTGTCTTTCCATTATCTATCCTACCACCTACCTCTGTTTCCAGATATTACCTAATTGTTTACATATTTACATCTGCACTCTTTCTCCTTACACAACACCCAATGCTTGCTCTTCCCATACCATTTTTACCCAATGGTGGTCCTACAGCTATTTTGTGACAATTCAATGGTGGTTTTTAATGAATACCATCATCCTTTTCAATACATTTTGAATGTAATTTTTTTTTTATCTTTGCCTGTCAAAAAGCTTATCTTGTTCTCTACATATACATATAAATTGAAGTCTCTTGTTTACTTCTGTCTGTATGCCTGTTCTAATTTTGAGGTACTGCTACAGCAATTTTGATAGGATTTTTAGTAATAGGTAGACTGATTTTCGAGGAAGGTTTGTGTGTATAATATAAAAATATTTGGTGCGATATGGCTGCAGTGTGGTGAATTGAGGTCAGTTACCACTGTGAAACTGGTGCCATTACTGTCTTGCAGTGAATAGCAGAACTTGCACTGTGAGCTATTTCTGTGCACTCAAGAATGTCCATTTGATATTCACTACTCCCTGCAGTGGCGATGTTTCCCCACTCACTCTGAGACACCTTTGTTATGGTTGTGTGACCTATATTAGTTTTCTGCTCAGGTATTTGTACATTTTGTGTTGCCCTCACATTCTGATGAATCAAGTTAAAGGTATCCAATACAGACATGAACTGGCATCTAATTGTAAGAGTTGGACAATGGCATTGAGCCACACAAAAGTTTATTACCATATTCTATACATCTACAGATGTCTGCTTATTCTAAACATTTTCTAAACTAAAGTTCTCCTTTGTGTTTTTCTCTGAAAATGTGAAGGCTAACCTCAGGAACTACTGTAGGGATTTTTATATGGTCTTCTGTAGTAGAGAGACTGAATTACATGGTATCTTGTAGCTCCCATCATTGCCACAGATGTCAGTCTGAATACTATTTAAATATGGAGGATGTAGCATTTGTGCCATGTATCTCGGTGCACATAGCTGCAATCATTTGAATGAACCCAACACAGTGGATTGGGCCTTGCAGGAGGATGAGTGGTGGGTGGTAACACGTTTGCATTGCTCAAGATAGAGGGCCAGTGTTGAGGCTGGCCATCTGCTCTCACCCATTCACCCTGCGAGTAGACAGGTAGCTGCTCCTTCATAGGACCTGAGTAGGCACAAAGGGGGAGGGGTTTACCAGTTATTGAAGTGTGTTATGGAGACCCTTTGGCAGACAGCCTAATGGACACTGAGTAAATCTGTCGAGGACTTCATCAGTGATGTGGAGAAGGCCTTGCCTGCAGCTATCGAGCATGCAGGTGCAGCCCTCTGAAAATTGTGGCTCACATCGGCACCAACAATGGCTGTTGCTTTGGTTCCAAGGCCATCCCCAGATCATACAGGCAGCTAGTTGAGATGGTGAAAGCTGTTGCTGTCAAGCGTTGGGTGCAGGCACAGCTCACAATTTGCAGCATTGTGTCTAGATTTGATTGAGGTCTTTTGTCTTGAAACTGTGTGGAGGATCTAAAAAAAAATGGCTTTGTCAACTCTGTGATGGGCTTGGCTGATGATTTCTGGACTTACATTATTCGATGGGAGACCGTAGGACTCCCCTTCATAGTAAGAGGTGCACTACACAAGGAAAGCAAATCCTCAGGAAGCAGAGTATTTGTGAAGTGCACACGGGTTTTTATAGCCTACGCGGTAGGTTGAGTTCTCTGATGAACACATAATTTGCAGATAGTGAAAACAGATCGTGTTCAGAGTAAGGACAGTTTGACTGTCAAAATTTTATCAGAAAATTATCAAAGTATTCCAAATAAACCTCCTGAATTCACTGCCCTCCAGGAAACTACTCCTACTCAAATTAGTTTTGGATCTGAAAGCTGTCTGAAACCCAAAGCAGAAACCCCTGAGATATTTAGCAATTCGTGGAACATATGTCGAAAACCAGATGACATGCTGTAGGATACGGTGTATTTACTACAGTTGACAAAAATATTGCCTCTACTATGGTCGAATTTGAGTATGACAGTGAAGTCGTCGTGTAACAGTTCTAGGTGAAATCAAGTTGATTTCTGGATGTTTGTACCAGTCACCCGATTCAGCTCTAATGGATTTGAAGTCAATTTTGACCTCTTACCTACCAGTCGGTGTATCCTAATCGACAGTGTCAGATTAGGAGCTTACAGACTATTAACGCCAAGGTTATCAGATGCGTCAGTACACAGACAGGTGTTAGCGACCATGGCATAAATCAAACAAGGGGTCTAGGAGAGTATATCTGCTAGAAAGAGCATATAGGCAGTCATTAGAATCCCACTTACACAATGAATTGACATTACTAAGTTCCAGTGGGATGAATGTAGAGGAATTATAGGCAAAGTTTACTCGAACTGTAAATCATATTCTGGAGAAGTCTGCGCCGAAAAAGTGGAAGAAGGACAGAAAAGACACACTGTGAATTAACAATGAAATTTGAAATATGTTGAGGAAGCAAAGGCTGTTTCACTCTCAGTTCAAAAGAGAATGTGCAAATTATGGCAGGCGAAAGTTAATAGAAATTTGTGAGTCTGTAAAAAGATCGATGCGCAAAGCTTGGAACTACTATCACCTTCACAACTTCGCAGAAGATCTTGCCAAAAATCCGAAAAATTTCTGGTAACACGTAAAATCACTAAGTGGGTCTATGGCTTCTATCCAGTCACTCGTTGACCAGTCTGGTGTGGCAGGAGGGGGTAGCAAAAGTAAAGCTGAAGTTTTAAATTTCGTATTTAAGAAATCTTTCATGCAGGAGAAGCGTACAAACGTTCCATCATTTGACTATCGCACAGATTCCCATGAGTTGGAAATGAATAAGTCACTAGGTCCTAATGGAATTCCAGTGCTACTTAACAAAGAGTACTCTACAGTATTGACCCTTTAATTAGCTTGCATTTATCATGAATCACTCGCATCAAAGTCCCAAGCGACTGCAAAAAAGTACAGGTGCCTCAAGCATGTAAGAACTATAGGAGAAATGCCCTGTAAAATTGCAAACCAATATCTTTAACATTGGTTTGCTGCAGAATCCTTGAACATATTCTCAGTTCGACTATAAATATCCTTGAGAGGGGAAGATTGTGCCTACAAATCAGCACGGTTTCAGGAAGCATCACCCATGCGAAACTCAGGATGCCCTTTTGTCGCACGGGAGCCTGCAAACAATGGATGAAGGGCAACATTCAGATTCCATACTCCTAGATTTCCATAAAGCATTTGACACGGTGGCACACTGCTGACTGATAATGAAGGTTCAAGCATATGACTTAGGCCACCAGGTATAAGAGCAGCTCGAAGACTTTTTACGTAACAGAACCCAATATGTTGTCCTTCATGGCTAGTGTTCATCAGAGACAAAGGTATCATTAGGAGTGCCCCAGGGACGTGTGATAGGACCGCTTTTATTTTTTATGTACGTAAATGATCTATTGGACAGGATGAGCTGCAGTTTGTGGTTGTTTGCTGATGAAACTGTGGTGTAATAGACATGTTGTTGTTGAGTGACTGTAGGGAGATACAACATAAGTCAGGTAAAATTTCTAGTTGGTGTGATGAGTGGCAGCGAGCTCTAAATGTAGACAAAATGTAAGTTGAGGCAGATGAGTAGGAGAAACAAACCCATAATGTTCAAGTACAGCATTAGTAGTGTCCTGCTTGACACAGTCACAATGATTAAATATCTAGACGCAATGTTGCAAAGCAGTGTGAAATGGAATGTGCATGTTAGAATGATAGCAGGGAGGGTGAATGGTCGACTTTGGTTTACCATGAAAATTTTAGTTAAGTATAGCTCATCTGTAAAGGAGACTGCATATAGGAGACTAATGCAATCCATTTTTGAGTATGGGTACTTTTATGGAAATGCTTCGGGAACTCAAATGGGGATCACTGGAGGGAAGGCAACATTCTTCTCAAGGAGCCCTATTGAGAAAATTTAGAGGACTAGCATTTAAGGCTGACTGCAAGACAATTCTGGCGATTTCAACATAAATTTCGTGTAACGACCATGAAGATAAGGGAAATAAGGGTTCATACATAGGCACATATACGGTCATTTTCCCAATGCTCTATTTGACACATGGGTGGTGGCATATGGAAGTTTGTGTCTGGCCATGAGTTGTGCTAATGGTAAGGCCACTGCTCGCGATAAGCGAGGAATCCAGGTTTGAGTACTGGTCCAGCGCAAATTTTTCTCTGTCATCATCCCATTATACAGCTGATGGCTATCCGTACTCACAACTTCAAATACATTTAATACAGTTCGTAGTGGCTGTAGTCATTGCAGTGCCTCTTCCTATGTACATGAGTACAATTCTGAAAGAACACTGCATTGTACTTCTGAACATACTGTATCTGTATATTCACCCTGTGGCTATCTTCCTACGCTTTTATTTTTGTAACTACTTCACGTACAAGCCTACAGCTTAGGTTTGCAAGTATGTCAGTGCCTTGAAGACTTTTTAAGGAAATGACTAGTAATGATGCAGGGCACCCACCTCCACACACTATGTGGTGGCTTGCAGAGTATCTGTATGTAAATATAGATGGAGAAGTTGTATGCTAGTGATGCTATTAAGTTGCCTACTGCTATGCCACACTTCATGCTACCCGTGCGAACCTGAGGCAGGTTGCTAGTTTCTTTTCTAAATTTAAACAAAGAAAAGAACATCATTTTTCATTTTTTAAAAAAAAAAGAAAAAAAGAGGGAGAGAGAAACAGAACCACGCTGGATGTGCTTTTATTTTAAATGATCACCATTCAGTCAAATCAGAAACTAGACTATTGCTAAAAGTGATATCTCTGATAGAACTGTTTGTAATCTGGCCTCATCTTCATAGTCTGGTTGAGTCATGTACAAAAATTACTGATAAATTATTGGCAATCTCTGTTGACTTAAATTTGTATTTATAGCCACTTTTCCCTGTGGTGGAGCTCTTTAGCTGGTGCCTGATTAGTAACCCACCTCTGTAACAGTAATTCCTTTCTCCAGTAGAGGATTCTCTCCCTGTCATCGTTATGTTGGATGCCAACTGTATTTTGTGAATACAAAAGAAATAGTACTTTTGCAACTCTTCCCGTTATAAAGGGCTCACAAATGGTATTGAACAGCTTGTGTATCTGTGTACATGTGTGCACTTGAACTCAAGGGAAGCACGGAATGAAAGAATAACTGTTCTGAAACTGGAACAAAGTAAGTTTGCAGTGAAAAAAAAGAATAACTGAACTAAAAGCATTATGTTCAAAATCACTTGTTTGTGAAATAAAAAAAATACAGTTTTGCTAAACTTGGTGAATGGTAACATGCTCGGATCATCCTTGGTATGCTGCCGACATGCTGTTAGACGTTGCTACTGAAGCCTGTCCCACTCTTGGATGACTTCCTTCCAGAGGTCATCCTGTGTGTGAGAAGGAGTCTTCCGACTGTACACTGTAAGTTGCAACTCACTGTACGCATGCTGAGTAGGGTTCGTGTCAGCGGATATTGCAGGCTATTCCATTTGATGGATTCCCACCTTCTGGACAAAGGTGTGTTCATGCATTACTGCCTTGGAAGGTCTGGACAATAGGATGGAGGCTACTTTTCCAGTAGTGCACTGCCCTCAAATCAGTGAGAAGAGGCGTCTGACCTCTGTGGACGGTACTGACTCAAAACATGACTGACCCACCTCGCCTGGGCAACTACGTGCCTGACATGCATGCTGGAACCTGGATACTTCCACTCTCCACTGCCATGATTATCAGGAGACAAACAATACAGACCTGGAGTTCCTTTGCCCGCATTATTCCCTCACCATGATCCTGGGGAGGGTGAGGATGATGTGTGCTCTAGTTTGTAATGGACAGACAGAGGCCAAGCTGATCATGTGGAGACAATTGTGTACTGCCTTGTGACGAGGCCCCATTCCCAGATGCCTCCAAAGAGGTTGTGTGCAGTTCTCCAGAATTCTCCTCAGTGCACCTAAGAGCCATAATTTATAGGTAGCAGACATCAGTTAGCACCATTTGATAGCAAAGGACCACTATGAGGCAGATGTTCATTGTTTTCTACTTCATGGGACTTTTCGTATGTTCAAATAACGTTGTTACGTGTACACCAATCTGGCGATCAACTTACCTTCCTGACAGATTTTGCGGTAAAGTGACATTATGTGCACAGTCTGAGCTCCTCAGTTAGACACACAACATACACTACACAACTGCACTGAGAATACACGTTAAATTTGCCCTACAGAACATCGGTGGCTACTCGTAAGCATTGTTCTGTGGGCAAAAGGGTATCAAGAAAAAGGTTTGTAGTCAGAAAAATACAAAGTATGTAATTTATGACCGTAGTGTAAATCATTTTTTGAGCGTTTCGTATTAGGACCTATTATCTCTAGCTGACTATCAGTGTGTTTACTTGAACTTGCCTAAAAGGAAGCAGTTGCTTCCCTGATGCTTGATTTTCATTGAAATTGGCTTCGTATGATAAATATAGGCCTTTGACAAATGCTTGCAAATTGCAAGAAAATTGTATCTCTTTTACATCTTACCTGAACTGGGTATACTCAGGACAAAATGATGGGAGGAATTTTCTTCTAGAAGTCAGAGTAATGCTGCATCCTATTTGATTAAGATGTTTGGGATGTGTGCTTGTTAACATATCTCCAGTGGGGTCAGCACTGCGTATACAGATCGTGTTATCTGAATTCGTACAGCGAATCCGCTTTGCAGTGTTCTGAGAGTCCCATACAGAATGTCAAGCGTCCAGTTACCATATCCAGTGAGTCTCTAGTTCTCGTAATCTCATAGTCACAGCCATTTTGTTTACTGCCTAACCAACACGATGTGGTCCTGCAATGCCACACGACATGTAACAGATACAATGTGAAGATCGCCAGCAATCTCTACACAGGAATATTGCAGAAGGGACCAGAAAGCCACGTGTGTACCAACTGCTGCATTCGTCACAGTATTGTCCTGTAATGGACCGGCCAACGACGGTATGCCCAGATGGTGGCAGCAAACACTGCAATTGCCCTGAAAGTGGCTTATGTTATGGCCATACAACACACGGCGGTAATTTACGGTCGTTAGAGCAAGCATGTAGTACCATAGGTAAGGTTTTGACTACTTTTTGGGTAACAGGTTTATTCTGAGCGAAAAATGTTTCTTTTCCTGGAGTCTCTTCGCTCATCCCCGGATGAGGACGCCCTATGTAGGCCTATACTGTTTTAAAATGATTTCCTTAATACTAGTGGGGCGCTTAAAGCCGTAAAGTTCTTTTCCCTGTTTCTTCTACTTCCCCCTTGCTTCGGCAATGTTTTGTGTTACATTTTACTTAAAAGGTACCAGAATTGCTTCACAATTCTCCTGCACGTTTCAAAGTTTCATCATCGGTATTTTGTTACGATTCTGTCTTCTTTATTTACTATATTTCTAAACAATATCAACACACTTCCGTCCACCTTAGTGAAACTTACCCTTACTATTTTATTCTAATTCTTGGTTTTTCAGCAGCTGTGGCCCTACGTAACTATTAATCAGACTCCGATCAGCGGCAATGCTCATCTTGTATCCTGTCTTCTTGTCCAGGACTTGTGGACGCGGAAGATGATGACAGCATGTTTTACCACGTACTTGTCATCACAGGATGATGCCATCCTAGATGTGTGATGCTTCAGTAAAAGAAAGTGAAGTAAAGGATCAGGTGCCTGGTCTAAAGATCATTCCAGCAGTGATGCTAGAAAGACTACCTGCCAAGCTGCTGCTTTGCATGTAGCTATAAAGTACACTACTGCCCATCGAAATTGCTACATCAAGAAGAAATGCAGATGATAAACAGGTATTCATTGGACAAATATATTATACTAGAACTGCATGTGATTACATTTTCACGCAAATTGGGTGCATAGATCCTGAGAAATCAGTACCCAGAACAACAACCTCTGGCCGTAATAACGGCGTTGGTACGCCTGGGCATTGAGTCAAACAGAGCTTGGATGGCGTGTACGGGTACAGCTGCCCATGCAGCTTCAACACGATACCACAGTTCATCAAGAGTAGTCACTGGCATATAGTGACGAGCCAGTTGCTCGCCCACCATTGAACAGGCGTTTTCAATTGGTGAAAGATCTGGAGAATGTGCTGGCCGGGGCAGCAGTTGAACATTTTCTGTATCCAGAAAGGCCCGCACAGGACCTGCAACATGAGGTCATGCATGATCCTGCTGAAATCTAGGGTTTCGCAGGGATCAAATGAAGCGTAGAGCCACGGGTCGTAAGACATCAGAAATTTAACGTCCACTGTTCAAAGTGCCGTCAATGCGAACAAGAGGTGATCGAGACGTGTAACCAATGGCACCCCATACCATCACGCCGGGTGATACGCCAGTATGGCGATGACGAATACACGCCTCCAATGTGCGTTCACTGCGATGTCGCCAAACACGGATGCGACCATCATGATGCTGTAAACAGAACCTGGATTCAGCCAAAAAGAAAATGACGTTTTGTCATTTGTGCACCCAGGTTCGTCGTTGAGTACACCATCGCAGGCGCTCCTGTCTGTGATGCAGCATCAAGGGTAACCGCAGCCATGGTCTCTGAGCTGATAGTCCATGCTGCTGCAAACGTCGTCGAGCTGTTCGTGCAGATGGTTGTTGTCTTGCAAACGTCCCCATCTGTTGACTCAGGGATCGAGACGTGGTTGCACGATCCGTTACAGCCATGCGGATAAGATGCCTGTCATCTCGACTGCTAGTGATACGCGGCTCTTGGGATCCAGCACGGCGTTCCGTTTTACCCTCCTAAACCCACCGATTCCATATACTGCTGTCATTGGACCTCGACCAACGCGAGCAGCAATGTCACGATACGATGAACCGCAATCGCGATAGACTACAATTCGACCTTTATTAAAGTCGGAAACGTGATGGTACGCATTTCTCCTCCTTACACGAGGCATCACAACAACGTTTCACCAAGCAACGGCGGTCAACTGCTGTTTGTGTATGAGAAATCGGTTGGAAACTTTCCTCATGTCAGCACGTTGTAGGTATCGCCACCGGCGCCAACCCTGTGTGAATGCTCTGAAAAGCTAATCATTTGCATATCACAGCATCTTCTCCCTGTCGGTTAAATTTCGCGTCTGTAGCACGTCATCTTCGTGGTGTAACAATTTTAATGGCCAGTAGTGTATTATGAAAGTTATCAAAAGAAGGCCTGATGCGAACTCAGTGTTACAACATGTAGCTACTTAGCGCTTACATCTTGAGACAAAACAAGTAACGGGTTTTAATTAGAGTTCAGGAGCCCCGTTAGAACATGTTAACAGGTGCTATGCCACTGCATTGTTCTTCCATGAGATTTTAAATGCTATTTAAGAAAAGTACATTGGTCCACTGAAAAAAACTAGAGTTACTTCCATAACTTGTGATGTTACAAAATAGAAGTGATGTTGCTATTCAATGGAAAGTTGGAAATTAAGATTTTAGCTTACTGTTTTATCAATCACAATTGGCGTAAGAATCATGGATTGACCATTGTCATAAAATATTGCATATTGAGATGTGATTAGTTTTTACTTGCAGTTTCGCGTGGCTTGAGGCAGTCACAACTAGCGTGCTGTTGAATAAGAAATTGCGTTATCGTCTTTCTAATTACTTCATGATCGTAGATACGATCATACCCGGTTGTGAAGTTATTGTTATGACAAAACAATTTCCTAAGGGACCAGAAAGTTCTTAAGGGCACAAAAACAACTGTAACATCACACAAAAGAGAAATTCAACATTAAAGCTGATGCAAGAAGACGATAAAACAGTTTTCTTTTTATCAATGTAACACGCACATTGGACTGCTGATCTTGGCGTCTGTAATATTAGCAAAATGCATAATTAAAATGAAAATAATACTGAGGAGATAATAGGAATGAGCACTGCTAAATGATTCAGTATTCCCAGAACAAATATTTATTATAACTAAAACATATATCGTACCTTAAGCTTAATACAACAATGACGGTAGATTTTTATGTCCGTATCATGTCCATTTAGCGCTCTTTTATATAGCCATTGTCCTCTTGAGTCGCTCGTGCTTCGTCACGGTAAATTACAACAGTTCTTCTTCCTACACTTCACTCAAAACTTAGACATAACACGTTTTTATACATTTAGTAAAAATAATTAGATCAGACCGCCACAAATCTGCGTCCGTCTTACTCGAGAAAAACAGTAAAAGTCTTCTTAGCGCTCCAGGCTTCATTTGTTCTCCCGCGAACAAAATAGTGAAGGATCGTATATCTATCCGTATTTTTCTGTTTTTATTGCCGCCCAAAGACGACAAATTACATCACTAGAAAATTCCACCGTCGCTATGCGACGCCTCATTATACATTAATCATTATTTACAAACAAGTATTTGCCTTCTGGCTGAAAGTACTAACTACTCGTATTTGCTGTTTTAATGAAGTCAAAAATAGCGAATATCACATTGCCTCCCATGAGGAGAGAGGGAATGCCGAAGGATTACCTCGATCCTCATGTCCTGATGAGATATTCGTGATTTTTGGTGTGACATTTACATAATGTTACTGGCGTACTATGTACTTAAATTGAAATTACATTTATAAACATATATCAGATATTTATCATTTTTCAAAATAAAGTTTTTCATTCTTTGTTCATCAGTCACTTCATTCCATAATACCAAGACTAACATTTATGTGCATTTTTAAGTTTGGTCCATATTTGCTTATAACAATAAGTGAACGTTCATTTCGCTCTTCAGGGGATAGAACTCAGAAATTACTTTCTCTTGAGCTTAACAACTAATACATGAGTACAGTGAGTGCTTATTTTCACTAAACTAGAGTGGACAATGTTCGAGCATCTGTTGACTCCTTGTGGTTCAATTACAGTTTAATAACGTAGCACTACACTTCGTGATGCTTTCACTTTCTGTGTTAGCTGTCTACGGCGTTCATCATGCAGTACATCTGTCCTTTCCATTGTGGTGCCAGGAATTCAAGTGGTTTCCCGGGTTTTTATTTACAATATGAAACAGAAGAAGTGGAAAATTATTAGTATGACTTACAAGCTACTGGATACATTTTTTAAGGATCGGGACTGGTCTGGAGTTTAGGGTCTTCCTATAGTGCACATTCATTTTCTTTGTCCATCAAGAGACAGGATTATAATTCCTTTTAGCAGTGTTCAGGAGTGCCGGTATTAATGGCTTTAAGGTCTGAGTAATCTAACAATCTACTTCTCACTCATCTTAACTTCAAGAAAATTGCTTAATTTACGTACGACAATGTAGTCACACAAGTGTACAAATGTCTTTCCTCCAGTATGTACGATGGAAGTCATGGCGGTTAGCAGTTTAAAGTTTGGATTGTTTCGTCACCCACACGTCAGCCACTCACAGCGGCTGCACAGTGTTGCGTGAGCTCCAACACTCAGTATCCGTTCGCGCTCAGGCTGTAACAGAGCTGCTGGTCGTAGATTGCTCCTTTTTTTTGTGAACTTCGTATCACACGAGTGCATCGATACAAACACCTCGCGCGCGTTTTCCATCGGAGGAGCCAGACACTGAAGCTGCCTCCATACTTCTCTGTCAACTGCCTCCCATGAGGCTCACAGGTAAGTGACGACGAATGTTTTAGCTGTCGCTGCACTTAGAACAACACTGAACTTTGCGTTGCACCTGTTGTCGTAGCCTTGACTTCTTTTTTACACTTGCAGTACAACACTACCACTAGTATACAGTGAACAGTTATTTTTATTATGCACGTCGCACTTTAGTGTGCATCTTCACACAGCATTCGTGCTTAGTTCCTTCGCCGATGGAGTTCATTTACAAAACAATTAATTTTGCAGGTTTCCTCCATTGGTACAGAAAGACTTATATTCTACTATTTACAAAATATCACTTACGAGCTAATATTTACAATTAATGGTCACTCCTTTTGTTAAGTCCAGTGAACAACTGCTTTATGAATGGACTCTTTATATCTCAAGATTTGCTTTCACTAGTGAACCTAAAAATATTCTTTCAAACTTTCTTTTAAGTGCTCATCTCCTCATTATGAAAACTACAGGTTTCGCAACACTCGTTGCATTTATTCTTTAGTGCACCCAAGATCATTTTCTACTGCCACGCAGCATATCTACTACTTAACGAGTATGCATTTAACGCTGAATCTTTTTTTTTTTTTGCTTGCCAAATTTGTTTTTATATTTGTGGGCAGACTGGATAACAATAGGTCTCCCTCTTCGCTTCATGTACTCAGCAGTCGTTCTCTGTTAAAAAAAAATAGGGTAACGCGTGTCTACTATTTTTTTTGCATGAATAGAATTACCGACAGTTCACTGGGTTTACGCAACCGGTCCATAACAAACATTACCAAAGCTAGCGAAGTTCATCACGCTACGTGTCTCATTTCTCATAAGCACTGCTTTGCTTCGAAGCACACGTGCCTTTTACAAGTCGACCCTTGGTCTGGGTTAATGAACCAGGATCAAAAGGAACGGGCAGAAGGAAAATGGATTTCATAAGAGGAGTGTCTTAGGAGACATTTTTGCAATAAAATCTGCATGTAAATAAAATTATCTTAATAAACATAGGCACATATATATAAACTTCAACCTCCTTCCTTACAGCATGCTTTGCTACTTCTACGTCTTACTCAGGTTATAGTCAATATTAAGTTTAAATATCACTGCATTGCTTGTTCTTTAGATTAGCCTTCAATTAGGGTATTGAATGGTCGCTAGATTACACTACAAATCTTCTGAAGATCTTTACTTGGACTTATTTATGATACAGGGGGCTTGCTGTGTGGTTATTTAGTAACTTGATTCTACTGAAATCAATTCGTCAGCTAACATTCCTCATATACTCTTTACATTGGGCTCAGATCACAGGGAAATAGTTTACTTTCATAGCAATTAATGGCCTCGTGGAGTACTTACGCTACATTATTGATGCTTCATGGTTTGCCTCCATTTGTACTGTATTTCACCTTACTTAGTTTACTACAGCTTTTTGTCTCCTTGCGTGAACACATGCGGGTTACCACTTGTTTTTTCCATTTAACAGCACGCTTTAACTGAACTTTAAGCTATTTCTTCTACTCCTGTCCACTGTCTGGACTGTTTGAACATGTACCCTTTTTTTTAAGCAGGTAATTTGGGCTTTTACTACAGAACTTCAAGTACTTACATTACTAAAAATAAATCTATAAATCTTCTTGTACCTTGAGAGAAGTGCTTATTTACGCATCCTTCTCCATTTCTCACCTTTACATATTTTATTTAGCTCCGGGCAATCACCTCGCAAGCACTTTTTTTCTTATTACTAACTTAAAATTAAATTGAAATTCTTGGTGCAACCTCAATTTCCTGCTTCAGCTTGTTGAAGAAATATCGGTTCATGTCCATCACTATAAACAATTTTTTCATACATAGCATTTAATACTTAAAGTTTACATGTAATAGCCGTTACCATGTAGTCAGTGCGCTGTTCAACACAATACTTATCATTAACAGTTCACACAAGGAAATTTCCAGTAAGCAAGAATTCATTTCCACGACAGTATTTAACCACTACCATTATAAAATTTCTTTAAGTCTTGATGGTGAAATAAGCCTTTTACTCTCCCCGTAGCCGGGTCAGTTAACAAATAACTCCCTATGTGCGGTTTCCTTAAAATAAGGTAAGGACCTTGGTACATATGTTGCCACTTGCGATTTTTCTTACATATTAATGATGGCTTGAAATGAGTCTTAAGTAATACCTTTTCACCTACATGGTAATTTACAACTTTGTTTACTTTTTTATCATAGCCTTTCTTCCTTAATTGAGCATTGGTGGTAATGGAACTTAAAGCTTCTCGAATTTTGACATCTAGATCTACCTCAGGGCTAGGTATCTTGGGAAGAGGATCAACCCACTCATTCTGTTCCTTCTTCCGAGATATCAACTCGTGTGGAGTAAAACCTGTGGAAGTGTGTGGCAAATTATTAACTATCTCCTCAAAAGGTGTCACAAAATCAACCCAACGAGTTTGCTTGTCTGGAATGTACGTCCGAACAAATCTGTTAAACTCCTTGAAGATCCGCTCAGTCAAATTCGACTGAGGCCTAAAACGTGATATTAAGATCTGCTTGACATTGTGATGGGCCAAAAACTCACGCCATTTGCGGCAAGTAAAGTTGGATGCATTATCTGAAAGTATAGATTCGGGGACTCCGAATCGAGGGAAATAGTCATTTTCAAGACAGCGTATAATAGGCGGAGCACAAGATGTCTTCATAACATACATTCGAACGTATTTAGTGAAGTTGTCGAGAACAGCAACGAGGTATTTGACACCTCCCCTACCCATCGGTAGAGGGCCAGCCAGGTCAATGCTAATGAGCTGATTAGGTCTTTCTGCGATGATCGGATTCAATGGAATTAAAGTAGGAATATTCAGAGCTTTCGCCTTTTGGCAGATGACACAGAATTTTAGCAATTTGTGTATCCGACGATGTAGGTTGGGCACATAACAGTAAGTAGCAATCTTCTTTTTACACTTCTCTGGACCACAGTGGCCCCAAGAAATGTGGGTATACCACAAAAGATGTTCGACAAAACTGCTAGGTATACAAACAAGCCAGTTGTCTGATGACACAGAGGTACGATGAAATAATACCTGATTATGAATCTTGAAGAATTTGGACAACTTATGGTTTAGATTTTCTTGAAGAAGTCTGATTACTTTTCCCCACTTAGGATCTGTGGTCTGTAGTGTCTGGATTTGCTTGCACAGTTCCAAGAAATATTTTCTATGAATAGGATCCTGCATAAGAAGAACTTTGTAATTCGACATCTGTTCTACCAACTCACTTGTCTCAGGCAGACCTTCTGGTGAACGAGAAAGTGCGTCTGCAATAATGTTATCCTTGCCCTTTATATACACAATATCAAAATCGTATTCTTGCAGAAATAAACACCACCTGGTCAGACGCGGATGTTGTAATTTACAGGTCAAAAGATACGAAAGTGCTTGATGGTCCGTAAACACTTTTATCTTTCTCCCAAAAATGTAATAATTAAACCTCTTGAAGGACCAAATAACTGCAAGTGCCTCCAGCTCAGTAACTGAATAGGACTTTTCACATTCTGTTAAGACCCTACTCGCAAAACTAATCCCTCTGATCTGCTCTGTTTCGTCTACTAATTCAATCTGAAACAAACAAGATCCAATTCCAACAAACGAAGCGTCTGAGGTGATACAAAATTCTTTGTCCATTTGTGGATGACAGAGAATGTTATTGTTTACAAGACCATCTTTAATTGCCTGAAAAGCTTTCTGACACTCTGGTGTCCAAATCCAATGCGTACTTTTCTTCAGAAGATTGTGCAAAGCGGGATTGTTCATTACTTGACCAGACAGAAATCGTCGAAAGAAAGACGAAAGACCGAGAAATCCTCTTAGTTGCCTCTTAGTTACCGGCGTAGGGAAATTCTTAATCGCAGACAACTTTTCCGGGTCGGGTTTAATCCCTTCAGGTGTAATCACATGACCTAAAAACTTTACCTCACGTTTTCCAAATTTTGACCTTTTCAGATTCGCTGTAACACCATGTTCTTGAAATCTCTGAAACACCTTTCGTAGAATAGCTAAATGATCTTCCCAGTTCTTAGTGGCTATCAACACGTCATCTACATAAACAGTTACCTCATCCAGAAGTTCAGGTCCTAACACAAAATCGAGAGCAGAAATAAATATTCCCGAGCTTACATTTAAACCAAAAGGCATGACCTTAAACTGATATGAGCGGCCGGCAAATATAAAAGCAGTATATTTTCTGGATTCCTTGGCCAATTTCACCTGCCAATAGCTACTTCTTAAATCGAGTGTACTCAAAAATCTAATGCCATGAAATTTTTGCAAGTGCTCCTCAAGTGCTTCAGGCCGAGTCCTTATCGGTACAATTATTTTGTTTATTGATCTGGCGTCCAGTACTAGTCTGACACTACCGTCCTGTTTAAGTACGGACAACAAGGGACTTGAGTACGGCGAATTCGATAACTCGATAACATCCCAACACAGCATTTTCCTAATCTCATGCTTTACAGCTTCTCGTCGGGCGTAGGGTACTGAATAGCTTGCTTTGCAGAACGTTGAGTGGGGAAGCACTTCCATTTTATACTCGAACCCTTTTATTACTCCTGGTTTCTTTGAAAAGATTTTCTTGTAACTTACTAATAAATGGAACAACTCATATTTCTGCTCCCCCCTGAGTTCAGTCGATTCCTTGGCTTTAGCATCGATCTCGTCTGTGTCAGGAAGTAAGTCTTCATACTCATTGTCATTTATGTCATCCCATTTACTCAGGTCATTTGTCTGATCAAAGCACGGTTTGGCGGTCCTCTGTCGTCTCCAAACCTGATGCAATGTCAACACTGCCTTCACTTTACTCCTTAACAAGTTAACAACAACTTGTTGTTGATTTACGATAAAGGTACACATTCCAGATTCAATATCTATCACTGCTTTTGTTTGTCGAAGAAACTCCATCCCCAGGAGACATGGAACTGACAAGTTCTTTACTATTAGAAAGTGGCAAAAAACCAAAACAGATTCTATCTGCAGTTGAAGCTGCGTCTGTAAACTAACTCTCTGTTTCAATGGACCAATCGCTCCCGATATGGAGCAGCCCTGAATCGGCAATGATAAAACTTTTGAAACAGAAGACACCTGTCTGAAGAGACATGATGACATCACATTGATGTTTGCTCCTGTATCAACAATGGCTGTGACAGGAATGTTGGCAATAGAAATCTTAATCGAAGCCTGGACCTGTTCATCATAAATGTCATTAATGTCTTGAGCTTCTAGGTCAGGTGCAAGGTCATCTCGTAAGTCGGTCTCATGGTCGTACCGTATCGCATTAACATACTCAGAATCAGAGTATTCGTTAGTACCCCCACTGGAACCGGCAGCGACCTCTAGGAGGCTGAAAGGTGCTGCCTCTAATTTTCCGCAGGATGTTTAACCTGTTTGTCATTCATGGCCTTAAGTGTTTGTTCCGTTTCATATTGGTGCTGGTTATGTGGTACAAATGCCGGTGTAGAGGGGTAAAATCCACTGGGTGCATTCACTTGTGAATAGAATACTTGAGAAGGCTGATGTCGCCCGATCTTTTGGTTGCCGGCAAAACCATTTCCTTGTGAAGGAAAGTTCGCATTTGGTGCCATTTGAGAATTGTTCCGCGGTCCTCTATCCTGTGAATAGTTGTTCTTATGTTGTGCTGGGTGGCCTCCGCCTTGCCCATGCCACTTGCTATATTTCGACCTATAACTTTGATTGTACACTGGTCCATTTGAAAAATTACCACTAGTTTGTGGAGAATTTCCATGCTGCTCAGGCGCAGAATTAAAGGGTGGGTTTCCGTACTGATGTTGTACCTGGTGGTTGTAAATTGGGTGGTATCTCTGCTGATTACTGTAATTGGTTTTCTGCTTCCGTTTAAAGTTATTGCCGTTTGCGTTTTGATAACCGCTGGCAGGTTGGCAACAGCGGTCGCAGTAGCTCGCTCTCTCCTTGGGCGCATTGTTGTCCGCGTGCGATGCATTCTGCTGGCTGCCAGGGAAGAATTTGCCGCTGCCAACCTTGGAGCGCACATCCTCGCTAATTAAATCTAAGGAATCCAGCACAGAAAGGAATACATCCGTGTCTTCTTCGGACACATTTACTAATTTCTCTCTAATACACACAGGGAGTTTGCTTTTGAGAATCATAATTACGTCCTTGGAAGAAATCGGAGAATCCCAGAATTTAATTTTTGCTAGATACTTCTCAAAGTATCGCCGGAGACTTCCATGCTTCTCATTGAAAATTTCCGCACCATACACCTCCTTCCTTAATCTTTGCTGTACCCCATTACTCCAAAATTTTGCCAAGAACATTTTCTCAAACTCTTCATAATTCCTACACGTGTCTACCATTTCCGTTCCCCATAATGCTGCATCACCAGAAATAAAGCCAGTGACGAACTGAATACGCTGTCTGTCTGTCCAGCTCCTGGGAAATATGCCGGAAAAATTCTTTAGGAACACGATGGGGTGTATTTCTCGCTTCTGCGGATGAAAAACAGGAAAAGTGCGATGCTTAATCACACTTTCCTCTTGCATTAAACTCACAATTGTGGGCGGATCATTTAGTTTCCCTACTCGGGACTCAACAGGACTGTTGTTTTGCATGTAATCAGGCGGTGAACGATAAGGAGTTGACTGACATTCGTCACCGTCTAAATAGTTGTTCCCTATAGTTTGCGTATGCGTGTGCGGATTTTCTACCCAGTTTCTCAGCATTCTGACTTCGTCCACTACTTGCTGCTTCCACTCGGGAAGATCCCGTGTGAGTGTCCTCCGAATCTGTCCCAATTCAGAAACTACTGTGTCTCCCGACTTACCAGGAGCAGCTAAGATTTCATAAGTTACATCCTTGACAGTCTCCCTAAGCTCCTCCCTGACCTTCTTTTCGATAAAAATATCTTTACCCTTTATCCATTCACTGTAGTGTTCCGACAATGCCTCCGCGTGTGCTTTCACGGTGCTCTTAACCTGTTCTTCAATATTGATTGAGTCTATCTGCCTCGACAGATCCTCCACTACACCTTCAACGTCAGATACTGCATTTCTAACTGAGTTTATTTCTTTGGTAGCTGCCTGAATTTTTGTGTTTAATGTTCCAGATACTTCAGCTATTTCACTTTTCACCTGTTTCTGCATTTTCTGAATTTGATCACTGATCTTAGTTTGCACCTCACCCAAATGGGTATTTAATTCAGCCGTAATTTCTTTATGCAGATCTGTTTTGATTGTGCCTAGCTGTGTTTTTAATGATTCGCTTACAGCATCTAATCGGGCGTTAACAGTCTCATTTTGTGTTTTTATAGTCTCATTTTGTGTTTTTACTGATTCGCTTACAGCATCTAATCGGGCGTTAAGTCTCATTTTGTGTTTTTACTGATTCGCTTACAGCATCTAATCGGGCGTTAACAGTCTCATTTTGTGTTTTTATAGTCTCATTTACTGCGTCAAACTGTTGTTTCAGCATTTCCATTAACGCACCGAGGTCATTTGTAGCTGCAGCGGGAAGGATTTGGACTTTAGGGTCACTTTCCCCTGTTACAGACATGGTTAGTTCAGTTTCCACACGGGAACCTACCGTTCGCGATCGTAAAGGGTATGGAATACTATTAACGTCTTCACTCCCGTCTCCTGTTGTCACCTGTCTCTGTTTACTATCTGCCATTTTCGTCAGTAAATCAGGTGCTACGCAAGGCTTTCGTCGTTTGTCAGTGACGTGGTGAGTCCGCTAAGAGCACCACTCTCGCGTGAGCAACAAATGAAATTCTATCTGGCAAGAAGACAAGATGGAACCTAACCGTTTCAGACAAATGAATGAAGATGCTCTTCACTGCAAATTGCGCACACTATCCACCATGTTGAAAATGCAATACAGCTATACTAACAATGGGGAGAAATAATTTCTATTATCAGACTACGAATAATTTTACTTTGAAAGATAAAATAAAGCAGATTTTCTATAGCGGGAAGGAGATAGAAAGGATGTGGATCGACTTGGAAAAGCAACGTTGCTACTGAAGCACTACACTGCGTATGCAAAATTCTGACTTACTTTTTGATGGCTTGAATACCGCTATGTTGTCTCAGCAAATTCACGTCTCTTTTCTTTTCTTTTCTCTCGGTAATTAAACTGCATTATTGACCGTTATTCTCACAGAGATACGATGTGTACATGAAACGACAGAACATTTATTAACACAAGCACATAGAAAATTTTCCAAGAATTTGATCTAATTTTTGGTCAGGTCCCTGTTCGGGCGCCAAGTGTGATGTTACAAAATAGAAGTGATGTTGCTATTCAATGGAAAGTTGGAAATTAAGATTTTAGCTTACTGTTTTATCAATCACAATTGGCGTAAGAATCATGGATTGACCATTGTCATAAAATATTGCATATTGAGATGTGATTAGTTTTTACTTGCAGTTTCGCGTGGCTTGAGGCAGTCACAACTAGCGTGCTGTTGAATAAGAAATTGCGTTATCGTCTTTCTAATTACTTCATGATCGTAGATACGATCATACCCGGTTGTGAAGTTATTGTTATGACAAAACAATTTCCTAAGGGACCAGAAAGTTCTTAAGGGCACAAAAACAACTGTAACATCACACAAAAGAGAAATTCAACATTAAAGCTGATGCAAGAAGACGATAAAACAGTTTTCTTTTTATCAATGTAACACGCACATTGGACTGCTGATCTTGGCGTCTGTAATATTAGCAAAATGCATAATTAAAATGAAAATAATACTGAGGAGATAATAGGAATGAGCACTGCTAAATGATTCAGTATTCCCAGAACAAATATTTATTATAACTAAAACATATATCGTACCTTAAGCTTAATACAACAATGACGGTAGATTTTTATGTCCGTATCATGTCCATTTAGCGCTCTTTTATATAGCCATTGTCCTCTTGAGTCGCTCGTGCTTCGTCACGGTAAATTACAACAGTTCTTCTTCCTACACTTCACTCAAAACTTAGACATAACACGTTTTTATACATTTAGTAAAAATAATTAGATCAGACCGCCACAAATCTGCGTCCGTCTTACTCGAGAAAAACAGTAAAAGTCTTCTTAGCGCTCCAGGCTTCATTTGTTCTCCCGCGAACAAAATAGTGAAGGATCGTATATCTATCCGTATTTTTCTGTTTTTATTGCCGCCCAAAGACGACAAATTACATCACTAGAAAATTCCACCGTCGCTATGCGACGCCTCATTATACATTAATCATTATTTACAAACAAGTATTTGCCTTCTGGCTGAAAGTACTAACTACTCGTATTTGCTGTTTTAATGAAGTCAAAAATAGCGAATATCACAAACTCGATAAATAAAAAAGTTTTGAATATTAGTTATGTGACAAAATTTGTTCCTCTTGTGATTCTATTATTTGCAAAAATCTTCATCATTATGATATCCTGAAGAGTCTATGAGCTGCCAAGGACGTTACATGCCGTTTATTCATGTTGCCTATGGAAAGAACGGGGCGAATTGCGCTACCCTCCCATAGTCATTCAAACTATTATGTTGAGGACTGAGGTAGCTATCTGTCTGCCTTCATTGTTAATACAATTTCCATCTTCTCCTTTTTTCTTTTGCTGATGCCTTGTCCCGCGGTTGTGCAGAGTCAGCATGGTTAGGAACGGATTCGGTAAGGTTAGTTTTAAGGGGTGGCTGGATGCCCTTCCTGCCGCGACTCCGTAGCTCCCCCGGGACGGAATTAGTGTATCCCAGCTGTCTGCGACTAGTGTAATCCATGGAATAGGGCGAACGTGTTCAGATGTCTGCGAGTCGTGTAACTGAGGCGGGACGTGGGGACCAGCCTGGTAGTCACCTAGCGGGATGTAGAAAACTGCCTAAAAGCACATCCAGGCTGGCCCGCATACTGGCCCTCGTCGTTAACCCGCCGCGCCGATTCAATCCGGGGTCGAAGTGCCTACCCGAGTCCAGGAAGCAGGCAGTTAGCGCTCTCGGCAAACCTGGTGAGTCTGTTAATACAATTTACATACGTTAGCTAAATTCCATACACAGCTATGTAAGACCTAAAATGAACCAAATAGAAAGTCTTCAGACTGCGTTTTTACTGCAGTTCGATGTCGGCAGACCACGACGTTATGCCTGACATGAACTGCCACAGGGGTTGTTTCCATGATGGCAGTCCTAGTGTCCCTATTAATTTTCAAATGTAGAATGTTCCTTTTGAAACCGACCTTCAAGCGTCAACTGGGAAAGTTGGACATGAGTGAACTGCGCCACAATGGAAGAGAAGCACTCTGCCACAGAGGGTGTCTGTGTTACAAACATGTTGCTGCTGCAAACATTTCCGGATGGAATACTCAAGCAGGATCTGGCTTTAATACAGTGCATTCTCAAGGAACGATTCGTAATATCGATCATCGTTGTGACGTGTACCAATGTTTGATACTACAAGAACAACAACAGAGTGCCCAGAAAGACCACAAAGAGTCGTTTATTCAAAAGGTCTTCGTGAACAGAGCCTGTAGCTACGGCGCAGAGCGCCCCCGTGTGTTCCCGACAGCTGCGCGGCCCCCCTGGTGCGGACGCAGGCGCGACACACGCGGCTGGGCCTCCGCCTCTCGCGCCGCAACTCCTCGCTGCTGCCGGAGGCGGACGAGGAGCTGCTGGGGGCGGCAGTGGGCCGGCCGCGATGACGCACGCGCAGCTTCCTCCTGCGGCAGCGCCGACTCGGCCTCCACCTGCGGCGCGGAGCCTCCCCGCTGCTGGAGGAGGAGCTGCTGGGGGCAGGAGAGGGCCAGCCACGACGACGCTGACGTCGCTTCCCCTCCCGCTGCGGCGCCTCCAAAGAGTTGGAGGCTGGGGGCGTGGTGGCGAGGGGTGCGCCCGCCGTAGCCTGCAAGACAACGTCAACACTCATGACGCCTGATAAGGCTAAGTTTTTGGCGTAAATGTGTGGCCAAAATGTAAGATTCACTGGTGCTGACATGTTCTGTACTCAAGCTAATATGTTTGACCACAGCTTGCCTCTTCCCATAACACAATCTTTCGACAGTTTTTATAACCATGACCCCGTGTGTGTCTCTGTACATCTAACTCTTCAACCGCTTGCACTGAATCGGGATACACTGCTGTATTACAAAGTGTCTCTGTCTATCGAAACTCTCCTTCCTCGCAGTAACATTCTGAAGCACAAATAGCTATAGTCCCAGACAACTGTGTCTCTAGCCCAATAAAGATTACTAGCTGTTGCATCAAGAAATGTATATACCCAACCGCCTCACAAACAAGAAAAGGTCTCAAAAGTAACTATCCGCAATGGCAGGTCAGGTAACGTTTTTGGTTAAGTATGGGGCTAGAGACTGAAGAAATGAATTCCTACACCACTGTCATTTTCTGTGGACGATAGCTAAGAAGTGCGCATCTACCTAGAATATGCAACCTTCAGTTAAGACTAAAGTCTACAGAGTGTGTAGTACTCACCCTTATTGATTCCAGCAGCTGCTCCTCCATTATCCTGCAGTACATGCCAAAGCATTCATCTATAAACTGCTGTCGTTCCTGCGGACAAAAGACTTTATCAGCTACATAGTAAATAACATCTAACTTTGCTTCTGGATTTAACATTAACAGATTTTATGGCACTCTTATCTGCTATGGATGAATTGTAAGTAGTACACATGCAGTTAGAAACTTTGGCGATCAATTATGAGAGAAGTCTAGAGACTTAGTGGTACTCACCTCTGCGGAACTTAGAGACAGTTCGTCAGCCAGTCTGCTATATGCGGCATAGAACTCTTGCACGAACTCCTCCCACTCCTGTGGACAAAAGGGATTATTAGCTTCATAGTAGCTAACCTCACCTCTGTTAATAGACACAGCATGAGAAAATTTTTGTGGAATTGTAAAAGTTATATGCCTTTTCAAAACTGAACTATATCACTCTTAAGAATACGTGTTTGCACTTTCTTCTCAATTTTTATTGAGACTTCTCAGGTCAATAGAGCGTTGACTATTCGTCATGGACTGAGACCCCTGTTCTGTTTCACGTCTGCCAACTTCCGCTCGCCACCAGAGTCAAATACATTAGGGACGTTTCAACCCGTCTAAAGCTGCCCAAGTCGAGATTTGGTGAACCGGTCGTCAAGTGGAAACGTGAAGGATTATCCACAGGTAAACCAGCACCAGGCAGACTTCGTGTACTGAGTGATGGGGCTGTCGGGTTCTGTGGAAGGTGGTTGTAAATAATCGGCTGAAATCAGCAGAAGGAATCACTCGTGCACTCCAGACTACTATCAGTGGCCCAGCCAACACAGTGGCTGTGCGGACTGAGTTTAGAAGCAATGGGATACAATGGTTAACAGCTCCTCATAACCGTCACATTTCTGCAGTCAGTGTTAAGTGACGGTTGATGTGGTGTAAAGATCAGTCGGTGGGTCACGCTATACCCTGTAGCGATCTGATGGAAGGGTTTCAATTTGGCGAATCCCTGCAACATGGGGCCAAATCTAGAAAACCTGGACTATAGAGCAATGGAAGAGATTTATTTTGTTGGATGAAATTTGTTTCACATTGATTCCAACTCCTAGCACAGCATATGTCCCAAGAGTGAAACATGGCGGAGGTTTGGTGGTGATTTGGATACCCATATCGTGATATGCCATGGGCACTATGGTTACTCTCCAGTCTCTTATTACGGCCAAGGATTATGTGACCATTTTCGCTGATCAGTCCGTGGTAGAATGTTTTTCCCCAATGGTGATGCTGTGTTCCAAAAAGACAAGGCCCCTGTACACACAGCCCACAGCGCTCAGGACTGTTTTTGTGGATGAACCGTCACATCTTCACTGCCCACCACAGTCACCAGATCTCCATATTACTGACGCTTTGTGGGCTTCTTTGGAGAAAAGTTCCCATGATCGCTATCCACTTGCATAATTGTTACCTGAAGTTGCCACTATTTTGCTGGAAAAACTGTATAAGTTTCCCTTGAAACCATACAGGAGTTGCATTTATCCATTCCGAGACGACTGGGAACTGTTTTGAATGCGAAAGGGTTTCCTACGTCGTACTAGGCATGGCAGTGTGGCGTGTTTTCGGTGCCTCCACACATTGGCAAAACTTCTGTACAGTCTGGCTGCCCCCAAACACTGCCAACATTCTAGAGCGGCGTACAACGGCGACCCTCACCTGCTGCATGACCGCCTCTGGGTCTGGAGGGGCGCCCTCCGCCTCCAGCTGGACGCTCTTCTTCTCCTCCTCCTCCAGCCCAACGTTGTCCTTCTCTTCCTCCTCCTCAGTGCTGCCGCAGCAGCACAACCACCGGCGGACCCTCCGCCACATCTGTGCAGATGAGAAATACATTAGGTCCGAAAGAGCAGACACCACACATTTATATAAACAGAACAACACTACAGCATTGTTGGCCTCAACGTGTGTGTGGCGGTAACTTTGTTTTGCGTTACTAGAAGCTTTATCTGCCTGTGAAGAGCACTCACGAGGAGCGGGCTAGTAGCAGGTATTGATTTCGTTCTTCACACTAGACTAACATATTTGTTCAACTGGTCCCTCAGAAGTGTCCCACTGGGGTAAAATTTCCAGCTCTAGGAACCATATTTTACGTTGGAAATTTACATCTCGGTTGAGTAAAGATGCAGTCGCTGCTCATAACATCACGAAATGGAGTAAGGCAGGAACAACAGACGCACATACAGCAATTGTGGGTAACTGAGCCAACTGAATCGTCTTATGTCACATTTTCTGTTGTTAAAAATATGGAGGGATCACCTCTGCCCTGCGCACCAGAACACACATTTCCGTTTTCTCATTATTATTAAATTAACATTCAGAATCTGCTGATAATAAGATTTTTAGAACTGTTTATACTGGGCATTCATTAAGAAACCTTATAAACCTGAGACACAAACATACAAACTAATGGGCGCAGGATAGAATAATTTAAGACCAAGTTAAAAGTGGTGGAATGCGACGAGGTCTTTATATAAAGAGATGCTAATCTCATATTCAAGTGATAACATTGAATATGTGTCAATATTTCAAGATAGCTTTTCTAAAAATTACTCTGGAAAACGTATTAAAAATAAGAAAGCCACAGATAGCTTAGCGAATTAAATTATCATGTAAGAGGAAGAAGGAAATTTAAATCAAGGCCAGAATAAGTCAAGATCTGACATTACTTGCATACTAAAAAAATACTGTAGTACTTCAAGGAAAGACATTAAAATGTCGAGAAGTATGCATTTTCTGACAGAAATAAATAATGCGGATTATAAGATTAATAAAACTATATGAGATACTGTCGTATGTCAGAAAGGTCAGCCAGCCAATGTACAAGATACAACAACATTTAAACGTAATAGCAATGTTGCAACTGATAATTCACGAGCTGAAAATAATTTTAACAATAACTTTCTAAATGCACCAGCAAAAATGGGATTAATGGTTCAGTTGAAGAAGCAAGGAAATATATTAAAAATGTCATTCCACAAAACTTTAAGCAACTGAAATAGCATTAACATCCATTACTCCGAATTTTACATCTTAGTCGAGCTAATTTGCTGTAGGTGATGCATGACATCATGAAGTGGAGTGAGGTAGGAATGACAGATGCTACTACACTGAGAAATCTAAGTAATGGGATAAAGGCTGTTCTGGTCCAATTTTGATATCAAATTGATATCAAATTAAATTTATTAATTAATTTATTGATCAAGTAACGAACCCTACCCTCTGATGACATCATGAGTACTCTCCCTGACATCACATGAGTCACCATCAGAGAACTCCCAGCCATTCCCCTATCCCTCACCTCCCATAACGCAATCCAAGGCACCAGTTTAGGAGAAATGTCACGAAATTAAAATTTATTAGTAGGAATATCAAATATTGTATGTTCACTTTGGGATCCAGAGATCAGCTGAGTTAGTTCACAGCATTATCACCAGAGGGCTGTTGGTCGTCCTCCACTCCCATCTCCACGCCCATCTCCCCTCCACCTCCTTCCCTTTCCTCCCCATTTGGAAATTATTGGGAAAAGGTCTCAGTTTGTTCTGGGCTGCTGGCTAGGATGGATGTAAGTCTTTATTATGTAAGTAGTGAAGTACATTGTTTATTTAAACAATTAGAGTAGCTACTGATCGGTCACTAGACGGTAACTCCATCCAGTTTCACCAATAACTGCTACGTATGAAGTCGGTATTTTCGCTGTTAGTCTAGCACTGGAGAGTTGTTCCAGCCAGTCTAGCCAATAGACTTTATGGGAAGGATAGATGGTAATAATAACAGGACAGCGAAGTACCACTGGAGTACAGGGGGCTAGCCTCCTGCTGATCTGCATGTGAGTAGCTGATGTTGGAAGAAACGTAAGAATGGGTAATAATAATATTAGAACAGCGACCCACTGTCCCACTGCGCCTGCAACAGCCTGCCCTATATTTAGAACTCCTCTAGCCACATCATTTGGGAACAACAATATTCTTTATGATTGTAGTACCCATTATCTTACCTGAACACGTTGTCTCAGGACAAAAAAGAAAACTGTCCAGTCACCTCCTGTCTAGTCCAGTGTATTGCGTACCTGAAGAGCCAGTCAGCTGAGAAGTCGCCAGAGGCCAGGCTTAGCCTCTGCTTCCATTTGCCCAACCACTCCCACCGCCAGCCACGGCTAAATGCGGTCCAACTCGGACTAACTACAGTCCAGTCTCTGACATAGACACCACAGTTTAAAAAATCTAGTACTGGGATATTCTTTTGTTAATACACCCAGAATTTATAATGCAAAATGTACATTTTCCCGTTTCATACGAGTTATTTTTGAAGATAGAAGAAATAGACCATACACGCGTTTTCACATTGCTAAAGTAATCTTACTAGCTGTGAAAATCCTGTACAACACTATGCAAAGGCTAAACTTGATCTAAGTAAATGATCATGAGGTAGAAAAATATCTTTTATTATTTATTATCTGTTACGTTCTGTATCATAGGACTAGAATATTAAACTCATTTTTGGCTCCTGAAGGAACGCTAAGAGGATGTTCTACCTCTGTCACAGGATGTCTCCTCACTTTCGAACTCTCTCTTTAAGTAAAGTAAAAAAAAGTCTCATCACATACAAAGTCTCTCAAGGCAATAGCACAGAGAAGTTTCAAATATCACGATTATACTACATATCACTTTATAAATTCGGTAATGTGCTGATTTTATTACGATTATCATCCCTCCTTGAGTAGGTGGGGTACTGAAATTCCGTTAAAAGGTCTTCCTGCAATGAAAAAGCCTGATTAACGCTACAACTCTCGCATCATATATATGATATTCTCGCCCTCGCTTCCACCTGACCGGCAACACGTCATTGATATCAAATTGATACACTAATTAATTAATTTGAGCATGGGAATCCCTTTGCACGGTGAATAATTTTTTCCTGCAGTCGCCAGGTAACTGTTACTGATGCTTCCATGACGTCTCTGAAGGCTCTCACAGGCTAGTCACTTCCTCCAATACCCAGATGGATGGTAACCATCATCAAATAGCTGAAGACATTCAACGGTAATTGCATTCTATCTTTCGGTTGTCTTGTCATGCTGTTGGGGGTAAGTCACTTAGAATCCACATTGTAATGTTTCTATCTTTACAGCCATCACATTCAGCTACATGAAACTCGTCATAGAGAGGTTGAGAAAGCAGTAGTGTGAAGATGACGTAATGTGGTGTGAGGTTCCGATGACAGATAGTTTGTTCAATACAGGAATCATGAGAAAGCTTAAATTGTGGTCCTCCTCTATGATTGGCAACTGCATTCGGAAGTTGCGCACCAGAATGACGGAAATCCAAACAGTGAATTTACTTACATTTCGTATAAAAGCATTTCTCGATGGCAGGCTATCATTTCAGCATTTCAAAGGTGATAATAAAAGAGTGAAGTGGTTTGGATGTAATATCAGAGCTGGTTCGTCCATCTCGGACGACAGATATGTCGTATACCTTGGTCGGTATCGATTAAGAATTAGCAATCTCTGGTTGTTTGAACATGTGACTGAAAACAATTTGATGGTAACTTCGAAAATAGGCTATTCACTGTATTATTTATTTTTTATGAACATGTGAAGAATTTAAATAATTTGAGTTTCAATAATTGTGCAGTTTCTCACATTCTGTTAATAACAGAGTGAGTGGCATAAACAAACCAACTGAAAATTTTATTATTCGTGCAATATCAGTTCCTAGCTAAGAGTTTATTAGAGCTTCAAGGTAACATATCCACGACGTATGTGCTGTTTTCTGCACAGGGGACCACCACTATAGAAAACTGCAGTTTTGTGAACAGCAATTAGAACTTATGCATTCCACTCGGGGCAGTGGAAGCAAATAGGCTCTTAGCGTGTACTGCAATCTTAGTACAAATGGGACGAGTGACACGTCATCTGCGTCAACATAGAGGAGGTATGAACGAGAGAAATTTATGAGGGAAGGGGTTAATTACATGCATGTATATGCCATTCTGCCTCACTCACTCTTTCAACTTGTAACCTGTACTACTCCCGAACTAATGCTGCTGAGATCTCTCAGTCTTTAGCAGCAGCAGGTTGTTTCACTCTCTTCTCCATCCCTGAAATGCCTCTACCACTGGGTGATATGTAAATAGCTGTCATGTGCTGCGAACCGCCAGATATGCATAAGGGCTGTACCGCTCCTGGCCGACAACCCACTGCTCACCATAGTGGACAGCTGTTACTGATTCCAGACAAACAGCGCTTCAATGTGGCATTCTTATTGACTCCCGCCAAATTAGGATGATTCGAGAAATCGAATGAGAATCCCTGAAGGAAAGCTGATGATCGTTTCGAGGAAATCAGTTAAGAACAGACATTTGGAGATGGCTACTGCGAAGATTCATTTTGCATAAGGACCACGAAGAGAAGATAAGAGAAGTTAGTGCTCATAGTGAGACATATAGGATGTCGTTTTCCCTCCCTGTATTTGCGAGTGTAATAGGAAAGGGAATGGCTAGTAGTGGTACAGTATACCCTTCACCACACACCATCCAGTAGCTTGTGGAGTAAACATACTTGTATAGAAATCAGTCTCTCCATTTATAGGCACACGAGGCTCACAGAAGAATGTTGAGTCTTATTTATTCAGAAAACAAGAGACAGAACTTCTGCTGCTGATTTTCTCTCTGCAGAAACCTTTATATTAGCGCCTGATTTTCTCATTGGAATAACGTTGTGGGAGGAATGCGAGAGGTTGTAATATGTTTTCCAAAAATAGTTAAAAGAAACGGTATAGTGCTCACATCTCAACTCTCCTTTCGTCGCAGTATCACTTATCTTCCGTATTCTCAAGAATCTTCCACACTTCGGTCCAGACGATTTCGACGACTAAGAGAAGTCCCCAACTATTTTACAGACCCCTGCCAATTCCGTAGAAATCCCATCACGTTCCGACAGCATTGTTCCATTAGTTATAAGGCTGATAGGTAGAGTGTTATCACAAAGAATGGAGTAGCACATTAACATACAAGAGAAAACCAGCAACCATGCAGAGTTCACGTGGACTGCAGAAAGACATTCACAAGCATAACGCCTGCAGGTCATCGATATTCAATAACGGTCTATAAATATCACTCTGTGCATGCCCTAATCTCCTTTATCATGCTCCTAAGATTACCACGCCAGAAATACGGCAGCGTAATATGATGCCCAAGCCTTCATAGACAGCACAGCGTCTCTCTCTCTCTCTCTCTCTCTCTCTCTCTCTCTCTCTCTCTCTCTCTCTCACTCCGTAATATCCAATGGAGTAAAACTACGAACTACAAAAACTTCACTAACGTTACCTGGTGGAGAACTAAATAAGTTTTTCCACATCTCTCTCCTCGAATATATCGGAAAACAAATACTGTCTGCATGTTGACATCGAGCATATGTGGCGATTCCATTAAATATATAGCTATCGGACCACTGGAGCAGGTGTCCCATGATAGAAGTTGTTTACACAGACAAGTATAAAGTTTCGTCACCCATACTTTACGAAGACCATATCCCAGAGACTATCAATGGCAAGGGAGGGTTCTCGTGTCCTTGTTGCATATGCAGTTTGACACATTGTTTTTTCTGCTGTAACACATTCAGGTAGTGTATGACTACTGTTTTGTACACTGTCATACTTTCTTTTTCCACCACGATGTCAATGTTAGTGTCAGGCGCTAAACCAACAATAACATGATTCGATTGATAGATTCTCTCAAAAACCTGAACATTACACTGCGCAAACTATGATGGTTGAAATAACAGACAGAGGCAGTGTTTGTTATTGACTAACATGTAGAAGAATTTATAACACTTGGAATGTGGAAGAGTTTGCAGCGTTGTTGGGTGTTTTCACACGGCTGCCTGAAGGTGCTGACCTCTGTTTTTAATCCCATCTTTCACAGTGACATAGTACTAGATGTCTAGGTGCTCTGTTTTGTAGGGACAAAGAGCATTGATTCCTTATGTTGCAGGCATCTACGCAATCGCTGTTTAGGTGTTGACCAGCCCTGGTAGATGTTGCTCCCTCTAAGACTCCCTCCAACTCAAACAAGTGGTGCCAGTCACACATTATGTGGTAATCAACAGTGTATCAGTGGACGGACTGGATGGATTATATACCATCGATATGGGGAAATGTACTGTAATACGCACCACAGTTGATTGTGCTGGTGCACCACAAATAAATACAGGCATGGATTTGTGAATTTGAGTAAATCTCGTGCTGCTATTGCTGGAAGGCAGTAGTAAAGGGACCGATTGGCACACCCGATGTTGATATTTTACATATGATTCTGCAAGGGAGGTTTACAACATCACTTGCAGGCTAGAAGTATTGGCTAGGCGGGCACTGTATGCGTATGTAAAGTAATCAGGGCAGCATGGAGCACCAACGTGTTTGAAGTACCCATACGTTCCAGTTGTAATAGCACCTACTGACCTGGGTGTAGGATCTGAAGTGGACTGAGGAAGGTTGACTTCTAATTATCAAAGAGCACTCCACTTGTCCCCTCCAGAGGAACTACGAGAGAGGCATAGAGAAAAGACATATAAACGACATATAAACAAGTGAGCCCAGAGGCTCCAAGAGGCCAGTCGTGTCGCCATTTTGTTCATGTCAAAAACTGGTGGGCGCCCGCTGTAGTAAAAAGCCACGCGTCGTAGGGCTGTGGCCGATGCGACGAGTGAGGTGGACCTCGTCCCGTCGATGTGGCTGGAAGGAAGTACGCCACGGACGAGTTGTGGGCTTGACGACAGAGAGCTTGCTGTCGGTCACTTCTAGCCACTCATGTTCCCAGCGACACAGGACTTTATACATCAGCAGCGAGGTGAGGGCATGCAGGGAGGCAGCTGGTGGTGGATATTGGCAGCCTACTGGACTGCTGAAGCTACCCCCAACCTCCACGTCACGGACGCATCACTGCTGTATCAGGGTGTGTTGCACCTTGGAGCTACACTGGCGTGAGGAGCGAGAGAACTGCTGGCCTTCGCTCTCTGGGTGATACTGTCCATCAGCCTGCAAGCTGCCATCTGCAAGGGGCGGGGCCAGGGCAAGAACTCGCGGCCTTCCAGGTGCAGAGCTGTTTGCAGGCACTGAACGAGATGCCCTGGGCAGATGGCTGGACCTGCTAAGGCTCACTACGACATCAGTGGTCAGCTGCTTCCATTCAGCCTCTACTTGGTGATCATAAGTTGCGCTTGAGGAAGCAGTCAGCCTGGTCAGGGTCAAGGGCACAGTTAATGTATGCGGCAGCCACTTAGCTGTGGAGCAAGTAGGATCGCTGCACCCGAAAGGCTGGGCAATGGACCCCTGTAGTTGCAGAGCAACAATGGCTGTGTACCTTCAATGTAATAAAGTCAAAGACACAGACACACTTGCCTGTGTTTCTCTGCACAGTTTGGCGTGGGTCATCCCTCTTTCCAAACCATACCTCTTGGTCGTTCTGACAGATTATAGCCCCTGTAGTCAGGGGGGGGGGGTTTGTAACAATTTAGTATGAGGAAGTCATCGTTTCACTTTCCAGTACAATATGTTACTGTGGTTAGTATCCGTCCACATCCAGCACTATGTTTTGGTGAGAGAGTTGGTTTTGCTGAGTGGTGAGTGAGGCTGTGGCACTTAACGTAGGTACCAGTGTGGCACAATGTGGTGTGGTGAGTCTAAGTTTTGCATATATTGTTGTTGTTGTGGTCTTCAGTCCTGAGACTGGTTTGATGCAGCTCTCCATGCTACTCTATCCTGTGCAAGCTTTTTCATCTCCCAGTACCTACTGCAACCTACATCCTTCTGAATCTGCTTAGTGTATTCATCTCTTGGTCTCCCTCTACGATTTTTACGCTCCACGCTGCCCTCCAATACTAAATTGGTGATCCCTTGATGCCTCAGAACATGTCCTACCAACCGATCCCTTCTTCTGGTCAAGTTGTGCCACAAACTTCTCTTCTCCCCAATCCTATTCAATACTTCCTCATTAGTTATGTGATCTACCCATCTAATCTTCAGCATTCTTCTGTAGCACCACATTTCGAAAGCTTCTATTTTCTTCTTGTCCAAACTATTTATCGTCCATGTTTCACTTCCATACATGGCTACACTCCATACGAATACTTTCAGAAATGACTTCCTGACACTTCAATCAATAGTGGATGTTAACAAATTCCTCTTCTTCAGAAACGCTTTCCTTGCCATTGCCAGCCTACATTTTATATCCTCTCTACTTCGACCATCATCAGTTATTTTGCTCCCCAAGTAGCAAAACTCCTTTACTACTTTAAGTGCCTGATTTCCTAATCTAATTCCCTCAGCATCACCCGACTTAATTAGACTACATTCCATTATCTTTGTTTTGCTTTTGTTGATGTTCATCTTATATCCTCCTTTCAAGACACTGTCCATTCCATTCAACTGCTCTTCCAAGTCTTTTGCTGTCTCTGACAGAATTACAATGTCATCGGCGAACCTCAAAGTTTTTATTTCTTCTCCATGAATTTTAATACCTACTCCGAATTTTTCTTTTGTTTCCTTTACTGCTTGCTCAATATACACATTGAACAACATGGGGGATGGCTACAACCCTGTCTCATTCCTTTCCCAACCACTGCTTCCCTTTCATGTCCCTCGACTCTTATAACTGCCATCTGGTTTCTGTACAAATTGTAAATAGCCTTTCGCTCCCTGTATTTTACCCCTGCCACCTTTAGAATTTGAAAGAGAGTATTCCAGTCAACATTGTCAAAAGCTTTCTCTAAGTCTACAAATGCCAGAAACGTAGGTTTGCCTTTCCTTAATCTTTCTTCTAAGATAAGTCGTAAGGTCAGTATTGCCTCACGTGTTCCAGTGTTTCTACGGAATCCAAACTGATCTTCCCCGAGGTTGGCTTCTACTAGTTTTTCCATTCGTCTGTAAAGAATTCGTGTTAGTATTTTGCAGCTGTGACTTATTAAGCTGATAGTTCGGTAATTTTCACATCTGTCAACACCTGCTTTCTTTGGGACTGGAATTATTATATTCTTCTTGAAGTCTGAGGGTATTTCGCCTGTTTCATACATCTTGCTCACCAGATGGTAGAGTTATGTCAGGACTGGCTCTCCCACTGCCGTCAGTAGTTCCAATGGAATATTGTCTACTCCGGGGGCCTTGTTTCGACTCAGGTCTTTCAGTGCTCTGTCAAACTCTTCACGCAGTATCATATCTCCCATTTCATCTTCATCTACATCCTCTTCCATTTCCATAATATTGTCCTCAAGTACATCGCCCTTGTATAGACCCTCTATATACTCCTTCCACCTTTCTGCTTTCCCTTCTTTGCTTAGAACTGGGTTTCCATCTGAGCTCTTGATATTCATACAAGTCGTTCTCTTATCTCCAAACGTCTCTTTAATTTTCCTGTAGGCGGTATCTATCTTACCCCTAGTGAGATAGGCCTCTACATCCTTACATTTGTCCTCTAGCCATCCCTGCTGAGCCATTTTGCACTTCCTGTCGATCTCATTTTTGAGACGTTTGTATTCCTTTTTGCCTGCTTCACTTACTGCATTTTTATATTTTCTCCTTTCATCAATTAAATTCAATATTTCTTCTGTTACCCAAGGATTTCTACTAGCCCTCGTCTTTTTACCTACTTGTTCCTCTGCTGCCTTCACTACTTCATCCCTCAAAGCTACCCATTCTTCTTCTACTGTATTTATTTCCCCCATTCCTGTCAATTGCTCCCTTATGCTCTCCCTGAATCTCTGTACAACCTCTGGTTCTTTTAGTTTATCCAGGTCCCATCTCCTTAAATTCCCACCTTTTTGCAGTTTCTTCAGTTTTAATCTACAGGTCATAACCAATAGATTGTGGTCAGAGTCCACATCTGCCCCTGGAAATGTCTTACAATTTAAAACCTGGTTCCTAAATCTCTGTCTTACCATTATATAATCTATCTGATACCTTTTAGTATCTCCAGGGTTCTTCCATGTATATAACCTTCTTTCATGATTCTTAAACCAAGTGTTAGTTATGATTATGTTGTGCTCTGTGCAAAATTCTACCAGGCGGCTTCCTCTTTCATTTCTGTCCCCCAATCCATATTCACCTACTATGTTTCCTTCTCTCCCTTTTCCTACACTCGAATTCCAGTCACCCATGACTATTAAATTTTCGTCTCCCTTCACAATCTGAATAATTTCTTTTATTTCATCATACATTTCTTCAATTTCTTCGTCATCTGCAGAGCTAGTTGGCATATAAACTTGTACTACTGTAGTAGGTGTGGGCTTCGTATCTATCTTGGCCACAATAATGCGTTCACTATGCTGTTTGTAGTAGCTTACCCGCATTCCTATTTTCCTATTCATTATTAAACCTACTCCTGCATTACCCCTATTTGATTTTGTGTTTATAACCCTGTAGTCACCTGACCAGAAGTCTTGTTCCTCCTGCCACCGAATTTCACTAATTCCCACTATATCTAACTTCAACCTATCCATTTCCCTTTTTAAATTTTCTAACCTACCTGTCCGATTAAGGGATCTGACATTCCACGCTCCGATCCGTAGAACGCCAGTTTTCTTTCTCCTGATAACGACATCCTCTTGAGTAGTCCCCGCCCGGAGATCCGAATGGGGGACTATTTTACCTCCGGAATATTTTACCCAAGAGGACGCCATCATCATGTAATCATACAGTAAAGCTGCATGCCCTCGGGAAAAATTACGGCTGTAGTTTCCCCTTGCTTTCAGCCGTTCGCAGTATATATTACCTTTTATATATTCGTTCTTGTTAGGGTTAGTTGTGTGAGGTAGGGCACAAGATGTTTAGAGATACTTTCATGATGCCACAGGTACATGCTTTATTATCATTCTTTAGAGGAAATGGTGGATGGAATAATTTAAGGGCAGTGAAGTGTCCATTTTGCAGTTGTCTTGGCACGAGTTACTGTCTACCAGAATCGTATCAGCTTTTGTTCTGTCTGTAGGCATACTGGTCATCTGTCAAGTAGTTGTAGTGAGTGTAGATGCGCAGTGATTGGCCAGAGGAATTAATTTGTATTTACATTTTTTGTGTAGACTTGAGTGGGAGTTGGCGTTTTGTCTTGCTGTAAAAAAGTCGGTTGCGTTAAGGTTGGAAGTAGAGTATACAAAATGGTGGAAACACGTGATACTACCACAGGTGCAGTTGCAGCTTTAACTCAGCAAGTACAAGCGTTAACGGAGCAGTTTGAGAGCATGTAGGAGAGAAATTTCGAACTTAAACATGAGCTACAGGCTCGTAAGGACAGTCATGATCGGTCGCAATCAGAGTCTCGGGAAAGTAGGTGAGAACTGAGAGTGACTTCTGTTCCGTATGACCTGTTAGTGGTCTCACTGATTAATCCCTTCCCGGAAAGGCAGAGGAGGATGTCACAAATTTCGTAAAGGATGTTAGGGACGCTATGGAAGCACATGGGTGATCAGATGAAGTAACGCTGGACGTTGCTAACATGTGGTTGGCGGTGGATGCCAAAAAATATGTTGTCTACCTCGAGACATACTTCCAGGAGTGGGCTGCCAGCGGTACCAAAAGCAGAGCAATGAGCGATTTTTTCGGGAGAAATTAAGTGCGTTGACGATGCAGTGGAAGCATTCTCGGACAAAATCCGTAAGCTAAATATAAACGCATTTGTACAGATTAAGAAGGCAGAAGCTACAAGGGGACTGTTACGAAAGTAGAAAATAGAGTGGTGGATGTTTTTTTGCGTGGTATACCCGCTGAAATGTCACAGAGGGTATGGATGGAGAACCTAGAGGACTTAGTCAACTCTTAGGATCGCAACACTTATATAGGGGGTGGATATGGCCACAAGACAGAGAGTGGACCATTGTGTGTTTGCTTGTGAAGTCAGGTGTTGTAGATGTGGTCGGGAGCTGCATTTGAGGACAGTATAAGCAATCACAGTGCCATGCGTGTGGCATAGTGACCCGACAGTTGTTTGAGTGTAGAGGTAGGAGAACTGGCAAGCACCGGCAAGGGAAGCAGCCGTTAAACACAAACAGAATTGCTTCACCTGTCCGAAGGCAGTCCTGATACACTGTAAAACGGTACAAGTTAGAGGACACATGGAATGTAGCTCGGTGGGCTTAGTGGGTGGCAGGAAACAGGGTTTTTTGGTGAAGACTGGTGCGAATGTGCCCGTTATCCATTGGTACCACGTGGGAAAGAGATGACTGAGGCCACTATGATACAGGTTACGTGTGGTTGCCGATAATAGGGTGGAAACATTGGTTACGGAAGTACTGGAGTTTTCAGCTGGGAAAAGTTCAGCCAACGCAAGGAGGAGATGCATGCGTATGCAAAGGTTAATCACTGGTTCACAGGCTAGACTTTCTTGCTGTTTTCTCCGAACAGGTGCGCGGGATTAAGAAACAGCTTCCATTCGTATAAACTTTGAAACTCATTGTTTAAACAAGAGAGAGATTTAGACTATTTCTTGGTCGTTCTATGAAGCGATCACAGCAAGAACAACGAACTCAAGATCTACGTGCTACCTCTGCCCTGGGACTATAACATCACTGGAAGACGCCACGTTGATGAACGTACTAGAAATTCGGGGTTTTTGCATTGGCGCAGCAAGCCAACTAGACTCTTCATACATCCTGATACTCCACTACAACGGGAGACTTCCGTGCCTTCTGTAGAGAGGGGAAGGGCATTTGCAAGCGCGCTGATGACTGACTCTACACTCGTCGTATTCAGCTGCGATCGTTTGCGACAATCGCCACAATAGGCTGGATTACAGCCGTCGTGGCGTGAGAAGATACGATGATTGACGCAACCTGGATCGCCATGTCACGGATTGCGCGCCCCCTCCCGTCGGAGTTTCGAGTCCTCCGTCGGGCATGGGTGTATGTCTTGTTCTTAGCATAAGTTAATTTAAGTTAGTTTAAGTAGTGCCCAGGTCTAGGGACTGATGACGTGAACAGTTTGGTCCCTTAGGAATTCACACACACTTGAACATTTTTTGCAACCTGGATTAGTTTTGACTCCAACTGGAACCGCAGGTAATACTATTCCTTCGGACTCTTCTGGGGTTTCATCCCTAGCGATCTAATCGGCACAGTATGTTTCTCAGTACGCCACGTTATCCTTACCGCCACAGTACCAACTGACTCTCCTGCATATTCCTGTTCCACAGCCACTTCACCACATAAAATAGAACTTCTCTAGGAGAACCATCTTCTTGTACTCAGAGCCTCAGCGGATTACTGGGTCCTATGTAAATAAAAACATCGACACCTGAAATTACAGCAAGCTCAAAACATTATTTTCAGGGTACCGCACCTAAACCATTAACGATATGTCTGAACAATCATAATCATGAATACTTTATTGTCGTTCTTTGCTTATGAAGTGTACCGATCAGTCAATAATTCTACGATTTCCTACTTTAGAACACAAATTGTAGTAGATCAGGATTTCTGTCTATGATTGTTTCACCAACGATGAGACCTCTCGTTACGAGTTATGAAAAGGGCTAACTTGTGCAGTAAGATATAGCCCGCTGCATATCATTCATTACCAAAACCATTGTTAAGTACACGAGATCATGGTGGCACATCGAAGATAGTTTTCCAGATTGTTATAGTTCGAATGCAATCGTAGTTCATCTATGGTATTCAAACAATTTACGGGAATGCAGTCGGGCGTAGTCTTTCAGGCGTAAACTCGTCATTTTCGACGCAGAAATACAGCGAGAGAGCGGTGTACAAGGAAATTTAAAACATCTGTACTGAGGGGGGGTGGGGAGGGGGAGATATGCTGAAAGGAAGACGCACACGCACATGCACACACACGCACACATATACACACAGTGAGGTAGCATTAATTCTTTCCCTCTGTTGTTTGACTACAGATTAGAGCTGCATTCGAAGCAGATTTTAATCAAAAACCTCCATCCCTTTTTATAATATCACCCGCTAACTGAATCTCAACTGTTTCCTTAATAACACTATCCAAATAGTTTCAAGTGCATGCCAGAATCTCAGTGTTGGTGATGATTTATGGCTTCGTAATGTTCTGCAATGGCAGATTATCTCAGCCGTTGTAAGTCTGTGGAAGGCGCGTTCACAGTATACTGGTCCTCCACAGTCCTGATTGTGTGGCCAATGTACGATGTGGCACAACTGCAAGGGATACGATGCACACTAGCGTTAGTCAAAACTAACACCATTCTTCACGGAACGTAAAAGAGAGGAGATTAGTGTTTAACGTCTCGTCGACAACGAGGTCATTAGAGACGGAGCACAAGCTCGGATTAGATAAGGATGAGGAAGGAAATCGGCCGTGCACTTTCAAAGGAACCACCACAGCATTCGCTTGAAACGATTTAGGGAAATCATGGGAAACCTAAATCAGAATGGCCGGACGCGGGTTTGAACCGTCGTCCTCCCGAGTACGAGTCCAGTGTGCTTACCATTGCGCCACTCCGCTCGGTGTAAAAGGGGTCTTACCTTTGGTGGTGGCAGAAACACACATTTTACATTGTATTTGCACAAAATACGACCAATTCTGTTGGAACGCTACTTCCGTAAGGCAAATAGGATATGCACTTTGGCATCACATTGTTACTTTCATCACTCACTCAGTTCACGGTTGACGATAGCGCACTGGGCGTCTGATCTTCCACTGAAACCAATCTTACGAAATGTGACTTCCACGTAGGCTAAATCAGCTCACAAATTTTCAGGCTCTGTCCTATGAACGGCATGTCCCAACATACCATCAAGAATCCTGCTAACCAACCGCATCAAGCAGCGGAAGGAAGCCATCCTTTTCCACTTCCATCGTGAAGGGAATATTCAAGTGGACTGAATTCAGGTGCTCTAAAAGGCCGTTTAATTTGTCGATTTAATATGGTAAAATAACAAAAGAGGGTATACATGTGTGAAAAACGTGTAGGTTTCATGCTACCGACTTCAGGGTCCATTCCTAGAAATCATCCTGAAGACGACTGATCATAACAGGTGACAAATAGCACCTCATTCCAACTTCATCTGTCTGTTCATGGAATGCCCATTGAACAAAGGGTAAGAGAAAGTCAACAAATGTCGAAAAAGATGGTTAATTTTATAGCAAACATAGTCTCAACTGACCGTAACGAATCAGAAAGATGTGCACGCGAGTAGAGAGACACCATATGAAATCATTCTGAAATATTAGTGTGTTTCAAATACAACAACACGAAGATTCTGGCATGCGCTTCCATTGTTCACATAGCGTCATTAAGGAAACATCTGAGGTTAGATTAAGTAATTACCTTTCAAACAGAGATAGATGCTTGGAATCCCGCACTCCTCCCTTGCCGAGCGACAGAGGGAGAAAGTGTAACGCTGTATCACCCGTTGCTAATTACTGTTCACTATCAGTAAGCTCCTACGTTGGTCATCTTTGGTTGTGCGGTGAGCTGGCGTTTACAGTGTGTCTGCGAGTGTGTGTGTGTGTGTGTGTGTGTGTGTGTGTGTAAAAAATTGTAACAGCTTGTAAGAAAGGCCTGAAAGCAACTGAGTTCTTGTAACCCATAGCGCATCGTACTGTCAAGAAGTTATTAAGACTGGAAAGAGACGGTATTCTGAGGAGATCTAACAAGTCTGTGTCAAATGACGCGACATCAGTGCCCGAATGAGTTGGAATGGACAACATGACACACCTCCAGCTGCTGGTTCTTCATGCAGTGGCATTTTGGTACGTAAAGGGCATGATTCTACGACTGTAATGTTCACGTGTAACAGCTGGGCGTATTAAACTGAATGTGATAAAGCGAGCGTTAAGGGAGCAATGCTTGAAACGTTGAGTCAGTCTGAAACCAATCTGACGAAAGCTCCATTCATATTGTAGATACTTTTACCTGTTCTATCAATAGCTAAAAAATTATCCAGAGCACCTTTACAGACAGATACAAATGTGACGACAAATATTTACAGCTGCTTTTAAGTATCACTAGACCAAAATAATTAAAGATATGAAGATTCGACCATAACGAACTCCTGAGTAAGAGTGATTTGTAGACCTACTACCCCTGAAGTAATATTTCGTCAGTTTAAGTCTACAGCTACTTCATCTACTGCCACTTACAGATTTTCATGCTGATTTTCTATCGAAAAAGGAAAATGATATAAATTAAATGATTTTGAGGAACTAATTTCCAAGAATGATTGCATCTAATATGATCCATCATTAAGAGGTTGTGTTGACCTGTATGCCAAGAATCCAAGATAGCTTCCCATCCAAAAAAAGTCGGAAAAAAGTACCTGTATAAAATCTTCATTTTTAGTTCTCGACCTTGAAATTATCTCATAATCTCACAGCGAACACCACCATCTGTATATGGTGGTGTCATTGGTAGTATGCTGCGAGTATACTGTCAGTCTACAAAGGACATTGCTTACAAAACACCATCTTAGAATATTGCTGAAGTGTCTAGCGTGTATATGAAATACGACTGTCAGGGGTACTAAATGTGTAAAAGGAAGGGTGGCATAAAAAGTTGCATTCTGTTTCGTATCCGGGACAGCATCATGGAAATACAAAACAACCTGGGTTGGCAGACGCCTGAAGTAGACGCAAACCGTTTCTCGTAAGGTTACAGTACTTACAAAGTTTCAAATACCTGTGTCAAGTGAGGTGTCTAGGAATATACTACAGCCACCTTACGCCAGTCGTACAGTGATCGCAAAGACAAGATTAACTTAATTACGGCTTACGCAAAGCATTTAAGAAGTCGTTATACGCACGTCACACACGCGGGTGAAATGGGAAGACGCTTCAATACGTTGTATAATGAGTAGCACCCTCTGCCAGGCGTTTCACAGTAGTTTGTGGCCTATGAATGAGAAGGGCCAATCAAGGGAGGCGCATTTAGTCAGGGGTTCACTTAGTAAGTCCATTATGATACGTCTGATGTTAGAAAGACGATAGCGGGTATTCCAAGAAGAACCCTGCAAAACACGACTTCCTGCCGTAAACATAGCGAGGGATAGCCATCAGATAAGTTACAGCTAACACGGGGATCTACCGATAGTCGTTCTTCTCACCCACCATTCGCTGATGGAACTGGGAATGAGAAACGCGATGGTGGTACCAGAAGTACGCTCCGCCACACACATATTGTTCTGGTCTGCTTCTGTACAAGTTCATTTCAGTTTCGTTTATGCTTCTTGTTGTTCCAGCTGTCGCCAACGATAGAGTGGTTTGTGAATGCACTATTTCAATGTACATACATCATCACCTACACATGCGAAAGTTAACGTTTGCATATTCCGCAGAATCTGAAACGACCGAAGAGGCTGAAACTTGTCGCTAAAGCTTCAGTTTCTTATCAAAAACATTTTAGTGGTTATTTCACGTATTTGAAGTGTTCACTCCTAGAATTCAAAAACGATTTAGCTGTATTCGAATTACAAGAGCATCTAAGAAATATTTGAAATACGGACCTTGCAAGGGGGCATGGCACACTAACAGCTGCCAAAGATAATCTTTGATTTCTGTCGCAATCGAACAGAATTTTAATAGGCATGTGTCCTCCATAGCATCGAGTTTTTAATAAAATTTAGAAATCCATTTTCCCCATACGTTTCTGTCTCTAAGTTCAGTGCCAGCTTTTAATCCTAAGTATTAAGCTATCTGAATGAAAGTTTTGCAGCATGTAGTCTCGAATTATGTGCATACTCCTATGCAACAATATCTTCTAAATGTAGTCGTCTATTTTATAATCACATTTATATACCGATAACTAAAGAAAGTTTGAATTTGAAATTTGAAAAAAATACCTTAACTAAATTAATAGCATTGCCTTAAAATGAATGCAAAGGACTATTGAACTCGGTCTTGTGAATGAACCGCATAATCATGAACGTGAAAATTAAGGTCTGAATAAGAAAAGTTAGTTTTCAAAAACACATTAAAAACTCAGAGCTCAAAAAAACAACAAATTTCTGGACATCAGAACTTGAGTATTGCTAGACCTTTACATGACAGAAGATTTTAAAATTTCACTGAACTCCGCAAAATAGAAGAAACGTTAACACAGGTCTGCTAAGTGTTTGAACGAGGATTACGGGCCGCCCCACAGGTTCAGTCCCTCAGTAACTTTGACCACCTGCTCCATACTGCAAAAGCACTTTCTGACATCACTCTCACGACTTAACATCCCTGGAAAAGAGAGCAACAAAGGATATTGCCTAGAGGAGGTAATAACTCAGTATGCTACGAAATGCGCAAACGAGGTTCTTTGTATTGAAGATTTTATTCGTGTTGCGGTGTTTGCCCTTCGTAAAAGACGTATCTATGCACACAGTTTCCCAATCGGCAAACGGTTATAAAATGTGTGAGGTTTCATTACAAAGAATACTGGATGTGGAGCGGAAAATTAATTCTCTACACAAAATAGTTCGAGGGTCGTTCAATAAGAAACGCTTCACATTTTTTATTCTCAGAACATATTTATCGTTAAGAGTCAGAATTTGGAGACAATGTACATCAACATGTCTTGTCCGTGAACTATTTTTCTACGTTGTCTCCATTACGTTCTAAGGCCGTACAACACTGTGGAAGAGCATGTATTCCCTGCTGGTAAAAGCTCTTGTCCTGTAGGCGCAGCCACGTTTTCTGGCTGACACCCACAACATCTTTGAAAGCTATTTTGACGCTGTGCTACAGCTCTGTCATCTGACAGAACGCTTCGAAACTTCAACGGCGCACAGAACAAATATCAAATGTGGAGGTACCAACAAGGATGTTTGCCTGTTATATTAATGCCTCTTTTTATTAAAATGTGGAACATCACTTATTGAACGACACTCGTACACTGTGGATTCAATTTAGCCGTATCATAAATTTAAATCCCCATCGCGTTTTTCTATCTGTATCGGACGGCTATTCTCAGGAAACGCTGTAGGGATTTTAAAACGGGTTTCACTAATAGATAGGGTGACTCGCGAGTAAGGTTTGTATATATAATTAATTAATATTTCATGAAAATTGTCTGAACAAAGACGATTTTTGTCCATTAAGTTATGCCTCCTGAGAAATTTCCTGGCTTGCGCTGCTTAAATCATTTTGAGTCATGTAAGAATTTGAAATTAATAACTAGTTACCTAAACTTTTCCTCTGAATTACAGTGATAACTCTCGCAGTGACCTATAAACAAAATCATCGCTAGGGCAGACAAGTCGACCGGTCGTAGGCACTGATCGTTAACAGGACCAAGTCACAGGAGAGCTGGGTGGGCGCGGAGTTGTGTAAAATAAATTAGACAACTGTAACTGCAGCTGCTGTGCAAATAACACGAAATAAACTGACAGTTTTTCATCAAAAGAAATATTGATCTATGTATGACGCACACTGCTTTCTGACACTCATGAAAACCGAACAGGTCAAAACTATTTTACCTGCAAGCAAAAGTACTTGCAATTAAATTAGAAAAATTACGAAATTTATGGTAGCGTAAAATTTGTAAATTAAACGTGCGTACTGCACAATCAGTAGATTCTAAAAACGAGTCAAAACTTTCGCTAAATATGTCGAAGACAAAGAGAGTTCAGCAACATGGTTTAGCCTCAATACATCATCACAAACGCGCGGATGGTGTAGGTACACATTGCTGAAAGGAAGTTACGGATCTGACAGTATTCTTTTCAGACGTTTTAAATGGCTGTAACTGTCAACTATTAACGTTAACGCTCACAGCTAAAGAGTTTCGTTGGCGATTCTGTGTGTTAGCAGACGGTGTCTTTCCACTGTGAGCAGGGACGGTAATGATAATTTGTGACGTACCTTATTCAGCTGACTTGCAGCCCCGCCTTGAGAGACTGTGTGCAGTTACTCTTCAAGGTTCAAAACAAAGCGGCTGTTCGCTTTACGATGGAACTACGAAGATTCTTTCCCAAAATAAAGCTTTCGAATATAGATAGCGATGCACCTCGAAATCGAATCAACGTCGAAGTAATGCTAGGCAACAGGATTAGCCGTTTGGAGCGATGTTGCATTGTTGATTGCCTGCCTCAAGACCGATGTTAAACCACTGCACTTGAGATCATTCCTCAATGACTTACTATTCATAAAGGAATGTGATTGAACAAACGCAACTATTTAGAATAATGACACAAACGGGGAATGCTGTACCCGTATTACTTGCAGCTGTGAACAAGCCTTTCCGAAATTTAAACTTTTATCGATAATTCTATGATTTTCCAATGTATTACCTGACGAGACATTTGTATCCTGACAAACAGTTACATTTGTGTACATCAGAAATAGATACGCCAATAATAGTAGAATAATTACTTCAGTTAATCAGAGATTCCTGTATGGAGTACAATATTAATAGCAACGATCAGCTTCAACAGAAATATGATGCTGTTTCTGTATTTGTCTTCGACTACAACGATCTGCAGCAACAAGAATGGTCATACAAAAAATTATTGTACTTGAGGTTACTCGAAAGTAATTTTCCAAAGACGAAACTGAGAGTGCCGGTCGGGGTGGCCGAGCGGTTCTAGGCGCTACAGTCTGCGACCGCGCGACCGCTACGGTCGCAGGTTCGAATCCTGCCTCGAGACTGGAAGTGTGTGATGTCCTTAGGTTAGTTAGGTTTAAGTAGTTCTAAGTTCTAGGGGACTGATGACCTCAGTAGTTAAGTCACATAGTGCTCAGAGCCATTTGGACCATTTTTGAAACAGCGCACTTAATATGATCCATAGCGATATGCAGTGATGAATACGCCGCTGTAAGATTCATCTGCTTGCTCTCAGTGGTCATTTGCCGTAAAGAGAGGTGTTCACACACTAAATACATTGCCAACAGTCATCTCTGTATTCACAGGCATCAACCCCAGTCGCGCATTTACGCAATGCTAATCGTAAAATTCACATACTAAACTGGGAATTAAAGTGATTTCATGCTCATCAGTGGCCATGAAGCTTGATGTAGCCTTTCAAAATTACAAAAGCTGTACGAGTTTTAGTCCTATACTCGAAATAATTTTCTGAGATATTTAAAATTACCTCAAAACTAAATTTTGCAACTTCCCATTACAAGCAACATACTGACGCAATACGCTTCCCTGAGTGTATCAGAGCAAGACTGAAACGGAACACTTAGTTGCTAAACAATTAAGTAAATAATATTTTATTCATAAGACTATAAGTTATATATCGTTTTTAGTTTCAAAATTTAATTATTATTTTTATTTGTTTGGTATCACTTTTTGCACTTGTTATCCTGTCCGAGCGACTAAGGTGGTATGTCTACATCTATATCTACATTTACCATTCGCTAAGTATCATAAGGTGCATGGCGAAGGATACCTCGTACCACAAGTAGTCCTTTGCTTTATGGTTCACTCGCATACAAAGCGAAGGAAAAACGACACTCTACACGCTACGTACAAGCCCAGATGTCTCTTATCTCGTTCGCGATCCTTACTCGAAATGTACGTTGGCGTCAGTTGAATCGTTCCGCAGTCAGCCCCAAATGTAGGTTCTCTAAATTTTCTCAATATTGTTTTGCAAAAAGAACGTTGTGTGACCTCCATTGCGTACCATCTGTGTCTATAAAGCATCTTCGTAACATTGGCGTGTTGATGAAGCCTCCTGTTAACAAATCTAGGAGTACGCTTCTGAACTGCTTCGATATCTTCCCTTAATCCCACTTAATGGGGATTCGAATCATTCGATCAATAGTCAAGAATGGGTCGCACCAGTGTTATATACAGTGTCTCCATTACAGATGAGCTACACTTTACTAAAATTGCCCCAGTAAACCGAAGTCGGCCATTGGCCTTCCCTAGAACTCACCTTACGTGCTTATTCCACTCCATAACGCGTTGTAATGTTAAGCTTACATATTCAGTCGATATGACTGTGTCAAGCAGTATACCACTAAACAGTATTTAAATATAAGCTACACTTTTCCCCATACAGAGCAAGCTGCCATTCATCACTCCAAACAGAAGTTCTCTCTAACTCATCCTGTACCCTCATACAGTCACTCAAAGGCGACATTTCCCCGGACACTACAGAGTCATCACCAAACTGTGACAGACTGCTGCTCACCCCATCCGTCAGTTTCTTCATGGTCATAGAGATCAAAGGCGGTCCTCTCACACTATCCTGGGGTACTCCTGACGGAATTCTTTGTTCTGATAAACTATCGCCATCCAGGACAACGTACTTCGAGCCACTCACTTATCTGGGTACCTACTCCACATGCTGGATGCTTCGTTAAGAGTCCGCAATGGGGCACTATGTCAAACAGTTTCCACAGATACAAGAAGATGGCCTGTTGGCCTTCATCCTTGGTTCGCAGGATACGGTGTGAGAAAAGGCAAAGCTGAGTTTCCACGAGCGATGATTCATAAAAGCGTGCTGATCAGTGTACAGAAGCTTTTCTGACTCAACGAAATTTATTTTATTTCAACTTAAAATATGTTTAAAAATTATGCAGTAAACTAATGCCAGTCATATGGGTCTGTAATGTTGCACGTCCCACCTTTTACCCTTCCTAAGCGTAGGACCAACCTCCGCTTTTTTCCAGTCGCCTGGGGCTTTGTTCTGGACGAGAGACCTACACTACGCTACATCGTTGTCATAAACAACCTGACAAGGTTGTAAGGATGTTGCATGGTAGGTTGCGCTGCGAAATAATTATTGAGAATAAAATTCGGTACATTGCGCCGTTTCCGAGTTAATCAGCACTGAAGTTAGCCAATCATGACGTTGCACTCGCAGCTTCAAGCGGAACGTGTTGTTGCAAAAGTGCATATACAGTACATGAAATGTTTACATTTACAAATGAACAGCACACGTGGTTCTGAGATACCAGCTGTCAGCCTATGCTGAAAGAACCATACAAGTACGTGGTGTAGGCTCCACGAGCGGCAGTGCAGCCGCTGGTTCTGGCATTCAGTCGATCGTACAGATAGCTGTCAACGAATCAAAATCGGCGACGCCTTTTCGGGTTTACTGTCTTCTTTTCAGCATATACTTCCCCCAGGATGACAACGCAACAGCAGCGGCCCCTATGTGAAGACGACATAAGCTGAGTTAGAGATCAGCAGTCGCTGCAGTTCACTTGACAGACTGTTGATAGTAGCGGTCGCTAGAACCAGAATCGTTAGTTGCGTTTGTCTATTCTTAATAAGACTTTCCTTGCGACATGCCTGTGTAATTGCTCTTGTGGGTGAACATGTGTGAAGGACTACAAGAATTCTCAGATCAGAGTCAAGTATTGTGTTTGTCTTGTTTTCATTAATAGGAGTTGTTTGATTGTTTGTCTAGTGAACTGAGCATGCAGGATTCTTAAACACAATAACACGGCAACGAGATGTATGAATAACATGGTGCGGACGATATAGGAGCAATAACATAGCGACGACCTGTTAACACTTCGAACCCACAGCCACAATCTGCCACGAATTGTCTCTGCTTTGTATTGTAGTGGGATTTTTTGTTTCGCTGGCGTCATAATTCTACCCTGTCTTTTCATATCAGGGGTGTGTTTACGTGTTTTATCAGTATCTCTTATAGTGTTTTTTATATTCAGTGTTCTCACGTGGGCGTTGCAGAAATTTTCTTTGCTTGTGTGCTTAATTTTATTCCTTGCATTGTCTGTTTATTGCACTTGCCTATTCCTGAATCAGCAACCACCTCTCCCATCCCCTGCTCACGTGCCTCAGCTTCAAGCAATAGATTCAACGCAGCTCACACACATGTTTCACTTTCAGATGCAGCAGCCTGCAACCCTTCTAAACACGGTACAGCAGTTACTGGCCAACGAAGCAACAAATACAGCGCAACCATCCAATCAACATGCAACAACTGTAGCTCCAAGTACCATATCGCCTTTTCGCCAGTTTAACGAAATAGAAGAGGAATGGCTCGAGAGCGCTCATACAATCTAGTCAATGGGCAAGTCCACTGGTTTTGTTCCACAAACCTTCAGGTCGCATTTGCCTCTGTGTTGACTTGAACACTTGTCGATTGCCACGTCCAGAGGATCTCATGGACAGATTAGGTGCTTGTCACTACTTTTCAAAAACTGGTTTGCGCGATGCATATTTTCAGGTACCACTAGATGAAGACTCTCAAACCGTATGTGTTGTGAATACTCGTTTTGACTTGTTCAAATATTTACGTTGGCCTTTTGGCAGTGCTTCAACACCCGCCATTTTCCAACAGCATTTGGAACAGCTGACTGCTCAAGTACCAAACTGTTGAAACTATTTGGACGATATTGTCGTACAGGTCGTACACCTGCAGAACACGTTGCTAATTTGCGTGCTTTGATCCGCGTGTTATCTGATGCAGGACTGAAGGTTACACTGGACAAGTGTAATTTTTTTAAACCTGAGTTGGATTATCATGGACATGTCATCAACAGTCAAGATGTGCATTCTTTTCATTCACATTTGTTAGCCATACGAGATTTGTCAGTTCCTCTCAATGTCACAGTATTGCAGTCAGTCTTAGGGAAAATGAACTATTATATTCGGTTCATACTGAGTGCTGCACAAATTGCAGTTCCATTGCATCGCTTGCGCCGGAAGAACGTCCCATTTGTTTGGACACATGAGTGCCAAGAGGGTTTACAAAAACTTAAAGACACATTGCTCAGTGATCGATGCTTGGTTCACTTTGATACTGACAAACCAATTATGTTGCAAGTTGACGCTTCGTCTTACACAATCGGTGCAGTGCTTTCTCACACGTTTGGTGATCAAGACAGGCCTATTGTTTTCGCCTGAAAAGTATTGTCCCAAGGTCAGTTGTAACTATTCACAAATAGAGAAAGAGGCACTGGCTATCGTGTATGGTTTCATCCGATTTCACCACTATTTATATATCAGAGAATTCTACATAGAAACGGATCAAAGGGCCATTGCAGTCCCTATTTCATCCGATGAAGTCGGTTCTTGTATGAAAACCCAAAAAATTGCAAAGATGGGCTTTGTTCTTGTCTCAATACCATTACGACATTATGTATCGTCCGATGGCTCAATATGATAATATGGATGCACTTTCACGTCTTCCAATTCGCCCTGATACAGACTTTGACTCTTCTGCTGCATCTTGTTGTCACATCGATGCTCAGGATTCTGAATTACTTCATTCCTTTCCTCTGAACTATAGGAAAATTGCACAAGCCACGGAAGCTGATTCAGAGTTGAACATGTTGATAAAATACAATCGCCAATCTTGGCCTCCCTCATTGCATAGCATAAAGAACTCTGTATTGTGCCGATACTTTGCACATCGGCATAGCCTCGCTATACACCAACGTGTGATTCTTGTACTAAATGATAATGGATATTCACGTTGTTGATCCCTAAAGCTTTGCAAAATGAAGTGTAGCAGTTACTTTATCAAGGACACTGGGGAATTTTTGGTACGAAACTATTAGCGCCTCGACACTGTACTTTGCAGGGTATGGACACCCAAATAGAACAGATGACGTCCAAGTGCCACGCATGTACGAAAAATCAGTCCCCTCCGCCACAAAAATTCTCTGGTTGGCCTAAGTCGCAATCACCATGGCAACGGTGCACATAGACTTTGCTGATCGGTTTTGGAACATTTGTTGGTTGATTGTGGTAGACTCTTACAGCAAGTTTCTTGTTGCTATGCCAATGAACTCGACAATGTCACGTAGCACAGATCAGGCGTTGTCCTTTATTTTTTGCCTCGAAGGTTTGCCTGAAGTCATAGTGTTGAACAACGGCCCTCAGTTAATGTCAAATGAATTTGAAACATTCTGTGAACTAGTGCACCGTTCCATCCACAGTCAGAGGCGAAGCGGAACGTTTTGCCCGATTCCTTCAATCAGCAGATGGCCAAGCTTCACTCTGCACACACCAGGGATCAAGCATCGGCACTGTTTCTCGCTTCCTATCGTTCGCACCCACGAGATGGATCATCGGTGGCGAAAATGCTTCACGGCCCCCCTCCTGAGCATCCGGCACCGGAGGAAGGCCACAAGTATCGCTTTGCACCTCATGATATTGTGTTTTACAGGGTTTTTAGAGGCAGCAGGAGGTGTGAACGAGGCGAATTCGTCCGTCGTCTTCGCGCTTGCATGTATCTCATTACAGATCCAGACGGCTTGCAGCGCCGACAACACAATCAATTTCGCCACTGTCATGTGCACGGTGACCCTTCTGTGTCTCTTCCCACAGATTCACAGATCCCAAGGACAGCACAGCCATCTTCGCCTCCTCCGCCTCCTCTCGGCCTACCGATGCAGCTGGACACGCCCACGACACAGCAGCCGACGCCAACAGCCTGGTATGGGCCTGAGGAGGTGAACGCGTAGCCTTCTGGACGTTTTCTAGGTAATGCTTCCACCAGCCCGAAGGTCGGATGGTGCGGTACGATTGGAAGTCTGATGTCTGCTGCAACCACAGCTTCCGGTCCATCAGAGCGTCCACGCACATGCCTCAGCACACCCCCCCCCCCCTCCCCCCCACATTGTCGCACTCCATATTCCACGACATTCCGTTCCTTTGGGGGAGAGGAATATTACGGCGTAAAGTCAGTACCGGCATGGCAGTTGCCAACTGCAGGAAAGGGACGGCTGTGAGAATAGCTCATCAATCGCACGCTGACCGAACTCCCTCCAGGACGACAACGCGACAGCAGAGGCCCCTATGTGCAGACGACATACGTGCCGCGCCCTACTGATGGCGGCCAACTTCGATAGCTGCTTCAACGTTAGCCACTTCGTTAGCCGATGCATCCTAGCCTTTATCATTAGCAATCTCTACGTAGTTTAGTTAGAGATCAGCAGTCACTGCAGTTCAGTTGACAGACTGTTGACAGTAGCGGTCACTAGAACCAGAGGCGTTACTAGTGGTTGTCTATTCCGAAGAAGACTGATTGTTTTGTATGTCGCCCTTTGCCTGCGACTCATTAATATATTATTATTATTATCGGTGTTTTGCCCTTAAAGAGCGCAGTTGGACTAAACTACATGGGAAATTCCTTTTGCTGCCTTCCTTGCTGCCCAAACATCCCTCATTCGCTCGCTGCATTTCTGTTTCTGGTCCTCTGTCCATGCTTCTTGCCAACCTGCATACATTGTGGACTGTGCCATGGAACTTTCACGTAAGATGACAACTGCCTCTATGTGGAGTTTCTGCCTTTCTATCGAATGGCAGCCCATAATAACTGCCTGTTCATATAAGGCATAATTCTCCTGCGAATTGGTCATGGCTGTGTTCTCACAATAAACTCCATCAACCCCCAACATAACTTTTTTGAGCTCAGAGAGCAACCACACTCACGATTCTCCCTGACTACTAATTCGAATTTCTTGTGACTGCTGTCATAAGAGTATACAGCGTTATACACTGCCACATGCAGTATGTGCCATTCTATATGTGACAGGCATTAGGATCGCCTTCAGGACACACCGCAGAAGCTAAGAAACGCTCAGAGTCTGCATACATTACGAATGAAGGTTTTTCCTGGTGGTGAGTCTTTGTCTTGCAGACAAACAAAAATTACGCGAAGCGAAATGTAGTGTGAGGAAGGCTATGCGAGAGGCGTTCAATGAATTCGAAAGTAAAGTTCTATGTACTGACTTGGCAGAAAATCATAAGAAATTTTGGTCTTATGTCAAAGCGGTAGGTGGATCAAAACAAAATGTCCAGACACTCTGCGCCCCAAATGGTACTGAAACAGAGGATGACAGACTAAAGGCCGAAATACTAAATGTCTTTTTCCAAAGCTGTTTCACAGAGGAACACTGCACTGCAGTTCCTTCTCTAGATTGTCGCACCGATGACAAGATGGTAGATATCGAAATAGACGACAGAGGATAGAGAAACAATTAAAATCGCTCAAAAGAGGAAAGACCGTGGACCTGATGGGATACCACTCCGATTTTATACAGAGTACGCGAAGGAACTTGCCCCCCCCCTTCTTGCAGCGGTGTACCGTAGGTCTCTAGAAGAGCGTAGCGTTCCAAAGGATTGGAAAAGGGCACAGGTCATCCCCGTTTTCAAGAAGGGATGTCTAACAGATGTGCAGAACTATAGACCTATATCTCTAACGTCGATCAGTTGTAGAGTTTTGGAACACGTGTTATGTTCGAGTATAATGACTTTTCTGGAGACTAGAAATCTACTCTGTAGGAATCAGCATGGGTTTCGAAAAAGACGATCGTGTGAAACCCAGCTCGCGCTATTCGTCCACGAGAGTCAGAGGGCCATAGACACGGGTTCACAGGTAGATGCCGTGTTTCTTGACTTCCGCAAGGCGTTTGATACAGTTCCCCACAGTCGTTTGATGAACAATGTAAGAGCATATGGACTATCAGACCAATTATGTGATTGGATTAAAGAGTTCATAGATAACAGAACGCAGCATGTCATTCTCAATGGAGAGAAGTCTTCCGAAGTAAGAGTGATTTCAGGTGTGCCGCAGGGGAGTGTCGTAGGACCGTTCCTATTCACAATATACATAAATGACCTTGTGGATGACATCCGAATTTCACTGAGGCTTTTTGCGGATGATGCTGTGTTATCGAGAGGTTGTAACAATGGAAACTTGTACTTAAATGCAGGAGGATCTGCAGCGAATTGACGCATGGTGCAGGGAATGGCGATTGAATCTTAATGTAGGCAAGTGTAATGTGCTGCGAATACATAGAAAGAAAGATCCCTTATCATTCAGTGATTTAAAATCGAATGATCATATAAAGTTGATCGTCGGTAAAGCAGATGCCAGACTGAGATTCATTGGAAGAATCCTAAGGAAATGCAATCCGAAAACAAAGGAACTAGGTTACAGTACGCTTGTTCGCCCACTGCCTGAATACTGCTCAGCAGTGTGGGATCCGTACCAGGTAGGGTTGATAGAAGAGATAGAGAAGATCCAACGGAGATCAGCGCGCTTCGTTACAGAATCATTTAGTAATCGCGAAAGCGTTACGGAGATGATAGATAAACTCCAGTGGAAGACTCTGCAGGAGAGACGCTCAGTAGCTCGGTAGGGGCTTTTGTTGAAGTTTTGAGAACATACCTTCACCGAAGAGTCAAGCAGTATATTGCTCCCTCCTACGTATATCTCGCGAAGAGACCATGAGGATAAAATCAGAGAGATTAGAGCCCACACAGAGGCATACAGACAATCCTTCTTTCCACGAACAATACGAGACTGGAATAGAAGGGAGAACCCATAAGAGGTACTCAAGGTACCCTCCGCCACACATCGTCAGGTGGCTTGCGGAGTATGGATGTAGATGTAGATGTAGATCGTCCGTAGGCGTTTCTGCACATACCAGTATCTGATTCGAGCAATCAGTAAGGTGCTCTTCAAGATACTCAGTCGTTGTAAAAAAATTGAGACATCTATGGCAGAAATGTCGTTTTTGTCAGTCTTTACTCAACAGAGAGGAAAATAGGCAGGAAATATTTCTATTCCATATGTAGTGTTGCTTCTCACCCTTGGGGAAAAGCAACAGATCTAGGTGTTTGGGGCGCTCACCGGGTAATTTGTGAAATTTAGAGCGATCCAACTAATTTATGCTTGACTTCTTTGTTCTGCACAGTGTGCTCATGGTCATCTTCTTCTTCTTCTGGCTTACTATTATCAACATCGAAGTTGAGAACATGAATTGAAAGATCTGGGTTCCACCTCTCGAATTTTGGTACGTCCTGGAGTTTTATGGGGGATGAGATGTTTCTGCAATCACAGTGCCCGCAGGCACTGGAATTTTGTGAGTACTAGGAAGGACTGCCCTTGTAGGGAAAATTCTGTCACTACTCACAAGTGGCCACTTGACGCAATATTCATCACTGTGATCTAGATTCTGGGCATTAACACATGCTTTTTTATAGCAACAATATCTTTCGGAAGAGAGACGAAACTGGACCTGCTACTAAATAGATCGTAGGCCTGTAAGTACACGTCAAGGTGGAGTATACACCTGAGTCCTTTACGAGACTCACTTTCCTGTGTTTCGGAAAAACAGCGAAATATGACACTTGCACAAAGCTCCAGATCACTCTGAATTACCTCACGATATCAACTAGTTCTCCCCTAGATGTTGGCGATGCTTTTCACCTCACCAGCATTTCTGTTCTGTTTACAGTGCAGGATCAGCTCACAGTACAGGACTGCTTTGCACTTAATCTGCACCGACATCGTACTCTGCCAGCCACCTAATGATGTGTGGCACAGGGTACCTCTGTTACCACTAACTCGTACCTTGTTCCACTGGCGAATGGCGCACTTGAAGAACAGTTGTCGGTAAGCCTCTGTATTGGCTCTAATTTCTCGAATTTTCTCGTCATGGTCATTACGTGAGATGTATGCTGGAGGAAGTAATATGATGTCTGACTCTTCCCAGAGTACTCTCTCGAAATTTCAGTAGTTAACCTCTCTGTGAAGCATAACGCGGTACTTGAAAAGGCGGCCAGGGGAGTTTGGTCCAAATGGCTCTGAGCACTATTGGACTTAACATCTGATGTCATTAGTCCCCTAGAACTTAGAACTACTTAAACCTAACTAACCTAAGGACATAACACACATCCATGCCTGAGGATGGATTCGAACCTGCGACCGTAGCGGTCGCGCGGTTCCAGACTGAAGCGCCTAGAACCGCTTGGCCACATCAGCCGGCTCCAGGAGAGTTTTCTGAGCATCTCAGAAACACTATCACGTCGAGTAAACGATACCGTGACGAAACGCGCCGCTCTTCATTGCATCTTCTCTATCTTCTCTGTCAGTTGTTCCTGGTAGGAATCCCATATTGGTGAAAAATGCTCAAGAACCGGGCGAACAAACGCCTTATAAGCCACTCCCATCTCGGATGAGTTACTTTTCCTGAAAATTCTTCCCACGAAACTCCGTGCGACATCTGCATTTTCTACTATTTGTTTTTGTGGTCATTCCACTTAAGGACCCTTTGATAGTTACTCCTAAATACTGGAGTGGCAGGATATTGTGGGTCATTAACGATTTCAGTGAGTACCCTCTCCAAAAGGCATTGACAGGCATCGTGAAAATATGTAAGAGCTTTGCATTCAGAATTCGTTTTGTCAGTACGAGCTTGTGAGATCCTCTACCTGAAACCATCATGAACCACAGAGTAGTCCAGTACAGCTACAGGACTTACTTGGAGATCCGTAACAGACCGGGCAGGGTTGCTGCTGCTGCTAGGCCCAGAGTGATGTCGAGGCAATGCCTGATGTCGTTGAAGGACCATGGCGATTGTGAGATGGACCAGGCCGTGGAGGCTGTGGCGTCTTGGCAAACAGCTCGTGTCATCAGCCTGTTCCACACTGGTTGTGATGGACCTGGCTGTGGCGGTGTTTGAGGCTGTGGTGACACACTCATCATCAGGAGTTCACATGGCGGAGTAATTGTAGGTGCATATGGCCTCCATGTGACCTGTAAAGAAAGAAAAAAATACTGGAATGTAACACGTGTAAAGAAAGTAGTATCCAGATGTTTGTAAATGTTCTATTTACTTTCAAAATAAGCAGTGTTCAAATAAGTCCAAAAGCCTTTCACCACGTCATTATTTTCCATGATGACTTGTAATATCTTATCCTGCAGCTCAACATCCAACACGATATTATCATCAAGAGCACCGAGTAACGGAGATCCATGAGGATTGTCAGACGGTCCAAGGTGCTGACCGTGGCTGTGTTGGCAAATGAGCTGCTGTCATCAGCCTCTACCACACTGAATATGTCGGCCGAAGTGGTCGTGCGGTTAAAGGCGCTGCAGTCTGGAACCGCAAGACCGCTACGGTCGCAGGTTCGAATCCTGCCTCGGGCATGGATGTTTGTGATGTCTTTAGGATAGTTAGGTTTAACTAGTTCTAAGTTCTAGGGGACTAATGACCTCAGCAGTTGAGTCCCATAGTGCTCAGAGCCAACACTGAATATGATGAGCCAGGCAGGGGTTTGTAGGCACGGTGAATACAGCATCGACGGACTTGACTGGAGTGATGAATGTACCATCATGATGTCAGATTGCGGAGTTGTTGCTGCAGGTGCAAGATCAAGCTCATACACGCTCATCAGATCTGCTACAGAAAAAAGAAAAACCATCAGATTGCAGATAAAAGGAACAAACACAAGTAAAGGAAAAAATCTGAAATACGTACCTGTGAGGTGACTACAGTTCAATGGGAGACGTTTACTAGTCCCCGATAAGCAATAACAACCATTTACGTTATACTGTTTCATCCCAGCTGATGCCATCGGTGCTGTTGATGTGCTGCCAGCAGGTGTCAAACTCGGATGACTTGCCGCCCTGAAACATCTCCTATTTGTAGCCGAAAATGAGATGTACCCCAAATCGGTGCTAGTATAGATCAATAGGAAACAATTATTGTCACACGAGTGTCGTTGAATTCATTCCTGCTGCCACACAGACATGCATGGGTGTAGTTACCTCACTTGGCTGTCAGTTCTGTTCACAGAAAATCATAAATATTTTAGTAACGAGCAGTAGGTTATTAAGGAGAGATTAGGCAATTATGCGAGCTATATTCATGGCCATGACATAGGTTGATAGCTGTTACGTGACATAGAGTTGATGGAAAACCGTTCTTAGCCAATGGGAGCACAGTAAAATGGCGAGAAACCCTTCTCCATCTACCTCCCCATCACCATTTTTTGTAACTGTGACACGTGGGTGGGTGGAGTTCATTAAAGACCAGTGCAGCATAGGGACAGGATCAGGTTGCATCTGTTCGTTAGCAACAAATTTGATCAAGTCATGTCACTGAGATCTAGGCTATGGCTATTTGTTAATAACAGTTTAACATTACATCGTTGAAGGCATCAGCAGAGACCACACATTAGCAGCTACGTAAGTACTCTTATTCTTCCACAGTTTTACAAATTTCTTTTGTTTTTTCGTATTTTGCTCAATTTTACGTATTTTCAGAACGGTCGTCACAATGTACCATGGTACCAACTTATATATCATTACTAAGCCACCATTCCATTACTAATGTGTGAGTGTGTGTGTTTGTATGTGTGACATCATAGTCTATATATTTCTTTCGTTTAAATTTGGGAACGAAAAAAGCAAATTTAAATGAATGCAAAATCTCCAAGATGGGCTATCTTTAGAGAAGTTCGAAATTTATCGCGTAGTTCAAAGCGAGATGCTTATAATAGCTTCCACAACGAAACTTTGTTTCGAAACCATGCAGAAAATCCAAAGAGATTCTGTTCGTGTGTAAAGTATGCTAGCGGCAGGACAGATTCAGTGCCTTCTCTGAGCGATAGCAATGGAAATACTATCGATGACAGTGCTGCTAAAGCAGAGTTACTATACACTGCCTTCCGAAATTGCTTCACTAAAGAAGACGAAGTAAATATTCGAGTCTCGAATTAAAAACAGCTGCCATGCCAACATCAGTGACTGAGAAGTAGATAACCTCAGAGTAGTGAAGCAGCTTAAATCATTTAATAAAAGCAAGTTTTCCGGTCCAGACTGTATATCGAATAGGTTCCTTTTAGATTATGGAGATGCAATAGGTCAATACTTAACAGCAAATAGAACCGCTCGGCCGACGAAAGATACATACCCAAAGAGTGCAAAGTTGCAGAGATCACACCAATGTTCAAAAATGTCAGCAGGAGTAATTCCTTAAATTACAGCCCTCTATCACTACCGTCGATATGCAGTAGGATTTTGGAACATATATTGTGTTAGAAAATTATGAATTGCCTCGAATAGAACGGTCTACTGGCACACAATCAACACGGATTTGGAAAACATAGTTCTTTTAAAAAACAACTAACTCTTTACTCAACGAAATGTTGAGTTCTATTGACGAGAGGTTTGAAACTGATTCCGTATTTCTGGATTTCCGGAAGGCTTTTGACGGTGTATCAAACAAGCGGCTCTTAGTGAAATTGCGTGCTTATGGGATATCGTCTCAGTTATGTGACTGGATTCGTGATCTCCTGTCAGAGAGGTCACAGTTCTTGCTAATTGACGTAAAGTCATGGAGTAAAACAGAAGTGACTTATGACGTTCCTAAAGGTTGTAATATAGGCCCTTTGCTGTTCCTTATCTATACAAACGATATAGGAGACAATCTGAGCAGCTGTGTAAGGTTGATTGTAGATGACGCTGTCGTTTATCGGCTAATAAAGTCATCAGTAGATAAAAAAAATTGCAAAACGATTTAGAAAAGATATCTGTATGGTGCAGGAACTGGCAATTGTCCCTAAATAACGAAAAATCTGAGGTCACCCACATGAGTGCTAGAAGGAAACCTTTAAACTTCGGTTACGCGATAAATCAATGAAATTTAAAGGCCGTAAATTCAACTAAATACCTAGGAATTACGATTACCAACAACTTAAATTGGAAAGAACACATAGAAAATATTGACGGGCATGCAAACCAAAGACTTGGTTTTGTTGGCAGAATACATATAAAATGTAAATAAGAGATTGCCCACATTACGCTTCTCCGTCGTCTTTTGTAGTACTGCTGTGCCGTGTGGCATCCTTACCAGATAGCACTGACGGAGTACATGTGGAAAATTCAGAGAAGAGCAGCACGTTTTGTATTATGGAGAAATAGCAGAAAGAGTGCCACTGACATGGTACAGAATTCGGGGTGGAATCAGTAAAACAAATGCGATTTTCGTTGCGGCGAAATCTTCTCAGGAAATTTCAATCACCAACTTTCTCCCCCGAATGCGAAAATATTTTGTTGACACCGACCGACGTAGGGAGAAACGGTCATCATAATAAAATAAGGGAAATCATACGTGCCACAGTAAGATATAGGAGTTTCTTTATTACGAGTGCTTTTCGAAATTGGAATAATAGAGAATTATTGTGAAGATGGTTCAAATGGTTCAAATGGCTCTGAGCACTATGGGACTTAACATCTTAGGTCATCAGTCCCCTAGAACTTAGAACTACTTAAACCTAACTAACCTAAGGACATCACACACATCCATGCCCGAGGCAGGATTCGAACCTGCGACCGTAGCAGCCCCGCGGTTCCGGACTGCAGCGCTAGAACCGCACGATGAAGCTCTGGCAGGCACTTAAGTGTAGTTTGCAGAGTATCCATGTAGATGTAGGTGTAGATGTATTAAAGACGAACACATTGGTAGAAATAATTACGTAAAATTATATAAATTACATCAAAGCAAATTCTATAACAGCCACCGATTGGTGAAAAAGATATTGTTTGTAAAAGAAATATCGTACCACGTAACTCCATTGTGTGACTTCGTAGTAAACTTCTGATGACTCCAATCAAAGATTTTGTGTGCAACACAGAGCTATAAAAAATACATACCTAGAGACAGAGCTGACCACCTCAGTGAAAAGCATGTCACCTGCGGGATAGCCCACCCCTCTAAATCTGACAATTGGGATGTAGCAGTCAACACTGACATATCCCCAAACCATTATAATAGGCGTAATCCTCCCCTGTTTGGGGGCTAACCCATAAGACATTGCTGCTATATCAATTCTGACTAAGGCGTCTACCGCCCGCGGTAAGAATGGCAAAGCGATCGCAACACGCTGGTGGCAATATCAAAGACTGCTATAAATAAACACCTGTATTATGAGGAACTCTTCTCCCACCCGCTTGCATTCGCTGGATAACGCATGCTGAACGAGCCATTCGAGAACATGGCACGATATGCAACTCCTTGACTGGCCGCAGCCGCTACTAAATCCATGGTCGCGAACGAGAGAACTCCACGTATTTGCCTAACACTAAGGTAGAAAATTTCCTCAGGCATGGTAGAGGAAGTTGCATAATTATGGGTGAAATCGTCTCTGGCGTGATGGATAGCACAAAAGGTGCTCAATGATTCAGGGAAAGGGCATATCGCTTAGCTAAACCAGTGGTAACTCGCAGGCACCTACACGCTCACCAGAGTAAATCTGCCGGCCGGTGTGGCCGAGCGGTTCTAGGCGCTTCAGTCTGGAACCGCACGACCGCTACGGTCGCAGGTTCGAATCCTGCCTCGGGCATGGATGTGTGTGTTGTCCTTAGGTTAGTTAGGTTTAAGTTGTTCTAAGTTCTAGGGGACTGATGACATCAGATGTCAAGTTCAATAGTGCTCAGAGCCATTTGAACCATTTGTTCAACAGTTCGTAAAAATAAAAGTTAAACAAATCTGCTGACACAAGATACTGCGCAGCCACACAAAAGCTGATCACGAGGCGCACTAATTTCATATTAAACTATTTTTAATTTTCATCTGTGTCGGGTATGTAGGTTAATCGTATGTACACTCAGTATTTTGGCAACTCAGTGGCAAATTACTGTTGCATCGTTACAGCTCAATTACAACAGCAGCCGTGGCCCTACATAACTATTAATCAGACTCCGACCAGCGGCAATGCTCATCTTGTATCCTGTACTCCTGTCCAGGAGTAGTGGACGCGGAAGATGATGACAGAACGTTGTACTTCGTATTTGTCATCACAGGATGATGCCATCCAAGATGTGAGTTCCTTCAGTAAAAGTAAGGGAAATAAATTATCAGATGCCTATTCAAAAGACCATTTCATCACTGATGCTAGAAAGACTACCTGCCAAGCTGCTTCTTTGCATTAAGCTATAAAGTACACTACTGGCCATTGAAATTGCTACACCAAGAAGAAATGCAGATGATAAACAGGTATTCATTTGAACTGCATGTGATTATATTTTCACGCAAATTGGGTGCATAGATCCTGAGAAATCAGTACCCAGAACAACAACCTCTGCGCGTAATAACAGCCTTGGTACGCCTGGGCTTTGAGTCAAACAGAGCTTGGATGGCGTGTACAGGTACAGCTGCCCATGCAGCTTCAACACGATACCACAGTTCATCAAGAGTAGTCACTGGCCTATTGTGACGAGCCAGTTGCTCGGCCACCATTCTGAAAGTAGGAAACAAACAGGAGGCCTTGATGCAAACTCAGACTTATAACATGTAGCTACTTAGCGATTACATCTTGAGACATAAAAAGTACCAGGTTTTGTTTAGAGATCAGGAGCCCACATGGAACAAGTTAACTTGTGCTACGCAACTGCATTCTTCTTCGACGAGATATTAAATGCCATTAAAAAAGTATATTGTTCCATAACTCGATAAATAAAAAAGTTTTGAGTATTAGTTCTGTGAAAAAATTGGTTCCTCTTTTAATTATATGATTTGTAAAAAAACTCATCATTGATATCCTGAAAAGTCTATGAAATGCTAAGGAAATTACATGCCGTTTATTCATGTTGCCTATGGAAAGAACGAGGCGAATTGCGCTACCCTCCCGTAGACATTCAAACTATTATGTTGAGGACTGAGGTAGCTATCTTTCTGCCTTCATTGTTAATACAGTTTCCATCTTCTCCTTTTTCCTTTTGCTGATGCCTTGTCCCGCGGTTGTCCAGGGTCGGCATGGTTAGGAATGGATTCGGCAAGGTTAGTTATAAGGGGTGGCTGGATGCCCTTCCTGCCGCCACTCCGTAGCTCCCCCGGGACGGAAATGGTGTATCCCAGCTGTCTGCGACTAGTGTAATACATGGAATAGTGGGAACGTGTTCAGATGTCTGCGAGTCGTGTAACTGAGGCGGACCGTGGGGACCAGCCTGGCAGTCACCTAGCGGGGTGTAGAAAACTGCCTAAAAGCACATCCAGGCTGACCGGCATATTGGCCCTCGTCGTTAACCCGCCGGGCCGATTCGATCCGGGGCCGGAGTGCCTACCCGAGTCCAGGAAGCAGGCAGTTAGCGCTCTCGGCAAACCTGGTGAGTCTGTTAATACAATTTCCGTACGTTAGCTACATTCCATACACAGCAATGTAAGACCTAAAATGAACCAAACAGAAACTCTTCAGACTGCAGTTTTTACTGCAGTTTGATGTCGGCGGACCACAACGTTATGCCTGACATGAACTGCCACAGGGGTTGTTTCCATGAGTGAACTGCGCCACAATGGAAGAGAAGCACTCTGCCACAGAGGGTGTCTGTGTTACAAACATGTTGCTGGTGCTAACATTTCCGCATGGAATACCCAAGCAGGATCTGGCTTTAATACAGTGCATTCTCAAGGAACAATTCTTGACAGATTGGTAATATCGATCATCGTTGTGACGTGTACCAATGTTTGAAACTACAAGAACAACAACAGAGTGCCCAGAAAGACCACAAAGAGTCGTTTATTCAAAAGGTCTTCGTGAACAGAGTCTGTAGCTACGGCGCAGACCGCCCCCGTGTGTTCCCGACAGCTGCGCGGCCCCCCTGGTGCGGACGCAGGCGCGACACAGACGGCTGGGCCTCCGCCTCTCGCGCCGCAACTCCTCGCTGCTGCCGGAGGCGGACGAGGAGCTGCTGGGGGCGGCAGTGGGCCGGCCGCGATGACGCACGCGCAGCTTCCTCCTGCGGCAGCGCCGACTCGGCCTCCACCTGCGGCGCGGAGCCTCCCCGCTGCTGGAGGAGGAGCTGCTGGGGGCAGGAGAGGGCCAGCCACGACGACGCTGACGTCGCTTCCCCTTCCGCTGCGGCGCCTCCACAGTGTTGGAGGCTGGGGGCGTGGTGGCGAGGTTTGCGCCCGCCGTAGCCTGCAAGACAACGTCATCACTCGTGACACCTGATAAGGCTCAGTTTTTGGCGCAACTGTGTGTCCAAAATGTAAGATTCACTGGTGCCGAAAATTAGTCACATGTTCTGCACTCAGCGAATGTGTGAAACCACAGCTTGCTTCCTCCCATAGCACTATCTTTCGACAGTTTTTAAAACCATGACTCCACGTATAACTCTTCAACCGCTTGCACTGAATAGTGATACACTGCTGTATTACAAAGTGTCTTTGTCTCCCGAACCTCTCCTTCCTCGCAGTAACATTCTGAAGCACAAATAGCTAAGTCCCAGACAACTGTGTCTCTGTCCCAACAAAGTTTACTAGCTGTTGCATCAGGAAATGTCTATACCGAACCGCTTCACAAACATGAAAAGGTCTCAAAAGTAACCAGCCACAATGGCAGGTCACGTAACGTTTTTGGTTAAGTGTGGGGCTAGAGTCTGAAGAAATGAATTCCTACACCACTGTGATTTTCTGTGGACGATAGCTAAGGAGTGCGCATCTACCTAGAATATGCAACCTTCAGTTAAGACTAAAGTCTACAGAGTGTGTAGTACTCACCCTTATTGATTCCAGCAGCTTCTCCTCCATCTTCCTGCAGTACATGCCAAAGCATTCGTCTAGAAAAAGCTCTCGTTCCTGCGGACAAAAGACTTTGTCAGCTACATAGTAAATAACATCTAACTTTGCTTCTGGATTTAACATTAACAGATTTTATAGCACTCTTATTTGCTACGGGTGAATTGTAAGTAGTACACATGCAGTTAGAATCTTTGGCGATCAATTATGAGAGAAGTCTAGACACTTAGTGGTACTCACCTCTGCGGAACTTAGAGACAGTTCGTCAGCGAGTCTGTTATATGCGGCATAGAACTCTTGCATGAACTCCTCCCACTCCTGTGGACAAAAGGGATTATTAGCTTCGTAGTAGCTAACCTCACCTCTGTTAATAGATACAGCATGAGAAAATTTTTGTGGAATTGTAAAAGTTATATGCCTTTTCAAAACTGAACTATATCACTCTTAAGAATACGTATTTGCACTTTCTTCTCAATTTTTATTGAGACTTCTCAGGTCAATAGAGCGTTGACTATTCGTCATGGACTGAGACCCCTGTTCTGTTTCACGTCTGCCAACTTCCGCTCGCCACCAGAGTCAAAGACATTAGGGACGTTTCAACCCGTCTAAAGCTGCCCAAATCGAGAGTTGGTGAAGTGGTCGTCAAGTGGAAACGTGAAGGATTATCCACAGGTAAACCAGCACCAGGCAGACTTCGTGTACTGAGTGATGGGGCTGTCGGGTTCTGTGGAAGGTGGTTGTAAATAATCGGCTGAAATCAGCAGAAGGAATCACTCGTGCACTCCAGACTACTATCAGTGCCCCAGCCAACACAGTGGCTGTGCAGAGTGAGTTTAGAAGCAATGGGATACAATGGTTAACAGCTCCTCATAACCGTCACATTTCTGCAGTCAGTGTTAAGTGACGGTTGATGTGGTGTAAAGATCAGTCGGTGGGTCACGCTATACCCTGTAGCGATCTGATGGAAGGGTTTCAATTTGGCGAATCCCTGCAACTTGGTGCCAAATCTAGAAAACCTGGACTATAGAGCAATGGAAGAAATTTATTTTGTTGGATGAAATTTGTTTCACATTGATTCCAACTCCTAGCACAGCATATGTCCCAAGAGTGAAACATGGCGGAGGTTTGGTGGTGATTTGGATACCCATATCGTGATATGCCATGGGCACTATGGTTACTCTCCAATCTCTTATTACGGCCAAGGATTATGTGACCATTTTCGCTGATCAGTCTGTGGTAGAATGTTTTTCCCCAATGGTGATGCTGTGTTCCAAAAAGACAGGGCCCCTGTACACACAGCCCACAGCGCTCAGGACTGTTTTTGTGGATGAACCGTCTCATCTTCACTGCCCACCACAGTCACCAGATCTCCATATTACTGACGCTTTGTGGGCTTCTTTGGAGAAAAGTTTCCATGATCACTATCCACTTGCTTAATTGTTACCTGAAGTTGCCACTATTTTGCTGGAAAAACTGTATAGGTTTCCCTTGAAACCATACAGGAGTTGCATTTATCCATTCCGAGACGACTGGGAGCTGTTTTGAATGCGAAAGGGTTTCCTACGTCGTACTAGGCATGGCAGTGTGGCGTGTTTTCGGTGCCTCTACACATTGGCAAAACTTCTGTACAGTCTGGCTGCCCCCAAACACTGCCAACATTCTAGAGCGGCGTACACCGGCGACCCTCACCTGCTGCATGACCGCCTCTGGGTCTGGAGGGGCGCCCTCCGCACCCTCCTGAACGTTCTTCTCCTCCTCCTCCAGCCCAACGTTGTCCTTCTCTTCCTCCTCCTCAGTGCTGCCGCAGCAGCACAACCACCGGCGGACCCTCCGCCACATCTGTGCAGACGAGAACTGCATTAGGTCCGAAAGAGCAGACACCACACATTTATATAAACAGAACAACACTACAGCATTGTTGGCCTCAACGTGTGTGTGGCGGTAACTTTGTTTTGCGTTACTAGAAGCTTTATCTCCTTGTGAAGAGCACTCACGAGGAGCGGGCTAGTAGCAGGTACTGATTTCGTTCTTCACATTAGACTAACATATTTGTTCAACTGGTCCCTCAGTAGTGTCCCACTGGGGTAAAATTTCCAGCTCTAGGAGCCATATTTCATTTGGAAATTTACATCTCGGTTGAGTAAAGATGCAGTAGCTGCTCATAACATCACGAAATGGAGTAAGGCAGGAACAACAGACTCAGATACTGGAATTGCGGGTAACTGAGCCAGCTGAATCGACTTCTGTTCACATTTTCTGTTGTTAAAATTATGGAGGCATCACCTCTGCCCTGCACACCAGAACTCATATTTCCGTTTTCTCATTATTACTAAATTAACATTCAGAAACTGCTGATAGTAAGATTTTTAGAACTGTTTATACTGGGCATTCATTAAGAAACCTTATAAACCTGAGACACAAACATGCAAATTAATGGGCGCAGGATAGAATGTTTTAAGACCAAGTTGAAAGTGGTGCAATGCGACGAGGTCTTTATATAAAGAGATGCTAATCTCATATTCAAGTGATTTAACAGAGAATATGTGTCAATATTTCAAGATGGCTTTTCTAAAAAGTACTCTGGAAAGTGTATTAAAAATAAGAAAGCCACAGATAACTTAGCGAATTAAAATATCATGTAAGACATTAAAATGTCGAGAAGTATGCATTTTCTGACAGAAATAAATAATGCGGATTATAAGATTAATAAAACTATATGAGATACTGTCGTATGTCAGAAAGGTCAGCCAGCCAATGTACAAGATACAACAACATTTAAACTTAAAAGCAATGTTGTAACTGATAATTCACGAGCTGAAAATACTTTTAACAATAACTTTCTAAGTGCACCAGCAAAAATGAGATTAATGGTTCAGTTGAAGAAGCAAGGAAATATACCAAAAATGTCATTCCACAAAACTTTAAGCAACTGAAATAGCATTAACATCCATCACTCCGAATTTTACATCTTAGTAGAGCTAATTTATAGTAGGTGATGCATGACATCATGAAGTGGAGTGAGGTAGGAATGACAGATGCTACTACACTGAGGAATCTAAGTAATGGGATAAAGGCTGTTCTGGTCCAATTTTGATATCAAATTGATATCAAATTAAATTTGTTAATTAATTTATTGATCAAGTAACGAACCCTACCCTCTGATGACATAATGAGTACTCCCTGACATCACATGAGTCACCCTCAGAGAACTCCCAGCCACTCCATTACCCCTCCCCTCCCATAACGTAATCCAAGGCACCAGTTTAGGAGAAATGTCACGAAATTAAAATTTATTAGTAGGAATATCAAATATTGTATGTTTACTTTGAGATCCAGAGACCAGCTGAGTTAGTTCACAGCATCATTGCCAGAGGGCTGTTGGTCGTCCTCCACTCCCATCTCCATGCCCGTCTCCCCTCCACCTATTTCCCTTTCCTCCCCATATGGAAATTGATGGGAAAAGGTCTGAGTTTGTTGTTCTGGGCTGCTGGTTAGGATCGTGTAAGTCTTTATTTTGTAAGTAGTGCAGTACATTGTTTATTTAAACAATTAGAGTTGCTACTCATCGGTCACTAGACGGTAACTCCATCCAGTTTCGTCAATAACTGCTAGATATGGAGGAGATATTTTCGCTGTTAGTCTAGTACTGGAGAGTTGTTCCAGCCAGTCTAGCCAATAGACTTTATGGGAAGGATAGATGGTAATAATAACAGGACAGCGAAGTACCATTGGAGTACAGGGGGCTAGCCTCCTGCTGATCTGCATGTGAGTAGCTGATGTTGGAAGAATCGTAAGAAGGGGTAATAATATTATTAGAACAGCGACCCACTGTCCCACTGCGCCTGCAACAGCCTGCCCTATATATAGAACTCCTCTAGCCACATCATTTGGGAACAACAATATTTTTTATGATTGTAGTACCCATTATCTTACCTGAACACGTTGTCTCAGGACAAAAGAGAAAACTGTCCAGTCACCTCCTGTCTAGTCCAGTGTATTGTGTACCTGAAGAGCCAGTCAGCTGAGAAGTAGCCAGAGGCCAGGCTTAGCCTCAGCTTCCATTTGCCCAACCACTCCCACCGCCAGCCACGGCTAAATGCGGTCCAACTCGGACTAACTACAGTCCCGTCTCTGACATAGACACCCCAGTTTAAAAAATCTAGTGCAGGGATGTTCTTTTGTTAATAGAAACAGAATTCTCATGAAAAATGTAGATATTTCCCTTTTATACTAGTTATTTTCGAAGATAGAAGAAATAGACCATACACGCGTTTTCACATTGCTAAAGTAATCCTACTAGCTGTGAAAATCCTGTACAACACTATGGCAAAGGCTAAATTTGTTCTACGTATCTGCTCATCAGGTAGAAAAATATCTTTTATTGTTTATTATCTGTTACGTCCTGTATCATAGGGCTAGAATATTAAATTCATTTTTGGCTACTGAAGGAACGCTAAGAGGATGTTCTACCTCTGTCAGAGTTGTTGTTTGTCGTCAGCCGACGCTGACCTAGCCGCTCCGACTCGAACTAGACAGATATCTGTAGACACCGAGTTCACTACCGTGTTTTTGTATCTTCGTTAATAAAGATAAGTACCGACTTTTATTTAATCAGAGTGTTTGGGTTTTCATCTTTCTGTTCACTGTTCCAGCAGACCGGTCGGCCCGCTATTAAAAGTGTGGCGGTGACTTCGTAAGCCGTTTCTACAGCGAAGTGTTTGACGCTACGAACGCCGCCACAAAACTAAGAAGATGTTCTACCTCTGTCACAGGATGTCTCTTCACTTTCGAACTCTCTCTTTAAGTAAAGTAAACAAATGTCTCATCACATACAAAGTCTCTCAAGGCAACAGCACAGAGAAGTTTCAAATATCAGGTTTATACTACATATCACTTTATAAATTCGGTAATTTGCTGATTTTATTATGATTATCATCCCTCCTTGAGTAGGTGGGGTACTGAAATTCCGTTAAAAGGTCTTCCTGCAATGAAAAAGCCTGATTAACGCTACAACTCTCCCATCGTGTCTGTGATATTCTCGCCCCCGTTTCCACCTGCCCGGCAACACGTCATTGATATCAAATTGACAGACTAATTAATAAATTTTTCCTGTTGTCGGATTACACTTCTCATGTAACTGTCACTGATGCTTCCATGACGCCTCAGAAAGCTTCCCACGGACTAGTGACTTCCTCCAATACCCAGATGGATGGTAACCATCATCAAATAGCTGAAGACATTCAACGCTAATTGCATTCTGTTTATCGGATGTCTTATCATACTGGTGTAAGTAAGTCACTTAGAATTCACATGGTGCCCGCATCTCGTGGTCGTGCGGTAGCGTTCTCGCTTCCCACGCCCGAGTTCCCGGGTTCGATTCCCGGCGGGGTCAGGGATTTTCTCTGCCTCGTGATGGCTGGGAGTTGTGTGCTGTCCTTAGGTTAGTTAGGTTTAAGTAGTTCTAAGTTCTAGGGGACTTATGACCACAGCAGTTGAGTCCCATAGTGCTCAGAGCCATTTGAACCAATTCACATGGTAGCATTTCTATCTTTACAGCCATCACATTCACTACAAGAAACTCGTCTTAGAGCGGTTGAGAAGGCAGTAGTGTTAAGATAACGTAACGTGGTGTGTGGTTCCGATGACAGGTAATCTGTTCAGAACAGGAATCTTTAGAAAGCTTAAATTGTGGTCCTACTCTATGATGCTGCCGCATTCGAAAGTTGCGCGCCAAAATGACAAAATTCTGTTATTAATATTAGGAAAACCAAACACTGAATGTACTTCTATTTCATATAAAAGCATTTCTCAACAGCAGGCTATCATATCAGTATTTCAAAGTTGTTAATAAAAGGGTGAAGTGGTTTGGATGTAATATGAGAGCAGGTTCGTCCATCTCGGAAGACAGATATGTTGTATGCCTTGGTCGGTATCGATTGAGAATTAGCAATCTCTGGTTGTTTGAACATGTGACTGAAAACAATTTGATGGTAACTTCGAAAGTAGGCTACTCATTGTATTATTTATTTTTTATGAACATGTGACGAATTTAAATAATTTGAGTTTCAATAATTGTGCAGTTTCTCACGTTCTGTTAATAACAGAGTGAGTGGAATATACAAACCAACTGGAAATTTTATTATTCGTGCAATATCAGTTCCTAGTTAAGAGTTTATAACAGCTTCAAGGTAACGGATCCACGACGTACGTGCTGTTTTCTGCACAGGGTACCACCACTATAGAAGACTTCAGTTTGGTAAACAGTAATTAGAACTTATGCATTCCACTCGGGGTTGCGGAAGCAAATAGGCTCTTAGCGTGTACTGCAATCTTAGTAAAAATGAGACGAGTGACACGTCATCTGCGTTAACATAGAGGAGGTACGAAGGAGAGAAATTTATGAGGGAAGGGGTTTGATACACGCATGTATATTTCACCCTCTCTCACTCCCTCTTTCAACTTGCTGTAACAGGTACTACTCCCGAAGTAATCCTGCTGGGATCTATCAGTCTATAGGAGCAGCAGGTTGTTTCACTCTCTTCTCCATCCCTGAAATGCCTCCACCACTGGGTGATATGGCACTGTGTTGCGAACCTCCACACATGCATAAGAGCTGTACCGCTCCCGGCCGACAACACACTGCTCTCCATAACGGACAGCTGTTAATGATTCCAAACTTACCAAAGTTTATCTATCCTTCTCAGAAGGACTAGGCGCTTAAATGTGGCATGGAGTGACGACGAGGATGTTGAAAAATGTACTTCCCCCCAGCCATCCTGTAAAACGAAACATTCCGAGATGTTTTCGAAATATCCCTGAAAGACTGACAAATTGAGCAATAACAAAATACCTGTCTACAGACTACCACATTCCAAACTCGTGCGAGTCTGCAGATCTATGTTTCTTTCAGAATACAGCCCTATAGAAGCATTCTTATTGACTCCCGCCAAATTAGGATGATTCGAGAAATCGAATGAGAATCCCTGAAGGAAAGCTGATGTTCTTTTCGAGGAACTCAGTTAGGAACAGACATTTGGAGATGACTACTGCTAAGCCTCATTTTGCATAAGGACCACGAAGAGAAGATAAGAGAAGTTAGCGCTCATAGTGAGACATATAGGATGTCGTTTTCCCTCACTGTATTTGCGAGTGTAATAGGAAAGGGAATGGCTAGTAGTGGTACAGGATACCCTCCACCACACACCATCCAATGGCTTTCGGAGTAAACATACTTGTATAGATGTCAGTCGATCCATTTATAGGCACACGAGGCTCACAGAAGAATGTTGAGTCTTATTTATTCAGAAAACAAGAGACAGAACTTCTGCTGCTGATTTTCTCTCTGCAGAAACCTTTATATTAGCGCCTGATTTTCTCATTGGAATCACTTTGTGAGAGGAATGCGAGAGGTTGTAATATGTTTTCCAACAATAGTTAAAAGAAACGGTATAGTGCTCACACCTCAACTCTCCTTTCGTCACAGTATCACTCACTTATCTTCTGTATTCTCAAGAATCTTCCACACTTCGGTCCAGACGATTTCGACGACTAAGAGAAGTCCCCAACTATTTTACAGACCCCTGCCAATTCCCTCGAAATCCCATGACGTTCCGACAGCACTGTTCCATTAGTTATAAGGCTGATAGGTAGAGTGTTATCACAAAGAGAGGAATAGCACATTAACATACAAGAGAAAACCAGCAACCATGCAGAGTTCACGTGGACTGCAGAAAGACATTCACAAGCATAACACCTGCAGTTCATCGATATTCAATAACGGTCTATAAATATCACTCTGTGCATGCCCTAATCTCCTTTATCATGCTCCTAAGATTACCACGCCAGAAATACGACAGCGTAATATGATGCCCAAGCCTTCATAGACAGCACAGCGTCTCTCTCTCTCTCTCTCTCTCTCTCTCTCTCTCTCTCTCTCTGTGTCTCTCTCCGTAATATCCAATGGAGTAAAACTACGAACTACAAAAACTTCACTAACGTTACCTGGTGGAGAACTAAATAAGTTTTTGCCACATCTCTCTCCTCGAATATATCGGAAAACAAATACTGTCTGCATGTTGACATCGAGCATATGTGGTGATTCCATTAAATATACAGCTATGGGTCCACTGGAGCAGGTGTCCCATGATAGAAGTTGTTTACACAGACCAGTATAAAGTTTCGTCACCCATACTTTACGAAGACCATATCCCAGAGACTATCAATGGCAAGGGAGGGTTCTCGTGTCGTTGCTGCATATGCTGTCTGACACATTGTTTTTTCTGCTGTAACACATTCAAGTAGTGTATGACTACTGTTTTGTACACTGTCATACTTTCTTTTTCCACCACGATGTCAATGTTAGTGTCAGGCGCTAAACCAACATTAACATGATTCGATTTATAGATTCGCTCAAAAACCTGAACATTACACTGCGCAAACTACGATGGTTGAAATGACAGAGGCAGTGTTTGTTATTGACTAACATGTATAAGAATTTATAACACTTTAAATGTGGAAGAGTTTGCAGCGTTGTTGGGTGTTTTCACACGGCTGCCTGAAGGTGCTGACCTCTGTTTTTAATCCCATCTTCCACAGTGACATAGTACTAGATGTCTAGGTGTTCTGTTTTGTAGGGAGAAAGAGCATTGATTCCTTATGTTGCAGGCATCTACGCAATCGCTGTTTAGGTGTTGGCCAGCCCTGGTAGATGTTGCTCCCTCTAAGACTCCCTCCAACTCAAACAAGTGGTGCCAGTCACACATTATGTGGTAATCAACAGTGTATCAGTGGACGGACTGGATGGATTATATACCATCGATATGGGGAAATGTACTGTAATACGCACCACAGTTGATTGTGCTGGTGCACCACAAATAAATACAGGCATGGATTTGTGAATTTGAGTAAATCTCGTGCTGCTATTGCTGGAAGGCAGTAGTAAAGGGACCGATTGGCACACCCGATGTTGATATTTTACATATGATTCTGCAAGGGAGGTTTACAACATCACTTGCAGGCTAGAAGTATTGGCTAGGCGGGCACTGTATGCGTATGTAAAGTAATCAGGGCAGCATGGAGCACCAACGTGTTTGAAGTACCCATACGTTCCAGTTGTAATAGCACCTACTGACCTGGGTGTAGGATCTGAAGTGGACTGAGGAAGGTTGACTTCTAATTATCAAAGAGCACTCCACTTGTCCCCTCCAGAGGAACTACGAGAGAGGCATAGAGAAAAGACATATAAACGACATATAAACAAGTGAGCCCAGAGGCTCCAAGAGGCCAGTCGTGTCGCCATTTTGTTCATGTCAAAAACTGGTGGGCGCCCGCTGTAGTAAAAAGCCACGCGTCGTAGGGCTGTGGCCGATGCGACGAGTGAGGTGGACCTCGTCCCGTCGATGTGGCTGGAAGGAAGTACGCCACGGACGAGTTGTGGGCTTGACGACAGAGAGCTTGCTGTCGGTCACTTCTAGCCACTCATGTTCCCAGCGACACAGGACTTTATACATCAGCAGCGAGGTGAGGGCATGCAGGGAGGCAGCTGGTGGTGGATATTGGCAGCCTACTGGACTGCTGAAGCTACCCCCAACCTCCACGTCACGGACGCATCACTGCTGTGTCAGGGTGTGTTGCACCTTGGAGCTACACCGGCGTCAGGAGCGAGAGAACTGCTGGCCTTCGCTCTCTGGGTGATTCTGTCCATCAGCCTGCAAGCTGCCATCTGCAAGGGGCGGGGCCAGGGCAAGAACTCGCGGCCTTCCAGGTGCAGAGCTGTTTGCAGGCATTGAACGAGATGCCCGGGGCAGATGGCTGGACCTGCTAAGGCTCACTACGACAACAGTGGTCAGCTGCTTCCATTCAGCCTCTACTTGGTGCCCATGAGTTGCGCTTGAGGAAGCAGTCAGCCTGGTCAGGGTCAAGGGCACAGTTAATGTATACGGCAGCCACTTAGCTGTGGAGCACGTAGGATCGCTGCACACGAAAGGCTGGGCAATGGACCCTGTAGCTGCAGAGTCCGGCATTCACATTCATGTTGGTATTGAGCCACGCACACTGTGCAGCACAATCGCTGAGTTCAGGTTAGTTGTGTGAGGTAGGGCACAAGATGTTTAGAGATACTGTCATGAAGCCACATGTACATGCGTTATTATCTTTCTTTAGAGGAAATGGTGGGTGGAATAATTTAAGGCCAGTGAGATGTCCATTTTGCAATTTGCCTGGCCACGAGTTACTGTCTACCAGAGTCGTATCAGGTTTTGTTCTGTCTGTAGGCATACTGGTCATCTGTCAAGTAGTTGTAGTGAGTGTAGATGCGCAGTGATTGGCCAGAGGAATTAATTTGTATTTACATTTTTTGTGTAGACTTGAGTGGGAGTTGGCGTTTTGTCTTGCTGTAAAAAAGTCGGTTGCGCTAAGGTTGGAAGTAGAATGGTGCAAACACGTGCTACTACCACAGGTGCAGTTGCTGCTTTAACCCAGCAAGTACAAGCGTCAACGGAGCAGTTTGAGAGCATGTAGGAGAGAAATTTCGAACTTAAACATGAGCTAGAGGCTCGTAAGGACAGTCATGATCGGCCGCAATCAGAGTCTCGGGAAAGTAGGTGAGAACTGAGAGTGACTTCTGTTCCGTATGACCTGTTAGTGGTCTCACTGATTAGTCCCTTCCCGGAAAGGCAGAGGAGGATGTCACAAATTTCGTAAAGGATATTTGGGACGCTATGGAAGCACATGGGTGATCAGATGAAGTAACCCTGGACGTTGCTAACATGTGTTTGGCGGTGGATGCCAAAAAATATGTTGTCTACCTCGAGACATACTTCCAGGAGTGGGCTGCCAGCGGTACCAAAAGCAGAACAATGAGCGATTTTTTCGGGAGAAATTAAGGGCGTTGTCGATGCAGTGTAAGCATTCTCGGTCAAAATCCGTAAGCTAAATATAAATGCGTTTGTACAGATTAAGAAGGCAGAAGCTACAAGGGGACTGTTACGAAAGTAGAAAATAGAGTGGTGGATGTTTTTTGCGTGGTATACCCGCTGAAATGTCACAGAGGGTATGGATGGAGAACCTAGAGGACTTAGTCAACTCTTAGGATCGCAACACTTATATAGGGGGTGGATATGGCCACAAGACAGAGAGTGGACCATTGTGTGTTTGCTTGTGAAGTCAGGTGTTGTAGATGTGGTCGGGAGCTGCATTTGAGGACAGTATAAGCATTCACAGTGCCATGCGTGTGGCATAGTGACCCGACAGTTGTTTGAGTGTAGAGGTAGGAAAACTGGCAAGCACCGGCAAGGGAAGCAGCCGTTAAACACAAACAGAATCGCTTCACCTGTCCGAAAGCAGTCCTGATACACTGTAAAACGGTACAAGTTAGAGGACACATGGAATGTAGCTCGGTGGGCTTAGTGGGTGGCAGGAAACAGGGATTTTTGGTGAACACTGGTGCGAATGTGCCCGTTATCCATTGGTACCACGTGGGAAAGAGAAGACTGAGGCCACCATGTTACAGGTTACGTGTGGTTGCCGATAATAGGGTGGAAACATTGGATACGGAAGTACTGGAGTTTTCAGCTGGGAAAAGTTCAGCCAACGCAAGGAGGAGATGCATGCGTAGCGTAAAGGTCATGCAGTGATTCTCAGGCTAGGTTTTCTCGACAAACATCATGCTACGACTGATTTTTGCAATGCACAGTGGACCTTAGTGGCACTTTGTTTCAACTGGGGGAAACAAACGCATCTGAGACAATGGCGCAAGGTTCACATACCATTGAGATGAGACCAACTAAACTCCGGACATTTTTAATAAAGATCGATCCACAGGATAAAATACTAGCATGTGCGGAAAAGATGCTGTAGGTTTCAGTGGATACCGATTTGCAGAGGGAAACATTATTTGCGGTTGAATCACTCTTAAGCAATGAAGAGTTGGATAGTTTTATCCACAGGAGTTTAGCGCATGTGGGCGATGCTAAGGAGGAACAGATGATAGGAGCTAGTGTGGATAATTTCGGCAGAGGGGAGGTCTCTCTGTCGAAGGGTGCAATAATAGCCACTGTAGCAGTCTTGGAAGATGAGGAATGCCACAAGTAAACCATCGATAAGGTTCAAATGGCTCTAAACAGTATGGGACTTAACATCTGTGGTCATCAGTTCCTTAGACTTAGAACTACTTATACCTAACTAACCTAAGGACATCACACACATCCATGCCCGAGGCAGGATTCGAACCTGCGACCGCGGCAGCAGCGCGGTCTCCGACTGAAGCGCCTAGAACCGCTCGGCCACAACGGCTGGCCATCGATAAGGAAGTGTTATGAGGAAAAGTGGATAATTGTAGGGCAGTGATTGAATGGCTTTGAATGACTTGTTGAAGTTTTGTGATTTATTATGTGGGAACGAAAGGTTATCAGCAACCTCTCCGATGCATCAGAAACTGACGGGATAGTGCAGGAATTTATAGCAAAGCAGCTGCAACTACTGGTAGAAGAATTTATTGAACAAGCACTATGGGATGGGATCATGGAGCCGAGTGATAGTACCTGCAACGCAAATATTGACACAGAGTAAAAAAAAAAAAAAGTCTGACAGGAGACAGAAATAGAGATTTTACTGTGACTACAGATGCCTAACGTGCAAACCATTTCAGATGCTCATCCAATTCCAAACATCGCGGAAACTTTGGACAGTATGCGTGAGTGTCGTTTCTTCACAACGATGTACCTCAGGAGCGGGCATCACTACACTGTCGTATTTCTGGCATGTTAATAATAGAAACACGATAAAGGATATCAGGCCATGTACAGATTTATATTTATAGACCGTTATTCAATATCGATGAATTGCAGGTGTTATGCTTCTGAATTTCTTTCTGCAGTCAACGTCTACACTGCATGGTTGTGAGTTTCCTCCTGTATGTTAGTGTGCTATTTTTCTCGGTGTAACAACTCTCTACCAGTCAGTCTTCTATCTAATGGAACAATGCTGTCGGAACGTGATGGAATTTGAAGGAGTTAATAGGGGTCTGTATCATGGTGGGGGACAGCTCTTACTAGTCAGAATTGAGGGGATTCAAATGCTGTACATCAAAGACTGGAAGATTTATGAGAACACAGCAGATAAGCGATACTGTGACGAAAGGGGAGTTGATAGGTGAGTTCTCTACAGTTTCTTCTAAGTACATTAACAAACTTATTACAACCTCTTGCACACGTCTCGCAAAGTGACTGCAATGAGTAAATCAGATCCTAATGTGAAGGTTTTGTGAAGAGAGATAATCAGCAGCAGAAGTTCCATCTGTTGTTTTATCGATAAATAAGTCTCAACATTCTTCATTGAGTCTTGTGTGTCTATAAATGGATGGACTGATATCGTAATACGTGCACTAAATTCACATCTATATGCTCACTTCACAAGCCATTGTATGGTGTATGGTGGAGGGTATCCTGTAGCACTACTAGCCATTCGCTTTCCTATTACACTCGCAAAAACAGTGAGGGGAAAAGACATCCTATATGTCTCACTACGAACGCTAATTTCTGGTACCTCATCTTCGTGGTCCTTATGCGAAATGAATATTGGTGGTAGTCGGCTAGAAATGTCTATTCGTAATAGGGTTCCTCGAAAAGAACCTTATCTTTCCTTCACAGACTCTCATTCGATTTTTCGAATAATCTTCTCACTGATTTGTTGGGAGTCAAAATGAGCTCTTCTATAGGACTGTATTCTGAAGGAGATTCGTACACGTTTGGAAAGTGCCAGTCAGTAGACAGGCATTTTGTTATTGCCCAATGTTTCAGTCTTTCTGGGATATTTCGAAAACACATCTTGGAATGTTTCGGTTTACAGGAGGGATGAGGGAAAGCATATTGTTCAACATCCTGGTATTTCCCCCAGCGTCATTTAAGTGCCCAGTCCTTCTGAGAAGAATAGGACAACTTTTGAGAGTCTGGAATCATTAACAAAAAATGGTTCAAATGGCTCTGAGCACTATGGGACTTAACATCTATGGTCATCAGTCCCCTAGAACTTAGAACTACTTAAACCTAACTAACCTAAGGACATCACACAACACCCAGTCATCACGAGGCAGAGAAAATCCCTGAACTCGCTGGGAATCGAACCCGGGAACCCGGGCGCTGGAAGCGAGAACGCTACCGCACGACCACTAGCTGCGGACAGGATGAGGAGGGGGGGGGGGGGGGGGGGGGATATGTTGAACACAACACGCACACGCACATGCACACACATACACACAGCGAGCTAGTATTAATTCTATCCCTCTGTTGTTTGACTAGTGAGTAGAGCTGGATTCCAAGCAGATTTTAATGAAGAACCTCCATCCCTCTTTATGATATCACTCGCTAACTGAATCTCAACTGCTTCCTTAATAACACTATCCCAATAGTTTCATGTGTATGCCAGAATCTCAGTGTTGGCGATGACTCCGATGGCGTGGCCAGTGTACGACGTGCCACAACTGCAAAGGATACGAAGGACATCAACGTTAGGGAAAACAAAGACCGTCCTTCACCGAACGTAAAAGGGAGGCGATTAGTATTTAACGTCTTGTCGACAACGAGTTCATTAGAGACGGAGCACAAGCCCGGATTAGGGAAGGATGGGGAAGGAAATCGGCCGTGCGCTTTAAAAAGGAACCATCCTGGCGTTTGGCTGAAACGATTTAGGGACATCATTGGAAACCTAAATCAGGATGGCCGGACGCGGATTTGAACCGTCGTCCTCCCGAGTGCGAGTCCCGTGAGCCAACCACTGCGCCACCCCGCTCGGTGTAAAAGGGGTCTTACCTTTGGTGGTGGTCGAAAAACACATTTCACATCGTGTTTACAAAGAATACGACCAATTCTGTTGGAACTCTACTACCATAAGGCAAAAAGGCAGTGCACTTTGGCATCACATCGTTATTTTCATCACTCACTCAGTTCACGGTTGAGCGATAGCGCGCCGGGCATCTGATCTTCCACTGAAACCATTCTTACAAAATGTGACTTCCACGTAGGCAAAATCAGCTCACAGATTTTCAGGCTCTGTCCTGTGTACGGCATGTCACAACCTACCATCAACAATCCTGCTAACCAAAGCATCTAGCAGCGGAAGGAAGCCATCCTTCTCCACTTCCATCGTGAAGGGAATATTCAGGTGGACTGATTTCAGGTGCTCTAAAAGGCCGTTTAATTTGTCGATTTAATATGGTAAAATAACAAAAGAGGGTATAAATGTGTGAAAAACGTGTAGGTTCCATGCTACCGACTTCAGTGTCCGTTCCTAGAAATCATCCTGAAGACGACTGATCATAACAGGTGACAAATGGCACCTCATCCCAACTTCATCTGTCTGTTCATGGAATGCCCATTGAATAAAGGATAAGAGAAAGTCAACACATGTCGAAAAAGATGGTTAATTTTACAGCAAACATAGTCTCAACTGACCGTAACGAATCAGACAGATGTGCACGCGAGTAGAGAGACACCATATGAAATCATTCTGAAATATTAGTGTGTTTCAAATACAACAACACGAAGATTCTGGCATGCGCTTCCACTGTTGACATAGCGTCATTAAGGAAACATCTGAGGTTAGATTAAATAATTACCTTTCAAACAGAGATGGATGCTTGGAATCCAGCACTCCTCCCTTGTCCAGCTACAGACGGAGAAAGTGTAACGCTCTATCACCCATTGCTAATTACTGTTCACTATCAGTAAGCTCCTACGTTGGTCATCTTTGGTTGTGTGGTGAGCTGGCGTTCACAGTGTGTCTGTGAGTGTGTGTGTGTGTGTGTGTGTGTTTTTGTGTGTTGTGCTGTAGACTTATTTCTGAGCTCGCTATGACATGAGCTATGTCATAATTCTTTAATACTATAGGAACTCTCTAACGTTTCAAAAAATTGTAACAGCTTGTAAGAAAGGCCTGAATGCAACTGCGATCTTGTAACCCATAGCGCATCGTACTGTCAAGAAGTTATTAAGACTGGAAAGAGACGGTGTTCTGAGGAGATCTAACAATTCTGTGTCAAATGACGCGACATCAGTGCCCGAATGAGTTGGAATGGACAACATGACACACCTCCAGCTGCTGGTTCTTCATGCAGTGGCATTTCGGTACGTAAAGGGCATGATGCTACGACTGTAATGTTCACGTGTAACAGCTGGGCGTATTAAACTGAATGTGATAAAGCGAGCGTTAAGGGAGCAATGGTTGAAACGTTGAGTCAGTCTGAAACCAATCTCACGAAAGCTCCATTCACATTGTAGATACTTTTACCTGTTCTATCAATAGCTAAAAAATTATTCAGATCACCTTTACAGACAGATACAAATGTGACGACAAATATTTACAGCTGCTTTTAAGTATCACTAGACCAAAATAGTTAAAGATATGAAGATTCGACCATAACGAACTCCTGAGAGAGTGATTTGTAGACCTACTATCCCTGAAGTCATATTTCGTCAGTTTAAGTCTACAGCTACTTCATCTACTGCCACTTACAGATGTTCATGCTGATTTTCTATCGAAAAAGGAAAATGATATAAATTAAATGATATTGAGGAACTAATTTCCAAGAATGATTGCATCTAACATGATCCATCATTAAGAGATTTTGTTGACCTGTATGCCAAGAATCCACGATAGCTTCCCATCCAAAAAAAGTCAGAAAAATGTACCTGTATTAAATATTCATTTTTAGTTCTCGTCCTTGAAATTATCTCATAATCTCACAGCGAACACCACCATCTGTATATGGTGCTGTCATTGGTAGTATGCTGCGAGTATACTGTCAGTCTACAAAGGACATTGCTTACAAAACACCATCTTAGAATATTGCTGAAGTGTCTAGCGTGCATATGAAATAGGACTGTCAGGGATACTAAATGTGTAAAAGGAAGGGTGGCATAAAAAGTTGCATTCTGTTTCGTATCCGAGACAGCATCATGGAAATACAAAACAACCTGGGTTGGCAGACGCCTGAAGTAGACGCAAACCGTTTCTCGTAAGGTTACAGTACTTACAAAGTTTCATATACCTGTGTCAAGTGAGGTGTCTAGGAATATACTACAGCCTCCTTTACGCCACTCGTACAGTGATCGCAAAGACAAGATTAACTTAATTACGGCTTACGCAAAGCATTTAAGAAGTCGTTATACGCACGTCACACACGCGGGTGGAATGGGAAGAAGCTTTAATACGTGGTATAATGAGTAGCACCCTCTGCCAGGCGTTTCACAGTAGTTTGTGGCCTATGAATGAGAAGGGCCAAACAAGGGAGGCGCATGTAGTCAGGGGTTCACTTAGTAAGTCCATTATGATTCGTCTGATGTAAGAAAGACGATAGCGGGTATTCCAAGAAGAACCCTGCAAAACATGACTTCCTGCCACAAATATAGCGAGGGATAGCCATCAAAGGAAAATCAGATAAGTTACAGCCCACACGGGCATATACCGATATTCGTTCTTCTCACCCACCATTCGCTGATGGAACTGGGAATGAGAAACGCGATGGTGGTACCAGAAGTACACTCCGCCACACACTTTTTTCTGGTCTGCGTCTGTACAAGTTCATTTCAGTTTCATTTATGCTTCTTGTTGTTCCAGCTGTCGCCAAAGATAGAGTGGTTTATGAATGCACTATTTCAATGTACATACATCGTCACCTACACATGCGAAAGTTAACGTTTGCATATTCCGCAGAATCTGAAACGACCGAAGAGGCTGAAACTTGTCGCTAAAGCTTCATTTTCTTATCAAAAACATTTTAGTGGTTATTTCACGTATTTGAAGTGTTCACTCCTAGAATTCAAAAACGATTTAGCTGTATTCGAATTACAAGAGCATTTAAGAAATATTTGAAATACGGACCTTGCAAGGGGGCATGGCACACTAACAGCTGCCAAAGATAATCTTTGATTTCTGTCGCAATCGAACTGAATTTTAATAGGTATGTGTCCTCCATAACATGGAGCTTTTAATCCTAAGTATTAAGCTATCTGAATGAAAGTTTTGCAGCATGTAGTCTTGAATTATGTGCATACTCCTATGCAACAATATCTTCTAAATGTAGTCGTCTATTTTATAATCACATTTATATACCGATAACTAAAGAAAGTTTGAATTTGAAATTTGAAAAAAAAAATACCTTAACTAAATTAATAACATTGCCTTAAAATGAATACAAAGAATTATTGAACTCTGTCTTGTGAATGAACCGCATAATCTTGAACGTGAAAATTAAGGTCTGAATAAGACAAGTTAGTTTTCAAAAATACATTAACAATTCAGAGCTCAAAAAAACAACGAATTTCTGGACTTCAGAACTTGAGTATTGCTAGACCTTTACATGACAGAAGATTTTAAAATTTCACTGAACTCCGCAAAATAGAAGAAAAGTTAACACAGGTCTGCTAAGTGTTTGGACGAGGATTACGGGCCGCCCCACAGGTTCAGTCCCTCAGTAGCTCTGACCACCTGTTCCATACTCCAAAGGCACTTTCTGACACCACTCTCACGACTTAACATCCCTGGAAAAGAGAGCAACAAAGGATACTGCCTAGAGGAGGTAATAACTCAGTATGCTACGAAATGCGCAAACGAGGTTCTTTGTATTGAAGATTTTATTCGTGTTGCGGTGTTTGCTCTTCGTAAAAGACGTATCTCTGGACACCGTTTCCCAATCGGCAAACGGTTATAAAATGTGTGAGGTTTCATTACAAAGAATACTGGATGTGCAGCGGAAAATTAATTCTCGAAACAAAATAGTTCGAGGGTCGTTCGATAAGAAACGCTCCACATCTTTTATGCTCAGAACATATTTGTTGTTAAGAGTCAGAATTTGGTGACAATGTACATCAACATGTCTTGTCCGTGAACTACACTCCTGGAAATGGAAAAAAAAAAACACATTGACACCGGTGTGTCAGACCCACCATACTTGCTCCGGACGTTGCGAGAGGGCTGTACAAGCAATGATCACACGCACGGCACAGCGGACACACCAGAAACCGCGGTGTTGGCCGTCGAATGGCGCTAGCTGCGCAGCATTTGTGCACCGCCGCCGTCAGTGTCAGCCAGTTTGCCGTGGCATATGGAGCTCCATCGCAGTCTTTAACACTGGTAGCATGCCGCGACAGCGTGGACGTGAACCGTATGTGCAGTTGACGGACTTTGAGCGAGGGCGTATAGTGGGCATGCGGGAGGCCGGGTGGACGTACCGCCGAATTGCTCAACACGTGGGGCTTGAGGCCTCCACAGTACAGCGATGTTGTCGCCAGTGGTCGGCGGAAGATGCACGTGGCCGTCGACCTGGGACCGTACCGCAGCGACGCACGGATGCACGCTAAGACCGTAGGATCCTACGCAGTGCCGTAGGGGACCGCACCGCCACTTCCCAGCAAATTAGGGGCACTGTTGCTCCTGGGGTATCGGCGAGGACCATTCGCAACCGTCTCCATGAAGCTGGGCTACGGTCCCGCACACCGTTAGGCCGTCTTCCGCTCACGCCCCAACATCGTGCAGCCCGCCTCCAGTGGTGTCGCGACAGGCGTGAATGGAGGGACGAATGGAGACGTGTCGTCTTCAGCGATGAGAGTCGCTTCTGCCTTGGTGCCAATGATGGTCGTATGCGTGTTTGGCGCCGTGCAGGTGAGCGCCACAATCAGGACTGCTTACGACCGAGGCACACAGGGCCAACACCCGGCATCATGGTGTGGGGAGCGATCTCCTACACTGGCTGTACACCACTGGTGATCGTCGAGGGGACACTGAATAGTGCACGGTACATCCAAACCGTCATCGAACCCATCGTTCTACCATTCCTAGATCGGCAAGGGAACTTGCTGTTCCAACACACACACACACACCGTTGGGTGGCTTGCGGAGTATCAATGTAGATGTAGAACAGGACAATGCACGTCCGCATGTATCCCGTGCCGCCCAACGTGCTCTAGAAGGTGTAAGTCAACTACATTGGCCAGCAAGATCTCCGGATCTGTCCCCCATTGAGCATGTTTGGGACTGGATGAAGCGTCGTCTCACGCGGTCTGCACGTCCAGCACGAACGCTGGTCCAACTGAGGCGCCAGGTGGAAATGGCATGGCAAGCCGTTCCACAGGACTACATCCAGCATCTCTACGATCGTCTCCATGGGAGAATAGCAGCCTGCATTGCTGCGAAAGGTGGATATACACTGTACTAGTGCCGACATTGTGCATGCTCTGTTGCCTGTGTCTATGTGCCTGTGGTTCTGTCAGTGTGATCATGTGATGTATCTGACCCCAGGAATGTGTCAATAAAGTTTCCCCTTCCTGGGACAATGAATTCACCGTGTTCTTATTTCAATTTTCAGGAGTGTATTATTCTACGTTGTCTCCATTACGTTCTAAGGCCGTACAACACTGTGTTAGAGCATGTATTCCCTGCTGGTAAAAGCTCTTGTCCTGTAGGCGTAGCCAAGTTTTCTGGCTGGCACCCTCAACATCTTTGAAAGCTATTTTGACGCTGTGCTACGGCTCTGTCTTCTGACAGAACGATTCGAAACTTCAACGGCGCACAGAACAAATATCAAATGTAGAGGTACCAACAAGGATGTTTGCCTGTTATATTAATGCCTCTTTTTTTTTAAAATGTGGAACATCACTTATTGAACGACACTCGTACATTGTGGATTCAATCTAGCCGTATCATAAATTTAAATCCCCATCGCGTTTTTCTATCTGTATCGGACGGCTATTCTCAGGAAACACTGTAGGGATTTTAAAACGGTTTTCACTAATAGATAGGGTGACTCGCGAGTAAGGTTTGTATATATAATTAATTAATATTCCATGAAAATTGTCTGAACAAAGACCATTTTTGTCCATTAAGTCATGCCTCCTGAGAAATTTCCTGGCTGGCGCTGCTTAAATCATTTTGAGTCATGTAAGAATTTGAAGTTAATAACTAGTTACCTAACGTTTTCCTCTGAATTACAGTGATAACTCTCGCAGTGACCTATAAACAAAATCATCGCTAGGGCAGACAAGTCGACCGGTCGTAGGCACTGATCGTTAACAGGACCAAGTCACGGGAGAGCTGGGTGGGAGCGGAGTTGTGTAAAATAAATTAGACAACTGTAACTGCAGCTGCTGTGCAAATAACACGAAATAACCTGTTTTTCATCAAAAGAAATATTGATCTACGTATGACGCACACTGCTTTCTAACACTCATGAAAACCTAACAGGTCAAAACTATTTTACTTGCAAGCAAAAGTACTTGCAATTAAATTAGAAAAATTACGAAATGTATGGTGGCGTAAAATTTGTAAATTAAACGTGCGTACTGCACAATCAGTAGATTCTCAAAACGAGTCAAAACTTTCGCTAATATGTCGAAAACAAAGAGAGTTCAGCAACATGGTTTAGCCTCAATACATCATCACAAACGCGCGGATGGTGTAGGTACACATTGCTGAAAGGAAGTTACGGATTTGACAGTATTCTTTTCAGACGTTTTAAATGGCTGTAACTGTCAACTATTAACGTTAACGCCCACAGCTAAAGAGTTTCGTTGGCGATTCTGTGTGTTAGCAGACGGTGTCTTTCCACTGTGAGCAGGGACGGTAATGATAATTTGTGGCGTACCTTATTCAGCTGACTTGCAGCCCCGCCTTGAGAGACTGTGTGCAGTTACTCTTCAAGGTTCAAAACAAAGCGGCTGTTCGCTTTACGATGGAACTATGAAGATTCTTTCCCAAAATAAAGCTTTCGAATATAGATAGCGATGCACCTCGAAATCGAATCAACGTCGAAGTAATGCTAGGCAACAGGATTAGCCGTTTGGAGCGATGTTGCATTGTTGATGGCCTGCCTCAAGACCGATGTTAAACCACTGCACTTGAGATCATTCCTCAATGACTCACTATTCATAAAGGAATGTGATTCAACAAACGCAACTATTTAGAATAATGACACAAACGGGGAAAGCTGTACCCGTATTACTTGCAGCTGTGAACAAGCCTTTCCGAAATTTAAACTTTTATCGATAATTCTACGATTTTCCAATGTATTACCTGACGAGACATTTGTATCCTGACAAACAGTTACATTTGTGTACATCAGAAATAGATACGCCAATAATAGTAGAATAATTACTTCAGTTAATCAGAGATTCCTGTATGGAGTACAATATTAATAGCAACGATCTGCTTCAACAGAAATATGATGCTGTTTCTGTATTTGTCTTCGACTACAACGATCTCAAGCAACAAGGATGGTCATACAAAAAATTATTGTACTTGAGGTTACTCGAAAGTAATTTTCCAAAGACGAAGCTGAGAGTGCCGGTCGGGGTGGCCGAGCGGTTCTAGGCGCTACAGTCTGCGACCGCGCGACCGCTACGGTCGCAGGTTCGAATCCTGCCTCGGGACTGGATGTGTGTGATGGCCTTAGGTTAGTTAGGTTTAAGTGGTTCTAAGTTCTAGGGGACTGATGACCTCAGTAGTTAAGTCACATAGTGCTCAGAGCCATTTGAACCATTTTTGAAACTGAGCGCACTGAAGATCATCCATAGCGATATGAAGCGATGAATACGCCGCTGTAAGATTCATCTGCTTGCTCTCAGTGGTTATTTGCCGTAAAGAGAGGTGTTCACACACTAAATACATTGCCAACAGTCATCTCTGTATTCACAGGCATCAAGCCCAGTCGCACATTTACGCAATGCTAATCGTAAAATTCACATACTAAAATGGGCATTAAATTGATTTCATGCACATCAATGGCCATGAAGCTTGATGTAGCCTTTCAAAATTACAATAGCTGTACGACCTTTAGTCCTATACTCGAAATAATTATCTGAGATATTTAAAATTACCTCAAAACTCAATTTTGAAACTTCCCATTACAAGCAACATACTGACGCAATTCGTTTCCCTGAGTGTATCAGAGCAAGCCTGAAACGAGTCACTTAGTTGCTAAACAATTAAGTAAATAATATTTTATTCATAAGACTATAAGTTATATATCGTTTTTAGTTTCAAAATTTAATTATTATTTTTATTTGTTTGGTATCACTTTTTGCACTTGTTAACCCGTCCGAGTGACTAAGGTGGTATGTCTACATCTACATTTATCATCCGCTAAGTATCATAAGGTGCATGGCGAACGATACCTCGTACCACAAGTAGTCCTTTGCTTTATGGTTCACTCGCATACAGAGGAAGGGAAAAACGACTCTCTACACGCTACGTACAAGCCCAGATGTGTCTTATCTCGTTCGCGATCCTTACTCGAAATGTACGTTGGCGGCAGTTGAATCGTTCCGCAGTCAGCCCCAAATGTAGGTTCTCTAAATTTTCTCAACATTGTTTTGCAAAAAGAACGTTGTGTGACCTCCAGTGCTTACCATCTGTGTCTATAAAGCATCTTCGTAACATTGGCGTGTTGATGAAGCCTCCTGTTAACAAATTTATGAGTACGTCTCTGAATTGCTTCGATATCTTCCCTTAGTCCCACTTAATGGGGATTCCAATCATTCGAGCAATAGTCAAGAATGGGTCGCACCAGTGTTCTATACTGTGTCTCCATTACAGATGAGCTACACTTTACTAAAATTGCCCCAGTAAACCGAAGTCGACCATTGGCCTTCCCTAGAACTCACCTTACGTGCTTATTCCACTCCATAACGCGTTGTAGCGTTACGCTTACATATTCAGTCGATATGACTGTGTCAAGCAGTATACCACTAAACAGTACTTAAATATAAGCTACACTTTTCCCCATACAGAGCAAGCTGCCATTCATCACTCCAAACAGAAATTCTCTCTAACTCATCATGTAACCTCATAAAGTCACTCAAAGGCGACATTTCCCCGGACACTACAGAGTCATCACCAAACTGTGACAGACTGCTGCTCACCCCATCCGTCAGTTTCTTCATGGTCATAGAGATCAAAGGCGGTCCTCTCACACTATCCTGGGGTACTCCTGACGGAATTCTTTGTTCTGATAAACTATCGTCATCCAGGACAATGTACTTCGAGCCACTCACATATCTGGGTACCTACTCCACATGCTGGATGCTTCGTTAAGAGTCCGCAATGGGGCACTATGTCAAACGGTTTCCACAGATACAAGAAGATGGCCTGTTGCCCTTCATCCTTGGTTCGCAGGATACGGTGTTAGAAAAGGCAAAGCTGAGTTTCCACGAGCGATGATTCATAAAAGCGTGCTGATCAGTGTACAGAAGCTTTTCTGACTCAACGAAATTTATTTTATTTCAACTTAAAATATGTTTAAAAATTATGCAGTAAACTAATACCAGTCATATGGGTCTGTAATGTTGCACGTCCCACCTTTTACCCTTCCTAAGCGTAGGACCAACCTCCGCTTTTTTCCAGTCGCCTGGGGCTTTGTTCTGGACGAGAGACCTCACTACGCTACATCGTTGTCATAAACAACCTGACAAGGTTGTAAGGATGTTGCATGGTAGGTTGCGCTGCGAAATAATTATTGAGAATAAAATTCGGTACGTTGCGCCGTTTCCGAGTTAATCAGCACTGAAGTTAGCCAATCATAACGTTGCACTCGCAGCTTCGCGCGGAACGTGTTGTTGCAAAAGTGCATATACAGTACATGAAATGTTTACATTTACAAATGAACAGCACACGTGGTTCTGAGATACCAGCTGTCAGCCCATGCTGAAAGAACCATACAAGTACGTGGTGTAGGCTCCACGAGCGGCAGTGCAGCCGCTGGTTCTGGCATTCAGTCGATCGTACAGATAGCTGTCAACGAATCAAAATCGGCGACGCCTTTTCAGGTTTATTGTCTTCTTTTCAGCATATACCTCCTCCAGGACGACAACGCAACAGCAGCGGCCCCTAGGTGAAGACGACATAAGCTGGGTTAGAGATCAGCAGTCGCTGCAGTTCACTTGACAGACTGTTGATAGTAGCGGTCGCTAGAACCAGAATCGTTACTTGGGTTCGTCTATTCTTAATAAGACTTTCCTTGCGACATGTCTGTGTAATTGCACTTGTGGATGATCATGTGTGAAGGACTACAAGAATTTTCAGATCAGAGTCAAGTATTGTGTTTGTCTTGTTTTCATTAATAGGCGTTGTTTGATTGTTTGTCTAGTGAACTGAGCATGCAGGATTTCTAAACACAATAACATGGCGACGAGATGTATGAATAACATGGTGCGGACGATATAGGAGCAATAACATAGCGACGACCTGTTAACACTTCGAACCCACAGCCACAATCTGCCACGAATTGTCTCTGCTTTGTATTGTAGTGGGATTTTTTGTTTCGCTGGCGTCACAATTCTACCCTGTCTTTTCATATCAGGGGTGTGTTTACGTGTTTTATCAGTATCTCTTATAGTGTTTTTTATATTCAGTGTTCTCACGTGGGCGTCGCAGAAATTTTCTTTGCTTGTGTGCTTAATTTTATTCCTTGCATTGTCTGTTTATTGCACTTGCCTATTCCTGAATCAGCAACCACCTCTCCCATCCCCTGCTCACGTGCCTCAGCTTCAAGCAATAGATTCAACGCAGCTCATACACATGTTTCACTTTCAGATGCAGCAGCCTGCAACCCTTCTAAACACGGTACAGCAGTTACTGGCCAACGAAGCAACAAATACAGCGCAACCATCCAATCAACATGCAACAACTGTAGCTCCAAGTACCATATCGCCTTTTCGCCAGTTTAACGAAATAGAAGAGGAATGGCTCGAGAGCGCTCATACAATCTAGTCAATGGGCAAGTCCACTGGTTTTGTTCCACAAACCTTCAGGTCGCATTTGCCTCTGTGTTGACTTGAACACTTGTCGATTGCCACGTCCAGAGGATCTCATGGACAGATTAGGTGCTTGTCACTACTTTTCAAAAACTGGTTTGCGCGACGCATATTTTCAGGTACCACTAGATGAAGACTCTCAAACCGTATGTGTTGTGAATACTCGCTTTGACTTGTTCAAATATTTACGTTGGTCTTTTGGCAGTGCTTCAACACCCGCCATTTTCCAACAGCATTTGGAACAGCTGACTGCTCAAGTACCAAACTGTTGAAACTATTTGGACGATATTGTCGTACAGGTCGTACACCTACAGAACACGTTGCTAATTTGCGTGCTTTGTTCCGCGTGTTACCTGATGCAGAACTGAAGGGTAGACTTGACAGGTGTGATTTGTTTTAAACTTGAGTTGGAGTATCATGCTCATGACATCAACAGTCAAGGTGTGCATTCTTTTCATTCGCATTTGTTAGCCATACGAGATTTGTCAGTTCCTCGTAATGTCAAAGTATTGCAGTCAGTCTTAGGGAAAATGAACTATTATATTCGGTTCATACTGAGTGCTGCACAAATCGCAGCTCCATTGCATCGCTTGCGCCGGAAGAACGTCCCATTTGTTTGGACACATGAGTGCCAAGAGGGTTTACAAAAACTTAAAGACACATTGCTCAGTGATCGATGCTTGGTTCACTTTGATCTTGACAATTAAGTTATGCTGAATGTTTATGCTTCCTATTACGGAATAGGTGCAGTGCTTTCGCACAGATTTGGTGATAAAGACAGGCCTATTGCTTTCGCACCAAACGTGTTATCCCAAGCTCAGTGTAACTATTCACAAATAGAGAAAGAGGCACTGGCTATCGTGTATGGTTTCATCCGATTTCACCACTATTTATATATCAGAAAATTCTACATAGTAACGGATCACAAGCCATTGCAGTCCCTATTTCATCCGATGAAGTCGGTTCTTGTATGAAAACCCAAAAAATTGCAAAGATGGGCTTTGTTGTTGTCTCAATACCATTACGACATTATGTATCGTCCGATGGCTCAATATGATAATATGGATGCACTTTCACGTCTTCCAATTCACCCTGATACAGACTTTGACTCTTCTGCTGCATCTTGTTGTCACATCGATGCTCAGGGTTCTGAATTACTTCAATCCTTTCCTCTGAACTATAGGAAAATTGCACAAGCCACGGAAGCTGATTCAGAGTTGAACATGTTGATAAAATACAATCGCCAATCTTGGCCTCGCTCATTGCATAGCATAAAGAACACTGTATTGTGCCGATACTTTGCACATCGGCATAGCCTCGTTATACAGCAAGATGTGATTCTTGTACTAAATGATAATGGATATTCACGTGTGTTGATACCTAAAGCTTTGCAAAAAGAAGTGTAGCAGTTACATTACCAAGGACACTGGGGAATTTTTGGTAGGAAACAATTAGCGCCTCGACACTGTACTTTGCAGGGTATGGACACCCAAATAGAACAGATGACGTCCAAGTGCCACGCATGTACGAAAAATCAGTCCCCTCCGCCACAAAAATTCTCTGGTTGGCCTAAGTCGCAATCACCATGGCAACGGTGCACATAGACTTTGCTGATCGGTTTTGGAACATTTGTTGGTTGATTGTGGTAGACTCTTACAGCAAGTTTCTTGTTGCTATGCCAATGAACTCGACAATGTCACGTAGCACAGATCAGGCGTTGTCCTTTATTTTTTGCCTCGAAGGTTTGCCTGAAGTCACAGTGTTGAACAACGGCCCTCAGTTAATGTCAAATGAATTTGAAACATTCTGTGAACTAGTGCACCGTTCCATCCACAGTCAGAGGCGAAGCGGAACGTTTTGCCCGATCCTTCAATCAGCAGATGGCCAAGCTTCACTCTGCACACACCAGGGATCAAGCATTGGCACTGTTTCTCGCCTCCTATCGTTCGCACCCACGAGATGGACCATCGCCGGCGGAATTGTTTCACGGTCGCCACCGTCGGACACTGCTCCACCTGCTCCAACCTCCTCAGCATCCGGCGCCAAAGGAAGGCCACAAGTATCGCTTTGTACCTCATGATATTTTGTTTTACAGGGTTTTTAGTGGCAGCGGGCGGTGGGCGCGAAGCGAATTCGTCCGTCGACTTCGCGCTTGCATGTATCCCATTGCAGGTCCAGACGGCTCACAGCGCCGACATCACAATCAATTTCGCCACTGTCATGTGCACGGTGACCCTTCTGTGTCTCTTCCCACAGATTCACAGATCCCAAGGACAGCGCGGCCACCTTCGCCTCCTCCGCCTCCTCTCGGCCTACCGATGCAGCTGGACACGCTCACGACACAGAAGCCGACGCCTACATCTTGGTGTGGGCCTGAGGAGCTGCACGCGTAGCCTTCTGGACGTTTTCTAGGGAATGCTTCCACCAGCCCGAAGGTCGGATGGTGCGGTACGATTGGAAGTCTGATGTCTGCTGCAACCACAGCTTCCGGTCCATCACAGCGTCCACGCACATGCCTCCGCCACCCCCCCCCCCCCCCTACCCGCCCCATTGTCGCACTCCATATTCGACGACATTCCGTTGCTTTGGTGGAGAGGAATATTACGGCGTAAAGTCAGTACCGGCACGGCAGTCGGAAACTGCAGAAAAGAGACGGCTGTGAGAATAGCTCATCAATCGCACGCTGACCGAACTCCCACCAGGACGACAACGCGACAGCAGAGGCCCCTATGTGCAGACGACATATGCGGCGCGCCCTACTGATGGCGGCCAACTTCGATAGCAGCTTCAACGTTAGCCACTTCGTTAGCCGATGCATCTTAGCCTTTGTCATTAGCAATCTCTACGTAGGTTAGTTAGAGCTCAGCAGTCACTGCAGTTCAGTTGACAGACTGTTGACAGTAGCGGTCACTAGAACCAGAAGCGTTACTAGTGGTTGTCTATTCCGACGAAGACTGATTGTTTTGCATGTCGCCCTTTGCCTGCGACTCATTAATATATTATTATTATTATTATTATTATCGGTGTTTTGCCCTTAAAGAGCGCAGATGGACTAAACTACATCGAAAATTCCTTTTGCTGCCTTCCCTGCTGCCCAAACATCCCTCATTCGCTCGCTGTATTTCTGTTTCTGGTCCTCTGTCCATGCTTCTTGCCAACCTGCATGCATTGTGGACTGTGACATGGAACTTGCATGTAAGATGACAACTGCCTCTATGTGGAGTTTCTGCCTTTCCATCCAATGGCAGCCCATAATAACTGCCTGTTCATATAAGGCACCATTCTCCTGCAAATTGGTCATGGCTGTGTTCTCACAAGAAACTCCATGAACCTCCAACGTAACTTTTTTGAGCTCAGAGAGCAACCACTCTCGCGATTCTCCCTGACTACTAATTCGAATTTCTTGTGACAGCGTTATACAGTGCCACATACAGTATGTGCCATTCTACATGTGACAGGCATTAGGATCGCCTTCAGGACACACCGCAGAAGCTAAGAAACGCTCAGAGTCTGCATACATTACGAATGAAGGTTTTTCCTGGTGGTGAGTCTTTGTCTTGCAGACAAACAAAAATTACGCGAAGCGAAATGTAGTGTGAGGAAGGCTATGCGAGAGGCGTTCAATGAATTCGAAAGTAAAGTTCTATGTACTGACTTGGCAGAAAAACATAAGAAATTTTGCTCTTATGTCAAAGCGGTAGGTGGATCAAAACAAAATGTCCAGACACTCTGCGCCCAAAATGGTACTGAAACAGAGGATGACAGACTAAAGGCCGAAATACTAAATGTCTTTTTCCAAAGCTGTTTCACAGAGGAACACTGCACTGCAGTTCCTTCTCTAGATTGTCGCACCGATGACAAAATGGAGACTAGAAATCTACTCTGTAGGAATCAGCATGGGTTTCGAAAAAGACGATCGTGTGAAACCCAGCTCGCGCTATTCGTCCACGAGACTCAGAGGGCCATAGACACGGGTTCACAGGTAGATGCCGTGTTTCTTGACTTCCGCAAGGCGTTCGATACAGTTCCCCACAGACGTTTGATGAACAAAGTAAGAGCATGTGGACTATCTGTGGTGTCACCGCCAGACACCACACTTGCTAGGTGGTAGCTTTAAAACGGCCGCGGTCCATTAGTACATGTCGGACCCGCGTGTCGCCACTGTCAGTGATCGCAGACCGAGCGCCACCACACGGCAGGTCTCGAGAGACTTACTAGCACTCACCCCAGTTGTACGGACGACTTAGCTAGCGATGCAACATTGACGAAGCCTCGCTTATTTGCAGAGAAGATAGTTAGAATAGCCTTCAGCTAAGTCAATGGCTACGACCTAGCAAGGCGCCATTAACAGTTATATTCTTTATAAGTACCGTCAAGAACGATGTATACAAATGATGGATTAAAGTTAAGTATTCCAGCAGCTACGTACTTTTCTTTATAGCATTCATTCCGTATCCTGTTTCAGACCTCACGCCATCCTGTGTGAGCTTATAGCGTGCATTTCGGCCTCCTCTCTCAATTAGTGTGCGTAGTGTTGGCTAACTGCCAACACTACACTATCAGACCAATTATGTGATTGGATTGAAGAATTCCTAGATAACAGAACGCAGCATGTCATTCTCAATGGAGAGAAGTCCTCCGAAGTAAGAGTGATTTCAGGTGTGCCGCAGGGGAGTGTCGTAGGACCGTTGCTCTTCACAATATACATAAATGAACTTGTGGATGACATCCGAAGTTCACTGAGGCTTTTTGCGGATGATGCTGTGGTATATCGAGAGGTTGTAACAATGGAAAATTGTACTTAAATGCAGGCGGATCTGCAGCGAATTGACGCATGGTGCAGGGAATGGCAACTGAAGCTGAATGTAGGCAAGTGTAATGTGCTGCGAATACATAGAAAGAAAGATCCCTTATCATTCAGTGATTTAAAATCGAATGATCATATAAAGTTGATCGTCGGTAAAGCAGATGCCAGACTGAGATTCATTGGAAGAATCCTAAGGAAATGCAATCCGAAAACAAAGGAACTAGGTTACAGTACGCTTGTTCGCCCACTGCCTGAATACTGCTCAGCAGTGTGGGATCCGTACCAGGTAGGGTTGATAGAAGAGATAGAGACGATCCAACGGAGATCAGCGCGCTTCGTTACAGGATCATTTAGTAATCGCGAAAGCGTTACGGAGATGATAGATAAACTCCAGTGGAAGACTCTGCAGGAGAGACGCTCAGTAGCTCGGTAGGGGCTTTTGTTGAAGTTTTGAGAACATACCTTCACCGAAGAGTCAAGCAGTATATTGCTCCCTCCTACGTATATCTCGCGAAGAGACCATGAGGATAAAATCAGAGAGATTAGAGCCCACACAGAGGCATACCGACAATCCTTCTTTCCACGAACAATACGAGACTGGAATAGAAGGGAGAACCCATAAGAGGTACTCAAGGTACCCTCCGCCACACATCGTCAGGTGGCTTGCGGAGTATGGATGTAGATGTAGATGTAGATCGTCCGTAGGCGTTTCTGCACATACCAGTATCTGATTCGAGCAATCAGTAAGGTGCTCTTCAAGATACTCAGTCGTTGTAAAAAAATTGAGACATCTATGGCAGAAATGTCGTTTTTGTCAGTCTTTACTCAACAGAGAGGAAAATAGGCAGGAAATATTTCTATTCCATATGTAGTGTTGCTTCTCACCCTTGGAGAAAAGCAACAGATCTAGGTGTTTGGGGCGCTCACCGGCTAATTTGTGAAATTTAGAGCGATCCAACTAATTTATGCTTGACTTCTTTGTTCTGCACAGTGTGCTCATGGTCATCTTCTTCTTCTTCTGGCTTACTATTATCAACATCGAAGTTGAGAACATGAATTGAAAGATCTGGGTTCCACCTCTCGAATTTTGGTACGTCCTGGAGTTTTATGGGGGATGAGATGTTTCTGCAATCACAGTGCCCGCAGGCACTGGAATTTTGTGAGTACTAGGAAGGACTGCCTTTGTAGGGAAAATTCTGTCACTACTCACAAGTGGCCACTTGACGCAATATTCATCACTGTGATCTAGATTCTGGGCATTAACACATGCTTTTTTATAGCAACAATATCTTTCGGAAGAGGGACGAAACTGGACCTGCTACTAAATAGATCGTAGGCCTGTAAGTACACGTCAAGGTGGAGTATACACCTGAGTCCTTTACGAGACTCACTTTCCTGTGTTTCGGAAAAACAGCGAAATATGACACTTGCACAAAGCTCCAGATCACTCTGAATTACCTCACGATATCAACTAGTTCTCCCCTAGATGTTGGCGATGCTTTTCACCTCACCAGCATTTCTGTTCTGTTTACAGTGCAGGATCACCTCACAGTACAGGACTGCTTTGCATTTAATCTGCACCGACATCGTACTCTGCCAGCCACCTAATGATGGGTGGCACAGGGTACCTCTGTTACCACTAACTCGTACCTTGTTCCACTCGCGAATGGCGCGTTTCAAGAACAGCTGTCGGTAAGCCTCTGTATTGGCTCTAATTTCTCGAATTTTCTCGTCATGGTCATTACGTGAGATGTATGCTGGAGGAAGTAATATGATGTCTGACTCTTCCCAGAGTACTCTCTCATAATTTCAGTAGTTACCCTCTCTGTGAAGCATAACGCGGTTCTTGTAACGGCGGCCAGGAGAGTTTGGTCCAAATGGCTCTGAGCACTATTGGACTTAACTTCTGAGGTCATCAGTTCCCTAGAACTTAGAACTACTTAAACTTTACTAACCTAAGGACATAACACACGTCCATGCCCGAGGATGGATTCGAACCTGCGACCGTAGCGGTCGCGCGGTTCCAGACTGAAGCGCCTAGAACCGCTTGGCCACACCGGCCGGCTCCAGGAGAGTTTTCTGAGCATTTCAGAAACACTCTCACGTCGAGTAAACGATACCGTGACGCAACGCGCCGCTCTTCATTGTATCTTCTCTATCTTCTCTGTCTGTTGTACCTGGTAGGAATCCCAAATTGGTGAAAAATGCCCAAGAATCGGGCGAACAAACGCCTTATAAGCCACTCCCAACTCGGATGAGTTACTTTTCCTGAAAATTCTTCCCACGAAACTCTGTGCGACATCTGCTTTTCCTACTATTTGTTTTTTGTGGTCATTCCACTTAAGGACCTTTTGATAGTTACTCCTACATACTGGAGTGGCAGGATATTGTGGGTCATTGACGATTTCAGTGAGTACCCTCTCCAAACGGCATTGACAGGCATCGTGAAAATATGTAAGAGCTTTGTATTCAGAATTCGTTTTGTCAGTACGAGCTTTTGAGATCCTCTCCCTGAAACCATCATGAACCACAGAGTACTCCAGTACAGCTACAGGACTTACTTGGATATCCGTAACAGACTGGGCAGGGGTGCTGCTGCTGCTAGGCCCAGAGTGATTTCGAGGCAATGCCTGATGCCATGAAGGTCCATGACGATTGTGAGATGGACCAGGCCGTGGAGGCTGTGGCGTCTTGGCAAACAAGCTCGTGTCAACAGCCTATACCACACTGGTTGTGAGGGACCTGGCTGTGGCGGTGTTTGAGGCTGTGGTGACATACTCATCATCAGGAGTTCACGTGGCAGAGTAATTGTAGGTGCATATGGCCTCCATGTGACCTGTAAAGAAAGAAAAAAATACTGGAATGTAAAGAAAGTAGTATCCAGATGTTTGTGAATGTTCTATTTACTTTCAAAATAAGCAGTGTTCAAATAAGTCCAAAAGCCTCTCACCACGTCATTATTTTCCATGATGACTTGTAATATCTTATCCTACAGCTCAACATCCAACACGATATTATCATCAAGAGCACCGAGTAACGGAGATCCATGAGGATTGTCAGACGGTCCAAGGTGCTGACCGTGGCTGTGTTGGCAAATGAGCTGCTGTCATCAGCCTCTGAAACACTGAATATGATGAGCCAGGCAGGGGTTTGTAGGCACGGTGAATACAGCATCGACGGACTTGGCTGGAGTGATGAATGTACCATCATGATGTCAGATTGCGGAGTTGTTGCTGCAGGTGCAAGATCAATCTCATACACGCTCATCAGATCTGCTACAGAAAAAAGAAAAACCATCAGATTGCAGATAAAAGGAACAAACACAAGTAAAGGAAAAAATCTGAAATACGTACCTGTGAGGTGACTACAGTTCAATGGGAGACGTTTACTAGTCCCCGATAAGCAATAACAACCATTTACGTTATACTGTTTCATCCCAGCTGATGCCATCGGTGCTGTTGATGTGCTGCCAGCAGGTGTCAAACTCGGATGACTTGCCGCCCTGAAACATCTCCTATTTGTAGCCGAAAATCAGATGTACCCCAAATCGGTGCTAGTTTAGATCAATAGGAAACAATTATTGTCACACGAGTGTCGTTGAATTCATTCCTGCTGCCACAAAGACATGCATGGGTGTAGTTACCTCACTTGGCTGTCAGTTCTGTTCACAGGAAATCATAAATATTTTAGTGACGAGCAGTAGGTTATTAAGGAGAGAACAGGCCCAGATAACGATCTTATCTCAAGGTCACCGACCTCCCTCTCAACTGGGGAACCACCAGGAATCCGTCAAGTTCTCCCACAGGGACACCCCCCCTCCCCCTCCACAGGCTTTAGGCAACTATGCGAGCTATATTCATGGCCATGACATAGGTTGATAGCTGTTACGTGACATAGAATTGTTGGAAAACCGTTCTTAGCCAATGGGAGCGCAGTAAAATGACGAGAAACCCTTCTCCATCTACCTCCCCATCACCATTTTTTGTAACTGTGACACGTGGGTGGGTGGAGTTCGTTAAAGACCAGTGCAGCATAGGGACAGGATCAGGTTGCATCCGTTCGTTAGCAATAAATTTGATCAAGTCATGTCACCTGAGACCTAGGCTATGGCTATTTGTTAATAACGGTTTAACATTACATCGTTGAAGGCATCAGCAGAGACCACACATTGGCAGCTACGTAAGTACCCTTATTCTTCCACAGTTTTACAAATTTCTTTTGTTTTTTCGTATTTTGCTCAATTTTACGTATTTTCAGAACGGTCGTCACAATGTACCATGGTACCAACTTATATACCATTACTAAGCCACCATTCCATTACTAATGTGTGAGTGTGTGTGTTTGTATGTGTGACATCATAGTGTATATATTTATTTCGTTTAAATTTGGGAACGAAAAAAGCAAATTTAAATGAATGTAAAATCTCCAACATGGGCTATCTTTTACAGAAGTCCGAAATTTATCGCAGAGTTCAATGCGAGATGCTTATAATAGTTTCCACAACGAAACTTTGTCTCGAAACCATGCAGAAAATCCAAAGAGATTCTGTTCGTGTGTAAAGTATGCTAGCGGCAGGACAGATTCAGTGCCTTCTCTGAGCGATAGCAATGGAAATACTATCGATGACAGTGCTGCTAAAGCATAGTTACTATACACTGCCTTCCGAAATTGCTTCACTAAAGAAGACGAAGTAAATATTCGAATCTCGAATTAAAAACAGCTGCCATGCCAACATCAGTGACTTAGAAGTAGATAGCCTCAGAGTAGTGAAGCAGCTTAAATCATTTAATAAAAGCAAGTTTTCCGTTCCAGACTGTATATCGAATAGGTTCCTTTTAGATTATGGAGGTGCAATAGGTCAATACTTAACAGTAAATACAACCGCTCGGCCGACGAAAGATACATACCCAAAGAGTGCAAAGTTGCAGAGATCACACCAATGTTCAAAAATGTCAGTAGGAGTAATTCCCTAAATTACAGCCCTCTATCACTACCGTCGATATGCAATAGGATTTTGGAACATATATTGTGTTAGAAAATTATGAATTGCCTCGAATAGAACGGTCTACTGGCACACAATCAACACGGATTTGGAAAACATCATTCTTTTAAAAAATAACTAACTCTTTACTCAACGAAATGTTGAGTTCTATTGACGAGAGATTTGAAACTGATTCCGTATTTCTGGATTTCCGGAAGGCTTTTGACAGTGTATCACACAAGCGGCTCTTAGTGAAATTGTGTGGTTATGGAATATCGTCTCAGTTATGTGACTGGATTCGTGATCTCCTGTCGGAGAGGTCACAGTTCCTGCTAATTGACGTAAAGTCATGGAGTAAAACAGAAGTGATTTATGACGTTCCTAAAGGTAGTGATATAGGCCCTTTGCTGTTCCTTATCTATACAAACGATATAGGAGACAATCTGAGCAGCTGTATAAGGTTGATTGTAGATGACGCTGTCGTTTATCGGCTAATAAAGTCATCAGAAGATAAAAAAAAATTGCAAAACGATTTAGAAAAGATATCTGTATGGTGCAGGAACTGGCAATTGTCCCTAAATAACGAAAAGTCTGATGTCACCCACATGAGTGCTAGAAGGAAACCTTTAAACTTCGGTTACGAGATAAATCAATGAAATTTAAAGGCCGTAAATTCAACTAAATACCTAGGAATTACGATTACCAACAACTTAAATTGGAAAGAACACATAGAAAATATTGACGGGCATGCAAACCAAAGACTTGGTTTTGTTGGCAGAATACATATAAAATGTAAATAAGAGATTGCCCACATTACGCTTCTCCGTCGTCTTTTGTAGTACTGCTGTGCCGTGTGGCATCCTTACCAGATAGCACTGACGGAGTACATATGGAAAATTCAGAGAAGAGCAGCACGTTTTGTATTATGGAGAAATAGCAGAAAGAGTGCCACTGACATGGTACAGAATTCGGGGTGGAATCAGTAAAACCAATGCGATTTTCGTTGCGGCGAAATCTTCTCAGGAAATTTCAATCACCAACTTTCTCCCCCGAATGCGAAAATATTTTGTTGACACCGACCAACGTAGGGAGAAACGGTCATCATAATAAAATAAGGGAAATCATACGTGCCACAGTAAGATATAGGAGTTTATTTATTCCGAGTGCTTTTCGAAATTGGAATAATAGAGAATTATTGTGAAGATGGTTCAAATGGTTCAAATGGCTCTGAGCACTATGGGACTTAACATCTTAGGTCATCAGTCCCCTAGAACTTAGAACTACTTAAACCTAACTAACCTAAGGACATCACACACATCCATGCCCGAGGCAGGATTCGAACCTGTGACCGTAGCAGCCCCGCGGTTCCGGACTGCAGCGCTAGAACCGCACGATGAAGCTCTGGCAGGCACTTAAGTGTAGTTTGCAGAGTATCCATGTAGATGTAGGTGTAGATGTATTAAAGACGAACACATTGGTAGAAATAATGACGTAAAATTATATAAATTACATCAAAGCAAATTCTATAACAGCCATCGATTTCTGAAAAAGATATTGTTTGTAAAAGAAATACCGTACTACGTAACTCCATTGTGTGACGTCGTAGTACACTTCTGATGACTCCAATCAAAGATTCTGTGTGCAACACAGAGCTATAAAAAATACATACCTAGAGACAGAGCTGACCACCGCAGTGAAAAGCATGTCACCTGCGGGATAGCCCACCCCTCTAAATCTGACAAGTGGGATGTAGCAGTCAATACTGACATATCCCCAAACCATTATCATAGGCATAATCCTCCCCTGCTTGGTGACTAACCCATAAGACATTGCTGCTATATCAGTTCTGACTAAGGCGTCTACCGCCCGCGGTAATAATGGCAAAGCGATCGCAACACGTTGGTGGCAATATCAAAGACTGCTATGAATAAACACCTGTATTATGAGGAACTCTTCTCCCACCCGCTTGTATTCGCTGGATAACGCATGCTGAACGAGCCATTCGAGAACATGGCACGATATGCAACTCCTTGACTGGCCGCAGCCGCTACTAAATCCATGGTCGCGAACGAGAGAACTCCACGTATTCGCCTAACACTAAGGTAGAAAATTTCCACAGGCATGGTAGAGGAAGTTGCATGATTATGGGTGTAATCGTCTCTGGCATGATGGATACCACAAAAGATGCTCAATGATTCAGGGAAAGGGCATATCGCTTAGCTAAACCAGTGGTAACTCGCAGACACCTACATGCTCACCAGAGTAAATCTGCCGGCCGGTGTGGCCGAAAGGTTCTAGGCGCTTCAGTCTGGAACAGACCGACCGCCACGATTGCAGGTTCGAATCCTGCCTCTGGCATGAATGTGTATGACGTCCTTAGGTTAGTTAGGTTTAAGTAGTTCTAAGTTCTAGGGGACTGATGACCTCAGATGTTAAGTCCCATAGTGCTCAGAGCCATTTGAAAAGAGGAAATCTTTGGATGCCTTTCCGGTTAAACGTTGCTAGCAGTTTAAGTACCAAGAACTATTCCCCCCCCCCCCCCCCCGACGACCCTTTCTGTGTGGACCAATCGGAACCAAGATCCCCCTCCTCCCCCAACCTTCACACTTAACTAACGCTTATGCACGGGCGTCCCCATTTTCAACCATGCAGCTCTCCCAAGTAGAATGAAGTCACGTAATTATGATATCCAAACCAAATAAACACTACAATATTGTCAGAATATGCAACTTTACTACAAGTCTTGTATATTAACCACAGGAAATCCAAATATTGTCATCGCAATTAATCAAATGTCGATTGATCCGTGGAACTGCAAAGACACACACAGACAGATACGACAATTGAGAATACGTAAATATTATTACTATGAAAAATTATCTGTGCATTATTAATGAGTGACATCATATATCAAACAAATCAGACAGAGCAATTGCCACAGAGCAGCAAAAATAAACTACATACAAAATCATAGACTCATAAAGATCACAGTACCTACCTTGCTATACTATAAAATGCGAGTGCTGAAGATTTTGCGCATCATCAGTCGATAATCATATTCTCCAAACACCAATGATTACAATTAACCTTCCACCTAAGTGATTCAAACTACGAAGGGCCGTACAAGCAGTGGAAAAAATGTGCTGCACTTACCTTTCGTCGCCATCTTTACACAAAACGCTGTGTTTCTCTGTCGATGCTTCCGACCCAGGGAATGCAGGCGACGATGTTGACACTGCGAACCTGCAGCCAGCCGTGAGAATAGTGACGAGACGGCTGTCCAAGACATCTGTCAGTAGTCCCAAGGAAGAGCCATCTCATTGGCTCCAAGTAAAAGCCAGAAATGTCCTACACCACCTGAAAAATGGTGGGAAGGGGTGCGGGGAGTCTAGTTAAACAGTTCATTCAACGACTAGCAACGTAATCATATATCTTCTCCTGATAACTCATGCTACCTCCTTAGATGCTTGCCCTCAATCGACAAAAGATAGAGGAGCTGAGGAGAACCCATCCACTGCTGGTGTAAGAGAAAGTCGGTGCTCGATAAGGTTCACTGTGTTTGTCACCTGGCGAATACCAGTGACAGCAAGAGGAAGATGTGTTAATAAAAACTATTTTATAATATGTTTATTAGACTTCTGTGAGCTGCTGGATTTACCCATACAATCTTATTAACAAAAGTGCATTATTTAGTAGTAAAACAACAACCCCGCTTGTACTCAATATCATCAGGTGTAAGGTGCTGAAAGTTAAGATTTTACCATGAATCTCTCTTGGCCCTCTCATACCGTTAGGTCTCTACAATATCCCATCTACGATACAGTCATTGATGACAACGCACATATCAATCAATATCAGGGCCAAGAGTAGAAGCCTGTAGCTAGGATATTACTAAACCTTTTTATTGTTCTCTTCTAACGTCGTAGATCCGACATCTCGTTTGGGAAAATGTCTGTAATCTTTACATGTGATATTTTCCTCTAACAGCACTCTATTGGACAGTTTAAAGGATCATACATTTATGGTAGATGTGGAATATAATTATTGCTCATCCTATTAACCAAACTTAGTATGGGTCTCATACAGAGGAGATAGCCCATAAAGTGATTTTATAAGCTTGCTGGCAACACTTCGTAGCAGTGGATCTTTTGTGCTGTAACACATACCTTTCTAAGTAGAAGACTGTTCCCTAAAATCCAGTAACATAATGCTGGATCTGGTACCAGTAGGATCTGTCAACACGCTGGTAATATATGAGCTCAAATCGAGCTACGTTCTTTTCACGAGAAGTCTATTGAGAAGTAACATTAATAGCCAACGTACATTTTGTGTAAAGATAAGAGATATTTGGGGTCGACAGAAGTGTTTGTCTCTAGCACTGTTATAACGAGTGGCAAAGGGCTACTGAATATGTGTATATATGTCTAATACTTGTTCAGAAATATATGTATCTAAGCACTAGATAATCAGAAGAATAAACTTCTACAGAGGTAGTTGTTGCGATACATATAGCCCAGATGCGTTCATAAACCGTGGTGTTTCAGAATATTAAACAAATTTAATATTTTCTCATAACACACAAAGAAAATCCTAAACCTGTTATGTATATGATACGAAATTATAGATTCGATGTCCAATCGTAGGTATTTGTCTACGACACCATACTGACATGAGCATTGCGTGGTGGAGGCATAACATATAAGACTATGTTTCTGACAGGCGTACCTGCGATGTCATAATAAACCAAGTTTCCCAGTCCGGTTTCACAAGAAGTAACATCGGCAGACTTTACTTAAATAATAACATTAAATAAATAAAACTACAGACATACAGAGTGTAGCATTACAACCAGTTATCAGACCTGATTTTATGGAATGTACACACAGCCATACAAGACAACAGTATTTACTAGTACTTTAATTCTCTGGAAGATGTCGGTTTAGACCCCGAATCAGTCTACTTTAGTATTCATAAAAGTGCAGGACAAACACTAGATTGCGCCACAGCATGGCAGTGTGAAAACAAACATCAAATACTTCCATTTACTAATGACGATTATTCACTTTAGTAGCATCAAAATCGGGCAAAGACCATGGTGGCAACGCTTCCAGTCAAATTATCTTCTAAGTGAAACAGAACTTGCACTGTACTGCTTGTGCCGTAGTGTGGATACCCCAGGGTCCATGGGGCGCGGGCGTGGAGTCCAGCAACAACAAGCAATTAGCTTAGTGGTATTCTGCACACCAAAACTATGCACACATACTTTGCGGTGTATATTTATTAAAGTATCAGCCCAGATGTCTGTTAAAAAAATTTGAGATGCGGCTCCAAAGCTCGGCATCCATTTGGAAGAATGTGATAGTGTTACCCTAGCTTGGATGGTCATCATAATATACGGATGACCTGGATATCGTTGTAAGTAGAACTAAGACGAGTACTTTGATAAAATAATCTAGACTTAGGTCCTCAGTCCAGTGCTTATACACTCTCTGTCGTAGTTGTAAATGCATCGGAATACTTTTGTTTTTAATATGGGCGCACACTAAGAGCATGGTATTGTGTAATCGATGTTCAAGGTAAAGAATTAAAAACTATAGACATATATAACACATGCATTAGGGCCCCACAGGTGAAACACAGGTTAGGTGGTGAATCGCTAAAATATCCAGGAAAAGGCACAAGAAGACAGCACGTTTTGATTACATCTTCTAAATGTGGCTGCAATTACAGTATTTTATGTGTGTGGTGTGACGCCAACGCTTCGGGGACAGCACGTTGAGACGATGTGCTTTCTTTTTTTCTGTATGCATGCTCTTAAACAAGAGAAAGAATATTATTCTTTACAAACAGGCTGATACATTCATCTTTTTATAGACTGTAAAAAATGTTCCTAAATTTACACCCATAATCTCATATCAGGCGAGGAGGATGAAATAACAATTACAAAAACACAGAAATGTTACAAAAAGAAGAAAGAGAAACAGAACCACACTAGATGTTCTATTACTTTAAATAATCATCATTCCGTCTAATCAGAAAGTAGAACTATTTCTGAAAGTTATATATCTGATAGAACGGGCCGGCCAGGGTGGCCGAGCGGTTCTAGGCGCTACAGCCTGGAACCGCGCGACCGCTACGGTCGCAGGTTCGAATCCTGCCTCGGGCATGGATGTGTGTGATGTCCTTATCAATAAATTGTTGTAAAGTATATCACATCCATGTTGCCTAAATTTTCGTTCATAGCCACTTTTCCCAGTGGTGAAGCTGTTTAGTTGCAGCCTGCTTAGTAACCCACCTCAATAACAGTAATTACTTCCTGCGGTAGCGGATTCCCGTCCTCTCATATTTATGTTGGACGCCAGCTGTATTTTGTGAATACAAAAGAAGTAACGGTTTTGCTACTCTTCCTGTTATAATCTGCTCACAAATGGTACTGAACATCTTGTGTATCTATGAACGTGTATGCAATTACATTCAAGAGAAGCAGGGACTGCAAGAATAACTGTTCTGAAACTAGAACAAAATGACTTTGGAAATGCCACGGAAATTACATGCCGTTTATTCATGTTGCCTATGGAAAGAACGGGCAAATTGCGCTACCCTCTCGTAGTCATTCAAACTATTACGTTGAGGACTGAGGTAGCTATCTTTCTGCCTTCATTGTTAATACAGTTTCCATCTTCTCCTTTTTTCTTTTGCTGATGCCTTGTCCCGCGGTTGTGCAGGGTCGGCATAGTTAGCAATGGATTCAGCAAGGTTAGTAATAAGGGGTGGCTGGATGCCCTTCCTGCCGCCACCCCGTAGCTTCCCCGGGACGGAATTAGTGTACCCCAGCTGTCTGCGACTAGTGTAACCCATGGAATAGGGCGAACGTGTTCAGATGTCTGCGAGTCGTGTAACTGAGACGGAACATGGGGACCAGCCTGGCAGTCACCTAGCGGTGTGTAGAAAACTGCCTAAAAGCACATCCAGTCTGACCGGCATACTGGCCCTCGTCGTTAACCTGCCGGGCCGATTCGATCCGGGGCCGGAGTGCCTACCCGAGTCCAGGAAGCAGGCAGTTAGCGCTATCGGCTAACCTGGCGGGTCTGTTAATACAATTTCCATACGTTAGCTAAATTCCATACACAGCAATGTAAGATCTAAAATGAACCAAATAGAAAGTCTTCAGACTGCGTTTTTACTGCCGTTCGATGTCGGCAGACCACGACGTTATGCTTGACATGAACTGCCACAGGGGTTGTTTCCATGATGGCAGTCCTAGTGTCCCTATTAATTTTCAAATGTAGAATGTTCCTTTTGAAACCGACCTTCAAGCGTCAACTGGGAAAGTTGGACATGAGTGAACTGCGCCACAATGGAACAGAAGCACTCTGCCACAGAGGGTGTCTGTGTTACAAACATGTTGCTGCTGCAAACATTTCCGCATGGAATACTCAAGCAGGATCTGGCTTTAATACAGTGCATTCTCAAGGAACGATTCGTAATATCGATCATCGTTGTGACGTGTACCAATGTTTGATACTACAAGAACAACAACAGAGTGCCCAGAAAGACCACAAAGAGTCGTTTATTCAAAAGGTCTTCGTGAACAGAGCCTGTAGCTACGGCGCAGAGCGCCCCCGTGTGTTCCCGACAGCTGCGCGGCCCCCCTGGTGCGGACGCAGGCGTGACACAGGCGGCTGGGCCTCCGCCTCTCGCGCCGCAACTCCTCGCTGCTGCCGGAGGCGGACGAGGAGCTGCTGGGGGCGGCAGTGGGCCGGCCGCGATGACGCACGCGCAGCTTCCTCCTGCGGCAGCGCCGACTCGGCCTCCACCTGCGGCGCGGAGCCTCCCCGCTGCTGGAGGAGGAGCTGCTGGGGGCAGGAGAGGGCCAGCCACGACGACGCTGACGTCGCTTCCCCTCCCGCTGGGGCTCCTCCAAAGTGTTGGAGGCTGGGGGCGTGGTGGCGAGGGGTGCGCCCGCCGTAGCCTGCAAGACAACGACAACACTCGTGACGCCTGATAAGGCTAAGTTTTTGGCGTAAATGTGTGGCCAAAATGTAAGATTCACTGGTGCTGACATGTTCTGTACTCAAGCTAATATGTTTGACCACAGCTTGCCTCTTCCCATAACACAATCTTTCGACAGTTTTTATAACCATGACCCCGTGTGTGTCTCTGTACATGTAACTCTTCAACCGCTTGCACTGAATCGGGATACACTGCTGTATTACAAAGTGTCTCTGTCTATCGAAACTCTCCTTCCTCGCAGTAACATTCTGAAGCACAAATAGCTATAGTCCCAGACAACTGTGTCTCTAGCCCAATAAAGATTACTAGCTGTTGCATCAAGAAATGTATATACCCAACCGCCTCACAAACATGAAAATGTCTCAAAAGTAACTAGCCACAATGGCAGGTCACGTAACGTTTTTGGTTAAGTATGGGGCTAGAGACTGAAGAAATGAATTCCTACACCACTGTCATTTTCTGTGGACGATAGCTAAGAAGTGCGCATCTACCTAGAATATGCAACCTTCAGTTAAGACTAAAGTCTACAGAGTGTGTAGTACTCACCCTTATTGATTCCAGCAGCTGCTCCTCCATTATCCTGCAGTACATGCCAAAGCATTCATCTATAAACTGCTGTCGTTCCTGCGGACAAAAGACTTTATCAGCTACATAGTAAATAACATCTAACTTTGCTTCTGGATTTAACATTAACAGATTTTATGGCACTCTTATCTGCTATGGATGAATTGTAAGTAGTACACATGCAGTTAGAAACTTTGGCGATCAATTATGAGAGAAGTCTAGAGACTTAGTGGTACTCACCTCTGTGGAACTTAGAGACAGTTCGTCAGCCAGTCTGCTATATGTGGCATAGAACTCTTGCACGAACTCCTCCCACTCCTGTGGACAAAAGGGATTATTAGCTTCATAGTAGCTAACCTCACCTCTGTGAATAGACACAGCATGAGAAAATTTTTGTGGAATTGTAAAAGTTATATGCCTTTTCAAAACTGAACTATATCACTCTTAAGAATACGTGTTTGCACTTTCTTCTCAATTTTTATTGAGACTTCTCAGGTCAATAGAGCGTTGACTATTCGTCATGGACTGAGACCCCTGTTCTGTTTCACGTCTGCCAACTTCCGCTCGCCACCAGAGTCAAATACATTAGGGACGTTTCAACCCGTCTAAAGCTGCCCAAATCGAGATTTGGTGAACCGGTCGTCAAGTGGAAACGTGAAGGATTATCCACAGGTAAACCAGCACCAGGCAGACTTCGTGTACTGAGTGATGGGGCTGTCGGGTTCTGTGGAAGGTGGTTGTAAATAATCGGCTGAAATCAGCAGAAGGAATCACTCGTGCACTCCAGACTACTATCAGTGGCCCAGCCAACACAGTGGCTGTGCGGAGTGAGTTTAGAAGCAATGGGATACAATGGTTAACAGCTCCTCATAACCGTCACATTTCTGCAGTCAGTGTTAAGCGACGGTTGATGCGGTGTAAAGATCAGTCGGTGGGTCACGCTATACCCTGTAGCGATCTGATGGAAGGGTTTCAATTTGGCGAATCCCTGCAACATGGTGCCAAATCTAGAAAACCTGGACTATAGATCAATGGAAGAAATTTATTTTGTTGGATGAAATTTGTTTCACATTGATTCCAACTCCTAGCACAGCATATGTCCCAAGAGTGAAACATGGCGGAGGTTTGGTGGTGATTTGGATACCCATATCGTGATATGCCATGGGCACTATGGTTACTCTCCAGTCTCTTATTACGGCCAAGGATTATGTGACCATTTTCGCTGATCAGTCCGTGGTACAATGTTTTTCCCCAATGGTGATGCTGTGTTCCAAAAAGACAGGGCCCCTGTACACACAGCCCACAGCGCTCAGGACTGTTTTTATGGATGAACCGTCACATCTTCACTGCCCACCACAGTCACTAGATCTCCATATTACTGACCCTTTGTGAGCTTCTTTGGAGAAAAGTTTCCAAGATCGCTATCCACTTGCATCATTGTTATCTGAAGTTGCCACTATTTTGCTGGAAAAACTGTATAAGTTTCCCTTGAAACCATACAGGAGTTGCATTTATCCATTCCGAGACGACTGTGAGCTGTTTTGAATGCGAAAGGGTTTCCTACGTCGTACTAGGCATGGCAGTGTGGCGTGTTTTCGGTGCCTCTACACATTGGCAAAACTTCTGTACAGTCTGGCTGCCCCCAAACACTGCCAACATTCTAGAGCGGCGTACAACGGCGACCCTCACCTGCTGCATGACCGCCTCTGGGTCTGGAGGGGCGCCCTCCGCCTCCAGCTGGACGTTCTTCTCCTCCTCCTCCTCCAGCCCAACGTTGTCCTTCTCTTCCTCCTCCTCAGTGCTGCCGCAGCAGCACAACCACCGGCGGACCCTCCGCCACATCTGTGCAGACGAGAACTGCATTAGGTCCGAAAGAGCAGACACCACACATTTGTATAAACAGAACAACACTACAGCATTGTTGGCCTCAACGTGTGTGTGGCGGTAACTTTGTTTTGCGTTACTAGAAGCTTTATCTCCTTGTGAAGAGCACTCACGAGGAGCGGGCTAGTAGCAGGTATTGATTTCGTTCTTCACACTAGACTAACATATTTGTTCAACTGGTCCCTCAGTAGTGTCCGACTGGGGTAAAATTTCCAGCTCTAGGGGCCATATTTCATTTGGAAATTTACATCTCGGTTGAGTAAAGATGCAGTAGCTGCTCATAACATCACGAAATGGAGTAAGGCAGGAACAACAGACTCAGATACTGGATTTGTGGGTAACTGAGCCAACTGAATCTACTTATGTCACATTTTCTGTTGTTAAAAATATGGAGGGATCACCTCTGCCCTGCGCACCAGAACACATATTTCCGTTTTCTCATTATTACTAAATTAACATTCAGAACCTGCTGATAATAAGATTTTTAGAACTGTTTATACTGGGCATTCATTAAGAAACCTTATAAACCTGAGACACAAACATACAAACTAATGGGCGCAGGATAGAATGTTTTAAGACCAAGTTAAAAGTGGTGGAATGCGACGAGGTCTTTATATAAAGAGATGCTAATCTCACATTCAAGTGATTTAACATTGAATATGTGTCAATATTTCAAGATAGCTTTTCTGAAAAGTACTCTGGAAAATGTATTAAAAATAAGAAAGCCACAGATAGCTTAGTGAATTAAAATATCATGTAAGAGGAAGAGGGAAATTTAAATCAATGCCAGAATAAGTCAAGATCTGACATTACTTGCATACTAAAAAAATACTGTAGTACTTCAAGGAAAGACATTAAAATGTCGAGAAGTATGCATTTGCCGACAGAAATAAATAATGCGGATTATAAGATTAATAAAACTATATGAGATACTGTCGTATGTCAGAAAGGTCAGCCAGCCAATGTACAAGATACAACAACATTTAAACGTAATACCAATGTTGCAACTGATAATTCACGAGCTGAAAATACTTTTAACAATAACTTTCTAAATGCACCAGCAAAAATGGGATTAATGGTTCAGTTGAAGAAGCAAGGAAATATATTAAAAATGTCATTCCACAAAACTTTAAGCAACTGAAATAGCATTAACATCCATCACTCCGAATTTTACATCTTAGTCGAGCTAATTTGCCGTAGGTGATGCATGACATCATGAAGTGGAGTGAGGTAGGAATGACAGATGCTACTACACTGAGAAATCTAAGTAATGGGATAAAGGCTGTTCTCGTCCAATTTTGATATCAAATTGATATCAAATTAAATTTGTTAATTAATTTATTGATCAAGTAACGAACCCTACCCTCTGATGACATCATGAGTACTCTCCCTGACATCACATGAGTCACCATCAGAGAACTCCCAGCCATTCCCCTATCCCTCACCTCCCATAACGCAATCCAAGGCACCAGTTTAGGAGAAATGTCACGAAATTAAAATTTATTAGTAGGAATATCAAATATTGTATGTTTACTTTGGGATCCAGAGATCAGCTGAGTTAGTTCACAGCATTATCACCAGAGGGCTGTTGGTCGTCCTCCACTCCCATCTCCACGCCCATTTTCCCTCCACCTCCTTCCCTTTCCTCCCCATATGGAAATTATTGGGAAAAGGTCTCAGTTTGTTCTGGGCTGCTGGCTAGGATGGATGTAAGTCTTTATTATGTAAGTAGGCTAGCCTCCTGCTGATCTGCATGTGAGTAGCTGATGTTGGAAGAAACGTAAAAATGGATAATAATAATATTAGAACAGTGACCCACTGTCCCACTGCGCCTGCAACAGCCTGCCATATATATAGAACTCCTCTAGCCACATCATTTGGGAACAACAATATTTTTTATGATTGTAGTACCCATTATCTTACCTGAACACGTTGTCTCAGGACAAAAAAGAAAACTGTCCAGTCACCTCCTGTCTAGTCTAGTGTATTGTGTACCTGAAGAGCCAGTCAGCTGAGAAGTAGCCAGAGGCCAGGCTTAGCCTCTGCTTCCATTTGCCCAACCACTCCCACCGCCAGCCACGGCTAAATGCGGTCCAACTCGGACTAACTACAGTCCAGTCTCTGACATAGACACCCCAGTTTAAAAAATCTAGTACTGGGATATTCTTTTGTTAATACACCCAGAATTTCTAATGCAAAATGTACATTTTCCCGTTTCATACGAGTTATTTTTGAAGATAGAAGAAATAGACCATACACGCGTTTTCACATTGCTAAAGTAATCTTACTAGCTGTGAAAATCCTGTACAACACTATGCAAAGGCTAAACTTGATCTAAGTAAATGATCATGAGGTAGAAAAATATCTTTTATTATTTATTATCTGTTACGTTCTGTATCATAGGACTAGAATATTAAACTCATTTTTGGCTTCTGAAGGAACGCTAAGAGGATGTTCTACCTCTGTCACAAGATGTCTCCTCACTTTCGAACTCTCTCTTTAAGTAAAGTAAACAAATGTCTCATCACATACAAAGTCTCTCAAGGCAACAGCACAGAGAAGTTTCAAATATCAGGTTTATACTACATATCACTTTATAAATTCGGTAATATGCTGGTTTTATTACGATTATCATCCCTCCTTGAGTAGGTGGGTTACTGAAATTCCGTTAAAAGGTCTTCCTGCAATGAAAAAGCCTGATTAACGCTACAACTCTCGCATCATATATGTGATATTCTCGCCCTCGCCTCCGCCTGCCCGGCAACACGTCATTGATATCAAATTGATAGACTAATTAATTAATTTGAGCATGGGAATCCCTTTGCACGGTGAATAATTTTTTCCTGCAGTCGCCAGGTAACTGTTACTGATGCTTCCATGACGTCTCTGAAGGCTCTCACAGGCTAGTCACTTCCTCCAATACCCAGATGGATGGTAACCATCATCAAATAGCTGAAGACATTCAACGGTAATTGCATTCTATCTTTCGGTTGTCTTGTCATGCTGTTGGGGGTAAGTCACTTAGAATCCACATTGTAATGTTTCTATCTTTACAGCCATCACATTCAGCTACAAGAAACTCGTCATAGAGCGGTTGAGAAAGCAGTAGTGTGAAGATGACGTAATGTGGTGTGAGGTTCCGATGACAGATAGTTTGTTCAATACAGGAATCATGCGAAAGCTTAAATTGTGGTCCTCCTCTATGATTGGCAGCTGCATTCGGAAGTTGCGCACCAGAATGACGGAAATCCAAACAGTGAATTTACTTGCATTTCGTATAAAAGCATTTCTCGATGTCAGGCTATCATTTCAGCATTTCAAAGGTGATAATAAAAGAGTGAAGTGGTTTGGATGTAATATCAGAGCTGGTTCGTCCATCTCGGACGACAGATATGTCGTATACCTTGGTCGGTATCGATTAAAAATTAGCAATCTCTGGTTGTTTGAACATGTGACTGAAAACCATTTGATGGTAACTTCGAAAATAGGCTATTCATTGTATTATTTATTTTTTATGAACATGTGAAGAATTTAAATAATTTGAGCTTCAATAATTGTGCAGTTTCTCACATTCTGTTAATAACAGAGTGAGTGGCATAAACAAACCAACTGAAAATTTTATTATTCGTGCAATATCAGTTCCTAGCTAAGAGTTTATTGGAGCTTCAAGGTAACAGATCCACGACGTATGTGCTGTTTTCTGCACAGGGGACCACCACTATAGAAGACTGCAGTTTTGTGAACAGCAATTAGAACTTATGCATTCCACTCGGGGCAGTGGAAGCAAATAGGCTCTTAGCGTGTACTGCAATCTTGGTACAAATGGGACGAGTGACACGTCATCTGCGTCAACATAGAGGAGGTATGAACGAGAGAAACTTATGAGGGAAGGGGTTAATTACATGCATGTATATACCACTCTTCCTCATTCACTCTTTCAACTTGTTGTAACCTGTACTACTCCCGAACTAATCCTACTGAGATCTCTCAGTCTTTAGCAGCAGCAGGTTGTTTCACTCTCTTCTCCATCCCTGAAATGCCTCTACCACTGGGTGATATGTAAATAGCTGTCATGTGCTGCGAACCGCCACATATGCATAAGGCCTGTACCGCTCCTGGCCGACAACCCACTGCTCACCATAATGGACAGATGTTACTGATTCCAGACACACAGCGCTTCAATGTGGCATTCTTATTTACTCCCGCCAAATTAGGATGATTCGAGAAATCGAATGAGAATCCCTGAAGGAAAGCTGATGTTCGACAGAACTTCTGCTGCTGATTTTCTCTCTGCAGAAACCTTTATATTAGCGCCTGATTTTATCATTGGAATCACGTTGTGAGAGGAATGCGAGAGGTTGTAATATGTTTTCCAAAAATAGCTAAAAGAAACGGTATAGTGCTCACATCTCAACTCTCCTTTCGTCACAGTATCACTTATCTTCTGTATTCTCAAGAATCTTCCACACTTCGGTCCAGACGATGTCGACGACTAAGAGAAGTCCCCAACTATTTTGCAGACCCCTGCCAATTCCCTCGAAATCCCATCATGTTCCGACAGCATTGTTCCATTAGTTATAAGGCTGATAGGTAGAGTGTTATCACAAAGAATGGAATAGCACATTAACATACAAGAGAAAACCAGCAACCATGCAGAGTTCACGTGGACTGCAGAAAGACATTCACAAGCATAACGCCTGCAGTTCATCGATATTCAATAACGGTCTATAAATATCACTCTGTGCATGCCCTAATCTCCTTTATCATGCTCCTAAGATTACCACACCAGAAATACGACGGCGTAATATGATGCCCAAGCCTTCATAGACAGCACAGCGTCTCTCTCTCTCTCTCTCTCTCTCTCTCTCTCTCTCTCTCTCTCTCTCTCTCTGTCTCACTCCGTAATATCCAATGGAGTAAAACTACGAACTACAAAAACTTCACTAACGTTACCTGGTGGAGAACTAAATAAGTTTTGTCCACATCTCTCTCCTCGAATATATCGGAAAACAAATACTGTCTGCATGTTGACATCGAGCATATATCCATTAAATATATAGCTATCGGACCACTGGAGCAGGTGTCCCATGATAGAAGTTGTTTACACAGACCAGTATAATGTTTCGTCACCCATACTTTACGAAGACCATATCCCAGAGACTATCAATGGCAAGGGAGGGTTCTCGTGTCCTTGTTGCATATGCAGTTTGACACATTGTTTTTTCTGCTGTAACACATTCAGGTAGTGTATGACTACTGTTTTGTACACTGTCATACTTTCTTTTTCCACCACGATGTCACTGTTAGTGTCAGGCGCTAAACCAACAATAACATGATTCGATTTATAGATTCTCTCATAAACCTGAACATTACACTGCGCAAACTATGATGGTTGAAATAACAGACAGAGGCAGTGTTTGTTATTGACTAACATGTAGAAGAGTTTATAACACTTTGAATGTGGAAGAGTTTGCAGCGTTGTTGGGTGTTTTCGCACGGCTGCCTGAAGGTGCTGACCTCTGTTTTTAATGCCATCTTTCACAGTGACATAGTACTAGATGTCTAGGTGCTCTGTTTTGTAGGGACAAAGAGCATTGATTCCATATGTTGCAGGCATGTACGCAATCGCTGTTTAGGTGTTGGCCAGCCCTGGTAGATGTTGCTCCCGCTAAGACTCCCTCCAACTCAAACAAGTGGAGCCAGTCACACATTATGTGGTAATCAACAGTGTATCAGTGGACGGACTGGATGGATTATATACCATCGATATGGGGAAATGTACTGTAATACGCACCACAGTTGATTCTGCTGGTGCACCACAAATAAATACAGCCATGGATTTGGGAATTCGTGTAAATCTCGCGCTGCTATTGCTGGAAGGCAGTAGTAAAGGGACCGATTGGCACACACGATGTTGATATTTTGCATATGATTCTGCGAGGGAGGTTTACAACATCACTTGCAGGCTAGAAGTATTGGCCAGGCGGGCACTGTATGTGTATGTGAAGTAATCAGTGCAGCATGGAGCACCAACGTGTTTGAAGTACACATACGTTCCAGTTGTAATAGCACCTACTGACCTGGGTGTAGGATCTGAAGTGGACTGAGGAAGGTTGACTTCTAATTATCAAAGAGCACTCCACTTGTCCCCTCCAGAGGAACTACGAGAGAGGCATAGAGAAAAGACATATAAACGACATATAAACAAGTGAGCCCAGAGGCTCCAAGAGGCCAGTCGTGTCGCCATTTTGTTCATGTCAAAAACTGGTGGGCGCCCTGACATTCATTAAAACAAACGAATGTGGATAAGAACGAAAACTGTCGTACATGCATGTACACGAAATGACCAAACAATTACTCTCACATGCACTAAAAGTAAGAGGAGGTAAGATAGCTAATCAAGATATTAAAACAGAGGGCAAAAAATCACAGAAGAGCCAAAGAACTACACAGGGAAACGTGACTGGCTGACCATTTACACAAAAAATTGGGTGAGCCAGCCACCCTGTTGACATATTAAAAACATCTCCCCAAAATCTTGTTAAAAACGTGGGACAGTTCACAAAACTTTAAAACGCGAACAACATTCGTTTGATCATTGCATAAAATAGATCCGAGATCGACCGGCAAATCCGCTGCAGTCCTCCGGTCAGCAAATAAAATGCAGTCCAATAAAATGTGGTACACCGTGATATGCACGCCACAAGCACCACACATCGCAGGGTCCTCCCGCTGTAGTAAAAAGCCACGCGTCGTAGTGCTGTGGCCGATGCGAAGACGAGTGAGGTCGACCTCGTCCCGTCGACGTGGCTGGAAGGAAGTTCGCCACGGCCGAGCTGTGGGCTTGACGACAGAGAGCTTGCTGTCGGTCACTTCTAGCCACTCATGTTCCCAGCGACACAGGACCTTATACATCAGCAGCGAGGTGAGGGCATGCAGGGAGACAGCTGGTGGTGGATATTGGCAGCCTACTGGACTGCTGAAGCTACCCCCAACCTCCACGTCACGGACGCATCACTGCTGTATCAGGGTGTGTTGCACCTTGGAGCTACACCTGCGTGAGGAGCGAGAGAACTGCTGGCCTTCGCTCTCTGGGTGATACTGTCCATCAGCCTGCAAGCTGCCATCTGCAAGGGGCGGGGCCAGGGCAAGAACTCGCGGCCTTCCAGGTGCAGAGCTGTTTGCAGGCACTGAACGAGATACCCTGGGCAGATGGCTGGACCTGCTAAGGCTCACTACGACAACAGTGGTCAGCTGCTTCCATTCAGCCTCTACTTGGTGCCCATGAGTTGCGCTTGAGGAAGCAGTCAGCCTGGTCAAGGTCAAGGGCACAGTTAATGTAAGCGGCAGCCACTTAGCTGTGGAGCAAGTAGGATCGCTGCACCCGAAAGGCTGGGCAATGGACCCTGTAGCTGCAGAGTCCGGCATTCACATTCATGTTGGTATTGACCCACGCACACTGTGCAGCACCATCGCTGAGTTCAGAGCAACAATGGCTGTGTACCTTCAATGTAATAAAGTCAAAGACACAGACACTCTTGCCTGTGTTTCTCTGCAAAGTTTGGCGTGGGTCATCCCTCTCTCCCAAACCATACCTCTTGGTCGTTCTGACAGATTATAGCCCCTGAGGTCGGGGGGGGGGGGGGGGTATTGTAACAATTTAGTATGAGGAAGTGATCGTTTCACTTTCCAGTGCAGTATGTTACTGTGTGGTTAGTATCCGTCCACATCCAGCACTATGTTTTGGTGAGAGAGTTGGTTTTGCTGAGTAGTGAGTGAGGCCGTGGCGCTTAAGGTAGGTACCAGTGTGGCACAATGTGGTGTGGTGAGTCTAAGTTTTGTATATATTACCTTTCATATATCCGTTCTTGTTAGGGTTAGTTGTGTGAGGTAGGGCACAAGATGTTTAGAGATACTTTCATGAAGCCACAGGTACATGCGTTATTATCTTTCTTTAGAGGAAATGGTGGATGGAATAATTTAAGGCCAGTGAGATGTCCATTTTGCAGTTTGTCTGGGCACGAATTACTGTTTACCAGAGTCGTATCAGCTTTTGTTCTGTCTGTAGGCATACTGGTCATCTGTCAAGTAGTTGTAGTGAGTGATCGGCCAGAGGAATTAATTTGTATTTACATTTTTTGTGTAGACTTGAGTGGGAGTTGGCGGTTTGTCTTGCTGTAATAAAGTCGATTGCGTTAAGGTTGCAAGTAGAGTATACAAAATGGTGGAAACACGTGCTACTACCACAGGTGCAGTTGCAGCTTTAACTCAGCAAGTACAAGCGTTAACGGAGCAGTTTGAGAGCATGTAGGAGAGAAATTTAGAACTTAAACATGAGCTAGAGGCTCGTAAGGACAGTCATGATCGGCCGCAATCAGAGTCTTGGGAAAGTAGGTGAGAACTGAGAGTGACTTCTGTTCCGTATGACCTGTTAGTGGTCTCACTGATTAATCTCTTCCCGGAAAGGCAGAGGAGGATGTCACAAATTTCGTAAAGGATATTAGGGACGCTATGGAAGCACATGGGTGATCAGATGAAGTAACCCTGGACGTTGCTAACATGTGTTTGGCGGTGGACGCCAAAAAATATGTTGTCTACCACGAGACATACTTACAGGAGTGGGCTGCCAGCGGTACCAAAAGCAGAACAGTGAGCCATTTTTTCGGGAGAAATTAAGTGCGTTGACGATGCAGTGGAAGCATTCTCGGACAAAATCCGTAAGCTAAATATAAATGCGTTTGTACAGATTAAGAAGGCAGAAGGTAATAGAGGACTGTTACGAAAGTAGAAAATAGAGTGGTGGATGTTTTTTTGCGTGGTATACCCGCTGAAATGTCATAGAGGGTATGGATGGAGAACCCAGAGGACTTACTCAACTCTTAGGATCGCAACACTTATATAGGGGGTGGATATGGCCACAAGACAGAGAGAGGACCATTGTGTGTTTGCTTGTGAAGTCAGGTGTTGTAGATGTGGTCGGGAGCTGCATTTGAGGACAGTATAAGCAATCACAGTGCTATGCGTGTGGCATAGTGACCCAACAGTTGTTTGAGTGTAGAGGTAGGAAAACTGGCAAGCACCGGCAAGGGAAGCAGCCGTTAAACACAAACAGAATTGCTTCACCTGTCCGAAGGCAGTCCTGATACACTGTTAAACGGCACATGTTAGAGGACACATGGAATGTAGCTCGGTGGGCTTAGTGGGTGGCAGGAAACAGGGTTTTTTGGTGAAGACTGGTGCGAATGTGTCCGTTATCCATTGGTACCACGTGGGAAAGAGAAGACTGCGGCCACCATGATACAGGTTACGTGTGGTTGCCGATAATAGGGTGGAAACATTGGATACGGAAGTACTGGAGTTTTCAGCTGGGAAAAGTTCAGCCAACGCAAGGAGGAGATGCATGCGTATGCAAAGGTTAATCACTGGTTCACAGGCTAGACTTTCTTGCTGTTTTCTCCGAACAGGTGCGCGGGATTAAGAAACAGCTTCCATTCGTATAAACTTTGAAACTCATTGTTTAAACAAGAGAGAGATTTAGACTATTTCTTTGTCGTTCTATGAAGCGATCACAGCAAGAACAACGAACTCAAGATCTACGTGCTACCTCTGTCCTGGGACGATAACATCACTGGAAGACGCCACGTTGATGAACGTACTAGAAATTCGGGGTTTTTGCACTGGCGCAGCAAGCCAACTAGACTCTTCATACATCCTGATACTCCACTACAACGGGAGACTTCCGTGCCTTCTGTAGAGAGGGGAAGGGCATTTGCAAGCGCACTGATGACTGACTCTACACTCGTCGTATTCAGCTGCGATCGTTTGCGACAATCGCCACAATAGGCTGGAGTACAGCCGTCGTGGCGTCAGAAGTTACTATTGTTGACGCAACCTGGATCGCCATGTCACGGATTGCGCGCCCCCTCCCGTCGGAGTTTCGAGTCCTCCGTCGGGCATGCTTGTATGTCTTGTTCTTAGCATAAGGTAATTTAAGTTAGTTTAAGTAGTGCCCAGGTCTAGGGGCTGATGACCTGAGCAGTTTGGTCCCTTAGGAATTCACACACACTTGAACATTTTTTGCAACCTGGATTAGCTCAAAACATTATTTTCAGGGTACCGCACCTGAACCATTAACGATATGTCTGAACAATCATAATAATGAATACTTTATTGTCGTTCTTTGCTTATGAAGTGTATCGTTCAGTCAATAATTCTACGATTTCCTACTTTAGAACACAAATTGTAGTAGATCAGGATTTCTGTCTATGATTGTTTCACCAACGATGAGAGCTTACATTACGATGTATAAAAAAGGCTAAATTGTGCAGTAATATATAGCCCGCTGCATATCATTCGTTACCATAACCATTATTAAGTACACGAGATCATGGTGGCACAACGAAGATAGTTTTCCAGATTGTCATAGTTCGAATGCAATCCTAGTTCACCTATGGTATTCAAACAATTTACGGGAATGCAGTCGGGCGTAGTCTTTCAGGCGTAAACTCGTCATTTTCGACGCAGAAATACAGCGAGAGAGCGGTGTACAAGGAAATTTAAAACATCTGTACTGAGTGGTGGGGGGGGGGGGCGAGGGATGGGGAGGGGGAGATATGCTGAAAGGAAGACGCACACGCACATGCGCACACACGCACACATATACACACAGTGAAGTAGCATTAATTCTTTCCCTCTGTTGTTTGACTACAGATTAGAGCTGGATTCGAAGCAGATTTTAATCAAACACCTCCATCGCTTTTTATAATATCACCCGCTAACTGAATCTCAACTGCTTCCTTAATAACATTATCCCAATAGTTTCAAGTGCATGCCAGAATCTCATTGTTGGTGATGATTGACGGCTTCGTAAAGTTCTGCAATGGCATATTGTCTCAGCCGTTGTAAGTCTGTGGAAGGCTCGCTCTCAGTATACTGGTCCTCCACAGTCCTGATTGTGTGGCCAATGTACGATGTGCCACAACTGCAAGGGATACGATGCACACCAGCGTTAGTCAAAACAAACACCATTCTTCACGGAACGTAAAAGAGAGGAGATTAGTGTTTAACGTCTCGTCGACAACGAGTTCATTAGAGAAGGAGCACAAGCTCGGATTAGAGAAGGATGGGGAAGGAAATCGGCCGTGCGCTTTCAAAGGAACCACCACAGCATTTGCCTGAAACGATTTACTGAAATCATTGGAAACCTAAATCAGGATGGCCGGACGCGGGTTTGAACCGTCGTCCTCCCGAGTGCGAGTCCAGTGTGCTTACCATTGCGCCACCCCGCTCGGTGTAAAAGGGGTCTTACCTTTGGTGGTGGCAGAAAAACACAATTTACATTGTATTTGCACAAAATACGACCAATTCTGTTGGAACGCTACTTCCGTAAGGCAAAGAGGATATGCACTTTGGCATCACATTGTTACTTTCATCACTCACTCAGTTCACGGTTGACGATAGCGCACAGGGCGTCTGATCTTCCACTGAAACCATTCTTACAAAAAGTGACTTCCACGTAGGCTAAATCAGCTCACAAATTTTCGGGCTCTGTCCTCTGAACGGCATGTCCCAACGTACCATCAAGAATCCTGCTAACCAACCGCATCAAGCAGCGGAAGGAAACTATCCTTTTCCACTTCCATCGTGAAGGGAATACTCAAATGGACTGAATTCAGGTGCTCTAAAAGGCCGTTTAATTTGTCGATTTAATATGGTAAAATAACAAAAGAGGGTATAAGTGTGTGAAAAAAGTGTAGGTTTCATGCTACCGACTTCAGGGTCCGTTCCTAGAAATCATCCTGAAGACGACTGATCATAACAGGTGACAAATGGCACCTCATCCCAACTTCATCTGTCTGTTCATGGAATGCCCATTGAATAAAGGGTAAGAGAAAGTCAACACATGTCGAAAAAGATGGTTAATTTTATAGCAAACATAGTCTCAACTGACCGTAACGAATCAGAAAGATGTGCACGCGAGTAGAGAGACACCATATGAAATCATTCTGAAATATTAGTGTGTTTCAAATACAACAACACGAAGATTCTGGCATGCGCTTCCATTGTTCACATAGCGTCATTAAGGAAACATCTGAGGTTAGATTAAGTAATTACCTTTCAAACAGAGATGGATGCCTGGAATCCAGCTCTTCTCCCTTGCCGAGCGACAGAGGGCGAAAGTGTAACGCTGTATCACCCGTTGCTAATTACTGTTCACTATCAGTAAGCTCCTACGTTGGTCATCTTTGGTTGTGCGGTGAGCTGGCGTTTACAGTGTGTCTGCGAGTGTGTGTGTGTGTGTGTGTTTGTGTGTGTTGTGCTGTAGACTTATTTCTGAGTTCGCTATGACATGAGCTATGTCATAATTCTTTAATACTATAGAAACTCTCTAAAGTTTCAAAAAATTGTAACAGCTTGTAAGAAAGGCCTGAAAGCAACTGAGTTCTTGTAACCCATAGCGCATCGTACTGTCAAGAAGTTATTAAGACTGGAAAGAGACGGTATTCTGAGGAGATCTAACAAGTCTGTGTCAAATGACGCGACATCAGTGCCCGAATGAGTTGGAATGGACAACATGACACACCTCCAGCTGCTGGTTCTTCATGCAGTGGCATTTCGGTACGTAAAGGGCATGATGCTACGACTGTAATGTTCACGTGTAACAGCTGGGCGTATTAAACTGAATGTGATAAAGCGAGCGTTAAGGGAGCAATGGTTGAAACGTTGAGTCAGTCTGAAACCAATCTGACGAAAGCTCCATTCATATTGTAGATACTTTTACCTGTTCTATCAATAGCTAAAAAATTATCCAGAGCACCTTTACAGACAGATACAAATGTGACGACAAATATTTACAGCTGCTTTTAAGTATCACTAGACCAAAATAGTTAAAGATATGAAGATTCGACCATAACGAACTCCTGAGTAAGAGTGATTTGTAGACCTACTACCCCTGAAGTAATATTTCGTCAGTTTAAGTCTACAGCTACTTCATCTACTGCCACTTACAGATTTTCATGCTGATTTTCTATCGAAAAAGGAAAATGATATAAATTAAATGATTTTGAGGAACTAATTTCCAAGAATGATTGCATCTAATATGATCCATCATTAAGAGGTTGTATTGACCTGTATGCCAAGAATCCAAGATAGCTTCCCATCCAAAAAAAGTCAGAAAAAAGTACCTGTATAAAATCTTCATTTTTAGTTCTCGACCTTGAAATTATCTCATAATCTCACAGCGAACACCACCATCTGTATATGGTGGTGTCATTGGTAGTATGCTGCGAGTATACTGTCAATCTACAAAGGACATTGCTTACAAAACACCATCTTAGAATATTGCTGAAGTGTCTAGCGTGTATATGAAATACGATTGTCAGGGGTACTAAATGGGTAAAAGGAAGGGTGGCATAAAAAGTTGCATTCTGTTTCGTATCCGGGACAGCATCATGGAAATACAAAACAACCTGGGTTGGCAGAAGTAGACGCAAACCGTTTCTCGTAAGGTTACAGTACTTACAAAGTTTCAAATACCTGTGTCAAGTGAGGTGTCTAGGAATATACTACAGCCACCTTTACGCCAGTCGTACAGTGATCGCAAAGACAAGATTAACTTAATTACGGCTTACGCAAAGCATTTAAGAAGTCGTTATACGCACGTCACACACGCGGGTGGAATGGGAAGACGCTTTAATACGTTGTATAATGAGTAGCACCCTCTGCCAGGCGTTTCACAGTAGTTTGTGGCCTATGAATGACTTCCTGCCGTAAACATAGCGAGGGATAGCCATCAGATAAGTTACAGCTCACACGGGGATCTACCGATAGTCGTTCTTCTCACCCACCATTCGCTGATGGAACTGGGAATGAGAAACGCGATGGTGGTACCAGAAGTACGCTCCGCCACACACATATTGTTCTGGTCTGCTTCTGTACAAGTTCATTTCAGTTTCGTTTATGCTTCTTGTTGTTCCAGCTGTCGCCAACGATAGAGTGGTTTATGAATGCACTATTTCAATGTACATACATCGTCACCTACACATGCGAAAGTTAACGTTTGCATATTCCGCAGAATCTGAAACGACCGAAGAGGCTGAAACTTGTCGCTAAAGCTTCAGTTTCTTATCAAAAACATTTTAGTGGTTATTTCACATATTTGAAGTGTTCATTCCTAGAATTCAAAAACGATTTAGCTGTTTTCGAATTACAAGAGCATCTAAGAAATATTTGAAATACGGACCTTGCAAGGGGGCATGGCACACTAACAGCTGCCAAAGATAATCTTTGATTTCTGTCGCAATCGAACAGAATTTTAATAGGCATGTGTCCTCCATAGCATCGAGTTTTTAATAAAATTTAGAAATCCATTTCCCCATACGTTTCTGTCTCTAAGTTCAGTGCCAGCTTTTAATCCTAAGTATTAAGCTATCTGAATGAAAGTTTTGCAGCATGTAGTCTCGAATTATGTGCATACTCCTATGCAACAATGTCTTCTAAATGTAGTCGTCTATTTTATAATCACATTTATATACCGATAACTAAAGAAAGTTTGAATTTGAAATTTGAAAAAAAATACCTTAACTAAATTAATAGCATTGCCTTAAAATGAATGCAAAGGACTATTGAACTTGGTCTTGTGAATGAACCGCATAATCATGAACGTGAAAATTAAGGTCTGAATAAGAAAAGTTAGTTTTCAAAAACACATTAAAAATTCAGAGCTCAAAAAAACAACAAATTTCTGGACATCAGAACTTGAGTATTCTAGACCTTTACATGACAGAAGATTTTAAAATTTCAATGAACTCCGCAAAATAGAAGAAACGTTAACACAGGTCTGCTAAGTGTTTGAACGAGGATTACGGGCCGCCCCACAGGTTCAGTCCTTCAGTAACTTTGACCACCTGCTCCATACTGCAAAGGCACTTTCTGACATCACTCTCACGACTTAACATCCCTGGAAAAGAGAGCAACAAAGGATATTGCCTAGAGGAGGTAATAACTCAGTATGCTACGAAATGCGCAAACGAGGTTCTTTGTATTGAAGATTTTATTCGTGTTGCGGTGTTTGCCCTTCGTAAAAGACGTATCTATGCACACAGTTTCCCAATCGGCAAACGGTTATAAAATGTGTGAGGTTTCATTACAAAGAATACTGGATGTGGAGCGGAAAATTAATTCTCTACACAAAATAGTTCGAGGGTCGTTCAATAAGAAACGCTTCACATTTTTTATTCTCAGAACATATTTATCGTTAAGAGTCAGAATTTGGAGACAATGTACATCAACATGTCTTGTCCGTGAACTATTTTTCTACGTTGTCTCCATTACGTTCTAAGGCCGTACAACACTGTGGAAGAGCATGTATTCCCTGCTGGTAAAAGCTCTTGTCCTGTAGGCGCAGCCACGTTTTCTGGCTGACACCCACATCTTTGAAAGCTATTTTGACGCTGTGCTACAGCTCTGTCATCTGACAGAACGCTTCGAAACTTCAACGGCGCACAGAACAAATATCAAATGTGGAGGTACCAACAAGGATGTTTGCCTGTTATATTAATGCCTCTTTTTTTTTAAAATGTGGAACATCACTTATTGAACGACACTCGTACACTGTGGATTCAATCTAGCCGTATCATAAATTTAAATCCCCATCGCGTTTTTCTATCTGTGTCGGTCGGCTATTCTCAGGAAACACTGTAGGGATTTTAAAACGGTTTTCACTAATAGATAGGGTGACTCGCGAGTAAGGTTTGTATATATAATTAATTAATATTTCATGAAAATTGTCTGAACAAAGACGATTTTTGTCCATTAAGTTATGCCTCCTGAGAAATTTCCTGGCTTGCGCTGCTTAAATCATTTTGAGTCATGTAAGAATTTGAAATTAATAACTAGTTACCTAAACTTTTCCTCTGAATTACAGTGATAACTCTCGCAGTGACCTATAAACAAAATGGGTCTAGTGCAGCAGGGGATACAACCCGTCGGCTTTGAACAATGACGTCATTCCTTAGTCATAGATCGTAATGTCTTCACTTCGAGGCATAGATAATAAAGCAGTTCTGTGTTCTAATAAGCACTATCATTAAAATAATTGAATGTAAATCTAAAAGCGATTGCTTGATATTGGGTGCATCATTAAACGTGTGACTTAATTAACTTAATTATTTGTTTTTTATTCGGCCGGTACTTAATATTTTTCGTAATGATATTAAGGTAATGTGGATTATTAATTTTTTGTTATAGAAAATTTGTAGTGTCTTATTTTCGTTTAGCTTTTGCTGTTATGTTTCAGTTTCGTTTCTTTACTGATTGCTTAATGAAGTAGGATCAGTTTATTCTATCTCGTGAGATTTTTTTTTTTAAAAGCCAAAAAACACTTATTAGGTACTGAAGGGAGCTGCTTAATAAAGTAGGATCAGTTTATTCTATCTCGTGAAATTTTTTCTTTTAAAAAGCCAAAAAACACTTATTAGCTACTGAAGGGAGCTACAACACTAAGAAGAATCGCTTCTCGGTTTTTGACAAGATATTGCTTAATAAAGTAGGATCAGTTTATTCTATCTCGTGAGATTTTTTTAAAAAAAGCCAAAAAAACACTATTGCTTAATAAAGTAGGATCAGTTTATTCTATCTCGTGAGATTTTTTTTTTAAAGCCAAAAAACACTTATTAGGTACTGAAGGGAGCTGCTTAATAAAGTAGGATCAGTTTATTCTATCTCGTGAGATTTTTTTTAAAAGTCAAAAAACACTTATTATGTACTGAAGGGAGCTAGAACATTAAGAACAATCGCTTCTCGGCTTTTGACAAGATATTGCTTAATAAAGTAGGATCAGTTTATTCTATCTCGTGAGATTTTTTTAAAAAAGTCAAAAAACACTTATGCTTTTGTCAAGATCAATGTTTATCTCTCTCGCATTCCTTTGTTTCTCAACATTCTCCTCAGCTCTTTCATCTCTGTAATACATACTCTCTGGCGACTTGTGACGTCATTGTTCAAAGCCGACGGGTTGTATCCCCTGCTGCACTAGTCCCAACAAAATCATCGCTAGGGCAGAGAAGTCGACCGGTCGTAGGCACTGATCGTTAACAGGACCAAGTCACAGGAGAGCTGGGTGGGCGCGGAGTTGTGTAAAATAAATTAGACAACTGTAACTGCAGCTGCTGTGCAAATAACACGAAATAAACTGACAGTTTTTCATCAAAAGAAATATTGATCTATGTATGACGCACACTGCTTTCTGACACTCATGAAAACCGAACAGGTCAAAACTATTTTACCTGCAAGCAAAAGTACTTGCAATTAAATTAGAAAAATTACGAAATTTATGGTAGCGTAAAATTTGTAAATTAAACGTGCGTACTGCACAATCAGTAGATTCTAAAAACGAGTCAAAACTTTCGCTAAATATGTCGAAAACAAAGAGAGTTCAGCAACATGGTTTAGCCTCAATACATCATCACAAACGCGCGGATGGTGTAGGTACACATTGCTGAAAGGAAGTTACGGATTTGACAGTATTCTTTTCAGACGTTTTAAATGGCTGTAACTGTCAACTATTAACGTTAACGCCCACAGCTAAAGAGTTTCGTTGGCGATTCTGTGTGTTAGCAGACGGTGTCTTTCCACTGTGAGCAGGGACGGTAATGATAATTTGTGACGTACCTTATTCAGCTGACTTGCAGCCCCGCCTTGAGAGACTGTGTGCAGTTACTCTTCAAGGTTCAAAACAAAGCGGCTGTTCGCTTTACGATGGAACTACGAAGATTCTTTCCCAAAATAAAGCTTTCGAATATAGATAGCGATGCACCTCGAAATCGAATCAACGTCGAAGTAATGCTAGGCAACAGGATTAGCCGTTTGGAGCGATATTGCATTGTTGATTGCCTGCCTCAAGACCGATGTTAAACCACTGCACTTGAGATCATTCCTCAATGACTTACTATTCATAAAGGAATGTGATTGAACAAACGCAACTATTTAGAATAATGACACAAACGGGGAATGCTGTACCCGTATTACTTGCAGCTGTGAACAAGCCTTTCCGAAATTTAAACTTTTATCGATAATTCTATGATTTTCCAATGTATTACCTGACGAGACATTTGTATCCTGACAAACAGTTACATTTGTGTACATCAGAAATAGATACGCCAATAATAGTAGAATAATTACTTCAGTTAATCAGAGATTCCTGTATGGAGTACAATATTAATAGCAACGATCAGCTTCAACAGAAATACGATGCTGCTTCTGTATTTGTCTTCGACTACAACGATCTCCAGCAACAAGAATGGTCATACAAAAAACTATTGTACTTGAGGTTACTCGAAAGTAATTTTCCAAAGACGAAACTGAGAGTGCCGGTCGGGGTGGCCGAGCGGTTCTAGGCGCTACAGTCTGCGACCGCGCGACCGCTACGGTCGCAGGTTCGAATCCTGCCTCGAGACTGGAAGTGTGTGATGTCCTTAGGTTAGTTAGGTTTAAGTAGTTCTAAGTTCTAGGGGACTGATGACCTCAGTAGTTAAGTCACATAGTGCTCAGAGCCATTTGAACCATTTTTGAAACAGCGCACTTAATATGATCCATAGCGATATGCAGTGATGAATACGCCGCTGTAAGATTCATCTGCTTGCTCTCAGTGGTCATTTGCCGTAAAGAGAGGTGTTCACACACTAAATCCATTGCCAACAGTCATCTCTGTATTCACAGGCATCAACCCCAGTCGCGCATTTACGCAATGCTAATCGTAAAATTCACATACTAAACTGGGAATTAAAGTGATTTCGTGCTCATCAATGGCCATGAAGCTTGATGTAGCCTTTCAAAATTACAAAAGCTGTACGAGTTTTAGTCCTATACTCGAAATAATTTTCTGAGATATTTAAAATTACCTCAAAACTAAATTTTGCAACTTCCCATTACAAGCAACATACTGACGCAATACGCTTCCCTGAGTGTATCAGAGCAAGACTGAAACGGAACACTTAGTTGCTAAACAATTAAGTAAATAATATTTTATTCATAAGACTATAAGTTATATATCGTTTTTAGTTTCAAAATTTAATTATTATTTTTATTTGTTTGGTATCACTTTTTGCACTTGTTATCCTGTCCAAGTGACTAAGGTGGTATGTATACATCTATATCTACATTTATCATTCGGTAAGTATCATAAGGCGCATGGCGAAGGATACCTCGTACCACAAGTAGTCCTTTACTTATGGTTCACTCGCATACAGAGCGAGAGAAAAACGACTCTCTACACGCTACGTACAAGCTCAGATGTTGTAAATTGTTCCCTGAAAAAATATATATATATATATATATATATATATATATATATATATATATATATATATATACTGCTGGATAAAAACAGTATCCTTTTAGAGGTTTCCAATTCACTCAGCATTTGTTGTTGCAAAAGTGCATATACAGTACATGAAATGTTTACATTTACAAATGAACGGCACACGTGGTTCTGAGATACCAGCTGTCAGCCTATGCTGAAAGAACCATACAAGTACGTGGTGTAGGCTCCACGAGCGGCAGTGCAGCCGCTGGTTCTGGCATTCAGTCGATCGTACAGATAGCTGTCAACGAATCAAAATCGGCGACGCCTTTTCAGGTTTATTGTCTTCTTTTGAGCATATACCTCCTCCAGGACGACAACGCAACAGCAGCGGCCCCTAGGTGAAGACGACATAAGCTGGGTTAGAGATCAGCAGTCGCTACAGTTCACTTGACAGACTGTTGATAGTAGCGGTCGCTAGAACCAGAATCGTTACTTCGGTTCGTCTATTCTTAATAAGACTTTCCTTGCGACATGTCTGTGTAATTGCACTTGTGGATGATCATGTGTGAAGGACTACAAGAATTTTCAGATCAGAGTCAAGTATTGTGTTTGTCTTGTTTTCATTAATAGGCGTTGTTTGATTGTTTGTCTAGTGAACTGAGCATGCAGGATTTCTAAACACAGTAACATGGCGACGAGATGTATGAATAACATGGTGCGGACGATATAGGAGCAATAACATAGCGACGACCTGTTAACACTTCGAACCCACAGCCACAATCTGCCACGAATTGTCTCTGCTTTGTATTGTAGTGGGATTTTTTGTTTCGCTGGCGTCATAATTCTACCCTGTCTTTTCATATCAGGGGTGTGTTTACGTGTTTTATCAGTATCTCTTATAGTGTTTTTTATATTCAGTGTTCTCACGTGGGCGTTGCAGAAATTTTCTTTGCTTGTGTGCTTAATTTTATTCCTTGCATTGTCTGTTTATTGCACTTGCCTATTCCTGAATCAGCAACCACCTCTCCCATCCCCTGCTCACGTGCCTCAGCTTCAAGCAATAGATTCAACGCAGCTCACACACATGTTTCACTTTCAGATGCAGCAGCCTGCAACCCTTCTAAACACGGTACAGCAGTTACTGGCCAACGAAGCAACAAATACAGCGCAACCATCCAATCAACATGCAACAACTGTAGCTCCAAGTACCATATCGCCTTTTCGCCAGTTTAACGAAATAGAAGAGGAATGGCTCGAGAGCGCTCATACGATCTAGTCAATGGGCAAGTCCACTGGTTTTGTTCCACAAACCTTCAGGTCGCATTTGCCTCTGTGTTGACTTGAACACTTGTCGATTGCCACGTCCAGAGGATCTCATGGACAGATTAGGTGCTTGTCACTACTTTTCAAAAACTGGTTTGCGCGACGCATATTTTCAGGTACCACTAGATGAAGACTCTCAAACCGTATGTGTTGTGAATACTCGCTTTGACTTGTTCAAATATTTACGTTGGTCTTTTGGCAGTGCTTCAACACCCGCCATTTTCCAACAGCATTTGGAACAGCTGACTGCTCAAGTACCAAACTGTTGAAACTATTTGGACGATATTGTCGTACAGGTCGTACACCTGCAGATCACGTTGCTAATTTGCGTGTTTTGTTCCGCGTGTTACCTGATGCAGAACTGAAGGGTAGACTGGACAAGTGTGATTTTTTTAAACCTGAGTTGGAGTATCATGCTCATGACATCAACAGTCAAGGTGTGCATTCTTTTCATTCGCATTTGTTAGCCATACGAGATTTGTCAGTTCCTCGTAATGTCAAAGTATTGCAGTCAGTCTTAGGGAAAATGAACTATTATATTCGGTTCATACTGAGTGCTGCACAAATCACAGCTCCATTGCATCGCTTGCGCCGGAAGAACGTCCCATTTGTTTGGACACATGAGTGCCAAGAGGGTTTACAAAAACTTAAAGACACATTGCTCAGTGATCGATGCTTGGTTCACTTTGATCTTGACAATTAAGTTATGCTGAATGTTTATGCTTCCTATTACGGAATAGGTGCAGTGCTTTCGCACAGATTTGGTGATAAAGACAGGCCTATTGCTTTCGCACCAAAAGTGTTATCCCAAGCTCAGTGTAACTATTCACAAATAGAGAAAGAGGCACTGGCTATCGTGTATGGTTTCATCCGATTTCACCACTATTTATATATCAGAAAATTCTACATAGTAACGGATCACAAGCCATTGCAGTCCCTATTTCATCCGATGAAGTCGGTTCTTGTATGAAAACCCAAAAAATTGCAAAGATGGGCTTTGTTGTTGTCTCAATACCATTACGACATTATGTATCGTCCGATGGCTCAATATGATAATATGGATGCACTTTCACGTCTTCCAATTCGCCCTGATACAGACTTTGACTCTTCTGGTGCATCTTGTTGTCACATCGATGCTCAGGATTCTGAATTACTTCAATCCTTTCCTCTGAACTATAGGAAAATTGCACAAGCCACGGAAGCTGATTCAGAGTTGAACATGTTGATAAAATACAATCGCCAATCTTGGCCTCGCTCATTGCATAGCATAAAGAACACTGTATTGTGCCGATACTTTGCACATCGGCATAGCCTCGTTATACAGCAAGATGTGATTCTTGTACTAAATGATAATGGATATTCACGTGTGTTGATACCTAAAGCTTTGCAAAAAGAAGTGTAGCAGTTACATTACCAAGGACACTGGGGAATTTTTGGTAGGAAACAATTAGCGCCTCGACACTGTACTTTGCAGGGTATGGACACCCAAATAGAACAGATGACGTCCAAGTGCCGCGCATGTACGAAAAATCAGTCCCCTCCGCCACAAAAATTCTCTGGTTGGCCTAAGTCGCAATCACCATGGCAACGGTGCACATAGACTTTGCTGATCGGTTTTGGAACATTTGTTGGTTGATTGTGGTAGACTCTTACAGCAAGTTTCTTGTTGCTATGCCAATGAACTCGACAATGTCACGTAGCACAGATCAGGCGTTGTCCTTTATTTTTTGCCTCGAAGGTTTGCCTGAAGTCACAGTGTTGAACAACGGCCCTCAGTTAATGTCAAATGAATTTGAAACATTCTGTGAACTAGTGCACCGTTCCATCCACAGTCAGAGGCGAAGCGGAACGTTTTGCCCGATTCCTTCAATCAGCAGATGGCCAAGCTTCACTCTGCACACACCAGGGATCAAGCATTGGCACTGTTTCTCGCTTCCTATCGTTCGCACCCACGAGATGGATCATCGGTGGCGAAAATGCTTCACGGCCCCTCTCCTCAGCATCCGGCACCGGAGGAAGGCCACAAGTATCGCTTTGCACCTCATGATATTGTGTTTTACAGGGTTTTTAGAGGCAGCGGGCGGTGTGCACGAGGCGAATTCGTCCGTCGACTTCACGCTTGCATGTATCTCATTACAGATCCAGACGGCTCACAGCGCCGACATCACAATCAATTTCGCCACTGTCATGTGCACGGTGACCCTTCTGTGTCTCTTCGCGCAGATTCACGGATTCCAAGGACAGCGCGGCCACCTTCGCCTCCTCCGCCTCCTCTCGGCCTACCGATGCAGCCGGACACGCTCACGACACAGAAGCCGACGCCTACATCTTGGTATGGGCCTGAGGAGGTGGACGCGTAGCCTTCTGGACGTTTTCTAGGGAATGCTTCCACCAGCCCGAAGGTCGGATGGTGCGGTACGATTGGAAGTCTGATGTCTGCTGCAACCACAGCTTCCGGTCCATCACAGCGTCCACGCACTTTCCTCCGCCACCCCCCCTACCAGCCCCATTGTCGCACTCCATATTCGACGACATTCCGTTGCTTTGGTGGAGAGGAATATTACGGCGTAAAGTCAGTACCGGCACGGCAGTCGGAAACTGCAGAAAAGAGACGGCTGTGAGAATAGCTCATCAATCGCACGCTGACCGAACTCCCTCCAGGACGACAACGCGACAGCAGAGGCCCCTATGTGCAGACGACATATGCGGCGCGCCCTACTGATGGCGGCCAACTTCGATAGCGGCTTCAACGTTAGCCCCTTCGTTAGCCGATGCATCATAGCCTTTATCATTAGCAATCTCTACGTAGGTTAGTTAGAGATCAGCAGTCACTGCAGTTCAGTTGACAGACTGTTGACAATCACTAGAACCAGAAGCGTTACTAGTGGTTGTCTATTCCGAAGAAGACTGATTGTTTTGTATGTCGCCCTTTGCCTGCGACTCATTAATATATTATTATTATTATTATCGGTGTTTTGGCCTTAAAGAGCACAGTTGGACTAAACTACATGGGAAATTCCTTTTGCTGCCTTCCTTTCTGCCCAAACATCCCTCATTCGCTCGCTGCATTTCTGTTTCTGGTCCTCTGTCCATGCTTCTTGCCAACCTGCATGCATTGTGGACTGTGACATGGAACTTGCGTGTAAGATGACAACTGCCTCTATGTGGAGTTTCTGCCTTTCTATCCAATGGCAGCCCATAATAACTGCCTGTTCATATAAGGCACCATTCTCCTGCAAATTGGTCATGGCTGTGTTCTCACAAGAAACTCCATGAACCCCCAACGTAACTTTTTTGAGCTCAGAGAGCAACCACACTCACGATTCTCCCTGACTACTAATTCGAATTTCTTGTGACTGCTGTCATAAGAGTATACAGCGTTATACACTGCCACATACAGTATGTGCCATTCTATATGTGACAGGCATTAGGATCGCCTTCAGGACACACCGCAGAAGCTAAGAAACGCTCAGAGTCTGCATACATTACGAATGAAGGTTTTTCCTGGTGGTGAGTCTTTGTCTTGCAGACAAACAAAAATTACGCGAAGCGAAATGTAGTGTGAGGAAGGCTATGCGAGAGGCGATCAATGAATTCGAAAGTAAAGTTCTATGTACTGACTTGGCAGAAAATCATAAGAAATTTTGGTCTTATGTCAAAACGGTAGGTGGATCAAAACAAAATGTCCAGACACTCTGCGCCCCAAATGGTACTGAAACAGAGGATGACAGACTAAAGGCCGAAATACTAAATGTCTTTTTCCAAAGCTGTTTCACAGAGGAACACTGCACTGCAGTTCCTTCTCTAGATTGTCGCACCGATGACAAAATGGTAGATATCGAAATAGACGACAGAGGGTAGAGAAACAATTAAAATCGCTCAAAAGAGGAAAGACCGTGGACCTGATGGGATACCACTTCGATTTTACACAGAGTACGCGAAGGAACTCGCACCCCCTTCTTGCAGCGGTGTACCGTAGGTCTCTAGAAGAGCGTAGCGTTCCAAAGGATTGGAAAAGGGCACAGGTCATCCCCGTTTTCAAGAAGGGATGTCTAACAGATGTGCAGAACTATAGACCTATATCTCTAACGTCGATCAGTTGTAGAGTTTTGGAACACGTGTTATGTTCGAGTATAATGACTTTTCTGGAGACTAGAAATCTACTCTGTAGGAATCAGCATGGGTTTCGAAAAAGACGATCGTGTGAAACCCAGCTCGCGCTATTCGTCCACGAGAGTCAGAGGGCCATAGACACGGGTTCACAGGTAGATGCCGTGTTTCTTGACTTCCGCAAGGCGTTTGATACAGTTCCCCACAGTCGTTTGATGAACAATGTAAGAGCATATGGACTATCAGACCAATTATGTGATTGGATTAAAGAGTTCATAGATAACAGAACGCAGCATGTCATTCACAATGGAGAGAAGTCTTCCGAAGTAAGAGTGATTTCAGGTGTGCCGCAGGGGAGTGTCGTAGGACCGTTCCTATTCACAATATACATACATGACCTTGTGGATGACATCCGAATTTCACTGAGGCTTTTTGCGGATGATGCTGTGTTATCGAGAGGTTGTAACAATGGAAACTTGTACTTAAATGCAGGAGGATCTGCAGCGAATTGACGCATGGTGCAGGGAATGGCGATTGAATCTTAATGTAGGCAAGTGTAATGTGCTGCGAATACATAGAAAGAAAGATCCCTTATCATTCAGTGATTTAAAATCGAATGATCATATAAAGTTGATCGTCGGTAAAGCAGATGCCAGACTGAGATTCATTGGAAGAATCCTAAGGAAATGCAATCCGAAAACAAAGGAACTAGGTTACAGTTCGCTTGTTCGCCCACTGCCTGAATACTGCTCAGCAGTGTGGGATCCGTACCAGGTAGGGTTGATAGAAGAGATAAGGACGATCCAACGGAGATCAGCGCGCTTCGTTACAGGATCATTTAGTAATCGCGAAAGCGTTACGGAGATGATAGATAAACTCCAGTGGAAGACTCTGCAGGAGAGACGCTCAGTAGCTCGGTAGGGGCTTTTGTTGAAGTTTTGAGAACATACCTTCACCGAAGAGTCAAGCAGTATATTGCTCCCTCCTACGTATATCTCGCGAAGAGACCATGAGGATAAAATCAGAGAGATTAGAGCCCACACAGAGGCATACCGACAATCCTTCTTTCCACGAACAATACGAGACTGGAATAGAAGGGAGAACCCATAAGAGGTACTCAAGGTACCCTCCGCCACACATCGTCAGGTGGCTTGCGGAGTATGGATGTAGATGTAGATGTAGATCGTCCGTAGGCGTTTCTGCACATACCAGTATCTGATTCGAGCAATCAGTAAGGTGCCCTTCAAGATACTCAGTCGTTGTAAAAAAATTGAGACATCTATGGCAGAAATGTCGTTTTTGTCAGTCTTTACTCAACAGAGAGGAAAATAGGCAGGAAATATTTCTATTCCATATGTAGTGTTGCTTCTCACCCTTGGAGAAAAGCAACAGATCTAGGTGTTTGGGGCGCTCACCGGCTAATTTGTGAAATTTAGAGCGATCCAACTAATTTATGCTTGACTTCTTTGTTCTGCACAGTGTGCTCATGGTCATCTTCTTCTTCTTCTGGCTTACTATTATCAACATCGAAGTTGAGAACATGAATTGAAAGATCTGGGTTCCACCTCTCGAATTTTGGTACGTCCTGGAGTTTTATGGGGGATGAGATGTTTCTGCAATCACAGTGCCCGCAGGCACTGGAATTTTGTGAGTACTAGGAAGGACTGCCCTTGTAGGGAAAATTCTGTCACTACTCACAAGTGGCCACTTGACGCAATATTCATCACTGTGATCTAGATTCTGGGCATTAACACATGCTTTTTTATAGCAACAATATCTTTCGGAAGAGAGACGAAACTGGACCTGCTACTAAATAGATCGTAGGCCTGTAAGTACACGTCAAGGTGGAGTATACACCTGAGTCCTTTACGAGACTCACTTTCCTGTGTTTCGGAAAAACAGCGAAATATGACACTTGCACAAAGCTCCAGATCACTCTGAATTACCTCACGATATCAACTAGTTCTCCCCTAGATGTTGGCGATGCTTTTCACCTCACCAGCATTTCTGTTCTGTTTACAGTGCAGGATCACCTCACAGTACAGGACTGCTTTGCATTTAATCTGCACCGACATCGTACTCTGCCAGCCACCTAATGATGGGTGGCACAGGGTACCTCTGTTACCACTAACTCGTACCTTGTTCCACTCGCGAATGGCGCGTTTCAAGAACAGCTGTCGGTAAGCCTCTGTATTGGCTCTAATTTCTCGAATTTTCTCGTCATGGTCATTACGTGAGATGTATGCTGGAGGAAGTAATATGATGTCTGACTCTTCCCAGAGTACTCTCTCATAATTTCAGTAGTTACCCTCTCTGTGAAGCATAACGCGGTTCTTGTAACGGCGGCCAGGAGAGTTTGGTCCAAATGCTCTGAGCACTATTGGACTTAACTTCTGAGGTCATCAGTTCCCTAGAACTTAGAACTACTTAAACCTAACTAACCTAAGGACATAACACACGTCCATGCCCGAGGATGGATTCGAACCTGCGACCGTAGCGGTCGTGCGGTTCCAGACTGAAGCGCCTAGAACCGCTTGGCCACACCGGCCGGCTCCAGGAGAGTTTTCTGAGCATCTCAGAAACACTCTCACGTCGAGTATCTTCTCTATCTTCTCTGTCTGTTGTACCTGGTAGGAATCCCAAATTGGTGAAAAATGCCCAAGAATCGGGCGAACAAACGCCTTATAAGCCACTCCCATCTCGGATGAGTTACTTTTCCTGAAAATTCTTCCCACGAAACTCTGTGCGACATCTGCTTTTCCTACTATTTGTTTTTTGTGGTCATTCCACTTAAGGACCTTTTGATAGTTACTCCTACATACTGGAGTGGCAGGATATTGTGGGTCATTGACGATTTCAGTGAGTACCCTCTCCAAAAGGCATTGACAGGCATCGTGAAAATATGTAAGAGCTTTGTATTCAGAATTCGTTTTGTCAGTACGAGCTTGTGAGATCCTCTCCCTGAAACCATCATGAACCACAGTGTAGTCCAGTACAGCTGCAGGACTTACTTGGATATCCGTAACAGACCGGGCAGGGATGCTGCTGCTGCTAGGCCCAGAGTGATGTTGAGGCAATGCCTGATGTCATGAAGGTCCATGACGATTGTGAGATGGACCAGGCCGTGGAGGCTGTGGCGTCTTGGCAAACAAGCTCGTGTCAACAGCCTATACCACACTGGTTGTGATGGACCTGGCTGTGGCGGTGTTTGAGGCTGTGGTGACATACTCATCATCAGGAGTTCACGTGGCAGAGTAATTGTAGGTGCATATGGCCTCCATGTGACCTGTAAAGAAAGAAAAAAATACTGGAATGTATCACGTGTAAATAAAGTAGTATCCAGATGTTTGTGAATGTTCTATTTACTTTAAAAATAAGCAGTGTTCAAATAAGTCCTAAAGCCTCTCACCACGTCATTATTTTCCATGATGACTTGTAATATCTTATCCTACAGCTCAACATCCAACACGATATTATCATCAAGAGCACCGAGTAACGGAGATCCATGAGGATTGCCAGACGGTCCAAGGTGCTGACCGTGGCTGTGTTGGCAAATGAGCTGCTGTCATCAGCCTCTGAAACACTGAATATGATGAGCCAGGCAGGGGTTTGTAGGCACGGTGAATACAGCATCGACGGACTTGGCTGGAGTGATGAATGTACCATCATGATGTCAGATTGCGGAGTTGTTGCTGCAGGTGCAAGATCAAGCTCATACACGCTCATCAGATCTGCTACAGAAAAAAGAAAAACCATCAGATTGCAGATAAAAGGAACAAACACAAGTAAAGGAAAAAATCTGAAATACGTACCTGTGAGGTGACTACAGTTCAATGGGAGACGTTTACTAGTCCCCGATAAGCAATAACAACCATTTACGTTATACTGTTTCATCCCAGCTGATGCCATCGGTGCTGTTGATGTGCTGCCAGCAGGTGTCAAACTCGGATGACTTGCCGCCCTGAAACATCTCCTATTTGTAGCCGAAAATCAGATGTACCCCAAATCGGTGCTAGTTTAGATCAATAGGAAACAATTATTGTCACACGAGTGTCGTTGAATTCATTCCTGCTGCCACAAAGACATGCATGGGTGTAGTTACCTCACTTGGCTGTCAGTTCTGTTCACAGGAAATCATAAATATTTTAGTGACGAGCAGTAGGTTATTAAGGAGAGAACAGGCCCAGATAACGATCTTATCTCAAGGTCACCGACCTCCCTCTCAACTGGGGAACCACCAGGAATCCGTCAAGTTCTCCCACAGGGACACCCCCCCCCCCCTCCACAGGCATTAGGCAACTATGCGAGCTATATTCATGGCCATGACATAGGTTGATAGCTGTTACGTGACATAGAATTGTTGGAAAACCGTTCTTAGCCAATGGGAGCGCAGTAAAATGGCGAGAAACCCTTCTCCATCTACCTCCCCATCACCATTTGCTGTAACTGTGACACGTGGGTGGGTGGAGTTCGTTAAAGACCAGTGCAGCATAGGGACAGGATCAGGTTGCATCTGTTCGTTAGCAATAAATTTGATCAAGTCATGTCACCTGAGATCTAGGCTATGGCTATTTGTTAATAACAGTTTAACATTACATCGTTGAAGGCATCAGCAGAGACCACACATTGGCAGCTACGTAAGTACTCTTATTCTTCCACAGTTTTACAAATCTCTTTTGTTTTTTCGTATTTTGCTCAATTTTACGTATTTTCAGAACGTTCGTCACAATGTACCGTGGTACCAACTTATATATCATTACTAAGCCACCGTTCCATTACTAATGTGTGAGTGTGTGTGTTTGTATGTGTCACATCATAGTGTATATATTTCTTTCGTTTAAATTTGGGAACGAGAAAAGCAAATTTAAATGAATGTAAAATCTCCAAGATGGGCTATCTTTTACAGAAGTTCGAAATTTATCGCGGAGTTCAATGCGAGATGCTTATAATAGTTTCCACAACGAAACTTTGTCTCGAAACCATGCAGAAAATCCAAAGAGATTCTGTTCGTGTGTAAAGTATGCTAGCGGCAGGACAGATTCAGTGCCTTCTCTGAGCGATAGCAATGGAAATACTATCGATGACAGTGCTGCTAAAGCAGAGTTACTATACACTGCCTTCCGAAATTGCTTCACTAAAGAAGACGAAGTAAATATTCGAGTCTCGAATTAAAAACAGCTGCCATGCCAACATCAGTGACTTAGAAGTAGATAGCCTCAGAGTAGTGAAGCAGATTAAATCATTTAATAAAAGCAAGTTTTCCGGTCCAGACTGTATATCGAATAGGTTCCTTTTAGATTATGGAGATGCAATAGGTCAATACATAACAGTAAATACAACCTCTCGGCCGACGAAAGATACATAACCAAAGAGTGCAAAGTTGCAGAGATCACACCAATGTTCAAAAATGTCAGTAGGAGTAATTCCCTAAATTACAGCCCTCTATTACTACCGTCGATATGCAATAGGATTTTGGAACATATATTGTGTTAGAAAATTATGAATTGCCCCGAATAGAACTGTCTACTGGCACACAATCAACACGGATTTGGAAAACATCATTCTTTTAAAAAACAACTAACTCTTTACTCAACGAAATGTTGAGTTCTATTGACGAGAGGTTTGAAACTGATTCCGTATTTCTGGATTTCCGGAAGGCTTTTTGACAGTGTGTCAAACAAACGGCTCTTAGTGAAATTGCGTGCTTATGGAATATCGTCTCAGTTATGTGACTGGATTCGTGATCTCCTGTCAGAGAGGTCACAGTTCGTAGTAACTGACGTAAAGTCATCGAGTAAAACAGAAGTGATTTATGACGTTCCTAAAGGTAGTAATATAGGCCCTTTGCTGTTCCTTATCTATACAAACGATATAGGAGACAATCTGAGCAGCTGTCTAAGGTTGATTGTAGATGACGCTGTCGTTTATCGGCTAATAAAGTCATCAGAAGATAAAAAAATTTGCTAAACGAATTAGAAAAGATATCTGTATGGTGCAGGAACTGGCAATTGTCCCTAAATAACGAAAAGTCTGAGGTCACCCACATGAGTGCTAGAAGGAAACCTTTAAACTTCGGTTACACGATAAATCAATGAAATTTAAAGGCCGTAAATTCAAGTAAATACCTAGGAATTACGATTACCAACAACTTAAATTGGAAAGAACACACAGAAAATATTGACGGGAATGCAAACCAAAGACTTGGTTTTACTGGCAGAATACATATAGAATGTAAATAAGAGACTGCCCACATTACGCTTCTCCGTCGTCTTTTGTAGTACTGCTGTGCCGTGTGGCATCCTTACCAGATAGCACTGACGGAGTACATATGGAAAATTCAGAGAAGAGCAGCACGTTTTGTATTATGGAGAAATAGCAGAAAGATTGCCACTGAGATGGTACAGTATTTGGGGTGGAATCAGTAAAACAAATGCGATTTTCGTTGCGGCGAAATCTTCTCACGAAATTTCAATCACAAACTTTTTCCCCCAAATGCGAAAATATTTTGTTGACACCGACCGACGTAGGGAGAAACGGTCATCATAATAAAACAAGGGAAATCATACGTGCCACAGTAAGATATAGGAGTTTATTTATTCCGAGTGCTTTTCGAGATTGGAATAATAGAGAATTATTGTGAAGATGGTACGATGAAGCTCTGGCAGGAACTTAAGTGTAGTTTGCAGAGTATCCATGTAGATGTAGGCGTAGATGTATTAAAGACGAACACATTGGTAGAAAAAATGACGTAAAACTATATAAATTACATCAAAGCAAATTCTATAACAGCCACCGATTTCTGAAAAAGATATTGTTTGTAAAAGAAATACCGTACTACGTAACTCCATTGTGTGACGTCGTAGTAAACTTCTGATGACTCCAATCAAAGATTCTGTGTGCAACACAGAGCTATAAAAAATACATACCTAGAGACAGAGCTGACCACCGCAGTGAAAAGCATGTCACCTGCAGGATAGCCCACCCCTCTAAGTCTGACAATTGGGATGTAGCAGCCAGTACTGACATATCCCCAAACCATTATAATAGGCAGAATCCTCCCCTGCTTGGTGGCCAACCCATAAGACATTGCTGTTATATCAGTTCTGACTAAGGCGTCTACCGCCCGCGGTAATAATGGCAAAGCGATCGCAACACGTTGGTGGCAATATCAAAGACTGCTATAAATAAACACCTGTATTATGAGGAACTCTTCTCCCACCCCCTTGCATTCGCTGGATAACGCATGCTGAACGAGCCATTCGAGCTTATGGCACGATATGCAACTCCTTGACCGGCCGCAGCCGCTACTAAATCCATGGTCGCGAACGAGAGAACTCCACGTATTTACCTAACACTAAGGTAGAAAATTTCCTTAGGCATGGTAGAGGAAGTTGCACAATTATGGGTGTAATCGTCTCTGGCATGATGGATAGCAAAAAAGGTGCTCAATGATTCAGGAAAAGGGCATATCGCTTAGCTAAACCAGTGGTAACTCGCAGGCACCTACAAGCTCACCAGAGTAAATCTGCCGGCCGGTGTGGCCGAAAGGTTCTAGGCGCTTCAGTCTGGAACAGAGCGACCGCCACGATCGTAGGTTCGAATCCTGCCTCGGGCATGGATGTGTATGACGTCCTTAGGTTAGTTAGGTTTAAGTAGTTCTAAGTTCTAGGGGACTGATGACCTCAGATATTAGCGGGCTGGTGTGGCCGAGCTGTTCTAGGAGCTTCAGTCTGAAAGTGTTTGATGTCCTTAGGTCAATTAGGTTTTAGTAGTTCTAAGTTCTAGGGGACTGATGACCTCAGATGTTAAGTCCCATAGTGCTCAGAGCCATTTGAAAAGAGGAAATCTTTGGATGCCTTTCCGGTTAAACGTTGCTAACAGTTTAAGTACCAAGAACTCCCCCTCCCCACCCCACGACGACCCTTTCTCTTTGGACCAATCTGAACCAAGATCCCCCTCCTCCCCCAACCATCACACTTTTAAAACTGACGCTTATGCACGGGGGTCCCCATTTTCAACCATGCAGCACTCCCAAGTCGAATGAAATCACGTAATTATGATATCCAAACAAAATAAACACTGCAATATTATCAGAATATGCAACTTTACTACAAGTCTTGTATATTAACCACAGGAAAATCCAAGTATTGTCATCGCAATTAATCAAATGTCGATTGATCCGTGGAACTGTAATAACACACACAGGCAGACACGACAATTGAGAATACACAAATATTATTACTATGAAAAATTATTTGTGCATTATTAATGAGTGACATCATATATCACACAAATCAGACAGAGCAATTGCCACAGAGCAGCAAAAATAAACTACATACAAAATCATAGACTCATAAAGATCACTGTACCTACCTTGCTATACTATAAAATGCGAGTGCTGAAGATTTTGCGCATCATCAGTCGATAATCATATTCTGCAAACACCAATGATTACAATTAGCCTTCCACCTAAGTGATTCAAACTAAGAAGGGCCGTACAATGACAGTGGAAAAAATGGGCTGCACTTACCTTTCGTCGCCATCTTTACACAAAACGCTGTGTTTCTCTGTCGATGCTACCGACCCAGGGAATGCAGGCGCCGATGTTGACACTGCGAACCAGCAGCCAGCCGTGAAAATAGTGACGAGACGGCTGTCCAAGACATCTGTCAGTAGTCCCAAGAAAGAGCCATCTCATTGGCTCCAAGTAAAAGCCAGAAATGTCCTACACCACCTGAAAAATGGTGGGAAGGGGGGGAGGGAGTCTAGTTAAACAGTTCATTCAACGACTAGCAACGCAATCATATATCTTCTCCTGATAACTCATGCTACCTCCTTAGATGCTTGCCCTCAATCGACAAAAGATAGAGGAGCTGAGGAGAACCCATCCACTGCTGGTATAAGAGAAAGTCGGTGCTCGATAAGGTTCACTGTGTTTGTCACCTGGCGAATACCAGTGACAGCAGGAGGAAGATGTGTTAATAAAAACTGTTTTATAATATTTTTATTAGACATCTGTGAGCTGCTGGATTTACCCATACAATCTTATTAACAATAGTGCATTATTTAGTAGTAAAACAACAACCCTGCTCGTACTCAATACTATAATATCATCAGGTGTAAGGTGCTGAAAGTTAAGATTTTACCATGAATCTCTCTTGGCCCTCACATAATGTTAGGTCTCTACAATATCCCATCTACGATACAGTCATTGATGACAACGCACAAATCAATCAATATCAGAGCCAAGAGTAGAAGCCTGTAGCTAGGATACTACTAAACCTTTTTATTGTTCTCTTCTAACGTCGTAGATCCGACATCTCGTTTGGGAAAATGTCTGTAATCTTTACATGTGATATTTTCCTCTAACAGCACTCTATTGGACAGTTTAAGGGAGCATACATTTATGATAGATGTGGAATATAATTATTGCTCATCCTATTAACCAAACTTAGTATGGGTCTCATACAGAGGAGATAGCCCGTAAAGTGATTTTATAAGCTTGTAGGCAACACTTCGTAGCAGTGGATCTTTTTTGCTGTAACACATACCTTTCTAAGAAGAAGACTGTTCCCTAAAATCCAGTAACATAATGCTGGATTTGGTACCAGTAGGATCTGTCAACACGCTAGTAATATATGAGCTCAAATCGAGCTACGTTCTTTTCACGAGAAGTCTATTGAGAAGTAACATTAATAGCCAACGTACATTTTGTGTAAGGATAAGAGATATTTGGGGTCGACAGAAGTGTTTGTCTCTAGCACTGTTATAACGAGTGGCAAAGGGCTACTGAATGTGTGTATATATGTCTAATACTTGTTCAGAAATATATGTATCTAAGCACTAGATAATCAGAAGAATAAACTTCTACAGAGGTAGTTGTTGCGATACATATAGCCCAGATGCGTTCATCAAACGTGGTGTTTCAGACTATTAAACAAATTTAATATTTTCTCATAACACACAAAGAAAATCCTAAACCTGTTATGTATATGATACGAAATTATAGATTCGATGTCCAATCGTAGGTATTTGTCTACGACACCATACTGACATGAGCATTGCGTGGTGGAGGCATGACACATAAGACTATGTTTCTGACAGGCGTACCTGCGATGTCATAATAAACCAAGTTTCCCAGTCTTGTTTCACAAGAAGTAACATCGGCTGACTTTACTTAAACAATAACGTTAAATAAATAAAACTACAGACATACAGAGTGTAGCATTACAACCAGTTATCAGATCTGATTTTATGGAATGTATACTAAGCCATACAAGACAACAGTATTTACTAGTACTTTAATTCTCTGGAAGATGTCGGTTTAGACCCCGGTTCAGTCTGCTTTAGTATTCATAAAAGTGCAGGACAAACACTAGATTGCGCCACAGCATGGCAGTGTGAAAACAAACATCAAATACTTCCATTTACTAATGACGATTATTCACTTTAGTAGCATCAAAATCGGGCAAAGACCATGGTGGCAACGCTTCCAGTCAAATTATCTTCTAAGTGAAACAGAACTTGCACTGTATTGTTTGTGCCGTAGTGTGGATACCCCAGGGTCCATGGGGCGCGGGCGTGGAGTCCAGCAACAACAAGCAATTAGCTTAGTGGTACTCTGCACACCAAAACTATGCACACATACTTTGCGGTGTATATTTATTAAAGTATCAGCCCAGATGTCTGTTAAAAGAATTTGAGATGCGGCTCCAAAGCTCGGCATCCATTTGGAAGAATGTGATAGTGTTACCCTAGCTTGGATGGTCATCATAATATACGGATGACCTGGATATCGTTGTAAGTAGAACTAAGACGAGTACTTTGATAAAATAATCTAGACTTAGGTCCTCAGTCCAGTGCTTATACACTCTCTGTCGTAGTTGTAAATGCATCGGAATACTTTTGTTTTTAATATGGGCGCACACTAAGAGCATGGTATTGTGTAATCGATGTTCAAGGTAAAGAATTAAAAACTATAGACATATATAACACATGCATTAGGGCCCCACAGGTGAAACACAGGTTAGGTGGTGAATCGCTAAAATATCCAGGAAAAGGCACAAGAAGACAGCACGTTTTGATTATATCTTCTAAATGTGGCTGCAATTACAGTATTTTATGTGTGTGGTGTGACGCCAACGCTTCGGGGACAGCAGGTTGAGACGATGTGCTTTCTTTTTTTCTGTATGCATGCTTTTAAACAATAGAAAGAATATTATTCTTTGCAAACAGGCTGATACATTCATCTTTTTATAGACTGTAAAAAATGTTCCTAAATTTACACCCATAATCTCATATCAGGCGAGGAGGTTGAAATAACAATTACAAAAAACACAGAAATGTTACAAAAAGAAGAAAGAGAAACAGAACCACACTAGATGTTCTATTACTTTAAATAATCATCATTCCGTCTAATCAGAAAGTAGAACTATTTCTGAAAGTTATATATGTGATAGAACGGGCCGGCCGGGGTGGCCGAGCGGTTCTAGGCGCTACAGCCTGGAACCACGCGACCGCTACGGTCGCAGGTTCGAATCCTGCCTCGGGCATGGATGTGTGTGATGTCCTTAGGTTAGTTAGGTTTAAATAGTTTTAGGGGACTGATGACCTTAGAAGTTAAGTCCCATAGTGCTCAGAGCCATCTGATGGAACTGTTTAGCAATCTGGCCTCATCTTCATAGTCTGGTTGTGTCATGTATAAAAATTATCAATAAATTGTTGTAAAGTATATCACATCCGTGTTGCCTTAAATTTTCGTTCATAGCCACTTTTCCCAGTGGTGAAGCTGTTTAGTTGCAGCCTGCTTAGTAACCCACCTCAATAACAGTAATTACTTCCTGCAGTAGCGGATTCCCGTCCTCTCATATTTATGTTGGACGCCAGCTGTATTTTGTGAATACAAAAGAAGTAACGGTTTTGCTACTCTTCCTGTTATAACCTGTTCACAAATGGTCTTGCTGAACTCGGTCAACTGTAACATGCTCCGATCGCCTTTGGTATGCTGCCCCACTGTATTAGATATTACAACTGAAGCCTTTCCCAGTCTTGGACAATTTCCTTTCCCTGTGTGTAAGAGCGGCCTTGCGACGATGCACTGAAACATACAACTAATTCTAACCGTGCTCAGTAGGGTTCGTGTCAACAGATATCACAGCCTATTCCATTTCATGGATTCCCACCTTCTGGAAAAAGGTGTACCCGTGCGTTACCGCCCAGGAAGATACGGACAACAGGCTGAAGTCTACTGCTCCAGTAGTGCAGTGTCCTCAAACGAATGAGAAGAGGCGTCTGACCTCTGAACGGTACTGACCCAACACAAGACTGACCCACCTCCCAAATAAGCCTGTGGAGCTGTATGCCTAAGATGCTTGCTGGAAACTGGACATTTTCACTCTCCACTGCCACGATCATGAGGAGTGAAAGAACACAGACCTGCGTTTCCTTCGCCCACATTGTTGCGTCACCATGGTCCTATGGAGGGCGAGGATGGTTTGTGCTCCAAGCTGATCATGTGTAGACGATAGTGCACTGTCTTATGACGACGCTCCACTCCCAGATGCCTCCAAAGTGGGCATCTTCCAGAGAATTGAAGTACTCTTGTGTGGCTGCGCATACATTCCATTTAATCAGATATGACAACTGGTTTTAGTGGTATGCTCTGTATGTCTTTAATTTTAATTATTTAACGTTATTATTTAACTAAGGTGGGTCAATGTTACTTATTGTAGAAACAAGACAGGAAACTTGCTTGCCGGCCGCTGTGGCCGAGCGGTTCTAGGCCCCTGAGTCCGGAACCGCGCTGCTGCTTCGGTCGCAGCCGGCCGGTGTGGCCGAGCGGTTCTAGGGGCTTCAGTCTGGAACTGCACGACCGCTACGGTCGCAGGTTCGACTCCTCCCTCGGGCAAGGATGTGTGTGATGTCCTTAGGTTAGTTAGGTTTAAGTAGTTCTAAGTTCTAGGGGACTGATGACATCAGATATCAAGTTCAATAGTGCTCAGAGCCATTTGAACCATTTGTTCAACAGTTCGTAAAAATAAAAGTTAAACAAAGCTGCTGACACAAGATACTGCGCAGCCACACAAAGGCTGATCACGAGGCGCACTAATTTCGTATTAAACTATTTTTAATTTTTATCTGTGTTGGGTATGTAGGTTAATCGTATGTACACTCAGTATTTTGGCAACTCAGTGGCAAATTACTGTTGTATCGTTACAGCTCAATTAAAACAGCAGCTGTGGCCCTACATAACTATTAATCAGACTCCGACCAGCGGCAATGCTCATCTTGTATCCTGTACTCCTGTCCAGGAGTAATGGACGCTGAAGATGATGACAGATTGTTTTACTTCGTATGTGTCATCACAGGATGATGCCATCCTAGATGTGAGTTCCTTCAGTAAAAGTAAGGGAAATAAATTATCAGATGCCTATTCAAAATACCATTTCATCACTGATGCTAGAAAGACTACCTGCCAAGCTGCTTCTTTGCATAAAGCTATAAAGTATTCTGAAAGTAGTAAACAAACAGGAGACCTTGATGCAAACTCAGACTTTTAACATGTAGCTACTTAGCGATTACATCTTGAGACACAAAAAGTACCAGGTTTTGTTTAGAGATCAGGAGCCCACAAAGAACAAGTTAACTTGTGCTACGCCACTGCATTCTTCTTCGATGAGATATTAAATGCAATTAATTAAAGTATATTGTTCCATAACTCGATAAATAAAAAAGTTTTGAGTATTAGTTATGCGAAAAAATTGGTTCCTCTTTTAATTCTATGATTTGTAAAGAACTCATCATTATGATATCCTGAAAAGTCTATGAAATGCCAAGGAAATTACATGCCGTTTATTCATGTTGTCTATGGAAAGAACGGGGCGAATTGCGCTACCCTCCCGTAGACATTCAAACTATTACGTTGAGGACTGAGGTAGCTATCGTTCTGCCTTCATTGTTAATACAATTTCCATCTTCTCCTTTTTTCTTTTGCTGATGCCTTGTCCCGCGGTTGTGCAGGGTCGGCATGGTTAGGAATAGATTCGGTAAGGTTAGTTTTAAGGGGTGGCTGGATGCCCTTCCTGCCGCGACTCCGTAGCTCCCCCGGGACGGAATTAGTGTATCCCAGCTGTCTGCGACTAGTGTAATCCATGGAATAGGGCGAACGTGTTCAGATGTCTGCGAGTCGTGTATCTGCGGCACAACGTGGGGACCAGCCTGGTAGTCACCTAGCGGGGTGTAGAAAACTGCCTAAAAGCACATCCAGTCTGACCGGCATACCGGCCCTCGTCGTTAACCCGCCGGGCCGATTCAATCCGGAGCCGGAGTGCCTACCCGAGTCCAGGAAGCAGGGAGTTAGCGCTCTCGGCTAACCTGGCGGGTCTGTTAATACAATTTCCATACGTTAGCTAAATTCCATACACAGCAATGTAAGATCTAAAATGAACCAAATAGAAAGTCTTCAGACTGCGTTTTTACTGCAGTTCGATGTTGGCAGACCACGACGTTATGCCTGACATGAACTGCCACAGGGGTTGTTTCCATGATGGCAGTCCTAGTGCCCCTATTAATTTTCAAATGTAGAATGTTCCTTTTGAAACCGACCTTCAAGCGTCAACTGGGAAAGTTGGACATGAGTGAACTGCGCCACAATGGAAGAGAAGCACTCTGCCACAGAGGGTGTCTGTGTTACAAACATGTTGCTGCTGCAAACATTTCCGCATGGAATACTCAAGCAGGATCTGGCTTTAATACAGTGCATTCTCAAGGAACGATTCGTAATATCGATCATCGTTGTGACGTGTACCAATGTTTGAAACTACAATAACAACGAGTGCCCAGAAAGACCACAAAGAGTCGTTTATTTAAAAGGTCTTCGAGAACTGAGTCTGTAGCTACGGCGCAGAGCGCCCCCGTGTGTTCCCGACAGCTGCGCGGCCCCCCTGGTGCGGACGCAGGCGCGACACGGGCGGCTGGGCCTCCGCCTCTCGCGCCGCAACTCCTCGCTGATGCTGGAGGCGGACGAGGATCTGCTGGGGGCGGCAGTGGGCCGGCCGCGATGACGCACGCGCAGCTTCCTCCTGCGGCAGCGCCGACTCGGCCTCCACCTGCGGCGCGGAGCCTCCCCGCTGCTGGAGGAGGAGCTGCTGGGGGCAGGAGAGGGCCAGCCACGACGACGCTGACGTCGCTTCCCCTTCCGCTGCGGCGCCTCCAAAGTGTTGGAGGCTGGGAGCGTGGTGGCGAGGGGTGCGCCCGCCGTAGCCTGCAAGACAACGTCAACACTCATGACGCCTGATAAGGCTAAGTTTTTGGCGTAAATGTGTGGCCAAAATGTAAGATTCACTGGTGCTGACATGTTCTGTACTCAAGCTAATATGTTTGACCACAGCTTGCCTCTTCCCATAACACAATCTTTCGACAGTTTTTATAACCATGACCCCGTGTGTGTCTCTGTACATGTAACTCTTCAACCGCTTGCACTGAATCGGGATACACTGCTGTATTACAAAGTGTCTCTGTCTATCGAAACTCTCCTTCCTCGCAGTAACATTCTGAAGCACAAATAGCTATAGTCCCAGACAACTGTGTCTCTAGCCCAATAAAGATTATTAGCTGTTGCATCAAGAAATGTATATACCCAACCGCCTCACAAACATGCAAAGGTCTCAAAAGTAACTAGCCACAATGGCAGGTCACGTAACGTTTTTGGTTAAGTATGGGGCTAGAGACTGAAGAAATGAATTCCTACACCACTGTCATTTTCTGTGGACGATAGCTAAGAAGTGCGCATCTACCTAGAATATGCAACCTTCAGTTAAGACTAAAGTCTACAGAGTGTGTAGTACTCACCCTTATTGATTCCAGCAGCTGCTCCTCCATTATCCTGCAGTACATGCCAAAGCATTCATCTATAAACTGCTGTCGTTCCTGCGGACAAAAGACTTTATCAGCTACATAGTAAATAACATCTAACTTTGCTTCTGGATTTAACATTAACAGATTTTATGGCACTCTTATCTGCTATGGATGAATTGTAAGTAGTACACATGCAGTTAGAAACTTTGGCGATCAATTATGAGAGAAGTCTAGAGACTTAGTGGTACTCACCTCTGCGGAACTTAGAGACAGTTCGTCAGCCAGTCTGCTATATGCGGCATAGAACTCTTGCACGAACTTCTCCCACTCCTGTGGACAAAAGGGATTATTAGCTTCATAGTAGCTAACCTCACCTCTGTTAATAGACACAGCATGAGAAAATTTTTGTGGAATTGTAAAAGTTATATGCCTTTTCAAAACTGAACTATATCACTCTTATGATTACGTGTTTGCACTTTCTTCTCAATTTTTATTGAGACTTCTCAGGTCAATAGAGCGTTGACTATTCGTCATGGACTGAGACCCCTGTTCTGTTTCACGTCTGCCAACTTCCGCTCGCCACCAGAGTCAAATACATTAGGGACGTTTCAACCCGTCTAAAGCTGCCCAAGTCGAGATTTGGTGAACCGGTCGTCAAGTGGAAACGTGAAGGATTATCCACAGGTAAACCAGCACCAGGCAGACTTCGTGTACTGAGTGATGGGGCTGTCGGGTTCTGTGGAAGGTGGTTGTAAATAATCGGCTGAAATCAGCAGAAGGAATCACTCGTGCACTCCAGACTACTATCAGTGACCCAGCCAACACAGTGGCTGTGCGGACTGAGTTTAGAAGCAATGGGATACAATGGTTAACAGCTCCTCATAACCATCACATGCCTGCAGTCAGTGTTAAGCGACGGTTGATGTGGTGTAAAGATCAATCGGTGGGTCACGCTATACCCTGTAGCGATCTGATGGAAGGGTTTCAGTTTGGCGAATCTCTGCAACATGGTGCCAAATCTAGAAAACCTGGACTATAGAGCAATGGAAGAGATTTATTTTGTTGGATGAGATTTGTTTCACATTGATTCCAACTCCTAGCACAGCATATGTCCCAAGAGTGAAACATGGCGGAGGTTTGGTGGTGATTTGGATACCCATATCGTGATATGCCATGGGCACTATGGTTACTCTCCAGTCTCTTATTACGGCCAAGGATTATGTGACCATTTTCGCTGATCAGTCCGTGGTACAATGTTTTTCCCCAATGGTGATGCTGTGTTCCAAAAAGACAAGGCCCCTGTACGCACAGCCCACAGCGCTCAGGACTGTTTTTGTGGATGAACCGTCACATCTTCACTGCCCACCACAGTCACCAGATCTCCATATTACTGACCCTTTGTGAGCTTCTTTGGGGAAAAGTTTCCATGATCGCTATCCACTTGCATCATTTTTACCTGAAGGTGCCACTATTTTGCTGGAAAAACTGTATAAGTTTCCTTTGAAACCATACAGGAGTTGCATTTATCCATTCCGAGACGACTGGGAACTGTTTTGAATGCGAAAGGGTTTCCTACGTCGTACTAGGCATGGCAGTGTGGCGTGTTTTCGGTGCCTCCACACATTGGCAAAACTTCTGTACAGTCTGGCTGCCCCCAAACACTGCCAACATTCTAGAGCGGCGTACACCGGCGACCCTCACCTACTGCATGACCGCCTCTGGGTCTGGAGGGGCGCCCTCCGCCACCAGCTGGACGTTCTTCTCCTCCTCCTCCTCCAGCCCAACGTTGTCCTCCTCCTCCACCTCAGTGCAGCCGCAGCAGCACAACCACCGGCGGACCCTCCGCCACATCTGTGCAGACGAGAATTACATTAGGTCCGAAAGAGCAGACACCACACATTCATATAAACAGAGCAACACTACAACATTTTTGGCCTCAACGTGTGTATGGCGGTAACTTCGTTTTGCGGTACTAGAAGCTTTATCTGCTTGTGAAGAGCACTCACGAGGAGCGGGCTAGTAGCAGGTATTGATTTCGTTCTTCACACTAGACTAACATATTTGTTCAACTGGTCCCTCAGAAGTGTCCCACTGGGGTAAAATTTCCAGCTCTAGGAACCATATTTTAAGTTGGAAATTTACATCTCGGTTGAGTAAAGATGCAGTAGCTGCTCATAACATCACGAAATGGAGTAAGGCAGGAACAACAGACGCACATACAGCAATTGTGGGTAACTGAGCCAACTGAATCGACGTATGTCACATTTTATGTTGTGAAAAATATGGAGGGATCACCTCTGCCCTGCGCACCAGAACGCATATTTCCGTTTTCTCATTATTACTAAATTAACATTCACAATCTGCTGATAATAAGATTTGTAGAACTGTTTATACTGGGCATTCATTAAGAAACCTTATAAACCTGAGACACAAACATACAAACTAATGGGCGCAGGATAGAATGTTTTAAGACCAAGTTAAAAGTGGTGGAATGCGACGAGGTCTTTATATAAAGAGATGCTAATCCCATATTCAAGTGATTTAACATTGAATATGTGTCAATATTTCAAGATAGCTTTTCTAAAAATTACTCTGGAAAACGTATTAAAAATAAGAAAGCCACAGATAGCTTAGCGAATTAAAATGTCATGTAAGAGGAAGAGGGAAATTTAAATCAAGGCCAGAATAAGTCAAGATCTGACATTACTTGCATACTACAAAAATACTGTAGTACTTCCAGGAAAGACATTAAAATGTCGAGAAGTATGCATTTTCTGACAGAAATAAATAATGCGGATTACAAGATTAATGAAACTATATGAGATACTGTCGTATGTCAGAAAGGTCAGCCAGCCAATGTACAAGATACAACAACATTTAAACGTAATACCAATGTTGCAACTGATAATTCACGAGCTGAAAATACTTTTAACAATAACTTTCTAAAAGCACCAGCAAAAATGGGATTAATGGTTCAGTTGAAGAAGCAAGGAAATATATAAAAAATGTCATTCCACAAAACTTTAAGCAACTGAAATAGCATTAACATCCATCACTCCGAATTTTACATCTTAGTCGAGCTAATTTGCAGTAGGTGATGCGTGACATCATGAAGTGGAGTGAGGTAGGAATGACAGATGCTACTACACTGAGAAATCTAAGTAATGGGATAAAGGCTGTTCTGGTCCAATTTTGATATCAAATTGATATCAAATTAAATTTGTTAATTAATTTATTGATCAAGTAACGAACCCTACCCTCTGATGATATCATGAGTACTCCCTGACATCACATGAGTCACCATCAGAGAACTCCCAGCCATTCTCCTATCCCTCCCCTCCCATAACGTAATCCAAGGCACCAGTTTAGGAGAAATGTCACGAAATTAAAATTTATTAGTAGGAATATCAAATATTGTATGTTCACTTTGGGATCCAGAGATCAGCTGAGTTAGTTCACAGCATTATCACCAGACGGCTGTTGTTCGTCCTCCACTCCCATCTCCACGCCCATCTCCCCTCCACCTCCTTCCCTTTCCTCCCCATATGGAAATTATTGGGAAAAGGTCTCAGTTTGTTCTGGGCTGCTGGCTAGGATGGATGTAAGTCTTTATTATGTAAGTAGTGAAGTACATTGTTTATTTAAACAATTAGAGTAGCTACTGATCGGTCACTAGACGGTAACTCCATCCAGTTTCACCAATAACTGCTACGTATGAAGTAGGTATTTTCGCTGTTAGTCTAGCACTGGAGAGTTGTTCCAGCCAGTCTAGCCAATAGACTTTATGGGAAGGATAGATGGTAATAATAACAGGACAGCGAAGTACCACTGGAGTACAGGGGGCTAGCCTCCTGCTGATCTGCATGTGAGTAGCTGATGTTGGAAGAAACGTAAAAATGGATAATAATAATATTAGAACAGCGACCCATTGTCCCACTGCGCCTGCAACAGCCTGCCATATATATAGAACTCCTGGAGCCACATCATTTGGGAACAACAATATTTTTTACGATTGTAGTACCCATTATCTTACCTGAACACGTTGTCTCAGGACAAAAAAGAAAACTGTCCAGTCACCTCCTGTCTAGTCCAGTGTGTTGTGTACCTGAAGAGCCAGTCAGCTGAGAAGTAGCCAGAGGCCAGGCTTAGCCTTTGCTTCCATCTGCCCAACCACTCCCACCGCCAGCCACGGCTAAATGCGGTCCAACTCGGACTAACTACAGTCCCGTCTCTGACATAGACACCACAGTTTAAAAAATCTAGTACTGGGATATTCTTTTGTTAATACACCCAGAATTTCTAATGCAAAATGTACATTTTCCCGTTTCATACGAGTTATTTTTGAAGATAGAAGAAATAGACCATACACGCGTTTTCACATTGCTAAAGTAATCTTACTAGCTGTGAAAATCCTGCACAACACTATGCAAAGGCTAAATTTGATCTAAGTAAATGATCATCAGGTAGAAAAATATCTTTTATTGTTTATTATCTGTTACGTTCTGTATCATAGGACTAGAATATTAAACTCAATTTTGGCTACTGAAGGAACGCTAAGAGGATGTTCTACCTCTGTCACAGGATCTCCTCACTTTCGAACTCTCTCTTTAAGTAAAGTAAACAAATGTCTCATCACATACAAAGTCTCTCAAGGCAACAGCACAGAGAAGTTTCAAATATCAGGTTTATACTACATATCACTTTATAAATTCGGTAATGTGCTGATTTTATTACGATTATCATCCCTCCTTGAGTAGGTGGGGTACTGAAATTCCGTTAAAAGGTCTTCCCGCAATGAAAAAGCCTGATTAACGCTACAACTCTCGCATCATGTATGTGATATTCTCGCCCTCGCTTCCACCTGCCCGGCAACACGTCATTGATATCAAATTGATAGACTAATTAATTAATTTGAGCATGGGAATCCCTTTGCATGGTGAATAATTTTTTCCTGCAGTCGCCAGGTAACTGTTACTGATGCTTCCATGACGTCTCTGAAGGCTCCCACAGGCTAGTCACTTCCTCCAATACCCAGATGGATGGTAACCATCATCAAATAGCTGAAGACATTCAACGGTAATTGCATTCTATCTTTCGGTTGTCTTGTCATGCTGTTGGGGGTAAGTCACTTAGAATCCACATTGTAATGTTTCTATCTTTACAGCCATCACATTCAGCTACAAGAGCCGGCCGAAGTAGCCGTGCGGATAAAGGCGCTGCAGTCTGGAACCGCAAGACCGCTACGGTCGCAGGTTCGAATCCTGCCTCGGGCATGGATGTTTGTGATGTCCTTACGTTAGTTAGGTTTAACTAGTTCTAAGTTCTAGGGGACTAATGACCTCAGAAGTTGAGTCCCATAGTGTTCAGAGCCATTTGAACCAGCTACAAGAAACTCGTCATAGAGCGGTTGAGAAAGCAGTAGTGTGAAGATGACGTAATGTGGTGTGAGGTTCCGATGACAGATAGTTTGTTCAATACAGGAATCATGAGAAAGCTTAAATTGTGGTGCTCCTCTATGATTGGCAACTGCATTCGGAAGTTGCGCACCAGAATGACGGAAATCCAAACAGTGAATTTACTTACATTTCGTATAAAAGCATTTCTCGATGGCAGGCTATCATTTCAGCATTTCAAAGGTGATAATAAAAGAGTGAAGTGGTTTGGATGTAATATCAGAGCTGGTTCGTCCATCTCGGACGACAGATATGTCGTATACCTTGGTCGGTATCGATTAAGAATTAGCAATCTCTGGTTGTTTGAACATGTGACTGAAAACAATTTGATGGTAACTTCGAAAATAGGCTATTCATCGTATTATTTATTTTTTATGAACATGTGAAGAATTTAAATATTTTGAGCTTCAATAATTGTGCAGTTTCTCACATTCTGTTAATAACAGAGTGAGTGGCATAAACAAACCAACTGAAAATTTTATTATTCGTGCAATATCAGTTCCTAGCTAAGAGTTTATTAGAGCTTCCAGGTAACAGATCCACGACGTATGTGCTGTTTTCTGCACAGGGGACCACCACTATAGAAGACTGCAGTTTTGTGAACAGCAATTAGAACTTATGCATTCCACTCGGGGAAGTGGAAGCAAATAGGCTCTTAGCGTGTACTGCAATCTTAGTACAAATGAGACGAGTGACACGTCATCTGCGTCAACATAGAGGAGGTATGAACGAGAGAAATTTATGAGGGAAGGGGTTAATTACATGCATGTATATACCACTCTTCCTCATTCACTCTTTCAACTTGTTGTAACCTGTACTACTCCCGAACTAATCCTGCTGAGATCTCTCAGTCTTTAGCAGCAGCAGGTTGTTTCACTCTCTTCTCCATCCCTGAAATGCCTCTACCACTGGGTGATATGTAAATAGTTGTCATGTGTTGCGAACAGCCCCATATGCATAAGGGCTGTACCGCTCCTGGCCGACAACCCACTGCTCACCATAACGGACAGATGTTACTGATTCCAGACACACAGCGCTTCAATGTGGCATTCTTATTGACTCCCGCCAAATTAGGATGATTCGAGAAATCGAATGAGAATCCCTGAAGGAAAGCTGATGTTCTTTTCGAGGAACTCAGTTAAGAACAGACATTTGGAGATGGCTACTGCCAAGATTCATTTTGCATAAGGACCACGAAGAGAAGATAAGAGAAGTTAGCGCTCATAGTGAGACTTACAGGATGTCGTTTTCCCTCACTGTATTTGCGAGTGTAATAGGAAAAAGAATGGCTAGTAGTGGTACAGTATACCCTCCACCACACACCATCCAGTGGCTTGTGGAGTAGACATACTTGTATAGAAATCAGTCTATCCATTTATAGGCACACGAGGCTCACAGAAGAATGTTGAGTCTTATTTATTCAGAAAACAAGAGACAGAACTTCTGCTGCTGATTTTCTCTCTGCAGAAACCTTTATATTAGCGCCTGATTTTATCATAGGAATCACGTTGTGAGAGGAATGCGAGAGGTTGTAATATGTTTTCCAAAAATAGTTAAAAGAAACGGTATAGTGCTCACATCTCAACTCTCCTTTCGTCACAGTATCACTTATCCTCTGTATTCTCAAGAATCTTCCACACTTCGGTCCAGACGATGTCGACGACTAAGAGAAGTCCCCAACTATTTTGCAGACCCCTGCCAATTCCCTCGAAATCCCATCACGTTCCGACAGCATTGTTCCATTAGTTATAAGGCTGGTAGGTAGAGTGTTATCACAAAGAATGGAGTAGCACATTAACATACAAGAGAAAACCAGCAACCATGCAGAGTTCACGTGGACTGCAGAAAGACATTCACAAGCATAACGCCTGCAGTTCATCGATATTCAATAACGGTCTATAAATATCACTCTGTGCATGCCCTAATCTCCTTTATCATGCTCCTAAGATTACCACACCAGAAATACGACGGCGTAATATGATGCCCAAGCCTTCATAGACAGCACAGCGTCTCTCTCTCTCTCTCTCTCTCTCTCTCTCTGTCTCACTCCGTAATATCCAATGGAGTAAAACTACGAACTACAAAAACTTCACTAACGTTACCTGGTGGAGAACTAAATAAGTTTTGTCCACATCTCTCTCCTCGAATATATCGGAAAACAAATACTGTCTGCATGTTGACATCGGGCATATATCCATTAAATATATAGCTATCGGACCACTGGAGCAGGTGTCCCATGATAGAAGTTGTTTACACAGACCAGTATAAAGTTTCAAATAAAAAATGGTTCAAATGGCTCTGAGCACTATGGGACTCAACTGCTGAGGTCATTAGTCCCCTAGAACTTAGAACTAGTTAAACCTAACTAACCTAAGGACATCACAAACATCCATGCCCGAGGCAGGATTCGAACCTGCGACCGTAGCGGTCTTGCGGTTCCAGACTGCAGCGCCTTTAACCGCACGGCCACTTCGGCCGGCCTATAAAGTTTCGTCACCCATACTTTACGAAGACCATATCCCAGAGACTATCAATGGCAAGGGAGGGTTCTCGTGTCCTTGTTGCATATGCAGTTTGACACATTGTTTTTTCTGCTGTAACACATTCAAGTAGTGAATGACTACTGTTTTGTACACTGTCATACTTTCTTTTTCCACCACGATGTCAATGTTAGTGTTAGGCGCTAAACCAACAATAACATGATTCGATTTATAGATTCTCTCAAAAACCTGAACATTACACTGCGCAAACTATGATGGTTGAAATAACAGACAGAGGCAGTGTTTGTTATTGACTAACATGTAGAAGAATTTATAACACTTTGAATGTGGAAGAGTTTGCAGCGTTGTTGGGTGTTTTCACACGGCTGCCTGAAGGAGCTGACCTCTGTTTTTAATCCCACCTTTCACAGTGACATAGTACCAGATGTCTAGGTGCTCTGTTTTGTAGGGACAAAGAGCATTGATCCCATATGTTGCAGGCATCTACGCAATCGCTGTTTAGGTGTTGGCCAGCCCTGGTAGATGTTGCTCCCTCTAAGACTCCCTCCAACTCAAACAAGTGGTGCCAGTCACACATTATGTGGTAATCAACCGTGTATCAGTGGACGGACTGGATGGGTAATATACCATCGATATGGGGCAATGTACTGTAATATGCACCACAGTTGATTGTGCTGGTACACCACAAATAAATACAGGCATGGATTTGTGAATTTGAGTAAATCTCGTGCTGCTATTGCTGGAAGGCAGTAGTAAAGGGACCGATTGGCACACCCGATGTTGATATTTTACATATGATTCTGCAAGGGAGGTTTACAACATCACTTGCAGGCTAGAAATATTGGCCAGGCGGGCACTGTATGCGTATGTGAAGTAATCAGGGCAACATGGAGCACCAACGTGTTTGAAGTACCCATACGTTCCAGTTGTAATAGCACCTACTGACCTGGGTGTAGGATCTGAAGTGGACTGAGGAAGGTTGACTTCTAATTATCAAAGAGCACTCCACTTGTCCCCTCCAGAGGAACTACGAGAGAGGCATAGAGAAAAGACATATAAACGACATATAAACAAGTGAGCCCAGAGGCTCCAAGAGGCCAGTCGTGTCGCCATTTTGTTCACGTCAAGAACTGGTGGGCGCCCTGACATTGATTAAAACAAACGAATGTGGATAAGAACGAAAACTGTCGTACATGCATGTACACGAAATGACCAAACAATTACTCTCACACGCACTAAAAGTAAGAGGAGGTAAGATAGCTAATCAAGATATTAAAACAGATGGCAAAAAATCACAGAAGAGCCAAAGAACTACACAGGGAAACGTGACTGGCTGACCATTTACACAAAAAATTGGGTGAGCCAGCCACCCTGTTGACATATTAAAAACATCTCCCCAAAATCTTGTTAAAAACGTGGGACAGTTCACAAAACTTTAAAACGCGAACAACATTCGTTTGATCATTGCATAAAATAGATCCGAGATCGACCGGCAAATCCGCTGCAGTCCTCCGGTCAGCAAATAAAATGCAGTCCAATAAAATGTGGTACACCGTGATATGCACGCCACAAGCACCACACATCGCAGGGTCCTCCCGCTGTAGTAAAAAGCCACGCGTCGTAGTGCTGTGGCCGATGCGAAGACGAGTGAGGTCGACCTCGTCCCGTCGACGTGGCTGGAAGGAAGTTCGCCACGGCCGAGCTGTGGGCTTGACGACAGAGAGCTTGCTGTCGGTCACTTCTAGCCACTCATGTTCCCAGCGACACAGGACCTTATACATCAGCAGCGAGGTGAGGGCATGCAGGGAGACAGCTGCTGGTGGATATTGGCAGCCTACTGGACTGCTGAAGCTACCCCCAACCTCCACGTCACGGACGCATCACTGCTGTATCAGGGTGTGTTGCACCTTGGAGCTACACTGGCGTGAGGAGCGAGAGAACTGCTGGCCTTCGCTCTCTGGGTGATACTGTCCATCAGCCTGCAAGCTGCCATCTGCAAGGGGCGGGGCCAGGGCAAGAACTCGCGGCCTTCCAGGTGCAGAGCTGTTTGCAGGCACTGAACGAGATGCCCTGGGCAGATGGCTGGACCTGCTAAGGCTCACTACGACATCAGTGGTCAGCTGCTTCCATTCAGCCTCTACTTGGTGATCATAAGTTGCGCTTGAGGAAGCAGTCAGCCTGGTCAGGGTCAAGGGCACAGTTAATGTATGCGGCAGCCACTTAGCTGTGGAGCAAGTAGGATCGCTGCACCCGAAAGGCTGGGCAATGGACCCCTGTAGCTGCAGAGCAACAATGGCTGTGTACCTTCAATGTAATAAAGTCAAAGACACAGACACACTTGCCTGTGTCTCTCTGCACAGTTTGGCGTGGGTCATCCCTCTTTCCAAACCATACCTCTTGGTCGTTCTGACAGATTATAGCCCCTGTAGTCAGGGGGGGGGGGGTATTGTAACAATTTAGTATGAGGAAGTCATCGTTTCACTTTCCAGTACAATATGTTACTGTGGTTAGTATCCGTCCACATCCAGCACTATGTTTTGGTGAGAGAGTTGGTTTTGCTGAGTGGTGAGTGAGGCTGTGGCACTTAACGTAGGTACCAGTGTGGCACAATGTGGTGTGGTGAGTCTAAGTTTTGCATATATTGTTGTTGTTGTGGTCTTCAGTCCTGAGACTGGTTTGATGCAGCTCTCCATGCTACTCTATCCTGTGCAAGCTTTTTCATCTCCCAGTACCTACTGCAACCTACATCCTTCTGAATCTGCTTAGTGTATTCATCTCTTGGTCTCCCTCTACGATTTTTACCCTCCACGCTGCCCTCCAATACTAAATTGGTGATCCCTTGATGCCTCAGAACATGTCCTACCAACCGATCCCTTCTTCTGGTCAAGTTGTGCCACAAACTTCTCTTCTCCCCAATCCTATTCAATACTTCGTCATTAGTTATGTGATCTACCCATCTAATCTTCAGCATTCTTCTGTAGCACCACATTTCGAAAGCTTCTATTTTCTTCTTGTCCAAACTATTTATCGTCCATGTTTCACTTCCATACATGGCTACACTCCATACGAATACTTTCAGAAATGACTTCCTGACACTTAAATCAATACTGGATGTTAACAAATTCCTCTTCTTCAGAAACGCTTTCCTTGCCATTGCCAGCCTACATTTTATATCCTCTCTACTTCGACCATCATCAGTTATTTTGCTCCCCAAATAGCAAAACTCCTTTACTACTTTAAGTGCCTCATTTCCTAATCTAATTCCCTCAGCATCACCCGACTTAATTAGACTACATTCCATTATCCTTGTTTTGCTTTCGTTGATGTTCATCTTATATCCTCCTTTCAAGACACTGTCCATTCCATTCAACTGCTCTTCCAAGTCCTTTGCTGTCTCTGACAGAATTACAATGTCATCGGCGAACCTCAAAGTTTTTATTTCTTCTCCATGAATTTTAGTACCTACTCCGAATTTTTCTTTTGTTTCCTTTACTGCTTGCTCAATATACACATTGAACAACATGGGGGATGGCTACAACCCTGTCTCACTCCTTTCCCAACCACTGCTTCCCTTTCATGTCCCTCGACTCTTATAACTGCCATCTGGTTTCTGTACAAATTGTAAATAGCCTTTCGCTCCCTGTATTTTACCCCTGCCACCTTTAGAATTTGAAAGAGAGTATTCCAGTCAACATTGTCAAAAGCTTTCTCTAAGTCTACAAATGCTAGAAATGTAGGTTTGCCTTTCCTTAATCTTTCTTCTAAGATAAGTCGTAAGGTCAGTATTGCCTCACGTGTTCCAGTGTTTCTACGGAATCCAAACTGATCTTCCCCGAGGTTGGCTTCTACTAGTTTTTCCATTCGTCTGTAAAGAATTCGTGCTAGTATTTTGCAGCTGTGACTTATTAAGCTGATAGTTCGGTAATTTTCACTTCTGTCAACACCTGCTTTCTTTGGGATTGGAATTATTATATTCTTCTTGAAGTCTGAGGGTATTTCGCCTGTTTCATACATCTTGCTCACCAGATGGTAGAGTTTTGTCAGGACTGGCTCTCCCACTGCCGTCAGTAGTTCCAATGGAATATTGTCTACTCCGGGGGCCTTGTTTCGACTCAGGTCTTTCAGTGCTCTGTCAATTTCTTCACGCAGTATCATATCTCCCATTTCATCTTCATCTACATCCTCTTCCATTTCCATAATATTGTCCTCAAGTACATCGCCCTTGTATAGACCCTCTATATACTCCTTCCACCTTTCTGCTTTCCCTTCTTTGCTTCGAACTGGGTTTCCATCTGAGCTCTTGATATTCATACAAGTCGTTCTCTTATCTCCAAACGTCTCTTTAATTTTCCTGTAGGCGGTATCTATCTTACCCCTAGTGAGATAGGCCTCTACATCCTTACATTTGTCCTCTAGCCATCCCTGCTGAGCCATTTTGCACTTCCTGTCGATCTCATTTTTGAGACGTTTGTATTCCTTCTTGCCTGCTTCACTTACTGCATTTTTATATTTTCTCCTTTCATCAATTAAATTCAATATTTCTTCTGTTACCCAAGGATTTCTACTAGCCCTCGTCTTTTTACCTACTTGTTCCTCTGCTGCCTTCACTACTTCATCCCTCAAAGCTACCGATCCTTCTTCTACTGTATTTATTTCCCCCATTCCTGTCAATTGCTCCCTTATGCTCTCCCTGAATCTCTATACAACCTCTGGTTCTTTTAGTTTATCCAGGTCCCATCTCCTTAAATTCCCACCTTTTTGCAGTTTCTTCAGTTTTAATCTACAGGTCATAACCAATAGATTGTGGTCAGAGTCCACATCTGCCCCTGGAAATGTCTTGCAATTTAAAACCTGGTTCCTAAATCTCTGTCTTACCATTATATAATCTATCTGATACCTTTTAGTATCTCCAGGGTTCTTCCATGTATATAACCTTCTTTCATGATTCTTAAACCAAGTGTTAGTTATGATTATGTTGTGCTCTGTGCAAAATTCTAGCAGGCGGCTTCCTCTTTCATTTCTGTCCCGCAATCCATATTCACCTACTATGTTTCCTTCTCTCCCTTTTCCTACACTCGAATTCCAGTCACCCATGACTATTAAATTTTCGTCTCCCTTTACAATCTGAATAATTTCTTTTATTTCATCATACATTTCTTCAATTTCTTCGTCATCTGCAGAGCTAGTTGGCATATAAACTTGTACTACTGTAGTAGGTGTGGGCTTCGTATCTATCTTGGCCACAATAATGCGTTCACTATGCTGTTTGTAGTAGCTTACCCGCATTCCTATTTTCCTATTCATTATTAAACATACTCCTGCATTACCCCTATTTGATTTTGTGTTTATAACCCTGTAGTCACCTGACCAGAAGTCTTGTTCCTCCTGCCACCGAACTTCACTAATTCCCACTATATCTAACTTCAACCTATCCATTTCCCTTTTTAAATTTTCTAACCTACCTGTCCGATTAAAGGATCTGACATTCCACGCTCCGATCCGTAGAACGCCAGTTTTCTTTCTCCTGATAACGACATCCTCTTGAGTAGTCCCCGCCCGGAGATCCGAATGGGGGACTATTTTACCTCCGGAATATTTTACCCAAGAGGACGCCATCATCATGTAATCATACAGTAAAGCTGCATGCCCTCGGGAAAAATTACGGCTGTAGTTTCCCCTTGCTTTCAGCCGTTCGCAGTATATATTACCTTTTATATATTCGTTCTTGTTAGGGTTAGTTGTGGGAGGTAGGGCACAAGATGTTTAGAGATACTTTCATGATGCCACAGGTACATGCTTTATTATCATTCTTTAGAGGAAATGGTGGATGGAATAATTTAAGGGCAGTGAAGTGTCCATTTTGCATTTGTCTTGGCACGAGTTACTGTCTACCAGAGTCGTATCAGCTTTTGTTCTGTCTGTAGGCATACTGGTCATCTGTCAAGTAGTTGTAGTGAGTGTAGATGCGCAGTGATTGGCTAGAGGAATTAATTTGTATTTACATTTTTTGTGTAGACTTGAGTGGGAGTTGGCGTTTTGTCTTGCTGTAAAAAAGTCGGTTGCGTTAATGTTGGAAGTAGAGTATACAAAATGGTGAAAACACTTGCTACCACCAAGGGTGCAGTTGCAGCTTTAACTCAGCAAGTACAAGCGTTAACGGAGCAGTTTGAGAGCATGTAGGAGAGAAATTTCGAACTTAAACATGAGCTACAGGCTCGTAAGGACAGTCATGATCGGTCCCAATCAGAGTCTCGGGAAAGTAGGTGAGAACTGAGAGTGACTTCTGTTCCGTATGACCTGTTAGTGGTCTCAGTGATTAATCCCTTCCCGGAAAGGCAGAGGAGGATGTCACAAATTTCGTAAAGGATGTTAGGGACGCTATGGAAGCACATGGGTGATCAGATGAAGTAACGCTGGAAGTTGCTAACATGTGTTTGGCGGTGGATGCCAAAAAATATGTTGTCTACCTCGAGACATACTTCCAGGAGTGGGCTGCCAGCGGTACCAAAAGCAGAGCAATGAGCGATTTTTTCGGGAGAAATTAAGTGCGTTGACGATGCAGTGGAAGCATTCTCGGACAAAATCCGTAAGCTAAATATAAACGCGTTTGTACAGATTAAGAAGGCAGAAGCTACAAGGGGACTGTTACGAAAGTAGAAAATAGAGTGGTGGATGTTTTTTGCGTGGTATACCCGCTGAAATGTCACAGAGGGTATGGATGGAGAACCTAGAGGACTTAGTCAACTCTTAGGATCGCAACACTTATATAGGGGGTGGATATGGCCACAAGACAGAGAGAGGACCATTGTGTGTTTGCTTGTGAAGTCAGGTGTTGTAGATGTGGTCGGGAGCTGCATTTGAGGACAGTATAAGCAATCACAGTGCCATGCGTGTGGCATAGTGACCCGACAGTTGTTTGAGTGTAGAGGTAGGAGAACTGGCAAGCACCGGCAAGGGAAGCAGCCGTTAAACACAAACAGAATTGCTTCACCTATCCGAAGGCAGTCCTGATACACTGTAAAACGGTACAAGTTAGAGGACACATGGAATGTGGCTCGGTGGGCTTAGTGGGTGGCCGGAAACAGGGTTTTTTGATAACACTGGTGCGAGTGTGCCCGTTATCCATTGGTACCACGTGGGAAAGAGATGACTGAGGCCACTATGATACAGGTTACGTGTGGTTGCCGATAATAGGGTGGAAACATTGGTTACGGAAGTACTGGAGTTTTCAGCTGGGAAAAGTTCAGCCAACGCAAGGAGGAGATGCATGCGTATGCAAAGGTTAATCACTGGTTCACAGGCTAGACTTTCTTGCTGTTTTCTCCGAACAGGTGCGCGGGATTAAGAAACAGCTTCCATTCGTATAAACTTTGAAACTCATTGATTAAACAAGAGAGAGATTTAGACTATTTCTTGGTCGTTCTATGAAGCGATCACAGCAAGAACAACGAACTCAAGATCTACGTGCTGCCTCTGTCCTGGGACGATAACATCACTGGAAGACGCCACGTTGATGAACGTACTAGAATTTCGGGGTTTTTGCTTTGGCGCAGCAAGCCAACTAGACTGTTCATACATCCTGATACTCCACTACAACGGGAGACTTCCGTGCCTTCTGTAGAGAGGGGAAGGGCATTTGCAAGCGCACTGATGACTGACTCTACACTCGTCGTATTCAGCTGCGATCGTTTGCGACAATCGCCACAATAGGCTGGAGTACAGCCGTCGTGGCGTGAGAAGATACGATGATTGACGCAACCTGGATCGCCATGTCACGGATTGCGCGTCCCCTCCCGTCGGAGTTTCGAGTCCTCCGTCGGGCATGCTTGTATGTTTTGTTCTTAGCACAAGTTAATTTAAGTTAGTTTAAGTAGTGCCCAGGTCTAGGGACTGTTGACGTGAACAGTTTGGTCCCTTAGGAATTCACACACACTTGAACATTTTTTGCAACCTGGATTAGTTTCGACTCCAACTGGAACCGCAGGTAATACTATTCCTTCGGACTCTTCTGGGGTTTCATCCCTAGCGATCTAATCGGCACAGTATGTTTCTCAGTACGCCACGTTATCCTTACCGCCACAGTACCATCTGACTCTCCTGCATATTCCTGTTCCACAGCAACTTCACCACATAAAACAGACCTTCTCTAGGAGAACCATCTTCTTGTACTCAGAGCCTCAGCGGATTACTGGGTCCTATGTAAATAAAAACATCGACACCTGAAATTACAGCAAGCTCAAAACATTATTTTCAGGGTACCGCACCTGAACCATTAACGATATGTCTGAACAATCATAATCATGAATACTTTATTGTCGTTCTTTGCTTATGAAGTGTACCGATCAGTCAATAATTCTACGATTTCCTACTTTAGAACACAAATTGTAGTAGATCAGGATTTCTGTCTATGATTGTTTCACCAACGATGAGACCTCTCCTTACGAGTTATGAAAAGGGCTAACTTGTGCAGTAAGATATAGCCCGCTGCATATCATTCATTATCAAAACCATTGTTAAGTACACGAGATCATGGTGGCACATCGAAGATAGTTTTCCAGATTGTTATAGTTCGAATGCAATCGTAGTTCATCTATGGTATTCAAACAATTTACGGGAATGCAGTCGGGCGTAGTCTTTCAGGCGTAAACTCGTCATTTTCGACGCAGAAATACAGCGAGACAGCGGTGTACAAGGAAATTTAAAACATCTGTACTGGGGGGGGGTGGGGAGGGGGAGATATGCTGAAAGGGAGACGCACACGCACATGCACACACACACACACACACACACACACACACACATATACACACAGTGAGGTATCATTAATTCTTTCCCTCTGTTGTTTGACTACAGATTAGAGCTGGATTCGAAGCAGATTTTAATCAAAAACCTCCATCCCTTTTTATAATATCACCCGCTAACTGAATCTCAACTGCTTCCTTAATAACACTATCCCAATAGTTTCAAGTGCATGCCAGAATCTCAGTGTTGGTGATGATTGATGGCTTCGTAATGTTCTGCAATGGCAGATTATCTCAGCCGTTGTAAGTCTATGGAAGGCTCGCTCTCAGTATACCTGTCCACCACAGTCCTGATTGTGTGGCCAATGCACGACGTGCCACAACTGCAAAGGATACGATGCACACCAGCGATAGGGAAAACAAAGGCCATTCTTCACGGAACGTAAAAGAGAGGAGATTAGTGTTTAACGTCTCGTCGACAACGAGTTCATTAGAGACGGAGCACAAGCCCGGATTAGGGAAGGATGGGGAAGGAAATCGGCCGTGCGCTTTCAAAGGAACCATCCTGGTACTTGCCTGAAACGATTTAGGAAAATCATGGAAAACCTAAATCAGGATGGCTGGACGCTGGTTTGAACCGTCGTCCTCCCGAGTGCGAGTCCAGTGTGCTAACCATTACGCCTCCTCGCTCTGTGTAAAAGGGGTCCTACCTTTGGTGGTGGTCGAAAAACGCATTTCACATCGTGTTTACACAAAACACGACCAATTCTGTTGGAACTCTACGTCCGTAAGGGAAAGAGAGCGTGCACTTTGGCATGACATGGTTATTTTCATCACTCGCTCAGTTCACGGTTAGTCAATAGCGCACTGGGCATCCCATCTTTCACTATAACCATTCTTCCGAAATGTGACTTCCACGTAGGCTAAATCAGCCCACAGATTTTCAGTCTCTGTCCTGTGTACGGCATGTCACAACGTACCATCAACAATCTTTCTAAGCAACGCATTAAGCAGGGGAAGGAAGCCATCCTTCTCCACTTCCAACATGGAGGGAATATTCAAGTGGACTGAATTCAGGTGCTCTAAAAGGCCGTGTAATTTGTCGATTTAATATGGTAAAATAACAAAAGAGGGTATAAATGTGTGAAAAACGTGTAGGTTTCATGCTACCGACTTCAGGGTCCGTTCCTAGAAATCATCCTGAAGACGACTGATCATAACAGGTGACAAATGGCACCTCATCCCAACTTCATCTGTCCGTTCATGGAATGCCCATTGAATAAAGGGTAAGAGAAAGTCAACACATGTCGAAAAAGATGGTTAATTTTATAGCAAACATAGTCTCAACTGACCGTAACGAATCAGAAAGATGTGCACGCGAGTAGAGAGACACCATATGAAATCATTCTGAAATATTAGTGTGTTTCAAATACAACAACACGAAGATTCTGGCATGCGCTTCCATTGTTCACATAGCGTCATTAAGGAAACATCTGAGGTTAGATTAAGTAATTACCTTTCAAACAGAGATGGATGCTTGGAATCCAGCTCTCCTCCCTTGCCGAGCGACAGAGGGAGAAAGTGTAACGCTGTATCACCCGTTGCTAATTACTGTTCACTATCAGTAAGCTCCTACGTTGGTCATCTTTGGTTGTGCGGTGAGCTGGCGTTTACAGTGTGTCTGCGAGTGTGTGTGTGTGTGTGTGTGTCTTTGTGTGTGTTGTGCTGTAGACATATTTCTGAGTTCGCTATGACATGAGCTATGTCATAATTCTTTAATACTATAGAAACTCTCTAAAGTTTCAAAAAATTGTAACAGCTTGTAAGAAAGGCCTGAAAGCAACTGAGTTCTTGTAACCCATAGCGCATCGTACTGTCAAGAAGTTATTAAGACTGGAAAGAGACGGTATTCTGAAGAGATCTAACAAGTCTGTGTCAAATGACGCGACATCAGTGCCCGAATGAGTTGGAATGGACAACATGACACACCTCCAGCTGCTGGTTCTTCATGCAGTGGCATTTTGGTACGTAAAGGGCATGATGCTACGACTGTAATGTTCACGTGTAACAGCTGGGCGTATTAAACTGAATGTGATAAAGCGAGCGTTAAGGGAGCAATGGTTGAAACGTTGAGTCAGTCTGAAACCAATCTGACGAAAGCTCCATTCATATTGTAGATACTTTTACCTGTTCTATCAATAGCTAAAAAATTATCCAGAGCACCTTTACAGACAGATACAAATGTGACGACAAATATTTACAGCTGCTTTTAAGTATCACTAGACCAAAATAATTAAAGATATGAAGATTCGACCATAACGAACTCCTGAGTAAGAGTGATTTGTAGACCTACTACCCCTGAAGTAATATTTCGTCAGTTTAAGTCTACAGCTACTTCATCTACTGCCACTTACAGATTTTCATGCTGATTTTCTATCGAAAAAGGAAAATGATATAAATTAAATGATTTTGAGGAACTAATTTCCAAGAATGATTGCATCTAATATGATCCATCATTAAGAGGTTGTGTTGACCTGTATGCCAAGAATCCAAGATAGCTTCCCATCCAAAAAAAGTCAGAAAAAAGTACCTGTATAAAATCTTCATTTTTAGTTCTCGACCTTGAAATTATCTCATAATCTCACAGCGAACACCACCATCTGTATATGGTGGTGTCATTGGTAGTATGCTGCGAGTATACTGTCAATCTACAAAGGACATTGCTTACAAAACACCATCTTAGAATATTGCTGAAGTGTCTAGCGTGTATATGAAATACGACTGTCAGGGGTACTAAATGTGTAAAAGGAAGGGTGGCATAAAAAGTTGCATTCTGTTTCGTATCCGGGACAGCATCATGGAAATACAAAACAACCTGGGTTGGCAGAAGTAGACGCAAACCGTTTCTCGTAAGGTTACAGTACTTACAAAGTTTCAAATACCTGTGTCAAGTGAGGTGTCTAGGAATATACTACAGCCACCTTTACGCCAGTCGTACAGTGATCGCAAAGACAAGATTAACTTAATTACAGCTTACGCAAAGCATTTAAGAAGTCGTTATACGCACGTCACACACGCGGGTGGAATGGGAAGACGCTTTAATACGTTGTATAATGAGTAGCACCCTCTGCCAGGCGTTTCACAGTAGTTTGTGGCCTATGAATGACTTCCTGCCGTAAACATAGCAAGGGATAGCCATCAGATAAGTTACAGCTCACACGGGGATCTACCGATAGTCGTTCTTCTCACTCACCATTCGCTGATGGAACTGGGAATGAGAAACGCGATGGTGGTACCAGAAGTACACTCCGCCACACACATATTGTTCTGGTCTGCTTCTGTACAAGTTCATTTCAGTTTCGTTTATGCTTCTTGTTGTTCCAGCTGTCGCCAACGATAGAGTGGTTTATGAATGCACTATTTCAATGTACATACATCGTCACCTACACATGCGAAAGTTAACGTTTGCATATTCCGCAGAATCTGAAACGACCGAAGAGGCTGAAACTTGTCGCTAAAGCTTCAGTTTCTTATCAAAAACATTTTAGTGGTTATTGCACGTATTTGAAGTGTTCATTCCTAGAATTCAAAAACGATTTAGCTGTTTTCGAATTACAAGAGCATCTAAGAAATATTTGAAATACGGACCTTGCAAGGGGGCATGGCACACTAACAGCTGCCAAAGATTATCTTTGATTTCTGTCGCAATCGAACAGAATTTTAATAGGCATCTGTCCTCCATAGCATCGAGTTTTTAATAAAATTTAGAAATCCATTTCCCCATACGTTTCTGTCTCTAAGTTCAGTGCCAGCTTTTAATCCTAAGTATTAAGCTATCTGAATGAAAGTTTTGCAGCATGTAGTCTCCAATTATGTGCATACTCCTATGCAACAATGTCTTCTAAATGTAGTCGTCTATTTTATAATCACATTTATATACCGATAACTAAAGAAAATTTGAATTTGAAATTTGAAAAAAAATACCTTAACTAAATTAATAGCATTGCCTTAAAATGAATGCAAAGGACTATTGAACTCGGTCTTGGGAATGAACCGCATAATCATGAACGTGAAAATTAAGGTCTGAATAAGAAAAGTTAGTTTTCAAAAACACATTAAAAATTCAGAGCTCAAAAAAACAACAAATTTCTGGACATCAGAGCTTGAGTATTCTAGACCTTTACATGACAGAAGATTTTAAAATTTCAATGAACTCCGCAAAATAGAAGAAACGTTAACACAGGTCTGCTAAGTGTTTGAACGAGGATTACGGGCCGCCCCACAGGTTCAGTCCCTCAGTAACTTTCACCACCTGCTCCATACTGCAAAGGCACTTTCTGACATCACTCTCACGACTTAACATCCCTGGAAAAGAGAGCAACAAAGGATATTGCCTAGAGGAGGTAATAACTCAGTATGCTACGAAATGCGCAAACGAGGTTCTTTGTATTGAAGATTTTATTCGTGTTGCGGTGTTTGCCCTTCGTAAAAGACGTATCTATGCACACAGTTTCCCAATCGGCAAACGGTTATAAAATGTGTGAGGTTTCATTACAAAGAATACTGGATGTGGAGCGGAAAATTAATTCTCTACACAAAATAGTTCGAGGGTCGTTCAATAAGAAACGCTTCACATTTTTTATTCTCAGAACATATTTATCGTTAAGAGTCAGAATTTGGAGACAATGTACATCAACATGTCTTGTCCGTGAACTATTTTTCTACGTTGTCTCCATTACGTTCTAAGGCCGTACAACACTGTGGAAGAGCATGTATTCCCTGCTGGTAAAAGCTCTTGTCCTGTAGGCGCAGCCACGTTTTCTGGCTGACACCCACAACATCTTTGAAAGCTATTTTGACGCTGTGCTACAGCTCTGTCATCTGACAGAACGCTTCGAAACTTCAACGGCGCACAGAACAAATATCAAATGTGGAGGTACCAACAAGGATGTTTGCCTGTTATATTAATGCCTCTTTTTTTTTAAAATGTGGAACATCACTTATTGAACGACACTCGTACACTGTGGATTCAATCTAGCCGTATCATAAATTTAAATCCCCATCGCGTTTTTCTATCTGTATCGGACGGCTATTCTCAGGAAACACTGTAGGGATTTTAAAACGGTTTTCACTAATAGATAGGGTGACTCGCGAGTAAGGTTTGTATATATAATTAATTAATATTTCATGAAAATTGTCTGAACAAAGACGATTTTTTCCATTAAGTTATGCCTCCTGAGAAATTTCCTGGCTTGCGCTGCTTAAATCATTTTGAGTCATGTAAGAATTTGAAATTAATAACTAGTTACCTAAACTTTTCCTCTGAATTACAGTGATAACTCTCGCAGTGACCTATAAACAAAATCATCGCTAGGGCAGACAAGTCGACCGGTCGTAGGCACTGATCGTTAACAGGACCAAGTCACAGGAGAGCTGGGTGGGCGCGGAGTTGTGTAAAATAAATTAGACAACTGTAACTGCAGCTGCTGTGCAAATAACACTAAATAAACTGACAGTTTTTCATCAAAAGAAATATTGATCTATGTATGACGCACACTGCTTTCTGACACTCATGAAAACCGAACAGGTCAAAACTATTTTACCTGCAAGCAAAAGTACTTGCAATTAAATTAGAAAAATTACGAAATTTATGGTAGCGTAAAATTTGTAAATTAAACGTGCGTACTGCACAATCAGTAGATTCTAAAAACGAGTCAAAACTTTCGCTAAATATGTCGAAAACAAAGAGAGTTCAGCAACATGGTTTAGCCTCAATACATCATCACAAACGCGCGGATGGTGTAGGTACACATTGCTGAAAGGAAGTTACGGATTTGACAGTATTCTTTTCAGACGTTTTAAATGGCTGTAACTGTCAACTATTAACGTTAACGCCCACAGCTAAAGAGTTTCGTTGGCGATTCTGTGTGTTAGCAGACGGTGTCTTTCCACTGTGAGCAGGGACGGTAATGATAATTTGTGACGTACCTTATTCAGCTGACTTGCAGCCCCGCCTTGAGAGACTGTGTGCAGTTACTCTTCAAGGTTCAAAACAAAGCGGCTGTTCGCTTTACGATGGAACTACGAAGATTCTTTCCCAAAATAAAGCTTTCGAATATAGATAGCGATGCACCTCGAAATCGAATCAACGTCGAAGTAATGCTAGGCAACAGGATTAGCCGTTTGGAGCGATATTGCATTGTTGATTGCCTGCCTCAAGACCGATGTTAAACCACTGCACTTGAGATCATTCCTCAATGACTTACTATTCATAAAGGAATGTGATTGAACAAACGCAACTATTTAGAATAATGACACAAACGGGGAATGCTGTACCCGTATTACTTGCAGCTGTGAACAAGCCTTTCCGAAATTTAAACTTTTATCGATAATTCTATGATTTTCCAATGTATTACCTGACGAGACATTTGTATCCTGACAAACAGTTACATTTGTGTACATCAGAAATAGATACGCCAATAATAGTAGAATAATTACTTCAGTTAATCAGAGATTCCTGTATGGAGTACAATATTAATAGCAACGATCAGCTTCAACAGAAATATGATGCTGTTTCTGTATTTGTCTTCGACTACAACGATCTCCAGCAACAAGAATGGTCATACAAAAAACTATTGTACTTGAGGTTACTCGAAAGTAATTTTCCAAAGACGAAACTGAGAGTGCCGGTCGGGGTGGCCGAGCGGTTCTAGGCGCTACAGTCTGCGACCGCGCGACCGCTACGGTCGCAGGTTCGAATCCTGCCTCGAGACTGGAAGTGTGTGATGTCCTTAGGTTAGTTAGGTTTAAGTAGTTCTAAGTTCTAGGGGACTGATGACCTCAGTAGTTAAGTCACATAGTGCTCAGAGCCATTTGAACCATTTTTGAAACAGCGCACTTAATATGATCCATAGCGATATGCAGTGATGAATACGCCGCTGTAAGATTCATCTGCTTGCTCTCAGTGGTCATTTGCCGTAAAGAGAGGTGTTCACACACTAAATCCATTGCCAACAGTCATCTCTGTATCCACAGGCATCAACCCCAGTCGCGCATTTACGCAATGCTAATCGTAAAATTCACATACTAAACTGGGAATTAAAGTGATTTCATGCTCATCAATGGCCATGAAGCTTGATGTAGCCTTTCAAAATTACAAAAGCTGTACGAGTTTTAGTCCTATACTCGAAATAATTTTCTGAGATATTTAAAATTACCTCAAAACTAAATTTTGCAACTTCCCATTACAAGCAACATACTGACGCAATACGCTTCCCTGAGTGTATCAGAGCAAGACTGAAACGGAACACTTAGTTGCTAAACAATTAAGTAAATAATATTTTATTCATAAGACTATAAGTTATATATCGTTTTTAGTTTCAAAATTTAATTATTATTTTTATTTGTTTGGTATCACTTTTTGCACTTGTTATCCTGTCCAAGTGACTAAGGTGGTATGTATACATCTATATCTACATTTATCATTCGGTAAGTATCATAAGGCGCATGGCGAAGGATACCTCGTACCACAAGTAGTCCTTTACTTATGGTTCACTCGCATACAGAGCGAGAGAAAAACGACTCTCTACACGCTACGTACAAGCTCAGATGTTGTAAATTGTTCCCTGAAATATATATATATATATATATATATATATTTATATATATACTGCTGGATAAAAACAGTATCCTTTTAGAGGTTTCCAATTCACTCAGCATTTGTTGTTGCAAAAGTGCATATACAGTACATGAAATGTTTACATTTACAAATGAACGGCACACGTGGTTCTGAGATACCAGCTGTCAGCCTATGCTGAATGAACCAAACAAGTACGTGGTGTAGGCTCCACGAGCGGCAGTGCAGCCGCTGGTTCTGGCATTCAGTCGATCGTACAGATAGCTGTCAACGAATCAAAATCGGCGACGCCTTTTCAGGTTTATTGTCTTCTTTTCAGCATATACCTCCTCCAGGACGACAACGCAACAGCAGCGGCCCCTAGGTGAAGACGACATAAGCTGGGTTAGAGATCAGCAGTCGCTACAGTTCACTTGACAGACTGTTGATAGTAGCGGTCGCTAGAACCAGAATCGTTACTTGGGTTCGTCTATTCTTAATAAGACTTTCCTTGCGACATGTCTGTGTAATTGCACTTGTCGATGATCATGTGTGAAGGACTACAAGAATTTTCAGATCAGAGTCAAGTATTGTGTTTGTCTTGTTTTCATTAATAGGCGTTGTTTGATTGTTTGTCTAGTGAACTGAGCATGCAGGATTTCTAAACACAATAACATGGCGACGAGATGTATGAATAACATGGTGCGGACGATATAGGAGCAATAACATAGCGACGACCTGTTAACACTTCGAACCCACAGCCACAATCTGCCACGAATTGTCTCTGCTTTGTATTGTAGTGGGATTTTTTGTTTCGCTGGCGTCATAATTCTACCCTGTCTTTTCATATCAGGGGTGTGTTTACGTGTTTTATCAGTATCTCTTGTAGTGTTTTTTATATTCAGTGTTCTCACGTGGGCGTTGCAGAAATTTTCTTTGCTTGTGTGCTTAATTTTATTCCTTGCATTGTCTGTTTATTGCACTTGCCTATTCCTGAATCAGCAACCACCTCTCCCATCCCCTGCTCACGTGCCTCAGCCTCAAGCAATAGATTCAACGCAGCTCATACACATGTTTCACTTTCAGATGCAGCAGCCTGCAACCCTTCTAAACACGGTACAGCAGTTACTGCCCAACGAAGCAATAAATACAGCGCAACCATCCAATCAACATGCAACAACTGTAGCTCCAAGTACCATATCGCCTTTTCGCCAGTTTAACGAAATAGAAGAGGAATGGCTCGAGAGCGCTCATACAATCTAGTCAATGGGCAAGTCCACTGGTTTTGTTCCACAAACCTTCAGGTCGCATTTGCCTCTGTGTTGACTTGAACACTTGTCGATTGCCACGTCCAGAGGATCTCATGGACAGATTAGGTGCTTGTCACTACTTTTCAAAAACTGGTTTGCGCGACGCATATTTTCAGGTACCACTAGATGAAGACTCTCAAACCGTATGTGTTGTGAATACTCGCTTTGACTTGTTCAAATATTTACGTTGGTCTTTTGGCAGTGCTTCAACACCCGCCATTTTCCAACAGCATTTGGAACAGCTGACTGCTCAAGTACCAAACTGTTGAAACTATTTGGACGATATTGTCGTACAGGTCGTACACCTGCAGATCACGTTGCTAATTTGCGTGCTTTGTTCCGCGTGTTACCTGATGCAGGACTGAAGGGTAGACTGGACAGGTGTGATTTTTTTTAAACTTGAGTTGGAGTATCATGCTCATGTCATCAACAGTCAAGGTGTGCATTCTTTTCATTCGCATTTGTTAGCCATACGAGATTTGTCAGTTCCTCGCAATGTCACAGTATTGCAGTCAGTCTTAGGGAAAATGAACTATTATATTCGGTTCATACTGAGTGCTGCACAAATCGCAGCTCCATTGCATCGCTTGCGCCGGAAGAACGTCCCATTTGTTTGGACACATGAGTGCCAAGAGGGTTTACAAAAACTTAATGACACATTGCTCAGTGATCGATGCTTGGTTCACTTTGATGCTGACAAACCAATTATGTTGCAAGTTGTCGCTTCCTCTTACACAATCGGTGCAGTGCTTTCTCACACATTTGGTGATCAAGACAGGCCTATTGTTTTCGCCTGAAAAGTATTGTCCCAAGGTCAGTTGTAACTATTCACAAATAGAGAAAGAGGCACTGGCTATCGTGTATGGTTTCATCCGATTTCACCACTATTTATATATCAGAGAATTCTACATAGAAACGGATCAAAGGGCCATTGCAGTCCCTATTTCATCCGATGAAGTCGGTTCTTGTATGAAAACCCAAAAAATTGCAAAGATGGGCTTTGTTCTTGTCTCAATACCATTACGACATTATGTATCGTCCGATGGCTCAATATGATAATATGGATGCACTTTCACGTCTTCCAATTCGCCGTGATACAGACTTTGACTCTTCTGCTGCATCTTGTTGTCACATCGATGCTCAGGATTCTGAATTACTTCATTCCTTTCCTCTGAACTATAGGAAAATTGCACAAGCCACGGAAGCTGATTCAGAGTTGAACATGTTGATAAAATACAATCGCCAATCTTGGCCTCCCTCATTGCATAGCATAAAGAACTCTGTATTGTGCCGATACTTTGCACATCGGCATAGCCTCGCTATACACCAACGTGTGATTCTTGTACTAAATGATAATGGATATTCACGTTGTTGATCCCTAAAGCTTTGCAAAATGAAGTGTAGCAGTTACTTTATCAAGGACACTGGGGAATTTTTGGTACGAAACTATTAGCGCCTCGACACTGTACTTTGCAGGGTATGGACACCCAAATAGAACAGATGACGTCCAAGTGCCACGCATGTACGAAAAATCAGTCCCCTCCGCCACAAAAATTCTCTGGTTGGCCTAAGTCGCAATCACCATGGCAACGGTGCACATAGACTTTGCTGATCGGTTTTGGAACATTTGTTGGTTGATTGTGGTAGACTCTTACAGCAAGTTTCTTGTTGCTATGCCACTGAACTCGACAATGTCACGTAGCACAGATCAGGCGTTGTCCTTTACTTTTTGCCTCGAAGGTTTGCCTGAAGTCATAGTGTTGAACAACGGCCCTCAGTTCATGTCAAATGAATTTGAAACATTCTGTGAACTAGTGCACCGTTCCATCCACAGTCAGATGCGAAGCGGAACGTTTTGCCCGATCCTTCAATCAGCAGATGGCCAAGCTTCACTCTGCACACACCAGGGATCAAGCATTGGAACTGTTTCTCGCCTCCTATCGTTCGCACCCACGAGATGGATCATCGGTGGCGAAACTGCTTCACAGCCCCTCTCCTCAGCATCCGGCACCGGAGGAAGGCCACAAGTATCGCTTTGCACCTCATGATATTGTGTTTTAGAGGGTTTTTAGAGGCGGCAGGCGGTGTGCACGAGGCGAATTCGTCCGTCGACTTCGCGCTTGCATGTATCTCATTACAGATCCAGACGGCTTGCAGCGCCGACAACACAATCAATTTCGCCACTGTCATGTGCACGGTGACCCATCTGTGTCTCTTCCCACAGATTCACAGATCCCAAGGACAGCGCGGCCACCTTCGCCTCCTCCGCCTCCTCTCGGCCTACCGATGCAGCCGGACACGCTCACGACACAGAAGCCGACGCCTTCATCTTGGTATGGGCCTGAGGAGGTGGACGCGTAGCCTTCTGGACGTTTTCTAGGGAATGCTTCCACCAGCCCGAAGGTCGGATGGTGCGGTACGATTGGAAGTCTGATGTCTGCTGCAACCACAGCTTCCGGTCCATCAGAGCGTTACTAGTGGTTGTCTATTCCGACGAAGACTGATTGTTTTGCATGTCGCCCTTTGCCTGCGGCTCATTAATATATTAATATTATTATTATTATCGGTGTTTTGCCCTTAAAGAGCGCAGTTGGACTAAACTACATGGAAAATTCCTTTTGCTGCCTTCCTTGCTGCCCAAACATCCCTCATTCGCTCGCTGTATTTCTGTTTCTGGTCCTCTGTCCATCCTTCATGCCAACCTGCATGCATTGTGGACTGTGACATGGAACTTGCATGTAAGTTGACAACCGCCTCTATGTGGAGTTTCTGCCTTTCTATCCAATGGCAGCCCATAATAACTGCCTGTTCATATAAGGCCCCATTCTCCTGCAAATTGGTCATGGCAGTGTTCTCACAATAAACTCCATCAACCCCCAACGTAACTTTTTTGAGCTCAGAGAGCAACCACACTCACGATTCTCCCTGACTACTAATTCGAATTTCTTGTGACTGCTGTCATAAGAGTATACAGCGTTATACACTGCCACATACAGTATGTGCCATTCTATATGTGACAGGCATTAGGATCGCCTTCAGGACACACCGCAAAAGCTAAGAAACGCTCAGAGTCTGCATACATTACGAATGAAGGTTTTTCCTGGTGGTGAGTCTTTGTCTTGCAGACAAACAAAAATTACGCGAAGCGAAATGTAGTGTGAGGAAGGCTATGCGAGAGGCGTTCAATGAATTCGAAAGTAAAGTTCTATGTACTGACTTGGCAGAAAATCATAAGAAATTTTGGTCTTATGTCAAAGCGGTAGGTGGATCAAAACAAAATGTCCAGACACTCTGCGCCCCAAATGGTACTGAAACAGAGGATGACAGACTAAAGGCCGAAATACTAAATGTCTTTTTCCAAAGCTGTTTCACAGAGGAACACTGCACTGCAGTTCCTTCTCTAGATTGTCGCACCGATGACAAAATGGTAGATATCGAAATAGACGACAGAGGGTAGAGAAACAATTAAAATCGCTCAAAAGAGGAAAGACCGTGGACCTGATGGGATACCACTTCGATTTTACACAGAGTACGCGAAGGAACTTGCCCCCCCTTCTTGCAGCGGTGTACCGTAGGTCTCTAGAAGAGCGTAGCCTTCCAAAGGATTGGAAAAGGGCACAGGTCATCCCCGTTTTCAAGAAGGGATGTCTAACAGATGTGCAGAACTATAGACCTATATCTCTAACGTCGATCAGTTGTAGAGTTTTGGAACACGTGTTATGTTCGAGTATAATGACTTTTCTGGAGACTAGAAATCTACTCTGTAGGAATCAGCATGGGTTTCGAAAAAGACGATCGTGTGAAACCCAGCTCGCGCTATTCGTCCACGAGAGTCAGAGGGCCATAGACACGGGTTCACAGGTAGATGCCGTGTTTCTTGACTTCCGCAAGGCGTTTGATACAGTTCCCCACAGTCGTTTGATGAACAATGTAAGAGCATATGGACTATCAGACCAATTATGTGATTGGATTAAAGAGTTCATAGATAACAGAACGCAGCATGTCATTCTCAATAGAGAGAAGTCTTCCGAAGTAAGAGTGATTTCAGGTGTGCCGCAGGGGAGTGTTGTAGGACCGTTGCTATTTACAATATACATAAATGACCTTGTGGATGACATCCGATGTTCACTGAGGCTTTTTGCGGATGATGCTGTGTTATCGAGATTTTGTAACAATGGAAACTTGTACTTAAATGCAGGAGGATCTGCAGCGAATTGACGTATGGTGTAGGGAATGGCGATTGAATCTTAATGTAGGCAAGTGTAATGTGCTGCGAATACATAGAAAGAAAGATCCCTTATCATTCAGTGATTTAAAATCGAATGATCATATAAAGTTGATCGTCGGTAAAGCAGATGCCAGACTGAGATTCATTGGAAGAATCCTAAGGAAATGCAATCCGAAAACAAAGGAACTAGGTTACAGTACGCTTGTTCGCCCACTGCCTGAATACTGCTCAGCAGTGTGGGATCCGTACCAGGTAGGGTTGATAGAAGAGATAGAGAAGATCCAACGGAGATCAGCGCGCTTCGTTACAGGATCATTTAGTAATCGCGAAAGCGTTACGGAGATGATAGATAAACTCCAGTGGAAGACTCTGCAGGAGAGACGCTCAGTAGCTCGGTAGGGGCTTTTGTTGAAGTTTTGAGAACATACCTTCACCGAAGAGTCAAGCAGTATATTGCTCCCTCCTACGTATATCTCGCCAAGAGACCATGAGGATAAAATCAGAGAGATTAGAGCCCACACAGAGGCATACCGACAATCCTTCTTTCCACGAACAATACGAGACTGGAATAGAAGGGAGAACCCATAAGAGGTACTCAAGGTACCCTCCGCCACACATCGTCAGGTGGCTTGCGGAGTATGGATGTAGATGTAGATCGTCCGTAGGCGTTTCTGCACATACCAGTATCTGATTCGAGCAATCAGTAAGGTGCCCTTCAAGATACTCAGTCGTTGTAAAAAAATTGAGACATCTATGGCAGAAATGTCGTTTTTGACAGTCTTTACTCAACAGAGAGGGAAATAGGCAGGAAATATTTCTATTCCATATGTAGTGTTGCTTCTCACCCTTGGAGAAAAGCAACAGATCTAGGTGTTTGGGGCGCTCACCGGCTAATTTGTGAAATTTAGAGCGATCCAACTAATTTATGCTTGACTTCTTTGTTCTGCACAGTGTGCTCATGGTCATCTTCTTCTTCTTCTGGCTTACTATTATCAACATCGAAGTTGAGAACATGAATTGAAAGATCTGGGTTCCACCTCTCGAATTTTGGTACGTCCTGGAGTTTTATGGGGGATGAGATGTTTCTGCAATCACAGTGCCCGCAGGCACTGGAATTTTGTGAGTACTAGGAAGGACTGCCCTTGTAGGGAAATTACTGTCACTACCCACAAGTAGCCACTTGCGCAATATTCATCACTGTGATCTAGATTCTGGGCATTAACACATGCTTTTTTATAGCAACAATATCTTTCGGAAGAGAGATGAAACTGGACCTGCTACTAAATAGATCGTAGGCCTGTAAGTACACGTCAAGGTGGAGTATACACCTGAGTCCTTTACGAGACTCACTTTCCTGTGTTTCGGAAAAACAGCGAAATATGACACTTGCACAAAGCTCCAGATCACTCTGAATTACCTCACGATATCAACTAGTTCTCCCCTAGATGTTGGCGATGCTTTTCACCTCACCAGCATTTCTGTTCTGTTTACAGTGCAGGATCACCTCACAGTACAGGACTGCTTTGCATTTAATCTGCACCGACATCGTACTCTGCCAGCCACCTAATGATGGGTGGCACAGGGTACCTCTGTTACCACTAACTCGTACCTTGTTCCACTCGCGAATGGCGCGTTTCAAGAACAGCTGTCGGTAAGCCTCTGTATTGGCTCTAATTTCTCGAATTTTCTCGTCATGGTCATTACGTGAGATGTATGCTGGAGGAAGTAATATGATGTCTGACTCTTCCCAGAGTACTCTCTCATAATGTCAGTAGTTACCCTCTCTGTGAAGCATAACGCGGTTCTTGTAACGGCGGCCAGGAGAGTTTGGTCCAAATGGCTCTGAGCACTATTGGACTTAATTTCTGAGGTCATCAGTTCCCTAGAACTTAGAACTACTTAAACCTAACTAACCTAAGGACATAACACACGTCCATGCCCGAGGATGGATTCGAACCTGCGACCGTAGCGGTCGCGCGGTTCCAGACTGAAGCGCCTAGAACCGCTTGGCCACACCGGCCGGCTCCAGGAGAGTTTTCTGAGCATCTCAGAAACACTCTCACGTCGAGTAAACGATACCGTGACGCAACGCGCCGCTCTTCATTGTATCTTCTCTATCTTCTCTGTCTGTTGTACCTGGTAGGAATCCCAAATTGGTGAAAAATGCCCAAGAATCGGGCGAACAAACGCCTTATAAGCCACTCCCATCTCGGATGAGTTACTTTTCCTGAAAATTCTTCCCACGAAACTCTGTGCGACATCTGCTTTTCCTACTATTTGTTTTTTGTGGTCATTCCACTTAAGGACCTTTTGATAGTTACTCCTACATACTGGAGTGGCAGGATATTGTGGGTCATTGACGATTTCAGTGAGTAGCCTCTCCAAAAGGCATTGACAGGCATCGTGAAAATATGTAAGAGCTTTGTATTCAGAATTCGTTTTGTCAGTACGAGCTTTTGAGATCCTATACCTGAAACCGTCATGAAGCACAGAGTACTCCAGTACAGCTACAGGACTTACTTGGAGATCCGTAACAGACCGGGCAGGGGTGCTGCTGCTGCTAGGCCCAGAGTGATGTTGAGGCAATGCCTGATGCCATGAAGGTCCATGACGACTGTGAGATGGACCAGGCCGTGGAGGCTGTGGCGTCTTGGCAAACAGCTCGTGTCAACAGCCTATACCACACTGGTTGTGATGGACCTGACTGTGGCGGTGTTTGAGACTGTGGTGACATACTCATCATCAGGAGTTCACGTGGCAGAGTAATTGTAGGTGCATATGGCCTCCATGTGACCTGTAAAGAAAGAAAAAAATACTGGAATGTAAAGAAAGTAGTATCCAGATGTTTGTGAATGTTCTATTTACTTTCAAAATAAGCAGTGTTCAAATAAGTCCAAAAGCCTCTCACCACGTCATTATTTTCCATGATGACTTGTAATATCTTGTCCTGCAGCTCAACATCCAACACGATATTATCATCAAGAGCACCGAGTAACGGAGATCCATGAGGATTGTCAGACGGTCCAAGGTGCTGACCGTGGCTGTGTTGGCAAATGAGCTGCTGTCATCAGCCTCTGAAACACTGAATATGATGAGCCAGGCAGGGGTTTGTAGGCACGGTGAATACAGCATCGACGGACTTGGCTGGAGTGATGAATGTACCATCATGATGTCAGATTGCGGAGTTGTTGCTGCAGGTGCAAGATCAAGCTCATACACGCTCATCAGATCTGCTACAGAAAAAAGAAAAACCATCAGATTGCAGATAAAAGGAACAAACACAAGTAAAGGAAAAAATCTGAAATACGTACCTGTGAGGTGAGTACAGTTCAATGGGAGACGTTTACTAGTCCCTGATAAGCAATAACAACCATATACTGTTTCATCCCGGCTGATGCCATCGGTGCTGTTGATGTGCTGCCAGCAGGTCTCAAACTTAGATGACTTGCCGCCCCGAAACATCTCCTATTTGTAGCCGAAAATCAGATGTACCCCAAATCGGTGCTAGTATAGATCAATAGGAAACAATTATTGTCACACGAGTGTCGTTGAATTCATTCCTGCTGCCACAAAGACATGCATGGGTGTAGTTACCTCACTTGGCTGTCAGTTCTGTTCACAGGAAATAATAAATATTTTAGTGACGAGCAGTAGGTTATTAAGGGGAGAACAGGCCCAGATAACGATCTTATCTCAAGGTCACCGACCTCCCTCTCAACTGGGGAACCACCAGGAATCCGTCAAGTTCTCCCACAGGGACACCCCCCCCCCCCTCCACAGGCATTAGGCAACTATGCGAGCTATATTCATGGCCATGACATAGGTTGATAGCTGTTACGTGACATAGAATTGTTGGAAAACCGTTCTTAGCCAATGGGAGCGCAGTAAAATGGCGAGAAACCCTTCTCCATCTACTTCCCCATCACCATTTGTTGTAACTGTGACACGTGGGTGGGTGGAGTTCGTTAAAGACCAGTGCAGCATAGGGACAGGATCTGGTTGCATCTGTTCGTTAGCAATAAATTTGATCAAGTCATGTCACCTGAGATCTAGGCTATGGCTATTTGTTAATAACGGTTTAACATTACATCGTTGAAGGCATCAGCAGAGACCACACATTGGCAGCTACGTAAGTACCCTTATTCTTCCACAGTTTTACAAATTTCTTTTGTTTTTTCGTATTTTGCTCAATTTTACGTATTTTCAGAACGGTCGTCACAATGTACCATGGTACCAACTTATATACCATTACTAAGCCACCATTCCATTACTAATGTGTGAGTGTGTGTGTTTGTATGTGTGACATCATAGTGTATATATTTCTTTCGTTTAAATTTGGGAACGAAAAAAGCAAATTTAAATGAATGTAAAATCTCCAAGATGGGCTATCTTTAACAGAAGTTCGAAATTTATCGGAGAGTTCAATGCGAGATGCTTATAATAGTTTCCACAACGAAACTTTGTCTCGAAACCATGCAGAAAATCCAAAGAGATTCTGTTCGTGTGTAAAGTATGCTAGCGGCAGGACAGATTCAGTGCCTTCTCTGAGCGATAGCAATGGAAATACTATCGATGACAGTGCTGCTAAAGCATAGTTACTATACACTGCCTTCCGAAATTGCTTCACTAAAGAAGACGAAGTAAATATTCGAATCTCGAATTAAAAACAGCTGCCATGCCAACATCAGTGACTTAGAAGTAGATAGCCTCAGAGTAGTGAAGCAGCTTAAATCATTTAATAAAAGCAAGTTTTCCGTTCCAGACTGTATATCGAATAGGTTCCTTTTAGATTATGGAGGTGCAATAGGTCAATACGTAACAGTAAATACAACCGCTCGGCCGACGAAAGATACATACCCAAAGAGTGCAAAGTTGCAGAGATCACACCAATGTTCAAAAATGTCAGTAGGCGTAATTCCCTAAATTACAGCCCTCTATCGCTACCGTCGATATGCAATAGGATTTTGGAACATATATTGTGTTAGAAAATTATGAATTGCCTCGAATAGAACGGTCTACTGGCACACAATCAACACGGATTTGGAAAACATCATTCTTTTAAAAAATAACTAACTCTTTACTCAACGAAATGTTGAGTTCTATTGACGAGAGATTTGAAACTGATTCCGTATTTCTGGATTTCCAGAAGGCTTTTGACAGTGTATCAAACAAGCGGCTCTTAGTGAAATTGTGTGCTTATGGAATATCGTCTCAGTTATGTGACTGGATTCGTGATCTCCTGTCGGAGAGGTCACAGTTCTTGCTAATTGACGTAAAGTCATCGAGTAAAACAGAAGTGATTTATGACGTTCCTAAAGGTAGTGATATAGGCCCTTTGCTGTTCCTTATCTATACAAACGATATCGGAGACAATCTGAGCAGCTGTATAAGGTTGATTGTAGATGACGCTGTCGTTTATCGGCTAATAAAGTCATCAGAAGATAAAAAAAAATTGCAAAACGATTTAGAAAAGATATCTGTATGGTGCAGGAACTGGCAATTGTCCCTAAATAACGAAAAGTCTGAGGTCACCCACATGAGTGCTAGAAGGAAACCTTTAAACTTCGGTTACGCGATAAATCAATGAAATTTAAAGGCCGTAAATTCAACTAAATACCTAGGAATTACGATTACCAACAACTTAAATTGGAAAGAACACATAGAAAATATTGGCGGGCATGCAAACCAAAGACTTGGTTTTGTTGGCAGAATACATATAAAATGTAAATAAGAGATTGCCCACATTACGCTTCTCCGTCGTCTTTTGTAGTACTGCTGTGCCGTGTGGCATCCTTACCAGATAGCACTGACGGAGTACATATGGAAAATTCAGAGAAGAGCAGCACGTTTTGTATTATGGAGAAATAGCAGAAAGAGTGCCACTGACATGGTACAGAATTCGGGGTGGAATCAGTAAAACAAATGCGATTTTCGTTGCGGCGAAATCTTCTCAGGAAATTTCAATCACCAACTTTCTCCCCCGAATGCGAAAATATTTTGTTGACACCGACCGACGTAGGGAGAAACGGTCATCATAATAAAATAAGGGAAATCATACGTGCCACAGTAAGATATAGGAGTTTATTTATTCCGAGTGCTTTTCGAAATTGGAATAATAGAGAATTATTGTGAAGATGGTTCAAATGGTTCAAATGGCTCTGAGCACTATGGGACTTAACATCTTAGGTCATCAGTCCCCTAGAACTTAGAACTACTTAAACCTAACTAACCTAAGGACATCACACACATCCATGCCCGAGGCAGGATTCGAACCTGCGACCGTAGCAGCCCCGCGGATCCGGACTGCAGCGCTAGAACCGCACGATGAAGCTCTGGCAGGCACTTAAGTGTAGTTTGCAGAGTATCCATGTAGATGTAGGTGTAGATGTATTAAAGACGAACACATTGGTAGAAATAATGACGTAAAATTATATAAATTACATCAAAGCAAATTCTATAACAGCCATCGATTTCTGAAAAAGATATTGTTTGTAAAAGAAATACCGTACTACGTAACTCCATTGTGTGACGTCGTAGTACACTTCTGATGACTCCAATCAAAGATTCTGTGTGCAACACAGAGCTATAAAAAATACATACCTAGAGACAGAGCTGACCACCGGAGAGAAAAGTATGTCACCTGCGGGATGGCCCACCCCTCTAAATCTGACAAGTGGGATGTAGCAGTCAATACTGACATATCACCAAACCATTATAATAGGCATAATCCTCCCCTGCTTGGTGACTAACCCATAAGACATTGCTGCTATATCAGTTCTGACTAAGGCGTCTACCGCCCGCGGTAATAATGGCAAAGCGATCGCAACACGCTGGTGGCAATATCAAAGACTGCTATAAATAAACACCTGTATTATGAGGAACTCTTCTCCCACCCGCTTGCATTCGCTGGATAACGCATGCTGAACGAGCCATTCGAGAACATGGCACGATATGCAACTCTTTGACTGGCCGCAGCCGCTACTAAATCCATGGTCGCGAACGAGAGAACTTCACGTATTCGCCTAACACTAAGGTAGAAAATTTCCTCAGGCATGGTAGAGGAAGTTGCATGATTATGGGTGTAATCGTCTCTGGCATGATGGATACCACAAAAGATGCTCAATGATTCAGGGAAAGGGCATATCGCTTAGCTAAACCAGTGGTAACTCGCAGACACCTACATGCTCACCATAGTAAATCTGCCGGCCGGTGTGGCCGAAAGGTTCTAGGCGCTTCAGTCTGGAACAGAGCGACCGCCACGATTGCAGGTTCGAATCCTGCCTCTGGCATGGATGTGTATGACGTCCTTAGGTTAGTTAGGTTTAAGTAGTTCTAAGTTCTAGGGGACTGATGACCTCAGATGTTAAGTCCCATAGTGCTCAGAGGCATTTGAAAAGAGGAAATCTTTGGATGCCTTTCCGGTTAAACGTTGCTAGCAGTTTAAGTACCAAGAACTCCTCCCCCCCCCCCCCCCCGACGACCCTTTCTGTGTGGACCAATCGGAACCAAGATCCCCCTCCTCCCCCAACCTTCACACTTAACTAACGCTTATGCACGGGCGTCCCCATTTTCAACCGTGCAGCTCTCCCAAGTAGAATGAAGTCACGTAATTATGATATCCAAACAAAATAAACACTACAATATTGTCAGAATATGCAACTTTACTACAAGTCTTGTATATTAACCACAGGAAATCCAAATATTGTCATCGCAATTAATCAAATGTCGATTGATCCGTGGAACTGCAAAGACACACACAGACAGATACGACAATTGAGAATACGTAAATATTATTACTATGAAAAATTATCTGTGCATTATTAATGAGTGACATCATATATCACACAAATCAGACAGAGCAATTGCCACAGAGCAGGAAAAATAAACTACATACAAAATCATAGACTCATAAAGATCACAGTACCTACCTTGCTATACTATAAAATGCGAGTGCTGAAGATTTTGCGCATCATCAGTCGATAATCATATTCTCCAAACACCAATGATTACAATTAACCTTCCACCTAAGTGATTCAAACTACGAAGGGCCGTACAAGCAGTGGAAAAAATGTGCTGCACTTACCTTTCGTCGCCATCTTTACACAAAACGCTGTGTTTCTCTGTCGATGCTTCCGACCCAGGGAATGCAGGCGACGATGTTGACACTGCGAACCTGCAGCCAGCCGTGAGAATAGTGACGGGACGGCTGTCCAAGACATCTGTCAGTAGTCCCAAGGAAGAGCCATCTCATTGGCTCCAAGTAAAAGCCAGAAATGTCCTACACCACCTGAAAAATGGTGGGAAGGGGTGCAGGGAGTCTAGTTAAACAGTTCATTCAACGACTAGCAACGCAATCATATATCTTCTCCTGATAACTCATGCTACCTCCTTAGATGCTTGCCCTCAATCGACAAAAGATAGAGGAGCTGAGGAGAACCCATCCACTGCTGGTGTAAGAGAAAGTCGGTGCTCGATAAGGTTCACTGTGTTTGTCACCTGGCGAATACCAGTGACAGCAAGAGGAAGATGTGTTAATAAAAACTATTTTATAATATTTTTATTAGACTTCTGTGAGCTGCTGGATTTACCCATACAATCTTATTAACAAAAGTGCATTATTTAGTAGTAAAACAACAACCCTGCTTGTACTCAATACTATAATATCATCAGGTGTAAGGTGCTGAAAGTTAAGATTTTACCATGAATCTCTCTTGGCCCTCTCATACCGTTAGGTCTCTACAATATCCCATCTACGATACAGTCATTGATGACAACGCACATATCAATCAATATCAGGGCCAAGAGTAGAAGCCTGTAGCTAGGATATTACTAAACCTTTTTATTGTTCTCTTCTAACGTCGTAGATCCGACATCTCGTTTGGGAAAATGTCTGTAATCTTTACATGTGATATTTTCCTCTAACAGCACTCTATTGGACAGTTTAAAGGATCATACATTTATGGTAGATGTGGAATATAATTATTGCTCATCCTATTAACCAAACTTAGTATGGGTCTCATACAGAGGAGATAGCCCATAAAGTGATTTTATAAGCTTGCTGGCAACACTTCGTAGCAGTGGATCTTTTGTGCTGTAACACATACCTTTCTAAGTAGAAGACTGTTCCCTAAAATCCAGTAACATAATGCTGGATCTGGTACCAGTAGGATCTGTCAACACGCTGGTAATATATGAGCTCAAATCGAGCTACGTTCTTTTCACGAGAAGTCTATTGAGAAGTAACATTAATAGCCAACGTACATTTTGTGTAAAGATAAGAGATATTTGGGGTCGACAGAAGTGTTTGTCTCTAGCACTGTTATAACGAGTGGCAAAGGGCTACTGAATGTGTGTATATATGTCTAATACTTGTTCAGAAATATATGTATCTAAGCACTAGATAATCAGAAGAACAAACTTCTACAGAGGTAGTTGTTGCGATACATATAGCCCAGATGCGTTCATCCAACGTGGTGTTTCAGAATATTAAACAAATTTAATATTTTCTCATAAGACACAAAGAAAATCCTAAACCTGTTATGTATATGATACGAAATTATAGATTCGATGTCCAATCGTAGGTATTTGTCTACGACACCATACTGACATGAGCATTGCGTGGTGGAGGCATAACATATAAGACTATGTTTCTGACAGGCGTACCTGCGATGTCATAATAAACCAAGTTTCCCAGTCCTGTTTCACAAGAAGTAACATCGGCAGACTTTACTTAAATAATAACATTAAATAAATAAAACTACAGACATACAGAGTGTAGCATTACAACCAGTTATCAGACCTGATTTTATGGAATGTATACACAGCCATACAAGACAACAGTATTTACTAGTACTTTAATTCTCTGGAAGATGTCGGTTTAGACCCCGAATCAGTCTACTTCAGTATTCATAAAAGTGCAGGACAAACTCTAGATTGCGCCACAGCATGGCAGTGTGAAAACAAACATCAAATACTTCCATTTACTAATGACTATTATTCACTTTAGTAGCATCAAAATCGGGCAAAGACGATGGTGGCAACGCTTCCAGTCAAATTATCTTCTAAGTGAAACAGAACTTGCACTGTATTGTTTGTGCCGTAGTGTGGATACCCCAGGGTCCATGGGGCGCGGGCGTGGAGTCCAGCAACAACAAGCAATTAGCTTAGTGGTATTCTGCACACCAAAACTATGCACACATACTTTGCGGTGTATATTTATTAAAGTATCAGCCCAGATGTCTGTTAAAAAAATTTGAGATGCGGCTCCAAAGCTGGGCATCCATTTGGAAGAATGTGATAGTGTTACCCTAGCTTGGATGGTCATCATAATATACGGATGACCTGGATATCGTTGTAAGCAGAACTAAGACGAGTACTTTGATAAAATAATCTAGACTTAGGTCCTCAGTCCAGTGCTTATACACTCTCTGTCGTAGTTGTAAATGCATCGGAATACTTTTGTTTTTAATATGGGCGCACACTAAGAGCATGGTATTGTGTAATCGATGTTCAAGGTAAAGAATTAAAAACTATATACATATATAACACATGCATTAGGGCCCCACAGGTGAAACACAGGTTAGGTGGTGAATCGCTAAAATATCCAGGAAAAGGCACAAGAAGACAGCACGTTTTGATTATATCTTCTAAATGTGGCTGCAATTACAGTATTTTATGTGTGTGGTGTGACGCCAACGCTTCGGGGACAGCAAGTTGAGACGATGTGCTTTCTTTTTTTCTGTATGCATGCTCTTAAACAAGAGAAAGAATATTATTCTTTGCAAACAGGCTGATACATTCATCTTTTTATAGACTGTAAAAAATGTTCCTAAATTTACACCCATAATCTCATATCAGGCGAGGAGGTTGAAATAACAATTACAAAAAACACAGAAATGTTACAAAAAGAAGAAAGAGAAACAGAACCACACTAGATGTTCTATTACTTTAAATAATCATCATTCCGTCTAATCAGAAAGTAGAACTATTTCTGAAAGTTATATATGTGATAGAACGGGCCGGCTGGGGTGGCCGAGCGGTTCTAGGCGCTACAGCCTGGAACCACGCGACCGCTACGGTCGCAGGTTCGAATCCTGCCTCGGGCATGGATGTGTGTGATGTCCTTAGGTTAGTTAGGTTTAAATAGTTTTAGGGGACTGATGACCTCAGAAGTTAAGTCCCATAGTGCTCAGAGCCATCTGATAGAACTGTTTAGCAATCTGGCCTCATCTTCATAGTCTGGTTGTGTCATGTATAAAAATTATCAATAAATTGTTGTAAAGTATATCACATCCGTGTTGCCTTAAATTTTCGTTCATAGCCACTTTTCCCAGTGGTGAAGCTGTTTAGTTGCAGCCTGGTTAGTAACCCACCTCAGTAACAGTAATTACCTGATTCCTGTCCTCTCATATTTATGTTGGACACCAACTGTATTTTGTGAACACAAAAGAAGTAACGGTTTTGCTACTCTTCCTGTTATAACCTGCTCACAAATGGTACTGAACATCCTGTGTATCTATGAACGTGCATGCAATTACATTCAAGAGAAGCAGGGACTGCAAGAATAACTGTTCTGAAACTAGAACAAAATAACTTTGGAGTGGAAAAGGAGCAAAAAATAACCAAACTACAAGCCCATTGTTCAGAATTACTTGTTTGTGAAATCAAAACAATACAGTCTTGCTGAACTCGGTCAACTGTAACATGCTCCGATCGCCTTTGGTATGCTGCCCCACTGTATTAGATATTACAACTGAAGCCTTTCCCAGTCTTGGACAATTTCCTTCCAGAGGCCATCCTGTGTGTAAGAGGGGCCTTGCGACGATGCACTGAAACATACAACTAATTCTAACCGTGCTCAGTAGGGTTCGTGTCAACAGATATCACAGCCTATTCCATTTCATGGATTCCCACCTTCTGGAAAAAGGTGTACCCGAGCGTTACCGCCCAGGAAGATACGGACAACAGGCTGAAGTCTACTGTTCCAGTAGTGCAGTGTCCTCAAACGAATGAGAAGAGGCGTCTGACCTCTGTGAACGGTACTGACCCAACACAAGACTGACCCACCTCCCAAATAAGCCTGTGGAGCTGTATGCCTAAGATGCTTGCTGGAAACTGGACAATTTCACTCTCCACTGCCACGATCATGAGGAGTGAAAGAACACAGACCTGCGTTTCCTTCGCCCACATTGTTGCGTCACCATGGTCCTGTGGAGGGCGAGGATGGTTTGTGCTCCAAGCTGATCATGTGTAGACGATAGTGCACTGTCTTATGACGACGCTCCACTCCCGATGCCTCCAAAGTGGGCATCTTCCAGAGAATTGAAGTACTCTTGTGTGGCTGCGCATACATTCCATTTAATCAGATATGACAACTGGTTTTAGTGGTATGCTCTGTATGTCTTTAATTTTAATTATTTAACGTTATTATTTAACTAAAGTGGGTCAATGTTACTTATTGTAGAAACAAGACAGGAAACTTGCTTGCCGGCCGCTGTGGCCGAGCGGTTCTAGGCCCCTGAGTCCGGAACCGCGCTGCTGCTTCGGTCGCAGCCGGCCGGTGTGGCCGAGCGGTTCTAGGGGCTTCAGTCTGGAACTGCACGACCGCTACGGTCGCAGGTTCGACTCCTCCCTCGGGCAAGGATGTGTGTGATGTCCTTAGGTTAGTTAGGTTTAAGTAGTTCTAAGTTCTAGGGGACTGATGACATCAGATATCAAGTTCAATAGTGCTCAGAGCCATTTGAACCATTTGTTCAACAGTTCGTAAAAATAAAAGTTAAACAAATCTGCTGACACAAGATACTGCGCAGCCACACAAAGGCTGATCACGAGGCGCACTAATTTCATATTAAACTATTTTTAATTTTTATCTGTGTTGGGTATGTAGGTTAATCGTATGTACACTCAGTATTTTGGCAACTCAGTGGCAAATTACTGTTGTATCGTTACAGCTCAATTAAAACAGCAGCTGTGGCCCTACATAACTATTAATCAGACTCCGACCAGCGGCAATGCTCATCTTGTATCCTGTACTCCTGTCCAGGAGTAGTGGACGCTGAAGATGATGACAGAATGTTTTACTTCGTATTTGTCATCACAGGATGATGCCATCCTAGATGTGAGTTCCTTCAGTAAAAGTAAGGGAAATAAATTATCAGATGCCTATTCAAAAAGACTACCTGCCAAGCTGCTTCTTTGCATAAAGCTATAAAGTATTCTGAAAGTAGTAAACAAACAGTAGGCCTTGATGCAAACTCAGACTTTTAACATGTAGCTACTGAGCGATTACATCTTGAGACATAAAAAGTACCAGGTTTTGTTTAGAGATCAGGAGCCCACAAAGAACAAGTTAACTTGTGCTACGCCACTGCATTCTTCTTCGATGAGATATTAAATGCCATTAATTAAAGTATATTGTTCCATAACTCGATAAATAAAAAAGTTTTGAGTATTAGTTCTGCGAAAAAATTGGTTCCTCTTTTAATTCTATGATTTGTAAAGAACTCATCATTATGATATCCTGAAAAGTCTATGAAATGCCAAGGAAATTACATGCCGTTTATTCATGTTGTCTATGGAAAGAACGGGGCGAATTGCGCTACCCTCCCGTAGACATTCAAACTATTACGTTGAGGACTGAGGTAGCTATCGTTCTGCCTTCATTGTTAATACAATTTCCATCTTCTCCTTTTTTCTTTTGCTGATGCCTTGTCCCGCGGTTGTGCAGAGTCGGCATGGTTAGGAACGGATTCGGTAAGGTTAGTTTTAAGGGGTGGCTGGATGCCCTTCCTGCCGCGACTCCGTAGCTCCCCCGGGACGGAATTAGTGTATCCCAGCTGTCTGCGACTAGTGTAATCCATGGAATAGGGCGAACGTGTTCAGATGTCTGCGAGTCGTGTATCTGCGGCACAACGTGGGGACCAGCCTGGTAGTCACCTAGCGGGGTGTAGAAAACTGCCTAAAAGCACATCCAGTCTGACCGGCATACCGGCCCTCGTCGTTAACCCGCCGGGCCGATTCAATCCGGAGCCGGAGTGCCTACCCGAGTCCAGGAAGCAGGCAGTTAGCGCTCTCGGCAAACCTGGCGGGTCTGTTAATACAATTTCCATACGTTAGCTAAATTCCATACACAGCAATGTAAGATCTAAAATGAACCAAATAGAAAGTCTTCAGACTGCGTTTTTACTGCAGTTCGATGTCGGCAGACCACGACGTTATGCCTGACACGAACTGCCACAGGGGTTGATTCCATGATGGCAGTCCTAGTGTCCCTATTAATTTTCAAATGTAGAATGTTCCTTTTGAAACCGACCTTCAAGCGTCAACTGGGAACGTTGGACATGAGTGAACTGCGCCACAATGGAAGAGAAGCACTCTGCCACAGAGGGTGTCTGTGTTACAAACATGTTGCTGCTGCAAACATTTCCGCATGGAATACTCAAGCAGGATCTGGCTTAAATACAGTGCATTCTCAAGGAACGATTCGTAATATCGATCATCGTTGTGACGTGTACCAATGTTTGAAACTACAATAACAACGAGTGCCCAGAAAGACCACAAAGAGTCGTTTATTCAAAAGGTCTTCGTGAACAGAGTCTGTAGCTACGGCGCAGAGCGCCCCCGTGTATTCCCGACAGCTGCGCGGCCCCCCTGGTGCGGACGCAGGCGCGACACCGGCGGCTGGGCCTCCGCCTCTCGCGCCGCAACTCCTCGCTGCTGCCGGAGGCGGACGAGGAGCTGCTGGGGGCGGCAGTGGGCCGGCCGCGATGACGCACGCGCAGCTTCCTCCTGCGGCAGCGCCGACTCGGCCTCCACCTGCGGCGCGGAGCCTCCCCGCTGCTGGAGGAGGAGCTGCTGGGGGCAGGAGAGGGCCAGCCACGACGACGCTGACGTCGCTTCCCCTTCCGCTGCGGCGCCTCCAAAGTGTTGGAGGCTGGGGGCGTGGTGGCGAGGGGTGCGCCCGCCGTAGCCTGCAAGACAACGTCAACACTCATGACGCCTGATAAGGCTAAGTTTTTGGCGTAAATGTGTGGCCAAAATGTAAGATTCACTGGTGCTGACATGTTCTGTACTCAAGCTAATATGTTTGACCACAGCTTGTCTCTTCCCATAACACAATCTTTCGACAGTTTTTATAACCATGACCCCGTGTGTGTCTCTGTACATGTAACTCTTCAACCGCTTGCACTGAATCGGGATACACTGCTGTATTACAAAGTGTCTCTGTCTATCGAAACTCTCCTTCCTCGCAGTGACATTCTGAAGCACAAATAGCTATAGTCCCAGACAACTGTGTCTCTAGCCCAATAAAGATTACTAGCTGTTGCATCAAGAAATGTATATACCCAACCGCCTCACAAACATGAAAAGATCTCAAAAGTAACTAGCCACAATAGCAGGTCACGTAACGTTTTTGGTTAAGTATGGGGCTAGAGACTGAAGAAATGAATTCCTACACCACTGTCATTTTCTGTGGACGATAGCTAAGAAGTGCGCATCTACCTAGAATATGCAACCTTCAGTTAAGACTAAAGTCTACAGAGTGTGTAGTACTCACCCTTATTGATTCCAGCAGCTGCTCCTCCATTATCCTGCAGTACATGCCAAAGCATTCATCTATAAACTGCTGTCGTTCCTGCGGACAAAAGACTTTATCAGCTACATAGTAAATAACATCTAACTTTGCTTCTGGATTTAACATTAACAGATTTTATGGCACTCTTATCTGCTATGGATGAATTGTAAGTAGTACACATGCAGTTAGAAACTTTGGCGATCAATTATGAGAGAAGTCTAGAGACTTAGTGGTACTCACCTCTGTGGAACTTAGAGACAGTTCGTCAGCCAGTCTGCTATATGCGGCATAGAACTCTTGCACGAACTCCTCCCACTCCTGTGGACAAAAGGGATTATTAGCTTCATAGTAGCTAACCTCACCTCTGTGAATAGACACAGCATGAGAAAATTTTTGTGGAATTGTAAAAGTTATATGCCTTTTCAAAACTGAACTATATCACTCTTAAGAATACGTGTTTGCACTTTCTTCTCAATTTTTATTGAGACTTCTCAGGTCAATAGAGCGTTGACTATTCGTCATGGACTGAGACCCCTGTTCTGTTTCACGTCTGCCAACTTCCGCTCGCCACCAGAGTCAAATACATTAGGGACGTTTCAACCCGTCTAAAGCTGCCCAAGTCGAGATTTGGTGAACCGGTCGTCAAGTGGAAACGTGAAGGATTATCCACAGGTAAACCAGCACCAGGCAGACTTCGTGTACTGAGTGATGGGGCTGTCGGGTTCTGTGGAAGGTTGTTGTAAATAATCGGCTGAAATCAGCAGAAGGAATCACTCGTGCACTCCAGACTACTATCAGTGGCCCAGCCAACACAGTGGCTGTGCGGAGTGAGTTTAGAAGCAATGGGATACAATGGTTAACAGCTCCTCATAACCATCACATGCCTGCAGTCAGTGTTAAGCGACGGTTGATGTGGTGTAAAGATCAATCGGTGGGTCACGCTATACCCTGTAGCGATCTGATGGAAGGGTTTCAATTTGGCGAATCTCTGCAACATGGTGCCAAATCTAGAAAACCTGGACTATAGAGCAATGGAAGAAATTTATTTTGTTGGATGAGATTTGTTTCACATTGATTCCAACTCCTAGCACAGCATATGTCCCAAGAGTGAAACATGGCGGAGGTTTGGTGGTGATTTGGATACCCATATCGTGATATGCCATGGGCACTATGGTTACTCTCCAGTCTCTTATTACGGCCAAGGATTATGTGACCATTTTCGCTGATCAGTCCGTGGTACAATGTTTTTCCCCAATGGTGATGCTGTGTTCCAAAAAGACAAGGCCCCTGTACACACAGCCCACAGCGCTCATGACTGTTTTTGTGGATGAACCGTCACATCTTCACTGCCCACCACAGTCACCAGATCTCCATATTACTGACCCTTTGTGAGCTTCTTTGGGGAAAAGTTTCCATGATCGCTATCCACTTGCATCATTGTTACCTGAAGTTGCCACTATTTTGCTGGAAAAATTGTATAAGTTTCCCTTGAAACCATACAGGAGTTGCATTTATCCATTCCGAGACGACTGGGAACTGTTTTGAATGCGAAAGGGTTTCCTACGTCGTACTAGGCATGGCAGTGTGGCGTGTTTTCGGTGCCTCCACACATTGGCAAAACTTCTGTACAGTCTGGCTGCCCCCAAACACTGCCAACATTCTAGAGCGGCGTACACCGGCGACCCTCACCTGCTGCATGACCGCCTCTGGGTCTGGAGGGGCGCCCTCCGACTCCAGCTGGACGTTCTTCTCCTCGTCCTCCGGCCCAACGTTGTCCTCCTCCTCCACCTCAGTGCCGCCGCAGCAGCACAACCACCGGCGGACCCTCCGCCACATCTGTGCAGACGAGAATTACATTAGGTCCGAAAGAGCAGACACCACACATTCATATAAACAGAGCAACACTACAACATTTTTGGCCTCAACGTGTGTATGGCGGTAACTTCGTTTTGCGGTACTAGAAGCTTTATCTGCTTGTGAAGAGCACTCACGAGGAGCGGGCTAGTAGCAGGTATTGATTTCGTTCTTCACACTAGACTAACATATTTGTTCAACTGGTCCCTCAGAAGTGTCCCACTGGGGTAAAATTTCCTCCAGCTCTAGGAACCATATTTTAAGTTGGAAATTTACATCTCGGTTGAGTAAAGATGCAGTAGCTGCTCATAACACCACGAAATGGAGTAAGGCAGGAACAACAGACGCACATACAGCAATTGTGGGTAACTGAGCCAACTGAATCGACGTATGTCACATTTTATGTTGTGAAAAATATGGAGGGATCACCTCTGCCCTGCGCACCAGAACGCATATTTCCGTTTTCTCATTATTACTAAATTAACATTCAGAATCTGCTGATAATAAGATTTGTAGAACTGTTTATACTGGGCATTCATTAAGAAACCTTATAAACCTGAGACACAAACATACAAACTAATGGGCGCAGGATAGAATGTTTTAAGACCAAGTTAAAAGTGGTGGAATGCGACGAGGTCTTTATATAAAGAGATGCTAATCCCATATTCAAGTGATTTAACATTGAATATGTGTCAATATTTCAAGATAGCTTTTCTAAAAATTACTCTGGAAAACGTATTAAAAATAAGAAAGCCACAGATAGCTTAGCGAATTAAAATGTCATGTAAGAGGAAGAGGGAAATTTAAATCAAGGCCAGAATAAGACAAGATCTGACATTACTTGCATACTAAAAAAATACTGTAGTACTTCCAGGAAAGACGTTAAAATGTCGAGAAGTATGCATTTTCTGACATAAATAAATAATGCGGATTACAAGATTAATAAAACTATATGAGATACTGTCGTATGTCAGAAAGGTCAGCCAGCCAATGTACAAGATACAACAACATTTAAACGTAATACCAATGTTGCAACTGATAATTCACGAGCTGAAAATACTTTTAACAATAACTTTCTAAAAGCACCAGCAAAAATGGGATTAATGGTTCAGTTGAAGAAGCAAGGAAATATATTAAAATTGTCATTCCACAAAACTTTAAGCTTAGCATTAACATCCATCACTCCGAATTTTACATCTTAGTCGAGCTAATTTGTAGTAGGTGATGCATGACATCATGAAGTGGAGTGAGGTAGGAATGACAGATGCTACTACACTGAGAAATCTAAGTAATGGGATAAAGGCTGTTCTGGTCCAATTTTGATATCAAATTGATATCAAATTAAATTTGTTAATTAATTTATTGATCAAGTAACGAACCCTACCCTCTGATGACATCATGAGTACTCTCCCTGACATCACATGAGTCACCATCAGAGAACTCCCAGCCATTCTCCTATCCCTCCCCTCCCATAACGTAATCCAAGGCACCAGTTTAGGAGAAATGTCACGAAATTAAAATTTATTAGTAGGAATATCAAATATTGTATGTTCACTTTGGGATCCAGAGATCAGCTGAGTTAGTTCACAGCATTATCACCAGACGGCTGTTGTTCGTCCTCCACTCCCATCTCCACGCCTATCTCCCCTCCACCTCCTTCCCTTTCCTCCCCATATGGAAATTATTGGGAAAAGGTCTCAGTTTGTTCTGGGCTGCTGGCTAGGATGGATGTAAGTCTTTATTATGTAAGTAGTGAAGTACATTGTTTATTTAAACAATTAGAGTAGCTACTGATCGGTCACTAGACGGTAACTCCATCCAGTTTCACCAATAACTGCTACGTATGAAGTAGGTATTTTCGCTGTTAGTCTAGCACTGGAGAGTTGTTCCAGCCAGTCTAGCCAATAGACTTTATGGGAAGGATAGATGGTAATAATAACAGGACAGCGAAGTACCACTGGAGTACAGGGGGCTAGCCTCCTGCTGATCTGCATGTGAGTAGCTGATGTTGGAAGAAACGTAAAAATGGATAATAATAATATTAGAACAGTGACCCACTGTCCCACTGCGCCTCCAACAGCCTGCCCTATATATAGAACTCCTCTAGCCACATCATTTGGGAACAACAATATTTTTTATGATTGTAGTACCCATTATCTTACCTGAACACGTTGTCTCAGGACAAAAAAGAAAATTGTCCAGTCACCTCTTGTCTAGTCCAGTGTGTTGTGTACCTGAAGAGCCAGTCAGCTGAGAAGTAGCCAGAGGCCAGGCATAGCCTCTGCTTCCATTTTCCCAACCACTCCCACCGCCAGACACGGCTAAATGCGGTCCAACTCGGACTAACTACAGTCCCGTCTCTGACATAGACACCACAGTTTAAAAAATCTAGTACTGGGATATTCTTTTGTTAATACACCCAGAATTTCTAATGCAAAATGTACATTTTCCCGTTTCATACGAGTTATTTTTGAAGATAGAAGAAATAGACCATACACGCGTTTTCACATTGCTAAAGTAATCTTACTAGCTGTGAAAATCCTGTACAACTCTATGCAAAGGCTAAACTTGATCTAAGTAAATGATCATCAGGTGGAAAAATATCTTTTACTATTTATTATCTGTTACGTTCTGTATCATAGGACTAGAATATTAAACTCATTTTTGGCTCCTGAAGGAACGCTAAGAGGATGTTCTACCTCTGTCACAGGATGTCTCCTCACTTTCGAACTCTCTCTTTAAGTAAAGTAAACAAATGTCTCATCACATACAAAGTCTCTCAAGGCAACAGCACAGAGAAGTTTCAAATATCAGGTTTATACTACATATCACTTTATAAATTCGGTAATGTGCTGATTTTATTACGATTATCATCCCTCCTTGAGTAGGTGGGGTACTGAAATTCCGTTAAAAGATCTTCCTGCAATGAAAAAGCCTGATTAACGCTACAACTCTCGCATCATGTATGTGATATTCTCGCCCTCGCTTCCACCTGCCCGGCAACACGTCATTGATATCAAATTGATAGACTAATTAATTAATTTGAGCATGGGAATCCCTTTGCATGGTGAATAATTTTTTCCTGCAGTCGCCAGGTAACTGTTACTGATGCTTCCATGACGTCTCTGAAGGCTCCCACAGGCTAGTCACTTCCTCCAATACCCAGATGGATGGTAACCATCATCAAATAGCTGAAGACATTCAACGGTAATAGCATTCTATCTTTCGGTTGTCTTGTCATGCTGTTGGGGGTAAGTCACTTAGAATCCACATTGTAATGTTTCTATCTTTACAGCCATCACATTCAGCTACAAGAAACTCGTCATAGAGCGGTTGAGAAAGCAGTAGTGTGAAGATGACGTAATGTGGTGTGAGGTTCCGATGACAGATAGTTTGTTCAATACAGAAATCATGAGAAAGCTTAAATTGTGGTGCTCCTCTATGATTGGCAACTGCATTCGGAAGTTGCGCACCAGAATGACGGAAATCCAAACAGTGAATTTACTTACATTTCGTATAAAAGCATTTCTCGATGGCAGGCTATCATTTCAGCATTTCAAAGGTGATAATAAAAGAGTGAAGTGGTTTGGATGTAATATCAGAGCTGGTTCGTCCATCTCGGACGACAGATATGTCGTATACCTTGGTCGGTACCGATTAAGAATTAGCAATCTCTGGTTGTTTGAACATGTGACTGAAAACAATTTGATGGTAACTTCGAAAATAGGCTATTCATCGTATTATTTATTTTTTATGAACATGTGAAGAATTTAAGTAATTTGAGCTTCAATAATTGTGCAGTTTCTCACATTCTGTTAATAACAGAGTGAGTGGCATAAACAAACCAACTGAAAATTTTATTATTCGTGCAATATCAGTTCCTAGCTAAGAGTTTATTAGAGCTTCCAGGTAACAGATCCACGACGTATGTGCTGTTTTCTGCACAGGGGACCACCACTATAGAAGACTGCAGTTTTGTGAACAGCAATTAGAACTTATGCATTCCACTCGGGGAAGTGGAAGCAAATAGGCTCTTAGCGTGTACTGCAATCTTAGTACAAATGAGACGAGTGACACGTCATCTGCGTCAACATAGAGGAGGTATGAACGAGAGAAATTTATGAGGGAAGGGGTTAATTACATGCATGTATATACCACTCTTCCTCATTCACTCTTTCAACTTGTTGTAACCTGTACTACTCCCGAACTAATCCTGCTGAGATCTCTCAGTCTTTAGCAGCAGCAGGTTGTTTCACTCTCTTCTCCATCCCTGAAATGCCTCTACCACTGGGTGATATGTAAATAGTTGTCATGTGTTGCGAACAGCCCCATATGCATAAGGGCTGTACCGCTCCTGGCCGACAACCCACTGCTCACCATAACGGACAGATGTTACTGATTCCAGACACACAGCGCTTCAATGTGGCTTTCTTATTGACTCCCGCCAAATTAGGATGATTCGAGAAATCGAATGAGAATCCCTGAAGGAAAGCTGATGTTCTTTTCGAGGAACTCAGTTAAGAACAGACATTTGGAGATGGCTACTGCCAAGATTCATTTTGCATAAGGACCACGAAGAGAAGATAAGAGAAGTTAGCGCTCATAGTGAGACTTACAGGATGTCGTTTTCCCTCACTGTATTTGCGAGTGTAATAGGAAAAAGAATGGCTAGTAGTGGTACAGTATACCCTCCACCACACACCATCCAGTGGCTTGTGGAGTAGACATACTTGTATAGAAATCAGTCTATCCATTTATAGGCACACGAGGCTCACAGAAGAATGTTGAGTCTTATTTATTCAGAAAACAAGAGACAGAACTTCTGCTGCTGATTTTCTCTCTGCAGAAACCTTTATATTAGCGCCTGATTTTATCATTGGAATCACGTTGTGAGAGGAATGCGAGAGGTTGTAATATGTTTTCCAAAAATAGTTAAAAGAAACGGTATAGTGCTCACATCTCAACTCTCCTTTCGTCACAGTATCACTTATCTTCTGTATTCTCAAGAATCTTCCACACTTCGGTCCAGACGATGTCGACGACTAAGAGAAGTCCCCAACTATTTTGCAGACCCCTGCCAATTCCCTCGAAATCCCATCACGTTCCGACAGCATTGTTCCATTAGTTATAAGGCTGGTAGGTAGAGTGTTATCACAAAGAATGGAGTAGCACATTAACATACAAGAGAAAACCAGCAACCATGCAGAGTTCACGTGGACTGCAGAAAGACATTCACAAGCATAACGCCTGCAGTTCATCGATATTCAATAACGGTCTATAAATATCACTCTGTGCATGCCCTAATCTCCTTTATCATGCTCCTAAGATTACCACACCAGAAATACGACGGCGTAATATGATGCCCAAGCCTTCATAGACAGCACAGCGTCTCTCTCTCTCTCTCTCTCTCTCTCTGTCTCACTCCGTAATATCCAATGGAGTAAAACTACGAACTACAAAAACTTCACTAACGTTACCTGGTGGAGAACTAAATAAGTTTTGTCCACATCTCTCTCCTCGAATATATCGGAAAACAAATACTGTCTGCATGTTGACATCGGGCATATATCCATTAAATATATAGCTATCGGACCACTGGAGCAGGTGTCCCATGATAGAAGTTGTTTACACAGACCAGTATAAAGTTTCAAATAAAAAATGGTTCAAATGGCTCTGAGCACTATGGGACTCAACTGCTGAGGTCATTAGTCCCCTAGAACTTAGAACTAGTTAAACCTAACTAACCTAAGGACATCACAAACATCCATGCCCGAGGCAGGATTCGAACCTGCGACCGTAGCGGTCTTGCGGTTCCAGACTGCAGCGCCTTTAACCGCACGGCCACTTCGGCCGGCCTATAAAGTTTCGTCACCCATACTTTACGAAGACCATATCCCAGAGACTATCAATGGCAAGGGAGGGTTCTCGTGTCCTTGTTGCATATGCAGTTTGACACATTGTTTTTTCTGCTGTAACACATTCAAGTAGTGAATGACTACTGTTTTGTACACTGTCATACTTTCTTTTTCCACCACGATGTCAATGTTAGTGTTAGGCGCTAAACCAACAATAACATGATTCGATTTATAGATTCTCTCAAAAACCTGAACATTACACTGCGCAAACTATGATGGTTGAAATAACAGACAGAGGCAGTGTTTGTTATTGACTAACATGTAGAAGAACTTATAACACTTTGAATGTGGAAGAGTTTGCAGCGTTGTTGGGTGTTTTCACACGGCTGCCTGAAGGAGCTGACCTCTGTTTTTAATCCCACCTTTCACAGTGACATAGTACCAGATGTCTAGGTGCTCTGTTTTGTAGGGACAAAGAGCATTGATCCCATATGTTGCAGGCATCTACGCAATCGCTGTTTAGGTGTTGGCCAGCCCTGGTAGATGTTGCTCCCTCTAAGACTCCCTCCAACTCAAAGAAGTGGTGCCAGTCACACATTATGTGGTAATCAACAGTGTATCAGTGGACGGACTGGATGGATTATATACCATCGATATGGGGAAATGTACTGTAATACGCACCACAGTTGATTGTGCTGGTGCACCACAAATAAATACAGGCATGGATTTGTGAATTTGAGTAAATCTCGCGCTGCTATTGCTGGAAGGCAGTAGTAAAGGGACCGATTGGCACACACGATGTTGATATTTTGCATATGATTCTGCGAGGGAGGTTTACAACATCACTTGCAGGCTAGAAGTATTGGCCAGGCGGGAATTGTATGCGTATGTGAAGTAATCAGGGCAGCATGGAGCACCAACGTGTTTGAAGTACTCATACGTTCCAGTTGTAATAGCACCTACTGACCTGGGTGTAGGATCTGAAGTGGACTGAGGAAGGTTGACTTCTAATTATCAAAGAGCACTCCACTTGTCCCCTCCAGAGGAACTACGAGAGAGGCATAGAGAAAAGACATATAAACGACATATAAACAAGTGAGCCCAGAGGCTCCAAGAGGCCAGTCGTGTCGCCATTTTGTTCACGTCAAAAACTGGTGGGCGCCCTGACATTGGTTAAAACAAACGAATGTGGATAAGAACGAAAACTGTCGTACATGCATGTACACGAAATGACCAAACAATTACTCTCACATGCACTAAAAGTAAGAGGAGGTAAGATAGCTAATCAAGATATTAAAACAGAGGGCAAAAAATCACAGATCACAGAAGAGCCAAAGAACTACACAGGGAAACGTGACTGGCTGACCATTTACACAAAAAATTGGGTGAGCCAGCCACCCTGTTGACATATTAAAAACATCTCCCCAAAATCTTGTTAAAAACGTGGGACAGTTCACAAAACTTTAAAACGCGAACAACATTCGTTTGATCATTGCATAAAATAGATCCGAGATCGACCGGCAAATCCGCTGCAGTCCTCCGGTCAGCAAATAAAATGCAGTCCAATAAAATGTGGTACACCGTGATATGCACGCCACAAGCACCACACATCGCAGGGTCCTCCCGCTGTAGTAAAAAGCCACGCGTCGTAGTGCTGTGGCCGATGCGAAGACGAGTGAGGTCGACCTCGTCCCGTCGACGTGGCTGGAAGGAAGTTCGCCACGGCCGAGCTGTGGGCTTGACGACAGAGAGCTTGCTGTCGGTCATTTCTAGCCACTCATGTTCCCAGCGACACAGGACCTTATACATCAGCAGCGAGGTGAGGGCATGCAGGGAGACAGCTGCTGGTGGATATTGGCAGCCTACTGGACTGCTGAAGCTACCCCCAACCTCCACGTCACGGACGCATCACTGCTGTATCAGGGTGTGTTGCACCTTGGAGCTACACCGGCGTGAGGAGCGAGAGAACTGCTGGCCTTCGCTCTCTGGGTGATACTGTCCATCAGCCTGCAAGCTGCCATCTGCAAGGGGCGGGGCCAGGGCAAGAACTCGCGGCCTTCCAGGTGCAGAGCTGTTTGCAGGCACTCAACGAGATGCCCTGGGCAGATGGCTGGACCTGCTAAGGCTCACTACGACAACAGTGGTCAGCTGCTTCCATTCAGCCTCTACTTGGTGCCCATGAGTTGCGCTTGAGGAAGCAGTCAGCCTGGTCAGGGTCAAGGGCACAGTTAATGTATGCGGCAGCCACTTAGCTGTGGAGCAAGCAGGATCGCTGCACCCGAAAGGCTGGGCAATGGACCCCTGTAGCTGCAGAGTCCGGCATTCACATTCATGTTGGTATTGACCCACGCACAATGTGCAGCACCATCGCTGAGTTCAGAGCAACAATGGCTGTGTACCTTCAATGTAATAAAGTCAGACACACTTGCCTGTGTTTCTCTGCACAGTTTGGCGTGGGTCATCCCTCTCTCCCAAACCATACCTCTTGGTCGTTCTGTCAGATTATAGCCCCTGAGGTCGGGGGAGGGGGGGGGGGCGGGTATTGTAACAATTTAGTATGAGGAAGTGATCGTTTCACTTTCCAGTACAATATGTTACTCTGTGGTTAGTATTCGCCCACATGCAGCACTATGTTTTGGTGAGAGAGTTGGTTTTGCTGAGTGGTGAGTGAGGCCGTGGCGCTTAAGGTAGGTACCAGTGTGGCACAATGTGGTGTGGTGAGTCTAAGTTTTGTATATATTACCTTTCATATATCCGTTCTCGTTAGGGTTAGTTGTGTGAGGTAGGGCACAAGATGTTTAGAGATACTTTCATGAAGCCACAGGTGCATGCGTCATTATCTTTCTTTAGAGGAAATGGTGGATGGAATAATTTAAGGCCAGTGAGATGTCCATTTTGCAATTTGTCTGGCCACGAGTGACTGTCTACCAGAGTCGTATCAGCTTTTGTTCTGTCTGTAGGCATACTGGTCATCTGTCAAGTAGTTGTAGTGAGTGTAGATGCGCAGTGATTGGCCAGAGGAATTAATTTGTATTTACATTTTTTGTGTAGACTTCAGTGGGAGTTGGCGTTTTGTCTTGCTGTAAGAAAGTCGGTTGCGTTCAGGTTGGAAGTAGAGTATACAAACTGGTGGAAACACGTCCTACTGCCAAGGGTGCTGTTGCAGCTTCAACTCAGCAAGTACAAGCGTTAACGGAGCAGTTTGAGAGCATGTAGGAGAGAAATTTCGAACTTAAACATGAGCTAGAGGCTCGTAAGGATAGTCATGATCGGTCGCAATCAGAGTCTCGGGAAAGTAGATGAGAACTGAGAGTAGGTGAGAACTGAGAGTGACTTCTGTTCCGTATGACCTGTTAGTGGTCTCACTGATTAATCCCTTCCCATAAAGGCAGAGGAGGATGTCACAAATTTCGTAAAGGATGTTAGGGACGCTATGGAAGCACATGGGTGATCAGATGAAGTAACCCTGGACGTTGCTAACATGTGTTTGGCGGTGGATGCCAAAGAATATGTTGTCTACCACGAGACATACTGCCAGGAGTGGGCTGCCAGCGGTACCAAAAGCAGAACAATGAGCGATTTTTTCGGGAGAAATTAAGTGCGTTCACGATGCAGTGTAAGCATCCTCGGTCAAAATCCGAAAGCTAAATATAAATGCGTTTGTACAGATTAAGAAGGCAGAAGCTAATAGGGGACAGTTACGAAAGTAGAAAATAGAGTGGTGGATGTTTTCTTGCGTGGTATACCCGCTGAAATGTCACAGAGGATATGGATGGAGAACCCAGAGGACTTAGTCAACTCTTAGGATCGCAACGCTTATATAGGGGGTGGATATGGCCACAAGACAGAGAGTGGACCATTGTGTGTTTGCTTGTGAAGTCAGGTGTTGTAGATGTGGTCGGGAGCTGCATTTGAGGACGGTATAAGCATTCACAGTGCCATGCGTGTGGCATAGTGACCCGACAGTTGTTTGAGTGTAGAGGTAGGAGAACTGGCAAGCACCGGCAAGGGAAGCAGCCGTTAAACACAAACAGAATCGCTTCACCTGTCCGAAGGCAGTCCTGATACACTGTAAAACGGTACAAATTAGAGGACACATGGAATGTAGCTCGGTGGGCTTAGTGGGTGGCAGGAAACAGGGTTTTTTGGTGAAGACTGGTGCGAATGTGTCCGTTATCCATTGGTACCACGTGGGAAAGAGATGACTGAGGCCACCATGATACAGGTTACGTGTGGTTGCCGATAATAGGGTGGAAACATTGGTTACGGAAGTACTGGAGTTTTCAGCTGGGAAAAGTTCAGCCAACGCAAGGAGGAGATGCATGCGTATGCAAAGGTTAATCACTGGTTCTCAGGCTAGACTTTCTTGCAGTTTTCTCCGAACAGGTGCGCGTGATTAAGAAACAGCTTCCATTAGTATAAACTTTGAAACTCATTGTTTAAACAAGATAGAGATTTAGACTATTTCTTGGTCGTTCTATGAAGCGATCCCAGCAAGAACAACGAACTCAAGATCTACGTGCTACCTCTGCCCTGGGACGATAACATCACTGGAAGACGCCACGTTGATGAACGTACTAGAAATTCGGGGTTTTTGCTTTGGCGCAGCAAGCCAACTAGACTGTTCATACATCCTGATACTCCACTACAACGTGAGACTTCCGTGCCTTCTGTAGAGAGGGGAAGGGCATTTGCAAGCGCGCTGATGACTGACACTACACTCGTCGTATTCAGCTGCGATCGTTTGCGACAATCGCCACAATAGGCTGGAGTACAGACGTCGTGGCGTGAGAAGATATGATTATTGACGCAACCAGGATCGCCATGTCACGGATTGCGCGCCCCCTCCCGTCGGAGTTTCGAGTCCTCCGTCGGGCATGCTTGTATGTCTTGTTCTTAGCATAAGTTAATTTAAGTTAGTTTAAGTAGTGCGCAAGTCTAGGGACTGATGACGTGAGCAGTTTGGTCCCTTAGGAATTCACACACACTTGAACATTTTTTGCAACCTGGATTAGTTTTGACTCCAACTGGAACCGCAGGTAATACTATTCCTTCGGACTCTTCTGGGGTTTCATCCCTAGCGATCTAATCGGCACAGTATGTTTCTCAGTACGCCACGTTATCCTTACCGCCACAGTACCAACTGACTCTCCTGCATATTCCTGTTCCACAGCCACTTCACCACATAAAACAGAACTTCTCTAGGAGAACCATCTTCTTGTTCTCAGAGCCTCAGCGGATTACTGGGTCCTATGTAAATAGAAACATCGACACCTGAAATTACAGCAAGCTTAAAACATTATTTTCAGGGTACCGCACCTGAACCATTAACGACATGTCTGAACAATCATAATCATGAATACTTTATTGTCGTTCTTTTCTTATGAAGTGTATCGTTCAGTCAATAATTCTACGATTTCCCACTTTAGAACACAAATCGTAGTAGATCAGTTTTCTGTCTATGATTGTTTCACCAATGATGAGACCTCACGTTGCGATTTATAAAAAGGGCTAACTTGTGCAGTAAGATATAGCCTGCTGCATATCATTCATTACCAAAACCATTGTTAAGTACACGAGATCATGGTGGCACAACGAAGATAGTTTTCCAGATTGTCATAGTTCGAATGCAATCGTAGTTCACCTATGGTATTCAAACAATTTACGGGAATGCAGTCGGGCGACATCTTTCAGGCGTAAACTCGTCATTTTCGACGCAGAAATACAGCGAGAGAGCGGTGTACAAGGAAATTTAAAACATCTGTACTGAGGGGGGGTGGGGAGGGGGAGATATGCTGAAAGGAAGACGCACACGCACATGCACACACACGCACACATATACACACAGTGATGTAGCATTAATTCATTCCCTCTGTTGTTTGACTACAGATTAGAGCTGGATTGGAAGCAGATTTTAATCAAAAACTTCCATCCCTTTTTATAATATCGCCCGCTAACTGAATCCCAACTGCTTCCTTAATAACACTATCCCATTAGTTTCAAGCGCATGCCAGAATCTCAGTGTTGGTGATGATTGATGTCTTCGTAATGTTCTGCAATGGCAGATTATCTCAGCCGTTGTAAGTCTACGGAAGGCTCGCTCTCAGTATACCTGTCCTCCACAGTCCTGATTGTGTGGCCAATGTACGACGTGCCACAACTGCAAAGGATACGATGCACACCAGCGTTAGGGAAAACAAAGGCCATTCTTCACGGAACGTAAAAGAGAGGAGATTAGTGTTTAACGTCTCGTCGACAACGAGTTCATTAGAGACAGAGCACAAGCCCGGATTGGGGAAGGATGGGGAAGGAAATCGGCCGTGCGCTTTCAAAGGAACCATCCTGGCACTTGGCTGAAACGATTTAGGAAAATCATGGAAAACCTAAATCAGGATGGCCGGACGCTGGTTTGAACCGTCGTCCTCCCGAGTGCGAGTCCAGTGTGCTAACCATTACGCCTCCTCGCTCTGTCTAAAAGGGGTCCTACCTTTGGTGGTGGTCGAAAAACGCATTTCACATCGTTTTTACACAAAATACGACCAATTCTGTTGCAACTCTACGTCCGTAAGGGAAAGAGAGCGTGCACTTTGGCATGACATGGTTATTTTCATCACTCGCTCAGTTCACGATTGGTCGATAGAGCACTGGGTAACCCATCTTTCACTATGACCATTCTTCCGAAATGTGACTTCCACGTAGGCTAAATCAGCTCACAGATTTTCAGGCTCTGTCCTGTGTACGGCATGTCACAACGTACCATCAACAATCTTTCTAAGCAACGCATTAAGCAGTGGAAGGAAGCATCCTTCTCCACTTCCAACGTGGAGGGATTATTCAAGTGGACTGAATTCAGGTGCTCTAAAAGGCCGTTTAATTTGTCGATTTAATATGGTAAAATAACAAAAGAGGGTATAAATGTGTGAAAAACGTGTAGGTTTCATGCTACCGACTTCAGGGTCCGTTCCTAGAAATCATCCTGAAGACGACTGATCATAACAGGTGACAAATGGCACCTCATCCCAACTTCATCTGTCTGTTCATGGAATGCCCATTGAATAAAGGGTAAGAGAAAGTCACCACATGTCGAAGAAGATGGTTAATTTTATTGCAAACATAGTCTCAACTGACCGTAACGAATCAGACAGCTGTGCACGCGAGTAGAGAGAGACCATATGAAATCATTCTGAAATATTAGTGTGTTTGAAATACAACAACACGAAGATTCTGGCATGCGCTTCCATTGTTCACATAGCGTCATTAAGGAAACATCTGAGGTTAGATTAAGTAATTACCTTTCAAACAGAGATGGATGCTTGGAATCCAGCACTCCACCCTTGTCGAGCTACAGACGGAGAGAATGTAACGCTGTATCACCCGTTGCTAATTACTGTTCACTATCAGTAAGCTCCTACGTTGGTCATCTCTGGTTGTGTGGTGAGCTGGCGTTTACAGTGTGTCTGTGAGTGTATGTGTGTGTGTTTGTGTGTGTTGTGCTGTAGCCTTATTTCTGAGTTCGGTATGACATGAGCTATGTCATAATTCTTTAATACTATAGACACTCTCTAACGTTTCAAAAAATTTTAACAGCTTGTAAGAAAGGCCTAAATGCAACTGAGTTCTTGTAACCCATAGCGCATCATACTGTCAAGAAGTTATTAAGACTGGAGAGAGACGGTATTCTGAGGAGATCTAACAAGTCTGTGTCAAATAACGCGACATCACTGCCCGAATGAGTTGGAATGGACAACATGACACACCTCCAGCTGCTGGTTCTTCATGCAGTGGCATTTCGGTACGTAAAGGGCATGATGCTACGACTGTAATGTTCACGTGTAACAGCTGGGCGTATTAAACTGAATGTGATAAAGCGAGCGTTAAGGGAGCAATGCTTGAAACGTTGAGTCAGTCTGAAACCAATCTGACGAAAGCTCCATTCACATTGTAGATACTTTTACCTGTTCTATCAATAGCTAAAAAATTATCCAGAGCACCTTTACAGACAGATACAAATGTGACGACAAATATTTACAGTTGCTTTTAAGTATCACTAGACCAAAATAATTTAAGATATGAAGATTCGACCATAACGAACTCCTGAGTAAGAGTGATTTGTAGACCTACTACCTCTGAAGTAATATTTCGTCAGTTTAAGTCTACAGCTACTTCATCTACTGCCACTTACAGATTTTCATGCTGATTTTCTATCGAAAAATTAAAATGATATAAATTAAATGATATTGAGGAACTAATTTCCAAGAATGATTGCAACTAATATGATCCATCATTAAGAGGTTGTGTTGACCTGTATGCCAAGAATCCAAGATAGCTTTCCATCCAAAAAAAGTCAGAAAAAAGTATCTGTATAAAATCTTCATTTTTAGTTCTCGTCCCTGAAATTATATCACAATCTCACAGCGAACACCACCATCTGTATATGGTGGTGTCATTGGTAGTATGCTGCGAGTATACTGTCAGTCTACAAAGGACATTGCTTACAAAACACCATCTTAGAATATTGCTGAAGTGTCTAGCGTGCATATGTAATAGAACTGTCAGGGATACTAAATGTATAAAAGGAAGGGCGGCATAAACAGTTGCATTCTGTTTCGTACAGAAACAGCATCATGGAAATACAGAAAAACCTATGTTGGCAGACGCCTGAAGTAGACGCAAACCGTTTCCGTAAGGTTGCATTACTTACAAAGTTTCAAATACCTGTGTCAAGTGGGGTGCCTAGGAATATACTATAGCCTCCTTTACGCCACTCGTACAGTGATCGCAAAGACAAGATTAACTTAATTACGGCCTACGCAAAGCATTTAAGAAGTCGTTATACGCACGTCACACACGCGGGTGGAATGGGAAGAAGCTTTAATACGTGGTATAATGAGTAGCACCCTCTGCCAGGCGTTTCACAGTATTTTGTGGCCTATGAATGAGAAGGGCCAAACAAGGGAGGCGCATGTAGTCAGGGGTTCACTTAGTAAGTCCATTATGATACGTCTGATGTTAGAAAGACGATAGCGGGTATTCCAAGAAGAGCCCTGCAAAACATGACTTCCTGCCACAAACATAACGAGGGATAGCCATCAAAGGAAAATCAGGTAAGTGAAAGCCCACACGGGGATCTACCGATATTCGATCTCCTCACCCACCATTCGCTGATGGAACTGGGAATGAGAAACGCGATGGTGGTACCAGAAGTACACTCCGCCACACACTTTTTTCTGGTCTGCGTCTGTACAAGATCATTTCAGTTTCATTTATGCTTCTTGATGTTCCAGCTGTCGCCAACGATAGAGTGGTTTATGAATGCACTATTTCAATGTACATACATCGTCACCTACTCATGCGAAAGTCAACGTTTGCATATTCCGCAGAATCTGAAACGACCGAAGAGGCTGAAACTTGTCGCTAAAGCTTCAGTTTCTTATCAAAAACATTTTAGTGGTTATTTCACGTATTTCAAGTGTTCACTCCTAGAATTCAAAAACGATTTAGCTGTATTCGAATTACAAGTGCATCTAAGAAATATTTGGAATACGGACTTTGCAAGGGGGCATGGCACACTAACAGCTGCCAAAGATAATCTTTGATTTCTGTCGCAATCGAACAGAATTTTAATAGGCATGTGTCCTCCATAGCATCGAGTTTTTAATAAAATTTAGAAATCCATTTCCCCATACGTTTCTGTCTCTAAGTTCAGTGCCAGCTTTTAATCCTAAGTGTTAAGCTATCTGAATGAAAGTTTTGCAGCATGTAGTCTTGAGTTATGTGCATACCCCTATGCAACAATATCTTCTAAATGTAGTCGTCTATTTTATAATCACATTTATATACCGATAACTAAAGAAAGTTTGAGTTTGAAATTTGAAAAAAAAAATACCTTAACTAAATTAATAACATTGCCTTAAAGTGAATGCAAAGAACTATTGAACTCTGTCTTGTGAATGAACCGCATAATCTTGAATGTGAAAATTAAGGTCTGAATAAGAATAGTTAGTTTTCAAAAATACATTTAAAATTCAGAGCTCAAAAAAACAACAAATTTCTGGACATCAGAACTTGAGTATTGCTAGACCTTTACATGACAGAAGATTTTAAAATTTCACTGAACTCCGCAAAATAGAAGAAAAGTTAACACAGGTCTGCTAAGTGTTTGGACGAGGATTACGGGCCGCCCCACAGGTTCAGTCCCTCAGTAACTCTGACCACCTGTTCCATACTCCAAAGGCACATTCTGACATCACTCTCATGACTTAACATCCCTGGAAAAGAGAGCAACAAAGGATACTGCCTAGAGGAGGTAATAACTCAGTATGCTACGAAATGCGCAAACGAGGTTCTTTGTATTGAAGATTTTATTCGTGTTGCGGTGTTTGCTGTTCGTAAAAGTCGTATCTCTGGACACAGTTTCCCAATCGGCAAACGGTTATAAAATGTGTGAGGTTTCATTACAAAGAATACTGGATGTGGAGCGGAAAATTAATTCTCGAAACAAAATAGTTCGAGGGTCTTTCGATAAGAAACGCTCCACATTTTTTATTCTCAGAACACATTTATTGTTAAGAGTCAGAATTTGGAGACAATGTACATCAACATGTCTTCTCCGTGAACTATTTTTCTACGTTGTCTCCATTACGTTCTAAGGCCGTACAACACTGTGGAAGAGCATGTATTCCCTGCTGGTAAAAGCTCTTGTCCTGTAGGCGTAGCCAAGTTTTCTGGCTGACACCCTCAACATCTTTGAAAGCTGTTTTTACGCTGTGCTACGGCTCTGTCATCTGACAGAACGATTCGAAACTTCAACGGCGCACAGAACAAATATCAAATGTAGAGGTACCAACAAGGATGTTTGCCTGTTATATTAATGCCTCTTTTTTTAAAAATGTGGAACATCACTTATTGAACGACACTCGTACATTGTGGATTCAATCTAGCCGTATCATAAATTTAAATCCCCATCGCGTTTTTCTATCTGTATCGGACGGCTATTCTCAGGAAACACTGTAGGGATTTTAAAACGGTTTTCACTAACAGATAGGGTGACTCGCGAGTAAGGTTTGTATATATAATTAATTAATATTTCATGAAAATTGTCTGAACAAAGACAATTTTTGTCCATTAAGTCATGCCTCCTGAGAAATTTCCTGGCTTGCGCTGCTTAAATCATTTTGAGTCATGTAAGAATTTGAAGTTAATAACTAGTTATCTAACGTTTTCCTCTGAATTACAGTGATAACTCTCGCAGTGACCTATAAACAAAATCATCGCTAGGGCAGACAAGCCGACCGGTCGTAGGCACTGATCGTTAACAGGACCAAGTCACAGGAAAGCTGGGTGGGCGCGGAGTTGTGTAAAATAAATTAGGCAACTGTAACTGCAGCTGCTGTGCAAATAACACGAAATAAACTGACAGTTTTTCATCAAAAGAAATATTGATCTACGTATGACGCACACTGCTTTCTAACACTCATGAAAACCGAACAGGTCAAAACTATTTCACTTGCAAGCAAAAGTACTTGCAATTAAATTAGAAAAATTACGAAATTTATGGTAGTGTAAAATTTGTAAATTAAACGTGCGTACTGCACAATCAGTAGATTCTCAAAACGAGTCAAAACTTTCGCTAAATATGTCGAAAACTAAGAGAGTTCAGCAACATGGTTTAGCCTCAATACATCATCACAAACGTGCTGATGGTGTAGGTACACATTGCTGAAAGGAAGTTACGGATTTGACAGTAATCTTTTCAGACGTTTTAAATGGCTGTAACTGTCAACTATTAACGTTAACGCCCACAGCTAAAGAGTTTCGTTGGCGATTCTGTGTGTTAGCAGACGGTGTCTTTCCACTGTGAGCGGGGACGGTAATGATAATTTGTGACGTACCTTATTCAGCTGACTTGCAGCCCCGCCTTGAGAGACTGTGTGCAGTTACTCTTCAAGGTTCAAAACAAAGCGGCTGTTCGCTTTACGATGGAACTATGAAGATTCTTTCCCAAAATAAAGCTTTCGAATATAGATAGCGATGCACCTCGAAATCGAATCAACGTCGAAGTAATGCTAGGCAACAGGATTAGCCGTTTGGAGCGATGTTGCATTGTTGATGGGCTGCCTCAAGACCGATGTTAAACCACTGCACTTGAGATCATTCCTCAATGACTCACTATTCATAAAGGAATGTGATTCAACAAACGCAACTATTTAGAATAATGACACAAACGAGGAAAGCTGTACCCGTATTACTTGCAGCTGTGAACAAGCCTTTGCGAAATTTAAACTTTTATCGATAGTTCTATGATTTTCCAATGTATTATCTGACGAGACATTTGTATCCTGACAAACACTTACATTTGTGTATATCAGAAATAGATACGCCAATAATAGTAGAATAATTACTTCAGTTAATCAGAGATTCCTGTATGGAGTACAATATTAATAGCAACGATCAGCTTCGAGAGAGAGGTGTTCACACACTAAATACATTGCCAACAGTCATCTCTGTATTCACAGGCATCAAGCCCAGTCGCACATTTACGCAATGCTAATCGTAAAATTCACATACTAAACTGGGAATTAAAGTCATTTCACGGACATCAATGGCCATGAAGCTTGATGTAGCCTTTCAAAATTAAAAAAGCTGTACGAGTTTTAGTCCTATACTCGAAATAATTTTCTGAGATATTTAAAATTACCTCAAAACTAAATTTTGCAACTTCCCATTACAAGCAACATACTGACGCAATACGCTTCCCTGAGTGTATCAGAGCAAGCCTGAAACGGAACACTTAGTTGCTATACAATTAAGTAAATAATATTTTATTCATAAGACTATAAGTTATATATCGTTTTTAGTTTCAAAATTAAATTATTATTTTTATTTGTTTGGTATCACTTTTTGCACTTGTTATTCTGTCCGAGTGACTAAGGTGGTATGTCTACATCTATATCTACATTTATCATTCGCTAAGTATCATAAGGTGCATGGCGAAGGATACCTCGTACCACAAGTAGTCCTTTGCTTTACGGTTCAATCGCATACAGAGCGAGGGAAAAACGACTCTCTACACGCTACGTACAAGCCCAGATGTCTCTTATCTCGTTCGCGATCGTTACTCGAAATATACGTTGGCGTCAGTTGAATCGTTCCGCAGTCAGCCCCAAATGTAGGTTCTCTAAATTTTTTCAATATTGTTTTGCAAAAAGAACGTTGTGTGACCTCCAGTGCTTACCATATGTGTCTATAAAGCATCTTCGTAACATTGGCGTGTTGATGAAGCCTCCTGTTAACAAATCTATGAGTACGTCTCTGAACTGCTTCGATATCTTCCCTTAATCCCACTTAATGGGGATTCCAATCATTCGAGCAATAGTCAAGAATGGGTCGCACCAGTGTTCTATACAGTGTCTCCATTACAGATGAGCTACACTTTCCTAAAATTGCCCCAGTAAACCGAAGTCGACCATTGGCCTTCCCTGGAACTCACCTTACGTGCTTATTCCACTCCATAACGCGTTGTAGCGTTACGCTTACATATTCAGTCGATATGACTGTGTCAAGCAGTATACCACTAAACAATATTTGAATATAACCTACACTTTTCCCCATACAGAGCAAGCTGCCATTCATCTCTCCAAACAGAAATTCTCTCTAACTCATCATGTAACCTCATACAGTCACTCAAAGGCGACATTTCCCCGGACACTACAGAGTCATCACCAAACTGTGACAGACTGCTGCTCACCCCATCCGTCAGTTTCTTCATGGTCATAGAGATCAAAGGCGGTCCTCTCACACTATCCTGGGGTACTCCTGACGGAATTCTTTGTTCTGATAAACTATCGCCATCCAGGACAACGTACTTCGAGCCACTCACATATCTGGGTACCTACACCACATGCTGGATGCTTCGTTAAGAGTCCGCAATGGGCCACTATGTCAAACGGTTTCCACAGATACAAGAAGATGGCCTGTTGGCCGTCATCCTTGGTTCGCAGGATACGGTGTGAGAAAAGGCAAAGCTGAGTTTCCACGAGCGATGATTCATAAAAGCGTGCTGATCTGTGTACAGAAGCTTTTCTGACTCAACGAAATTTATTTTAATTCAACTTAAAATATGTTTAAAAATTATGCAGTAAACTAATGCCAGTCATATGGGTCTGTAATGTTGCCCGTCCCACCTTTTACCCTTCCTAAGCGTAGGACCAACCTCCGCTTTTTTCCAGTCGCCTGGGGCTTTGTTCTGGACGAGAGACCTACACTACGCTACATCGTTGTCATAAACAACCTGACAAGGTTGTAAGGATGTTGCATGGTAGGTTGCGCTGCGAAATAATTATTGAGAATAAAATTCGGTACGTTGCGCCGTTTCCGAGTTAATTAGCACTGAAGTTAGCCAATCATGACGTTGCACTCGCAGCTTCAAGCGGAACGTGTTGTTGCAAAAGTGCATATACAGTACATGAAATGTTTACATTTACAAATGAACAGCACACGTGGTTCTGAGATACCAGCTGTCAGCCTATGCTGAAAGAACCATAGAAGTACGTGGTGTAGGCTCCACGTGCGGCAGTGCAGCCGCTGGTTCTGGCATTCAGTCGATCGTACAGCTAGGGAATACTGTCCTGGAATAAGTTATGCCATGCAATGCTCGACCGATTCACGTAGTTCTGTTAGAGTTGTTGGTTCACAAATCGCACTTGTTGCATCATATCCTACACGTGCCCGCTGCGGAACAAGTCCAGCGATCGAGTTGCCTGTGCTGCAGAGCACGTTGAGCTTCACGGGCAGTGCGTGGGCGAGCACTGATGTGTTGGAACAACACATCACCTTCCGTTACAAGAACAGCGGAAGAATGAGTTTACAGACGATCTGCATGTACCGAGTGCTGGTAAGCGTCTCTGTCAGAAACACCAAAGATGAACGGAGAACTGTAGCTTATCGCACCCCACAGAGACCATAAGACGTGGGTTGGGGTCAGTGTGTTTTGGACGAATGCACTCTGTGAGGCAGCACTCACCAGGCCTACTTCGTATGCGCAAACAACCATCACTTGCATGCAACCAGAATCTGCTTTCATCGCTGAAGACCACAGTGCGCCCTCCCATCTTCCAAGTGAGGCTCTGACAGCACCAGTCGAGCCATGTACGTTGATGCTGTGGCGTGAGTGGAATGTGGGCCAGAGGTCTGCATATCCATTGTGTCACTGCTAATAACCGATTCACAACAGTTTGTCATGCCGTGGTAACTGTACGAGCTGCCGCTGCTGGCCTTACAACACGACGATCCTGGCGGGTATCTGTGCTGCGTGGACGTCCAGAACCTTGTCTACAGGTGCGAGTTTGTTCACACAATCACTCACACCAGTATCGTTGCACAACCGATGCAGCACGCCCAGCCTGTGTTGTTATTCTCCGAAAGGACCATCCAGCTTCTTGGAAGGCCACAATTTTTTTCAGACTAGCTCAGTTGGCTGTAGGATGCACGACTGTATCTCCGTGGCGTGGCTCCCTGCTTGCTTCACACATACACTCCACACTGAGCCTTCTGGCTGTGAGTGTTCCCTGTTAAAAGGTGGACACAAATGGCGATCTGATAGCTGTGCCAATACGCTGTCTGTTGGTGGACAATTGCAAAATCATAAACAGTGCATCTGTTATCCCGCAAGTGTCAAATTCTGTCAACAAATCAAAATCGATGTCCCCTTTTCAGGTTTACTGTCTTCTTTTCAGCATATACCTCCCTCCGGGACGACAACGCGACAGCAGCGGCCCCTAGGTGAAGACGACATAAGCTGGGTTAGAGATCAGCAGTCGGTGCAGTTCAGTTGACAGACTGTTGATAGTAGCGGTCGCTAGAACCAGAATCGTTACTTGTGTTCGTCTATTCTTAATAAGACTTTCCTTGCGACATGTCTGTGTAATTGCACTTGTGTATGATCATGTGTGAAGGACTACAAGAATTCTCAGATCAGAGTCAAGTATTGTATTTGTCTTGTTTTCATTAATAGGAGTTGTTTGATTGTTTGTCTAGTGAACTGAGCATGCAGGATTCTTAAACACAATAACATGGCGACGAGATGTATGAATAACATGGTGCGGACGATATAGGAGCAATAACATAGCGACGACCTGTTAACACTTCGAACCCACAGCCACAATCTGCCACAAATTGTCTCTGCTTTGTATTGTCGTGGGATTTTGTGTTTCGCTGGCGTCATAATTCTACCCTGTCTTTTCATATCAGGGGTGTGTTTACGTGTTTTATCAGTATCTCTTATAGTGTTTTTAATATTCAGTGTTCTCACGTGGGCGTTGCAGAAATTTTCTTTGCTTGTGTGCTTATTTTTATTGCTTGCATTGTCTGTTTATTGCACTTGCCTATTCCTGAATCAGCAACTCACCTCTCCCATCCCCCGGTCAGGTACCTCAGCTGCAAGCAATAGATGCAACGCAGCTCACACACATTTCAGTTTCAGATGAAGCAGACTGCAACCCTTCTAAACACGGTACAGCAGTTACTGGCCAACGAAGCAGCAAATGCAACGCAACCACCCAATCAACGTGCAACAACTGTAGCTCCAAGTACCATATCGCCTTTTCGCCAGTTTAACGAAATAGAAGAGGAATGGCTCGAGAGCGCTCATACAATCTAGTCAATGGGCAAGTCCACTTGTTTTGATCCACAAACCTTCAAGTCGCATTCGCCTCTGTGTTGACTTTAAGTCTACAGTCAACCCACAAAGTGTGATTGACGGATATCCATTGCCACGTCCAGAGGACCTCATGGACAGATTTGGCGCTGGTCACTACTTTTCAAACAGTGTTTTGCGCGACGCATTATTTCAGGTACCACTAGATTGTTCTAATATTTGCGTTAACCTTTTGGCAGTGCTTCAACACCCGGCATTTTCCAACGGTATTTGGAACAGCTGACTGCTCAAGTACCAAACTGTTGAAACTATTTGGACGATATTGTCGTACAAGCTCGTACACCTGAAGAACATATTGTACGTTTGCGTGCTTTGTTTCGTGTGTTACCTGATGCAGGGCTGAAGGGTAGACTTGACAAGTGTGACTTTTTTAAACCTCAGTTGCAGTATCTTCGTCATGTCATAAACAGTCAAGGTGTGCATTTTTTTCATTCGCATTTGTTAGCCATACGAGATTTGCCAGTTCCTCGCAATGTCACTGAATTGCAGTCAGTCTTAGGAAAAATGAACTGTTATATTCGGTTGATACTGAGTGCTGCACAAATCGCAGCTCTATTGCATCGCTTGCGCCTCAAGAACGTCCCCTTTGTTTGGACATTTGAATGTCAAGAAACTTTTCTAAAACTTAAAGATACATTGGTCAGTGATCGATGCTGTGTTCACTTTGATCCTGACAAACCAGTTGTGTTGCAAGTTAATGCTTCCTATTACGGAATCGGTACAGTGCTTTCGCAGAGATCTGGTGATAAAGACAGGCCTAATGATTTCGCACCAAAAGTGTTGTCCCAAGCTCAGTGTAACTATTCACAAATAGAGAAAGAGGCATTGGCTATTGTGTATGGTTTCACCCAATTTCATCACTATTTATACGGCAGAAAATTCTACTTAGTAACGGATCACAAGTCATTGCAGTCCCTATTTCATCCGATAAAGCCGGTTCCTGTATGATAAGCCAAAAATTGCAAAGATGGGCTTTGTTGTTGTCTCAATACCAGTACGACATTGTGTATCGTCCGATGACCCAACATGATAATGTGGATGCACTTTCAGGTCTTCCGATTGGCCCTGATACAGTCACTGACGCTTCTGCTGCATCTTGTTGTCACATCGATGCTCAGGATGCTGAATTACTTCAATCCTTTCCACTGAACTATAGGAAAATTGCACAGGCCACGGAAGCTATTTCAGATTTGAATATGTTGATAAAGTACATTCGCCGATCTTGGCCTCGCTCATTGCATAGCATAAAGAACTCTAGTGTGCCGATACTTTACACATCGGCATACCCTCGCTATACAGCAAGGTGTGATTCTTATACTAAATGACATTGGACAGTCACGTGTGTTGATCCCTAAAGCTTTGCAAAAAGAAGTATCGCAGTTACTTTACCAAGGACACTGGGGAATTGTTCGTTCGAAGCCGTTAGCGCGTCGACACTGTACATGGCAGGGTATGGACACCCAAGTGTCACGCATGTACGAAAAATGAGTTCGGTCCGCCACAAAAATTCTCTGGTATTTATATGTTCTATTAATGCGCGCAAGCAAAGGGCGACATACAAAATAATCAATCTTCTTCGGAATAGACAAACACAAGTAATGCTTCTGGTTCTAGCGACTGCTACTGTCAACAGTCTGTCAACTGAACTGCAGTGACTGCTGATCTCTACCTGAGCTACGTAGAGATTGCTAATGATAGAGGCTAGGATGCATCGGCTAACAAAGTGGCTAACGTTGAAGCCGCTGTCGAAGTTGGCCGCCATCAGTAGGGCGCGGCGCTTATGTCGTCTGCACATAGGGGCCTCTGCTGTCGCGTTGTCGTCCTGGAGGGAGTGCGATCAGCGTGCGATTGATGAGCTATTCTCACAGCCGTCTCTTTTCTGCAGTTTCCGACTGCCGTGCCGGTGGTGACTTGACGCCGTGTTATTCCTCTCCCCCCAAAGCAACGAAATGTTATCGAATATGGAGCACGCCAATGAGGTGGGGGGGGGGGGGGGGGAGAGGTTGGGGAGGCAGGAGCGTGGACGCTCTGATGAATGAACCGGAAGCTGTGGTTGCAGGAGACACCAGACTTCCGGTCGTACCCCGCCATCCGCCCTTCACTCTGTTGGAAACACTCCCCAGAAAACGTCCAGAACGGCTCGTCCATCTCCATCGGTGTGTTTGTAGAAGTCCAGACTACACTACTTTATAAAAGTCCTGACAGGCTTCATGAGACGCAATGAAACCTTAGTCACTTCCAAACAGTGTCCTTCGTTGAAGATGTTGAAGCTCTTAAATTTGGCCTGGCGATGTAATCTCTTGCACCATAACCCCCATCCCAGCGGTAAACCAAAAGAATTTCACGAATTTACTTAATTTTTGCATTGCCCTCCTGAAAATTCAATTGTTCATTAACTTACAAAAATCATTCTTCTAATTACACATCACAGGTGCCCTTATTTCAATGTTTAAATCAGTGTATTCCTTCAACCAGTGCGACTGAGCGAAGTAGATGCCTCAGGTGATTACAACAAGTTTCATTCATAACTTGAGACATTGCTGGAGATTTTTGTAGTGTATAATGTATATCTGCTTGTTCCCCAGCGTTTTCATCAGCTTGGTGATGGACTCTTTGAATGGGACTGGGTTCTCCAGACACAATGACAAGCCACTGTGGCCATCTTGCAAATAGGTGGCCTATTCCCGGCCTGCCTCTAGGACATATCCATCACCAGAAACCTCGGCCACGTATAGAATCTTTCTTTTTCAGTCTGGCGATTTCCCCTTTTGACATGCATCAGAAAACTCCAGTCGGCAGAGACTGATGCATGCCTTGCCTGTAGAGGTTGCTTACGTCCAAGTAAAGGATGCAACATAAATCATCATATGATCTGGACTTTTCCTCGTTCATTCACACTGTATTCGCCTTGGCATATGTGTGCATGTACTGGCAAAGCCGCCAATGTATCCCAGAATTCAAAGAAGTGCAACATGTCAAAATTGGTTGGCAGTTCAGTCTCGACACACATCTTCGTTAATATTGTGTCCCAAAAAGTCCTGCCACAGTGTAATAAAAGGCAGGATCGAGAAACTGTGTGACCAGTCTGAATCGTCTCAAAGATGTCCAAGAGCCGACATAAATCAGTGTTCGTGTATGTCGAACTCCGGCGAAACATTCACTGTATACTCATACACCACATCCATTATGGCAGTGCCTATAAGTTTATTGGAGAAAGTGGTTATGCTGGAAACGTGGTTTCACTGATTCTCTCCTCCAAATCCAGGTATTCATAGGGAAATACTCCCTTCTTCATCACAAGATGAAACTTTCCATCATGGGAAAATGCAGCTCTGGTGATATGTATATCCTCTCAATGCATCCTTTCAGCAAGTTGGTAGTTCAAGGTGCATGCATTGTGGACTGTGCCATGGAACTTGCACGTAAGATGACAACTGTCCCTACGTGGAGTTTCTGCCTTTCTATCGAATGGCAGCCCATAATAACTGCCTGTTCATATAAGGCACCATTCTCCTGCAAATTGTTCATGGCAGTGTTCTCACAATAAACTCCATGAACCTCCAACGTAACTTTTTTGAGGTCAGAGAGCAAGCACTCTCACGATTCTCCCTGACTACTAATTCGAATTTCTTGTGACTGCTGTCATAAGAGTATACAGCGTTATACACTGCCACATACAGTATGTGCCGTTCTATGTGACAGGCACACCGCAGGACACACCGCAGAAGCTAAGAAACACTCAGAGTCTGCATACATTACGAATGAAGGTTGCTCCTGGTGGTGAGTATTTTTAAAATTTAAGAATTCTTTATCCTCGGTAGGCGTTTCTGCACATACCAGTTTCTAATTCGAACAATCAGTCAGGTGCCTTTCAAGATACTCAGTCATTGAAAAAGAGTTGAGACATCTATGGCAAAAATGTCGTTTTTGTCAGTCTTTACTCAACAGAGAGGAAAGTAGGCAGGAAATGTTTCTGATCCATATGTAGTGTTGCTTCTCACCCTTGGAGAAAAGCAACAGATCTAGGTGTTTGGGGCGCACACCGGCTAATTTGTGAAATTTAGAGCGATCCAACTAATTTATGCTTGACTTCTTTGTTTTGTACAGTGTGCTGATGGTCATCTTTTTCTTCTGGCTTCCTATTATCAACATCGAAGTTGAGTACTTGAACTGAACCATCTGGGTTCTGCCTCTCGAATTTTGGTACGTCCTGGAGTTTTATGGGGAATGACATGTTTCTGAAATCACAATGCTCACAGGCACTAGATTTTTGTCAAGGTGGAGTACAGTCCTGTGTCCTTTACCAGACCCTCTTTCCTGTGTTTCGAAAAAACATCAAAATATGACACTTGCACAAAGTTCCAGAGGACTCTGTGATTGAATTGCCTCACGATATCAACTAGTTCTCCCCTAGATGCTGGCGATGCTTTTCACCTCACCAGCATTTCTGTTCTGTTTCCAGTGCAGGATCAGCTCACAGTACAGGACTGCTTTGCACTTAATCTGTACCTACATCGTACTCTGCCAGCCACCTAATGATGTGTGGCACAGGGTACCTCTGTTACCACTAACTGTTCTACCTCGTTCCACTAGCGAATGGCGCGTTTGAAGAACAATTGTCGGTAAGCCTCTGTATTGGCTCTAATTTCTCGAATTTTCTCGTCGTGGTCATTACGTGAGATGTATGTGAGAGGAAGTAATATGATATCTGACTCTTCCCAAACAATTTGGAACATGGTCGATAATGCAGAACCGTAGACGAAATTTATAATATTATTTGAAAATACAGCTCCTCGGTTGCACAGGTAAAAAATTTTCAACTTTACCTAGGTTTCAACTGCTCTAAGGCAGCCTTCATCAGAAGTAAAAAAATTTTACATTACATAGAGTAAATAGTTATGAAATGGTTTCGAGCAGGGCTTAACAACTGGCCGGTTTTGAGCGCGAGTACTCGCGTCTGCTCAGGCACGTGCTCGCGAGCAGGTGCAAGGTCGCGGAGGAGGGAGGGAGGGGAAATGCGCGCGCACGTTTGAATACGACCGCTGCGTGCCTATTGAATTCGCGCCGACTGTGTAACGTTAAAAGTACTACGATCAGCTCTAACAGTCACTTCGCTGGTTAAGAATGATGTCAAGTCGCCGTTGTGTAACCCCAACCATGCTTTCGCAGTTCAACCCCCATTGGGAGGAATTGTATCTGTTTACAGAAAAAGATGTTGTTGCAAAATGTTTAGTATGTCACAAAACGCTGAATTCTCTTAGGAAATTTAATTTGCAGCGACATTATATGTCGGACCAGGCGAAAGACTACGGAAGTGGAAAATGTGATGGACCAGATCGTGCACAGGAAGTTATTAAACTTAAAAGGAAGCTATCCGAAGAAGATCTGGATAACGAAGAAAAATCAACTGAGGCAGCTCTCAGAGTGAGCTACAAAATTGCTTTGTTTTTAGCAAAATCCCTGCGCCCCTTCACTGATGGCGATTTAATAAAAGATGTTTGGTAGTTGCAGCGGAACATTTGTGTCCATCTCAAGTTGAACAGTTTCGGATTGTGCCATTATCTGACATGACCATTATGCGTCGCATATAGGACATGGCAGACGACGTCCAGAGCCATCTTGCAAATATCTGTAAATATTTTATGGCGTATTCTCTAGCTCTGGACGAAAGTGTTGATATCACTGGAACAGCGCAGCTTTCCATATTTATTAGAGGTGTTAATAGAGATCTTCAGGTGAGGGAGGAGCTCCTCGACGTAGTAGCCATGAGGAACACTACAACCGGAGGTGATATTTTAAGTAGTGTTGAAGAAAGTGTTGAAAGTATAGGACTGTCGTGAAATTCTTTAGTTTCAGTGTCTACAGACGGTGCACCAGCGATGACAGGGAAAAAATTAGGTTTCGTTGCGCTGTTGAAGGAGAAAATGCAAAAACTGACCGTGCCGAATGAAATAAGGGGCGTTCACTGTGTGATCCACCAGGAAAAATTATGTGCAAAGAGTAACACTCTAAAAAATGTGATGAGTGTTGTTCGTACAACCAATTATATAAGGAAGCATGGGCTACAACACAGACAATTTAAAAGCTTTCTTGAGGATGTAGAAAGCCAGTATGGTAGCCTGCCTTATTACAGCGAGGTCCGCTGGCTTAGTCGTGGCAAATTATTAAATCGAATTTTTGCCTATTAGATGAGATAAATATGTTCATGGAAATAAATAACGTGTGTGTTCCTGAATTGAAAGAGCCTTCATGGAAATGTGATCTCGCGTTCTTAGCAGATTTAACTAGCCATCTGAATGCTTTGAACATTTCACTACAAGGTAAAGATTTGCTAATTACTCATTTCATAGATCGAATACGAGCTTTTAAAATGAAATTGACACTTTGGGTGAGTCAGCTGGAAACAGGAAATCTAGCTTATTTTCCTAAATTATCATCCATGCAAGATGTTCACAAATATTGTGAAAGTTATTCACATAGTTTAGTTGCCCTAAAGGAAGAATTTGATCAACGCTTTCGAGATCTGACAGCACTAGACAGTGATTCTGATCTGTTCTCCTCTCCATATTCAGCGAATATTGAAGGGATTCGTCCTGAGCTGCAACTAGAAATTATTGACCTGCAGTGTGACAGAGAATCCAGAGACAAATTTCAGAACAAGAAAAACATTTTGGAATTTTACAGACACTTCCCTCAGGATAGATTTCCTCATTTGCACAAACTGGCGGCTACAATAATATCAATGTTCGGTGCCATGTGTGTTTGTGAATAACTGTTCTCTGCAATGAAATGTAACAAGATGCGCCTGAGAAACGCATTGTCTGATCGAAATTTAAACTGCACGCTGCGCCTACGATGCACAAGAACAATTACTCCGAACATAGACGCAATTGTAAAGGGCAAAAAGTACAAGATAACAGAGAATCCCACGCTTCAGTGACACCTTTTATTGTGTAACAGTTCACAAATTAATGCTAATGTAGAGGCATACACTAAGCTAATAAAATTATGTGGCACGTGTACATTCTCCTTTATTTGTTTCATTTGTCACAGTAATAACTCGTGAGAGATATCCCGGTAGGTGGCCGCGGGTTTACATTGACTGGCGGCAGCTGTTGTGTGCCCGACGTGACTCTCCCCACTCTCCGCTCTGGTCCGGTAGTGGGGGTAGCGTGCTCGCGCTGCTCCGTGCTCGCGCCTTGCTGCTCACAGCTTGCTCCGCGAGCACGTATGTTGTGAAGCCCTGGTTTAGAGCAACAGTGCTCACGTTAAAAATAAAAATATATTTGTACATTATAAAATTTTTTCCTAGGAGTGCACAACTTGATTAAGATGCGTCGCTAAGGGTCGCGTGTGCGGCCAGCACTGTAAGCAGCATCAGACTGTCACGTCGATTAAACAATACCGTGACGAAACGTGCCGCTCTTCATTCTATCTTCTCTACCTTCTCTGTCAGTCCTACCTGGTAGGGATCCCATATTAGTGAACAATGCTCAAGAATCGGGCAAACAAACGCCTTATAAGCCACTCCCTTCACGGATGAGTTACATTTCCCTAAAATTCTTCCCACAAAACTCTGTACGACATTTCCTTTTCCTACTATTTGTTTTATGTGGTAATTCCAATTAAGGACCCTTTGACAGTTACTCCTAAATACTGGAATGGCAAGATACTGTGGGTCATTGACGATTTCAGGGAGCACCCTTTAAAAAACGCATTGACAGGCATCGCGAAAATATGTAGGAGTTTGGTATCCAGGATTCGTGTTGCCAGTAAGAGCCTCTGAGATCCTCTCCCTAAAACCATCATGAACCACAGAGTAGTCCAGTACAGCTGCAGGACTTACTTGGAGATCCGTAACAGACTGGGTGGGGGTACAGCTGCTGCTAGGCCCAGAGTGATGTAGAGGCAATGCCTGATGCCATGAAGGACCATGGCGATTGTGAGATAGACCAGTCTGTGGAGGCTGTGGCGTCTTGGCAAACAAGCTCGTGTATCAGCCTCTACCACACTGGTTATGATGGACCTGGCTGTGGCGCTGTTTGAGACTGTGGTGGCAGAGTAATTGGAGGTGCAGGCTTATGTCTGCACATGGCCTCCATGTGATCTGTAAAGAAAGAAAAAATACTGGAATGTATCACGTGTAAAGAAAGAAATAATAGTTCTATTTACTTTCAAAATTAGCAGTGTTCAATTAAGACCACAAGCCTCTCGCCACGTCATTATTTTCCATGATGACTTGTAATATCTTATCCTGCAGCTCAGCATGACAACACGATATCATCATCAAGAGCACCGAGTAACGAAGGTCCATGAGGATTATCAGATGGTCCAAGGTGCTGAAAGCGTGGCTGTGTTGGCAAATGAACTGGTGTCATCAGCCTTTACCACACTGAATATGATGAGCCAGGCAGGATTTCGTAGGCACGGTGAATACGTCATCGACGGACTGGGCTGTGGAGTGATGAATGTATCATCATGATGTCAGATTGCGGAGCTGTTGTTGCGGGTGCAAGATCAGGTCCATACACGATCATCACATCAGCTTCGGAAAAAGAAGAAGAAAATAACCAGCAGATTGCAGATAAAAGTACAAGAAAAATGTCTTAAATACATACCTGTAGGGTGACTAGAGTCAAATAGGAGACGTTTACTAGTCCATTATAAGCAATAATAATAACCGTTTACGTTATACCTCTTGATCCCAGCTGTTGCTATCAGTGCTGTTGATGTGCTGCCGGCAGGTCTCAAATTCGGATGGCTTGTCGCCCTGAAACGCCTCGTATCTATAGCCGAAAATCGGATGTACTCCAGTTCGGTGCTAGATTAGATCAATAGGAAACAATTATTGTAATGCGTGTTGCCACAAAGCCATGCATGGGTGTTGTTATCGCCCGCATCTCGTGGTCGTGCGGTAGCGTTCTCGCTTCCCACGCCCGGGTTCCCGGGTTCGATTCCCAGCGGGGTCAGGAATTTTCTCTGCCTCGTGATGGCTGGGTGTTGTGTGCTGTCCTTAGGTTAGTTAGGTTTAAGTAGTTCTAAGTTCTAGGGGACTTATGACCAAAGCAGTTGAGTCCCATAGTGCTCAGAGCCATTTGAACCATTTTTGTTGTTATCACACTTGGCTGTTAGTTCTGTTAACAGAAAATCATACATATTTTAGTAACAAGCAGTAGGTTATTAAGGAGAGAACGGTCGGAGATAACGATCTTATCTCAAGGTCACTGACCTCCCTCTCTCCTGTGGAACCACTGGGAATTGATGAAGGTCTCCCAGGGGAATTCCCCACAGGCATTATGCAATTGTGCGAGCTATTTTCAAGGTCATGACATAACTTGATAGCTGCCATGTGACATAAAATTGGTGGAAAACCGTTCCCAGCCAATGGGAGCACAGTAAAATGGCGGGAAACCCTTCTCCATCCCCCTCCCCAACATCGTTTTTTATAACTGTGACACTTGGGAGGGTGGAGTTTACTAAGGAGCAGGGCAGCAGAGGGACAGGATCAGGCTGCATCTGTTTGTTAACAGCAAATTACAGGGCTATTACAAATGATTGAAGCGATTTCGTAAATTCACTATAGCTCCATTCATTGACATATGGTCACGACACACTGCAGATACATAGAAAAACTCATAAAGTTTTGTTCGGCTGAAGCCGCACTTCAGGTTTCTGCCGCCAGAGCGCTCGAGAGCGCAGTGAGACAAAATGGCGACAGGAGCCGAGAAAGCGTATGTCGTGCTTGAAATGCACTCACATCAGTCAGTCATAACAGTGCAACGACACTTCAGGACGAAGTTCAACAAAGATCCACCAACTGCTAACTCCACACGGCGATGGTATGCGCAGTTTAAAGCTTCTGGATGCCTCTGTAAGGGGAAATCAACGGGTCGGCCTGCAGTGAGCGAAGAAACGGTTGAACGCGTGCGGGCAAGTTTCACCCGTAGCCCGCGGAAGTCGACGAATAAAGCAAGCAGGGAGCTAAACGTACCACAGCCGACGGTTTGGAAAATCTTACGGAAAAGGCTAAAGCAGAAGCCTTACCGTTTACAATTGCTACAAGCCCTGACACCCGATGACAAAGTCAAACGCTTTGAATTTTCGGCGCGGTTGCAACAGCTCATGGAAGAGGATGTGTTCAGTGCGAAACTTGTTTTCAGTGATGAAGCAACATTTTTTCTTAATGGTGAAGTGAACAGACACAATGTGCGAATCTGGGCGGTAGAGAATCCTCACGCATTCGTGCAGGAAATTCGCAATTCACCAAAAGTTAGCGTGTTCTGTGCAATCTCACGGTTTAAAGTTTACGGCCCCTTTTTCTTCTGCGAAAAAAACGTTACAGGACACGTGTATCTGGACATGCTGGAAAATTGGCTCGTGCCACAACTGGAGACCGACAGCGCCGACTTCATCTTTCTACAGGATGGTGCTCCACCGCACTTCCATCATGATTTTCGGCATTTCTTAAACAGGAGATTGGAAAACCGATGGATCGGTCGTGGTGGAGATCATGATCAGCAATTCATGTCATGGCCTCCACGCTCTCCCAACTTAACCCCATGCGATTTCTTTCTGTGGGGTTATGTGAAAGATTCAGTGTTTAAACCTCCTCCACCAAGAAACGTGCCAGAACTGCGAGCTCGCATCAACGATGCTTTCGAACTCATTGATGGGGACGTGCTGCGCCGAGTGTGGGAGGAGCTTGATTATCGGCTTGATGTGTGCCGAATCACTAAAGGGGCACATATCGAACATTTGTGAATGCCTAAAAAAACTTTTTGAGTTTTTGTATGTGTGTGCAAAGCATTGTGAAAATATCTCAAATAATAAAGTTATTGTAGAGCTGTGAAATCGCTTCAACCATTTGTAATAACCCTGTAGATTAAGTCACGCCACCTGAGATCTAGGCTATGGCTATTTGTTAATATCGGTTTAACATTACATCGTTCAAGGTATCAGCAGAGACCACACATTGGCAGCTACGTAAGTACTCCTATTCTTCCACAGTTTTACAAATGTATCATATTTTTTGGGATTTTACTCAATTTAATATATTTTCACCAGGTTGTTCACAACGCACCATGGCAACAGTTTATATATCATTACTAAGACATCATTCCATTACTAGTGTGTGTGTGTGTGTGTGTGTGTGTGTGTGTGTGTGTGTGTGTGTGTGTTTATGTGTGTGACGTCATAGTATATATATTGCGTTCGTTTAAATTTGGCAACGAAATAAGCAAGTCAAATTTAAACGAATGCAAAATCTCCAATACTGTCAATCTTTTACAGAAGCTCGAAATTTAGCGCAGCCTTAAATGCGATATGCCTATAATAGTTTGTAGAAAGAAACTTTGTCTCGAAATCCAAAGAGATTCTGGTCGTATGTGACGTAGAGGCAAGACAAAATCAGTGCCTTTTCTGAGCGATAACAATGGAAATACTATCAATGACAGTGTTGCTAAAGCTGAGTTGCTAAACACAGCATTCCGAAAGTCCTTCACCATAGAAGACGAAGTAAATATTCCAGAATTCGAACCAAGAACAGCTGCCACCATGAATAACATAGAAGTAGGTTCCTTCGGTGTAGTGAGGCAACAAAATCACTTAATAAAAGCAAGTCTTTCGGTCCACACTGTATACCAATTAGGTTCCTTTCAGAGTATGCAAATGCACACCTAACAATGCACACCTAACAATCATATACTACCGTTCGGTCGACGAAAGATCCGTACCCAAAGAGTGAAAAGTTGCCCAGGTCACACTACTATTCAACAAAGGCAGTAGGAGTAATCGACTAAATTACAGGCCCACATCATTACCACCGATATGCAGTAGCTTTTGGAACATATATTGTGTTCGAACATTATGAATTACCTCGAAGAGAACGGTCTATTGACACACAATCAACACGGATTTGGAACACATGATTCTTGTAAAAAAACAACTAGCTCTTTACTCACACGAGTTGAGTTCTATTGATACGAGTTTCAAATTTATTCCGTATTTCTAGATTTTCAGAAGGCTTGACACTTTACCTCACAAGTGGCTTGTAATCAAATTGCGTGCTTATGGGATATCGTCTCAGTTATATGATTGGATTCGTGATTTGCTGTTAGAGAGGTCATTGTTCATAGTAACTGACGGAAAGTCATCGAGTAAAACAGAAGAGATTTCTGGCTTTCCTAAAGGTAGTGTTATAACCCCTCTGCTGTTCCTTATCTGTATAAACGATTTAGCAGACAATCTGAGCAGCCATCTTAGATTGTTTGCAGATGATCGCTTGTCGTCGAGTAAATTCATCAGAACGAATTGCAAACGATTTCGAAAAGATATCTATAAGGTGCGAAAATTGGCAATTGACCCTAAATAATGAAGAGTGTGACGTCATCCGCATGAGTGCGCAATGGAATCCGTTAAACTTAGAGTACACGAAAAATCAGTCAAATCCAAAGGTCGTAAATTGAACTAAATACAAAGGAATTACAATTACGAACAACTTAAATTGGGAGGAACACATAGAAAATGTTGTGAGGAAGGCTAGCTAAAGACTGCGTTTTACTCGCAGGACACTTAAAAAATGTAACAGGTCTACTAAGGAGATTGCCTGTACTACACTAGTCCGTCCTCTTTTAGAAGGTCCTGCAATGGGTGCAGCTTCACAACACACCATAGGAGCTGGGAGGCACTCGAAATCCGTGTACAGTGCAAAGGGGAAAAGCGCTTGCTGATGGGCGTCCTTACTTGCTTCAGAAGGCATCTCCACAACTATCAGTCCCAAATGTAGATGTTACAGTCAAAAGCAGTTTTTAGTTACAAGGCGTTGTTACTAGTTAAAACTGGTTTTTACTGAGCCACTTCTCAAAACGCGTTTTGCCTAGTTAAAACTAGTTTTAACTGACTTTCGTTTTTGACCAGCAGTAAATTCTAGTTGAAACTAAGGCTATCAGTATAAACTAGCTTCAGCTAGTAAGAACGCGTTCTAACTAAAATAGACAGTCTAGTTTTCACTAAATTAATTTTGGGGCAGATATTAAAATTAAGAGCAACTATGTGTTGATTGAAATAAGAAACAGCACTTTTGTATTGTGCAATGCAATATTTATTGAGAATATTGATCATACATCTAAGTCATTAATATTAACTACAGCAATACAAGAATAACCACACACTGAAGAAACATTTTAAGGAACATTACAGAGCCATATTAACAGTATTAGGTGCGAAAGTGGAAACAAAATAATCATGCAGTAAAAGTATAATAATTACTCATACATTTGACAAAAATTGCTACAGTCTTAATAAAAGAGAAACGTGCCAAAAAAATTTAACAATTAAAATCTGATTATTTGTAATTTCAAGGCAAACTGTCATGACATTTTGAGCTACAAAAGTTTCCTTTTTTCCTACAAAAGCACCTTTTTTGAAATACATACCTTCTTACACACACAGCGAACAAATCCTTGTCCTGATCCTAAGGCTGCCATCTTGGTAGTAGTTCTTAATGATACCTTTGTGTCTGGCGCGTCTTCCAGCAGCAAAAATTTCTCTTTGGACACGTCGAATTCGGATCTGGAAGAGAACTTTTAATTAGCTTGTTTGAAAGGCGATTAGGTACTTAATGCATATTATAAAATACACTCCTGGAAATGGAAAAAAGAACACATTGACACCGGTGTGTCAGACCCACCATACTTGCTCCGGACACTGCGAGAGGGCTGTACAAGCAATGATCACACGCACGGCACAGCGGACACACCAGGAACCGCGGTGTTGGCCGTCGAATGGCGCTAGCTGCGCAGCATTTGTGCACCGCCGCCGTCAGTGTCAGCCAGTTTGCCGTGGCATACGGAGCTCCATCGTAGTCTTTAACACTGGTAGCATGCCGCGACAGCGTGGACGTGAACCGTATGTGCAGCTGACGGACTTTATAGTGGGCATGCGGGAGGCCGGGTGGACGTACCGCCGAATTGCTCAACACGTGGGGCGTGAGGTCTCCACAGTACATCGATGTTGTCGCCAGTGGTCGGCGGAAGGTGCACGTGCCCGTCGACCTGGGACCGGACCGCAGCGACGCACGGATGCACGCCAAGACCGTACGATCCTACGCAGTGCCGTAGGGGACCGCACCGCCACTTCCCAGCAAATTAAGGACACTGTTGCTCCTGAGGTATCGGCGAGGACCATTCGCAACCGTCTCCATGAAGCTGGGCTACGGTCCCGCACACCGTTAGGCCGTCTTCCGCTCACGCCCCAACATCGTGCAGCCCGCCTCCAGTGGTGTCGCGACAGGCGTGAATGGAGGGACGAATGGAGACGTGTCGTCTTCAGCGATGAGAGTCGCTTCTGCCTTGGTGCCAATGATGGTCGTATGCGTGTTTGGCGCCGTGCAGGTGAGCGCCACAATCAGGGCTGCATACGACCGAGGCACACAGGGCCAACACCCGGCATCATGGTGTGGGGAGCGATCTCCTACACTGGCCGTACACCACTGGTGATCGTCGAGGGGACACTGAATAGTGCACGGTACATCCAAACCGTCATCGAACCCATCGTTCTACCATTCCTAGACCAGCAAGGGAACTTGCTGTTCCAACAGGACAATGCACGTCCGCATGTATCCCGTGCCACCCAACGTGCTCTAGAAGGTGTAAGTCAACTACCCTGGCCAGTAAGATCTCCGGATCTGTCCCCCATTGAGCATGTTTGGGACTGGATGAAGCGTCGTCTCACGCGGTCTGCACGTCCAGCACGAACGCTGGTCCAACTGAGGCGCCAGGTGGAAATGGCATGGCAAGCCGTTCCACAGGACTACATCCAGCATCTCTACGATCGTCTCCATGGGAGAATAGCAGCCTGCATTGCTGCGAAAGGTAGATATACACTGTACTAGTGCCGACATTGTGCATGCTCTGTTGCCTGTGTCTATGTGCCTGTGGTTCTGTCAGTGTGATCATGTGATGTATCTGACCCCAGGAATGTGTCAATAAAGTTTCCCCTTCCTGGGACAATGAATTTACGGTGTTCTTATTTCAATTTCCAGGAGTGTATATTACAATCTAAGTATTAAAACTTAAAGTATTAATTAATTACTTGAATAGTTAGTAACATTTTCAGGGCATTAGATGAACGAAGTAAGGAATATGTCTAACATTTGTCCTTAATTATTGAAATCAGTTTAGAAATACATACCTGCAATACAATTTGTCGAGTATCCATTATTTCATTCCAATCGTGTGCAAACAGTGTTCATGTTTATGAAGAACAACTCCAGTAATATTGGGGATATCTGCTTTTGCTCTGTCGATAACAGAAATTGGTATAATTATATTGTCACTGATTTCTACAGTGGCGTGTATTGAATCTGAAGCCATCATAATTCTTTTGGGCTGTTTCGTCAGGTTTTCATGAGTGTTTTCTCTAGCTGTTCGTATTTGAGATAGTCGTTTCATAATAGCTTCAGCTTCTGGATCCTCTTGCTTGGCTGCTGCTGTTGTTGGAGACTGTATTCATGTACTGGGCAAAGCTTCTGCATCTTCTTGCCTGGCTGCATTTGCAATCTGTCCGTTGCTGCTAGCCATAACCGCTATCACCTCTGAGTCGTGTGATATTTCAAGTTCATCAGGTGTCTCACTTACTGCGTCTACCACATTAATTTTATTTAAAGTGTCTTTTAGATCATTTTCATGTTGTATCTCGTTAATAACATCTAGAGTCAAACTTGGAGCTATGAGCCCTACTAGTGGTGCTGTGCCAAACATAGCTTTGTAAGGTGTTTCCTTGATACCAGAATGATATGCCCGATTTTTCATATGCCCGTTTGACCAGTTGGTGGTAACGTTGTCTTATATCCGTGATGTCAATATTTTTTCAATGTCTTGGTTAGCGCGTTCAACAGAACCTTGGCCTTTGGCTGTGCCTCGGTTTTCCGTGAACCAGTTTGCACTCAGGCCAAAATACAGCCCGCTCGTTTATGACAGAATTAACAAATTTTCTACCGTTGTCAGAGTGTAAAATACAAGGAGTACCAAATCTCAAAAATATATCTGCTAAATGATGTGCCACTTCCTCTGCCCTCTTGCTTTGCAGTGCACGTAACAAAACAAATTTTGTCAAGTGGTCCTGATACAACATTATATACTTAAATCCACGATTCCTCGAGTTTGAATGTCGATCGGATCAACTGGGGAACGACCGTTCATTTCTGAATGAAGTATAGGTTTCGAAACATGCCCCCTTTTCTTAATACTCCTTTTGCGCTGACAAGTTTCACACATAGACAGATAAATGTTTATCACCTCCACTGTTATGTTTGCATATTTTCTTGAAGTTTCAACCTTCAATCTGTCTCGACCTCCGTGACCAGCGGCTTGGTGAGCTGCTTCAGTAACGTTGAAAATTTCTTCGACACATAAGTAGTACTTCACAGGCTCTTTTCTTGTCACTAACTTCCTCGTCCCACAAGTATTAGTAACCTTGAATCGATTTAATCTTCCATACCGCTTCTGTGTCTTTTTCTCAGCTGATTGTGCTTCTTCAATTTCGTCCACTATTTTATGGTAAGATTTTTTTGTCATAACATTGTAGTGGTTTTCTCTTTTGTCGTGTTCTTCAATCTGTAACATCCTTCTCACAAATTCTTTTTCCATCGCCTTTCTTGATTTAGATCTGCCACGATAAATACGTACAAGCTGATCTTCACGTGCTTAACCCCTCGACCGTGTTGTTTGTTGTGGCGAAAAGCGCCCAGTGGCGGTCTATTGTCGGCCGCTGCATCGCTGCTCAGGCGGGGGTGTTTTGGCGCCTGGAACTGTTCCCGCGCGTGTAATTTTTTTCCGCGCCTCTAGCGCCTATTGTAGCGGCGCGTATTTGACACGCTTATGTGCGATTATTGTGGGGGCAAGTGATTATCTAACAACTGAATGCCTAACAGTTCGAAGGTTTTCACAGTAGTAACGCTGTTGCAGAATTTAAAATTATTTATTATTAATTTTTATATAATGAGGAAGGGTTTTAGTGGTAGATCTAAAAGAAACACAGTTTCTTGAAGAATATTTATTAGAAATGACTCTTTGTATGGTATAGCACACAATCCAACATCACACTCTTCACAATACATGCGCGTTTCTCTTCTTATGTTTTCCCCGTTGTCATCCAGTTTGCAACAACACTCGCCATTTTCGTGTCGGCGCCTTCTTGTTTTCACTATTGGGAATGTGTTTGGATGTATGATCAATATTCCAATAAATATTGCATTGTACAACACAAAAATGCTGTTTTTTATTTCAATCAACACGTAGTTGCTCTTAATTTTAATATTTGCCCCAAAATAAATTTAGTTAAAACTAGTTCTGTCTAATTTAGTTACAACGCGTTCTTACTAGTTAAAACTAGTTGATACTGATAGCCTTAGTTACAACTAGAATTTACTGCTGGTCAAAATCGAAAGTCAGTTAGAACTAGTTTTAACTAGGCAGAACGCGTTTTGACGAAGTGGCTCAATAAAAACTAGTTTTAAATAGTAAGAACGCGTTCTAACTAAAACCGGATTTTGAGTGTAATATAAAAAATGGTATTTTTTCTTCAACACCACTAGTGCCTTCTGTTTGAAGGAGAGTTGGGGGGGGCGGTGACCTCGCAGCACAGAACTGCACTCCGCTAAATACCATGGGCCATTGACGACTGTGGGACACTCTCTTTGCAAAACTGGTACACGTTGTAATTGAAGGTCAAGAGTTGTAAGCTGATCTTGTAATTACGCTACACAATGCCATATGCATTGCTTTCAGATAAAACTGTTGTGAAGCTGTTGGAATTAATTTGATATTGGTGTTGAAAAATTTGTGAAGAATATCTTTTCAGTAGTGGTATTGGGGATAGTAATGACAATCTACGAAGCTATGTACTTGTACTATTGTAAAGCACAAACATTGTACCTCAAGAGAACGGTTTGCTAATTAGTGTATCAAGTGTTGCTTTATTAGTCACAGACAGATGTAAATCATCTAGTACTTGTGCGGGAAGACGTGTCTCGAAAGGTAAGTAAATCTTTCATTCATTAATGCAATACAACGAACTAATATTTCATGAAATTCTTCAAGCTTTCCCGGCGAGGCGTTGTCATGATAATTAATCGGGATTCTGCCGGTTATTCGTGTCTTTCCTGCACGATATTTCAACCGCGTGACTCGCGGTCTTCTTGAGATGCTGTCTGATACTGATTCCAGTGTGGAACGAGTCCAGTGTTTATGCCTACGTTGTGCTAAGCGTTCCCTCTGCGGTCCGCGCCGCGTCTGGCGCTCAGTCTGTGGTGTGCGCCGACCAATAGCAACGGCTGTAGTTTTCTTCTAGTCGCGGCTTTTTCGAACGCTGTGCGCGTACTTTGTGGTTATTATCCGTTGTCAATATATCTGAATTCAGTTCTGAATGGCGTCCAAACTGTGCTAGACGTTTTATCGTCCGATTGTCGTCATTTGAGTCCTTCTGTGAAGTAGGACGTTCTGTTACTGTGCTGTGTCGCGTTAGGCGTTGCGTCCGAAGTTCTTGGCCCCAAGAGCTGCTGCAGTGTTATTTTCAGGCCGATTGTGTTCAAATCGTCCTTCGAGACTCGGAAGAGCTTCCTCAGATACTGTGTCTGTTGTCTGAGGTGCCATTTCACGTACGTCCTTTGTTACGTACACTGGGCTGTCATCTCTAATTCCATCCTTATACTTGTGTCCCTTGGGGTTGGATGTTGGCTTCGATGCGTCTTCAGAAGATCGAGTGCTGGGTTCCAAGCCGAGCACAGCTGGAAACCGGTGTCCCGGTTAATGAGATTCTCCGCAACCTTAATCTCAATACATTGTTTGATGACACTGTCCCAGTATCTCGATGTTTGTGCTATAATCTTGGCATCATTATACTTCAGAGAATGACTGAGTTCTAAACAATGCTCGGTAATCGCTGACTTGGTTGTCTGTCTCAGTCTTGCGTGCCTTTTGCTGATCTTTGCACATGATGTCAAAGGTCCTGGTCGTTTGGCCGATGTGTGTCACACCACACTCACATGGTACGTGGTAAACGCCCGGTTTCGGAGGACGCAGGCCATCCTTCACACTCCCTTGCAGAGCCTTAATCTTGGTGGGTGGATGGAACACGCTTTTAATGTTATGTTTGCGGAGAATTTTGCTGATTTTGTCAGATATTGTCCGAACATATGGGAAATGTGTAGCCTTTTGCGTTTCTTCTTGTATCTCTTCAGGAACCTCTCGTGGGGAAACAGGGCGGAGCGCCTTTTGAAGATCTTGAGAAGAGTACTCGTTTTTGTAGAACACGGGTTGTATATGTTCTATCTCCGTCGCCAAATTATCAGGATCTGACAGATTTCGTGGCCAGTGAACCAGTGTTCTGAGTACACCGTTTTTCTGTGCCGGGTGGTGGAAACTGCTGGCCTGCAGGTGCAAATCGGTGTGAGTGGTTTTGCGGTACACCCCGTGAGTGAAGGTACCATCTCCCCTCCTCCTAACTAGTACATCTAGAAAAGGGAGTAGTCCTTCCTTCTCCAGTTACACGGTGAATTTAATGTTAGGGTGGCGCGGGTTTAGGTGGTCCAAGAAAACATCGAGCTTTTCCCTCCCGTGGGGCCATATGACAAAGGTGTCATCCACGCATCTAAAACAGCATTTCGGTTGATCTCGGGCCGATGTAAGTGTGTCTTCTTCAAATTTTCCATAAAGAGATTAGCCACCACCGGCGAGAGCGGGCTACCCTTCCGTTTGCTCGTAGAATTGACCCCCATACAGGAAGTACGTCGAAGTCATTACGTATCTGAATAAGTCCAGGAGCGCACCGTCGAACTTTTCTCCAATGGCCGGTCGGGGTGGCCGAGCGGTTCTAGGCGCTACAGTCTGGAACCGCGCGACCGCTACGGTCGCAGGTTCGAATCCTGCCTCGGGCGTGGATGTGTATGATGTCCTTAGGTTAGTTAGGTTTAAGTAGTTCTAAGTTCTAGGGGACTGATGACCTCAGAAGTTAAGTCCCATAGTGCTCAGAGCCATTTCTCTCCAATGAGCTCAAGTGAATCATTCAGTGGTAAGCGGGTGAACAGGGAGACCACATCGAAACTGACCATAATATCAGATTCCGAGATCTGTAGCTGCCTGAGCCGTTGTAGGAAATCCTATGAGTTGCGAATGTGATAGGCACACATATGCTGAGAGCATCTTCTTACCAGCAGATAATGGGAATGCGACCGTCGTCCTACAGAAGGCAGATTATGACAACAAGCTGCGACGACTTCTAGACGACCCGGCATACAGACCAATAGAAAGGGACCCAACAGACAAGGGGGATAAGAAGACCAGGGCTCTTCTAAAGGAAGCCGGCCTTCCAGAAAAGACCGCTAAGCAGCTAAGGGCTAAAGCACCAGTACCCCACAGATTTCATGGCCTGCCTAAGGTGCACAAAGAAGGGGTTTCTCTACGACCAATAGTCAACAATACTGGCACAGCCACCTACCTCACTGCTCAATGACTTCGACGTACGTCCTGTATGGGGGTCAGTTCTACGAGCAAACGAAACGGGTGGCAATGGGCAACCCGCTTTCACCGGTGGTGGTCAGTCTCTTTATGGAAAGATTTGAAGAAGACGCACTTACATCTACCCCAGGTCAACCGAAATTCTGTTTTAGATACGTGGATGACACCTTTGTCATATGGGCCCACGGGAGGGAAAAGCTCGATGTTTTCTTGGACCACCTAAACCCGCGCCACCCTAACATTAAATTCACCATGGAACTGGAGAAGGAAGAACTACTCCCTTTCCCAAACCCACTCACATCGATTTGTACCTGCAGGCCAGCAGTTCCCACCAGCCGGCACAGAAAAATGGTGCACTCAGAACACTGGTTCACCGGGCACAAACTCTGTCAGATCCTGATAATTTGGCGACGGAGATAGAACATCTACAATCCGTGTTCTACAACAATGGGTACTCTTCTCCAGATCTTCAAAAGGCGCTGCGCCCTGTTTCCCCACGAGAGGCTCCTGAGGAGCTACAAGAAGAAACGCAAAAAGTTGTACATTTGCCATATGTTGGGCGGATATCTGCATAAAACAGCAGAATTGTCCCCAAACATAACATTAAAAGCGTGTTCCATCCACCCACCAAGATTAAGGCTCTGCTAGGGAGTGTGAAGGATTACGTACGTCTACAGAAACAGGGCGTCTACCACGTACCATGTGAATGTGGTATGGCGTACATCGGCCAAACGACCAGGACCTTTGACATCATGTGCAAAGATCAGCAAAGGCACGCAAGACTGAGACAGGCAACCAAGTCAGCTATTGCTGAGCATTGTTTAGATCTCAATCATTCTATGAAGTATAATGATGCCAAGATTATAGCACAAACATCGAGATACTGGGACAGCATAATCAAACAATCTATTGAGATTAATGTTGCGGAGAATCTCATTAACTGGGCCATCAGTTTCCAGCTGAGCTCGGCCTGGAACCCAGCACTCGATCTTCTGAAGACGCAACGTAGCCAACATCCAACCCCAAGGGACACAAGTATAAGGATGGAATTAGAGATGACAGCCCAGTGTACGTAACAAAGGACGTACGTGAAATGGCACCTCAGACAACAGGCGAAGCATCTGAGGAAGCTCTTCCGAGTCTCGAAGGGCGATTTGAACACAATCGGCCTGAAAATAACACTGCAGCAGCTCCTGAGGCCAAGAACTTCGGACACAACGCCTAACGCAACACAGCACAGTGACAGAACGTCCTACTTCACAGAAGTACTCAAATGACGACAATCGGACGATAAAACGTCTAGCACAGTTTGGACGCCATTCAGAACTTAATTCAGATATATTGACAACGGATAATAACCACAAAGTACGCGCACACCGTTCGAAAAAGCCGCGACTAGAAGAAAACTACAGCCGTTGCTATTGGTCGGCGCACACCACAGACAGAGCGCCAGACGCGGGCCCGCATCTCGTGGTCGTGCGGTAGCGTTCTCGCTTCCCACGCCCGGGTTCCCGGGTTCGATTCCCGGCGGGGTCAGGGATTTTCTCTGCCTCGTGATGGCTGGGTGTTGTGTGCTGTCCTTAGGTTAGTTAGGTTTAAGTAGTTCTAAGTTCTAGGGGACTGATGACCATAGATGTTAAGTCCCATAGTGCTCAGAGCCAGAGCCAGACGCGGCGCGGACGGCAGAGGGAACGCTTAGCACAACGTAGGCATAAATACCGGTCTCGTTCCACACTGGAATCAGTATCAGACAGCAACTCAAGAAGACCGCGAGTCACGCGGCTGAAATATCGTACAGGAAAGACGCGAATAACCGGCAGAAACCCAATTAATGGCAATATTTTATGAGTTACAGTTCCTATTTGGCACCTCACGGAGCAGTCAGCGAAGCTACAGTTATGGTAGGACGAAACTAGTTTCGTCTGGACACAACAGTGGATGTAATTTGCAATGTGACAAAGAGTAGATATGTTGTGTTGTATACGTACTGCTGGCCGATTAATGAAGTTTTCTCACATTAGGAAGGTAGTACCACCACTACATTACATAGTAATTCGATGAGGTGTGTCATTCTGAAGTACAAGGACATCATCTCATCATCAACTGTAGTACTGCCTCTTAGCAGCGTTCACAGATCACTACTACTACTACTACTACTACTACTTACATATCTGCCCCGTGACAATTGGTATAATTCCCCGTGAGCTCACGCTGGAGAAAGGCACCACGGCGTGTCATGGGTGGTTCAGCTGGATCTCCACAGCTACACGTGAACTGGGCTTTGTGTCAACTTCACACACAGGTTTCAGAGAGGGTACACTCTGGGAGTGCACAGTAATAGGGCTGGACCAGACTTCATACATCCCTGTTGCCGCAAACTCTCTGAAAAATGTACAAGATAAATGAAGCATAGAATTTTACAAATGTATTATAATTATTCCCAGAGAGAGAGGAAAGTATTTAACAATAACATGTACTTATGATCACGAAATACGGCGGTTGTTACGTGCTGGTTCACCAATTCCGAGCCGTCCGCCGCGGTCTGAAGTGGCTACAAGTTCCATTAGATCTTCTAATGTAGTGGACTTCATGAGGGGTGACAGTATACTCCCATCTGCAACACAACGAAATTCATCAGCAGATTGCAGCTATGTACAACGAACACACACACATTTACCTACATAGAAAAAAATAGTTCTGTTTACGAATATCTGCAAGTATCACTAGAATCAAATCGAAGGCACTTTCTAGCCCCTGAAACAGCATTCCAACCATTCCTTGATTGGTGGTTCACCTCTACTGCTGAGGTTATCAGGCTCAGACTAGAACTGAAGTGATTACCCGTGGGAATACACCTCTCATTTACAGCCAGAAAACTGGATGCGTCCAGATTCTGTGCAGAACCGAACCAATAGGAGGCAAGAGGATTTTAGAGGGTTATTATTTACTACGTAGACGACTTCAGGTTCGTTCCTGCAAAGGTGTAGTTAGTACGTGCTTTAGCCCTGAGGTCCTGCGCATGCGACAGCCACTGCTATAATCAGACAGTGCTTTCCACTGACTCTGCTCAAAGGACACTTAAATTACATTTAGTAACACTGCCGGCGCAGTTAGCGGCTCTAGCCAAATGATACAATATATTTTTTCACCTGCAAGGCAGTGCACAGCTATGATACTGTAACCAGCAGCCCAATTACACAATAACAGCTGGTGGCATTCACTTAGTATGTTTCACTCTGGCAGTGAAGCCACACATGAGAGCTGCTGAGTGTCCTGCTGTTCCAGCCATCCATCCCAACGACAATCTTTCCGCTGCTCATTATATGGAGACACAGCCGCACGTCTGTATCAAGTTACTGCTAGCCCCTGGCACGCTATACACACATCGAAAAGTGCTTGTTAATAGATGACACAAACTCGAATGTTTTACTTATAACGCTCTACGAGGAGTAACATGCGTCTTTTTAACCTAGTGAAAGAATGTCCGGGTCAAGAAATGATGGTATTGTCTATGGCTCTGTAATGTTAAATAAATTTCTTTTCAAAAGAAGTGTTAAGGCCATCATGTATTTATATTAAGACATGACCTATCTAGAAATCACCTATCTCTTTATATAATGTTGAAGTGTGTGGTGTCTCACTTTAACAATGAAAATAGCCACATCCTTCGGATATGTATATAATTACACATTATTTTTACTAACTCCACCATAGGACCTATAATGCAATGTAAACTATGCAGAGCTGACGCACTCTGCAACCTATGATTCAAGTTGACATAATAACCATTCAATGCGCAGCTGCAGCGATTCAACTGAATAACCCATCTGAAGTCATGGCGCCTTTCTCCAGTGTGAGTTCATGGGGAGTTATGCCAATTGTTGAGAGACAGATATATAAGTAGTAGTATTTCATTCTTTCTTATCTACAATAATAATAATTACTATAATTATTATCATTATAATGCGACAGGGCCTGTATTTTTTAAATTCAAGGACCTTCTCTTATCATGCCTCGTAGCAGTGTATCCCGATCATTGCCCTTCTCCTTCCCGAGCACAATATCATTATCAGTTACAACTGGAAGCAAAAAAAAGTCATAAGCGGTGCATGACACTGTGTAAAAATAATAACATCAACAAAAATCATAATAATAATTGTTATTATTATAATTATCACAACAACAATTATTATTATTGTTATTGCTGTTGTGTTGTTGTTGTTGTTGTTGTTATTTTCACACAGTGTCATGCACGGCTTATGACATATTTTTTCTGTTTCCAGATGTACCTGATAACGATATTGTGCTCGGGGAGAAGAAGGGCGATGATCTGGAAACACTGCTAAGAGGCACGATGAGACGAGGTCCTTGAACTTCAAAAGTACAGACCCTGTAGAATTACTATGTAAGTAGTAAAAAATATTATTATTATTGTGCCTGCATACATCTATTGCCTTTTTTTCTGGAAATTGATACACATGATACTTATCAACTTCATTTCGTTTTCTTTCTTTGCAGGAGAATTGGAACCATCCAGAGATGGGCCCAGAGGTAAGGTTATTCCAACGACGCCATGGTCAGACCCACTGATGATGCATTCGTCACACCCAGCAACACTTTGTGTGGGCCCATCACCCGTATGTTCACAGCCAGCATCCCATTCGAGTCCCTTGACAGTGGATATCCTGTGCCCTGGATCTTCTTGTCATCAGCTTGACATTGGCCACCACCTCACCCTCGACCTAGTAGCGTTCCGTAGCCTGTCCTGTTAGTGAGCACCGGGCGAAACACACACCAGCTTTGAACTACTCTGTGGCTGTAGGCACATTTGGCGTCCAGATATCACATGCACACATAGATAACTATACTGTCGGTTACAGTGAACCTGCCACTTCCCTTAACACACGTTTACTTGTTGTGGAAAGGGATCTCCCCAAAAAATCCAACGAATCGCATTATCCCTACATTAAGTTCAGTACAGTTCTATGACGTGAGCCCCCCTCCCCCCAATCTCACACCCCACACCCCTCCCTAAAAAGGTAGTGATAGTGATGAAGAAAACACAGTTGTCTACATTTGTGGGTAAAAGTTTTGACATCACGAAGAAACTCAGTTGCAGACTGGTTCAGAACTTTAGCCCTCAGTGTCACACTCGGCCACTTTTTCCGAAAATCAAGAAACAGAGCCTCACAAGGCATTTAGCTCTGTAATCTACCTCAATGTGTACTCACATGTTATGACCCAGTAAATGAAGGGGGATCTACTTTTGTCCCTCTTCCAGATGATGCTGTTACTTAACAAATGTGTATTAATATCTAGTATCTTGAAAATGATGATGGATTTTGCTTTGCATGACCGCTTCTGGCTCGTGATAGAAATTGCCTGAAAAACACATATTGTACATCTACATATCAAACCTCTAATGTTTACGGGTATTATAACTTCAATGGCATCACATTCTCCATTCAACTGCATTACTTACTAAAATCGTAAAGGCAATATCTGAAATAGTCTGTTCTCTTTATGGCCAGCCCGCATCTCGTGGTCGTGCGGTAGCGTTCTCGCTTCCCACGCCCGGGTTCCCGGGTTCGATTCCCGGCGGGGTCAGGGATTTTCTCTGCCTCGTGATGGCTGGGTGTTGTGTGCTGTCCTTAGGTTAGTTAGGTTTAAGTAGTTCTAAGTTCTAGGGGACTGATGACCATAGATGTTAAGTCCCATAGTGCTCAGAGCCATTTTTCTTTATGGCCTAGCAGTAGATGACAACAAGCCAGAAGACGATGAGGAACAGACTGGAGAACAAGATAGTTATAAAAGCACAAAATAGTTGGACCCCTCTACTTTTCAAAAGTGGCAAGGCAGCGCCCCAAACAATACATTTATTTTTATCTTCTATGGGTGAGAACCAACAATATACTTGGATCAAAAACACTTTCTTACTGCTTTCGGTCCATTTGTCATCGTTGCCATAATCAATTCTCTCTGAGAGAGCATCTAAAAAGGCACCTGACAAACTTCTCTCGCCAGAAACTGGTATATGTGGGGACACATACTGAGGCAAACAAGCTCTTCAAGTTTGAGAACACCCACCACTAAAAGCGTTGCCCCTTTGTACCATATGCGGAGTTAGACGTGTTGTGAAGGTGATCACACTGCTTCCGATACTACCTTAAGAGAATGATAAATATTATATGCTGTGGTGTATCACGTAGTATGCTCTTATGACTTAAGTCTTAACCATTTCGATTCATATGTCAGGGGTAATCCTGTGAGATGTTTGCTCTCTCTGAACTCTAACAAATTACAAGGCATGTTGACGAGATTTATTGCATCAACATTCCCATTAAAATGCACTTGTAATAATGCATCACACAACAAGGCCGCTAACTGTCACATTTTTCGGCTGCTGTTGAATAGAAAAATGGAAACTTCATGTAGAGACCACCGTCACCTAATTGGGAAGTTCTGTAGTGTAGGGCACAATGCAATCAACTTGAAACATCAACTGCCACTAGACATACTCGTTTTCTTCCACAATTTGGGTGGGTATGACGCTCATTTACGTTCAGCATTTGAGTGATTTCGGTTGGGCAAAATATAAGGTCAGTGTGCTGCCTGAGAGTGTCGAAAACTGCATTTCATTTTCCAAGTGAATAACGCTGAAAATAATGCTCATCTTCCTGGATTCGATTCGATTTATGTACTTCAGAAACTTGCTGAAACAATGTGTCAGTAGGACATGCTCCTTACTAGAGCTGCATTTCCTGATGATGGAAAGATTCAACTTGTCATGAAGATGGGTTCTTTCTATACAACTATTAGGAGTTGATGGAGAGACTCAATGAAATCACATTGCCCAGCATTGCTGCATTAAACAGTGAACTCAGAGACATTGTCATAACAGGTGCAGAAGAAGAGTAATAACAGATGCAGAATAAGGGCATGCAGTGAATGTTTGGCAGGAGTTCACTATCCACGATTTAGTGGAGTACGTTAGACTATACATGGACACAGAAGTACGCCCTCATGCAGATGTTTTTGAGAAATTCGACACATATACACTAGATCTTGCCTGCTATTACACCATACCAGGGCTTTTGTGAGACACATTGTTAAAAAGAACATGTGTCAGCATAGAGCTGTTGACTTATGATGACATGCTGATCTTTTCAAACTCGTAATTCGCAGGAGTCTTTGCTAGTGTGTGTATAGGTATGTCAACGCAAGTGACCCATGAATCAGTGAGGAGAAATACAAAGCTTCTGACGATTTCAGCTACATCCTATACTTGGATGTAAACAGGTTAGACAGACAACAATATCTGTCAATTGGAAGGTTTTGATGGCAGTCTGATGCGAATGTCGCCAGAGAAGATAAGCGGATGAGTTCCAATGTGGCTGTGGGTTCTGGTGTAGGATGCAGAATTGGCATATCATACTACTTTGCATGATGCACAGAGGGACTTGCTGCTGTGTCTGAGGTGACTAGTACCATGAAATGGTTCCATTCCCTAGCCAATCATGACCCTTCAAGATAAAAAGAGATATGTTACGCTCTACAGAACCTCCTGCAGTGCCTCAGTTTGGGATGAAACTTATTGGAGTCACTCACACAGTCTCCTTCCATTAGCCATGCTCATTCCACTGATTCAGAGTTGCTTAAATGGCTACAGACAGTTTCATCTTCTGGATGAAGGCTGTAAGCCAAATGGAGTAATAAGCTATCATCCCAATGGATTCGACATGTCTAGGTATGCGGCTGATAATCCTTATAGTGCCGGCCGGAGTGGCCGAGCGGTTCTAGGCGCTTCAGTCTGGAACCGCGCGACCGCTACGGTCGCAGGTTCGAATCCTGCCTCGGGCATGGATGTTTGTGATGTCCTTAGGTTAGTTAGGTTTAAGAAGTTCTAAGTTCTAGGGGACTGATTACCTCAGAAGTTAAGTCCCATAGTGCTCAGAGCCATTTGAACCATTTGAATCCTTATAGTATTAGACCTCAAAAGAAGAACATTATCAAACTGATGAAGAACTGGGCGAATGAGTTAACAGATTATGGATTTTTTAGAGTTCAGACTTAAAATATACACAATAGCATACAGACACAGATGCCATACAAAGGTGGGTAAGAGTGTGGATAATGTGGCCACATTGGCTCTACAACTAATAATTACAAGAAGTGCCAGTCTTATTCACTTTTATGCGTGATAGTGGATGGGTATTTATTTATAAGCTTCTATTCTCTTCTTGTATAAACTATTTATCGTCCATGTTTCACTTCCATACATGGCTACACTCCATACAAATACTTTCAGAAACGACTTCCTGGCACTTAAATCTATACTCGATGTTAACAAATTTCTCTTCTTCAGAAACGATTTCCTTGCCATTGCCAGTCTATATTTTATGTCCTCTCTACTTCGACCATCATCAGTTATTTTGCTCCCCAAATAGCAAAACTCCTTTACCGCTTTAAGTGTCTCATTTCCTAATCTAATTCCCTCAGTATCATCCAACTTCATTCGACTACATTCCATTATCCTCGTTTTGCTTTTATTGATGTTCGTCTTACATCCTCCCTTCAAGACACTGTCCATTACGTTCAACTGCTCTTCCAAGTCCTTTGCTGTCTCTGACAGAATTACAATGTCATCGGCGAACCTCAAAGTTTTTTATTTCTTCTCCATGGATTTTAATTCCTACTCGGAATTTTACTTTTGTTTCCTTCACTGCTTGCTCAATATACAGACTGAATAACATCGGGGAGAGGCTACAACCCTGTCTCACTCCCTTCCCAACCATTGGTTCTCGTTCACGTCCCTGCCATCTGGTTTCTGTACAAATTATAAATAGTTTTTCGCTCCCTGTATTTTACCCCTGCCACCTACAAAATTTGAAAGAGAGTATTCCAGTCAACATTGTCAAAAGCTTTCTCTAAGCCTACAAATACTAGAAACGTAGGTTTGCCTTTCCTTAATCTAGCTTCTAAGATAAGTCGTAGGGTCAGTATTTCCTCACGTTTTCCAACATTTTTACGGAATCCAAATTGATCTTCCCCGAGGTCGGCTTCTACTAGTTTTTCCATTCGTCTGTAAAGAATTCGCGTTAGTATTTCGCAGCTGTGACTTATTAAACTGATAGTTCGGTAATATTCACATCTGTCAACACCTGCTTTCTTTGGGATTGGAATTATTACATTCTTCTTGAAGTCTGAAGGTATTTCAACTGTCTCATACATCTTGTTCACCCGATGGTAGAGTTTTGTCAGGACTGGCTCTCCCACTGCCGTCAGTAGTTCCATTGGAATGTTAGCTACTCCCGGGGCCTTGTTTCGACTCAGGTCTTTCAGTGCTCTGTCAAACTCTTCACGCAGTATCGTATCTCCCAATTCGTCTTCATCTACATTTTCTTCCATTTCCAGAACATTGTCCTCAAGTACATCGCCCTTGTATAGACCCTCTATATACTCCTTCCACCTTTCTGCTTTCTCTTCTTTGCTTACAACTGGGTTTCCATCTGAGCTCTTGATATTCATACAAGTGGTTCTCTTTTCTCCAAAGGTCTCTTTAATTTTCCTGTAGGCGGTATCTATCTTACCCCCAGTGAGATCAGCCTCTAAATCCTTACATTTGTCCTCTAGCCATGTCTGCTTAGCCATTTTGCACTTCCTGTCGATCTCATTTTTGAGACGTTTGTATTCCTTTTTGCCTGCTTCATTTACTGCATTTTTATATTTTCTCCTTCCATCAATTAAATTCAATATTTCTTCTGTTACCTAAGGATTTCTACTAGCCCTCGTCTTTTTACCTACTTGATCCTCTGCTGCCTTCACTACTTCATCCCTCAAAGCTACCCATTATTCTTCTACTGTATTTCTTTCCCCCTTTCCTGTCGATTGATCCCTTATGCTTTCCCTGAAACTCTGTACGACCCCTGGTTTAGTCAGTTTATCCAGGTCCCAACTCCTTATATTCCCACCTTTTTGCAGTTTCTTCAGTTTTAATCTACAGTTCATAACCAATAGATTGTGTTCAGAGTCCACATCTGCCCCTGGAAGTGTCTTGCAATTTAAAACCTGGTTCCTAAATCTCTGTCTCACCATTATATACTCTATCGGATACCTTCTAGTATCTCCAGGATTCTTCCACGTATACAACCTTCTTTTATGATTCTTGAACCAAGTGTTAGCTATGATTAAGTTGTGCTCTGTGCAAAATTCTACCAGGCGGCTTCCTCTTCCATTTCTTACCCCCAGTCCATATTCACCTACTACGTTTCCTTCTCTTCCTTTTCCTACTACCGAATTCCAGTCACCCATGAGTATTAAATTTTCGTCTCACTTCACTATCTGAATAATTTCTTTTATTTCATCATACATTTCTTCAATTTCTTCGTCATCGGCAGAGCTAGTTGGCATATAAACTTGTACTGCTGTAGTGGGCGTGGGCTTCGTGTCTATCTTGGCCACAATAATGCGTTCACTAAGCTGTTTGTGGTAGCTTACCCGCACTCCTTTTTTTTTTTTTTATTCATTATTAAACCAACTCCTGCATTACCCCTATTTGATTTTGTATTTATAACCCTGTATTCACCCGACCAAAAGTCTTGTTCCTCCCGCCACCGAACTTCACTAATTCCCACTATATCTAACTTTAACCTATCCATTTCCCTTTTTAAATTTTCTAACCTACCTGCCCGATTAAGGGATCTGACATTCCACGCTCCGATCCGTAGAACGCCAGTTTTCTATTTCCTGATAACGACGTCCTCTTGAGTAGTCCCCGCTCCGAGATCCGAATGGGGGACTATTTTACCTCAGGAATATTTTACCCAAGAGGACGCCATAATCATTTAACCATACAGTAAGGCTGCATGCCCTCGGGAAAAATTACGGTTAAAGTTTCCCCTTGCTTTCAACCGTTTGCAGTACCAGCACAGCAAGGCCGTTTTGGTTAGTGTTGCAAGGCCAGATGAGTCAGACTGTTGCCCTTACAACTACTTAAAAGGCTGCTGCCCCTCTTCAGGAACCACACGTTTGTCTGGCCTCTCAACAGATACCCCTCCGTTGTGGTTGCACCTACGGTACAGCTACCTGTATCGCTGAGGCACGCAAGCCTCCCCACCAACAGCAAGGTCCATGTTTCATAGGGGGGGGGGGGGGGGGGGCGGGGATAGAGCTCCACATGAAAACCAAGCGGAGAAAAAGTTATTGTGCGTTACTTTCCGATCCTCCATCGTACTGTTTCTTTGAATTCAAGCCACATCTGGTCTACGCTCATATAGCTAGTTTAGAAAAAGAGGAGATTGTCTCTTACAATTTTTATCCGCTTTTTTAAATAGATATATTTCGCATCTATTCTGGTGGATTTGGGGGTTACGATACTCAGTCTTGCTACAAAGACCTTGTCGGCAATACTCTCTGTATCCATTACGATGCCCCCTATTTGCTCAGGATTATTTGTTGCTAAGAGATCAAATATGTTTTCGCAACCACTTACACTTTGGGTGGGTTCGTGAAGTAACTGTACAAAATAATTTTCGGAGAAAGCGGCAGCACGGAACAGTCACAAATGAACGCAAAGGAGAAACAGGCCGTATCATACCTGACAAAACATATACAAGGCAACTCACTCCGAGCTCTTATGTGAGTGAATATGAAAGATTCGTTTCTTTACAACCACTGCAGATTAATTACTTTCAAAAACATGCTTATCGCCATTTCACAGTGATCGATGATGGTTTGCTACAGGTTGGGGGACGGGTGGACAAAAATACGAAAACACCACAAACACAGCATATTACCGTGCCTAAAACGGTGTACCAAACCCGTTGCTATTCAAATCTGCTTCCTACCGCCTCGGAATGGATAAATGCAGTTCCTGTACGCTTTCAAGGGACTCTTATACCATTCTTCGTAGAAAGTAGTGGCAAGTAGAGGTAAAGATGCTGGAGCTGGATAAGACCATGCACACTTCTCTCCAAAATAGACCACAAAGGCTGAATAATGAGATGTGATCACTGTGGTGACGACAGAAGAGGCTACAGTTCATACTCGTTTGTACAAAACAAGTCCCAGACAATGATAGTTGAACGGACAGGAGAAGGAAGTGTCCTCTTCAACTCAGCACCACCATTGGAGAAGAAACATTGTATCATAGGATGGTCCAGAGCAGATAAAATGATCACTTAGTACTTGGCAGTAACCCTGCCTTGCAGACTAACCATGTGATCCATGTAATATATCACGGTATGGATGGCAAGTCATCAGCGAACCCCAGCCATTTTTCACTGGCGGGACGCAAACTCGGCCACAAGTCGAAAAGAGCGTGAGACAAGATTCATCCGACCAAATGACTTTATCCCGACACTCCACAGCGCAGGTTATATGCCTTATACATCGCATTATCCTGTTACAATCTTTTGCAACACTAATCTGCGGTTTCGGAATTCCAGCTGGCCCTACAGTTCCCAGCTTAGCGGAGCTCCCTACGTGTTGTTTGGTGCCGATGGACTTCCCGAGGACGACGTTCAGTCCTGCAGTGATGTTTTCAGCTGTCGTCTCTTATTTTTCGTCGCAATCGTCTTCAATCACGGCCTGTCGCGATCAGTCAACACACAGTTTCGTCCCCGTGGTGATTCAGCGGATGATGTTTTCCGCTTTCCCTGTATGCGGTATAATCTTCGATGTGGTACCTTTTCAAACACCAACACTTCAGCTACCTTGTTTACGAAAGCACCCGCCACACAATCACCGACAATGCGCCGACGTTCGAATTCAGTTAGCTCCGATGCAGTGTAGTCGCAACTACAGAGAACAGTGTTGTGACCACGGTTAACACTTGCACCCGACTGACGACATTGCTCAGATACCGTCCGGGTCAAATGCGACAGAGCCACCTGCAGGCTTGCCCAGCAACTCGCATTTGTGTTCAGGCACGCATTTCTGGCGGTGTTTCCACACTTTTTTATCCAACATCTGTACACTGAGGTGACAAAAGTCAGCGATATATGTTGTGGTGGCAGAAGAGCCAACACCGTGTTACTAGTGGAGGCCGAAATGCACGCGTTTTAGCTCACGCAGGCTGGCGTGAGGAGGGAAGGACTATACTGACGTGAGGTCTGGAGCATGACAAGGAGTTAGAATTCAGAAAGCGGACGTAATTAGTTTGATACTTAATTTTAGTCCATTAATGATGAACGGTACATGATTCACAATATTATCTGTTCAGAATACATTCATAGTAACTGAATATGGCGCCTTGCTAGGTCGTAGCAAATGACGTAGCTGAAGGCTATGCTAAACTGTTGTCTCGGCAAATGAGAGCGCATGTAGACAGTGAACCATCGCTAGGAAAGTTTGTTGTACAACTGGGGCGAGTGCTAGGGAGTCTCTCTAGACTAGACCTGCCGTGTGGCGGCACTCGGTCTGCAATCACTGATAGTGGCGACACGGGGGTCCGACGTATACTAACGGACCGCGGCAAATTTAAAGGCTACCACCTAGCAAGTGTGGTGTCTGGCGGTGACACCACAATATACACGTATACAGATGGCGGTAGTATCGCGTACACAAAGTATAAAAGGGCAGTGCATTGGCGCAGCTGTCATTTCTACTCAGGTGATTCAGGTGAAAAGGTTTCCGGCGTGGTTATGGCCGCACAACGGGAAGTAATAAGAGTTTGAACGCGGAATGGTAGTTGGAACTCGAGGCAACGGACACTGCATTTCGAAAATCGTTAGGGAATTCAATATTCCCAGATCAGCAGCGTCAGGAATGGGTCGAGAATGCCAGATTGCAGGCATTACCTTTCGCCAAGGACTGTGCAGTGGCCGACAGCCTTCACTTAACGAACGAGAGCAGAGGCGTTTACCGAAAGTTATCAGTGTTAACAGATAGGCAACACTACGTGAAATAACTACAGAAATGAATGTGGGACGTACTACGAACGCATCCGTTGGGACAGTGCTACGAAATTTGGCGTTAATGGCTTATGGCAGCAGACGACCGACGCAAGTGGCTTTGTTAATAGCACATCATGTGCAGCGCCTCTGCTCGGCTAGTGACCACATCGGTTGTACCCTAGACGACTGTAAAACTGTTGTATAGTGAGTTGAGCCCCGATTTCAGTTGGTAAGAGCTGATGGTAGGGTTTGAGAGTGGCGCAGACCCCACGAACCCACGGACCGAAGTTGCGACCAAGACACTGTGCAAGCTGGTGGTCGCTCCATAATTGTGTAGCTGCGTTTACGTGGAATGGACTGAGTCCTCTGGTCCAACTGAAACGAACACTGACTGGAAATGGTCATGTTCGGCTACTTGGAGACATCTGCAGCCATGCATGAACTTCATGTTCCCCAAACAACAGTCCCATATCACGAGGGCACAACTGTTTGCTATCGGGTTGAAGATCAGACTGGGCAGTTCGAGCGAATGTGGCCACTGAGGTCACTCGACAAGAATCCGATGGAACATTTATGGGGCATAATCCCCAGGTTAGTTTGTGCACAACATCCTGCACTTTCAACACTTCCGCAATCATGGATGCTTACAGAGGCAGCATATGGCTGAATATTTCTGCAGGCGACTTGCAACGCCCCCGTCCCCTTTTTTTTTTTTCTTTTTCATGCCTCATCGAGTTGCTGCACTGCGCTGGGCGAAAGGAGACTCACACAATATCAGTATTATTGAAAGCGCCTGGCCGAAGCTGAGTAGAGTCCGTACACACTTCGGCCGCATTACCGCAGCGCTGACGACTGGTAGCGCCGCAGTGGGCCACAGTCGTGCTACCCCGGGGCGCTAACTGTACCGCTGATGGCGCGGCCCGCGCGTGCGGGCTGTGACCTCGTCGGCTGCTGACCGGCCGCGAGCCACGTCACGGCGCCAGGCGGCAACCACTTCCGCACCTCTGTGTACCAGCGGTAGCGGAGCTCACTCAACCGAGTGAGTGTGGACTTCAGAAGGTACACTGAAGCGCCAGAGAAACCGGTATAGGCATGCGTTTTCAAATACAGATACACGTAAACAGACAGAACACGGCGCAGCGGTTGGCAACGCCTATAAAAGACAACAAGTGTCTGGCGTAGTTGTTGGATCCGTTACTGCTGCTACAACGGCAGGTTATCAAGATTTAAGTGCGTTTTAGCGTGGTGTTATAGTCGGCACACTAGCGATGGTACATAGCATCTTTGAGGTACCGATGAAGTGGGGATTTTCCCGTCAATTGCCGAGCGGTTCTAGGCGCTACAGTCTGGAACCATGCGACCGCTACGGTCGCGGGTTCGAATCCTGCCTCGGGCATGGATGTGTCTGATGTCCTTAGCTTACTTAGATTTAAGTAGCTCTGAGTTCTAGGGACCGGTGTGGCCGTGCGGTTCTAGGTGCTTCAGTTTGTAACCGCGTGACCGCTACGGTCGCAGCTTCGATTCCTGCCTCGGGCATGGACGTGTGTGATGTCCTTCGGTTTGTTAGTTTTAAGTAGTTCTAAGTTGTAGGGGACTGATGACCACAGATGTTAAGTCCCATAGTGCTCAGAGACATTTGAAACATTTTTTTTTTTTTTAAGTTCTTGGGGGACTGACGACCTCAGATGTTAAGTCCCATAGTGCTCAGAGCCATTTAATTTTCCCGTAGCACCATTTCACGAGTGTACCGTGAAGATCAGAATCCAGTAAAATAACAAATCACCGACATCGCTAAGGCCGGGAAAAGATCCTGCAAGAACGGACCAACGACCACTGAAGACAATCGTTCAACGTGACAGAAGTGCAACCCTTTCATAAAGTGCTGCAGATTTCAATTCTGGACCATCAACAAGCGTCAGCGTGCGAACCATTCAACGAAACATCGTCGATATGGGCTTTCGGAGCCGAAGGCCCACTCGTGTACCCTTGATGACTGCACGGCACAAAGCTTTACGCCTAACCTAGGCCCGTCAACAATGGTACTGGACTGGTGATAAGTGAAAATATGTTGCCTGGTAGGACGAATCTTGTTTCAAATTGTATCGAGCGGATGGACGTGTACGTGCATGGAACAACGTTATGAATCCGTGGACCCTGCATGTCAGCAGGGTACTCTTCAAGCTGGTGGAGGCTCTGTAATAGTGTGGGGAGTGTGCAGTTGGAGTGATATGGGAACCCTGATACGTCTAGATACGACTCAGACAGGTGAAACGGACGTAAGCATCCTGTCTGATGACCTGCATTCATTCCGGTTCATTGTGCATTCCGACGGACTTGGGAAATTCCAGCAGAACGATACAAAACCCCACACATCCAGAAGTGCTACAGAGTGGATCCAGGAATACTCTTCTGAGTTTAAACACTTTCACTGGTCACCAGACTCCCCAGAGATGAACATTATTGAGCATATCTGCCATGCCTTGCAATGCTCTGTTCAGAAGAGATCTCCACCCTCTAGTCCTCTTACTGATTTATGGACAGCCATACAGGATTCATGGTGTCAGTTCCTCCAGCACTACTTCAAACATTAGCCGAGTCCATGCCACGTCGTACTGAGGCACTTCTGCGTGCTCGCGGAGGCCATGAACAATATTAGCCAGGTGTACCATTTTCTTTAGTTCAGTGTATCTTACACATGTCGTCCCACACTGAGATCATTGCGCAGAGAAGAGTACATGTTCCAGGTTTGCTGCAGACACAGTTCTGGTGCGGTACGGATAACAGGTGGTACTGTACTACAATGACCAAGTACGCGGAGAAGTACGATTCTTGTGGGCAAAATGTCTAAATTGCACGCAGAATCACCATGAAATTCTAGTGGCATGTGGGTGAAATGTAATGTCGGGTCCAGCCGCAGTGGAATAGTACCGACAGACATAGTTGATGTCGAACAGGAAAGAAAGATATCAACGTCCAAGCAATCGAGGAGTCGCAGAGTGACTACCTCGGACACTGCTCCGCAGATGCGCATCTCAGTAGACAGCAGAACGCAGACAGATTGGCTGCAGACCCTCAACTGACCTCCTTCTATCCAACACACTGCCATCACTGGCACCGAGGCAGAACCAGTTCTCATCAGAAAACACAACAGACTTCCACCCCACCCTCTAATGAGCTCTCACTTGACACCACTGAAGTCGCAAATGGCTGTGGTTTGGGGTCAGTGGAATGCACGTTACTGGGTGCTTGACTGGGAGCTGCCATTGAAGTAACCTGCTTGTAACAGTTGGCTGTCTCCCTGTGGTGCCAACTCCTCCTCAATTACTGCTTCAGATGCAGTACAATAGGCTACAGCTATATGCCGAACACGATGGTCTTCCCTCTCGGTAACGCCAAGTGGCCGTTGGAGCCCAGTCTGCTTGCGACCATACATTCTCGTGACCACCGCTGATAGCGGTCATATACTGTGGCTACATTCCCGCTAAGTTTTTCTGCATTATCGCAGAAGGGACGCCCAACTTCTCGTAGCCCTATTACAGCACCTCTTTCAAATTCAGCGAGGTGCTGATAACAGCGTCTTTATCGCCTTAGAGGCATTGCTGGCTAACATCAACTCGCCACGTTCACTCTCAAAGATAACTACCCTCACTACCGTTACAGCAGGTATTTAAAGCAAATCTGATTTGCATCCTCGTATTGGCGGTAATAGTGCCACTCTTATGCGACTGGCGCGAAATTTGAATAGACATCATCTTTCAGACATAGGAACACGCCCGTCAGCATTCGTTTATGTCGGAAAACTCCAGCTTGGTGTTGCGATTTTTTCCGTCAGTGTGTGTGTGTGTTGCTAAATAAAGAATGCACCCATTCATTCCTTACATTCGCTAACATTTGTAGGAAAACGTCCTTATAGGTGATTCGGATCTGATGTTTCTTCTGCACGTTTATAATATTTCGAACAATTCCACCATTAACTTGCAGACACTCGTAGTTACAGATCATTTTAAAACTGGGGCAACCACAGTTAAAAAAACACTGTAGAGCCAAAGAAACTAGTACACCTGCCTACTATCGCGTAGGGTTCACACTAGAATGCAGAAGTGCCGCAAGACCTCGTGGCGTGGATTCGACTAATGTCTGAAGTAGTGCTGGAGGGAACTCACACCATGATCCTGCAGGGCTGTCCATAAATCAGTAAGTGTACGAGAGGGTGGAGATATCTTCTTAATAGCACGTTGCAAGGCATCCCAGATATGCTTAATAATGTTCGTGTCTGGGGAGTTAGGTGCACCAGCGGAAGCGTTTAAACTCAGGAGGGTGCTCCTGGAGCCACTCTGTAGCACTTCTGGATGTGTGGGGTTTCGTATTGCTCTCCTGGAATTGCCCAAGCCCGTCAGAATTCACAATGGACCTGAATGAATGCAGGTGATGAGACAGGATGCTTACGTACGTTTCACCTGTCAGAATCGTATCTAGACGTATCAGGGGTCCCGTATCACTACAACTCCACACGCCCCACACCATCACAGAGCCACCATCAGCTTGAAGAGTCCCCTGCTGAGATGCAGGGTCCATGGATTCATGAGGTTGTCTTCATCCGCTCGATACAATTTGAAACGAGACTCGTCCGACCAGGCAACATGTTTCCAATCATCAACAGTCCGATTTCAGTGTTGACGGGCCCAGGTGAAGCATGAAGCTTTGTGTCGTGCAGTCATCTAGGGTACGCGAGTGGGCCTTCGGCCCCGAAAGCCCATATCAACGATGTTTCGTTGAATGTTTCGCATGCCGACACTTGTTGATGGTCCAGCATTGAAATCTGTAGCAACTTACGGAAGGGTTGCACTTCTGTCACGTTGAACGATTCTCTTCAATCGTCGTTGGTCCCATACTTGCAGGATATTTTTCCGGCCTTAGCGATGTCGGAGATTTGATATTTTACTGATATTCACGGTGCACTCGTGAAATAGCCGTACAGCAAAATCCCCACTTCATCGCTACCTGGGAGATGCTTTGTCCGACCGTTCGTGGCCGACTATAATACCACTTTAAAGTCACTTAAATTTTGATAATCTGCCACATTATCAGCGGTAACCGACCTAACAACTGCGCCAGACACTTGCTGTCTTATATCGGCGTTCCTGGCCACAGCGCCGTATGCTGCCTCTTTACATATCTCTGTATTTGAATACGTACAAACAAACAAAAAAGTTCAAATGTGTGTGAAATCTTATGGGACTTAACTGCCAAGGTCATAAGTCCCTAAGCCTACACACTAGTTAACCTAAATTGTCCTAAGGACAAAGACACACACCCATGCCCGAGGGAGGACTCGAACCTCCGCTGGGACCAGCCGCTTGAATACGTTCGCCTGTATCAGTTTCTTTGGCGCTTCAGGGTAGTTCACAGTGCAAACGACACAAGACACTTCCGATCATTTCACTACCAGAATGTACGATTTTCATAATATAAGCACTGAAGTAACGCTCTTTAGTCAAATGTTACGAAAATTATTGCTTGAGCTAAGTTGTAATTAAGCTTTATCACTGAAAATGAAAAGCTTACACTTATTGTCAGGTAAAGCCTATCTTTGTCCATTTCACATATTTTACCCCTCTAAGAACGTTATCTCATTCAACACACTATCAATTTCGTATCACAATTTTGCACAATCATGGGTAAATGTTTCAGTCATGAATTTAAGTTCTCTTCAGAGTCACCAGTGCACCTAAAGTATATTGAGTTACGATGTCTTTAAAAAGGAATTTCAACTGGAGATGGGTGTTGCAATTCTTTGATCGTTTTATATGCAACAAAATAATATTCTAGTCATTTGTTAAATTAAATCTTTGTTCCACTTTCAGAAACAAAATCAACTTGCAGGTATACTTTACCTCAGTCTAATTGACTGTCCTTCAAATAGAATTCGGCTGCTGTATTTTCTTTCGTTTCTGTGGGCAAAGACATTCAGCATTTTCAGTGCACGAGCCATACCAGCCTGTAAGTGATTATCAAGTGGTTGTTGATGTCTGATGAGGGCACTCAAGTTAAAAAATTAAGTCTTGCTTATTCGCTTCCTCATAACTTCACTAACCATTAAGTCAGTGGAATTCAGTGACATAAATATCGCGTCACTCGTGAAACTACATACTACAACCACACGTTGCTACCATTTGCGTATTGTTCTAGAATGTGGCAAGCAGGTATCGAGTACGACCTTGACACAGCTATACGCTCTTGTATAATAGCAGCTAAGCGTTAATGCGAGACCAAACAGTTGACCCACATATAAGAACGATAGAATCCATTGACAAAGTGACGTGATAACTCTTCATTCACAACTGATACACTGTTAAGCACTGAAATACTCTTTTCGTATACTCGAGTTTGTTATTCTTCTGTAAGGCCTTTATCACATGATTCCAATGACTACGTCGGTATATATGAATGCATAGTTTCGCGGCGATGTCTACTGATAAAATTTTCTCGGGCTACCAGCCGCGTCCAGTGGTTTAAAATCCACGAGCTTTGCGCCAAGTTCTCCTCGGCCATTGTCAAGTGGTGACTGTCGAATGATTGCTGCTGACGTCCTCGTACACTCTTCAGTGACGTCACTGGTGCTAGCTCCAGCGCCGTGTATGGTAATGTTTCACTGCGCGCTTAACGCGCCCACTACAACTTTCCGAGGGCCGGGTTCCAAGCTGTGCTTAGCTGCAGGCCGCCGTCTCTACTGAGGATGTTGTCAACTCGTGGATTTTAAATCACTGGACGCGGCTGGAAGCCCGATAAAATTCTATCGGACTATTTCGCTGCTTTAGGTGACACTCTGGTTGCTAAAGAAGCTTGGTTGTACGATTGCTTCGTACAAACTGTACAACTTTCTCTTGTTCTGAACAACAGTGTCACGTTGTCGTGTATTTGGATAGTATGTGTTATGGCCGTTTGCTACTTGTTACGACTTCTGCACCACTTGTTAGCAGCAGACACAGTGGCTGCGCCAAAGACTGAGACGGCGTGGAGTTTTACAATTATTTATTGAACTTTTTTTACAATTTCTCCCTCATCGTCGCTGCCCAGCCTTGCAGGACCCTCCGCCTGGCTGCTGCTGTGTAGATTCTCCGACAATGCGCGCCACGCGCGCCGCTGATCGCACACGGGAGCCTCAGGCCACCAGTGCTCCGCTGAAGCCAGGATGCCCTGTGGTGGAGATGAACTCGTCGCCGCTCGGCGCCCCCAGTACGGCCACGGCCACGGAGCCGCGTCGCCGTGAGGTCAACTGCCGACGCCTGCTGCACCGGCGGCTGGGAAGTCGTCAGTCGCGATGTCTACGAGGTCCCATCATGGACGGACGACGCGGCGTGGGCGGGTTGCCGTGAAGTCCGGGCGTCAGTCCCCGGCGGCGCCTGTGACCGAGACCGCGCTGCGGCCGGTCCTGCTGGAAGTTCTCGCTGTAGATAGTCAGCCATGGTGTCGACCGAACTCGGGCCGACCTCCAGAGCTGAAGTTGACATCTGGCGGCGACCGGATGACTCCTGCGAGCTGGAGCAGACTTCCGGAATCGTCACCTACGAAGACTGAACATTCGGACACGGACCACGTCCGTCCTCAGATCCGAACTTCTTTCTAATGGCTTCTGTCTGTTGCTGCCTGCGCTCCATTATTTATATGCGGCAGGAGGACGTTTTTTACCGGCGGTAGCTTTTGTTATTACTCCCGCAGTATATTGCAGCGTAACTTAGCGTGCTGGCCTCACTTCTCCTTACTCAGCACTCTCCAGCCTTCGCTCGGCGTTTGGTCTGTGTGCGTCCTTGCGTCAGCTTGTTGGTAGACTGCTGCTGTCAGCAAGGCTATCTGTGCCGCGCTTACTTCGCAACGGCTCGGTCGCCGGCGTGCCTGTGTTTTGCCATTCTCCACTGCGTGAAGCAACGCTTACTACATGTGGCCGCAACATACGGAACAACTTTCAGCCATAATAGAAAAGAAACAGACAGTAAAGCTAATATTACATGTCAAGTTGTTGATGCTTAGAAATTATTGTTACCTCTGGATTCTGAGATAAAGAAAAATCTTCCAACATAACAACTGACTCAGAGCAGAACATCACTTATGCATACAAATAAGAACCAATATGTTGAAATTTTTAAATGAGTAAATTGTTGCCTTGTCGCAACATTCATCAGCTGGATTATCTCAAACGTTAGCACTGACGTAAAGTACACAAGCGATGGACAGCTGCTCTGACACCAACTACTAACAGCAAAGGAACACACGTTTAACATCCAATTTTGTCAACTAAAGAGGTATCGTATACTGAAGCATTACAATAATTATTGAAAATCCAGCACAACTAACATTCTCGCTTCCCACGCCCGGGTTCCCGGGTTCGATTCCCGGCGGGGTCAGGGATTTTCTCTGCCTCGTGATGACTGGGTGTCGCGTGCTGTCCTTAGGTTAGTTAGGTTTAAGTAGTTCTAAGTTCTAGGGGACTGATGACCATAGATGTTAAGTCCCATAGTGCTCAGAGCCATTTGAACCATTTTTGAACAACTAACATTCTTATGGAAAAATGCGAGACTCTGATGCGGGCACATGATGTTGAAGTCCGATCAACGTGAACTTCGTGGAAACGCTCTTAACATGCTGTGCTATATTGAGTGGCACGCAATATTTTGTCGCCATGCCTTGATTTACAAGCTTTTCCTTGAGCTATGCTTCATGAACCCAAATAATGTAAACATAAAAGTTTAAAGCGAGTGAGTGAAAATATATAAGCAAATAATCTATATTTAAACCAATAGTATTAGTTTAGCTAAAGTATTTGGATGACTAACACAACAGTACTCGCACTCACAATGTTTTGGTCTCCCTAACGTAGCGAAGCGCTTCCTTAGCTTCACGTTTGTTACTGCTTTAGACCATCTGCATAGATTAAAACTTCCTACTTGCTTCCTAACAACAGCAAGATGACCACAATGTCTCACAAAAACGCGACTGGAAATACTTTCAGATTCTGAACGCACATGAGCCTATTTCTGGACAAGAACAAAAGGAACTGTTTCAAAACTAGAGTAATGTGTGGTGAGAGTCAACTCTGTTATTTCAAAACTCGTGTATTCGTACTTTCATAAACTGATCAGAAAATGGATTCCGCTTTGTTTCTCTTCCGCTTTACTCGTAAATTCTGTTGTAGTACACAACCATGTCATGTGATGCAATAAGAATCGACTCTTTAGATACAACGTTAGGTAAACCATTAAGTACATGTAATTCGTAAAATCAAGGATCGTAAATAGTAGAGATGCCTCGTGAACAAAGGTAACATCGTTTGCATGGAAATGCGACTGTTGATGATAACAAATACGAAGAAGGTCCCCACGCTCTTATTAAGCTTTTTAAAGGCAACTACTTATCTATCCAAAGCGAAATATATTTTTATATGGTGTCCGAAGTAAAGCATTACTTTTCAGCATTTATTTTCCCACTCAGTGTCATAGAGACACGCACAGCAAATGTGACAATGTAATTCTTGCTACAGGACATTAAATATTGAGTTTTCAGGAAGGTAATCAGCACCTCTAGGTGATACGTGTCCCTATTTTGACGACAGACTTTTGTGCACAAAGTGACATATAACGAATTTAGGGTCTAAAGTAGCAAACTGTCCTCAGTTTCATGTAGTGAATCAACAACACAGATACAAAGCACACGAAATATTTTTGAATCACTAAATTTACTGTTACCGTTTGCTTGAACAAAACTCTAAGAGAGATTGAACGAGGGACATTTCATAAATAATGCACAGGTTGGTATTCTTGTGGACAGCTTGACGCAACAACAATGAAAATTACGTCAAATGTAATTGGGAGCTTGAGGAAGAAGCACGTGTTTTTGTTTTTTCGCTGTGTACTCTAACGTAGAATTGGCGAAGACAGAATTGGGCCCTGCAGGGGTCTCGGGTACTGTGACTGGTGAAGAGTAGAAGTCGCACATCAACATCGAAACTTTACGCGGAATAAACCCAACAGAAATTTACAATTTGTTAACTGAAGTTCATGGTGAGTTTACTGCTGCGCATAGTAGTGTTTCACGTTGAGTTAATCGTTTTAGTGATGGTCCTATTAGCATTAAAGATAATCCAAGACCCGAAAGGCCAAAACTATCAACACATGAAATAAGTATGAAACTTGTGACAGATGCTTTCGAAGAAGATCGCAGTGCGACTTGGGAGGAACTCCCTGAAGTCGTGGGACTTCTCCCAATATCAGGATTCCATTTTCTGACAAATGATTTCAAGAAGAAAGGTTTCTGCGAGATGCGTCCCACACCGTTTGACCGCTGAGGAGAGGCGGAAACGGCTTGACATTGCAATCTTGCTCCAACATGGATTGAACAGTGAAGGTCAAGGCTTCTTGTGTAGAATTGTCGCCATTGATGAAATGTGAATTACAGGTAATCTTTGAAACAGAGATGAAATCACAGTCCAATGAGTGGAGAGCTTCAGATTATCCACGTCCAAAACAGTGTTTACGCACTCAATCAGAGCTCAAACAAATGATGACTTTTGCTTATGATCAACAAGGAATCATCATGACAGACAGAATCCTATGTGGAACAAGTGTCACAGCAGTATATTATCGTAACTTCATGCAAAACTTTCACAGAAAAATGCACAAAACTCGGCCTCAGTTGCTCGAGACTGGGCCACACATCCTCCGCGACGAAGCTCACCCGCATATCGCCAATGTTGTAGCCCAAATGGCAAGTGTTGCCGCATTCTCCCTACAGCCCGAACATGAGTCCCCAGACTCCAGACATCGACTTGCTGCCGAAGTTGAAAAATCCTATGCATGGATGCCGTTATCTTTCTCTCGAAGAGCTTCCTAACGCCATTTTCCAAGCCATTCGACAGATGAACAGAAATGGTATCCTGGATGGAATTATAGAGCTTCCGAGACGTCGGGATTCAGTCATAGAGAAGCAAGGAGAATATACTGACTGACTGTAAAGAGATATTGAAAAAAAACGTGTAAGTAAAAATATTTTGTGAGTACTATTTATGAAACGTCCCTCGAATAATTCATAGCTTATGTATTCCGGTTACCTTGGCGTCTCCAAATATGTCTTGAACTTAAAAGGCCTCAACTCTGAATTCGGATTCATGTTGGTCCTGAATACTGTCTCTTTCATTCTCAACAGCGAGTAGTTCGCCTTCCGTAATGCTCGCACATGCATTGACAATGCGCTGACGCATGTTGTCAGGCATTGTCGGTGGATCACGATAGCAAATATCCTTCAACTTTCCCCACAGAAAGAAATCCGGGGACGTCAGATCCGGTGAACGTGCGGGCCATGGTACGGTGCTTCGACGACCAATCCACCTGTCATGAAATATGCTATTCAATGCCGCTTCAATCGCACGCGAGCTATGTGCCGGACATCCATCATGTTGGAAGTACATCGCCATTCTGTCATGCAGTGAAACATCTTGTAGTAACATCGGTAGAACATTACGTAGGAAATCAGCATACATTGCACCATTTAGATTGCCATCGATAAAATGGAGGCCAATTATCCTTCCACCCCTAATGCTGCAGCATACATTAACCCGCCAAGGTCACTGATGATCCACTTGTCACAACTATTGTGCATTTTCCCTTGCCCAGTAGTGCATATTATGCCGGTTTATGTTACTGCCGGTTTATGTTACCACTGTCGGTGAATTACACTTCGTCGCTAAATAGAATGCGTGCAAAAAATCTGTCATTGTCCCGTAATTTCTCTTGTGCCCAGTGGCAGAACTGAACATGACATTCAAAGTCATTGCCTAGCAATTCCTGGTGCATAGAAATACGGTACGGGTGCAATCAATGTTGATGTAGCATTCTCAACACCGACATTTTTGAGATTCCCGATTCTCGTGCAACTTGTCTGCTACTGATGTGCAGATTAGCCACGACAGCAGCTAAAACACCTACTTGGGCATCATCATTTGTTGCAGGTCGTGGTTGACGTATCACATGTGGCTGAACACTTCCTCTTTCCTTAAATAAAGTAACTATCCGGCGAACGGTCCGGACACTTGAATGATGTCGTCCAGGATACCGAGCAGCATACATAGCACACGCCGGTTGGGCATTTTGATCACAATAGCCATACATCAACACGACATCAACCTTTCCGGCAATTGGTACACGGTCCATTTTAACACGTGTAATGTATCACGAACCTAATACCGTCAGCACTGCCGGAATGTTACATGATACCACGTACGTATACGTTTGTGACTATTACAGCGCCATCTATCACAAAGTGAACAAAGTGGTCCAACTAAAACAGTCACATTTCTTTACGTACTACACGAATATTTAATAAAAATAGGGGTTCCTATTTTTAAAAAAACGCAGTTGATATCCGTTTGACCTACGGCAGCGCCATCTAGCGATTCAACCATAGCTCCATCTGGTTTCCCCCTTCAAGCTAGACAAGTTTCGTTCTTTGTAGTTTTTTCGTTTGACGCTTATTTCGTGAGATATTTAGCCCGGTCACTATCAATGGACCACCCTGTATATATACTAATATCGATGCTGCATGTATGATTATGAAATGGCTCTGGCAGTCAGCACTGCATATTGGCGACACGTCTGGTCTGGCTGTTAGAGACTAGAAAGCTCCTTAGCCGCTTTCAGTGTGGATTCCGAAAATTTCGGTCCACGGTCGACAACCTGACCCTCCTAGAGGCGGCTATTCAGCAGGCTTTCCTCCGTCAGCATCACTGTATCGGTATCTTCTTTGATATCAGTTAGGCATATGATACTACTTGGAGACACTGTATTCTTGCACAAATGCATCAATGGGGCTTTCGTGGCCGCCTCCCGATTTTCATTCGGTCTTTCCTGTCTCAGCGGTTTTTTCGGACGCGCGTTGGTAACACACTGTCTGATCGCTCTGAGCAAGAGAACGGGGTCCCCCAGGGCAGTGTTTTAAGCGTCACCCTCTTTGCCATAGCCATCAACAGTATAACGTCTACAGTGAGGAGTCCAGCACAGTGCTCCTTGTTTGTGGACGACTTTGCTGTTTTCTGTTCCTCCTCTAGTGTTGCAACCGTGAGCCGTCAGTTGCAGCTAACAGTGCGGCGGTTAGAGGAGTGGGCTGCAAAGACGGGTTTTCGGTTTTCTGCCGATAAGTGTGTTTGTGTTCATTTTAATCGTTCTCGTCGTCTTTTTACTTTGCCTGCCTTGCATGTGGGGGATACTGTCCTACATTTTAGAGACACAGTGCGGTTTCTGAGCCTAATTTTTTACTCCAGGTTGTCATGGCTGCCACACCTACGTGACTTGACAGCCAGAACCCTGAAGGCACTGAACATCCTCAAGTGCTTCAGCCACAGGTCTTGGGGAGCGGACAGGGCACGTCTCCTTCAGTTTTATCAAGCTTTTGTGCGTTCACGGCTGGACTATGGGTGCACAGTATATGGGTCAGCAAGGCCGTCTTATTTGCAGATCCTTGATGCTGTTCACCATGCTGGGATTCGACTGGCCACGGGTGCTTATCGGACCAGTCCCATACCCAGCCTCTGTGCTGAGGCTGGGGAACCGCCACTTACCATCCGGCGGCAGCACCTGCTGGTGCGCCAGGCTTGTCGCTTCTTGCAGCTACCAGATCGCCTGCTCACCATCTTGTTGCCCATCCACCTCTGGACCGCCTTTTTTCCCGCCGCTCCCGGGCTACGTTGTCGTTTGGGATCCATGTGCAACGTGTACTAGAGTCCCTCGGTGTGAAGTCTGTACAACCCCAAATCCAGGGTTTTAACCGCCTGCCACCCCCGTTACTGAAGAGGCCCGGAGTGATTTTAGATTTTTGCAGTACAAGAGAGATTGCACTCCTGCCACCGTTTTTAATGCAGCATTTTCTGCCATTTTATCTGAGCACCACGACTATGTAGCCGTTTTTACGGATGGGTCGAAGCAAGGGGATTCTGTTGGTTGCTCAGTTGTTTTTCCGGATCGTGTCCTCAAGGTCCGACTGCCTCAGACTTTTACTGTCTTTGATGCAGAATTGTCTGCGATCTTGCAGGCACTGGAGCAGATGAGACATTCTTCCTCTCCTAAATTTCTTGTTTGTTCCGATTCACTCAGTGCTCTTCACTCATTGCACTGTTTGTATCCGGCAGATAAAATAGTCCAGACCATCCAGGATGCCCTCCTCCGACTACAGCGACTAGGGAAGATTGTAGCTTTCTGCTGGGTTCCAGGGCATGTAGGCATTGCTGGGAATGAAAGGGCAGATCTCGCAGCCAAGGAGACGTGTCTCGTCCCACAAGTATCTCAGTGTGCTACCCCCTGCACACAATCAGCTCGCTGTTGAGCTCACGAGTCATGCGTCGGTGGGAGGATGAGTGGCTGGAAGTGACTGACAATGAGCTCCGTATAGTCACGCCCACAACGCGTGTGTGGTGTACTTCCTTTCAGCCCCGTCGACGGGACGAAGTTCTCCTCACTCGGCTTCGAATAGGCCACAGCCGTATGACGCATGACTTCCTGCTCCGGCGAGACGAACCTCCAATTTGTGGTGCTTGCGGCGTCCAGGTCACTGTGCGCCACGTTTTATTGGATTGCGTTTTATTTTCTGACCAGCGGGTCGCGGCTGACTTGCCAGCGGACCTGCCATCTCTTTTAGGCAACACTCGGACGAATGTGGTTAAAGTTTTAAAGTTCTGTGCCATGTCAAATGTTTTTACAAAGATTTTAGGGAGAGGATTTTAATTTGCTCACTATGTGACAAGCTCTCCCATATTTTATGTAAGTGGCCAGCCAATGACAATTTTGTGTGGCGTTCTTTATGCTATGTTTTCCCTTTCCTTCGGTTTTATTTTCTTATGTAGTATTTTCCTTCTTTTCCTGCTTTCTTTGAGTGTGTTTTTCAGTTTTATTAGGTCTGTCCACATTCGTTCCTTTTAATGTGTGTCAGGGCATTGATGACCTCGATGTTGAGCACCCATAAGCCCCAACACACACACACACACACACACACACACACACACACACACACACACACTATTGGCGACAGACGTTTCTATCTGGTTGACAGTTGGAAGAAACAGAGGAACAAGGGATTCTCCAGACACTTTTTACATTCTGTCTGGCTTTGGTGGAGGAATCTAAATTACTGCTGGATGCTGAAGTGCACAAATATTGTTGCAGTTTACACACTGAATATGGAGAAATGTGTAAAATATGGAAGAATATGGAGAAATCTGGAAAAATCCTGATACAAAATGAGACAACAGGATATCCCTATTTTTACATAAGGAGTAATCTCAATTTTCTGCATAAGCACTGTATACAGGGTGTCGCAAACTGTTCAAACAACCTTCGAGGGGTTGCAGTGGGTGGCTCGAGGAACAAATCGAGAACAGGAAGCCACGTCTGGAAACGTGTTCCCACGACGCTACAGAGTGTGAAACTTCTCAGAGCCAGCACCTGCTACTATGCCACCCTTTTGGCAGTAAATGTTACTTTGTATGCTGATGGACCCTAGGCAGAACGTCTCACAGTGTTGTTTGTTATTCAGTGATCGTGACTAATTGCCGCGATCACCAGTGTAGAAGCTGCAGCATAGAAAGGCCTTATCTCCTATGAAGATGATGCTATGGTGCCTTGGTGGATGAAGGCTTCAGAGATGACTTTCCATCTGCAGTTAATTTTTCTGCTGTAAGTCTCTAAAATCCCCATTGCTTTTCGGCATACAAGAGAAAAATAAACTGTGGATGGCAAGCTGTGTCCGAAACCGTCATCCATTGAGGCACCAGAGCATCGCATTCATAGGAGACAAAGTCCTTCTAGGCAGCAGCTAGCACCATTTTCTCCATTACCAATGGTGACAATCAGTGGCGACATCGCGAGATGTTGCAACTGCAGTCTGTCAGTGTACAAAGTCACGTTTGCTGCCGGATGGGTGCCCTAGTGGCACGCGCTGGCCCCTATAACTTCGATGCTCTGTAGCGTCGATGGTTGACGTTTCCGGACACGGGTTCCTATCCTCAATTTACTCCCCCTTGAAGTTTCTAGCAAGATTTTTGGGATCCTTTGCGTATAGGAGATGAACGATAGCATACACACTCGTAGAAAAAAGCAATATAAGTAAGGAATAATCGAAATTTGTGATAGGACTTTTAACATAGCCACTAGATAGATATACAGTGTAATTCAAAGGACATGCGCTATAGGACAAATAGGGTGAACCAGCAGCACAGCAACTTTCAAAGGAGGTAGCACGGAGCAAAATAAGAAAACAATGTCCAGTGGGCATGGGTTCTAAAGTGCGTACCTTATGAGCTATGAACTCTTGTTCATCTTCTCTACTGTGAAAAACATCTCGTCTACTGAACAAGTGCTCATAGCCCTTAAGATATCCATTCTTGTACACAGACCTCTTTTTCTGGTTTTGATCCCTCAAAATATAGAAAACAAAGAGCTTGCAGTAGAAGAGATTTGTTTCACCGGATCAATGATGAAGAAGTGCTCATAGCTCCTTAACTCTAAATGTACATATTTTAGAGCCCAGGTTTATTAGATGTTTTTTCTTATTTTGGTCTCAAAGTTTGTCAGTGGAGTCCTGGTTCACCCTATTTGTCCAATGAGACGTTATGTTTGAATCACCCTATGTAGGAGAGCATTGACACCACATACATGTGCTTTAATAGCAGGAATACGGGACATTTTAAAGCCAAGGTGTCAAGACGAAACTGCCATCTTCTCCTACAGATTTTCCTTAATGAGTAAGCAACAGGTATATCGGAAAAAATTTAACAGTGAACCCCTGGAAGATATTTCGAGGAAATATTAAGAAAAGTCTGTGGTTATTTACATAAAGTTGAGTTGGCGAAAATATGTATTGTAGTCAAGTGCACGGTCTACTGAATCAGTTCTGTGGATATAGCGTATGACTTGGCAGGGATTTTTAACAAAACGGAAATGTGTGACTAGCTAGTATCAAACTTCGACGTCTATGTGGAAGAACGAAGGAATGAAGACTAGGATTTAACATCCTGTCAACATTGAGGTCATGACAAATGGCTGAGTGCCAGCTCAAGACTACTAGTGAAGCAGTGATGTTATTCAAGAAAAACAGACTACCTCCCTTACAGTACCGCAGTTGAGAGTAGTAGATTCAAATGAATTCATACTAAAACTGGTTTATCATCTTCCTAAAGGACTGTGTTGTAATGACTGAATAGATTTTGTTTGCGTCTGGCGTTTGCCAAATTTTTAGTCATTAATTTTAATTTTAGCCATTTTTTTCGATTTTCCTTTATCCACTTTAATTCACATGTCACTTCACACACGGGTGACATAGAACATAAGTTGGTTTTTAGGGTTCCGTACCTCAACGGTACAAACGGAGCCCTTATAGCATCAGTTTGGTGTCTGTCTATCAAGCTGTCTGAGTGTTAAAAAATATTTTTATCCGGAACGGTTCGACATATCAAGTTGAAATTTATGTCACATATTACGGTCTACAGCCCCTTGGCGCTGTAAAAAAATTGAAGCTTCTACGTAAATGCACTCAAAAGATACATATTTTGATAATCGCAAACTCACTCATTGAAACCCATAGGCTACTTCCCGTTGACCTAGAATCATTGAGTTTGGCAAGACGCAAGGTTTCACTGTACAATCAAAGGTGAAAATCCGAAAATTGTTGATTTGTAATTACGTCACACGAAATAAGAAGTCTTTGTCATTTGCTATCAGATTGTCTGTCTGTCCATTCGTCTTTTTCCCAGGAATGGATAGACGTATGGAGTTGAAATTTATCTCACATTCGAAGGTTTATAATCCCTTCGAGATGGAATAAAAGTACGTTTCCAAGTAAATGCAATCAAAAGATACTGCCATTTATGTCACATATTTCGTTTCTCGCAAACTCACTCAAAAAACACATAGTGTACTTCTAGCTGGTCTAGAAACACTATATTTGGCAAGAAGCAAAGCTTCACTGTAAAAATAAAGGAAAAAATCCTAAAATTGTTAATCTGTAATTATATCACAAGAAAAAAAATTTGGCGTTTGTTATCTTGTTGTCTGTCTGTCTGTCGATCACGCCCATTTTTTTGAGGAATGTGTATACGTATCAAATTTAAATTTATGTCACCTACTGAGGTCTATAGTCCTTTGGAGGTGTAATAAAGGTAAACTTCCAAGTTAATGCAGCCAAAACATACTGCCATTTATCTCAAATATTTTGATAATCGCAAGCTCACTCATAAAACCGTATACAGTACTTTCTTTTGACTTATCAACGTGAAACATGGCAAGAAATGAGGTTTCACTGTACAAGGAAAAATCCGTAAGCTGTTAATCCATAATTATATCACATGAAAACAAAATCTGTCATTTGCTATCAGACTGTCCCGCCTGTCAGTCCATCTGCCTGTTAAAACCACTTTTTCACAGAAACTGGTAGTCGCATCAAGTTCAAATTTACATCACATATTGGGGTTTGTGATCCTTTGTTGGTGTAAAAGAGATAAGATTCTAAGTCAATGCAATCAAAAGATTCATCCATTTCTATCAAATACTTTGATTCTCTCAAATTCACTTGTTTAAACATTAAGGTACTTCCCATTAACGTGAAATCATGAAATTTGGCGAGAAGCAAGGTTGGTTATTTAGTTAGTTAGTTTCATTTTCCATAATAAGCTGTCACGATGTGGAGCAAGTCATTTCACATTCAGATCGCAAATTAATTTGCAAACATGTCTACATGATGAACACTTACAATTTTGTTTTTTTTAATATACAGATGTGAGTTACTAGTTCCTACCCACACATTAGAATAACAGACATTCTTCTACCAGACAGAAAGAGTTGTTCAGGAGAAACTTTTTCAGTCTGTTTTCAAATTTTACTTTACTGCCTGTCAGACATTTTATACAAATTAATAAGTTAACAGAAATTTTTGTTGCAGCATTATGCACCTTTTGTTGTGCTAAATACAACCCTAACGTCACGTAATAAATGTCATTTTTCCTTTTGGTATTGTAATTATGTACATCATTGTTCCTTTTGAACTGTAGTGGATTATTTACAACAAACTTCTTGAGGGAATAAATAGACTGTGAAGCAGTAGTCAGAATGTCCAACTTCTTAAACAGATGCTTCAAAGATGATCATCGGGGAGCGCTTCATATTATTCATAAAGCATGTTTTTGAGCAATGAAGACTTTTCTTAAAGATGAATTACCCCAGAACATTATTGAATGAAAATATGCAAAATATGTCAACTAATGATTTGCTCTAACCAATATTTCCAATGATTCTAAAAGCAAATTGCCTGAACTAAGTTGTTTTAGAAGTTCCAAGACGTGCTTGTTTCTGTTTAAATTCTCATTAATATGAACATCTAAGAATTTTGAAGTTTCCACTTTATTTCCTAACCATGTCTTGCGCTTGCCATTGGTGTAGTACCCTTAGATGTGCATAACTGAATATGTTATGTCTTTAAAAATTGAGGGTGAGACTATTGCAGAAAATCAGTCAGTGATACTTTTAACAACACTGTTTAACATTTCTTCTGTTTGAGTATGTATACATGGATTGATTACAATACTAGTGTTACCTGCAAAAAGAACTAATTCTCCTTGTTGCATATTAGACTGTAGATCTGAGTATCTATATTTAGACTGATTACAATACTAGTGTCATCTGCAAAAAGAACTAATTCTGCCTGTTGTATATTAGACAGAAGATTGCTTATATATGTGAGGAACAATAGTGGACCTAAGACTGAGCATTGGGGAATCCTCCCCAGTCAGAATTATGAGCCACATGGTCTGAGGCATCTTTCCACGAGTCCTCCCTCAGGTGGAGGTGTGTGTGTTGTCCTTAACGTAAGTTAGTTTAAATTATATTAAGTAGCGTGTAAGCCTAGGGGCCAGTGACCTCGGCAATTTGGTCCAATAGGAACTTACCACAAAAGCAGAATAATTTCTCTGACTATATTGGTTAAATTATTAAGTACAACTTTCTCCATTGTTTTGGTTAGATTATCACATTATGCACTGATCGGCTATACCATCCCTCCCATAAAATTTCAATTCATCTAGGAGAATACTGGGATTCGCACAGTCAAATGACTTAGATAGGTCGCAGAAAGTACCAATCAGCTCTATTTTATTACTTACTGCTTGTAAAATTTGGTCAGTGAACATGTAAATTATATTCTCAGTGGAGAAACTAGAACACGCCACCTTCTCAAAGATTTTTGAAAATGATGTTAGCAGTGAAACACCTCACTAGTTATTGACATCTCTCTTACCACCATTCTGAAAGAGGGGCTTAACAACAGCATATTTCAGTGTCTCTGAAAAAATGTCTTGAGTTAGTGCTGAACTACATATTTCAGATAAGATTGGGCTAACAATATGGGAAAAAATCCTTAGTAATCTATTGGAAACCCCATCAAAAACAGATTAGCTTTTATTTTTCAGAAAATGCATAATTTTCTTAATTTCAAAAAGAGAACTTGGTGATGCATTCCTATGACTGAATTTTGTGAGAGTAACTTTTGCCAAAACATGCTGTGATTTTTCTCTTGAACTGTTTCTCCCCATGCTTCCTACTATATGTAAGAAATGATTATTAAATATATTTGCTACCATTGGCTTTTCATCTATAGCCCTTCCACTTAGTTCAATAGGAAGATTATCCTGTTCCGTAGCTGGCTGTCCTGCCTTTCATTTCACTACCTTCCATATAGCCATAAGTCTGTGCTCAGAACTACTGATTTCTGATATTCTGTGCATGTTCCTTGATTTTTTTTAAAATAATCTTTCTTAGTAATTTTGAGTATTTAGGATCTCTAGGTTTTTTTGCCAACAAAAAATTTTCATTTTCCTTTCACAAGATGCTTTAATCCCTTTAGCACTCCATGCTGTTTTTACATGGCTGTTTAGTGTCGTTTCTGATTAGCTCGAGTGGAAAGCTATTTTCGGATAATGACATGAATTTATCATGGAACAGTTTAAATTTTACTTTATAATTTGGTTCATTATAAATTTCATCACAGATCATCTCTTGTCTGCTATTCTTAAAAACATTTGTTCTGGAGTCTTAAATAATTCTGATTTCAACTGAGGAATAGCCATACTTTAGGTCAATATATTATTTATCCTAAATAATTGTACTACTTGATGAAAAAGGGCATCTATTACTGGGTAACAGTTACGAGGGTTGACTGAAAAGCAATCCCTCCACCTTCGTAACTCTTCAACAGTTGGCAGCATTGGTATGCGGAAGGTTTGCCTTGTTCTGTAGCCTCTTCTCTACAGCTCCAGTTGGCGGGAAGCCTTAGCACTGAACTGTTGTGTCGTCACAATGAAAAGTATGGAACACTGGGCAGACGGACGGTCAATGCGATTTAAGCAACGTGCAGTCGTTGAATTCTTGACAGCATAAGGTTTCACACCATAGGAGATTCATCAGAGCATGAAAGCGGTTTATGATGATTGTGTTGGTGTGAGTACTGTGCGTCGTTGGGCGAGTAAGTTTAAAGATGTTGAGACGGGAACATCTGACCTGCATGACACACAGAGAGTTGGACGTCTTGTGACAGCAACCGCCGAGTTTCACAAGCAAAATGTTGACAGATTGATTCAGGACGATCGTCGTATCACTCAGAGAGAAATTTCAAGCACAATCTGCATTTCACAAGAACTTGTGGGTCACATTATGTTTTGTGAGACTGTGAGACTATGGTTGCGGAAACAGTGTCGACTTCTTCCGTGACGGCTTCAGAAAACTTGTTCATCGTTTGCAGAAATGTATCCAATTGTCTGGTGATTATGTGGAAAAGTGAATATTGGTAATTAAAGATCACATTCTAAGAATTATTTCTGCATTTGATTTATTAAAATATTCCCACCCAAACGCAACTAACGAAGGGGGAGCATACTTTCTTGTTTTGAGCACCATCAAAGAATTATTATTAATTAGAATCCTTCTGTCTGTATCCACCCTTGTTGGTAAGATAATTGCCACGTTCAAACTGTAGGTTCGAAATAAGATTTCCAGATGATTTTTCTTATCTTTTATGAAGATAAAACTCACAATTGTAATGCACCAGCTAAGCCTACTTCAGGCAGGTCGCCCCTAATGTGGTAATTGCAGTACTTAGCCGGGCTGTTCCCTGCTTCACTTACTACAATAACCTAATCTTGTTTGTTAAAATCTTTGCACAAATTACCTATGTCCTCTGTCATCTGCCTAAGCCTAGCACTTGCCTTCACAATACTTGTGACCTGGTATCTTGCACCTAATTTGTTCTGTACCATGTGCACTACACCCCTCTGCCTAGCAGGAAGACTCCTTTCTTCCTACTGCGTTTTATTACCGACCTATACTGAGTTTCTTAGCTAGAAGTCTGCTGCACCCTACTGTCACTTACAGTTCCCTCCTACTTAAGGTAACAACTCAAATTTATTCGATGCCGTTAGTTCAAACGTACCTGATGTTGAAGAACTGCCCCTCTTTCGGTCATTGCTTGTTACCGTTACCAGTTACCATCATATTTTTCCTCCTTCAACTAATCCAGTTCAAATTTCACGCGATCTAATTCAGCCTGAAGAGCAGAAATATTTGCCTCCTGCTCAGCGATTCTCTTGTCTTTTTTGGAAAGCTCACAGCTCCATGGAAGAGTCCCATCAAATTTCCCCATTCATTTGTCCACTGCAATCACCCCAGCGAAATTCCAACCCAGTGTCTACACATACCCCTTCCTCTTTGATTATCCTTAGGCAACATCCACGTTGATCGCGCATTGCAACACAGACTACACGCTCAAAAGTAGCATTAAATCACTTAACACCCTTCACGCTACAAGATTTTTCGCTGTTTATGATCTGTAAAATTTAGGTCTACAGACTAGCGCTTCAGGTGTAAGATATAACGTAAAAAGTTATTTACTTCCTGTAACAACGATAACCCACCACTCACTTAACTGCAGTATTTGTTAATTGATGTTAATTAACTTAATCACAATAGAATGTAAATTGAACTCTTACTTTCATGTGTGCAAACTGTACATACACAAACTACTAGTGTGAAAGATTTTAAACAAAAAACTTAAGCTTTACGCTGCTTTCCAGAAATATTAACTTAAAAATGAATGGACACAGCCTACGTAAATTGTTGGAAAGAGAAACAGAACAATTACACGGGATTTTCTAAGTTAACTGTGCAAAACGTAAATAAAAATCCGACTGCAATACGATCTTACAATGTTATCGCATTTTCTGGATTAATACATACAGAAATGTGATAACTTTAACAATAAACTTGAAAAATCCACACATACATGTATTTCATGAGTAATTTGTACTAAACTAACAGTTATTACAATCTAAATCTTTACGAAAGCGCAGAAACACGGAGGTCGCGGCTGGCGCAGGGGATTCACAATACAAGTAAAGGAAAAGAAATAGTTAATTTTTTAATTATATCACACGAAAAAATATTTCTTTTGGCATTTATTATCCTACTTCAAACTCGAAATAAAATATTCTTGAAAGTTTTGTAATCTCTGGGACCGATATTTTGTGTCAATATCGATAACCAGCATAAATCGATTCACAGAACGGATGAACTGTAGGTAACCAACATTGCGCGATTCCCGCTCGCACCTGGCGAATTTTTTGGACGTTATGCATTGAGATACAGATTTGTAGTCTGTTGAAGATAGCCAAATATGCGATCCGCGCGAATACTGTCCATATAGCATCACTGTGTTGCAGGTCAAGCTACCTCAGATAACGTTGCCGCTCTGATGTGAACAGGAAACCAATGTGCCTTTGACGGTGATCAAGGATCTTAATGTTTAGCAACTAGCATGGTCCAAAAAATACACTCTTGCTGTAAAGTGGAACTGACCAAGGACTAGCTCCTTTCAACCAGATTCCTTTCCCCTGCTGAAGTACAAAAATTTTTCGTAAGCATATAACTTTTCAAACTCTGGAGGAGATGTACATGCATTAGAACGCTGTACTTTGTTCAATGGAACATTTGTTAATAATAAGAGGCAGTTTCTAATAGCAGTACTTTCACACGTAAGGGGACTGACAGGTGTATTTGTAGACTATTTTATGGTTGAAATCTGTTACATATTCAATTCTATTGGTCTGCAAGAGTATATGCTATTCTTCTGAATCACTTTGCAATTCAAAATCTGAATGAGGTGCATTTGCCATAAAAGACTGTAGTTTTAATGGAACGTTTGTTAATAGTGGGAGGCACTACCAAACAACGATACTGACAGTCATATCATGCGCTTCCTCTTGGTGGGATCGTAATTACGCTTCTAATCCCAGAGATCAGTTGAACTACATATTATTCTTTGTAAGCAAATTGCACTTCAAAACATGGAGGACGTATATATGTTGTAGAAGAAAGTAGTTTTTTTAATGGAATATTTGTTAATGGAGGGAGACAATACCAAACAGCAGACTGACAGGTATACTATAGACTATGTTTGTTAATACAGAGTTGAACACAGAACAACAGACAGTTTAATGGGACCAAGTCTTTGCTGAGTTGCCTATCGTACCCACACCGTGTAAAAAGATGGTACTATGAAACATTCTTATTTGCAATTATGAACTAGTAACTACAGCTGTTGGCAGCTCTGCTTTCACAGAGGTTTTTCCTGCTAATAAAGACAATCATAGTCAGCAACAAACATATTAACATGTAATTTAGTTAATTTTAAATGTAATAGTAAGCTTTGCAACAGTTGAACTTAATACCTTTTATTTCATTATATTTAAATTTGATTTTAGGTTTTTCATTCAGATATTGAATTTATTTTTTAATTTTTGGAATAATGATATAATTAGTACATTTATTTTGTCCATAACGTTTTTTATAATTAAAGTACTTTAATTTTTTTTAAATTAAGCCATCAGGCTACATGATGACTGGAGAAAGAACATTGGATATTACTACCTTCTGATCTGTGAGCAGCAAGTAAATTCTGGATCAGTTTCATTATTTAATATAGAAAATTATGTGGATGGTTTTACTTTTTTTGGCAGAATATACTAGAATTTATTCTATAAGTATATTATTAGCTTTGACTTTTTTAGGTTGTGATTTATTCTTCTATGTTCTTTATTCAATATGTTATTATATGTTTTGGTTTTAATTGACTTCAAGAAACTTTACCGTGATTACCTAAAATTTATTTTTATTTTCTTTATTGTTTTAAATATGTTATTGATTCATTTATTTAGTGAGATATTTGAGAAGTAAAAGTTAATTGATGAGTTAAACTCCTAGTTCTATGTTTTCAAAACATATGATTCTCAAAGTTAATCAACTTGTTTTAAATTTTATTCCTTATTTAACTTACCTTATACATTTGTTATGTAGGCATTTATTAGGAAACAGGTGCAATAAATGATTTTTAACATTTGTCCTCTTATGGTAAAAGGTTCTTCATCTGGTCATTTTGTAATTCATGTTAACAAAAAAATGGTTCAAATGGCTCTGAGCACTATGGGATTCAACTTCTGAGGTCATTAGTCCCCTAGAACTTAGAACTAGTTAAACCTAACTAACCTAAGGACATCACACACATCCATGCCCGAGGCAGGATTCGAACCTGCGACTGTATGGGTGTCGCGGTTCCAGACTGCAGTGCCTAGAACTGCACGGCCACTTCGGCCGGCTCATGTTAACAGACATACAGCAACTACTATAATTCAAAATATGGTTTGATTAATGGGACAGAGCTGAATACTCCAGAATGTTGTTTTGTTTTAAAACAGTAACATTATTAGAATTCTAACTGATGAAAATAAAGCAGTAAGACCTCCTAACTTTTTTGGAACTAATCATGAAACAGCATAAGCAACTGGTAAGATGATAGAAGAGGATTTTCTGGTATGAAACTGTCTGCATCGCCTAGAAGATAAGAATTACATAACATTATTAATAATGATGTTCTTAGCACAGATGTGATTGTGCCTGTAACGGTAGAACGGATTTTTTCAATATCGCTGTTTAGCCCTAATGAGTTATTTGATCTTTTTTGGTGTAAAAAGAATAAGTGAATTGCAGCTGTAGCTGGATTACTTAACAGGAATACAGCAAGTTTGTTTGGAGTTTATGGGTGCTCACCATTGAGATTATTAGTGTCCATGGTAAAACAAAATAACATGTATAACAACAATTTACTGTTGAAATATCTATAACAAATCATTCTCAAACACCATACACTAAATCTGTACATAAGTCTGTACCTACATATGGGATTCCTGCTAACAGATTTGTAATTACTATTGCGCCTCAAAAAGGTATTTGACATCAATAAAAAACATATCCCTTAGATACAGTTGCTGTAACTAAGAATAAAATTACTGTTCCAGTTATTCACATATTAAGTAATTTTCTGGAGTAAAAACTTTTAATACCTAGACCACAATTTTCCTATCACAACAGGAGGTTACTGGTTCTTACCTCTTCTGTGTCCCTCTGTCTGTGTCCATTTGCTCCTTCCCCCTGTCTACCTGTCCTTCTTCTACTATCCCTTTCTCTCTCCACATTATTACCATTACTGCAACAGGAGGTTGCTGGCTCTTACTCTTGCAGCATTTCTTTTCTTAGAGTAAGTAGTGTGTGGCTTTCCTGTTATATTAATAATCATTACATATTATAAAAATGGATGGATGGATGGATGTGTGTGTGTGTGTGTGTGTGTGTGTGTGTGTGTGTGTGTGTGTGTGTGTGTGTGTATGTGTATTACTCGCCTCCTCCTAAACCAGCGGACCAATTTCCAAGAACATATGCTTTACTCTCAAGAGACAGTCCCTGTTGGGATAGGTGCCACATACCTATCAAATGGTTGGAGGTGGAGATGATACAGAAACATAGCCCATGGCGCGTGAATTCCCCGACTTTATTCATCTAATATTTGAGAATGAGAGTACTTAGCGACTTGTAACAAACTTGACACATAATTTCAAAGCTTTACGAAATATCGCCTTCTACATAAATTGCACCAATGTTAGCACTACATATTAAAATCTTGAAGAGCGCTCCCCTACAAATTTTCTGCTGTTCATTCAGTAAAGCTACCGCATGAGGCATGACATCATAATTTATTACCTCTTCACAACTAACCGTACTCGCAACACATTTTACAGACAGTATGAACATATAAAAATTATATCTCTGTATGACACATAGTCCAGATGATATGATGTCATAAACAGTTAGTTGCATGAGAGACTGTAACATCATGCATGTTGTTTAAGTTTATTACTCTGTTGTTATTTACTCCACTCGCAACACTACAGCACCGGAAATGACCTCGGGGAAGCCCTCGGACGTTGGCGCGCCAGGTACATATTGTCTGCGGCCGCGAGCTCAGCTCCAGTTCACCACCGGCAATGGAGGGTGAAGCTCTGACAATGCCAGCCATTCGTGCTGGCGAAACGTCAGTAAAATCATCAGACGAACGTCGGCCGAAGGACCCGAGACATAAGCAAATAGGCAGTTTGTCATATTATCTTGGCTACAACACGGCTACACCAAATTATGTTGCCTCATGTGTCTCTGGGATAGCCGTCAAAGCACTTCATTATAAAAACAAAGATTGACCTAAGCGTCAATCCCTTGAAAATCATTTCTCTATTTGCGCGAAAAATTTCGTCTTAGTGAGGTGAAAATAAAAGAGGAGATTTTCGTGGGTCTCCATATACACAAACTATATAAAGAGGAGCATTTCAACAGCAACCTCACAGTTGATGAAAAGTTAGCTTCGTATGCCTTTGTTCAAGTGTCAACAAACTTCCTAGGAAATGAGATGGCAGAAAACTATAAGAATGTTATGGTAAATCTTCTGTACAGCTACAATAGACTAGGGTGGAACAAGTCCTTAAAGGTACATTTCTTAGATTCTCACTTGGACTTGTTTTCTGACAACTGTGGTGCTTTAATTTACGAGCGGGCTTCCAGCAGTAAACTTCGGACGTGGAAATGAGATACCGGTGAAAGTGGAGTGCATCAGAGTTACGCAGTTGCTGCTGGACACTAATCAGGGAATCACCAGTAGAAAACTATAAACGCCACGCAAAGTGGTTGCACCTTCCTCCGAGGGATAACACCAAGGTAAATACATGCATCAGCTTGTATAGGCTAACACGTGTTGTTGTTGTGGTCTTCAGTCCTGAGACTGGTCTGATGCAGCTCTCCATGATACTCTATCCTGTGCAAGCTTCTTCTTCTCCCAGTACCTACTGCAAACTACACCCTTTTGAAATTGCTTAGTGTATTCATCTCTTGGTCTCCCTCTACGATTTTTACCCTGCACGCTGCCCTCCAATACTAAATTGGTGATCCCTTGATGGCTCAGAACATGTCCTACCAACCGATCCCTTCTTCTAGTCAAGTTGTGCCACAAACTTCTCTTCTCCCCAGTCCTACTCAGTACCTCTTCATTACTTATGTGATCTACCCATCTAATCTTCAGCATTCTTCTGTAGCACCACATTTCGAAAGCTTCTATTCTCTTCTTGTCCAAACTATTTATCGTCCATGTTTCACTTCCATACATGGCTACACTCCATACAAACACTTTCAGAAATGACTTCCTGACACTTAAATCTATACTCGATGTTAACAAATTTCTCTTCTTCAGAAACGCTTTCCTTGCCATTGCCAGTCTACCTTTTATCTCCTCTCTACTTCGACCATCATCAGTTGTTTTGCTCCCCAAATAGCAAAACTCCTTTACTACTTTAAGTGTCTCATTTCCTAATCTAATTTCCTCAGCATCACCCGACTTAATACGACTACATTCCATTATCCTCGTTTTGCTTTTGTTGATGTTCATCTTACATCCTCCTTTCAAGACACTATCCATTCCATTCAACTGCTCTTCCAAGTCCTTTGCTGTGTCTGACAGAATTACAATGTCATCGGCGAACCTCAAAGTTTCTATTTCTTCTTCATGGATTTTAATACCTACTCCGAATTTTTCTTTTGTTTCCTTCACTGCTTGCTCAATATACAGATTGAATATCATCGGGAAGAGGCTACAACCCTGTCTCACTCCCTTCGCAACCACTATTTTCCTTTCATGCCCCTCGACTCTTATAATTGCCATCTGGTTTCTGTACAACTTGTAAATAGCCTTTCGCTCCCTGTATTTTACCCCTGCCACCTTCAGAATTTGAAAGAGAGTATTCCAGTCACCATTGTCAAAAGCTTTCTCTGAGTCTACAAATGCTAGAAACGTAGGTTTGCCTTTCCTTAATCTAGCTTCTAAGATAAATCGTAGGATCAGTATTGCCTCACGTGTTCCAATATTTCTACGGTATCCAAATTGATCCTCCCTGACGTCGGCTTCTACTAGTTTTTCCATTCGTCTGTAAAGAATTCGCGTTAGTATTTTGCAGCTGTGACTTATTAAACTGATAGTTCGGTAATTTTCACATCTGTCAGCACCTGCTTTCTTTGGGATTGGAATTATTATATTCTTCTTGAAGTGTGAGGGTAGTTCGCGTGTCTCACACATCTTGCTCACCAGATGGTAGAGTTGTCAGGACTGGCTCTCCCACGGCCATCAGTAGTTCTAATGAAATGTTGCCTACTCCGGGGGCCTTGTTTCGACTCTGGTCTTTCATTGCTCTGTCAAACTCTTCACGCAGTATCGTATCTCCCATTTCATCTTCATCTACATCCTTTTCCATTTCCAGAATATTGTCCTCAAATACATCGCCCTTGTATAGACCCTCTATATACTTCTTCCACCTTTCTGCTTTCCCTTCCTTGCTTAGAAGGGTTTCCATCTGAGCTCTTAATATTCATACAAGTGGTTCTCTTTTCTCCAAAGGTTTCTTTAATTTTCCTGTAAGCAGTATCTATCTTACCCCTAGTGAAACGTAGTTACCATAACTCCATAACGAAAGCTAATCTTGCATTTTCAGTGACATTTTCGCTATAGGCACACCCGAAAACATAAAGATTAGTTGTTTCCATGCCAGTTACAGGAAAAAAGTAAAATTTGTTAGCTACCCCTGTGACCAGCCCCTTCACGTTCACTGCAGTCGTAGGGGGGCCAATTATTTTCATGGAACAGATTTTGTTTATCTTTTAGAAGAAATATTACCATTCCGTCTGAAACTACTTTAATATATATAACGTTTTTACTTATCTTGCATACAGTAAAACCTACATGGGAATTTCCTCCCGATTCTGCTCCTCCGTAACAAATTCTATTTGGCCTTCATTGTTTCTCTGTATTTCCTGGACCCTGCTTCATTCGTCTTCCAACTTCACTAACCTATCTGTGGATGTTATATATTAGCAAGGATAGCAATCAGGTACCAGTTAGCTAAGTTCAAAAAGGTTGCGGAAAGATTTTCCATGAAATTCCCAAAAGGGAACGGAGAAAGCATGTATTTCGAGTTAAGTGCTTAAGGACATTTGATACAGTAATTGGAATCCAGCAGTTTATAAGTCGTTGTAATTAGGAAATGGCTTATATTGAGATACTGCATTTGTTGAGGTTATCACAAGTATAGACTGTGAATGTCTGGTGTTACTGAATTAAACTAACAAGCTACGTCAGTAACCTACATACAACAAACAAGCTGCATAGCAAAACAACCTACCATGAAAATTTGCCGTTGATCCAGAACAGGTAAATAATTCTAAGTCATTTTGCGTTGTGGGGGCTTTAAAGTTTCGTTCTTCAGTTGGCTAGCGCATCCAGATATAACTGACGTTCTTGAGCAACGCCGCGATGCTGACATAAGACCATGAGTCACTCCAAATGGCACACTTAATTGCTATGTTGAGGTTCAGCACTATAAAAACTTGTTGTTGCTGTTCCGTTGCCGCCCGTCATTTTACAGTCCTGCCCTCGTGTTCCATGCCAAAGTCTTTCTTTTGTCTGTTTTTTAGTCCTACTGCTTCTCCTTAAAACCAAACAAGCTGGCGCAAAGCTTAATATTCCAGACTCGTAATAAGGTGAAGGGGGCTTGAAATCCACATTCCTCGTATCGTTATTCTTTTTCAGTGTTTTCGGTTAATCAAAAGAAATTTCAAAACCGTTGACTAAGCTATGCTCTGGCGCTTTCCTTACAAATCTGTGTTCAGCCTGAGTTTACATTCGGTCCCTAGTAACCTCAACGTCAACGGAACGCTATGCCCTACCCTTCTTTACTCTCTTCTAATAAATTTCCTTTGTTTGGTTTAACACTAGCGAACTTTGCGCTTGTCTCTTCCTATGGCAAGTTCATTGCACAGATGATACTTATTTAGTTTGTCAGTTTCCTTACAAGTGGATTTTTATGTGACATATAATGCTCCATCACGCTTATTGTCATCCATTAAAGGAGAGTTGTGGTTTTAAAAATACGAAAAATATTGATGATTTAGAGTGAAGCAGCACTTGTAACAAGCGCTTTATTGTTTGGCTGATTGCTACGTTTGATAAATATTGTTTCTGGTTAACTTTTCAAATTTTTTATCTTTACTCCAATGTATCTTCCTTGCAAGAATTTACGAAATCCTTTCCTTTTTCGTGCTGTACAAACTCATTCACTACTTTTTACTGTAGCGATGAAATCAATTTTTAAACTGAAAATTGAAACACACGGTATTAACACTCCACAATAGCAGTTAATTTATTTTTTTGTTGTAACCATCATTCGAGCTTATAGACAATCATCAGATAACTTAGTACTGAAGAGACAGGCCATATAACGTCAAAGACATTTTCTAACTGTACGTAAGATATTAAGGATACGTGGAGGTATGAAGATTATGTATCTCCATGAAAAACATAAAACTGTAGAGCTTCAGTTTGACATAAATACAAAACGAAAAATATTATGTAACTGTGACATTTTCGCCACATTTCAGCCAACAAATTATCGTATTTTATCATGCAGTACATGAGAGCTAACACTGCTATAAGTTAGAGGTCATTCATTAATGGCGTGAGCGAAAAATAGAGGGGGGGGGGGGGGGGGGAGGAGGGAGAGAAATCAGGCAAAATCTCACCAAATCTGATTTAAAGGAGGGCGGTAATGAATATGTCACAGGACATACATTAACATAACGGATAAAATTTTGTTAAATAAAATTAATCCTGAGTATAGACTATATTAATGTGACCACCAATCTTTGTAGTGTCTCTGAACTGAATTGAATGCATTACACGCTGTAATATATTGATTACTCCTTGCTGCTGTAGGTTATCTCGAAGCTGTGAGAAAGGACAGGTGCTCCAAGGCGTGGAAGCAGAGATGATGCTGAGGGCAGAGGAAACTAGGAGAGATATTGTTACATGAAGTAACCGTAAGGGGAGAGCCTTGCGAAAATGCAGACGCCCCCAGACGCGGTCCCAGGGCGTTAGTTACTCTTCAAGGAATTAACATGTAACTTCATATGTCGTCTACACGCTGTGGTAGGTTGCCACTGTACAACTTTGTAACCTACAGGCACGTACTAGCGTATAAAGCCAGCTTGATACCAGCCCTGAGATCAGCAACATCAGTAGGCTCACAAGGGTTAGAAAGAGAGCAAAAACGCCAAAAAACTGTTGACCTAGCAGTCGCTACTCCAGGGAGCCTGAGGGGTGGGGCTAAATGACGTTTAACAATAATGTTGCAAGTCTTATTTGGCAGAGCAGTTACGTTTAGTTTTCAGCTGAACAATGTTGGTACCAAATACGGACTTAGTTAGTGCAACTGCCTTAGGAGCTGTAGAGGGGACCTAATCAAACCGTGATTGGCAGGCGCCTGCAAGAGAGCTGCGGGATTGGCTGGGTGGCTTTAAGTGGGAAAAACAGTGCCCCCACGCGACTCTTTAAAACCTCTAGATTCCGCATTTTGGCGGAGTTCTCAGTCAGACGATCAGGGCGCCGAATTCGCGTCCGTCGACTCCAGCCTCGGTGTAGCTCCGAGTAAGTCTGCTCTCTCTCACTTGGAGTGCCTCAGTGAACATTGTCACATTCAGTACGTTTTGTTTTGCAAATAAGTTGTTGCCTTAAGATGCTGCTAGTGTTTGCTACTGTGGTTAGCATCCACTCCTGGGACTTCTGCACTGGCTTCTGTTGTAACAGTGTTATTCACGCTTTTTCTAACCCAAGAACTAGCCTCCAGTGTATTAGTAAGTCCTGTCTGGAATAAACAACTATTTCAAAACCCTGTTTGTCCAAGAGTCTTCACAACGAGTTCCCTACCAAGTCTCACCACCTGCATTTCTAGTAAATGCCTGTACCAGTGTTGGCTCATATAGAAGAAAACAATCAAATACCTTCGCTGTGAATTGTCCTTCTGCCTTCTGCTCTGTACCGCTCGGGAGCGCAGACTGACCAGTAACGCCTTTTCTCCCTCTCCCACCTATGTCAGGACACGACAACGAGAGTATGCCCGACATTCCCCATTCTGCAGTACGTGCTGAAAAAGTGTCAGATTTCGTTCGGCGAGTTTTCTGCTGCGCTGCTCAAGATCATTGTATGTCTGAAAGTGAGTCAGCCGTGATATTCTGCAGCTCACATAAAGCCGATGGTATCGTGCTCAGCATGAATTTGTGTTAAAAGCCGACAAGTCGAAACGAATGTGTCAGCAAGAAGTTAATCGTTTGTGGAAAGAAGCTAAGCTGAGGTTCGCCAAGATGAGTTCTCTTGGTGATCTTACAAATCAAGAGATTGAAAAGCTACACGATGACACGATTCAAAGGAAGGTTCAAATTGTCTTTCAAGCACAAAGTAAGTAGAGAGTCAGTGACATTTAATGTATGTAATAGTATCTATCAATAAGAGGTTAATTTTTAGGGGCCCGTCAAAATGGTTAATACTATTTTCGCAGAGCCTTCTTGTCCAATGAACAATGGTGTCCAGATCACGTCGGAGAACGCCAGTATTTGCTGCAGATATTACACAATATATGCCCTTCATGCTGAAACGCTTATTAGATGCTCACATTTTAATTTGTATTTGCAAGTTATCAATTGCAGGATTCTGAAGGTGCACTGTTTACTGCGGCTCGCGAACGTTTCATGCCACCATCTTAGCTGATCCTCCAAGTGGCAGGACAACCAACAGAGCCAGAATCTGGGGAACCTGGTGGGCAGCCACTGGCACCGTTCCCGCTTTGGCAATCTCTCACCGTCTCTCCCAGCCAAGCGCGCTGTTCCCAAACCCTGGACAGTTACTACTGCCCGTCTCTTTCGATGAATAATCAATGCGGCAAGACTGATGGCAACTAGTATGTTTCGTGCATGAAGCTGCACCAGAACCTGCGGTCAGCATTCGACCAACGCATCTGGTCACCTATCAGGCTGAGGAGATGCTGTGCGTCATGTACCATAGGCTGGAGTGGGTACACAAGGAGGATGTAGACACGTTTAATTATCGCCTTCCTGTACTAATAAAACACATGTATGTATATATCCAGTCATTGCAGTAGAGGAAGCACTCGAATGCCCATGGTGTGGGTGAAGTATTAGTGTAGGTGGTGTCGCAGCCTATTATTTACTTATTTGTGGAAATTATTTACATAAACCATGAGATTCAGAGCCATTTTGGAGCTTTCTAGCCAATTAATTTAATTAAACTCTTTATAGTGCGCCTTGAATGTAGTTTTTCTTCTAATAATACAGAAAAATGTAGTGCACAGGAGCTATGCTTCAGGTATTGTCAGTGGTATGAAGCAAAAACATGAACATACCAAATAAACTTACTTTTTAAAAAGAATTATAGGCTACGAACCTCAAGCTAGTGAGAGTAGGACGGGTATGGGTCCCACCACATCTCACCAAGGTGGGAGGCGGAGTCCAAATCATGCAATTAATGTACGTCCCCTTAACGAGTAGGCAAGGTCGGCAGGCCCACCCATCCCACAAAGCTGGTGTGAGTACAAGCAGTGTAGTGCTGGGGCGTGTGTAGAGAACGGTGATTCACCTACGTAGTGTTGCGCCGAGCGCAGAACTTGGATCATTTATATTTACTGTTACATGTTTCGAGTAGAGTCCCAACTATACTGATGACATTATCCACAATGACAGCTTTCTAGTGATGATTTCAGTAACTCTGAATCCGCGCACGAAACTTGATGAAATATTTCGTTTATTGTTATAAATCATTGGTGGTCTGAACAGACCAATCACAAACGCGTCGAGAGCGGGGTAAGCGCGAAACAGGCTAGCTCATCGCACAGTCTATAACGAATTTTTGGGCAGACACAATGTTGTTCTTACGAGTGACTATTTCATACACTACTGGCCATTAAAATTGCTACACGATGAAGATGACATACTACAGGCGCGAAACTTAACCGACAGGAAGAAGATGCTGTGATATGCAACTGATTAGCTTTTCAGAGCATTCACACAAGGTTGGCGCCGGTGGCGACACCTACAACGTTCTGACATGAGGAAAGTTTCCAACCGATTTCTCATACACAAACAGCAGTTGACCGGCGTTGCCTGGGGAAACGTTGTTGTGATGCCTCGTGTGAGGAGGAGAAATGCGTACCATTACGTTTCCAACTCCCATAAAAGTCGGATTGTAGCCTATCGCGATTGCGGTTTATGGTATCGCGACATTGCTGCTCGCGTTGGACGAGATCCAACGACTGTTAGCAGAATATGGAATCGGTGGGTTCAGGAGGGTAATACGGAACGCCGTGCTGGATCCCAACGACCTCGTATCACTAGCAGTCGAGATGACAGGAATCTTATCCGCATGGCTGTAACGGATCGTGCAGCCACGTGTCGATCCCTGTGTCAACAGATGGAGACGTTTGCAAGACAACAACCATCTACACGAACAGTTCGACGACGTTTGCAGCAGCATGGACTGTCAGCTCGGAGACCATGGCTGCGGTTACCCTTGACGCTGCATCACCGACCGGAGCGCCTGCGATGGTGTACTCAACGACGAACCTTGGTGCGCGAATGGCAGAACGTCAATTTTTTCGGATGAATCCAGGTTCTGTTTACAGCATCATGATGGTCGCATCCGTGTTTGGCGACATTGCGGTGAAGGCACATTGGAAGCGTCTATTCGTCATTGCCATACTGGTGTATCACCCGGCGTGATGGTATGGGGTACCATTGGTTACACGTCTCGGTCACCTTTTGCTCGTATTGACGGCACTTTGAACAGTGGATGTTACATTTCATATGTGTTACGACCCGTGGCTCTACCCTTCATTCGATCCCTTCGAAACCCTACATTTTAGCAGGAAAATGCACGACCGCATGTTGCAGGTCCTGTACGGGCCTTTCTGGATACAGAAAATGTTCGACTGCTGCCCTGGCCAGCACATTCCCCAGATCTCTCACCAATTGAAAACGTCTCGTCAATGGTGGCCGAGCAACTGGCTCGTCACAATACGCCAGTCACTACCCTTGATGAACTGTGGTATCGTGTTGAAGCTTCATGGGCAGCGCCATCCAAGCTCTGTTTGACTCAATGCCCAGGCGTATCAAGGCCGTTATTACGGCCAGAGTTGGTTGTTCTGGATAATGATTTCTCAGGATGTATGCACCCAAATTGCGTGAAAATGTAATCACATGTCAGTTCTAGTATAATATATTTGTCCAATGAATACCCGTTTATCATTTGCATTTCTTCTTGGTGTAGCAATTTTAATGGCCAGTAGTGTATTTACTGATACATGTTTCGAGTAGAGTCCCAACTATACCGACGACATTATCCACATTGACAGCTTTCTAGTGATGATTTCAGTAGCTCTGAATCCGCGCACGAAACTTGATGAAACATTTCGTTTATTGTTATAAATCATGGGTGGTCTGAACAGACCAATCACAAACGCGTCGGGAACGGGTAAACGCGAAACACGCTAGCTCATCGCACAGTGTAGAACGAATTTTTGGACAGACACCCTGTTGTTCTTACAAGTGACTATTTCACATTATCAAGTGAACGAATGTTTCTACCAGCCTCGAGAAATGTTTGTGTACGATCTCGTACAGATATCAAAATTGTGTGGAGACACTTCTGTGAGCTTTCATCGCAATGTCATGAAAACAGTGTGGAGATATTTCTCTGAATTTCCATGGTGCTCGATAAATGACAGTTAAAATCTTTGGTATTAAAAAAATTATAGAAGAATTGCTCTCAAATAAATTCTTATTATACAGATTCATTTTCCTGATACTGAAATTCTGATAGTAAAATCAAGTGTCATTCCTTTACTTCGAAACCGTCACTGCAGCTTCGTTAAGATTTTTCTCACTTGTCATTCCATTATTCACTGTTAATTGTATGCAATGCAAATTATAATCTGTGGCCAGTGGGAGAGAAAGCCAGTGAGGACATATAAACAGCTTAAAAAGACAGTAAGTAAGCATATCTCCCCATCTGTCAATCGTGGGAAGAAGAAAACATACTAGATGTTTTCATTGCGAAATGGTCAGTGTAGCCCTCCACAGGCAACAAATCGTAAAGAGCCACATGCGCTGTTAACCTGTCCGACACAGTTACGTATCACGGCAGGAACATTCCATACCACATCCTAATGAATTAATTAGTTAGGCAGTGAGGTAGAAGAGAACGTTACATAATGGTTTTTAGACTCTAAAAATAAGAGCATGAGAGCCGAAACCCACTGACTGACTGATCTAAAAAAATTAGCTAATCGTTTTAAAAGAAATTTCCACCATTTGACAGTAGATTTGTATTCACTTATTTCACACAATCATAATTTTGAGTTTTTAGCCATCCTCAAGTGCAATTTGAAATCTCAAAAATGTCTCACCGAGCGAGGCGGCGCAGTGGTTAGCACACTGGACTCGCATTCGGCAGGACGGTCCAATACCTTGTCCGGCCATCCTGATTTAGGTTTTCCGTGATTTCCCTAAATCGCTTAAGGCAACTGCCGGGATGGTTCCTTCGAAAGGCCACGGCCGACTTCCTTCCCCAGCCTTCCCTAATCTGATGAGACTGATGACCTCGCTGTTTGGTCTCTTCCACGAAATCAATACAACCCCAACCCAAAAATGTCTGACCTGCCTAAATGACATGTTGCCGTCAAAGCAACATTGGCATAGTCTTATAAACAAGTCATCATATTAAAAGGCTATTAGTACACATCAGAGACACATAATCTGGCTGAAATTTTGCGTAGCAAATAAACATTAACGAAATGTAATACGTATTTCACAGCCACTTTCATCGTTAAGGATTCGGCCAAGATTTAGTGATTAGTGTTTGTTGATAGCTATAACTTTCAGTAACGTTAGATTTCTGTCTATTTGATCCATGGACAACATACATTGTACTGTACGATGGTTGTCCAGAAAATAATGCACCCCATTTTTTTCACAGCCGAAAAAAATGCTACGAATGCGAAACGTCATGTACGTATTATTTCAAGTGCCCTGAGTGAGCGCGCCAAGTTTCCGTCACTTCCGACATAAAGCGCAGCTAGAGGACAGTTTCAAAATGGCGTCTGTGGGTGATGTACGTTACAAGCAACAAGCTGTCATCGAATTTATCGCTGCAGAGAAAGAAACTGTAGGGAATATTCATAAAGGCTTGTCCAAAGTCTATGGAGCATCTGCTGTCGACAGAATTACAATTAGTTGGTTCAAATGGCTCTGAGCACTATGGGACTCAACTGCTGAGGTCATTAGTCCCCTAGAACTTAGAACTAGTTAAACCTAACTAACCTAAGGACATCACACACATCCATGCCCGAGGCAGGATTCGAACCTGCGACCGTAGCGGTCTCGCGGTTCCAGACTGCAGCGCCAGAACCGCGCGGCCACTTCGGCCGGCAATTACAATTAGTCGCTGGGCACAGAGGTGAGGTCATCGGAAGGCGGTTCGACAGAGCTTTACTGTTTGTAGCGGTCAGGAAGACCATCCGCGGCTGTCACACCTGACATATTGCAGCGAGCTGATGTTGTCATTCAAGAGTTTGGGGCATTTAAGGATGACATTCCTGGAAGACATTTTGAGAACCATGAGGAGATGATTCACACAGTGAAGCAGTGGCTCGATCACCAGGATAAGGATTGGTACCGACAGGGCATACATGCCCTTGTTTCGCGCTGGAGGAAGGTCATAGAACTGGATGAAGATTACGTCGAAAAATAGGGTCTGTAGATAAAACACCACTCTTTCGTGTGTGTAATTCTCATTATGTTCAATAAAGAATTGTTGAAGAAAAAAAAATGCGGTGCATTACTTTCTGGGCAACTCTCGAATTAAGAAGGGCATTCAGTTATAGAATGCTCAGCAAAGGTGCAATCAGTCTTTAGTCTCTTAACTCCCGTCATATTGAGTCAGTTTAGTATTTACAGCCCTGCCTGATAGAGATACATATAATCTGACACATAAATTTCAGCAAATGCTATAAATTCAACTGTAATGAAAAGGTGAAATTTTCTCACACACTGAGGATCTGCTGAAACGTTTGAGTTCAGCTATTTACGCTATTAGGGTCATTGCAAAGTTTGGCGATATACATCTCAGTAAATTAGCTTACCACGCCTATTTTCATTCTTTGCTCTCGTATGGCATCATATTCTGGGGTAACTCATCATTGAGTAAAAGAGCGTTCATTGCACAAAAGCGTGTAATCACAATAATTGCTGGAGCTCATCCAAGATCATCCTGCAGACACTTGTTTAAAGAGCTAGAGATCTTCACTGTAGCCTCAAAATATGTATTCACTTATGAAATTTGTTATTAACAATCCGAACGAATTCAAAAGTGCCGTCCGGGGTGGCCGAGCGGTTCTAGGCGCTTTAGTCCGGAACCGCGCGACTGCTACGGTCGCAGGTTCGAATCCTGTCTCGGGCATGGATGTGTGTGATGTCCTTAGGTTGGTTAGTTTTAAGTAGTTCTAAGTTCTAGGGCACTGATGACCTCAGATGTTAAGTCCCATAGTGCTGAGAGCCATTTTTTTAAATTCAAAAGCAATAGCAGTGTACATGGCTACAACACTAGGAGAAAGGATGATCTTCATTACTCAAGGTTAAATGTAACTTTGGCTCAGAAGGGGGTAAATTATGCTGCCGCAAAAGTCTTTGGTTACCTACCTAATAGCATCAAAAGTCTGACAGATAGCAGTAAAGGAAATTAAAAGAATTTCTTAATGGCAACTCCTTCTACTGATTAGATGAATTTTTGGATATAGTTAGTGGGTAATATCCCCAACCCCCAGAAAAAATTTAAAAATATTAAGTATCATGTAATATTTTGTGTAATGTAATATCTTGTATAGACACCTTTTATTAACGTGACACGTTCCACATCATTACGAAGTGTCGTATTCATGATCTATGGAACAAGTAGTAATCTAATCTAATCTCTAATCTCTCTTTACTGTTATACAGAATTTGAGCAACACTATTCCTTCGTAGAAGGCAGGTGCACATTTCCTCGATTTTAGTTTGCTCGCAAGCACCTGTGAAGTACTACCTACAAAACACATGCCTGCTTGTTGGTAGTGTGATTTAGTGCCTTCTGGGGAGAACACACAAGTGCCATTATCCTCTGTCTTTTCTTTCGACAACTACAATGGTGTGCAAAACTTATGGACGAAAGTAAATTTCGCATGCTGTGTCACTATCAAGTAACATAGCTAAATGAAACTTGGACCGCATTGCAAAATGCTGTTCGTGGCTCTCAACAGGTTTTGTGCTCACCACGGACGACAATGCATGCTCTGAAACCTGCTCCCACATTGCCCCCTCCATTTCTCAAAAAATGGTTCAAATGGCTCTGAGCACTATGCGACTTAACTTCTGAGGTCATCAGTCGCCTAGAACTTAGAACTAATTAAACCTAACTAACCTAAGGACATCACACACATCCATGGCCGAGGCAGGATTCGAGCCTGCGACCGTCGCGGACGCTCGGTTCCAGACTGTAGCGCCCAGAACCGCACGGCCACTCTGGCCGGCTCCATTTCTCCATTAGCATGATTGACAACTGCTGCAGGTCGTTGGTGCATGTTAACACGCTGCAATACATATCCCCACCGAATCCCACACGTGCTCGATGAGATTTAAGTTGGGGAAACGGGCAGGCCAGTCCATTTGCTGAATATCCCCTGCCGGCTTGAGTGGCCGAGCGGTTCTAGGCGCTACAGTCTGGAACCGTGCGACTGATACGTTCGCAGGTTCGAATCCTGCCTCTGGCATGGCTGTGTGTGATGGCCTTAGGTTAGTTAGGTTTAAGTAGTTCTAAGTTCTAGGGGACTGATGACGTCAGATGTTAAGTCCCATTGTGCTCAGAGCCAATCGAACCCAGAATATCGTCTCGTTCCAAGACCTCCTCCACATGCGCTGTTCAATGCGGTCGTGCATCGCCATCCCCAGAAATAAAGTCAGGGCTAGGGCTATTAATAAAATATTGATATGTTGGAATGGCAATATCGAGTGGCGATATTTTTATATTGTCGCAGTGGAAGCTGAGTAGCGCCGTAGTGTAGTGGTTATGGTACTAAACTGTTGCGTGGAGGGTCGTGAGTTCAAAACTCACCTGGACCGTACAATCTTAATTTCTACATTAGGTTCGAGTACATTCTAGAAGTATCCACGAATTTCAACAAGCATTGTACTGGAATGTCCTGTAGCTGTACATATACTGTATGTGTTCTGGCCGGAGGCAGTTCGTTCCGCGCTCTTGTCTGTGCAAGTGCTGAATAAACGTTCGTTAAGTGAAGTTAGTGTTTGTCATTCATCTAATTACACCTTCTACGTGACAATATTATATTATATTATTTTCGCAATTTTCATTAAATACTTGAAATTGTAGTAGAAAATAATTTTACTTTCACTGAGTGAAGGTGTCTTACTACTTTTTGATCTTTCATCACGTCCAGTCTTTCTCTTTGACTGTGTGAAGCGAGTATAGGTGGCACAAAAAAGTAGTAGTCCGGTGGCAGTGTGAATGGACTAACAAAATTTCCAATGTGAAGAAATAGCATAACAGTTGCGTTAAAAACAATTTGTAAACTTCAGTTACTCGATAAATCAGTCTACTCTAAAAGCCATAAAGTCAACTAAATACCTAGGTATTACAATTACGAACAACTTAAACTGGAAAGAACACATAGAAAATGTTGTGGTGGAAGGCAAACCAAAGGCTGCGTTTTATTGGCAGGACACTCAGAAAATGTAACAGACCTACTAAGGAGACTGCCGACACAACGCTTGTCCGTCCTCTTTTAGAACACTGCTGCGCAGTGTGGGATCCTTACCAGATAGGACTGACGGAGTACATCGAAAAAGTTCAAAGAAGGGCAGCACGTTTTGTATTATCGCGAAATATGGGAGAGAGTGTCACAGAAATGATACAGGATTTGGGCTGGACATCATTAAAAGAAGGGCGTTTTTCGTTGCGACGGAATCTTAGTGCGAAATTCCAATCACCAACTTTCTCCTCCGAACGCGAAAATATTTTGTTGACACCGACCTACATAGGGAGGAACGATCACCGCGATAAAATAAGGGATATCAGAGCTCGTACGGGAAGATATAGCTGTTCATTCTTTCCGCGCGCTATACGAGATTGGAATAATAGAGAATTGTGAAGGTGGTTCGATGAACCCTCTGCCAGGCACTTAAATGTGATTTGCAGAGTATCCATGTAGATGTAGATGTAGATGTAACGAGCCTAGTGAGTAGGCATTTTTCAAAAACAGTTCCTGAAATTGATGAAAAAAAATGTAAATGACAAGACTGGTCTTTACTGTGGACGGAGGAAGCTGGGTGGTTGGTTGATTTCTGGGATGGGACCAAACAGCGAGGTCATCGCTCCTCTCGGATTAGGGAAAGATGGGACAGGAAGTCGGCCGCGCCCTTTCAAAGGAACCATCCCGATATTTGCCTGAAGTGATTTAGAGAAACCAAGAAAAACCTAAATCAGGACGGCCGGACGCGGGTTTGAACCGTCGTCCTCCCGAATGCGAGTCCATTGTCCAAATCACTGCACCACCTCGCTCAGTGGGCGGAAACGTGTGTGGGGAAATGCTGACGTAATCGGCGCTGCCAACAGGAACTGCAACGTTTACCTTCCCCCGCAATTCTTACATTACAACTCCTGAGTCGCTGACGTTTGCAGAAATGAAAAAACGCGAAATTCGATATGAAGTGTTCCGGACAAATCCCATATTGGACGAAACCGAACAACGGACGCATCGGACACCTTTTATTGTGCCAATTACATGGAGTTGTCATTGTTAGCAAAGTGGTTATCGCCAAGACGCCAGGCGTGAACGTGCACCCTTTGCCTTTCCATTCTTGTTCTAAGAAGGATAAGCAGGCTGCTACCTGCTAGCTAGCTGATGTGCAGAATATCTAATAATAAATCAGCGCTTCAATATACAGTTACAACACGGGCATTATATTTACAACGTGCAGCCGATATTTTTATAGGCCGGTAAGTCGATATTTTTTCCGTCGGTATATGACTATATCGATACGATTGCTTCCTATATCGAGCGTCTATAACGATATTTTTTTTAAAATGTCGATATATCGGATTCCCGATATCTTTCGAAATATCAGCAGTCCCTGTCAGGGCTGAATGTGACTGTGAAAAGACAGTCATACATACAGTGTCACAATAGCACAGGCTGATAATGTGTTGCGTTCAAAGTTTTCGGCGCCACAACGTCCATTCGACTTTATGCTCCCTACACCACAACATCTAGACCACAAAAACCATCATATTCGACAGTGTTCTTGGGTACATTACGTGTTCCCACCTCTCCCTACGTGATAGTACGTCCAGAATCGCTACTCATACTACATCAGCTCTCATCCGAGAAGCGCACGCGACCCCACCCATCGTTGCTGCAGTTCCTATGCTCTTGGTGCCACTATAAACGATGCCACCGATCTGCGGATGTCAATGAACACAAGTTGCTGATCGTTGGGCTAAGAGACCACCCTCAGGCAGTCGCCATGCCACTGAGGGGCCTGAGATTGCGTGCTTTGCTGTCCTGTTAAATGTCATCGCAATTGCACCCGCTGTTTGACGTGGTCCCTTCTTGCCTACTGCACAAAGTAGCCGTCATCTGCTGCTGTAGCTGACCATGGTCGATCACCACCGCTCCTTCGGAGAGCAGTGCCTTTGGTTCGGAACGCTCCCCGTACACATGAAAGAATGGCTGAGAGCAATACCAAACTGCTGGGCTGCTTTCGTCATACTTCGTTTCCCAGTGATTCTTACCCATGTGATTTCTCTGTGCCATGTTGTAATGAAGAAGAATACCGCCAGAGTGCACCGTAACTACTCACTGAGTGGTACGCACTGTCTTTTTCTGTTCTTTAAACCGCCTCTTGCTTGGGTGACAGCCCCATGTGGCGCTATATTCACGTTGACTTCACGCCAAGTGACATTCAGCTTTCTGTGCAAGCCCTGGGAGCCACTGACAACATGCAATTACAATTTCATTTACTTCCAAATAATAGTTAAATGTTGCGTTACTTTATCTATCTCTTCCTCAAGGTTTGCAGAGCAGTGGACGTTTTGTTTAAGGTGGAATTACGATTATTACGATATGAACTTCTTTGTTTATGAAATGATAATTAAATCGAAACCCTTAGCTGCCGACAGGTGTTGTTGGTATATATCAATGGGGACAGCTGAAAATGTGTGCCCCGACCGGGACTCGAACCCAAGATCTCCTGCTTACATCGATCTTTTGTTTTTATCTCATTGTGTTCTATATTGTTCGTTGAATCTGTTCGTGGCGTACGTCCAATGACACTCGTTCAGGTTGTTCGTTGATCCGTTCACTCAGTTTTTTATTACAAAGGGTAGCTAAACCCTCTGACCGAACTCGCTGAGCTACCGTGTCGGCATCCATCTGAGCAACCGAGGGCACAGTGCGACTGCAGGGACTTATCCCTTGCATGCTTCCCGTGAGACCCACATTCCCAACTGTCCACACCTACTTTCGTAGTGTCCCTAATAGATATTTGCCCGTTCACTCATTACTCGCTCCAGACTTAGCTGACTAGTCGCGTAAGAGTTCGGGCAAAGTGTGCGCATTCGCACAGAAGAAGGTCAATCGCCGGGTAGCCGTTAACTATATGAAGGTGGTATCAGTTCCCGAAAGAACAGATACCACTGATGACCGATCAGCTTCTCTAGAATGAAATTATAATTAAATCGAAACCCTTAACTGCCGACAGGTGTTGTTGATATACATCAGTGGGGACAGGTGAAAATGTGTGCCGCGGGAACAGATACCATGTTCATATAGTTAAAGGCTACCTGGCCAATGACCGTCTTCTGTGCAAATGCGCACGCTTCGCCCAAACTCTGACGGGACTCGTCAGCTTAGTCTAGCGCGAGTAATGAGTGAATGGGCAAATATCTATTAGGAACACTGCGAAAGTAGGTGTGGACAGTTGGAAATGTGGGTCTCACGGGAAGAGTGCAAGGGATAAGTCCCTGCAGTCGCACTGTGCTTTCGGTGGCTCAGATGGATAGAGTGTCTGCCATGTAAGGAGGGGATCCTGGGTTCGAGTCGCGATCGGGGCACACATTTTCGGCTGTCCCCATTGATGTGTACCAACAACACCTGTCGGCAGCTAAGGGTTTTGATTTTCTTTCAGGAACAGATACCATCTTCATTCTTTGTTTATTTCATTTCATTTTAATTTATTTTGAAAATCTGATTTCTGTATGGTTTATATGGATATTATGGAGGAACGTTGATAGAAGGGCAAATCAGAAAGTCTTTGCCCCTATTTTTTAGTAGGCAAAGCAAGATACATACAGGTAATGACCAATATACATCCTATTCTCTGTACCTTCCACTATTTTTCCACATAGTACCCACATTCGTTCACTCATTTGTCCCATCGCAGCACTAAATTTAAGATGCCCCTGCGATAGAATTCGTCAGGCTGACTATGGAAGCGTCACCAAACTGCTGTCTTGGCTACATCGTTACTTTTAAATCGCTGCACTCTCATGTGATATTCCAAGCGCTCAGAAAATGGCCGTGGTGTGTACACGCCGATCTGCTTTCACCATTACGTCACCACGGGAAATGTCAGTCAGCGACAAACGCGGTCTCCGAGACAGCTCCTTGCCATGCAAGACTTCAAAGCCTTTGTCGAACTCACAACACCACCACTTCACAGTTCTCAAAGAGAGACAGCTTTCCCCTTGTGAGGGCTGCATTTCCCTGTAGATTTCGATGCGCATTCGTCCTCTACTCTGTATTAAACATACCAAACGCTGTGGACGTGTGAAGCACAACCGCCATATTTAACAACTGACAGCAGCCTTGTGCGTTGGAGCTAACGGCAGATAAGGCCGGCATGAACCAAGAAAATGTCCAACGCTGGGAATGGATGTGTTGACTTCGCATTTACAACCGTGATGGCAAAGACTTTCTGATTTGCCCGCGTACCGCGTGTTTCAAGTTTTAATTTGTGTACATTCCTCCAAGTAGCGTCCGAATATTACATTTTTTTAATCTCTGCATTATTTCACAGTGCCTCTCAAAATCTGAAAAACTAGTGAAGCCTCAAACGAATCGGTCTACTTTCGTTTTCCATTTGTGCTCTGTACGAGTTTCTTGCATACGCGATCACTTGATTTAGATGACTTTAGTGAACAGTTTTATTAATGTAGCCGTTTCGTTCCACTTGCATTGTTACGCCAATCTTCACCAGTCCATGCCAAGTTGACGCACTTTGGTTTGTGCGCGGTAGATTTTCATATAGTGGCAGTATCTGTGGAGTAAACATTCAGATGCTGACAACAGAATTTTTGTAGACGAAGTACATTTCTTCAAAAGTCACGTGACTGTGGTATGGCTCGAGGTATGGCCGTAAACGGCCTGCAGATTTTGAATGTCGCTGATTAAATCGGCAGAGGAGACAGCAGGGGTGGTGGCGTAAAGTCGCTGATCACCATTCTTTACGACAACATGCTCGATTAAATTCAAAACCTATCCGCATAAGGTTTTTTTATATGAAATTCAGAGCAAGAAAATAACTGTTTACGCAATAACAAATGCACTCTCTGATCATGATGCACCGTTACTTAGAATAAATAACATAGTGACTTACAGTATGGATACCCCTCAGTGAAAATTAGTTAGAATGATTAATGACTCTAGGACAAATGTTTCTAAGAATAGTTTACAGGAGATGGCCTGGGAATTAATTTATAACGAAACAAATGTTAACAAAACATTTAATCTATCCATGATAAATTCATATCATTATTTCAAAATAGCTTTCTGCGTAAGTTAACCAAAAAGAACACAAAACAGTCACTCAAAAAAAAACATAGATCACTAGAGAGGTAAATGCATCTTTTGAGAGGAAAAGGTAAATGTATCTTTTCGCAAGAACAAGTACGGATCCTGCAGTAGTTGCACACTACAAGAACTATTCAGAATTGCTATGAAAGGTTATTACAAAATCGAGGAACATTCACATAATGTCAGAAACCAGTCTTCCGACATCGGACTTATGGCTATATGGAATGTAGTCAAACGAGAAACAGGACGGCCAGCCGCAGAACACATCACTACTGAAATGAAAGGAACGGTTGTAAATGATGAGTCACAGGTAGCAAATGAATGTAACAATAATTTCATAAATACATTGGAAAGCACAAGGACAAACAGTCGAAGAGAAAAATGTAACTCCCATTGAATTCAGTCATACGAATGTATCACCAGCTTCTCCTTCTGAAATTAAGAAAATTACACGTTCTCTCAAGAATAACAGATTATCTGGTTCTGATGGTGTTTCCAATAGAGTCTCAAGATCTGTTCCCATGTAATAAAGTCAGTCTTATCCGAAATATATAACGCATCACTAACTCCAGGCATTTTTCCAGAGAGACTGAAATATATCGTTATTAAACCCCTCTTTAGGAAAATTGATAAGAGAGATGTCAATAACTACCGACCTATTTCATTGCTGGCATCATTCTCTCAATTTTTTTAGAAAGCGATGTATTCTAGAACAGTATCTCAACTTAACAACAACGGTACCCTTAGCAAATAACAGGCTGGTTTCAGGAGGACTGCTCAAGTGAGAATGCCATTTACATGCTCATTACCACATTTTACAAGCATTAAATAATAAAATAGCGCTGGTTGGCATTTTCTGCGACCTCTCTCATGCATTTGACTGTGTGCATTAGAGTATTCTCCTAGATTAATTAACCTTTTATGGGATTGATGGTATAGTCAACCAATGGATAACATCATATGTAATCACAATAATGCAGAGAGTAGTACTTAGTAACTCAAGCAATATAGTCCTGTGACATAGTTCTGACAGGGGAGAAACCACCTACGGAGTTCCTCAAGGTTCAGTCTTAGGTATGCTATTGTTCCTCAGATATGTGTCTAATATACAACAAGCGCAATTAGTTCTTTTTGCAAATAACACTAGTATTGTTATCAATCCAAGTATACATACCCAAACAGAAGAAATGGTAAGCACTCTTGTTAAAAGTATATTGACTTCTCTCCTCCAAATGATCTCACATTCAATTTTAAAGATACACAAGATACTCACTCCTGAACATCTAGAGGTACTACACCAATGGTAAGTGAATAAATGGCGAACAAATAATAAATAAGACAGAAACTTCAAAATTCTTAGGTGTTCACATTGATAAGAATTTAAACAGAAACAAGCACATTTTGTAGTTCCTAAAATAACTTAGTTCAGCCATATTTGATCTTAGAATGATTCCAAATCTTAGTGAGAGATAAATCAGTAAGTTGACATATTTTGCACATTTTCATTCAATAACGTCATGTAGAATGACATTCTGGGGAAATTCATCTTTAAGGAACAAAGTCTTGATTGTGCAAAATCGAAATGTAAGAATAATATGTGGTGCTCAGCGACGATCATTCTGTAGACATCTGTTAAAGAGTTGGGCATTCTGACTACTGCTTCACAGTATATTTATTTCCTCATGTAGTTCACTGTAAGCAATCCACTACAGTTCAAAAGAAAACATGATATACATAATTACTGTACCAGAAGGAAAAATGACATGCATTACTCCACATTAACGTTGTCTTTAGCACCAAGAGCGTGCACAATGCTGCAACAAAAATTTCGCTCACTTACGTACTGGTATAATATGTCTCACAGACAGCAAAGTAAAATTTGAAAACAAACTGAGAAAATGTCTCCTTGACAACTACTTCTATACCGTAGAAGAATTTCTATTACTGTAATGTGTAAAGGATGGTGGGTAGAAATTACTAACTCACATCTCTATGTCTTTTTTCTGTTTGAAATAAGAAAATTAAAAAAAATCTAGATATTTCCAGAATGTAACTGTATGTATAAATTAATTTGCGATGTGAATGTAAAATGACTCGTTCCGCAGCATCTATCGTGCAGGTTGATGCATGTAACATGTCACTAACTAACGGTGTCTAAAGCAGCGTGTATATGCAACACTGCTGATAGAGATTCGTCCATTGAATGTGGACGGCGTTAACCTCGGCGGTCCCATTGCTGCCTTTCGAGGGGAGTATGCTACACAAACATGACACTACACTACACACATACCTATCACAGTCACCTACACTTAAAACATGTACTTATGTACACAGTGTTCATTCTTCTCGAAGGGGAGGGTCAGCGGTCGAGAAGGACAGGGAAAATATTTCTAATTAGGCAGCTGAACTTGTCAGGAGTCTCTCAGCCACTCATGCCATTCGACTTCACCATTGCGAGTACAAACAGGTTCCAATCAAAATTTAAATGGATTCTCTGCTTGGGATTCATCGGTTTACATTCGATATCTGGATGGATTAAAGTTCTGTAGACATAAACGGAATGGTATTTCGATTCTTTACCACAGCTGTCACATCTAAGATGTATTTCTTTTATTGGATAAGAAGGAACAGCCGCGGCTGTTTCCTACATTTTATATTGCACACACAGTATTGCCGAGTCTCTGTTTTAATAAATTACGCTGCGCCATTATCGAAATGGCGCCAAAGTAAAAATATCTTGCAAACCTCTGATTTGGAGCTACGACGTGCTGCAAATTGGTGATTTACCAAATTTTGAAATGTTTTTAGTGGCGAATTTCTTTTGCTTTAACTTTATGGTATGATACTTTCAAGCTTTTTTCATCGTGAGATAAACTAAAATATTAATCACTCTAACGTGGCCACTCCAAGGGAAATGGAATTTTCACCAAATCGTGATTGCTGATAGTAGCACGATGCTTACTCATTTTAAATCTACATATCATAAAGTACCCCAACAAATACTTCTAACTGAAAAAGAAAGTAACGTGTAAGTACTATGTGCATTTTTCTGAAGGCCTATAGTGGCTATTGTAACACCCCCCCCCCCCCATCCCATCACTTATCTGGTTTTGCCGCAATATCGGATCACACAAAGAAAGTAGTAAGGCCCTGTGACTCCTGATTGAACTGCGGTGGCAGTGTTGACATTGATTGATTCAGAATTGATCACTTTTAATTAAAAAGGAGTGCACATTGATGTTATAATCAGCTATTGAACACCAGATGTAAATGTTGAACATAAAATTAATTAAGAAAGTCACTTGGGATTTCAACTACTTGATTGAAAACAGTTGCAGTCGATTAGCACATTTTTATTTTTAACTCATGACCTTCAATCATCACATTACATCACTCTCCTAACAGGCAGTGCTAATAAATTGTGTTTGCGTGGAGTAAAGCGCGATAACTCAAAAGTAATTCCTATTGACTGACCCAGGTGTAATGCGAAGTCCGAGAAGAATTCTACAATCCACGGCACATGAAACACTCATGGAAACTTTGCTGACGTGATCCAAAAAATTAATCAGTGGCCGGAGAGGGTGTAATGTCACCGAATGCAGCGTAGCGGAGCGGCGTCATTGTGCAGACGTCGGCCGACCTCGTGGTGCTGCAAGGCTGCACTCGTCTATTCACTCCTACCTATCTTGCTCAGTGCATAGCTGAACCAAAACTTCCTATCTCCAAGCTCAATCGTTCCATTTGCTAGGTCTTAAACTGCAGAGATGCTCACTCTTTCTCAGGCAAGCTGAGTAAAGAACGCCACGTCCGCACTCTAGGCAAGCTGGGAATGGAAGACCACTACGGAGACTTCTCCCAGTCCGCTCTTCGCCTCAGTTTCCCCTCCAGCAAAATCACCTATGCCAATTGCAGCGCAAGTTGCGTTAATTATGCGTCGCTTCCCAGCGCCGACCAACGCCTGCTCTGGGAAGTGAGCAAATTCCCACCAAATTTTCCTTCCTCTCAACTTCTGCTATTTAGCTCCTCCCAGGCCACCCATCAAGGTTAGCATCTGCACAAAACACCAATTTTTCCGGAATTCTGACTCCCAGGAGAGTACTTCAAATTCCTTGGTCCTACGTTCCCATCAGAGGCCAGCGTATTTCGTTCTGTCGTTCTTCACCTGATTTACTTCAGACTCTGCAGACCGTGAATTCAGCGTGAAGTTGCTAAAGTCATGAACATGCATATCTTGGCCTCTGTTGACTGCTCCACCGTAGCTTCGCGCGGCTTTCTCGCATGTTTCACTGAACACGGGACGACGGACATTTATCAACAGGCGTACAAGTTCTCTGCCTGCTTCGTGGTACACCAGCATGAGGTCAACCACCCACTCACTGTCACTCATCTTAAGGCAGCTGAAGGCCGCGCGCCGTTACCGCTTTCTCAGAGTTTGAGCCATCCTAAGCTGCCTATTGTCGCTTCCCTTTGCCGCTCCCCAGCTGGCCACAGTCAACTCTGAATACTTCCCTGGGATAAACTGGCCTCCAGTAAATCGACACATTTCCACAACGTTTTTATGTCGTGTGAATTACTTTAAAACCATCACCCGACATTAATTATTCCAACACGTCCATACTATACCCTCTACAAGATGCATTGTGCCTTGTCAGTCGCTTTTGTTCAGCCCTACTGTTCGCTCAACGTGAGTTAGGTGATCTTTAATGATTTCATGTAAGGGACATCTTACACTATTTTTCCCTATTGAATTTATCTAGCACTTGTCTCGTAAATGTTGTGCTTTTTACACTGTTATATAAACTACTGTAGATTAAACTGCCTCTTATTTGTACTACAGGCATAATTAGATCGTCGAGGTACTTAGCTGTGAACAATAACTCTCCCCTCTTGTAAATATTTCGACCTGCATCTGTAGGCAACAAACAGCATCCCATGTGAGAGAGAGAGAGAGAGAGAGAGAGAGAGAGAGTGAGAGAGAGAGAGAGAGAGAGAGAGAGAGAGAGAGAGACAGGTACAGAAATCAGCCTGATTTGTAAGGTGTGGAAGTGACTCTTATTTTTATGACCACTTTTGCCAATTTACCCTACGAGAAATGTGGCCACTTGGACCAATCGGAGACGACGTCAGCATTAGTGGTTCACAACTGTCATACCGAAAGAAGCTAGAAGGAACTAAATTTGTAGGCCAATAGATGTTGTTTGTACATTGATATGGTACAAAAGTAATTTTCTACGTATAAGTTAGATAACAAGAATCATTTAAATGACTTAGGATACCTTACATCAGACAACTTATGATCAGAAAACTTTTTACTAAAAATACTGGCACAAGCTTTCTCCGTCAGACCCATTGAGAACAGTGATATTGTGAATTGGAACTAGTCTGACCAACTGGCAGAAGTCAGCAGTGCTGCTCACGGAAAAAAAAATGCAATGGCCACCTCCCCCCCCCCCCCAATCACCCTCCCCCCCCCCTTCAGTAGTACCAGTACATATTGCTAGTACTTGAAAACAAGCGTAGTGGCTTAGAGATCTGTTTAATCCGGAAAAAATTACTCAGATTGTCACATATAAATTTTATCTGCCAATGAACATTCCCCGAAATCTATGTATATTCAACGGATTTACTAATAGCACATTCTCACAGTGACGATTTTATCTGGCATCTGCCTCGTAAAACTTATGCTGTTTGGACTATCACATAAAATACTCCATTAACTCCTTATTACACGCTTCTCGAGTTCTTCAATACATAAAACTTCTCTTATTGGTATGGCAATAATAATTAAATCATCGTGGTAGCCACTTACCTGTGAACAATAACATTTCCGCCTTTGACGTATTTCGATTTGCACCCGTAGCAGCAACAACTGTTTACAAATAAACCAGACAAACACTTGTAATGTGGCCAGAGCCATTGCAACAGCACCCCATGTTTGTTATTCTGATTTTCACACATTTTATCCAGGCATTTTGATGATCGTGCATCTGAAACAATAATCGGATTTTTGTATTAGGCCAGATCTAACAGAAGGAGACGGTTTTAAATAACATAAATTAGGTAATTCAAATTCGACACAAAGGGATAGAATGATACATCATAGCTCTTTACAGGGTGAGTCACTAACAATGGCCACCAAGAATAACTCCGAAAGTCCCACGACTTGGGAATCGCCTCTGCAACTTATTTCTAGACATCAGCGGAAAATGTGCCGGACACCTATCGTGTTGATACCACATTCTGTTCCTTGTTCCTAAAGGTATTTCTTTCAATAACAGACCTAATGTTTCTTGCAGGAATGTAGTATACTTCCTACCATTAAGATTTCCTTCGATGAAACAGAGGCCTATAATTCTGTCCTCCAGAGTCCCACACCATACATTCACCGACCAAGGTTTTTGGTGTGCAACTTGCCGCAGCCAACATGGATTTTCAGTTGCACAATAATGCATGCTATGCAAATTAGCATTTCCATGATTCGTGAATGTAGCCTCGTCAGAAAATAAAGTCAAATTAATAAATGTGTCAACCCTCTTAATCTGAAGTCGAGCCCCTCAGCAGAATTCAATGCGACGCATACAGTCCTTACCAGCTAATTCTTGGTGGACACTACCGTTTGCCGGATATGTTTCCGACGGGTTAAAGATCCAGTTGTTCACAATTTGTCATACATATATTTAAATGAGCGACGTGTACGGCGAGTACGTTAGGATATCTTTCAGCATATAAGTCTCTAGCTTTCATTAAATTTCGTTGGCATTCTCCGCAAATGAGAAGCATATCGACATGTTCTTCGAAAGAATACATCATTCACATTCGCTTGATTCGACGATACTAATCATACCGTTCCTATTAGTGTTGTATTGCGAAACCGTCGAATGGTGTTCTCATGCCAAAGTCACGTTAGATGGATACGCCGCATTCGGCGAATATTTACTATTTGCACGATATACGAGAGAGAATTGTTAGACCATGTGCTTCGATAAGTACCGAAGTAATAAGGAGTACTACTCAAGCCATAATAAGAAGATTGCAGCACACTGATACCAAAGGTCATCACTTCGAACACCTTCTGTAAATAGATGTTCATGCCACCTTTGTGACCTTCGTTGACCTTCAAAGACCTTAATGTTACACAAAATTGGATTTGTCTCGATAGCCGCTGTCGGAAAATAAGTACCAAACTATAGCATCACATTTAAGAAAACAAATTTGGCCTTAATATCTCTGACACGACCCTCAGCTGCTATCATACTTTCTGAGTTATTCTAGGTGGCAATAGTTAGTGACGCATCATGTATATAAAAGGTATTAAGAGGAAATCTGATAGGTAGTATTAAGCGTGATACATGGAAAAGAAAAATTTGGAGTGGGAAGTTCAGGGAGAAGAAATAAAAATTCTGAGGTTTGCCGATGACATTTTAATTCTGTCAGAGACAGCAAAGGACACGAGAAAGCAACAGTGTCTGGAAAGGAGGTTATAAGATGAACATCAACAAAAGAAAAACGAGGATAATGGAATGTAGTCGAATTAAATCAGGTGATACCGAGAAAATTATAATAGCAAATGAGACACTTAAAGTAGTAGATGTGTTTTGCTATTTGGGCAGTAAAATAACTGATAATGGCCGAAGAAGAGAAGATATAAAATGTTGACTGGCGACGACATGAGTAGCGTTTCTGAAGAAGAGAATTTTGTTGACGTCGAATATAGAGTTAAGTGCCAGGAAGTTTTTCCCGAAAGTATTTATATGGAGTGTAGGCATGTGTGGAAGTGAAACAGTTTAGACAAGAAGAGAATGCTGAAGACTAGATGCGTATATCATGTAACTGATGAATAGGTACTGAGTAGAACGAAGGAGAAAAAAACTTTGTGGCACATCCTGACCAGAAGAAGGAATCGGTTGGTAGGTCACACTCTGATACGTCAAGGGATCACCAGTTTAGTACTGGAGGGAAGTGTGGAGGAGAAAAATCATAGAGAGAGACCAAGAGATGAAAACAGTAACCAGATTCGGAAGGAAGTAGGTTGCAGTAGTTACTCGGAAATAAAGAGACTTGCACAGGATAGAGTAGCATGCGGAGTTGCATCAGACCAGTCTTCGGACTGAAGACCACAAAAACATGGAAGTAACTAATTTTTATTTTTGCTGACATCTTGGCCAATTTTCCCGACGAGTAGTGTGGCGACTTTTATCGATCTGAGATCCTGTCGGCGTTAGTGGTTCACAGAGGAAACCATCAAACCGAAAGAAACAAAACAATTGTAGGCCAAGAGATGGTTAGACATAATAGGGTGAAAAAATATTACTCTAAGTGAGATAACAAAAATAATATAAATGTTTTAGGATACCTTACATCAGACGACTGATAGTCAGAAAAGTATTTGCTAAAAATAACGGAACACGCTCATCTGTCAAACTCCCTGGGCGATTTCCAAGATCACTTGCAAGCGATCCATACCGAACGCGCGACTGTCATGGTGTAGGATCGATTTTGTTTATACTGTCGACCATAAAAACGACAAAAGATGACAGTAATTTAACTTACGTTACTCGTCTTCCAAGATCTTCACATCGACATTTCCGTGTGTTCTGAACGCAGCCGAGAGAAACCCTTTTATGTCGTATTGGGGCAGCACTGTAGATATATATCTCAGGAAAACAGTGGGAGTCTCGCAAAGAAGCTTTTTGCCACTCAGCCGCAAATTTTGAAAATGCAGGTGCTGAAATATGGGTAATTTCCAAGAATGATTACCCATCGAAGTCGCAGGGATTTCTAACATATGTTCTTTAATCCAGCAAGAGACTAAAATAATACTCTGCTCTACCGTCGATTTACTTCTATCGAACCACTTGTTTTTCCAGGTCATATCAGTTTTTCTAAAATTTCGTACAATCTTATTGAAACGGGAAATAAACGTCTGTCTTTTTTTTTTCACCAAGTATTACAAGATATTTTGCTATCAATGCTGTAAACAAAAGAAATAACTAATCGATATCTGCCGCCATGACACTCGCGCGTCGGATGTATATATTTTTTTTTAGTAACTCGCAAGTGATCCAGGAAATCTCTCAAAAAATATGCAATGGTTACGTTCTCCTGCTGATAGTAGACTTGTGTATTGCGAGTACTTCAAAATAAGCGTTGTAGCTTTGATATCTGTATAATCCGGAGGAAATTACTCAGACTGTCATACATAAATATTATTTGTAGGTCAACACTGACGAGCTACTCACCTCTGAACAATTACTTTTCTTCATTTGACGTATTTCGATTTGCATCCGTAGCAGCAACAACTGTTCACCAAACAGCATGGCAAGAGCGTGAAATATTGCAGCTTAAGACTTATAAACAAACAGCTTTGTACGAAAGTTGCGCAATAATCACAGATTTTACTATTGGCGGCATGCGCAGTAGCTTAATACACCACGCTTACTCCACAGATATTCCTATTCCCTATCACTTTCCAACAATTAGCTTTCTAGCCATCTTTCCGTCGCAGCTGAACCTTCCACAAAAAATAATACGCAAATATAATCATAAATGCGTGGGCTGATCTACAACAAAAGAACTTTACTCAGTTCTATCTTCATCTGCCGTCTATACACCGCACTCTTTCGCGTCAAGAAGTATTCCCGAAATATTCTGTAAACAATAGCAGCGCCAAATTAAAGTTATTCGTCGAGATTATCAAGTGTTATTAAGGTAGATCTTTTTTCCCGAATGCAAGGTAAAACATGAGGCAACAAAACCGTAAACGTCAAAATAGGACGAACGCACTCTTCCATACATTACAGAATGTGAAAAACTGCTTTCATAATCTGGCGTCTAGCGGTTCTAGGCGCTCAGTCCGGAACCGCGCGACTGCTACGGTCGCGGGTTCGAATCCTGCCTCGGGCATGGATGTGTGTGATGTCCTTAGGTTAGTTAGGTTTAAGTAGTTCTAAGTTCTAGGGGACTGATGACCACAGATGTTAAGTCCCATAGTGCTCAGAGCCATTTGAACCATAATCTGGCTGGTTTACCTACAGATTGGACCACGAAACTATAACAGGGGATGAATTGTTAAACAGGCCGGAAAATACGAGAGCGTGGTGTTAATAAGACGCATATTATTTCTGTTTTAACAGACGACAGTTTATTTGCTGAGCCTGAGCGCCGTTTATCACAGCAGAACTGTCCAGAGCTGGGTCGGAAGCCAACAAAAAGATGAGGGTACGCCTTTAATGCCAAAATCAGCCAGGGCACCGTGATAATGGAAACGAGCGTTTGGCGTCATTGAGCGGGAGGCCTCTTGCGGGGCGGGTCCGGCCGCCTTGGTGCAGGTCTTATTACATTCGACGCCACATTGGGCGACCTGCGCGGCGGATGTGGTTGAAACGATGATGAAGACAGCACAACACCCAGTCCCCGAGAGGAGAAAATCCCCGACCCAGCCGGGACTCGAACCCGGGCCCGTAGGACGGCAATCCGTCACGCTGACCACTTTTTTTTATTTATTTATTGGTATTCTATTTGGATACAAAATTAGGCAGTTCACAAACACTAGATGAAGTGCATCCTCTGCAAAAAAAAAAAAAAAAAAAAAAAAAAAAAGTGTTAAGACAATCACAAATTTAAAGTAACAGGGATGTTGTTTTTATTGATTTATTTATTTTCAATAAAGATCACTCTGTTAAAAGGAACATGTAGATCATTTCATCGTATAGTATGTGCATTACATATTGAGTGGTGAGAGAAAAGTGAGGTTCATTATCAGCTCTCAAATGTGCACACCGACTGCACCCGGCACATCCCAACTGCGTGGGGGATCGAGGAAGACCGTCTGAAGATACTTGACAAAGGTTTTCCGATACTGTGACCATCTACGAACATCATTGTGGGCTTGCTGCAAGAAATACCAAAAGTCAAGTCGCGACTTGGTAGCATCCCCATAGAGGTACGCGATCGTCCAACCTTTGACCCAGATGATCGACTGTGATTTAGTCGCCGGAAAGTAGTCACTCTCCGGATGTAAGAAGGAAGCAGGTGTAATACGTTGCGGGGTCACACGGAGGTAGCAAGCCACCATCTGTCTTCCTAGGAGCCAGACGTCCTCCACCGCTATACAAGTTAAGCGGTGATGGTCGTCATCCACTTGGCGACATTTCGGGCATAGTGGAGTGTCCACTAGTCCAATGGCATGGAGCCGTTGGTTGGTGTTGAACTTGCCACAGGCGACAGAGAACCACAGCGCCCGAACGAAGGTAGGAAGGAATTTTTGGTGCACATGTCTCCAAATATTCGGCCAATGCAACCTGGGGTGTTTGAGTTCAATGACATTACGACTTATCCGTCGTAGCAGCCAAACATAAAAATCCTTCGCGCATGGCGGTCTCGCGCGCGGAAGCTCGTCTCTGATATAACTAAGTTCCACGATAAATGTTGATACATGCGCAAAATGTGGCGTAATGTTGCCCACCGCCACCGGAGGTGTGAGGGACGCTGGAACTAGGAGATCCAGTAGGCGGGATGTAAGAGAGTCACGCCCGCTACGCCATTGCTTGTACATCGTGGCTAGGAGCGCCGTCGTTCGGCAGTGAACATTCGTTAAGTCCGAGTCCCCCCTTGTCCGTAGGGAGCGTGAGCGTTGCGTATCGCACCTTGAGGGGCGATCCAACCGTCACAAAATAGCCTAGTGCTGCTTGAAGTCGACGTCCGAGCGTGAGTGGTAGGGGCAGGATCTGCAAAATATGCACCATTCGAGAAACCACATAAGTGTTCAGATACTCCACTCGCTGCAAAGGATCGAGGCGCCGTAGGAGATGTTGTCGGACCATGGTACGTGTTGTCTGTAAAATACGTCGGTAGTTAACTGCCGCAGTATGTTTTACAGATGAGGTAAAGTATATGCCAAGATAGCGGAATCGTTGCACCTAAGGAAACGGACTGATTTCTTCCGGCGTACGGCCCCTTCCAACCGGCATTGCCGCCGATTTGTTCATGTTCACTGCACTACCCGCCGTCACACTGTGGTCCAACAACAGTTCAAGGACCGTCTTCACCTCTTCCTCAGAACGAACGAGCAGCAGGAGGTCGTCCGCATAGGCACGACATTTGAAGGTGTAGCCCCGTAGTTCCATCCCAGAAAGAGAATTGGTTAGCCGCCCAATTAATGGTTCCAACGCTATCGCGAACAGCAGCATCGAAAGAGGGCAGCCCTGGCGAATGGATCGTCGAATTTGAATGGGCCCTGCTATACGCCCATTAACCTGTACCAAGGATTGTGCGCCCCCATATATCCTTCTAATGAGACCAGTAAAACGGTCTGGAAATCCCATTTGTTGCAGTACAGCGTACAGATAGTTGTGGCGCACCTTATCAAAAGCACTGTCAAAATCAGCCGCCACCATCGCCGCTTTAAACCGGCACTCCTCCGCTAGCGCTATCACATCACGGCATTCGCCAGTAGCTGTTTGCACATTCACCGATCCATCCGGTGTCGTCTGTTCTGGAGAGAGAATGCTACGAATTAACATACGACATCGGGACGCTAGCAACCGTGCAAAGATCTTATAGTCGGCATTAAGCAGGGTGATGGGGCGATAATGTGTGACCGTAATTCCTGGCTTCGGTTTATGTACTGGCACCAAGAGGCCTTCCATAAAAGCCGGTGGAATAGGCGCATCGGAATTTAACATCTCGTTGTACATTTCCGTCCATCGCGGTGCCATTTCGTTGCGAAATTCTCGATAAAATTCAGCAGGAAGCCCATCAATGCCCGGGGACCGATTCAACGCATCTTGTGCGATCGCATCATGTACTTCATCACAGCTAATGGCTTCCAGTAAGGTTCCCGCGGCTTCCACCGTCAGTGTACGGGAGACGGACGTGGGTATACCGTCGAGGTCATCGACAGAGGCTGCTTCTTCCCGATAGATGTGTTGGTAATGGTCGACGAATGCAGAGACAATGCCCGCTTGACGCGTCACTCTTCGGTCTTCGCGGGTAATTATTTCCCGTACCAAAACGCGTCGTCGGTGCTTTCGTTCATTCACGACGTGGTGCATGGAAGGAATCTCGTGCCTTATCGTATCGTGACATCTGGCGCGCACCATGGTTCCCTGAAGATGTTTCCGAGCTAAAGTCACTAGTGTAGATTTTATCCTTTTGCGTTCAATCCAGATGTCCTGTCCCGGCGGACCATCATCCAGGTCGCGCAGTGCTGCAAAATAAAAGTCGGTCGTACGGCGGCGCCATTCTGCCATCTCCCTGCTACATGAGATGAACGTACGGCGAAGCGCCGGTTTAGCACAAGTCAACCACCAATCAAGCATCGTCGTATACCTTCCAACCCTTTGCTCGCACATCGTCCATGCCTCAAGGATCCGTTGACGGCATTGAGGATCATGTAGATGTTGAATGTTTAGTTTCCACGGGGCCTTACTGTTCCACACCTCTCTACGGGGAAGAAGCACCGTACAGATGTAAGCGCTGTGATCGGAAAATGCCAATGGCCAGCGTTCCGCGTCCTGGACATCATTTGCATGAGCCCGTGAGATATAAATGCGATCTAATCTGCTCGCCGAATGACTTGTCACATAGGTGTATCCCGGTGCATCTCCATGTCGTAATTCCCTCGTGTCACTAAGTACAAGATCGTTGACAACGATTCGCAACTCCTGGCTGATGTTTTGCTTGCGGCCATTAGTCTTTCTGGCTGAGAACACAGTTGAAATCTCCACCAATTATTACACATTCATAACGTCCATGGAATAGTGGGGCAATGTCTTCTGCATAAAATCGCGCCCTTTCCCGCCGCCGATTATTTCCCGACGGTGCATATAGATTGATGATGCGTGTCCCAAACGTCGTGAAAGCCATTCCCCTGGCCGACGGAAGATAACACACGTTTTCCACTGGGAAGCCATCTCGCACGTAATCTGCCACCCCACTGCCATTGTGATCTCCATGTGACGAATAGGATTGGTAGCCTGCGATGTATGGGAGTGCAGCTATGTGGACTTCCTGCAGCAAAGCAATATCCACATCAGATTCCCAAATCGTTTCCTTCAGTAGGTGTATTTTGGCCGGTGAACGCACGTCATTTATATTTAATGTCGCAATACGGTTCGCATGGCATTGAATCCCACTCTGTCGAGGCGCAACAACATCTCCCTGCATCGGCGCTGGGGGCTGAGTTAGAAGACGTTCTCTCACCCCTCTCCCTTCACCTTCAGTAATTATTAGGCCGTCTTCGAGAGTGCCGGCTGCCTCTGTATGACGTCCGGCGCCTCCTCAACATCGTCATACCACATCTTTTCAGGCAGTGATATATTCGTGTCCATAGCCACAGCATCTGCGTCTGGAGAGCCAAATGGTTGTGATTCATCTTCAGCATCACCACGTCCCGGTACCGTCAATGTGACAGACCGCTGTGGTCTGGTCGAACAGTTCCCATTGCCTCATCCTATTTCGCAGAGGCTGTTGTGTCGTCTTGGTCCACATGCACATCGTCGTCGGGGCAAGGGGAGTCATCCCGAGGAGATGTCGTGCGACGCCGCCGTTTCCTCCTTTTCGGGGAACGTTGTTTGCGTGATCTCAGATTGTAGTGAATCACGGCTTCCCGACAGAAAAGCATCCGTAGGAACTGGAAGTGTTTCGAGTCCCATCGTTGTACTTGGCGGGAGTTCGGTCGAAACTGATGTTGTCGTCTCAGAGTGCGTTCCAGACGGAACAGCATCCGTAGTGGCTGGAACTGCTTCGTGTACTATCGGTGTGCTTGGTGGGAGTTCGGTCTCATCTGATGTTGTCGCCGTAGAATGTATGCTCGATGGAGCAGCATCCTCTGTCATCCCGACGTCTGCGACAAGGTTTCGGAGAGTGCGATCTTGACCTCCCACCGGGGTTGTGTCCTTTCGGTCATCAGCAGACGCAGTGAGGGCTTTGGCATAGGTGATCGGTAGTATTGTCATCACCGGCGACGGCTCCCGCGCATGTGAAGGCAGTTGCGTAATCCGCCGTTGCATACAGTTCGACCTGAGGTGTCCCTCCTGGCCACAGCCAGAACATGTACGTGGTTGACCATCGTAAATCACCACCGCCCGACAACCACCAATTGTCAGATAGGACGGTACATGCTTCTGAAGATCAATAGCGATCTGTCGCACTCCGTTAAGAACGGGGTACGTGGCGAATTGTGTCCAGCGTTCTGCCGTGTGACCATGTACCGTGCTGTATGGCTTAAAAGCCTCGATAACTTCTTCAGCCGGGAGCTCAAATGGCAGCTAAAAAAACACGTATTGTCCGTACACCCAGACCAGCATTTTCTACAGTTACCGAGCCGACATTCCCGTCACTATGGCAAAATCGGAAACCTGCTTTTGTCACCTGTAGAATTCTCTCACACCCCGCGTCATTTACCATCTTAACATACACCGTGGGACTAATGATGGGCAGGTGAATTCCGACAATATCGTTTGGCGGTATCTTGACTTACTCTCGAATGAATCGTTCCACTGCTAAAGCTTTTCGTCGTTCGTAGTCTTTGCAGAAATTGAATCGTAATGTAGTTTTCCCGTACTTGTTCGCCATGATCGTTGTTACTAGCCCGCGCGCAGACTAAGTCCACAAGTAAACAAACACTCGCACACGCCGCACAGGCGGAAGTATCGGACCTCCGCTTCGCACGGTCGCTAGCGCCGAACTGCCCACTCAGCTATCGGGGCGGTCGGCACTGTGATAGATAGAAAATATGTGAGCGTAGCACCTTCTAGACCTTAACAACTGAGTGTTTCTGGGGGAATACGGAAAATGCTCGGTGGTAAATGTGTGCTCAGCCTCTGCTATCGAAAAATTTAGCAAATTTCCGAATCACGCCCCCTTTGACCGGTATTATAGAATTAAGACGGATGCAATGGCTAGCAAAACGAAGGCAAGGTTTGATAGCTGTTCGTGTACATATAATTTCCATGTGTGCTCAGCTACTATGTAATTGGTTTGTCTGTTGATTGTCCAGTGGTATCACCTGATATTATTTGTGATTGTCGAAAATAAATAAACAAATGGCTGTTGTATCAAACTAAATAAATTGTTAATGGAATTTCTGTGGTGTCAACGCCAGACACCACACTTGCTAGGTGGTAGCCCTTAAATCGGCCGCAGTCCGTTAGTATACGTCGGACCCGCGTCTCACCACTATCAGTGATTGCAGACCCAGCGCCGCCACACGGCAGGTCTAGAGAGACTTCCTAGCACTCGCCCCAGTTGTACAGCCGACTTTGCTAGCGATGGTTCACTGAAAAAATACGCTCTCATTTGCCAAGACGATAGTTTGCATAGCCTTCAGCTACGTCATTTGCTACGACCTAGCAAGGCGCCAGTACCAGTTACTATTAATACTGTAATAATGTACAGTCAAGACCGACGTTCACCATTTATGGATTAAAGTTAAGTATTCCACCAACCACGTACGTTTTTTTCTAAAGTCTAATTTCCTTGTCCTGTTCCAGACCTCACGCCAGCCTGCGTGCGCTAAAATGCGTGCCTTTCGGCTTCCTCTAGTAAAACGGTGTTGGCTCTCCTGCCAAACACAACATTTGGCGATGAGGCAATGCCGCGTTCTTCACTATACTGCCCTGATTTACTTGTGTAATGGCTTCGCCACCATCTCCAGATGTACTGTCCGAATTTTATCGCTTACAGAATCAGGAGATGCAGGCCTTACTGGATGCCCTTGGACAGCTCATCCAGGGTCAAAGTGCAATGCAAAACGACGCGGCAGCCGCCGCTTCACCGCTAACGCAGCCACAACACGCAATTGCACCAACTTTTCGTCCTTTTCATGCTGCACTGGAAAGATAGACAGAGTGGTCACGCCAATTTGGGTTCCATCTCGCCGCCTACAGAATTCAAGGTAACGAGCGGCAGCCGTCTTTGTTGTCTTCGGTCGGCGTCCAAACGTACCACGTAATAGTCAAATTATTTCCCTGACGCGACGTAGCAACTCTGTCCTACGACGAAATTTTGTCTGTATTAGATGCATATTTCAAAGAATCAGTCAATGTAGTTGCGAAAAGGTATACCTTCTTTCGTACAAAACGTATGGCAGGTCAGACTAATCGGGAGTGGGTTTCAACCTTGCAAGGCCTTACTAGGGATTGCGCTTTTGAGTGTCAATGTGGACTCTGTTATTCAGATACTATGGTACGTGATGCAATTGCACAGAACGTTTCTGATGTTCGTATAAGGGAACAGATTTTGAAACTAGTCAATCCCTCCCTTCAACAAGTGATGGACATATTGGATCAGCAGGACACCTTGACTTTACTCAGAAATCATTTGAAACTTCACCAGCCATGTCTCAGGTTAACCGGCCCGCCGGGCGAGGTGCACGGAGCAGTAAACAGCCCTCGCGCCCGGCCACGACGCTGCCGCCAGGCTCTCAGCCACGTGTGCCGTGCAGGCAAGCAAATGCAGTGCTAAAATCATGCCCGCGGTGTGCTACTAGACATTCGCGTGAGAACTGCCCGTCATGCCAGGCTATTTGCTTTTTCTGTAGTAAAAAAGGACATGTTCAGAGTGTTTGCCAGAAAAAGCTCAGATCGGACACTCACTACCAATCCAGGCCCTTTGCTTTGCACTGAATTCGAACCAAGGATAATCAGGCTCATAAAACTTCGCCCATGGAAATTCATGTAGTTCATTCCACTCCACCCAGTGCCACCCTCTCTTCGTCTCACAAAAAGTGTGCGTCGACATCGCCAGAAATCCCATCAAGTCGCAAGTGATTTTGTACCAGTGTCAGTTCTCGTTGCACGAGACAGTCGCTCTTGTCGTCAGCAGGACAATAAACTTTTTGTAGACTTGGACATCAACGGCAAAGTGCTACCATTCCAGCTCGATACCGGAGCTGCAGTTTCACTGATCAATGAAGACACTTACAAACAGCTGGGCACACCTCCGTTGCGTGCCGCAAATGTTAAGTTAACTAGTTATTCAGGTCAAGATATCCCTCTATTAGAGCAGTGGGGCCTTCTTGCAACATACAAAGGACAAACAAAACTTGTGTCATTTTACGTCCTTCGTTCTTCTTCTGCAGTGAACTTGTTTGGTTTAGATTTATTTCAGTTGTTTAACTTGTCTATAGTAAATCAGGTCCTATCAGTGAACCAGACTGTGATTCAGACAGTGTTTCTCGTCTATGTGAAGAATTTGCAGACATTTTTGCACCAGGCCTTGGTTGCGCTAAGAACTATAAAGCACATTTGGAACTGAAAGTAAACGCGCAACCGAAATTTTTCAGAGTGCGCAATGTTCCCCACGCATTGCGTGATGAGGTCGCAAAAACATTACACGATTTGGAATCACAAGGCATAATTGAATGTGTGCAGGCTTCGCTCTGGGCATCACCCTTAGTAATTTTGCCAAAACCTTCCGGATAATTGAGACTTTGTGTGGACTTCAAGGCAACAGTGAATCCACAACTAGTGATTGCAACTTTTCCTTTAACCCGCCCGGAAGATCTTTTTGACAAACTGTGCCCGGGAAAATATTTTTAGAATTTGGACCTCGCAGATGTGTACTTGCAAATACCGGTGGACGAAGAATCCCAGCGCGTTTTGGTGGTTAACACGCATCTTGGTTTGTATCGATTCAAACGACTGCCATTCGGGTGTGCATCTGCCCCTGCCTTGTTTCAGCTATATCTACAAACTGTTTGTGCGTCGGTCCCTACTGCAGCAAACTATCTGGACGATATTGTGATCTCCAGAAAGATGGAAGAAGAACATTTAGCCAATCTCAGAACATTATTTCAGGTCTTTCGACAAAATGGTCTTCGCTTGCGGAAGGACAAATGTGTGTTTTTTGCTCGGGACCCCCCCTACCTGGGACATGTACTCAATGCCCAAGGCATACATCCCAGTCCCGAGCACCTCCGTGCCATATAAGACTTGCCTTCGCCACAGAATTTGAAGCAGCTACAGAGTGTGCTGGGAAAAATCAACTATTATCATATATGTATCCCACACGCCTCTTCCCTTTCAGCTCCGCTTCATCGCTTACGCCGTAAAGGTGTTCCGTTCGTCTGGACGACGGAATGCGAACGCGCCTTTCGCCATTTGAAATCGGCGTTGCTTTCCAATACCTTCCTTACGCCATTCGATCCCCAGAAGCCCCTTTGGTTGATGGTGGATGCATCGGATTTCGGGATCGGTACTGTGCTTGCGCACAAAGATGGATCGCACCATCGCCCTATTGCCTTTGCGTCCAAATTACTCTCGTCTGCGCAAAGAAATTATTCACAGATCGAGAAAGAAGCATTGGCTCTCGTATTTGTTGTTCTAAAGTTTCATTATTTCTTGTATGGTCGTCACTTTACCGTCATCGCAGACCACAAACCTTTGACATCGCTTTTTCATCCGAACAATCCTGTACCTCCACGTACAGCGCTGAAATTCATTCACTGGTCTATTTTCCTCTCGCACTACCTCTACGATTTCTTGTACCGGTCCACTGCTAAGCACGGGAACGCCGATGCGTTGTCCCATTTGCGTGTTGCTGAGGATAGAGCATTCGATTCCTCCGAACTTGCTTGCATGTTCATTGATTCGGAAACCGATGACGTGGTCGAATCGTTTCCGATTGATTTTCGTCGTGTAGCTACAGCCACAGCTGCCGAGCCTGTCCTTGCTACCGTTGTGCGTTTTGTTGCTACGCAATGGCCCTTGTCGATGTCACGGATCGGGGAACCGTTGGTTCGCCGATTTTTTGCTCACAAGGAGAGACTTTTTGTTCGACGTGGTGTTTTGCTGTTGCGTTCTGATAATGATCAGTCCAGGGTCGTGGTACCACGTTCGTTACAGTCCTCTGTCTTACAGCTTCTCCACCAAGGACATTGGGGTATAGTGCGAACGAAACAACTTGCTCGTCAGCACTGCACTTGGTTCGGAATCGATGCCGCGATTACGAATATGTGCTCTTCTTGCATGGTGTGTGCCGAACAACAATCACCACCACCGCGGAAAATCTTTGCATGGCCAAAAGCCAGTTCCCCTTGGCAACGCTTACACATCGATTTTGCTGGTCCATTCTGGAATGCTCGATGGTTGGTTGTGGTGGATTCATTCAGTAATTTTCCTTCTTGTGTCCGGATGTCTTCCACGACGTCCTGTGCCACCATCCAAGCGTTATCCGCTGTCTTTTGCATTGAAGGTCTTCCACAGACTATTGTTTCTGACAATAGCCCACCATTCGTGTCCGCAGAATTTCAGTCATTCTGCAAGGCCAATGGTATTCAACATCTGACGTCCGCGCCGTTTTCGCCACAGTCAAACGGTGCCACTGAATGATTGGTCAGGACTTTCAAGTCACAGATGTTGAAGTTGAAAGAGTCGCATTCTCGGGAGGACGCGTTATTGCTCTTTTTGTCCTCGTACCGCTCGCAGCCCCGAGATGGTCGCTCACGGCTGAGTTGCTCCACGGTCGCCCTCATCGAACCTTGATGTCTTTGCTACATCCGCCGCATCAGGTTCTTGTGCTTTTGCCCCAGGCGACGTTGTCTACTACCGCCACTATCGAGGTTCACGGCGTTGGCTCGAAGGGCGCATTCTTCGCTGCCTCGGCCGCGCTATGTATTTTGTTTTGGAGGCCTCTGGTGAGGTGCGACGGCATGTCAATCAGCTGCACCTCTGTCGTCGCACGGGATCCGCAGCTCGCCGTCTGCTTTCAGCGACGGTGCCGTCCGGCCAGCGCCCTGGGGACCAATCTACTGGCTCGCCTCAGCCCCAGGTGTTACCGACGCTGCCTTCGATTTTGCCCCATGGCGACGCGCCGCCGCCGCCTGTTCCCCTGCCGGCGACGCCCGCAGTGGACGCGTCGCTACAACCGCCGGGCGCCTCCCTGGGTCACGCGCCGCCGATCGCTTCCCATGACCAGTTGTCCTCCGACATAGAACTCTTGCCCGCTCCGGACCATATGTCGTCTTCGCCCGTCGGGTGCCCCGGCCCGATGGAGGTCGACACTTCGGCCCCTCCTGTCTCTCTACGGGCGCATAAACCGCATGTTGGCGTGCACCCTGGAGCAGGTTTTCAGGCGTTTCCTAGCTCCCCGCGGTCCGAATGGCAGGGTGCGGGTGGCACAGCCTCGCCTGTTGTTAGGCTCCCCACCTCGTCGCATACGTCAACATGGGGTCCTCCCCACAGCGGGCCGAAGCCTTATGCCACAACCGTACGCCGATTTGCGGGGGAGGAATGTGGTGTCACCGCCAGACACCACACTTGATAGGTGGTAGCCTTTAAATCGGCCGCGGTCCGTTAGTATACGTCGGACCCGCGTGTCGCCACTATCAGTGATTGCAGACCGAGCGCCGCCACACGGCAGGTCTAGAGAGACTTCCTAGCACTCGCCCCAGTTGTACAACCGACTTTGCTAGCGATGGTTCACTGACAAAATACGCTCTCATTTGCCGAGACGATAGTTAGCATAGCCTTCAGCTACGTCATTTTCTACGACCTAGCAAGGCGCCATTACCAGTTACTATTGTTATTATGAATAATGTACCGACAAGAGCGACGTTCACCGGTTATGGATTAAAGTTAAGTATTCCACCAGCTACGTCCGTTTTTCTAAAGTCTAATTTCCTTGTCCTGTTCCAGACCTCACGCCAGCCTGCGTGAGCTAAAGCGCGTGCCTTTCGGCTTCCTCTAGATTCCTGGGTTGGCTCTCCTGCCAATCCACAACAATTCACCTACTACGTTTCCTTCTCTTCCTTTTCCTAGTATCGAATTCCAGTCACTCATGACTTAAATTTTCGTCTCCGCTATCTGAATAATTTCTTCTATCTCATCATACATTTCCTCGATTTCTTCGTCATCTGCGGAGCTAATTGGCATATAAACTTGTACTAATGTGGCAGGTGTGGACTTTGTATCTATCTTGGCCACAATAATGTGGTCACTATGCTGTTTGTAGTAGCTTACCCGCATTCCTATTTTCCTATTCATTATTAAACCTACTCCTGCATTACCTCTATTTGAATTTTTATTTATAACCCTGTATTCACCTGACAAGAAGTCTTGTTCCTCCTGCCACCGATGTTCATTAATTCTCACTATATCTAACTTTAACCTATCCATTTCCCTTTTTAAATTTTCTAACCTACCCGAGTAGATTGTTATTGTATGTTATGGACCACTAGACCAATCTTATAAAAAATTAAAAATTACTAGCTAACACCCACAATTTTTTATTTTCCATAAGATTGATCTAATGTTCCAGAATATACAAAAACAATCTACTATCCCTTTTACCTAATAATAATATAATATAATAAAAGAACATAATAATAGCTATAATAAAAAATCATTTATTTTATATACGTTTCACATAGGCTTCCTCTAGTACCCGGTGCTGGTTCTCCTGCCAACCCACAACACTTATGTAGCAGACAACTTTTGTGTCATCATTATCACAGTCAGCGACCAAGTAACACGACGAACTCAACCAACAGTAGCCGGCCGCGGTGGCCGTGCCGTTCTAGGCGCTTCTGTCCGGAACCGCGGGACTGCTATGGTCGCTGGTTCGAATCCTGCCTCGGGCATGGATGTGTGTGATGCCCTTAGGTTAGTTAGGTTTAAGTAGTTCTAAGTTCTAGGGGACTGATGACCTAAGATGTTAAGTCCCAAAGTACTCAGAGCCATTTGAACCATTCAACCAACAGTAAATGAGCAGTTAAGACCAACAAGAAAGTAGCCAACACAACTGAACGGTGACTGTTCTCGACAAAAGTAAAATTACCTGTATACCAACAGGATTTTTACACCGACAGAAAAACATGGGATCACCAAAAAGTAATTAGTGTAGAATAATGAAACTTCGGGAATACATTTGGCTAGGTAACATATTTAAGTGTTTAACTCTGCAAGATCACATGTTAATGTAAGCGTGAGATAAGCCATTGCAAGTGTGAAATGCTGGTACATTAGTAACCGGTGTAACCACAAGAATGTTGAATGTAAGCGTGCAAACAGGTTGCGTTGTACGGGTGCCGGATCTCACTTTTTGGAATGGAATTCCGTAGTTCTTGCAAATGGTTGGTCAATACAGGACAGTTAATGCTGGTTGTGGATGGTGGACGCAATCGACCACTCTATGTAAACCTTATGCCGTAAGGTTGAGACTTCCCTACAGGCGTTGAGAGCAGCGCTGGAATCTTAGTGGGCGCCATGTCACATGCAGATCACGTACACCACAAATAATATCAAGACACATCATTGAAGGTGTTGTGCTGCTGCGCTGTCTCCTTGTGAATTTTCGCCCACAAATGTCGCAACGCTACCTGCAAATTTTCCTACACGTATTTTTGTTCCACTGTGACCCAGCGATTTTTGTAGTTTCAGCGAATTTTGCGCATCGTAGACACTTGGGTTAAGTCACATTGATATACCGTTTCTTGCGTTTCAAACGAGACCACGGATTGAACACAAATTATTATCTAGTGCAGACGTTCTCAAACTTTTCCTCTGAAAACTTTGAGAATCTTAGAACTTTGATAACACCTTCTTTATTTTGAAGGTTAATAAAATTTTTAAGAATGATGTAACCTTGTTTTGTTTATTGATTACTTCAATTTGAAATCGTAACTAATATCAAAGTAATCACAACAAAATTTAAAATATATTAGTATGTTCCAAAATACTGAAAAAAACAACGCCATGTTATTAATAGTTTTTCGCGGAGCACTTATTCACATGCTGCGGAACACCAGTGTCCCGAAGAACACAGCTTTGGAAACCCTGACCTAGAGTCATGTTTACTTATTTTATTCATGTCGCATCATGCGTTCCTCACTTTATCTATGTTTATTTACATTCTAGATAAAGCTTTTTGAGATACCGTTTTTTATTACTTGATTTATGGATACCATTGTAGTTGTACTTGCCTTATGCTTTAGTAGTTATCTACGGTTTCACTGTTTAAAGACGCAGCGATATCTCGTTTGTGCTTCTTTAAGCGTTCTAAATTTCGTTGCGAAATCATTGCTTTAAGCTTTCCATTTTAAGCGAAGTTTTCTTTTTATTTCAATATTTTTTATTTGGTGCGGCACTGCATCCAACGCTTTCAGATATTATTGCAAAATTCTTTATGAATAGACTCTTGTTAATTAGCTTCGCACACCCTTCTTTTCTGTTGTAGTATTTTCTCACATTGACCCTATAATTTATGTCTTCAAAATGCCCACGTTACTCTTTCCATTTGTCTCGCGACATCCCAATCTACGTAGTCTCACTAGATAATTCTCTACCGTTACCATGAACTTTTACGTTCGAACACCCATATGCTGGGTGTCCTTGAGAATTTTCGTTGGGTTTTCATCCTATAGCGCCCGGGAATGTCCCTGTGCTCCCTGAAACTATCCTCCAAGTTTGGCAATTTTATATGATGACAAACTGCCTATTGGCTCCTGTCTCGCGTTCTTCGGCCGACGTTCATCGAATGATTTTACTGACGTTTCGCCAGCACGAGTGGCTGGCATTGTCAAAGCTTCACCCTCCACTGCCGGCGGTGAACTGGAGCGGAGCTCGCGGCCGCAGACAATATGTACCTGGCGCGCCAACGTCCGAGGGCTTCTCCGCGGTCATATCCGGTGCGGTTCTCCTCTTGCTACCTACGACGGTCGTTCGCTGCAGTACGGGGAGCCAGGATCCGTTTACCTTAGGGCTTTCCTCTTTCTTGCTGAAACTGTTCGCGTGTTTTTGTATTTCTACAGCTTCTCTGAATAAGCGCGTGTGATAGTGCTTCTCTACGGCCAGAACTTCCGTGTCGGCGAATTTTATTACTTGGTCGGTCTCAGTCAGTGGCCAAGAAAGCCTTAACAATTTTATATGATGTTTATTCAACTTCCATCAAGCGATTTCCGTAGTTTTGGCGGATTTTATGTCTGTTCGTTACAGTTAGTTTTCGGCTTCTTTCTTCTTTGTCATCGCACATGTCCATTATAGACTTGTAAAATTAACTGCCTCGGTAGCTGACGTTGATAACGCACGACTATGTCGCTGCGCTGCACTTGGGGTGTGGCCGGGCCGAATATCGGTAGTGCAATAAGCTAACATCACTGGTATTTGAACAGCAACGGGAGAAGAGGTGGATCAGCAGACTTCACCCCAATGTCATCATCATCATGATCTTGAACAGTTTCCAGCACCAGGTTGGATCTGTTCTGAACACATGCCTCGCCATCTAGTCCTGTTTCACTTTGTGTTCACTTTGGCCCAGTCCTCTTCTCTTTTCCCAACTCACTCCTCCACAGTTTTCAGCCATCTGTCCCTTGGTCTTCCTCTTGGTCGTTTCCCTTGCATCCTCATTTCGTGTACCTTCTTGGGAATCCTCCTGTTTTCCATTCTCTTTAAGTACCCATACCATCTTAGCCTTGATGTTTCTATCCTGCTCTGCAAGGGATCCTCTTTCACTATTTCATTTACCCTTTCCTGTCTCTCCTTGTTACCCCCGTCCTGCTTCTGAGCAACTTCATTTCATATGCCGGTAATCTGCTTACATCTCTGTTCTTCCTTACCCATATTTCAGGTGAATAGGTCACTGCTGAGATGAAGCAACTTCTTTGCTTTTCTGAGCGACGTCTTTGTTCCAAACCAGGTTCCCAACATTTGGCACGTTCACTGATCTCTTTCTCATTTCTTCCATTTTCCTCTGTCACACTTTCGCAGTACTTGACACTTTCCACCTTCTTCGGTTGCTCACCTCCAGTCGTTGTTCCGCTTGTTGTTCTATCTTTCTTTCTAGTTGTAACGAGAATCTCACATTTGTTCACGTCAGATTTCATTCCACATTGTGTCATACAAGGAGCGTTTGAAAAGTACGTGCAAAGTCCGAGAGATGACACCACCGGCTCGTATAGAGGTCATGTTTAGTTAGTAGCATCTTTGGAAAGAACGCACGCCAAGTTTCAGCCATATTGGCCTATTTCTTTGTGTTTGGCATTCGTGTGAATCAAGGAAGTAGAGTGATTGTCAAAAAATGGACGAAAAAGAATTTCGTGTGGTGATTAACCATTAATTAATGAAAGGCAAAACACCTCAGGAGACTAAAGAGAAGCTTGATAAACGTTACGGTGGCTCTGCACCTTCGATTAGAACAGTTTATAAGTGGTTTCCAAATTTTCGGAGTGGCCATATGGGAACAAGTGATGCTGAACGTTCTGGACGCCCTGTGAAGGTTTCGACTCCAGAAATCATTCATAAAATCAATGATATGTGATGGATGACAGAAGAGAAGAGTTAAGGTGCGTGAGATTGCTAGTGCTGTGGGCATCTCGAATGAACGGGTACATAAGATTTTGCATAAATATTTGGACTTGAGAAAGCCATCCGCAAGATGGGTCCCGCGATTGCTCACGCTTGACCAAATACGGAATCGTGTAAAGTGTTGCAAGGATGGTTTGCAGCTGTTCAGGAAGAATTCGCAGGACTTTAAGTGTCGTTTCATCACTGTGGATGAAACATGGATACATTACTATACTCCTGAGACGAAACAACAATCTAAACAATGGGTTACCAAGGAAGAATCGGCACCAAAAAAGGCGAAGACGATTCCTTCGGCCAGAAAGGTTATGGCGATTCGCAAGGGATAATCCTCATGGACTATATGGAAAAGAGTAAAACTGTTACAGGTGAATATTATTCATCGTTATTGGACGGTTTGGAAAACGAGTTGCAAGAAAAACGCCGGCGATTGGACTGCAAAAGGTCCTTTTTCCAATCACGACAATGCACCAGCACACACCTCAGCAGTTGTGGTCGCAAAATTAATGGAAATAGGATTCCAGCTCGTTTCACATTCCCCCTATATTCTAGACTTTGGCTCCCTCGGACTACTATTTGTTCCCCAATTTGAAGAAATGTCTGGCGGGACACAGATTTTATTCAGACGAGAAGGTGATTGGAGCAACTATTTGCAGACTTGGACAATTCCTATTAATCGGAAGGGACCAAATGGCTCTGAGCACTATGGGACTTAACATCTATTGTCATCAGTCCCCTACAACTTAGAACTACTTAAACCTAACTAACCTAAGGACAGCACACAACACCCAGCCATCACGAGGCAGAGAAAATCCCTGACCCCGCCGGGAATCGAACCCGGGAACCCGGGCGTGGGAAGCGAGAACGCTACCGCACGACCACGAGATGCGGGCTCGGAAGGGATCAACGAATTAGAACAACGTTGGACGAAGTGTATAAGTCTAAAAGGAGACTATGTCGAAAAATAAAAAAGGTTTACCCCAAACACGTAAGTAGTTTTTATTTTTGCACGGACTTTTCAAACGCCCATCGTAGCTCCTTCCCAAGCATCTAGCTGTTCCTGAATGTCTTCGTCCCTGTTTCCCCAGATCATCAAGTCATCCGCGAACACCGTTGCTTTCATCTTGTCTTCTCCACTACACAACAATGATCTGGACAAAAGTCGGAGATATCTCCACAGTGTCTCATGTAGTGGCACTGTTGATGGGAACAATAAGCCCGGCTTCTCCTTGGTACTATTCGAAAGTAGCAGACCACGTGACCGCGCTACGTGTCTTCCTCTCCCTTCTTTCGTCGTGATATGACACAAACATCACACCACACGGTACACACACCCACTGCAGAGATCTAAGTTCAACAGATACACGTAACACACGACTGACATACACTATGTATAAAGGGCTTATTGAGCTGGAGATTGAACAACACCACACGTTCGCCATCCAACAGCGCCGTTCTTACAAAGCTGGTGTTATACCTGCACTCCGCTCATTGTCATCCTCTGACGTGTTCATTAGTGTCTGTGACATGGATGTTAATCTCGAGGTTCCTAAGTACGTCAGTTTATGAGCCTTGTATGGAACGGATCAAGTAAAAAAAAGGAAACAGCTAGTTTAATGTGAGGAGCTATGATAACAAGAAAATCAGTTTGCAGACGGAGACCGATAGAAAGCGCCCGGTGAGACTTGGCGTGGGTGGACGGGCTCAACAGCCTTCTTTAAAAAGGCGGAAAGAAGAGGACGCGGCGAAATTCCACTGGCAGCGTGGCTCCAGTAAAAGCCGGTGGCTTCCCGTGGTGCAACGGCCCGCGCTGCCTTGTTCACCTAAAACGATGGTGCCCACCTGGAAACAAAATCAACGAATCACAGCCCTGCATTTGAATTGTGTTTGTTCTTTTTACTGTAAATAATAAATAAAATATTGGAAACATACAGGCGAAGGTGATCTGTCTCCCACCAGATCATCTGGGAAGAGTTGTTACTTTTTAAAAGCTGCAGTTACTGCAAAAACAACGTTGAAATCTAGAGTAGTGTGGAGGGAAGTATGGGGCTACTAATTGGCTGACACTAGCACTCTTTGTGCCTGAAGACAATACCGTTCGAAAAATGAGTTCCTGGGCCCTCGTCAGGGATGGCGATTATTGCTGAAACAACCTGTTTTTGGTTATACAGGTTTTTTAAACCCCAGTTTAGCCAAAATGTTGAAACCGCTTGAAATAACGAGTTCATGAAAAACATTTTCCGGTTTTTTATTCCTGTTTTTTCTGTGATAAACATAGAAATCGACTCCTTCAGTTTTAGTATTCATAACATCAAAATAGTAAATTAAACAGCGAAGTAAAAAGAAAACTAAGTCCGTCCACCGTTGGCTGCTTTTCTCCGAAAGTGATAAGTGAATGAATACTACAAAAACACACCAGTATTCTCTTGGTGGGCCGGACGAAGTGGCCGAGCGGTTCTAGGCGCTACAGTCTGGAACCGCGCGACCGCTACGGTCGCACGTTCGAATCCTGCCTCGGGCATGGATGTGTGTGATGTCCTTAGGTTAGTTAGGTTTAAGTAGTTCTAAGTTCTAGGGGAATGATGACCTCAGAAGTGAAGTCCCATAGTGCTCAGAGCCATATTCTCTTGGTGGTTCTAACTTTTAGAACCTCTGCACAAAAAATCGTGTTGCAATCGAGGATCATACATCTATTTGCGCATTAGGAATAGGCAGTGCTAAAGGCTGAAAACTGAAGTTAAAGAAGTCTGTTTTTCGTGTGTTCACCTCCACAGCTGAGTTGTCAGCGTGGCAGAATACCCAGGTTCGATTCTCGGCCGCGTAGTAGATTTTCTCTGCTCGGGGACTGGATGTCGTGTTGTCCCCATCATTGCTTCATGCCCATCCACCCGCAAGTCGCTGAAGTGGCGCCAGCTAACAGACGACCATTCCATCCCAAGGGAGGTCCTTGCCACACAAAAAAGAAAGTGTTGTTTTGTCCGTTTCCAAGGGCTAAAAATATCGTGTTGTTTTGTCCGTCTTCAATGGCTACTATACTTCAGAGTCGAGAACGATGGCGGTCGAGTTTAGGCTTGTTCTGCTCACCTACGTCACGTACGCTCGGACAGCCAATGAGCGTTCAGTACGTTCAGTGCGCTTTGCTGTGAATGCCGCAGCTAACGCGAGCATTAAACGTGATCGTAGCGAGTTGTTTAGTAAATTTTGACTGTATTTGTTGCGATTGTCATCGCTGATTGTGGTGAGAATGCAATTTTCATAAAAGTTGTCACAGCAATGTGAAGGAAACTACCGTTTTCCTACTCTGATATTATATGCGGACGATGCAAAGATTTCAAGAGAGAGCATTTTCATCAGCAGGTACATTCATATGTCCAAAGATGATCCCTGTGTGCTTTATACACTCAAATGAAATAAAATAAAATAAAAACGTGACGCACCATAAAGGAATTATCCGAATGGGACGGAAATCGGTAGTTGTACATGTACAGACAAACAAATGACTGAAATTTCACATAAAAATTGGATTAGTTGTTCAAGAGTAAGAGATTCACAAATTGAGCAATTCAATAACGCATTGATCCACCTTTAGTCCTTACGCAGGCAGTTATTCGGCTTCGAATTTATTGATAAGTGTTGTTAATTGTACTCCTGAATGATATTGTCCAACTTCTATTAAATTCACCCGTTAGCGGTTAGATTGTCAAAATCCCGAGATGGTTGGAGGGCCCTGTCCATGATGCTCCAAACGTTCTTAATCAGAGAGAAATCCGGCGACCTCGCTGGCCAACGTAGAGCTTGACAAGCACAAAGACAAGCAGTAGAAACTTTCGCCGTGTGCGAGCAGGCGTTATTATGCTGAAATGTAAGCTCAGGATGGATTGCCCTGAAGGGCAAGAAAACAGGGCGTAGAACATCGTCGACGTACCCCCATGCTGTTGGGCCTACAGCTTCAGTCGGTCAATATTTAAAAACTTATGCATCTTACGATAAGTGATCCAGAGTAATCGGCAATCAGCTAAGTGACCTCGTAAGAGATATTTGGATTTTCCAAAAAACGAAACTAAACCTCTAACATCATGCCTATAGAAATATTATGTCCTACCATGAAAAGAGAATGTTTCAGTTTATCGGAATAGCGAAAAAATGACACAATTTTTGCAGGCATTAAAATAAAAATCTTTACTGCAGTTACTGGGATAATCCTAAGGAGTGGAGACTATTCATTGACTCTTCTTTGCACAGTTAAGAAGTTGTACTTTTCCTTACTAGCAATGAAGTTTTCTCAGTTCCAACAGGATATGCTGTTCACATGGAAGAGTCTTGTATAAAAACCAAATGCTTATGTGAAGTCATGAAGTATACTGAAATCAAATGGCAGAGTCGTGATGACCTTAAAGTCGTTGTACTATCGACGGAAAAAATTCCCACGATTGACTGAATCCAAGATGGTGTCTTCGTTGGCACACAGATGAGAAAACTTTTCAGAGAGAGGAAATTTGATGTAATTTCATGGCGATGAAAAGGCTGTAAGTAAAAGTTTTAACAACGTTTGTTAAGATTTTTTTAGAAGCCAAGAGAGTACAGAGTTATTGTGGGTGAATTGTTGTCATGTTGTGAAAATCCTCCTTGTCACCTGGTTCTGAAAATACGCTTCCTTCATACGCAACTCGATTCCCTCCCTAAAAATTGTGGAGTTCTTTCTGACGAACGGAGCGAGCGATTTCATCAGGATGTTACTGTCATGGAAATGATGTGTGTAGGGAAGTGAATTCGTGGTATTTTTGGCTGGTTATTTATCGACTGTTGATAGGATTGCTCCATATGTAACTTACAAGCGATAAGCGAAGCGGAAACGCGAGATGATAAAGAATGCTTCAAAATGACAGGTCAAAACAATGACGATAATAAAAGTGTTTATAGTACGAAATATTATGTACGGTATATATTGTAATTTTTATTATTCATTAAAAATTAATGTGTTAATTATGTAAGCTGAATAATTTTTACAAGAAACTGTTAATGACTGTTAGAATATTTTTTAAGTTTTTTTTCATTTAATTTCATAATTTTGTTAGTTGTTGATTATTGAATTTCACCAGCGTTAGTGATTTCATATCTTTCGGGTGATTTTTCACCCTAAGGATTTATAATTATTAACAGATTTCGTATACCAAATGTTTCTACAGTATGTCGCTACCTGAATAACTATGTATGGTCATGGTTTGGAACAGGACACATGTTCGTGAAGCTAAGTATTCCTTTTAATGCCTACTTTTTACCGTATTAAGTTAAAATAAATAAACCCTAAATTTAAGTATTTTTTAAGTTTTCAACGAAAATTTGTTGCACGGTGTAACTTAGGCTGCCGGCAGCACCAATCACGTTCTTACAGGGTCTGTTCCGACTGAGTTACTTCATCCGTCGCGTACTGTCGGAGCTCGGAGGTCACAAGACTGCTACATTAGATCCCATTTCTATCAATGAGTCCTAAGACAGTGACTGAAGATTCGCAGTTCACAACTTGTATTAGATTAAGTGCCGTAATGATTCCTTTACGAGGTTGTAATTATTTAACAAAGCTCTATATGCCTCATACAGTCAGCAGATTTCGGCCTCTGTCGACATTTTCTTGGGATTACTTTAAACGACCGCACAGACAGGGATCATATGCTTCATTAAAGAAGCATAAGATTTTGTCACAACAAGTGAAACTTCCTGGTAGATTAAATCTCGAAAAGAGAACCTAGCCAATGTTAAACTCTGCAGCGGAGTGCGCGCTGATACGAAACTTCCTGGCGGGTTAAAACTGTGTGCCGGACCGAGACTCGAACTCGGGGCCTTTGCAAAGGTGTGAGAATCTCATTCTGGAAACTAGCCAATGTTGCCGAAAGGCACATCACGACCATCCCTCACAGCTCCTTCGTCAGTGCTCAGACATTAACTTCTTTGTATGTGAAGGCAAAGTTCCGGCTTCGAGTCCCAGTCCGGCATAAGGTTTTAAACTACTGGGAAGTTTCACACTTTGCTTTTATTAAAACAGACGTTCGCGTTAACGTTACTGTGGTAAGATTTTATTATTTTTATATTATGTAATACGCACCAGCCGCAAAATCACAGCGACCCCTAATTTCCTTTGCAAAGTTTTCCGAATTTCACGTAGTGTGCCGGCCGCTGCGACCGAGCGGCTCTAGGCGTTTCAGTCCGGAACCACGCGGCAGCTACGGTCGCAGTTTCGAATCCTGCCTCGGGCATGGATGTGTGTGATGTCCTAAGGTTAGTTAGGTTTACATAGTTCTAAGTCTAGGGGACTGATGACCTCATGTGTTAAGTCCCATAGTGCTCAGAGCCATTTGAACCATTTCACGCAGTGTCTTACTTCCACGTAAATATCACAATAACTATGATCATTAACGAAATTATGGGCACCTCGTAATGAACCTGATATACAGGGTGTTACAAAAAGGTACAGCCAAACTTTCAGGAAACATTCCTCACACACATATAAAGAAAAGATGTTGTATGGACATGTGTCCGGAAACGCTTAATTTCCATGTTAGAGCTCATTTTAGTTTCGTCAGTATGTTCTGTACTTCCTCTATTCACCGCCAGTTGGCCCAATTGAAGGAAGGTAATGTTGACTTCGGTGCTTGTGTTGAGATGCGACTCATTGCTCTACAGTACTAGCATCAAGCACATCAGTACGTAGCATCAACAGGTTAGTTTTCATCACGAACGTGGTTTTGCAGTCAGTGCAATGTTTACAAATGCGGAGTTGGCAGATGCCCATTTGATGTATGGATTAGCACGGGGCAATAGCCGTGGCGCGGTACGTTTGTATCGAGACAGATTTCCAGAACGAAGGTGTCCCGACAGGAAGACGTTCGAAGCAATTGATCGGGGTCTTAGGGAGCACGGAACATTCCAGCCTATGACTCGCGACTGGGGAAGACCTAGAACGACAAGGACACCTGCAATGGACGAGGCAGTTCTTCGTGCAGTTGACGATAACCCTAATGTCAGCGTCAGAGAAGTTGCTGCTGTACAAGGTAACGTTGACCACGTCACTGTATGGAGAGTGATCCGGCCGAGTGACCGTGCGGTTCTAGGCGCTACAGTCTGGAACCGAGCGACCACTACGGTCGCAGGTTCGAATCCTGGCACGGGCATGGATGTGTGTGATGTCCTTAGGTTAGTTAGGTTTAATTAGTTCTAAGTCAAAATGGTTCAAATGGCTCTGAGCACTATGGGACTCAACATCTTAGGTCATAAGTCCCCTAGAACTTAGAACTACTTAAACCTAACTAACCTAAGGACATCACACACACCCATGCCCGAGGCAGGATTCGAACCTGCGACCGTAGCAGTCCCGCGGTTCCGGACTGCAGCGCCAGAACCGCTAGACCACCGCGGCCGGCTTTAGTTCTAAGTTCTAGGCGACTGATGACCTCAGAAGTTAAGTCGGATAGTGCTCAGAGCCATTTGAACCATTTTTTATGGAGAGTGCTACGGGAGAACCAGTTGTTTCCGTACCATGTACAGCGTGTGCGGGCACTATCAGCAGCTGATTGGCCTCCACCGGTACACTTCTGCGAATGGTTCATCCAACAATGTGTCAATCCTCATTTCAGTGCAAATGTTCTCTTTACGAATGAGGCTTCATTCCAACGTGATCAAATTGTAAATTTTCACAATCAGCATGTGTGGGCTGACGAGAATCCGCACGCAGTTGTGCAATCACGTCATCAACACAGATTTTCTGTGAACGTTTGGGCAGGCATTGTTGGTGATGTCTTGATTGGGCCCCATGTTCTTCCACCTACGCTCAATGGAGCACGTTATCATGATTTCATACGGGATACTCTACCTGTGCTGCTAGAACGTGTGCCTTTACAAGTACGACACAACATGTGGTTCATGCACGATGGAGCTCCTGCACATTTCAGTCGAAGTGTTCGTATGCTTCTCAACAACAGATTCGGTGACTGATGGATTGGTAGAGGCGAACCAATTACTGACCTCAACCCTCTTGACTTTCATTTATGGGGCATTTGAAAGCTCTTGTCTACGCAAGCCCGGTACCAAATGTAGAGTCTCTTCGTGCTCGTATTGTGGACGGCTGTGATACAATACGCCATTCTCTAGGGCTGCATCAGCACATCAGGGATTCCATGCGACGGAGGGTGGATGCATGTATCCTCGCTAACGGAGGACATTTTGAACATTTCCTGTAACAAAGTGTTTGAAGTCACGCTGGTACGTTCTGTTGCTATGTGTTTCCATTCCATGATTAATGTGATTTAAAGAGAAGTAATAAAATGAGCTCTAACATGGAAAGTAAGCGTTTCCGGACACATGTCCACATAACATATTTTCTTTCTTTGTGTGTGAGGAATGTTTCCTGGAAGTTTGGCCGCACCTTTTTGTAACACCCTATATAAAGCTACAAGTAATGCAAAAATGAATTTTTTTACCAATTTTTTTCTGTAAAATCGTTTGAGAAAGATTGCAAGGCATGCGCGTCGACTCTGTCATAGCCGGCAGGCCGAAAGGTGGCAAACGTTTGCGGGCCTCCCCTTCTGAACAAACGAATGAACTCGGCCAGCTCCTTGGACGAAAACTGGGCACTGGGCATCGGCCACCGTATCCTGCACGACTTACAGACCTTGACTGTAATTTTAACATTTGATCTGTGGCTTGGAGTCAATGAAAGCAATGTTAAAGTACTTTAACGCGTTTGATTTACTATTGAAACTACTTGCATAGAATAACTTACTTAACTAACAGAGAAGGGATACTTTATCGAAATGAAACACATGTTTTTGGTGAAAAAAACAATTTATGTCTTGCGATTTTATTCACGTTGAGAAACGAAAGAGCCCAACGCTGTGTAAAGTTCGTAACGATTAGGACAGCCTCATCGCTGAATCTACGAGCGCAACACCATTCGCAGTGACCGTTATGCGAGGGCATGATTTTTACGACTCTTAGGCAGCTGCTGAAAAAATGCGAATTTCACCAATGTACATATTTGAAAAGTGTAGTGGATCAGAGTGAATGATGAACGGCTAGGAATACTGGAAGTTTTGTCAACTCTCAATGCAACTGCAGAGTTCAAGGAACCTTACATCTTAAAGAAAACGTGAAGCTTCCGATGCATCTGGAAACTCTACACAGTGAACCTAGGTTGTCTGAAGGAAAGACAAGAGCTTTAACACCGACTGTTCTATTTGTAAAAGAGGAGAATTTATAAAAGTGGGGCGGAACTGACCCTAGTTACCGTGGAGTAGAGCTGGCCAGCATGTAAAATGCTGGAAACCGCTGTGCAGTGTCGAACGACACACTTATTTTCCACGACGCAAGCAATTATGATCCTGGGTATGTGGCGCTGATGTCGCCAGAGTGCTTCTGCTGCGGAACATTTGACTGCCGCATGTCACCCCGTCTATCAGTTCGGACCTTCGACCATAGATACTAATAGACTGGGCAAGCAGTGCAGCGGCTATACAATCTGGCGTGGCTGCAACGTAGAATCACGTGACTGTTGGCGGAACGTCGGCGGGAGTTCAAGGCAGCATTCTGATTCCTGATTTCACTTCCAGTATTTCTCAGTGGATTTCCTTCTAACTTCACCACATTAAATGTAGCTTATGTAAACACAGCTAGAAGTGATAAATTATTGCGTAACCACTGTACAAATTTAGTTTTACAGCCATTACTTCACAATGAACTTTGTGAACTGCTGAAACACTTTCGATGTACGGCAATATATTCGCCGCGAATATTTCAGTGTTACCAATTATGAGATGCATTCTCTACTAACAATACGCTTTATGCACTGCATAAAATGTAAATATTGCGTGTGTGTGTTTTAGTGCCTTGGTTGTAGAAAGTGTTATAGACTTCATAAATCGGCATAAACAACGAAACCTGTAACGTAAACACACCTGTTCACATCGAATGTAATGAACTCAATTGTGTCATTCACCCACAAAACGTAAAGCAGTTTCATTTGAAAGCTCTATTTTGGTTTAAACAGTTTGTTTCGTAGATGTATCAAATAAGATATCTACAAAATCAGTACCTACTTACATGAATACTTGTTCCACAGATCATGAATACGATACTTCGCAATGATGTGTCAGTTTAATGAAGGGTAGACCTATCATTACATGACAATTCTTCCAATCACTTATTTATACCTAAAAAATCGTCTACTGAGTAGGAGCTGTCATTCATAGATTCTTTTAGTTTGATTTTAAATGCTGGTTGGCTATCTGTCAGGCTTTTAATGCTTTTTGGTAAATGACCAAAGATTTTTGTAGCAGCATATTATTTATCCCATACATTACAGCTTATTATCTGGAAACTAACATAGGCCATACAACTACCTTTTTGCAAATGCTATTCAGTATTTGTTTCTGATATTCGTATGTTTTGTAACTGGGAAGTACAAAATAAAACTAAACCCTGATGAGAAATCAAACCCCTAACTTGTTTTTGCAAATTGTTCTTTAAAATAATACCAGCATAATTCACCCCTTTTTGTACCAAAGTCAGATTTAATCCAGGGTAGTAAAAATCATCCTTTCTACTTATGTAGTAGCAATGCACATTGCCATTGCTTTTGGAGTGGGAAGGGTTATTGGTAATAAATCTCTCTCTCTCTCTCTCTCTCTCTCTCTCTCTCTCTCTCTCTCTCACATAAACACAATATATATATATATATATATATATATATATATATATATATATATATATGTGTGTGTGTGTGTGCGGATGGATATGTGTGTGTGTGTGTGTGCGTGTGTGTGTGTGTGTGTGTGTGTGTGTGTGTGTGTGTGTGTGTGTGCGCGCGAGTGTATACCTGTCCTTTTTTTCCCCCCTAAGGTAAGCCTTTCTGCTCCCGGGATTGGAATGACTCCTTACCCCCTCCCTTAAAACCCACATCCTTTCGTCTTTTCCTCTCTTTCCCTCTTTCGTGACGAAGCAACCGTTGGTTGCGAAAGCTTGAATTTTGTGTGTATATTTGTGTTTCTATCGACATGCCAGCGCTTTCGTTTGGTAAGTCACATCATCTTTGTTCAAAGTGCTTTGAACAGATGCGTGTGTGCGCAGTAGGCTTGAAATCTTTTCGTTTCACTGCCTGTATCCACATCTGCCTGCGCCCTTCATCCTTTGGAAACCTATACGAAAGAGAAAAAGCAGCTTTATAGCTTACCATTTCAAGAAATATATACGATTGCAATGTGCGCCTGGAAACACACACAGCACTTCAAACCGCCAATTTACGTAACTGTGGCGTTCTGGGTAAGGATATGATACACACAATAGTTTATCAGTATTCAAGAAATGCCGCTAAATTATACTAATAATACTTACACGTGAAATTTAATGTTACTTCCCTTCACAAAACGCTCGATACAACCATAAGCACAACAGGATACCACCATTGTTTTGCCAATAGTCACGTGGTATAGCAGTAGAGATGTTGGTGCCACGAAATATACGTCATGACCAGTCTACCAATATCTATGATCGAAGGTTCGGACGGATTATGTCTTCGTCAGGTTCTTTGGAACGAGGCCGGAGTGCGAGGAGCAACGTACGAGGAGTCTCACGTAGTTGGGTGCGGAGTGCTACCGTGGTCATGTCGACAACACTCTGAGGCCCGCTACACATGTATGCGGTTCCATTCGTTTCGGTTCTTTTTCGGTCGCTGACGACAAGTGTGAAACGGTCCTTCGATATCTATTCGGTGCCTAATAGAAACAGTTATGCACCGACAACTCCCTCGACACGAAGAGTTTCATCAGCTGTATATAAGGTGCGAATACGTGTCCTGTCGGCAGCTCGTGGTCGTGCGGTAGCGTTCTCGCTTCCCGCGCCCGGGTTCCCGGGTTCGATTCCCGGCGGGGTCATGGATTTTCTCTGCCTCGTGATGACTGGGTGTTGTGTGATGTCCTTAGGTTAGTTAGATTTAAGTAGCTCTAAGTTCTAGGGGACTCATGACCATAGATGTTAAGTCCCATAGTGCTCAGAGCCATTTGAACCAAACTTGGTAGCATTAATGCCCAGAGTATGGGGCGTACGATTTCCATGCGTCACACCGCCATCAGTTCCATCTATGGCCAACACGTGCCGTGATCAGTCATCGTGATTCATAGCCTCATGCACCTGACAAGTCGCAGTACACTTGTTGACGTGTCAAAGGAAGCAGTACATTATTGGCGAAGCTCTATTATCAAAACAATAGTAATGCCGCAGCTGCAATTCGAGAATATTGCCCTCTGAAAGGATTACGGAAGGGTCCTCTTTCTCCGAATCAACTGGAGAACTGTGCGTCGCTCCATGAAGAGGCCGACGACCGGTTGCACCACAAGTGGTTGATGAAATAGCTGTTACTATGGCAGACAACGGTGCGCGCAATTCCCGATCGTCGGGCAGTGCGCGTGATGTGTCACGACAGTTGTACATCCCGTGGTGCACTGTACGAAAAGTGCTTCGAACCATTCTCAAATGGTATCTGTACATGATCCAAATAATACAGCATCTTGCACCGCAGGACGCACAACGACATGTTTACTTCACTCTCCACTTTCTCGTAAGGATTGAAGTTGACGAGGGCTGGTGCCGGATCATCCTATGGACAGACGAAGCACATTTTTCTCTGACGGATGAGGTGACCCCACAGAATTGCCGAGTGTGGGGATTGGCACCTCCAGTCACTGTGCATGAAGCTCCTCTGTATGGTGAACGTGTCACCGTATGACGTGGCTTCACGCCTACGTTCGTCATTGCCCCATTCTATTTTGAACAGGTTGGCGCTCAAGGACCAAAGACGTGCAGTGTGACTGGCCAGTGTTCCTGCGATATGCTTCGCCACATGTCATACCCATCCTACTGGAGAGAGACGCATTGAACCCTACAGTTTTCTCGCAAGATGGGAACCCACTGCAAACCGCTCGTGAAGTTCACCTGCTTCTCCGAAACACGTTTGGAAACGATCGTATTATCAGTCGATCGTCTCCAAATGCTTGGTCAGCACTGTCACCTGATACCCACTTCCTGAGTTGTGGGGCTACCTGAAGGATAGTGTTTAGCAGGGAAATATTCACACGTGTGCTTATCTGAAGCGAAGCATATCGAGGGAGGTGGCCAGCATACCTACGGACATGCTTCGTTATGCTGTGCAGAATGCAATCCTCCGCTGTGAGACTCTTCTGGACACTGATGGCCGCCATACCGAGCCCCTTTCGTAGCAGTAATGGTAGCGGTAAGTAATGGTACGACGTACCGTAGCAGCACATTAAAAGGTGTTTCAACTGATTTGGTACTGCATTATTTCTCTTCCCCATGTCCTTGACAATAATACTTTGGTACTCGTACGGTAATTAGTTTCCGTGTTATAACGTGATAAATAGGTAAAGTTTAATTATAACCACCAGGTACTTTAGGTACGTAACTGACATCATCATTCTGATAGATGGCACCCATGCAGATATTGAAAATATCCATCAAAATCTCAATCACCTACACCCTAAAATTAATTGCACCATGGACATTGAAAAAGACAATACCTTTAACTATCTATACCGCACAATCGGAAAAAATAGTAATCACCACGCCTTTGATATCTATAGAAAGAACACCACTTCTGAGAACATTATAAATGCCAATCCATTTCATCCAATGGCTCATAAACTAGCAGTCTTCTTTTGAATGACTAATAGTTTAAATAACCTACCATTACAAAAAAACAGCAATTGAAAAAGAACTGAAAGCACTTCGTTATATAGCTTACACAAATGACTTTGACCCCAAAACAATCACAAAATTATACTACAGGTGTAAAACACCAAAGCAGAACGCAGTATACAGCCAGATGTGCCTAACTCGAGAAACATTACCTACACAAAAAATAAGATCCTTATCAACATAAGACTGGAAAACGGCCATAATCTTCCCCACATTAAAAAAGAATGACCCTCTGGATTGTGATAATTATAGACGAATTTCACTACTTAACATAACCTACAAAATCCTATCACAGTGTCTACTTCAGAGAGTGATACCACTAGCTGAAGAAATTATAGGTGGCTATCAGTGTGGTTTTAGGAGAGACAGGTCAACTAGTGGTTACTTCTTTACACTTCGACAGATAACTGAGAAAGCATGGGAACATAACGTTGACGTCCACATGGTATTTGTTCACTTCAAAACAGCTTACGACAGCATTCACAGGAGCACAATAACCAGGGTTCTCAAAGAGTTTCAGTCTCCTGGAAAGTTAATGTACCTAGTACAGATGTGCTTGGAGGAAACCTACTGCAAAGTTAAGACAAATGCAGGACTTCAAGGGAGTGTCAAGTCCGAATCCGAACAGGCCGTAGACAATGGAGGTCCTTTATCTCCAATACTTTTCAATCTGGTTTCAGAAAAGATAGTTAGAGAACACCAAAAAGCAAACCCAGTTGGAATGAAGATGGGTAGCAATAAAATACATCGTCTTGATTATGGGGACGATATTGTCCTAATAAGTGGAAACAAAGGAGAACTATAACTCATGACAAGTTCCTATAGAAACATTGCAAGGAAAGCAGGATTAGAAATTAAAGAGGAGAAAACAGAGTCCATGATCGTGAGCAAGGCACCCAATGATGGTAGTCCACTGACTGTTGATAATCTCACTTTTAAAAGAGTAGACACATCGAAATATTTCGGAAGCACCATCAATGAACAGAATAAAATGGAAATTGAAACTAAAGCGAGGATAGCAGCAATGAATAAAGCTTATTTTGGCCTACGAGATGTGTTATCCAGTAGAGCTACTTCCAGAAGCTTCAAATTTAGGCTGTATCAGAGTGTAATTCCTGCCAGTAGCTGTATATGGACCAGAAAGCTTCACATTTAGAAAATCAGATGAACTACTTAAAAACCAGGAACTTAAGCAGCTATATCAACAGGCTGATATTAGTCAAGGAATGGAGAAGAGGAGACTGATGTGGGCCGGACATCTAATTAGGATGGAGGAGGAACGACTACCTAAAGTAGCATTCTCTGGATCCATAGAGGGCAGAAGGAAGCGAGGAAGGCCACGGACCACATGGAAGGATGACATTGACGAGGACACGGTGGCAATGGACCTGAGTAAGGAGAATGGACTACAAAAGCCAGGGACAGAGAGCACTGGAAGGGGAATGTATGGTCTCCAAGGCCCAGGCGTTAAGAAGAAAATCAACAACCTACCTTGGCAGTATCTCCAACAAAATTCATGCACTTCTTAAAGCCACAAATATTCAACTACCCTTTCGAATCAATAACAACTTTTTAGTAAAACAACGTTCGGCCATCACTAGAACATCCAAATACGATGCTCCAGGCATATATAAAATCACATGTGGCAGCTTTAACAGCTTTAACATTGGTCAAACAGGAATAAATTTTAATGTCAGATATAAGGGACACATTAAAGACAGCTAAAATTATCAGTCGAGCTTCTTTCTTTATTTGAAAATTCAAAATCACACTGCTGATACAATTGAAAATAAAGTCCAGAGTCTGCACGGATTAACAAAAGGTGCAACAATGAAAGACAATCGTGACAAGCTGTAGTTAATAAAATAATATCATTGTTCATCTGCATAATATTGGTAAACATATAGCGTCTTAAGAGTTGAACTGCCAAACTACCGTCAAATATATTATTTTCAATATAATTATGTAAATTAAAATCATATCAAACCAGTGGCAGTTGTAAGACAGTTCACTAACGACGTCAGACCACCCTAGACGTGAGTACAATATAGTCACTTTAATGTTAATTTCACAATTATACCCGTTCTCACCAAAATTGCATTCGCAGGAGCTTGAAAATGACGATAAATTCCAAAACAGTCTATCGCAAATAAAGATTAGTTATTATAAGCAGCTATTTTGATGCATCTTGCTAATAATCGTGTCGTCTGAAATATATTATGCTGCTGGCCTTAAAAATTGATGAATTTGACGTCACTAGTTCTTGAAAAACTCATTTTTGTCGAATAAGAGACGCAGTACATTATGACAACTGGTAAACTAACCGCGATTTTGAGGAAATTTGAAAGGAAATGATTTGCAAATTAAGAAAATAACCGATGATATTTATTTACCCCTTTCAGACGTTCTGCTACAACTGTGTACATCAGCTTTGTCTTAGCTGCAACAGAAGCGTTTTTCCCAGTGGAAACCTGAGTTACACATTTGTGAATGTTCAATCTTTTCATCATTCGCATGTCCGTCCCCGGAAGCTGAGTTAGCCGGCACGGTAGCTCAGCGTGTTCAGTCAGAGGTTTAGTTGCCCTCTGTAATAAAAAAACAGAGTTAATCGATCAAGAAGGAACTTAAAAGGATGTCTTACGACGTCCACCCCGAGAAGATGCAACGAACAAAAGCAACCAAAATGAGATTAAAAAAGGAAAAAAAGTGGTCGGCGAAAGAGACTGTCAATCCTAAGGGCCTGGGCTCGATTCCCGGCTGGATCGGAGATTTTTCTCCTCTCAGGGACTGGGTGTTGTGTTGTCCTAATCATCATCCTTTCATCCCCATCGACGCGCAAGTCGCCGAAGTCACACTTTTTTTTAAATTTTTTTTATCATGCGCATGTGCTTCCAACTGCTGGACATCACTATGAAAGTATCAGCAAGTCCATGTAGTAGAATACACGGATGTGGTTGGTTCGCTATATTCCACTGGATAATTGAGTATTGTTATTTTGCACGATAATTATTGATTTATCATTTTACTATTTATTACAATAGAGAATATTTCGTAATTATTTGTTTTAGTCCACCAAATGAAGCCAAATGTACAAAGTATGTTCCGAAAACAAGTACATATATCTGTATTAATCTTGCAAACAAAATCACTAATAGATCATTCAAGAGCATTACCACATAAAGAAAAATTTTGCTGTCCCCCAGAAAAATGCAGGTCTGAAAGGGTTAAATACATGACAAATTATAATACACTACACGGTTGATTACATTCCTTGTTAAATATATCTTGGCGTTGAAGACGGTTCTTTAGCTCCACGTGTAATTCATCAAATGATTTCGTTGACATCGTGAATTAATTAAAGAAATTTTCTTAGTGGTCTCGTAGGTTCGGGAAAATGGTGTGGAATGCTCCAAATTCCTGCCGTAAGTTGATGAGAAAGTGCACGAAATGAATTCTAATATTCCTCCTCCGGTTTTTTAAATTTTTTTTATTCTTCTGGAGAGAAACAAAATAGTAACAACTTGACTTTTCTCCTCGATCACTATTGAGCCTGTGTACGGAAGAAAACACGAACTGTGTGAGAAGCGCTGATGTGTGAATGGGTTTCATTCGTTTTCGGTTACAATGGCTTCAGTAGATTACAAGTATTACAATCAGATTTCTTTGGGGAGCTGTCGATATAACCTCATGATCATAGGTTCAAATCGAGGCGCAGTGTTATGAACAAACGTGTGAAGGTGCATTTAGTGGCGCAGATTGTAATTCACTGTGCTACGGAGATTTGTGGGTGCCCTGTAAGGGCTTGCTTGTGGGTTGCATGCGGGGCCTGCGATAGTGAATGTTATGTAATTCAGGAGAGGCTGGATACGTGGATGTGCTGATAACGAGGGGGCACCCAAAAGATACCGAACTATTTTTTTACTGGGCAGAGCTTAGTAATACCGTATTCTGCTGCTAGGAGCACAGTGAGAGAACATTCCAGAGTCAGTAAGCCTAGTACCGTTCCTGAAGAAGAGCAGGACTAGTTTCGGCGGAGTTTATAATGACAAGTGATTTGTGTGATTGTCGTTTTTGCACTGGTTGATTTTAGTGAACAGCGTGTGGCGGTGAATTTCTGCTTTTTGTAAGGAAAAACTGGAACAGAATCTTTTGAAATGTGAAGAACGGCACACAAGAACGGTGCTATGGGGAAAACTCAAGTGTCTGAGTGGTTTTCCCGTTTCAAACATGTGAAAGGTCAGTTGCTGACAAACCTTGTTCTGGTCGTCGTTTCACGGCGCGAAAACATTGAAAATCTTGAGAACATTGCTGCAATCACCAACGAGAATCTCAACGGACCATCTAAGAAGTTGTGGAGCTGTCGGGAGTGACATGGAGTTCAGTGCAGCGAACTGTGACAGAACATTTGGGAATGAAAACGGTGGCTGCTGACTGCTGAACAAAAACAAGGTCGCCTGGAAGCATGCTGTACTTTGGAAGAAGAATCCCGAAATGATCCAAACATTTTTTCAGGAATTATCGCAGGTGACTTCAAGTTCGCCTCGCCACAAGAAAGCTCGTCAGGCGAAATCAAACGTAAGGACAATGGAATTTTTTTTTTTTTTCGGTGTGAGAAGAGTCGTCCATTCAGAGCTTGTTCCACAGGATCAGGCGGTGAACTGGGGTTTCTACTTGCAAATTTTGCAAATATTGTTCGAAATTGTGCGGTGGAAGCGGCCTAATTTGTGGCAGTGAGGTGACTGGTTTTTCTGTCATGACAACGCCCCTACTCACACAGCCCTGTCTATATGACAGGTCTTGACCAAAAATGGTACCACATCCGTCGCTCAATTCCTACACTCACCGGAACATGTCTCATAGGACTTATTTTTTGCTTCCTAGGATGAAAACGGACATGAAAAGAAAGCGTGTCAAGCACCTCATAAGCTGAATTTAAACAATGTTTTAAAAAATGGAATGAAAGATTAGACAAGCGTATTTGTGCAAGTAGAGAGTTATTTGAAGGGGATTGAAGATTTGCGCTTAAAAAGTGAATTAGTAAGTTAAAAAAGTTAGGTTTCTTTTGGGTACCTATCGTAAATTATAGTCAAAACTGTTTCTGTTTCATCACTGATTTTGCTCTCTAAAAATTGACTTTTAATTGTGCTAGGGTTTTGTTGTTACCGAAGCAATGGTTCACTTAAGTGTATTAAAGGCTGCTCTACTGTCTTATGTGACTGATTTATCATACATGCAACTGGAGTACTGAACATTTAGATTTAAGCATGGGTAGTTGGTCAGTGCGGTTAGTAGTTGAAGTCTTGGTGGTTGGGTGAAATTAGTAGTTGTAGAGCAAGGAGTGGTTAGTGGCTGTATTGCTTAGTATCCATCCTAGATAAGCTGAGTATTTTCTAGTACAAGAGCTAGTTAGTGTCACGACAATTGAGGGCCGAGGGCCATGTTGTGTTACTTGTTATGTTGTATCTCGCTGCAAATTGTAAGGCCAGGTTATTTATTCAATATTGCGTATTGTCATTTGGAAGAGGATTTTTTGTGTTGTTATTTTAGACCTACTAGGTTTCATTATGTGCTTTCAAAATGTGGTGCTACAGAAGAATGCAGAAGATTAGGTGGGTAGATCACATAATTAATCAGGAGGTATTGAATAGAATTGGGGAGAAGAGGAGTTTCTGGCACAACTTGACTAGAAGAAGGGATCGGTTGGTAGGACATGTTCTGAGGCATCAAGGGATCACCAGTTTAGTATTGGAGGGCAGCGTGGAGGGTAAAAATCGTAGAGGGAGGCCAAGAGATGAATATACTAAGCAGATTCAGAAGAATGTAGACTGCAGATTTACTGGGAGATGAAGCAGCTTGCACAGCATACAGTAGCATGGAGAGCTGCATCAAACCAGTCTCAGGACTGAAGACCACAACAACAACAACAGGTTTCATTAGCCCAACAAAAAATTATATGGTACACCAGAGTGAACTATGTACTGTGTATTGATATTCTACATTCTTCCTAAACTATTATTAAAATTCAGCTCTCATCTACACAACCCTCAGTCCGAATACCACTCCAACCAACTCGCACACATCAACGTGATTTTGATGCACGACGCGAGTGAGCTGCTGTTATGCGGCTGCGCATGCGCATCTCCCGCATTCTCTATCCCGACTACTTCGCTGTATCACTACGTTTCAGTGAGTGACAGAAGAAGACGTGTTTAGAAAACGTGTGCGAAACTTCACAGCCGACCGCGGTGGTATCGCGGTTAAGGCGCTCAGTCCGGAACCGCGCGACTGCTACGGTCGCAGGTTCGAATCCTGCCTCGGGCATGGATGTGTGTGATGTCCTTAGGTTAGTTAGGTTTAAGTAGTTCTAAGTTCTAGGGGACTGATGACCACAGAAGTTAAGTCCCATAGTGCTCAGAGCCATTTGAACCATTTGAAACTTCACACTAAGACAAAAAAAAAAGAAGAAAAACTACGCACCATGAACGAATTATCTGAATGGGGTGGAGATTGGTAGATGGGACATACAAGTACAGGCAAACAAATGATGACAGTTTCAGAAAAATTGGATGACTTGTTCAACAGAAAGAGCTTCACAAAGTGAGCAAGTCAACAACCCGTAACCCGCCTCTGGCCCTTATACTTGGCATTGATCAGTGTGCTCCCTGCCGCCGTTGGATAAGCACCTGCAGCAGCAAGTCGTATACCCCTAGCTTACTTATTTGTTACATAGTTTAATTCTTAATTTCTTTGCGTGTTTTTGGGTACTTGCATTGTTTAATTAATAAATTTCGGGCGTATTATAGTATTTGAGAGTTGTAGCATCGCGCTTTAGTGTTTACTTCGTAGGTTCTTACTTAAATTGCGTGTGAGTTTCGTATAGGAGGTGTAATTTCGAGTTTTAGTTACTGTAATCGTAAATTCAGGCAGATTGTAGCGCAGTCGTTAGGCATTTGTACAGGATAGTTAATACATTCTTTGCGTGTTTCCCTTGTGTTATCTAGGCACTGACTCGTGTTTCAGTAACTGTTGTTCAACATCGATTAGAATGGACAGGGACTGTGATTGCTGTGTTCGGATGAGGGCTGAGTTAGCATCCCTTCGCTCACAGCTGCAAGTGGCGCTGACTTCGGTCGCGCAGCTTGAGGCTGTTGCCAATGGGCACCACTGTGGGGGGCCGGACTTGGGTATCACGGGGATGTCAACCTCGTCCCGTCTGTCCCCAGATCGGTCTGCCGCTGTGGTTGCCCCGGTTGCTGCCCGCGGTGGGGCTGAACCCTCGCCTGTGGTTGATTGGGAGGTCGTTCCAAGGCGTGGCAGGCAGCGAAAGACGTCCCCTCAGGCTGATCAGAAAGCCTCCCCGGTGCGTCTGACAAACAGGTTTCAGGCACTGTCTCTGGCTGAGCCAGATGCAGCTGCCTGCCCTGTTTCAGTAGATGATTCTCAGTCTTCAAGGTCCGGGCAATCACAGAGGGTGGGCTTATTGGTAGTTGGGAGCTCCAATGTTAGGCGCGTAATGGGGCCCCTTAGGGATATGGCGGCTAAGGAGGGGAAGAAATCCAGTGTGCACTCCGTGTGCATTCCGGGTGGAGTCATTCCCGATGTGGAAAGGGTCCTTCCGGATGCCATGAAGAGCACAGGGTGCAGCCAGCTGCAGGTGGTGGCACATGTCGGCACTAATGACGTGTGTCGCTTTGGATCTGAGGACATTCTCTCTGGATTCCAGCGGCTATCTGATTTGGTGAAGGCTGCCGGTCTTGCTTACGAGATGGAGGCAGAGCTCACCATCTGCAGCATCGTTGACAGAATCGACTGCGGACCTTTGGTGCAGAACCGGGTGGAGGGTCTGAATCAGAGGCTCAGACGGTTTTGCGACCGTGTTGGCTGCAGATTCCTTGACTTGCGCCATAGGGTGGTGGGGTTTCGGGTTCCGCTGAATAGGTCAGGAGTTCACTACACTCAGCTGGCGGCTACACGGGTAGCGGAGGCTGTGTGTCGTGGACTGGGCGGTTTTTTAGGTTAGAAGGCCTTGGGAAAGTACGGGGTGGGCTGCAATCTCAAAGGGTGCATGGCAAATACAGGACGTGCTTGGATCAAGGAACAGTCGGAATTGTAGTTGTAAATTGTTGTAGTTGTGCTGGGAAAGTCCCTGAGCTTCAAGCGCTAATAGAAAGCACAGAAGCTGAAATCGTTATAGGTACAGAAAGCTGGCTAAAGCCTGAAATAAGTTCTGCAGAAATTTTTACGAAGTCTCAGACGGTGTTCAGGAAAGATAGATTAGGCAGAATTGGTGGTGGAGTGTTTGTGTCTGTCAATAGTTGTTTATCTTGTAGTGAAGTCGAAGTAGATACTCCGTGCGAATTGGTATGGGTGGAGGTTATACTTAACAGCCGAACTAAGTTAATAATTGGCTCCTTCTACCGACCCCCAGACTCCGATGATACAGTTGCGGAACAGTTCAGAGAAAATTTGAGTCTCGTAACAAATAAATACCCCACTCATACGGTTATAGTTGGTGGGGACTTCAACCTTCCCTCGATATGTTGGCAAAAATACTTGTTCAAAACCGGTGGTAGGCAGAAAACATCTTCCGAGATTGCCCGAAATGCTTTCTCCGAAAATTATTTCGAGCAGTTAGTCCACGAACCCACATGAATTGTAAATGGTTGCGAAAACACACTTGACCTCTTAGCAACAAACAATCCAGAGCTGATAGAGAGCGTCATGACTGATACAGGGATTAGTGATCACAAGGTCGTTGTAGCTAGGCTCAATACCGTTTCTTCCAAATCCACCAGAAACAAACGCAAAATAATTTTATTTAAAAAGCGGATAAAGTGTCACTAGAAGCCTTCCTAAGAGACAATCTCCATTCCTTCCGAACTGACTATGCAAATGTAGACGAGATGTGGCTCAAATTCAAAGATATAGTAGCAACAGCAATTGAGAGATTCATACCTCATAAACTGGTAAGAGATGGAACACAAAACAGGTCCGAACTCTGTTGCAGAGGCAACGGAAAAAGCATGCGAAGTTCAGAAGAACGCGAAATCCCGATGATTGGCTAAAATTTACAGACGCGCGAAATTTGGCACGGACTTCAATGCGAGATGCCTTTAATAGGTTCCACAACGAAACATTGTCTCGAAATTTGGTAGAAAATCCGAAGAAATTCTGGTCGTATGTAAAGTACACAAGCGGCAAGACGCAGTCAATACCTTCGCTGCGCAGTGCCGATGGTACTGTTACCGATGACTGTGCCGCTAAGGCGGAGTTATTGAACGCAGTTTTCCGAAATTCCTTCACCAGGGAAGATGAATGGAATATTCCAGAATTTGAAACACCAACAGCTGCTAGCATGAGTTTCTTAGAAGTAGATACCTTAGGGGTTGCAAAGCAACTCAAATCGGTTGATACGGGCAAGTCTTCAGGTCCAGATTGTGTACCGATTAGGTTCCTTTCAGATTACTCTGATACAATAGCTCCCTACTTAGCATTCATATACAACCGCTCGCTCACCGATAGATCTGTAACTACAGATTGGACGATTGCGCAGGTCGCACCAGTGTTTAAGAAGGGTAGTAGGAGTAATCCATCTAACTACAGACCTATATCATTGACGTCGGTTTGCAGTCGGGTTTTGGAGCATATACTGTATTCAAACATTATGAATCACCTCGAAGGGAACGATCTATTGATACGTTATCAGCATGGTTTCAGAAAACATCGTTCTTGTGCAACGCAGCTAGCTCTTTATTCGCACGAAGTAATGGCCGCTATCGACAGGGGTTCTCAAGTTGATTCCGTATTTCTAGATTTCCGGAAAGCTTTTGACACCGTTCCTCACAAGCGACTTCTAATCAAGCTGCGGGCCTATGGGGTATCGTCTCAGTTGTGCGACTGGATTCGTGATTTCCTGTCAGGAAGGTCGCAGTTCGTAGTAATAGACGGCAAATAATCGAGTAAAACTGAAGTGATATCAGGTGTTCCCCAGGGAAGCGTCCTGGATCTCTGCTGTTCGTGATCTATGTAAATGACCTGGGTGAGCAGCTCTCTTAGGTTGTTCGCAGATGATGCTGTAATTTACCGTCTAGTAAGGTCATCCGAAGACCAGTATCAGTTGCAAAGCGATTTAGAAAAGATTGCTGTATGGTGTGGCAGGTGGCAGTTGACGCAAAATAACGAAAAGCGTGAGGTGATCCACATGAGTTCCAAAAGAAATCCGTTGTAATTCGATTACTCGATAAATAGTACAATTCTCAAGGCTGTCAATTCAACTAAGTACCTGGGTGTTAAAATTACGAACAACTTCAGTTGGAAAGACCACATAGATAATATTGTGGGGAAGGCGAGCCAAAGGTTGCGTTCCACTGGCAGGACACTTAGAAGATGCAACAAGTCCACTAAAGAGACAGCTTACACTACACTCGTTCGTCCTCTGTTAGAATATTGCTGCGCGGTGTGGGATCCTTACCAGGTGGGATTGACGGAGGACATCGAAAGGGTGCAAAAAAGGGAAGCTCGTTTTGTATTATCACGTAATAGGGGAGAGAGTGTGGCAGATATGATACGCGAATTGGGATGGAAGTCATTACAGCAAAGACGTTTTTCGTCGCGGCGAGATCTATTTACGAAATTTCAGTCACCAACTTTCTCTTCCGAATGCGAAAATATTTTGTTGAGGCCAACCTATATAGGTAGGAATGATCATCAAAATAAAATAAGAGAAATCAGAGCTCCAACAGAAAGATTTAGGTGTTCGTTTCTCCCGCGCGCTGTTCGGGAGTGGAATGGTAGAGAGATAGTACGATTGTGGTTCGATGAACACTCTGCCAAGCACTTAAATGTGAATTGCAGAGTGGTCATGTAGATGTAGATGTAGATGTAGATGATAGAGTTGTTGGTTGTCATCTTGAGGGATATCGTGCCAAATTCCGTACAACTGATGAGTTATAGTGTTAGACTGTCGAAATCCCGAGCTGCTTGAAGAGCCGTGCACATAACGCTACAAACGTTCTGAGTTGGGGACAGATCGGGTGACCTTGCTGGCCAAAGTAATAGAGGGCAAGCAGTAGAAACTCTTGCCGTAAGACAGCAGGCATTATCTTGCTGAAATGTAAGGCCAGGATGGCTTGCCATGAAAGGCAACAAAACGGGGCGCAGAATATCGTCGATGCATCTCTGTGCTGTAAGGGATGACAACCAAAGGGGTCCGGCTATGAAAAGAAATGGGGACCCAGACCATCGTTCCTGATTGTCGGGGCGTATGGCGGGCGAAAATCAGGTTAGTATCCCACCGCTGTCTGGGGCGTCTTCGACCTGGAATCTCATTGACTGAAGTAGAATTGTCTTCAGTGATGAGCCCTGCTTCGAACTAAGCCCAGGTTATCTTGCCCAGCTACGTCGCCGAATCTCTCCCCAAGTGAGGACGACTGCAACATTATGGGCAAGGCTCTCCAACCCGCACGCTATTTCGACGATCTAACGCGTCAGTTGGACATAATTTGACACGACACCCTTCAGCATGACACCCAACGATTCTATCAATGAATGCCAAGCCGAATAACTGCTTCCGCAAGGGCCAGAGATGGACCAATATGGTACTGACTGCTCAACTTGTGAAGCCTTCTTTCTTGAATAAACCATCCAATTTTTCTGAAACTGTGGTCATTTGTTTGTGTGTGTATGTAAGTCATATACATGGTTTTTGTCCCACTCGGGTAATTTCATTTTGCGTCGTCGTTTTGGTTCAAATGTGAACCTAACTAACCTAAGGACATCACACACATCCATTGCCGAAGCAGGATTCGAATCTGCGACCGTAGCGGTCGCGCGGTTCCAGACTGTAGCGCCTAGAACCGCTCGGCCACCCCGGCCGGCGTCGTTTTGGTCTTTGAGTGTATTTGCATGAGAGTTTAAGACTGGAAGTGTTTTGACAAAACCTCCAGCAAAGACAACGATGCAGAACTTAGAGACAAATGGTGGGAAACTGTCTTGTAGTGAATAAAAACTGTAAATTTTAGAAAAGATTCCCAACACCGGACAACATTGCTCGAATGAAGGGAAGCGTGGAACAATGTCCGAAGAAATATCAACTCCGTTTATCTGCCCAAGTGGTAATTATGAGATTGTCATTTCGAAAAGGAGATGCATCCGTATCCTTGCAAATTTACTGTTGCACATGAGTTAGAGTTCCCAGATGAGCTCTCACGTCTTGAGCCCTGCCGGTGGTTTCTGAGTGACGTGTTATCAAGATTTTTGGATCCTCTTTCATTTCTTCAGACGAGGCCTGGTGAAGCCGGTCAGGAGATACGTACTCAAAGAACATGCACCACCGTGCTTCAGAAAATTCCAGTGAGTATTTTGAAGAGTCGTTCCGTAAACATAACTAAGGTGCCTTCCAGGAATAATCTAAGGAAAACGACGAGGAAGACTGCATTATGTGCTAATGCAGCTGCAGTAGACACACCGCTGAGATGCAGTTTACAGTAAGTTCCTAAAATTCTGCAATAACTACTGGCTCAAATGCGCCAAACACAAAATATGACAAATGTTTACAAAACACCATCATTTCCTTCGGACACACATTGGTCTCTTTGATGATTTATTTTTTATTTTTTTACTTATTTTTTTGTTGTTGTTGTTGTGTAAAGGCTCAACCACAAATTTCTTTTCTTGAAGTTAACATAAAGTCACCAGTAAAAAATTTGAATTTGCCCTACGAGTCATGTGATGACGCTCAAACAAAAATGCAGATATAGCCATTCCTTTGATTTTTCGTTTTGAATTTGAGCACGCAATTCCCGTACATTCGACATTTGAACCTTGCTCCCTGAATCCAAGTCTCCCACGAAAGTTAAATGGTGGTAACTTATCACATTTGGCAATTGGTGGGTATACTGACGTCGATCTTCGTGGATTAAACGTTAAATATAAACGTACGCTTCTGCGGCCATTGTCACAGTCAGGAAAGTTTTTCTGGGTTTGTGACCGCATATTCAGTATGTAAAACTACCGACGTTTCGGTCACTGTTGTAAGCGGCCTTCTTCAGGGTGTTTTTGTTTTTGTTTGTATTGTATTGTATTGTATGGAACTGGTGACCTAGAAACGACGGAGAGGGTTCGTCCACGCCGGAGCCGTCAGTGGTTCACAAACCCACAACAGGCTACAGCAGTCCACTCACCCCACCACCGCGACACACCGAACCCAGGGTGGTTATTGTATGGTTTAGCTCCCAGTGTCCCCCCTGCCAGGGAACGTCTCTCACCAGACGAGTGTAACCCCAACGTTTGCGTGGTAGAATAATGATGGTGTATGCGTACGTGGAGAAAGTGCGCAGCAATCGCCGACATAGTGTAACTGAGGCTTAGTAAGGGAAACCAGCCTGCATTCGCCGAGGCAGATGAAAAACCACCTTAAAAGCCATCCATAGACTGACCGTGTAAGAGGTATACGATGTATGCGCTGCCTGCAACAGGCAGACTTAGGAGAGTCTCTGACCAGAGAGCAGTATGTAGTTAGTTGTTGCTTGTCGTTAGTCTTCAGTAGTCTTCAGTAGTCTGCACGAATCGGCAGTAGTCTGCGTGAGTCTGCAGTAATCGGCGCGTGTCTCCGCGTGTCAGCAGTCTGCTCTGGTCGGGACTCTGGAGGATGAGTATTATTGTAGAAGGTGAAGAAGCAACCTTGCGCATGTCTAGTAATGTATGTTAACTGTCATCCAATTTCTTTAAAAAAATGCCTCAATAAAAATTTTTATAATATAAAGTATTTTTTTTAAAAAAAGAGCATTCATTTCAATTTAAAGATTAATTCAATGGATTATCTTTCCTTTCATGAATCACAAAGCATAGGCCAGCATTGCACGGAGCTGTGCCGAAATTTTTTTATGTAAGAGCAGATATATTCGCAGTTTTTATTGAGGTAAGAATTTTTGCTTTTTTTATTCAGAATACAGGGCCGAGGCGCAGCGTTGCTGTCGTCATAAAATTTACCAGGTTACTGAATTTTTTTTATTATTTTGGTGTTTAGGAATTTTTCTGTTTCGAACTTAACATTAAATGAGAAAAGAATTTTGTGGGAACATTAAATGTGAATGCTTTTCTGCACGGAGACAATAAATGGGAACCTAATTTTGTTCAGAAGTAACAATATTTAAAAATTCATTTAATTATTATTTCTGTGGGGAGGTTACACTTGGTTCAGTTTTAATAATATTTTTGTGGGGAGGTTACAACGGGCACTCCGGATCTCGACACTAATCCGTCGGGCGGATTCGTGCCCGGGACCGACATGCCTTCCCGCACGGAAAGCAGTGCGTTAGACCACACGGCTTGTTTATGTTTACTGCTGAATGGACCGGCCGCGGTGGCCGAGCGGTTCTAGGCGCTTCAGTCCGGAACTGCGCGACTGTATGGTCGCAGATTCGAATCCTGCCTCGGGCTTGGATGTGTGTGATGTCCTTAGGTTAGTTAGGTTTAAGTAGTTCTAAGTTCTAGGGGATTGATGGCCTCAGATGTTAAGTCCCATAGTACTCAGAGACATTTGAACCATTTGAACTGCTGAATGAGAAAAAATTGTTCAAATGGTTCTGAGCACTATGGGACTTAACTTCTTAGGTCATCACTCCCCTAGAACTTAGAACTACTTAAACCTAACTAACGTAAGGACATCACACACATCCATGCCGGAGGCAGGATTCGAACCTGCGACCGTAGCGGTCGCGCGGTTCCAGACTGTAGCGCCTAGAACCGCTCGGCCACTCTGGCCGACCTGCTGAATGAGAAAACTTTGTTTCTTGTATACCTGCAGACGTAGCCATTATCTAATTCTGATAGGTTGTTAAGAACGAAGGGGAAAGACAGAAGTTATTTATTGGTGTTTTTATTATTTCTTTTCATTGATGGAAGCGCGGCGTTTTGATTGGTGTTTGCATTACTGCTTGTAACTGGTGGAATCGGCGAATGGGAAACCACGCGGCAGTTGGGAGTTTGTGTTGTTTACCTGCTTTCCAGCACCGGCTGCGGCGCGCCAGTACTTTATGGAAGTGCGGCAGCTGCGGTCTCCCGCGTGCTTGTGTGTGTTGCTTCACGTGAGCTGACATCGCGTAACGCTGTTATTGCTGGCAGCCAAAACGTCTTCTCTGTTCATGTTCGCCGGTCGTTGGCTATTTTATTGCCTCTCTAATCTTCTCCCTGAAAGTAAGAGGCTGTCTCGCCAGTACACGAGCTTCACCAAAATCAAGTTGTTTGCCGCACTCACCCTGCCGTTCTGCCACCGCCGACTTGGTGTGTTGTCTTAGTGGGATATATCTTTCGTGTTCAGTCAGTTATCCGTGTGCTGATGGGTCGCCTCGTCTCGCCTACATATACTAATACACATTCGCACCTGGTTTCATAAACTACAACACCATGTAGTTTGTCAGCTGCATATTTCGTTGTGTGAAGAACATCCTTTGTTCTGTTGCTGCTTCGGGAAATCGACTTGATGCCTGCTCGGCGGCCCCCCTCCCCACCTTTTCGGTGGCACCTTGAACATATGGTAACAAGCGGTGTTTTGTGCTACCTTCTGCTCTCCTCTATTGCCTTCATTCTCTGTCGCCATAGTTTTATCTATTAGTTTCATTCCATAGCCATTGGCAGCAAAAATGGACTTAACGTTTTGTAGTTCACCCTTTAGATGTTCCTTATAGCTGATCCGGTGTGCCTCCTTGGTTAAAGTGTGCAGGCCAGGTTTCTTATGCGTAGGGTGACAATGAGAGGAGGCAAGTAGGTACCTGTCAGTACTGGTTGGCTTCCTATGTACTCTATGGTGCAGCTTACCATCAGGCTTTCTGTAAACTTCCACGTCGAAGAAAGGCGGCACCCCATTCTTTTCTATCCCCGTAGTGAATTGGATTCTGCTGTGCTGCTGGATGAAGTGTTGGTGGAAATTTCGTAACTTTTCCTCCCCATGTGGCCAGGTAACGAAGGTGTGATCAATATATCAAACGCAGGTATGTAAGAAACAATGTTTTCACATTCAGAAATAAACGGCCGGCCGGTGTGGCCGTGCGGTTCTAGGCGGTCTGGAACCGCGTGACCGCTACGGTTGCACGTTCGAATCCTGCCTCGGGCATGGATCTACATCTACATCTACATTTATACTCCGCAAGCCACCCAACGGTGTGTGGCGGAGGGCACTTTACGTGCCACTGTCATTACCTCCCTTTCCTATTCCAGTCGCGTATGGTTCGCGGGAAGAACGACTGTCTGAAAGCCTCCGTGCGCGCTCTAATCTCTCTAATTTTACATTCGTGATCTCCTCGGGAGGTATAAGTAGGGGGAAGCAATATATTCGATACCTCATCCAGAAACGCACCCTCTCGAAACCTGGCGAGCAAGCTACACCGCGATGCAGAGCGCCTCTCTTGCAGAGTCTGCCACTTGAGTTCTTTAAACAGCTCCGTAATGCTATCACGGTTACCAAATAACCCTGTGACGAAACGCGCCGCTCTCGTTTGGATCTTCTCTATCTCCTCCGTCAACCCGATCTGGTACGGATCCCACACTGATGAGCAATACTCAAGTATAGGTCGAACGAGTGTTTTGTAAGCCACCTCCTTTGTTGATGGACTACATTTTCTAAGGACTCTCCCAATGAATCTCAACCTGGTACCCGCCTTACCAACAATTAATTTTATATGGTCATTCATGGATGTGTGTGAAGTCCTTAGGTTAGTTAGGTTTAAGTAGTTTTAAGTTCTAGGGGACTGATGACCACAGATGTTAAGTCTCATAGTGCTCAGAGCCATTTGAACCAGAAATAAACGAAAACAAAAACACGGTGACGAAGGTCACTTTCAACAGTGACCGAAACGTCGGTAAGTTTACATATTGACAATGCAGTCGCAAACCCATAAAATTTTTATTGTCCACTGAAACGTTCCTCATCAAATCCCTGAGATACTCATTGCGTGTGTAGTCGTTCACATCAAAGCAGTCGTCCTTGAAAGGAGAAAACCAGTTTCTGACGCGATTTTTACGATGGCACTCACTGCACACACACAGCACAGTCTTTCAGACTGCTCCTGCAGCATTCGATTCTGTATTAAGACCAATATACCACAACTGAGGTTTTATTTCAATGGAGATTCCACTTTCTAACGCTTAAACAAGACTCGTAACCTTCAAATGTGGAAAACTGAATATATAACCTGAACAGAAACGCACTCTTAAGAGAAAAGAGATGGCGACCCGGACCATCGCACCTGATTGTCAGGATGGTGAGCGACAGCCATATTGGTATCCCAGCGCTGTCAGGGGCGTCTTTAGACATGTCTTTGCCGGTCATCGGGGTTCATTTCGAAGGTGGAATCATCACGGAAGACGATTGTATCCCATTCAGTGAGATTCCAGGTCGAAGACATGTCTGGAGACGCTCCAGACAGTGATGGGATAGCCGGCCGCTGTGACCGAGCGGTTCCAGGCGTTTCAGTCTGGAACCGCGCGACCGCTACTGTCGCAGGTTCGAATCCTGCCTCGGGCATGGCTGTGTGTGACGTCCTTAGTTAGGTTTAAGTAGTTCTACGTTCTAGGGGACGGGTGACCTTAGATGTTAAGTCCCATAGTGCTCAGAGCCATTTGAACCAAGTAACTGGATACCAACGAGATTTTCGCCCTCCATACGGCCCAACAACCAGGAGTGATGGGCTTGGGTGCCATTTTCATAGCAGAACCCCTTTGGTTGTCATCTTCGGCACCCTTACAGCACAGCAGTACGTCGACGATATTCTAGGATCCGTTTTGTTACCCTTTTTGGAAACACATCCTGGGCTTACTTTCAGCAAGATAATGCCCGAACACACAAGGAGTGAGTTTATACTGTTTGTCTTCGTGCCTGCCAAACCTATCTTGGCCAGCAAGGGCGCCGTATCTCTCACCAATTGAGAACTTTTGGAGCTTATAGGTAGGGCCCTCCATCCAGCTCGTGATTTTGACCAGCTAACGCTTCAGGTGGACAGAATTTGACACGATATCCCTCGGGAGGACATCCAACAACTCCATCAATCAACGCCAAGTCGAATGAATAAAGGCCAGATGTGGGCCAGCTCGTGGTCTTGCCAGCTCTTTTTCTGTTGAGTAAATCACCTAATTTTTCTGAGATTGTAATCATTTGTCTGTCTTTATATGTGAAACATCCTCTTAGAAAAATTTATGAATTACCGTGCTGGTAAACCTCTTACGTTATTTGATTTTCAAACAGCTGAGCTAAACATTTCTCTCTTTACTTATTCTGATCATCACTAAACTGACACACAATATTTTTAGCGGAACGCCATCTGACTTTCAATAATCCCTGCAAAGAAATGGCCCTGACTAACAATAACCTATACTTTTCATGAATCATTTGCCTCACAAAAATCTTCGTTACTCGAACTACTGCAATACAGCGAGCGCCAATACTGCCAGCTGAACAAAAGATTCTAACTACGGAAGGCACTAACTACACTAACTACTGATAGGCATAGTCAGCAAATGAAAGATTTTGATAGAGGAAAAACAATGTATTTACCTTAATAGTGTCCTAAGTCATTATATATATATATATATATATATATATATATATATATATATATATATATATCAGTTCATAGTATCCAGTCTTACAAATTTCCTTTTTCTGGCGGACACACGTCCAGATCGTCCGCTCTCAAAATTCTGTCACATCTCTCGCCACTGCTGGCGGCTCACCTCCAACTGCACAACGCTACACGCTGTTCACATCCAACTGCCCAACACTACAATAGCAAATATTCCAACAATGCCAACCAGCCAGAGATTGCACACAGCACAGCCAGTGATTTTCATACAGAGCGCTACGTGGCGTTACCAACATAAAAACCTAAACAGCCTACTTACATATGTATGCGCATCTACCGATATCCTTTACATTCAGATGATGCCTTCATGGTGCGTCGTTTTTTTTTTTTTGTGTGTGTGTTAGAGTGTATTTGAATTTCAAATAAAAAATTATCATTGATAAAGAAAATCAGAGCAATCAAAGTGCCAAAACGTCAAATAAAATCGTTAAGAGGTTATGTAGTAATCAGATACTTTTATGTAAATTTTAACCCGGATGGCGAATTGTTTACTTCAGTTTTCCTTACATATTATGGTGCATAATCAGTAGCTACACACCTGTTGTCTCTTCAGTGTTCACTCGATTTATCGATGAAACTCCACACAGAATCTCACTTGATAATAATAATAATTTTGTTCTTCCCAAGGCGAGTGCAGCAACGTGTACTGTAGGCCACAGGAGAAAGTTTCTCCCCGCCATGTCATCTGAGTCGGCGCCGGTGGCAGCTGGCTGTGGTGAGTTTGCGACACTTGCTCGGAGTGACACTTGTACGGAGAGGGAATGTGTTGACATTTGCACGGAGCCCAGGACACTGTAAGTAGTGCATAGGGTGTTTCAAAAGTAGTATTCACCGGTCTGCCCGCCGCTACCTGCGACGTATTCAGGGCAAGGCCGAAGCCCATTTCCCGAACCAGTTCGTAGTGCGCGTGGCTTTCTCCCAAAATTCAGTACTGCAGTTGACCTATGCTGGCAAGTAGTGTTCCGTGTTTTAGTGCTGAGATAATGGAAGTCACCAACACCACCAAAGGGAACCCTTTAATGATATACAGTGGACGTCAACATATAGTGGACTATGCAAACAAACAAGAAGTGACTTACTGGCGTTGTGCAACTTTAAAAACGATAAATGCAAAGAAGGGCCATCCACAAAAATTAACACAGTTTAAGGGGAAGCTACACATGTTTGTATTCCATACGAAGCAGCAAATGTGTGCGAAAACGTTTTATCAACGAAAAAAAGCGGGCAAAATAAACACACGCTACAGTTTCTTCGGTTTACATTGAAGAAGCAGTGCTGCTCTTCAAGCGAGGCTACGACTTAGTAACATCATTACACCAGCACACAGTAGTGTGAAACAATCGCTACATTCCATAAGGCGAAAATATATGGGAACTACACAAGATACCGTCGAGTCTGGAGGTACATTCTCCCAAGAAAATAATTTACTGGACGTAGCAATTTTTTACTTGCTGATGATAACAGGGGACCTAATGAGAATAGTGGTGTTTGCCAGCGAAATGAGGAAAAAAGTATTTATCAAACTGCGAATCATTCTTTGTGGATGGAACGTTCAAGAGTTCCAGGAAGCAGTTTGGGCAGTTATTTACACTCCACGCCAACCTTAACAGTTCTTAGGAAGAAGCGAACACCATTCCAGTTCTTTAGGGCTTTGCTGCCGAATAAAAGCGAGAAACATAAAAATGTTTTCTTAAAACTATTAAAAGTTACGTGCCTGGATGGAACACTACATCTCTGATGACGGACTTCGAAGTTGCAGTAGTCCAAACAGCAAAACAGTTTATTTCCTGGAACAGGGATAACTAGTTGCAATTATCATTTTAACCGATGTTTGTGGAAACAAGTTCAGTGTTACGGCCTCGTTCCAGGTTATAACACGCTGTCACATAAGAACGTATTCTGCTATAGCACATCTTCCCCTGGACATTATGGATGATGGTTGGCTGTGTATTCAGGAGAGTACGGCTGAAAACCAAAAGATTCAGAACTTTTGTTACTATTTTGTGGAGCAGAGGCTCGATAACGAACATACGCCAAGACAGATGTGGAACTGCAGTGGAAGACGATATCACATTAATAACGTCTTACAAGTATGGAAAGAAAGAATAAATACGTTAATATCAAAATTTCATTCGAATGTTTACACATTAGTGAAATATCTTCGAGAAGATGCAGTGTACTACGGCCACCAGTTTGCTCGACTGATTTTAAACTCTCATGGGAAATGAAGGAAAAAGTCAGTAATGAAGACTGAGGAAACGATTGTGATGGCTTTAAGAAACTTTAACTGATGGGAACTTCAAATCATAGTATCTGAATTTCTGACTTGTGTGGCCTAGGCACAAAAGTTACAGCGGTGAAGAGCACAGGAAAAGAACGTGCTTGGTCCACATTATTATATTGTTCAGTAGAGCAATTTTAAACTAATGAACACAAAAGTCATTTCGAAACACGTTATATACATCAAATTTAATATAAATTGATTACTTAAAAATTTCAATTGTGGTTCTATTGGCATAATATTTAAAGTAATGTCATGCATTACAAGGAAAAGATGTGCTACTTGTATATAGCGAAACTCACGACATTGCTAGCAAAACCCTACTTTTTTTTTTTTTTTTTTTTCTAAACATAATGTGTCAGATTATTTTGTAATTAAAAACAGTGTTTGAAACAAAGGTACTTCTTACTAAGCAGGTTCTCTTTGCCATTTTCACTTCATGTGATAAAAGGTAAATAGTATAAAATTTAATTTCACTTTTGTCCCAACATCCATTTGTCAGCCAAACACAAAACGTTTGTGTAAAATACTTTAGCTTCTGGTCTACAATACTCCTTCAAAACCTGGCTGTATTGATGCTTTATGTTTGATATTGCCAGAGGACGCATAAACACAAATTATTATTATTATTATTATTTATTATTGTTATCTCCTTCACTTTCTCAGACGTTAAGTCCGGTTAAAAATGGAGTGACGTGGACCTTGATCAAGCGTCACTTCCTTTTAACTGTACGGTATCTGTTATATTGCATTTAGGAACTTTCAGGTAATTGAATATGTATCAATAATTACGGATTTCTGTAGTTGTATATATATGTTTGGATGTAGCTGTATTGCATTGATGTACTGGTGGATATTGTGTGGTATGACTCCTGTAGTTGATAGTATAATTGGTATGATGTCAAGTTTATCCTGATGCCGCATGTCTTTGACTTCCTCAGCCAGCTGGATGTATTTTTCAATTTTTTCTCCTGTTTTCTTTTGTATATTTGTTGTATTGGGTATGGATATTTCGATTAGTTGTGTTAATTTCTTCTTTTTATTGGTGAGTATGATGTCAGGTTTGTTATGTGGCGTTGTTTTATCTGTTATAATGGTTCTGTTCCAGTATAATTTGTATTCATCATTCTCCAGTACATTTTGTGGTGTATACTTGTATGTAGGAACGTGTTGTTTTAAAAGTTTATGTTGTAAGGCAAGCTGTTGATGTATTATTTTTACGACATTGTCATGTCTTCTGGGGTATTCTGTATTTGCTAGTATTGTACATCCGCTTGTGATGTGATCTACTGTTTCTATTTGTTGTTTACAAAGTCTGCATTTATCCGTTGTGGTATTAGGATCTTTAATAATATGCTTGCTGTAATACCTGGTGTTTATTGTTTGATCCTGTATTGCAATCATGAATCCTTCTGTCTCACTGTATATATTGCCTTTTCTTAGCCATGTGTTGGATGCGTCTTGATCGATGTGTGGCTGTGTTAGATGATATGGGTGCTTGCCATGAAGTGTTTTCTTTTTCCAATTTACTTTCTTCGTATCTGTTGATGTTATGTGATCTAAAGGGTTGTACAAGTGGTTATGAAATTGCAGTGGTGTAGCCGATGTATTTATATGAGTGATTGCCTTGTGTATTTTGCTAGTTTCTGCTCGTTCTAGAAAGAATTTTCTCAAATTGTCTACCTGTACATAATGTAGGTTTTTTATGTCGATAAATCCCCTTCCTCCTTCCTTTCTGCTTAATGTGAATCTTTCTGTTGCTGAATGTATGTGATGTATTCTATATTTGTGGCATTGTGATCGTGTAAGTGTATTGAGTGCTTCTAGGTCTGTGTCACTCCATTTCACTACTCCAAATGAGTAGGTCAATATTGGTATGGCATAAGTATTTATAGCTTTTGTCTTGTTTCTTGCTGTCAATTCTGTTTTCAGTATTTTTGTTAGTCTTTGTCTATATTTTTCTTTTAGTTCTTCTTTAATATTTGTATTATCTATTCCTATTTTTTGTCTGTATCCTAGATATTTATAGGCATCCGTTTTTTCCATCACTTCCATGCAGTCGCTGTGGTTATCCAATATGTAATCTTCTTGTTTAGTGTGTTTTCCCTTGACTATGCTATTTTTCTTACATTTGTCTGTTCCAAAAGCCATACTTATATCATTGCTGAATCCTTCTGTTATCTTTAGTAATTGGTTGAGTTGTTGATTTGTTGCTGCCAGTAGTTTTAGATCATCCATGTATAGCAAATGTGTGATTTTGTGTGGGTATGTTCCAGTAATATTGTATCCATAATTTGTATTATTTAGCATGTTGGATAGTGGGTTCAGAGCAAGGCAGAACCAGAAAGGACTTAATGAGTCTCCTTGGTATATTCCACGCTTAATCTGTATTGGCTGTGATGTGATATTATTTGAATTTGTTTGGATATTAAGTGTGGTTTTCCAACTTTTCATTACTATGTTTAGGAACTGTATCAGTTTAGGATCTACTTTGTATATTTCCAAAATTTGTAGTAACCATGAGTGGGGTACACTATCAAAAGCTTTTTGGTAATCAATGTATGCGTAGTGTAACGACATTTGTTTAGTTTTAGCTTGCTATGTCACCTCTGCACCTATTATCAGTTGCTCTTTACATCCTCGTGCTCCTTTGCAGCAGCCTTTTAGCCTTTTTGTTCTTCATTTATAATTTTGTTCTGTGTTGTATGTGTCATTAATCTCTGTTTAATGACTGAAGTTAATATTTTGTATATTGTTGGTAGGCATGTTATGGGGCGATATTTAGCTGGGTTCGCTGTGTCTGCTTGATCTTTAGGTTTCAGATATGTTATTCCGTGTGTAAGTGTATCAGGGAATGTGTATGGGTCTGCAATGTACCTGTTAAATAATTTAGTTAGATGTGAATGTGTTGAGGTGAACTTCTTTAACCAGAAATTTGCTATTTTATCATTTCCAGGGGCTTTCCAATTGTGAGTAGAATTAATTGCTTGGGTGACTTCATGTTGCAAAATTATCACTTCAGGCATTTGTGGTATCATCTTGTATGTGTCTGTTTCTGCTTGTATCCACCGTGCATGCCTGTTATGTTGTACCGGGTTTGACCATATGTTGCTCCAGAAGTGTTCCATGTCTGTTATGTTTGGTGGATTGGTTATTTTAATGTGTGTGTTATCTATTGTCTGGTAAAATTTCTTTTGGTTTGTGTTGAATGTTTGGTTTTGTTTCCTTCTATTTTCACTTTTTTTGTATCTTCTGAGTCGTTTGGCTAATGCTTGTAGTTTCTGCTTCTTTTCGTCTAATTGCTCTGTCGCTTCTTGTGAGATTTTACCTAACCTTTTTCGTTTTCTTTCCGAGATTTCATTTCTTATAAATTGTGTTAGTTGTCCGATGTCTTTTCTCAGTTTTTCTACTTTGATCTGTAGCCTGTGTTGCCATGCTGGTTGGTTGGGTGGTTGGTTGGGTCCGTGGATACAACAAGACCTATGCTACAATAAGGCTCCAGTGTGTGGGACTCGTACCTGATGGGTCTGGCTGGTTGGCTCTGAGCACTATGGCACTTAACATCTGAGGTCATCAGTCCCCTAGAACTTAGAACTACTTGAACCTAACTAACCTAAGGACCCACACACATTCATGCCCGAGGCAGGATTCGAACCTGCGACCGTAGCGGTCCCGCGGTTCCAGACTCAAGTGCCTAGAACCGCTCGGCCACTCCGTCCGGCACCTGATGGGTCTAACAGAGTATACTGAACCTATTGGTATACAAGGAAGGACAGCACGAGTGGTCATAAGTTTGTTTGACCCATGGTGGACCGTCGCGGAATAGGTAAAAAGACTGAATTGGCAGGCGCTCTAAGCCTACCTACAGAGTTCCAAGGTGCACGTCGAAGTGAGGAATCTACGAATATCCTACAGCCCCTACGTATCGCTTCAATAGGGAGCGCAGAGACAAGATTAGGCTGATTCCAGAACGCGCAGAGGTGTATAAGTGATTATTATAGAGGCGTTCCACGTTTGGATTGAACAGGAAGATGCCCTAATAACCGCCACAATAGAAATGACCCTCTGCCATGTACTCCAGTGGGGTTTGCAGTGTATGGATGTAGCTGCAAATGCAGATTTTTTCCCAATTGCATCTACTCACCTTCCAGTCGGTCGTCACATCTTTTCAAGTGCCTTGTCTTCCAGTAAAGTATTTGCATTTTACATCTGGTTTCCAATATCCGGGCTATATGTCATTCTCACCTCCATTTAATTTTCTTTACTCACCCACTGACTTCTTCCTCTCCAAGCTGTTCCCTCATCCAGTCGTGCAGGGTTCTCCTGTTCTAGTCATTACACATCTCCATTATCACTGGGCAACCCTCAGTTTATGAATGGTATTATAATTAAAGTCTAAATACCATTACAAAACAAAAGTAATTTATAATCACTGAACTTGCTAACATATCCCAAACAATGTTTTAAAAACTTTATTTGCTATGTCACAACCTGACACTCGCCATTCGTCATCCGTTTCCCGTCTAGCTTACCAAAGTAAAAGTGATCTGTAGTATTGTACACTAAAGGTAAACTGAATGAGGTTGCACTGTTTTAAACAGAGTATTCGGGCGAGTGGTGACTCCATATTTCACCCAGCCATTCTGATTTAGGTTTTCCATTATTTCCTTAATTATTTCAGCAAACGTCCGCATGGTTTCTACATTAAGGTTATGGTCAACTATCTGTCCTATTCTTGTCATTCTGGACCTGCAATAGATGAAGAGATGTGCAGATGAATACAACTACCAGTACAACTGTTACTATTCGTAAGTTGCCCATCTTTTGTTTTCATTTCATAGGGTAATTCATTTTGTGTTAGTAAATTTCATTTTTAGTTATCTAAATTGTCTGTTTCATTCTCTAATAGCTTAAGTTTTATAACAATGTTTCTTGTAAATTGTTTAAAATAATTAAACTTGTTTGAACCATGAAATTTGGGGTTTACTGTCTGATATCGGTAACTTCTAGTTACGATATTTTAACACTCAGTTCGTTGGGAAATTTTTAAATCTCACAACTTTCACAACGTCGTATCACCAATCGCACCAAGTGCAACACAACTTTTTAGAGTTCAAAGTAAAAGGTTTAGTAAATACACTAATAGATGAAGTGATTAATTTATGATAATGATTCAATATTACTCATCAGCTGTGCCTACAAATGCTGACTATTCAGACTCCTCCATTTTACATCACGAATATATAGCACTGCTCTGTTACATTGTAAGTAACTTTTAGTTCTCTGATCTGTGAGTGTACCAAGTATCAGTTTTTCACATTTATTACAATCTAGGATACTGAAACTCATCTTGTTCTTATGAATCTTTTGGAAATGTCTAAAATGAAGTATTTTGAGTTCAGCAATTTAACACAGCAAAATATAAGTAAGTGTGCTTAGTTCTTGGCATTGAAAGTAAAGCAAAGTAAAAGGAGATGTTTAATGAAGTGGCATTAAAATACTCTGATAAGGAGCTTACATTGTCTTCTCATATATCAATGATGCTGATAATGAGATATGGGAGCTTTGTTTTAGCATGTAGTGAAACTCAATTTTATTTGAGTCTCTGCAAGAAATGGAAGAAAATTAGTTATTTATCTACCAACCAGAACCATTGATACACATCTTTTCTAAACAAAAAAGGATGACACACAGCTTTTTAGTTGTCTTTTATTATTGCTACTGGTTTCTATTTCACACCATCATCATGGTATGTGTATACATCAAGACAGCATGAAACAACCATGAATGCATACAGTCCAACCAATTATATATGGATGGTATAAATTAATACTTACAAAAGTCAAATGCTATTCCACTGTCCTAGCATATTATATCAGTACAACAATACACATAACTGCTGCCTCTTCTGAACTGTTGGAAATTCACAGATCCTGATAGGTATCTGTGCACAGTAAGTGGTGTGGCCAGTGATTCTTTGATCACATAATGAAAAATGTATTACAGCATAAAAGGATGAATATTCCTGGGGAAATTCGTCATTAAGAGAGAATGTATTCATTGCACAAAAGCAGGTAATCATAATTGTAGAGGGAGCCCACCCAAGATCACCTTGTAGACATTTTTTTAAGGAACTCAGGATATTCACAGTAACTTCACAATACATATATTCACTTATGAATTTTGTTACTAATGATCCATCCCTATTCAAAAATATCAGGAAAGTGCGTAGCTACAACGCTGGAAGAAAGGGTGATCTTCACTATTCTGGATTAAATCTCACTTTGGCACAGAAAGGGGTGAATTATGCTGCCGCGAAAAACTTTGGTATTTTGCCAAATAGCATTAAAAGTCTGACAGATAGCGCACCAACATTTGAAAGGAAATTAAAAGAATTTCTGAATGACAACCCCTTCTGCTCAATAGGTGAATTTTTAGATATGAAGTATTAACTATAAAAAATTAATTAATCTTTTGTGTAAAGAAAACGTATGTTAAAGTGACAAGTTCCACATCATTAGGGAAATTTCGTATTCATGATTTATGGAACAAGTATGTATGTATGTATGTAAAAAAATGAAGTGAGCGTATTGCATCGTTGGCTGGGAGGCCCCTATTCACAGAAACTAGGCCGCCAAGTGCAAGTCTTATTTCATTCGACGTCACACTGGCTGACTTGCGCGCCGGTGGTTAGGATGAAATGATGATGAGGACAACACAACACCCAGTCCCCGAGCGGAGAAAATCTCCAACCCAGCCGGGAATCGAACCTGGGCCCGCTTGCATGGGAGGCGAGCACTTTACCAACCACCTAAGCAGGCGGACATGTATGTATGTGTGCATGTACCATAGTAATAGAATTACTTTCTATAGATTTATCTGAGAATTATTTCAGTTTTGATGGAGATCTTGATAAGAACTACAAGATCTGCTCTTCTGTTACAGTTCAGCTGGTACCCCCTGTTGATATATTCGCAGAAAACATTAAAAGTAAAATCTAACAACTAAGTTAGAAAATAAAATAAAACACTAAGAAAAGAAAATAATACTCTACAAAAGATGTGTTAATGACACTTATTGTTTTGAAATGGCTTACAAACAATCTACATAAGTTAGATCAGTCTTACATTCAGGCTTACATCCAGCTATCAAATTTACATTAAAAATTCAAAAGAATGGAGGGATTACTTGCCTAGATTTATGAATAAAAAGTAGAGGGGGAGAGAAATCGTCAGTTCAGTATATTCCAAGAACCCACAACTATTGATGTTATTATACATGAAATATCTGATCACCATGTCCTGTAAAAATGCGGTTTCTTTCACTCAGGTGACAATACTAATGATAAACTAAAAACATCGTCTCACATTAGTTGGCAGAATGGTTATGAATCAATTTTATTTGATAGAGTATATCAGAAGAAAATTAAAATAAAATGAAATGCCGCAACACATGAAATAACATTGATGGATATGGATGACAGATTGAAAACTAAATATCCTGTTCGCCGACATCTTGAAAGAGTTTCAGAGGAAATTAGTCACTTATTCAAAAATAGTAATGTCTCCACCTCTTTCCAGACTGACAATAATTTAGGTTTAAAACTGCAAGACAGTATTAAAAAAACATACATGATCAGTCAGGAGTATATAAAACCTTATATCTACACTATAACGACTTTTATATTGGGCAGACAGGGAGGATGCTAAAGACCAGGTTCAAGGAAGACCTTTACCAAAGCAACTCATCAGCTTCAGATACCCATGTAAAAACTCACGAGCATTCACTTAATAATATGAATGAACAAACGGAGATGCTACATATTGCCAATGAAGCAGTAAGCACGACTTTATATGAAGAAATAAAAATGTTTTCCAATATGTTTAAAGACCAAGAAAAAATCTTTAATGAACCAATAAGTTTAAAAAAAAACTGCTTAAAAAACTACATTGACTTGTTCAGTTTGTTACAAGCGATCACCTACATTTTAAGCCTTCATCCACACATCTACCTTATATGGCCTTGTTTTCTAGTATTGCATTATGTGATGTCCACCGTTTGGTCTAATTGATCGTGTAATAACATGAATTACACAGGCTTAGACACCAATACATGTATGTTGTACCTGGGTCTCGCAATCCTATGTGACTTTTCTCTAGGATGATAATACTTCCAAAGACAATGATTACTTATAACCTTAATGCTTCATCGTTAATAACTCCCCCCTCCCCAAACTCTCTTTTGTTGCATTGTCTACTTAATTCCTATTAATGCTGTGGTCTTATTTGGATAGGAAAAGAAGCTGCATGTTAATTACATTTGTAATACTGGTTATATGACTTCATGATACTTACTGTTACTTAATATTTTGTTCTTTTATCGTGTCTCCAGCCTTTGCCTGAGCTTAATAGTAGTCATGCTTATCTCTTATGTGAGTTGGCTGTCAGTTTGCTTCTGACATTCACATTTGAAATTCGTTACAATCTGCTAATGTGTTAAATATTACACATTAAATGTTGGGCAATGTTATTTCCAAATATTCTAGCTGTTTTAGCACATTAACACTTGCATTATTGCCTCCAAACTAGTAAATGTACTACAGGGCACGTTTTTTTACCATGTGCAATGATAGTTATACGACTTAGTTGTCAGTTTTATTGATTTACGCTAGCATGTGCATGATGGTTCCCACCCACTGTTATGCTGGACAGTAGATAACTGACAACTACGACACGTGCATTCAGAAGCGCAATGACGGTGGACGCTATTTAAATGTACACAGGCGCAGATACTTGTGTGGTGTAATATGCCATCGGTGAACTTCTTTTAAAGATACTTTCTACCTGTCTATGAATGAAATTAGCAATAGTACAGCAAATAAAGAAAAATATTAACTTGAAGGCAGCATTGAGTCATTTAAACAATTCATTATAACTGCAGGCCAAGTCTCAATGAACAATCCTCTTAGCATACGATAGTGCCCTAACCTTCTTATTAATTTCGATAACTCCCGACTATACTTTTCCATCTCCGCTATCCATAGAGGTCGCTTCTTCCGAATCCTGAGTTTGTCAGTAGTTACAATGTACGGAACAAAGGATTGTCTGCAATTTATGTAGAAACCAATCTGCATTTTTAACAGTCGAGGATCATAAAACGAAGACGCTACTTGAAAAAAGGGGTGAAACAGGGCTGTAGCCTATCCATGATCTTATTCAATGTACAATGGGCAAGCAGTAAAGGAAACTAAGAAGGAATTTGGAAACGGAGGAGGAGATTAGTGTTTAACGTCCCGTCGACAACGAGGTCATTAGTGACGGAGCGCAAGCTCGGGTGAGGGAAGGATGGGGAATGAAATCGGCCGTGCCCTTTCAAAGGAACCATCCCGGCATTTGCCTGAAGCGATTTAGGGAAATCACGGAAAACCTAAATCAGGATGGCCGGAGACGGAATTGAACCGTCGTCCTCCCGAATGCGAGTCCAGTGTGCTAACCACTGCGCCACCTCACTCGGTAATTTGGAAACGGAACTGCACAGTCTGGGGAGAAGAAAGGAAAGCTATAAGGTTTGTCAGCGACTTTTTAATTCTGTCAGAGACGGCAAACGACTTGAAAGATCAGCTGAACGGTATGTATAATGACTTGGAAACATGCTGTAAGATTAGAAGAAATCAAAGTAACACAAGGATAATGGAATGTTGTCGAATTAAGTCAGGTGATACCGAAGGAACAAGATTAAAAAAGAAGACGCTAAAAGCAATAACCGAGGTCTGTTGTCTGGGCAGCGAAAAGACTTGTAATTTCAGCAGTAGAGAAGATATAAAACAGAGACTGGCCACAGGCTGGATAGATATGGTGAAAGAGAGGAAAATGCTAACAGCGAATAATGAATCAAGTATGACGAAATGTTTTGTGAAAGTATTTTTGTGGGATGAAGATTTGTACTTACGGCGAAACATGGAAGAAATACAATACGAACATTAACAAAAGGGAAATATAGTTCTAAAGAGGAATACTGAATATTAGATGGCCGGAAAATACAAGTAGTGAAGGGGTACAGAACCGAGACAGGAAAAAAGAGCGAAGGGGCGACCGTATTTCGGGACACATCCAAAATCATCAAGAATTTGATAATGGGGGCGTGAAGTAGTGGGGGGAAGGGGAGAGGGTGCCTTGAATACAGTGAGCATGTTGAAATGCATGTATACTGCAGTAGTTATGCAGATATGCCGGAGTTCCACAGGCTGTAGGCTGCAGACTGACGTGAAGAGCTGCTTCAAACCAGTCTTCGGTCTGAAGACCGCAACAATGTCAACACCTTTCTTACAGTTAATGGTATCTTTTCCAACGGTATCAATGAACGGAATACGAGGCACAAATTACTGATACTTCCTACTGAATGAGATATTCGAGATGCGCCAGCTGCGAGACTCTTTGTTCCTAGCGGCTACCATGTTGCTGATTGCACTGCCTAGAGTTACACATAAGGACAAGTCCACGAAATTTGAGTTCTCTTTTTAGTGTAGACTACGCAAAAGCCAATAGTGAGTTGATGGAGGTAGGTATAATGAAATACAAGGTGCTGCTTCCCCATTTTCTTTGTAGAAAGCAAAAAATTGGTGTTTTTCTCCAACTTGTTCTGGAAAAATAGAGTGGTATCTACGCTGCGAGTAACCAGCTTACTCAGGGACTTTCTTATCTATACTGCGCCTAGAATCTAAGTTGCACGTCAGTACTGAGATATACATGCATCATTCACGGCAAGCCAGATGGCAGTAGTTAGATATTCTTATTACACTCCACTCGTGTATCTTGTTTTCTTACAAACTACGCGACGGGTCGCAGGCGCCATCGGTAGCATACCGTTGCCATATTATTTAATTAGGTAGAAGTATGTTCTTTATTTTTTTAAGAATTGCATGGGTAGCTGGAAGGTCAAGTAGAGGACTGGCGAAACACAAGAACAAAGTTACAGAGCAGTCCTTTTTTAAAGAAGATGATTAAACAGTTCTCTAACTCATACGATGTAGGCTTTCACAGTCGGTGTTGTCTTCAGTTGAAACTTCCGGTCTTAGAGGCCGTGGTCGACGTATAAAATTTCCACGTAACGTTTCGTTCCCATCTGCTGGAGACATCTTCTGAAGTCGTCCGGCTCCTGCCACTGAGGCTCCAGGTATTCTCGCATTTATAGAGCGCATAGTAAAAAGCCAGCTAAGTGGTACCGCTATGTTGATGACACATTTGCAGTGTGGACTCATGATGAAGAAGAGATGGATGTCTTCTTGCTGCATCTGAACAGTATTAACCCGAAGATACAGTTTACGATGGAGAAAGAGAGCAACGGTCGACTCAATTTCCTGGGTGTGTCGGTAATTAAACGGGTGGATGGAATGCTGGGCCACAAGATATATAGAAAGAACACTCACACGGATCGATACCTCCACAAGGAATCAAACCATCATCCTAGGCAAAGAAGAGGTGTCATGAAAACCTTGGTGGACAGAGCCAACAAAATCTGCGAGCCGGCTTACTTGCAAGATGAATTAAATCATTTACGGTCAGCCTTCATGAAAAACGAATATACCAGCAAGGAAATTGATCGAGCCCGCCATCAAAGAAGAAAAGAAGCCAGAATTCAAGAGCAACAACGGTCACCTATTGGAAAAGTTTTCCTACCGTTCATTAATAAAGTCAAGGAACGTATCGGGAAAGTTCTGGCCATTTATGGGATCGAAACAATCTTCAGACCTACAAAGAAGATTAAGGAATATTTAAGAACTGCAAACGACGCCCGACACCCCCTAGCAACACCTGGGGTATACAAAAATCCATGCAGTTGTGGACAAGTATATATTGGAACAACGAAAAGAAGTGTAAACACCCGCTTAACCGAACATAAAAGAAACTGTCGCTTAGGACACATCGAAAAATCGGGCGTAGCTGAGCGTGTTTTTCGAGATGGAAACCACGAAATTAAATTTAATGAGACAAGCGTTCTAGCACGAACATCACGTTATCATGCGCGCATGTATAGAGAAGCAATAGAGATTCACAAACATCATAATAATTTTAATAGAAAAGAGGAAGTTTTTAAGTTGGACAAAATGTGGATGTCGACGTTGTGCCAGCAAAATGACAATCGATTACTCTTAATCGAGAAGGATGACTCCTTCCAAAGATAGGCATACCATCGGCATCACGTGACGAATAGTGGTGGCCTCTATGCGCTCTATAAACGCGAGAGTACCTGGAGCCTCAGTGGCAGTAGCCGGACGACCTCAGAAGATGTTTCCCGCAGATGGAGACGAAACGTTAGGTGGAAATTTTATACATCGACTACGGCCTCTCAGCCCGGAAGTTTCAACTGAACAGTTCTCTATCTCATCATTAAAATTTTACTGGTTATAGCTTACAACTAAGAGGTTAAGGAGACAAGGTTTCTGATTCCGAGAAATATATTTGATATAAATATTTCATATCTAATTTTATTGCGTCTGCACTAGACAGATTTATTTTCACGCTGGTCAGTTACCGGTACAGAAAACAAGGACACTCGGTCAAGAACATGGATGGTCCAGTCGTCGAACACAAGAAAGTACATACTTCGGCAACACCATCCACATCGAGTCTATCAAGTCACCACATATTAGTCTTAAGCAACTACACAGTGCATCCGAAATCGACAGGGGTTCAGAGTGTAAAATTTTGTGCCTCATGTCGAAGCACCATGCTGACGTTGACCTCGGTATGCAGCGTAGAGTGGGGAGTGGGCGAGCCTTACATTTAGGCCCAATTTGTAGTCGTGATGTGAGGTACACAGGTAGATTCCAACGAGATGTCTGAAGCGGATTAGGCTGTAATGCACTCATAGTACGCCATGGGTGTACAATGCTACGATCACGCACATTCTAGAGCGTCTTTCGTATTAAGTTGGCCAACTTACGTTTCTCCTCTTTCGTAAGGAAATGAGCGTAGTGGAGGCAGTGGCGAAATTGGGAGAGCAAATCAAGAAGGAGAAAATTCGTCCATCCTGAGTGAGTTGCTTCTGACACGCAACAACGCGACTACAGTAGGCCTCTCTTTTCAAATTCTGGCAGCATTTGTTTTATAGCCTGCGTATACTGAGCGCTCGCGAAGGTGTTTCTGTTGGCAGCACTGTCACTTTCGTTCAGAGACGCTTCCACATCGAATCTAGTTTCCTCTTGAGTGCGCACGATTGGCAGCACTGCTACTGCCGAAAAAACGACGTACAGTGCATGCGCCTCGAAATCCTCCAGTAGCTCCTCAAAGGACATCTGTTTGTCCGTACTGATACCAATATCGTCCATCACCTCGATTAAATGGCTGTGGTACTCTTTCAGAAGGTCTGTTAAATGATTAGCGTACACTTCTTCCGTAAGGCTTGTGTGAGTAAAATATTGCAAGTCAATCGAAGGTGAACTGTACGCAGACAACTGGAAATCGAGAAGGACCACGTCTTGAACGACTCCTGCAGCGTATTTGAACATGATGTTGTTGACCCAGGTATCTGCGTGGATTAGCACACGAAACTTACCCTTCCGTTTCGTCAGGTCTGCCAGCCGTGGAAATATGCTTTCTGCGAGAGTTCGTAACCTCGGCGCATACTCTGAGTACGATCCGTCTAACGTGTCCAACTGATCCGCGAGTAACCTGCAGCCCTGTTTCAAGAAGGTCTCCACATGCTGCGCCGTAGGTCCGTGGAACGACTTGAAGACCAGGTAGTTGTCCAGAGCCGACGGGTCCTGCTCGAACAGCTTGACGGAGGCCGCGTGGAACTCTGCCAGTTTCCTGACCACGAGTTTGGAGTGCGCCAAATCGAGTCCGCTGCACCTCTTCGCCAGCGCGAACCCACTGGCCTTCAAGTCCTCGAGAACCAGATAGCTGACCGGCTGCCTCCCAGAGGCGAAACACTTGGCAGACAGCTGCGTGTATTTACCGGGTGCCGCCTTCTCCAGGATTTGTGACATCGCGGGAATGGTATCGCAGAACATGCGAGTCTCTTTCTCGAAGGCTTGCATCTCCTGCGCCATCTTCTGCATCGCCTCTCGCGTCGGGAGGCACTTGATGATCAGCGACAGGGAGCTGCCATGGGGACTGGCGTCGCGCTCCAGCTTGACAGTCATGCGGTAGACGTCGCTGAGGTAGTTGTCGCCCGTAGCCGTCGCCCTGTGCACAGCCACCGAGGCGACCTTCAAGTCTCTGGACGCGTCGCTCTCCTTCAGCGAGGTCTCCGCGAACTGCTTGTTCAGCCACGCAGGCAGCACGGTGGTGGCTTCCGCGGTCATCACCTGCAGTGCAACAGAAATGAAAGGGTCGGTCTAGAGACGATTGAGACGAATTGTCTTGAATCGCAAATAAATGCTATTGGTGTACCTAATAAATTATGCAGAATCATAATACGAAAGCACACTCATAACAGCGAGAATTAATATAAACTTTCGTCTTTTCTTAAATTTCGAGTCCCCACGAGCAGGCTGGTTCTCAGAGACTAAAATCATTCTCGATGTTGGAGCGCGACTTCTCCGTTTGGCCACCTCCCACAGACCAACCAACCAACCACTCTTCATGCAAAAGTTTTAGATGTTTAATAAGACCTTTTTATTACATAAAACTGATAATACAATTCTGTTTTTTCAAAGTACGCGATTTTAGATAACTTAAGATACACAACTAAATTTGACATTTTCAGACGGAAGAATGCGGTCTACAAGAACTACATTGACGGAAAAGGTTGTAACACCAAAATATAATTAACGTAGAGTAATGAAGTTGAGGAATGTCTCCTTACAGGTAACATATTTAACTGACTAACATTGGAAACCACTGAAAAGCCGGCCTAAGTGGCCGAGTGGTTCTAGACACTTCAGTCTGGAACAGCGAGACCACTACGGTCGCAGGTTCGAATCCTGCCTCGGGCATGGATGTGTGTGATGTCCTTATGTTAATTAGGTTTAAGTAGTTCTAAGTTCTAGGGGACTTATGACCTCACATGTTAAGTCCCATAGTGCTCAGAGCCATTTGAACCAAAACCACTCAAAATGTAAATTAGTGGTACATTAATAACCGGTGTAATAGCCTGAATGTTGAACGGAAACATGCAGACGGTCATCCAGTGTGTCGTACAGACGCTGGACGTCAGTTTTTGGGACGGATTTCCATGCCTGTTGCACTTCATCTGCCAATACTGGCACTGTTAATGCTGATATGTGAATGACGCTGGAGTTGTCTCCTGATGGTGTTCTATATGTGCTCGATTGGAGACAGATCTGATGTTGCAGCAGGCTAAGGGAACGTGTCGACACTCTGTGGAGCATGTTGGGTTACAACAGCGGTATGTGGGCGAGCATTATCCTATTGGAAAACACTACCTGAAATTCTGTTTATGAATGGCAACACAGCAGGTTGAATCTCCTAACTGACGTGGAAGTTTGCAGTCAGGGTGCGTACGATAATGACGAGAATGCTCCTGCTGTCATACGAAATCAGACTCCAAACCCTAAATCCGGGTGTAGATCCAGTATACCTGTCACACAGACAGGTTGGTTGCAGTCCCCCAACCGGCCTCTTTCTAACCAACACGGCCTTCACTGGCAGCGAGGCAGAAGCAACTTTTGTCAGAAAATACAACAGACCTCCAACCTGTCCTCCAATAAGCCCTCACTGAACACCACTGAAGTCGCAAATGGCAGTGGTTTTGGGTCAGTGGACAGCACGGTACAGATCATCTGGTTTGGAGCTGTCATTGAAGTCACTGATTTGTAACAAATGGCTTTTGATGTCGCTGAGCAACAGTCATACAATTATTGTTAAATGAATAGCAATAATTGTTAAACGAATCGCCATTTAACCTTATTGTTGTTTATGTAATTACGACCCAGGTTTCGGCCTTTTATGCGCTTTTCAAGTAATTGAGTTTATGTCATTAACGTATATTGCAGGACATCACACACAAACCTGGCCATAAATTAAGAAAAATATTCGCTCCCCACGAAATGCCAGATGAAATATCATCCTGTAAAAAGATCACTAAATATGTTAATAACATAAACTCAATCACAAAAATGGCATTAAATGCCGAAACCTGGGTCATAATTACATAAACAACAATGCAGTGAAATGGCGGTGCGTTCATTTAAAAATGATTTGTAACAGTTCGTTGTGTCACTGTGGTGCCAACTGCTGCTAAAATTGCTGCTGCTGATGCAGTGCGATGCGCCAGAGGCATACGCCGAACACGATAGTCTTCCCTCTGGGTTGTGCCACGTGGACGTCCGGAGCCAGGTTTTGTTGCGATCGTATCTTCTTATGACCAACGCTACCAGAAATCGTGTACAGTCGCTGCATTCCTGTCAAGTCTTTCTTCAGTATCGCGGAAGGAATATCCCGCTTCTCGTAGCCCTACTACCCAATCTCGTTCAAATTCGGTATTATGCTGACAATGGCGTCAGTGTTGACTAACATCAGGCCGCCACCTCCAGCCTCAATGGTAACTAACGTTCACGACCGTTACAGTTACCTCTTTGGCACTACTAGCGCCACTTCCATGCGACTGACGTGAAATCTGAACAGACGTCATCTTTCAGATGTAGAAGCACGGCTACCATCATTCGATTATGTCGTACATCTCCTACTTCGTATACATTCATCTATTCACATATGTGTCCTAGAATGAGTTTTGACTCTGCAGAACAGAGTGCTTTAATTGGAATCTGCCTGCTACGCTCAAACTGTATACCAGACTGGTAGTCGAACCAAGAACCTCTCTTTGCCTTCCTAACGACTGACCCATTCAAGGGTGATTGATGACCCATGCAGAGTTCGAGTCCCGGTCTGGCACACAGTTTTCATATGTTACGGCGTTTCACTCAGCGCCCCACTCCACTGGAAAGTGAACACTCGTGTTGGAAACAGTCCCTTACTCTCTGGCTATATCCTTTCTTCCAAGAGTCCTAGTCCCTCAAGGTATGCAGGAGATTTGCGTGGTGCTTTGAAGCTAGGAGGTGCGGCACTGCCGGAAGTAGGGCTCTGAGGGCGAGTAGTGAGTCGTGTTTGGATAGCTTAGACGGCAGAGCATTTGCCCCCCAAAGGGAAAAATAAATGTGTGTGAAATCTTATGGGTTTTAACTGCTGAGGTCATCAGTCCCTAAGCTTACACATTACTTAACCTAAATTATCTTAGGACAAACACACACACCCATGCCCGAGGGAGGACTCGAACCTACGCCGGGACCAGCCGCACAGTCCATGACTGCAGCGCCCAAGACCGCTCGGCTAATCCCGCGCGGCCTAGAGGGAAAGCTCCCAGGTTCGAGTCTCGGTCCGATACACAGATTTAATCGGGCAGAAAAAATGGTTCAAATGGCTCTGAGCACTATGGGACTTAACAAAAAAAATGGTTCAAATGGCTCTAAGCACTATGGGACTCAACTGCTGAGGTCATTAGTCCCCTAGAACTTAGAACTAGTTAAACCTAACTAACCTAAGGACATCACAAACATCCATGCCCGAGGCAGGATTCGAACCTGCGACCGTAGCGGTCTTGCGGTTCCAGACTGCAGCGCCTTTAACCGCACGGCCACTTCGGCCGGCAATCGCGCAGAAAAAAAAATTACAAATATTTTGATCGCGTTTGGTTGATTTGACAGTTAACCGGTTTCGACTCTAATGAATCGTCATCAAAAACAAAAATTCTGAAAAGAAAAAAAATGCAAGTTTACTATTCAACACCAAATGACTGGACTTGTTACTTTTGACTTGCTCTTCTTAACATTTTTATAACTTCAGATGTAATAATAGCAATGAGCCATTTCTGTCTTTTCTGGATTTTTAGTTCTGATGGTCGCTCATTAGAGAAGAAACTGATTAACAGTCAAATAAACCAAATGCAGTCTCGACAGTTGCGAATAAAAGACTGTAGATAAAGTGTAATCAAAGATGATGCTGTCGCGCTATAATGGTGATACTGGTGGTGCTTGAAAATGATCATGTTCATCACGGGAGTGAAGTGAGTAGTGTCCACGCTGGGTACGGTGGCCGCCGCGCAGTGACCAGTTCTCGTCCAAACCGCTGGGCGAGTTCACTTGTTTGTTCGGGTAGGGAGGCCGACGTTGTTTGTTCGCTTCTGGCCGGTTGGCGATGCTCCGTGCTGACAGAATCGAGGGGCACACCGTGCAATCTTTCTCAAACGATTTTACAGAAAGTATTCAGTAAAAAAAAAAAAAGTATAACTTACAGCTTCACATCTTAGCTTCATGGTGACGCGTCCATCATTTCGTTAATGATCGTAGTTATTGTGATATTTTCGTTTGAGTAAGGCATTCAGAAACTGGAAAAAGTTTGCAAGGAAAAGTAGGGGTCCATACGATTTTGCACTGGTGTACATGATGCTGGATATGACATTTAGCTAACATTTTGAATTTTTCAGCGTCTTTGATTAGTAATCATAACGCCCACGGTATGGGTTTCGAATCCCGCCACGGCTTAAATTTTGAATAAATATCTTCCACAATGGCGGCCGAAGACTTCTGTGATAAGAAGTCACCCTCATTCTGCCATAGGTCTTGCGAAAGAGGTAGGAAGAGCGAACAGAAATTTAGGACTTTCCCTTGCCCTTGGGATGGAAAACTGCCCGTAAAGGCGGAAGAATCAGCAATGACCTTCGACATGGAACAACTGCATTAAAGACACAATATTTATCCGTAGGACATAGGGCCTGTTATTGGAAAATAAATTTCGTGATGATCTCTCCCTTGACGAAAGATTACGGATCTTTCCCCCATTCAGATCTCCGGGAGGGGACTGCCAATGGGGAGGTGACCACGAGAAACAGATGGATTAACCAACGGTAGGATAACGTTCTAGCAGTCGGGACGTGGAATGTCAGAATTTTAAGCGTGGTACGAAATATAGAAAATTTGAAAAGGAAAATGCAAAAGTTCAATATAGATATAGTGGGGGTCAGTGAATTGAAATGGAAAGAAGACAGGGATTTCTGGTCAGATGAGCATAGGGTAATACCAACAGCAACAAAAATGGGGTAACGAGAGTAGCATTCGTTATGAATAGAATGGTAGGGCAGAGATTGAGTTGCTGTGAACAGTTCAGTGATAGGATTTTTCTCATCAGAACTGACAGCGAACCAACAGCGACAAAGGTAGTTAAAGTATACATGCCGACGCCACAGGCCCTAGATGAAGGGACAGAGAAAGTGTATGAAAATATTGAAAGGGTAATTTAGTACGTAAAGGGAGATGAAAATCCTGGAAAGAGGTTGTAGGATAAGCAGTAGAAGAAAACTTTATTGGAGAATAAAGGCTCTGTACTAGGAATGAGAAATGACAAAGACTAACTGAGTTCTGCAATAAAGTCCAGCTAGTAATAGCGAATACACTGTTCAAGAACCACAAGAGAAGGAGGTAACTTGCAAAAGGACGGAAGATACGGAAGAGTTCAGTGAAATTACATTACGGTAAGGCAGAGATTCCGAAATCAGATACTAGATTGTAACGTGTACAAAGATTCAGATATAGACTCAAATCACAATTTAGTAATGATGGTAATGATGGAGAGAAGGCTGAAGCTTAAAAGAATAGTCAGGAAGAATCAATGCGCAGAGAAATGGGACACAGAAGTACTAAGGAATGAAGAGATAAGCTTGAAGTTCTCCGAGAAGTAGCAGAAATGAGAACAGTCAGAAACTTAACATCAAGATTGGTGACAGGAAGAGGTGAAGTTAGGGAATTCTGCTACCTAGAGAGCAAGGTAACCTATGACGGACAGAACAGGTAAGACATAAAGGCAGAGTAGCACTGGTAGAAAGGGCATTCCTGGCTGAGAAAATCCTACTGGTAACAAAATTTCTGAGAATAGACGTTTGGATCACAGCGTCATATGGCAGTGAAACAAGGATTGTGGGTAAACCAGAAAAGAAGAGAATCGAAGCACTCCATATGTGGTGTTACAGAAGATGTTGAAAATTACGTGAACTGAAAAGGTAATGAATGAGGATTCTCCACATAATGGACGATGAAAGGAATATATAGAAAACTCTGAGAAGAAGAAAGGACAGGATGATAGGATATCTGTTAAGACATCACGGAGTAACTTCCATGGTACTAGAGGGAGCTATAGATAGTAAAAACTGTAAAGGAAAACAGTGTTTTTAATACATCCAGCAAATAATAAGTTGCAAATGCAGCTCTGAGATGAAGAGATTGGCACAGGAGAGAAACTCGTGGCGTACTGCATCAAACCAATCAGAAGAATGATGACTAAAAAGAAAAGTAAAGGCTCTACACGTTTATTTTTGTACCAAGAATGTGCTATTTGTCCTCTGTTCCTCACGTAATAACCTTCATAAATCACTGTTTCGAAATTCTCTTGCAATTGCGATTGCACGATTACATAAATAAGGTGACATTAAGTAAACTCCGCTGTATATTGGCAAATGAAGCAAATTTTAAAATGTCAACAAAAGAAATGTAGGCTTTACTCAAAATTCTCCACTAACTGCGCTTCTGTGAAGGTTAAAAATGATTAACAAGTGAGGCGAAAATAAATCACTGATTTTATTGCATTTTCATCGAAGTTGTTTTTAGATACTAATCGAAGCAGAGGTCACAGTAGATGTTTTTTGATGGTCGCCTGGAACTGTGAGCGTGGATAGCCTCCACTTAATATTTGCAAAGAATGTGAGTGTAGGCTTCAGCTTAGAGCGACACTTCTCCAGCACTCTGCATTTCACCTACACTGCATGCCCGCAACGGCCACCACCACTGCTATCCCCACATTTGACCTGCCGACTGCGCAGCTGCTGGTCACTTTATTTTGCGCGCGCTCTACTACAGTAGGTCCTCGTTGAACTGCACGGAGTAGCCAACAGTTACTAATAGGGGAGGATGGAAGAGGGATAAATCTATGCATTAAGTGAAGTCGAGTGTTGTTGACTAGGACTGCAAATAAGATGTATCTTAGGATGGATTTCATTGTCACATGTCAAGGGGTGGTTGAATTTCCGGTGGTAGGTAGCTGAACTGGCTTTCTGCTAGATGTTTTGGATAACGTATTAAGCTGCGTATAAGGTGGGATGTGGGTGTAGTTGCAGAGTAGGTAACTGTGGTTAGCGATTAGTGGATGGTATATTGGGTGTTGGGACTGATATTTCCGATTAATATATTGGCTGTGAAGGTGCTCCAAGGTAAGACGTAAGTATGGGAAAATAATTAGTTGGTGTAGGAACTTAGATGGAGAAGTTTGGCAGATGCAGAACCGTGCCATACTGCATGTCTTTCAAGGTTTTCGAGCGATTGGTAGAGTTAAGGAGACGTGGAGATCTTGGAAATATTAACACAAGTTTGGGTGAGTCTGATGTAGGAGTTATAGGTGAGGACAGTGGTGGAAGGTTGTAGGTTACAAGTATGGCCTTTTAGTAGTTACAGTCGCTTAAGTCAGTTTCGAACTTTGTATTGGACGGTTGGGAGGTATTCATTCAATGTTCGTTTACTGTCAAGGGTCAATCCTATACGCTTTACTGTGTTTGCTGTAGCTGGAAAGGCAGAAATCTGGACGATGGAATCAGCGAGTGGCGCGTACAGAGATGGTGGTATCGATTGTCGGTGGAGTTACTTGAAGCGTCCGCATATTACATCACTCGTCCAGACATTAAGTGACTTTATAGCGGGGCGTGGGACAGTTGGAGTACGCTGTGGGTACCTAGGTACGCACTGCCATTATACTATTATAGCAGATAAGTGGAGGGCTGGGAATATGGAAAGTGTACCGTGTTCATCGCTTTTTATTTATGTACATTATACAAATTTCTCGTGAGTCACAGCTTCGCTCAGGATATACATGTATAATTCCAGCTGAACAATGCTGCTGAATTTTATCCATTGTCACCATGCATTTCGGCCCCAGAGATGAGAATCTGATGTTGACTCCTCCAATAATCTGCTGTCTGTTTCCTGACACATTTGTTAATAATAATATTGTCCTGTCTTTGTTAACATTCTATTTAAAATTAATGCTCATTGATGGTATAACAGGCTTATGGTTATTGCCTCCCTCCTCCGCTGTAACTAACCGATAACCGCGGAGAACGGTGTTGATTCCATTTGAGAGTCCCTTGAAAACTTCCTAAGTGGCTATTTATTAATGAATAGAAAACCGAATTGGGACGTTCAGAACGCTACTGGAAGTGGTACACTTATCTAAGACACGATGTTTGGGTTGCCGAACAGGTAAAGTGAAATTATAGGGAGAACAAAACAGTTTCCTGAAACCTAATGATGATTCAAGGCGAGCTAGAAATGCTAAAAAAAGTTTTGAAATCTGCACAATCATGCGTGACCGAATATTAGATCATCTGTGGCAAACAATGCAACACTGCAAATGCATCCAGTGCTCAAAACACCTTTTGCCGACTCTCAGTTGTTTGCCAAAAGCTGATATATCAAAATAATTTTTGTTGCCCTCGAGATTGAATCATAGGTTGTCGTCATGTCACATAATATTAAAAATTTAAAACGGTAGTGCGTTTCGTTGACATCAGAGGTATGAGCGGTGTATAAGAGCCGACTCTACTAAATATCATGCCTCCATGCCAGACCAGTTTGATATTAACTGCTATATTTACAATACTGTATCAAGATTTCTATGAGTGCAGAGTAAGTGTACCGTGAAACTTCCTGGCAGATTAAAACTGTGTGCCCCACCGAGACTCGAACTCGGGACCTTTGCCTTTCACGGGCAAGTGCTCTACCAACTTTTTTTTTTTATTTTTATTTTTTTTTACAGCTGAAAATGTGTGCCCCGACCGGTATTCGAAACCGGGATCTCCTCCTTACATGGCAGACGCTCTATCCATATTTTTTCCAATGTCAGGCTTACCACCTTTGCTGACATACAATTTGTTGTACTATCGCATAAATAGTGTCTACAAAGTCCATATGTTAACAAATGGTGGCTAATTAGAAAATTAATTAATTAAGGAAATGAATAAAACTGAAAATGCCCAAATGAAAGACATGAAGACATTGCGGATAGTACAAATACAAAAGAAACATGCTCCTGTAGCAATGAAATGAAATTCGTGTCGGGGGCGACACCTGCACACGACCCGACGTTTGATAGAGCTAGAGAGCCATCTATCGACTCGTTCTCCAGACGTTGGTGTAAGACTGGGTCGTCTTCTCGAAATTAACTAAGGGTCCGTGTAAGTGTGATCGGTGTCTATCTCGGCTTCTTCGTCTATCTCATCTCTCGCCCGTCACACCCCATCTGGCCGGCGGGTCGGTAAATGTAAGTCGCAAGTAATTAGCGAAGTCTTGCCTATATTTCTTATGCTGTTGCAGCTTCGTGTGTCCATCCAGGAGAAAATGCCAAAAATCAATTTTGTCCTTTTCCGATTCGTTATACACGTAGCCCACCACCATTCCCCGCACCCATGTCACTGCATTGGTTTTTTGGACCGGGAAATAAGATTCTTGGGGGAAAAAAAGTGTGTCTGATGAAATTGTGTGAGGGGCGGAGCGTAACAGGAACGCCAATATCTGTTGTGCCAAGTGCCACACTGGAGCCGTCCCACTACATGCTAAACGATGTTCATCAGTGTCCACTGTTGCGCAGGCTAAACATAGTGGAGTGTCTGCCAAATGAATCGCGTGCCGCCGTTGATTCGTTGCGAACTTCCTATTTATCACCACATACCATGTTGAGCGTACCGACGTTGGGAGGTAAACGTTCCGTATAACGCGCCATATCTGTCGCCAGTTCTTGTCTGGGTACTTCTTTTCCAGGGTATTCCTGGGACACCGGCGCAGTAAGAGTTGGTATACGTCTCGCGTCGTCGGTAGTCGTGTTGTTGGGAAGGAATCTCTGACATAGCTAAGCTCCAAAAAAAAGACTTGAAATGTGACAGCTTCGGTGAAATACGGCCCACATTAACTGGGGGTAGCATTGAAGTGGGCGCTAGTACATCGGCCAACGCACCCGAGATATTGCGAAATTGACCGCGCCACTGTCGGAAAATCGTACTGACGAATAGCGCCCGTGCCTTTTCATATACGTTCACTAGACCAAGTCCACCCTCTCCAGGTGGTACCGTAAGCGTTGTGTATCGGATCTTAAACAGGTGTCCCACACTCACGTAGGTTCCGAAAGTTGCTTGTATCCGTGATGCCATTGTGCGCGTTAATGGCAGGACATGCGCTACGTGATTGAGACTCGGTGCTAGGTATACGTTAACATAGGTCACCCTCTGAATCATATCCAACGCTCTTAATTTCTGTAACAGCACCATTGTCCGCATCAGCTTCAATATGCGTCGGTAGTTATCCGCTGCTGTCCGCTGCACATCCGTGTGGAACGTAATACCTAGGCATTTTATGGTCTGAACTAAGATGAGCGGGCCTTCCTCCCCCGGTTGTAATCCTCGACCGACATTCATGCAGCGTGATTTTTGTAGATTAAGCACGCTTCCTGCCGCCATCCCGTATCGCTGTATCCATGCCAACGCCGTACGTACTTCTTCGCCTGTCCGTGCCACCAGCACCACATCGTCAGCATAAGCGCGGCAATGAGAGGTCAGTTGTGGCAACGGCACTCCCTCCAACCGTTTTCGGAGACCATATAGACAGGGTTCCAAAGCCATTGCATACAAAAATATCGAAGGGGGGCAACCTTGACGAACTGACCTTGAAATAACAATGTAGTCAGTGCCCCGCCCATTCACCGAGACCTTTGATCGTACGCCGTGTAACAGTCGCATGATCACTAGGATGAAGGCCTGTGGGATTCCCAATCTGCCCATCACCGCATGCAAAAAGGTATGATCCACTCTGTCGAACGCATGATCGAAGTCAATTGCGACGAGTGCCCCACGCACTCGGCATGCCGCTGCTAATGCGATGATATCTCGGTAGTCACCGAGCGCCGTATGTACGTTACTCTTACCGCCGAGGCAAGTTTGATCTATGAGGAGTCTATCAGAAAGTGAAGACCGCATGCGAGCCCCAAGGATGCGCGCGAAAATCTTATAGTCGCAGTTCAAGAGAGTGAGTGGTCTATAATCTCCTGGATTTCTGCCACCGCGTTGTTTGGGTATTGGGATGATGATACCCTCCGTGAATTCGGCAGGTATCTCAGTCTGCGGTAACAGTAGTTCGTTGTACATCTGAATCCAGGTCCGTCCCATGAGGTATGCAAAGGCGCGGTAAAATTCAATTGGGAAGCCGTCCTGTCCTGGGGACTTGTTCGGAGCCCCCCTGGCAATTGCGTCTGTCAGCTCGTCCTCTGTTATCGCTGTGATGAAAGTCTCTGCATCCAGTGGTGGTCCTCTATCTGGCATTTCCGAGATGACATCATGTAGTGTCTCGTGGTTCACACGTACAGGTCCATATAACTGACGGAAATAGTCGGTAAACACATGCGCAATATCACGCTGGTGCACAACTTGCTGGCCAGTTTCAGAGATTAGTTCCCTGATCAATGTCCTGCGTCGTCGTTGGCGTTCACGTACCACGTGGTGCATGGAGGGGGTTTCGGCAGCAACTGTGTCCGCCAATCTCGCCCGGACCATTATACCTTCCATTCTTAGTCTCGTCAGCTGTAATAACTTGGCTTTTATCCTGCGCATGGCCGTGTGCCTTTCCGGCGATGGTTGTTGGGTCATCAGCTCCCTCAGGGCTGTAAAATAAAAATCAGCCGTCGTGCGGTTCCACTGCGATTTGTCCTGCCCGTATCGTATCAACGTTCTCCGTAACGTTGGTTTTGCGCATTTAATCCACCACTGGAGAACCGAGGTGTATGCTCGTTGGCGGCGAACGCAGGTCTCCCAGGCCGCCTCTATCGACCGGTGACATTCAGTGTCACGTAAAAGTGCACAATTCATTTTCCAGTGACCCTTACTCCGCCATATCTTCTGACGCGTTAGTGAAATCGTACAGACGTACGCCATATGATCCGTAAAAGCCGCTGGCCAGATTTCGGCATCCAGTATCGCCGTCCGTAGAACTCGTGTCACATACACTCTATCAAGTCTACTCGCCGAGTGTTCCGTGACAAACGTATAACCCGGTCTGTCACCATGCTGCTGTTCCCAGGTATCCAGAAGCGCCATTTCGGTAATCAAAGCACGCAGTTCCATGCATGACACATAATGAGGTACTTGGTCCTTTTTGTCGACGACACAATTAAAGTCGCCGCCCACTATAAAGTTATCATAGCGTCCAGTGAACAACGGTGCTATCTCTTCGGTGTAAAAAGTCGCCCTTTCTCTTCGTTTTGTGGAGCCAGATGGTGCGTATAAATTGATGAAACGAACGCCGTCGACAGTGATCGCTATGCGACGTGCAGAAGGGAGAGACCTGACGTCCTCCACTCCTATTCCTTCCCTGGTGAGAATCGCCACACCGCATCCACTTTCATTGTGCACTGAATAATGTGCCTCGTAACCGTAGAACTCTGGCGGCGATGTGAAACGCACTTCTTGTAGGAGTACAATATCCATGTCCGCAGCGCGTAACATATCTTTCAGCATTTGAATTTTAAGCGGTGTCCGTATGCCATTAATGTTTATCGTGGCAATGCGGTACGCCTGGCTTGTGTTCATCAGTTGTAGGGCGGTGTCATTAAGCGTCCATCTGCACCCCCGGCGCTCCTCAACACACTAAGTTGTTCAACATTTCCCGACCCCTCCCGGCCTCTGGCCAGGACTATCCTCAATCGTCGCGTTCGTATTTTCATCCTGTTCCTGTTGGTCCGTTTCTTGCGCCCAGTCCCCCAGCATATTTCCGGAACTGGTCGAAGGATGGTAGGCAACGTTGTCATCGCTCTGATGTTGGACAGGTGTCATCTCCACTTCCGCCTTCCAGTCACCAGAAGGAGAGGTCAAGTTATCGTCGCTGTGTAGTTCCTGCACAGTCATCTCGGTATCTGTTGAATCCACTGGTCTCAGGTCGATACTGTCGTTGTCGTCCACTGTCCCCTCGGAACTACGGCTATCGTCAGCAGAAGTCAGTCGACGCTTCTTTCTTCTCTTCGGCGAACGCTGTTTCCGTTGCCTTGCTTCCGCATCAGCTGTTTGGGTTGCGTATCCTCCGTCTTGGTCCTGGCCTATCACGCTCTCGGGTGGAAGCACTGGCAGCCACCACGGATGAGCCTGGAGCGGCCGTCAGCTGCATCTCTTGTGTGGTGTCCTGTGGCTGCTGTGGTGGAACCGGTGGTCGGAGGTCCAGTCCGTTGGTGTCCATGTTCTCTATAGGGGGAAGCTGCTGGTGTCCATTGGAAATCTCCCTCACGTCGCCTCTCAGGGCTTCCACAAAGGTCAACGGTAAGACAGTCGTCTGTTGTGGCGCCTGAACGTCATCCCGTGGAGTTTGCACTAAACGTCGCTGGAGGCATTCCGAGCGGACGTGACCTTCTTTCCTGCACCCCAAGCAAGTGCGAGGTTGCCCATCATAGATTATAATCGCTCGACAACCTCCTATGTACAAATAAGAGGGGACGTGCTTTCGCAGTTCTATCCGTATTTGTCTCACCCCATTTAAAACGGGGTACGTGGTAAAACTCGTCCATTTTTCGGCCACATGGGATAGAACTGTACCGTATGGTCGAAAGGCGTCGGTAATAAGTTCAGACGGGACCTCAAACGGAAGTTCGAAGACTCGTATAGTGCGGATCCCCATTCCTGCGTGATCGACTGTAACCGCACCAACATTCCCGTCGGCATGACAGAAACGATACCCGTTCGGTGATCGTTGTAGAAGTCTTTCGCAAGCAGCCTCGTCAACAAGCTTGACATAGACGACGCTTGAAACGAGCGATAAATTGATTCCCACGATTTCCTGTGGATCGATTTTTACCTCTGCTCTGAAGAAACGTTCAATCTCGTGTGCCTTTGGTCGTGTATAGTCGTTCGCAAAACTGAACTTCAAAGTCGTTTTTCTGTTCGAGTGTGCCATCTCGTTTCTAGATTTCACAACACCGCACACGCGAAGCTGCTCAAGCGTAAACAAACAGGCGCGCGCACCACAGCGCGGGTGGCAGGCAACACGGTCCGCACTGTGCCACTGCCGAAGGCAGACTGCCAACTGAGCTACCGAAGCACGACTCACGCCCGGTACCCACAGCTTTATTTCTGCCAGTACCTCGTCTCCTACCTTCCAAACAAGACGAGGTACTGGCAGAAGTAAAGCTGTGGGTACCGGCCATGAGTCGTGATTCGGTAGCTCAGTTGGTAGAGCATTTGCCTGCGAAAGGCAAAGGTCCCGGGTTCGAGTTTCGGTCGGGCACACAGTTTTAATCTGCCAGGAAGTTTCATATCAGCGCACACTCCGCTGCAGAGTGAAAATCTCATTCTAAGTGTACCGTCTTCGTCGCTTTTTATTTACATATATTATACTACTTTACTTTATAAATATAAAAAATTATAGCATCTTACTACTGTTTGAAGATGCCATTCCCGCCCACAGTTTAATATTAGATCCTGGGTTTAATTATTAATGTTATTATAACAAAATTTTCGAAAATGAAAGGTCACTTGTTGCCCCAGCCTCAATATTGTCATAACATCAACAACACTCCTTGAGGCGGCTGTCGTGCACCCCCCCCCGCCCCTCCCCCGCCCCGTGACGTCACACTAATCACCGAAAAGCGCTGAGTCCTGAGATCTCTGGATTCCCAGATGTACTGGTTCGGTTCTCCGCGTGTTTAGTTATCAAATTACGTAATTATCCTGAAGCTGTCCCCTGGATCCTGAGATGTATGTCGTAATTTCATCAGATAATTACGTATGATTTTACCAGACAATCACGCCGTTCCCTGGGTCCTGGTCCCCAGATTCTGATACGTATGTCATTTTTTTATCAGATAATTACGCTGTCCCCTGTATCTGAGCACAGGACTCTGTGCTCTTGATATGCTTCAACATGCTTTATATGCATGTCTTAATTTCGTCAGATAATTACGCTTCAGATGTATATACTATAAGCTTTTGGTTTGATCTGTTAGGCACTTGTGATTTCACCAGACAATTACGCTTACTAGAGTATGCCTTAGCTGTTTTGCACATGTAATTTCATCCACTAGCACGTCTATGAGACGTTTCTAGCTCAGGAGTTAAGATTTTCCCAAGATGAACACAATATTAATTAAGTACGACGTTATCAGACAATTACGCTACTCCTTAGACATGAAACTTGGATACAGAGATGTATGCAACATGCTTTAGGCGTATCTCACGCAGTTACGTTACTGCATTAACCCTGTAGTGAGGTGTAATTTAAGCAGACAATTACGACTCAATAATAAATTCAACGCTAGGCACAGAGATTTTCATTTTGTGACACAACCGTTGTAGTGTCGTGAAATTTGTTCCACATTAGTAGCGGCTTTCCTCAGTGAAGAACCGGCTGTTACTTGTTTTGGCTCCTCACCATGTTTCTTTTGGTATTTTGCATTTGTCTGTCTTCTTTTCATTTTTTCTCATGATACCTGCCACAATAAAATAAAAATATGATTTTGTAACAACTTCTATCATATATAGGTATTTTATATCTGGGTATAGACAATCATCAAACAAAATTGTAACAAGGTTCTTCCTAATCTTTAACACTGTAATAATTTACCCCATGTTATAGCAAGATACAGTTCTGATGAATAACTAACTGCACATTGTTCTGCAAACCGCACTTTCTTAACAGTATGTGAAGTCATGATGAACGGAATATTGTTTGACAATGACAGTCGTTTTAACCCACCAGTTTCGTTAATAGTATATGAAGCCATGTTGAAGTTAATATTGTTTTAAAACCGTAGCGCAGTACAGTCGCTAAGTGTAACAGATAAATGTATAGTGCAAATGTTTTGCTTAAACTGTTGTTATTTATTGCGTCCTGCAAGGTTTCATCATACATGGCAAACCTAGTGACAAATAGGTAAGACGACCTCGGTCGATATCCTTGATGAACGCAATATTGTTTTCAGACCGTAGCACAAAACAATAGCTAAGTGTTAAAGAAAATGTACAACGAACTAGCTACCAAGTTGTTTGGCTTTCATCATAAATGAAAAAACTGCTCACAAACGTGAAGTTAGGCTAAGATATTCTGGCTCGATGTTTACAATGTATCCCGAAACCTATCGATCGCGAAAGTGGGAATTTAAACGGGCGTGTCGTCAGTGAAACCGCTGGTTGTCCGTAATTGTTTCAGCTCACCCGATGGAAACATCTGCAGATCCTGTTGAAGGTGTTCCACTATACACCATTACATATAGTGAACAGTTATGAATCGAATAAGTAACATATGTAAAAAAGTTATGTCAAACGTGTCAGTACTTGCACGCTGCGAATTTCAGCCATGTGAGAATAATTTCTATTTATGTTGCCACTGTTTTTGGGCATTCATATATAGCACTATAAATGTACAGTACGTGCAGGACACTAGAACTGAACTGAAACTACATTTAAAGCAAAACATCTATTCTACAACATTTAAAAAAACTTCGAAATAAATGAATGTATAAAGCGTGTTTATGTTTCACTAGAAAGTCTCGTACAAAGTAAAACAAACGTCTATTCTGCTAAATGTCAAGGTGAAAGAACCACATCCTCTGAATTTTCTTCTGACTTAACCCGTCCAGATGGAGCCTTCTTTTTCCTTTTTTCTCTAATTTTTTTTTTTTTTTTTGAGTACCTCTATGTATTTTCTAAGCCTTTGTTCCAGTGAAAGTATCAAATCCCAGTGAAAGTATCAAATATGAAAAGAATAGTGAGCGGAATCCGTGGTTTAACATTTAGTGAGTTTAACGACGTTATACCGGTACCACTACCAGCTGAGATGAAACGTAACTCGGTTGTTACACGTGACCTGTGGAAAACCAACTCGGATAAGGAATTACTTTTGGTTTGACAGGCATAACAACACGGATTCATTTTACACTTCTCAGCCATAATTAAAAGTACCTAAACAGCTGATTTGTGACAATATGAATTTTATTTTAGTTTTCAAACAGGACGTCACGAATATGGAGCAAATTTGTGAAGACAACTTCAGTATGGGTCGTTGAATGTTAATTTAGAACGATTTTATTATTTGCACCCACTCGCTGTTTAACACGAGCTGTAAGGTTTCACCATAATATGGAAACCTGCTCATGATGCAAAGTTAACCAAACTGTATTTCGTGTGTTTACGACGCGTTACGTAACATATGAAATACACCCATGAGGAAAGTGAAAGCTTCATGCGGCTCACGATTCACTCACGACGAAAGACAAAACAGGAAACTCTTCAGAACGATTTCCCTGATTTATGTATTTCTTGCTACATTTTTTTCTTTTTTGGCAATAAAATAGCCACGCCTCGGTTGGTACAACGATAAATAAAAATAGTTGAATAACATTTGGTCAACAGGTTATGTTAAACCGTCAACGTGAAGAGATCTTCCCGCCAACCATGTAAATGATAAATGAAATCTACTAATATTTTTGTATAACTGTGAAACAATGAGTTGTTGTATCTATCATTATGGGTAATGTCGTGATTCTGGACGCTCACTCAGCACCGCTAGGTATGGTTTTAACAGTAGCGATTCGAAACGTATGGTTATAAGTTTGTATTCCAACTTTAAAAGTAGTTTTCCCGTACGAATATTTACATTCAGAATGCATGTATACATATGAGTTACATCTTGCATTTCACCTCACCGTGCTGTTTTTTCGCTAAATCACGCCTCACAGTATTGTAGCAGAATTTGCCTATATATCAACACACATATAGAGACAGTACAATGGAACGGTTCGAATGTTACGGCTCTGAGTAATGAATTTTGAATGTGAAAAACATGAAAATGAAATACATTTTAGCCTTATTTGTACAAATTATTCTTTATTCTTTGTCGGATTCGATCACAGGGATCATCAACACACAATATCAAATTGGTATCTATGTGGATATGGTTTGTGAGTCTTGTGGAGGATTAAGATTTCGTAGTTGAGGGAATCCTTGTTACTGAACTAACGTGTTCCAGATTACACTGTAGTCTTCGCCTGTAGTGCAGTCAACACTCATTGAACAGAATGACTTACTAGATAAAGTTTGTTAGAAGAACTTGTAAAGGGACACCTTCCTCTAGCATTGCATTTCCTCAACAGAAGTAGTCGATACCGGAACTAATTTCCGAATTTTGGACAGATCAATATTATCTCTACTGTTTATCTGTAAAATTTCATATAATTTGATACACAATGTATTATATTTCAAGATAAAAACTATGAAAATGAAGTACTTTATTTTCGTTGTCACAATCGATATGTACTATCTCTGTATGTACAGTTAAAATTATTTTTTTACAAACATTTGAAATTGCTAAATATTTGGCACACTTAAAATTTCTATTATTAATTACGCAATCTGGTGCCGTTTATTACGTCTATTTCTGGATTCATTTATACATTGATAGAAATCCATTTGTCAAGCAAATTTGTAAATTCTCTGGAGTATTGTTATTACTGCAGAATGAGGAAGTAGTACTGGGCATGCCTTTGATGTAATCGGACGTGTTTTTGTATTTTGGGAGAACGTTGTAATTTCGGCTCTGTTAATGTGAAAATTCAAAAGATAGTGTGATATAGTAAAATGTGAAGCAAATAAAGATAAAAAAACATATCTGCACAGTGCGGTAGCGTTCTCGCTTCCCACACCCGTGTTCCCGGGTTCGATTCCCGGCGGGGTCAGGGATTTTCTCTGCCTCGTGATGACTGGGTGTTGTGTGCTGTCCTTAGGTTAGTTAGGTTTAAGTAGTTCTAAGTTCTAGGGGACTGATGACCTAAGATGTTAAGTCCCATAGTGCTCAGAGCCATTTGAACATATCTGCACAGGCAATCATCAAATATATTTACGTCAATTGGAACATGAGAACCTAAAATGTAAAAATTTCAGCTTCAAGAATCAGACCCCTAGACAGGAAGAACTGGAGCCAACTGCGAGAAAAGAAGGTAAGTAAAAAGTTTATTGTAAATATTACTACTCTCGTATTTTTTGAATAAACTTTACCATCGACAATAGTAGAGAGAAAAACAAAGGATGAAGGGGTAGATTACAAATTGTCAATCAGTTATAACAAAGGGTTAATGTGAGTATATGGTCAACGCACTGAACGAAAAAAAGTAAAAAGTATTAGGTCAGTTTGAGGGTTTCTTTTCTGTTTTTTGCAATCAGGTTAGTTGGAAAAACGATTGGTTTGACACAAAGAAGAAATTAACAGAAGAGTAAAAATACCCCGATATGATGACAGTAAACCAAATAAAGATATCAAAACGAAGCTTCCAATGTGACTGAAAAGGAATTCCGTTTTCACTTATGACTGTGAGTAATGGACTTTGAATATGAAATCCATAAAAATTGTGATCTGCTCAGTGCTAAAAGTGTAAACACTCAATACGATGCAACTGTGTTGTTGGAGCAGGACAATTGTAAAGTGTGCCTACCTCGTCACCTTACAACAATGATCGACGACGATGTGGAGTTTAGTTGTAGGAACGTGTAGGTGACCGACAGCGACATAGACAGACTGGCCGACGTTGGAATTCTCACGGAATGAAGTTTATTATATCTCTGCTGTATTTTTTAACTGAATGCGTGCATATTAAAATATGTTTACTCTTATGTCTCCCACATTCTTTTCCTACGTCCAACGGAATAACCGTATTGTACTCACCGAGCACCGTTCCGCTTCCTGTGCCATTCTGCTGCCGACTGAAGGAGAAACGTTAGACAGATGCTGTCACCGTTCACAGCTTTCTAAAGACTACGGTGCAGGTACCCTACAGGCGGCGAGCTTTAGTACAATATTCCGTAACTAGAATTTAGACTATGAAATGAGATGCTGTCCAGTGAAGTAAACTCTACGCTATTACAATTCAATTTTCCCCGAGACATTAAAGTCTCGTCATTATCTACGATAGTGCTGAAAGCTGAAGAAAGGAATTAAAATTCGTGCCAGGTCCGGGACTCGAAGCCGGTTTTCTTGCTTAATAGGCAGAAAGACTGACCTTTACACCACCGCAGCGCTACGGCCAACTATGCTACATCTACATCTACATCTATATCACATTTAAGTGCCTGGCAGAGGGTCCATCGAACCACCTTCACAATTCTCTATTATTCCATTCTCGTCTAGCGCGCGGAAAGAATGAATACCTACATCTTTCCGTACGACTTCTGATTTACCTTATTTTATCGTGGTGATCGTTCCTCCCTATGTAGGTCGGTGTCAACAAAATATTTTCGCATTCGGAGGAGAAAGTTGGTGATTGGAATATCGTGAGAAGATTCCGTCGCAACGAAAAACGCCTTTCTTTTAATAATGTCCAGCCCAAATCCTGTATCATTTCTGTGACACTCTCACCCATATTTCGCGATAATACAAAACGTGCTGCCTTTCTCTGGACTTTTTCGATGTACTCCGTCAGTCCTATCTGGTAAGGATCCCACACCGCGCAGCAGTGTTCTAAAAGAGGACGGACAAGCGTTGTGTAGGCAGTCTCCTTAGTAGGTCTGTTATGTTTTCAAGTGTCCTGCCAATAAAACGCAATTTTTGGTGAGCCTTCCCCGCAACGTTTTCTATGTATGCCTTCCATTTTGAGTTGTTCGTAATTGTAATTCCCAGCTATTTAGAAGCTTTGGTATTAGACTGATTTATCGTGTAACCGAAGTTTAACGAGTTCCTTTTAGCACTGATGTGGACGAACTCACACTTTTCGTTATTTAGGGTCAACTGCCACTTTTCGCACCATTTGGTTATCTTTTCTAAATCGTTTTGCAGTTTGTTTTGATCTTCTGATGACTTTATTAGTCAATAAACGACAGCGTTATCTGCAAACAACCGAAGACGGCTGCTCAGATTGTCTCCCAAATCGTTTATATAGATAAGGAACAGCAAAGGGTCTATAATACTACCTTGGGGAACGCCAGAAATCACTTCTGTTTTACTCGATGACTTTCCGTCAATTACTACAAACTGTGATCTGTCTGATATAACTGAGACCATATTCCATTATCACGCAATTTCACTACGAGCCGCTTGTGCGGTACCGCGTCAAAAGCCTTCCAGAAACCCAGAAATACGGAATCGATCTGAAATCCCTTGTCAATAGCACTCAGCACTTCAGGTGAAGAAGGAGCTAGTTGTGTTTCACAAGAGCGATGTTTTCTAAACTCATGTTGACTGTGTGCCAATAGACCGATTTCTTAGAGGTAATTCATAATGTTCGAACACAATATATGTTCCAAAATCCTGCTGCATATCGACGTTAACGATATGGCCCTGGAATTAGGAGGATTACTCCTTCTACCATTCTTGAATATTGGTGTGACCTGTGCAACTTTCCAGTCTTTGGGTACCGATCTTCCTTCGAGCGAACGGTTGTATATGATTGTTAAGTATGGAGCATACTCCTAAAGGAACCTAATTGGTATAGAGTCTGGACGAGAAGACTTGCTTCTGTTAAGTAATTTAAGTTGCTTCACTACTCCGAGGATATTTACTTCCACGTTACTCATGTTGGCAGCTGTTCTTGATTCGAGTTCTGGAATATTTACTTCGTCTTCTTTTGTGAAGGCATTTCGGAAGGCTGTGTTTAGTAACTCTGCCTTGGCAGCATTGTCTTCGATAGTATCTCCATTGCTATCGCGCAGAGAAGGCATTGATTGTTTCTTGCCGCTAACATACTTCACATACGACCAGAATCTCTTTGAATTTTCTGACAGGTTTCGAGACAAAGTTTCGTTGTGGAAACTGTTATAAGCATCTCTCACTGAAGTCCGCTCTAAATTTCGAGCTTCTGTAAAAGATCGCCAATCTTGGGGATTTTGCGTCTGTTTAAATTTGGCACATTTGTTTCGTTGTTTCTGCAACAGTGTGTACCAAGGAGGATCAGCTCTGTAGACTGTTAATTTATTTGGTATAAATCTCTCAATTGCTGTCGATACTGTTTCTTTGAATTTAAGCCACATCTGGTCTACACTTACATTATTAATTTGGAAGGAGTGGAGATTGTATCTCGGAAGGCGTCAAGTGATTTTTTGTCTGTTTTTTTTTTTAATAGGCATATTTTTACGCTTATTTTTCGAGGATTTGGAGATTACGATATTCAATCTCGCGACGACAACCCTGTTTTCACTAATCCATGAATCGGTTTTGATGAACTACCCAAGTTCGGGTCTCGGCCGTGGCAGAAATTTTAGTTCATTTCTTCAGTTTCCAGCATTATCTACGCTATTACTACGCTTCTTGAAACTGTTTTTCACTTGCTCGACGTATCGGTATCCTACTGTGCTCGGTGTCAGTTAGCAAGGAGTTTAAAATTTGAAAAGTTTACCAACGCTATGGTGAGGACGGGACTGCCTCAGGGGGTCTTTCAGACATCCAGTCCATGTCTACTGTACATTGCAACCATTTGCAGTACAGCTAACAAGGATTGGGTGTAGAATGACTTGGATTGCTGTTTTAATGTGAATATATCGAATTATCCTTCCATCGAGGGCAATGTTTACTATGTGAATAAGGAAGTCTACATACTATCGTCAGATACAGGTCCGATTCGTATGTGTGATAAGTGTTGCAAGTTAGTTGTTGCTGTATCTCTGCGAAACGTGCATGCGAATGATTTTTGTCTCGCACGAGTAGAATTGATGTTTATATTCAAAGGAAGTTACCTGAATGCAGAGTGTTAACGCACCTAACATGCTGGTGAAATTATTGAAACATTGGCTTTCTATGTGCGTAAACACCTCTGTTCGGGTGTAAGCGCAAATCTGCGCACAGCGAAGAGGAGAAAGGTGGAGAGTAATGCTATGTCTTCCGCAGTATACAAATTCTATGGATATGTGTATTTTCTTGTAACAATACTCTTCAAATGATTTTACGTTGCAAGCTCTAAATATTTTAACCAACCAGCGATATGAAACGAATCATGAAATTTTTTAACTCCACACTTGCAATTTATTAGGCATGAGTTGTAGTAGATGTTTTTTTTATTTGAACGTGTAAGTACTCAGATGTTGTACTCATTTCTTCAAGAATGAGATTTTCACTCTGCAGCGGAGTGTGCGCTGATATGAAACTTCCTGGCTGATTAAAACTGTGTGCCGGACCGCGACTCGAACTCGAGACCTTGCCAGCGAAAGGCAAAAGTCCCGAGTTCGAGTCTCCGTCCGGCACACAGTTTAAATCTGCCATGAAGTTTCATATCAGCGCACACTCCGCTGCAGAGTGAAAATCTCATTCTGGAATATCCCACAGGCTGTGGCTAAGCCATGTCTCCGCAAATTCCTTTTTTTCAGGAGTGCTAGTTCTGCAAGGCTCGCAGGAGCGCTTCTGTAAAGTTTGGAAGGTAGGAGACGAGATACTGGCAGAAGTGAAGCTGTGAGGACGGGGCGTGAGTCGTGCTTGGGTAACTCAGTTGGCAGAGTAATTGCCCGCGAAAATAAAAGGTCCTGAGTTCGAGTCACGGTCTGGCACACAGTTTTAATCTGCCAGGACGTTTCATACTCATTTCTTTTCCGTAGCACGGCTTTGTTACGTGTGTGACAACATTCCTCTCATAGGCCCACTGATGTTACCTAAGCGACCTCCCTCCAGCACGACTGAAGCTCCTTTCCATCCTTCTATACTGACAAGGAAGCACTTGAGTGCGAGGTCGCAAGTTCAATCTTTAGTAAGGCTCATTTGAAAGTGTTATGTTAACAACAAAAAATATTAGTTGCTAATTACTCACCATGTGGATCAGGAGGCCGATAGTGTCTAGAAGACGCAGAAATCAGCCTATGGGACGTACGTATTACACTTTACACAATGGACAGCGTCGACATTCAATAAATTTTTAAAACAAACCATTAACTTGCACTATGAACAACGAATGAAAAATAGCGCGTCACAGTGACCACAAAGGTTCGCACCATCTAGATGGAAAGCGGATTTTTTAGGAGTTACAAACAGTGCAAGACGTTCGGCTACGTATCCACTCTTGAGGAATGCAGTTAGAATCGTATTGGTGCAACAGAGTGATGAGAACTGATGGAATCTGACGGCGTGCAAATGCAAATAGGAAACAGTCTGTTGTGGAACTTATCGTGAAAGTGGCTATCCTTTAAGGCATAGCTGCAGATAAACTGATAAGCCAAAACATTATGCCCACTGCCCACAGCGGCAGTGGATCCCACTTGGTTGATTTGCTGGAACGAGACGTGGTAACAATACTACGTAAGCGGAGACGACACGGACGGGGGATTACCCTAGCGAAGATACGGGCTGAAAATGGGGAAGTCCAATGAGATAAGTGACTTTAACAATGGCTGGTTATTGTTACGCAGTGCCTGTGAACGAGTATCTCGAAAACGGCAAAGCTTTTCGCATATTCACGTGCTACTGTTGCGAGCATCTACGGATAGATGATGATAATGTTTTGGATCGTGGGGCGCTCAACTACGCGCTTATCAGCGCCCGTACAAATTCCCAACACTTCCTCAGTCCAATCTTGCCACGTGCATGAATGATGATGAAATGATGAGGACTACACAAACACTCAGTGATCTCGAGGCAGGTGAAAATCCCAGACCCCGCCGGGAATCGAGCCCGGGACCCCACGACCGCGAGACCACGAGCTGCGGACTTTACGGAAAGAGGTAGACGGACAGTGAAACTACCTCTAGGCGCTAAATGGTTGGATGTCCACGACTCTTCACAGAACTTGGGGTTCGGAGGCTTCTCTTCTCTGCAAAGTAGATAGATGATTATCTGTGCCATCTCTACCGAAAGAACACAATGCTGGTGCACTCACAAGTGTTTCGCAGCACGTCGTTCACCGTACATTGCTGATAGCGGAGCTCTGCAGCACATATCCGATACGTGTTCACATGTTGACCCAGCGACATCGTCGGTTACGATTGCAGTGGGCACGGTACTTTCGGTATTCGACCGTCAAACAGTGGGAACGGGTCAATGGTCGATGGTCGATGGTCGTCTCCACAAACGTCGTCATCAGCGGTCCGAAACGTGCAGTGCTCTACGGATGAAGGCTGGTGGTAGCAGTAGTATGTTGTGGAGACATTCTCCTGCGCTTGCATGGGAACTGTGGTAGTAATGGAAGACACAATGGCAGCTGCGAACCACCTGCACCCCTTTTTGTTTGATGTCTTTCCCGACGGCCGTGTCACCTTTCAGCAGTATAACTGTCCGTGTCACGAAGTCAGAACCGTGCTACATTGGTTAGAGAAATATTATAGTCAACTCACGTTGATGTCTCTGCGATCGGATTCAACTGACGCAAATCCTATGGAACCCATCTAGGTCACTGTCAGGCGCCACCGCCGAGTACGCACATGAGCGGTCTGTTATTTACGCGGATTACATGACCTGTCCGTACACATATTACATACATGACCTGTGCGTAGACATCTAATGCCACATACCTCCACAAACCTCTGTTGGAAGCAGGTGGTCATAATGTTATGGCTCATCGATGTAGTCCCATAATATGTCTTATGTGCATAATATAATATGTGTACTACATCGTGCATAATATAATATGTCTTATAACGGGGTGGCCCATTTATCGTGATCCGGCCAAATATCTCACGAAATAAGCGTCAAACGAAAAAACTAAAAAGAACAAAACTTGTTTAGCTTGAAGGGGGAAACCAGATGGCGCAATGGTTGGCCTGCTAGATGGCGCTGCCATAAGTCAGACGGATATCAACTGGTTTTTTTTTTTTTTTAAATAGGAAACCCCATATTTTATTGCATATTCGTGTAGTACGTAAAGAAATATGAATGTTTTAGTTGGACCACTTTTTTCGCTTTGTGATAGATGGCGCTGTAATAGTCACAAACATATGGCTCACAATTTTAGACGAACAGTTGGTAACAGGTAGGTTCTTTAAATTAAAATACAGAACGTAGGTACGTTTGAACATTTTATTTCGGTTGTTCCAAAGTGATACATGTATCTTTGTGAACTTATCATTTCTGAGAACGCATGCTGTTACAGCGTGATTACCTGTAAATACAAGATTAAATGCTCAAAATAATGTCCGTCAACCTCAGTGCATTTGGCAATACGTGTAACGACATTCCTCTCAACAGCGAGTAGTTTGCCTTCCGTAATGGTCGCACATGCATTGACAATGTGCTGACGCATGTTGTCAGGCGTTGTCAGTGGATCACGATAGCAAATATCCTTCAACTTTCCCCACAGAAAGAAATCCGGCGACGTCAGATCCGGTGAACGTGCGGGCCATGAAATTTTCTATTCAATACCGCTTCAACCGCACGCGAGCTATGTGCCGGTCACCCATCATGTTGGAAGTACATCGCCATTCTGTCATGCAGTGAAACATCTCGTAGTAACATCGGTACAACATTACTTAGCATATCAGCATCCATTGCACCATTTAGATCGCAATCGATAAAATAGGGGCCAATTATCCTTTCTCCCATAATGCCGCACCGTACATTAACCCGCCAATGTCGCTGATGTTCCACTTGTCGCAGCCATCGTGGATTTTCCGTTGCCGAATTGTGCATATTATTCCGGTTTACGCTACCGCTGTTGGTGAATGACGCTTCGTCGGTAAATAGAACGCGTGCAAAAGATCTGTCATCGTTCCGTAATTTCTCTTGTGCCCAGTGGCAGAACTGTACACGACGTTCAAAGTCGTCGCCATGCAATTCCTGGTGCATACAAATATGGTACGGGTGGAATCGATGTTGATGTAGCATTCTCAACACCGACGTTTTTGAGATTCCCGATTCTCGCGCAATTTGTCTGCCACTGGGTGATGTCGTCCAGAATACCGAGCAGCATACATAGCACACGCCCGTTGGGCATTTTGATCGCAATAGCTATACATCAACACGATATCGACCTTTTCCGCAGTTGGTAAACAGTTCATTTTAATACGGGTAATGTATCACGAAGCAAATACCGTCCGCACTGGCGGAATGTTACGTGACACCAAGTACTTATACGTTTGTGACTGTTACAGCGCAACCTATTACAAAGCGAAATAAGTGGTCCAACTGAAACAATCATATTTCTTTACGTACTACACGAATACGTAATAAAAAATGAAGGTACTTATTAAAAAAAAACGCTGTTGGTAACCGTTTGACCTATGGCAGCGCCATCTAGCGGGTCAACCATAGCGCCATCTGGTTTCCCCCTTCAAGCTAGACAAGTTTCATTCTTTGTTGTCTTTTCGTTTGATGCTTATTTCGTGAGATATTTGGCCGCTCCATCAATTGGCTGTCACGAGAGTGGAGCTATAAACCAGTGAGTACGCTGCAGACTGTGCACAAGCAGAAAGGGGACAGTGACGCTGTCTGCTAACATCGAAAGAAAAACCTGTTTCATTGCGATCACTCATGTTATGGTAATTCATTTTGTGCTATTGTGTATTTTTTATCTTAATTTTCTTCCTCGAACGACTTTCACTATGACAAACTGACTGTTAGCTTTCCTCTCAGGTTCTTCGGCCGATGTTTCTTTGATGATTTTTCTGACGTTTCGTCAGCACGAGTGGCTGGCATTGTCAAAGCTTCACCCTCCATTGCTGGTGGTGAAATGGAGCCGAGCTCGCGGCCGCAGATTATACGAGGGGCGTTTGAAAAGTCCGTGCAAAGTCCGAAAGACGGCACCATCGGCGCGTATCGAGGTCATGTTTAGTTAGTAGCATCTTTGGAAAGAACGGACACCAAGTTTCAGTGATATTGGTCTATTTCTTTGTGTTTGGCATTCGTGTGAATCAAAGAAGTCGAGTGATTGTCAAAAAATGTACGAAAACGAATTTCGTGTGGTGATTAAACATTACTTTATGAAAGGCATAACGCCTCAGGACTGAAGAGGAGCTTGATAAACACTATGGTGACTGTGCATCTTCGATTAGAAAAGTTTATAAGTGGTTTCAAAGTTTTCGGAGTGGCCACATGGGCACAAGTGATGCTGAACGTTCTGGACGCCCTATGGAAGTTATGACTCCCGAAATCATTGATAAAATCCATTATATGGTGATTTATGACAGAAGAGTAAAGGTGCGTGAGATTGCTAGTGCTGTGGGCATCTCGAATGAACGGGTACATAATATTTTGCGTAAAAATTTGGACATGAGAAAGCTATCCGCAAGATGGGTTCCGCGATTGCTCACGCTTGACCAAAAACGGAATCGTGTGAAGTGTTGCAAGGATGATTTTCAGCTGTTCAAAAAGAATCTGCAGGACTTAAAGTGTCGTTTCGTCACTGTGGATGAAACATGGATACATTACTATACTCCTGAGACCAAACAACAATCTAAAAAATAGGTTACCAAGGGAGAATCTGCACCAAAAAGGGCGAAGACCATTCCTTCGGTCGGAAAGGTTATGGCGACTGTCTATTGGGATTCGCAAGGTATAATCCTCATCGATTATCTCGAAAAGGGTACAACTATTACAGGTGCACATTATTCATCGTTATTGGACCGTTTGAAAACTGAGCTGCAAGAAAAACGCCGGTCTTTTCCATCACGACAATGCACCAGCACACACCTCAGCAGTTGTGGTCGAAAAATTAATGGAAATAGGATTCCAACTCGATTCACATCCCCCCTATTCTCCAGACTTGAGCCCCTCGGACTACTATTTGTTCCCCAATTTGAATAAATGGCTGGCAGGACAAAGATTTTATCCAAACGAGGAGGTGATTGAAGCAGCTAATAGCTATTTTGCAGAATTGGGCGATTCCTATTATTCGGAAGGGATCAACAAATTAGAACAGCGTTGGAAGAAGTGTATAAGTCTAAGAGGAGACTATGTAGAAAAATAAAAAATGTTTGCCCCAAACACGTAAGTAGTTTTTATTTTTGCACGGACTTTTCAAACGCCCCTCGAATGTGTGTGGCGCGCCAAGGTCCAAGGGCTTCTCCGCGGTCCTTTCCGGTGCGGTTCTCCTCTTGCTACCTGCAACTGTCGAAGAACCCAAGACAGAAGCCACCAGGCAGTTTGTCAAGAAGTAGCTACAAAAGCCTTAAAAATTTTGGAGTTTTACTATATTTCTGTGCCGTTCCACACTCGAATTGCGCGTGGCTAAAACGAACACTTTTATTTTTGCGTGCGAGCTCTGATTTCTTTTATTTCATTACTGAGATCATTTCTCCCTGCGTATGTGGGCGCCAACAAAATATTTTCCCATTAGATGGAGAACGTCGGGCAGTGAAATTTCATGAAACGATGTTGTCGCAACGAAAAACGCCTTTGTTTCAATGACTGCCGGCCCAACTCGTGTATCACATTCGTAACACACTCTCGCTTATGTCGAGATAGTACGAATTTCCCTTATTTTAATATTTTCGCTGTCCTCCGTCAGTTCTATCTGATGCAGATCCCACAGACCTGCGGTACTCCAGAACAGGGAGGACAAGCCAAGTGTAGGCAGTCTCTTTAATAGATCTGTTGCATCTTCTAAGTGTTGCCGGCCGGAATGGCCGAGCGGTTCTAGGCGCTTCAGTCAGGAACCGCGCGACCACTACGGTCGCAGGTTCGAGTCCTGCCTCGGGCATGGATGTGTGTGATGTCCTTAGGTTAGTTAGGTTTACCTAGTTCTAAGTTCTAGGGGACTGATGACCTCAGAAATTAAGTCCCATAGTGCTCAGAGCCATTTGAACCATTTTTTGAGATCTACATCTACATCTACATCTACATCCATACTCCTCAAGCCACCTGACGGTGTGTGGCGGAGGGTACCCTGAGTACCTCTATTGGTTCTCCCTTCTATTCCAGTCTCGTATTGTTCGTGGAAAGAAGGATTGTCGGTATGCATCTGTGTGGGCTCTAATCTCTCCGATTTTATCCTCATGGTCTCTTCACGAGATATACGTAGGAGGGAGCAATATACTGCTTGACTCTTCGGTGAAGGTATGTTCTCGAAACTTTAACAAACCCCGTACCGAGCTACTGAGCGTCTCTCCTGCAGTCTTCCACTGGAGTTTATCTATCATCTCCGTAACGCTTTCGCGATTACTAAATGATCCTGTAACTTTATATGGTCATTACATTTTAAATCACTCCTAATGCGTACTTCCAGATAATTTATGGAATTAACTGCTTCCAGTTGCTGACCTGCTATATTGTAGCTAAATGATAAGGGATCTATCTTTCTATGTCTACATTGAGATTCAATTGCCATTCCCTGCACCATGCGTCAATTCGCTGCAGATCCTCCTGCATTTCAGTACGATTTTCCATTGTTACAACCTCTCGATACACCACAGCATCATCTGCAAAAAGCCTCAGTGAACTTCCGATGTCATCCACCAAGTCATTTATGTATATTGTGAATAGCAACGGTCCTATGACACTCCCCTGCGGCACACCTGAAATCACTCTTACTTCGGAAGACTTCTCTCCATTGAGAATGACATGCTGCGTTCTGTTATCTAGGAACTCTTCAATCCAATCACACAATTGGTCTGATAGTCCATATGCTCTTACTTTGTTCATTAAACGACTGTGGGGAACTGTATCGAACGCCTTGCGGAAGTCAAGAAACACGGCATCTACCTGTGAACCGGTGTCTATGGCTCTCTGAGTCTCGTGGATGAATAGCGCGAGCTGGGTTTTACACGACCGTCTTTTTCGAAACCCATGCTGATTCGTACAGAGTCTCCAGAGTCTCCAGAAAAGTCATTATACTCGAACATAATACGTGTTCCAAAATTCTGCAACTGATCGACGTTAGAGGTATAGGTCTATAGTTCTGCACATCTGTTCGTTGTCCCTTCTTGGAAACGGGGATGACCTGTGCCCTTTTCCTATCCTTTGGAACGCTACGCTCTTCTAGAGACCCCGTGTTGACAGCACTCATTACTTCGTGTGAATAAAGAGGAAGCTGTGTTACACAAGAATGATGTCTTCTGAATCCCTGCTGACTACGTGTCAACAGATCGTTTTGTTCGAGGTAATTCATAATGTTCAAACATAGTACATGTTTCACAATCCTGCTGCAAAAGTTCCTTAAGAGTATTGGGCACAATCAGCAGGTTTCAGTGGTGTACATATCCTGTTTCTCTTTCTTCCTTCTGTAGATATTTCAGGAATGGTGTGAACTGTAACTCAACACAATTTTAACTACCTTTTCATATAAATGTTGGAAAAATACAGCGGACACAGCTGTGACGGTTTGAGGTTTCTCTGCTTCTAAATACGTATTTCTGTAGTCTTTTCTTCTATTCTATTTACATTGCAACTGTATTTTATTGATGACTAAATCGAGTTGCTACTCGGAAGGCCAAATATATAAAAAAAATCGACGCCAGCCATATGGATCAGCGCATTACTCCTACCTCCTTCTTTGATTGTTGATTTGTTGGTGTGACCTGTACGACTTTACAGTCGTTATGTGCGGATATTGTTGCTAAGTATGACGCTAATGTATCAGTATACTCTGAAAGGAACCTAGTTGATGTACGATCTGGACCGGAGGCCTTGCTTTTATTAAACGATTTCAGCTGCTTCGCTACGAGGTTCATTCAAATGAAATGTGGTCAGTGCGTCTACCTTTGCCTCACACGTAATGTGGCACCACGTAACTGCGGGTATGGTGGTGCCATCTATTGGTACAGAGACTGACGCGTGCGTACCGTTTGATGTTGCATAGCGCCAATGTGTCTCACGCCGAAGAGAAGGTGGTCACACAAGTGATTCGAGTTTTGGCGGTGGAGGCCGTGAAATGTATCGACGGATGCAGGCTGCGTACGGTGAGTCAGTCTGAGTCGTTCAAATGTTGTGGAAGGGCACAAACGATTCCTTCAGGGGCGCGAGTCACTGGAAGACGACGCTCGTCCTGGACTGGCTCATCGTGTCATCCCACCGGAAATGGTTGCGGAAGTGAATGTTTTAGTCTTGGACAACCACAGAATCACCGTGCACGAGATACGAGGTGCATTCAAGTTCTAAGGCCACCGATTTTTTTTCTAATTAACTACTCACCCGAAATCGATGAAACTGGCGTTACTTCTCGATGTAATCGCCCTGCAGACGTACACATTTTTCACAACGCTGACGCCATGATTCCATGGCAGCGGCGAAGGCTTCTTTAGGAGTCTGTTTTGACCACTGGAAAATCGCTGAGGCAATAGCAGCACGGCTGGTGAATGTGCGGCCACGGAGTGTGTCTTTCATTGTTGGAAAAAGCCAAAAGTCACTAGGAGCAAGGTCAGGTGAGTAGGGAGCATGAGGAATCACTTCAAAGTTGTTATCACGAAGGAACTGTTGCGTAACATTAGCTCGATGTGCGGGTGCGTTGTCTTGGTGAAACAGCACACGCGCAGCCCTTCCCGGACGTTTTTGTTGCAGTGCAGGAAGGAATTTGTTCTTCAAAACATTTTCGTAGGGTGCACCTTTTACCGTAGTGCCCTCTGGAACGCAATGGGTAAGGATTACGCCCTCGCTGTCCCAGAACATGGACACCATCATTTTTTCAGCACTGGCGGTTACCCGAAATTTTTTTGGTGGCGGTGAATCTGTGTGCTTCCATTGAGCTGACTGGCGCTTTGTTTCTGGATTGAAAAATGGCATCCACGTCTCATCCATTGTCACAACCGACGAAAAGAAAGTCCCATTCGTGCTGCCGTTGCGCGTCAACATTGCTTGGCAACATGCCACACAGGCAGCCATGTGGTCGTCCGTCAGCATTCGTGGCACCCACCTGGATGACACTTTTCGCATTTTCAGATCGTCATGCAGGATTGTGTGCACAGAACCCACAGAAGCGCCAACTCTGGAGGCGATCTGTTCAACAGTCATTTGGCGATTACCCCAAATCAATTCTCTCCACTTTCTCAATCATGTCGACAGACCGGCTTGTGCGAGCCCGAGGTTGTTTCGGTTTGTTGTCACACGATGTTCTGCCATCATTAAACTGTCGCACCCATGAACGCACTTTCGACAAATCCATAACTCCATCACCACATGTCTCCTTCAACTGTCGATGAATTTCAATTGGTTTCACACCACGCAAATTCAGAAAACGAATGATTGCACGCTGTTCAAGTAAGAAAAACGTCGCCATTTTAAGTATTTAAAACAGTTCTCATTCTCACCGCTGGCGGTAAAATTCCATCTGCCGTACGGTGCTGCCATCTCTGGGACGTATTGACCATGAACGCGGCCTCATTTTAAAACAATGCGCATGTTTCTATCACTTTCCAGTCCAGAGAAAAAAAATTGGAGGCCTTAGAACTTGAATGCACCTCGTACATCGGTCTCTGGGTATTAGCGTGGGCACCGCCCACACCATAATGCATCAACACTTGAACTTCCGAAAAATCTGTGCGCACTGCGTTTCCCACCAACTGACCACCGAACAGCGCTATACTCGAATGGCGCTGTATTTGAGTCATCTGCAACGTTATCATGAGGATGAATACGGCTTTCTGCCGAGTATTGTGACAGGTAACGAAACAAGGTGTCACCATTTTGAACCGGAAAGCAAGCGTCAGAGCAAGCAGTTGAAACATGCGACTTCACCACGTCCAAAGAAATCCATGGTCGTGCACACCAGTTCTGATAACGTCATGATGTCCTTTTTTGACCACAGGGGCCCACTTCTTGTCGAGTTCCTGGAATGGGGAACCACCATCAACGCCCAGCGTTAACAAGCCGCTCTACAGAACCTTAGACGAGGCATCAAGTCGAAAGGTCGAGGCATGTTGTCCAATGCCGTTATCCTCCTGCATGATAATGCACACCCACACGCGACCAATGCAGTGAACACGACATTGCACAGCTACGGTCGGAAACGCTGGAACATCGTACAGTCCCGACCTTTCACCGTGTGACTTTCATGCGTTTGGACCTCTAACACAAGGTATTCGCGGACACCGATGCGCAACGGACGACGAAGTGTGTGGCTGGGTCCAGGTCTGGATCCGACAGCAGCCTACTAGCTTCTTCGAGGATGGAATCGACCGGCTAGTGTCGCAATGGGACAGATGTGCCAACAGTTTTGGCGGCTGTTTTTGAGTATGTATACTGTGTATAACTACATTTTTGAGTTAGTAAAATCGTTACCATCTGAATGTCCCTTATACTTCGTAGTTACTCATATTGACAACTTTCCTTGCGTTGATCGGAATCCTGGGACGTTTACTTTGTCTTCCTTGGTGAAGGAAGTTCGGAAAATCGCGTTTAGGAACTCGGCTTTAGTGACACTGCCATCGGTAACATTACCATTACTATAACAAAGTGAAGATACTGATTGGGACTTGCCGTTAGTGTACCAAATCTCTTTGGATTTTCTGCCAAATTTAGAGACATAATTTCGTTGCGGAAACTATTAAAAGCAACTCGCATTTCGTGACATAATGTAATGGTTGCAGGAGGATTTGATATTTTTCCTGATAGAGTGGCCATGATGAAATCAGACGTCTCAAGTTCATACCCGCTGCTTGTAGTCCACAGGTGTCGAGCGCTGATTCCTTCGCTCCTTCGTAGCTTCGTAGCTCCTTCGTAGCTTTGTTGCTGCAGTAGGTCAGCGCCACGTGTGGTTTCAGTCTTCGTTTAACGTTGCGCTGGCGTGCGTTTGGTAGTGTGCGAAATGCATGAGCAGGGCCTCCGTGTAGCGTTACACCAGTAGGTGTGCGTAAAGGGGGTAGAGACATTCCAAAACAATCTAAAATTCTGTCGAATGTACTCAAGTTGTTTACTGATCAACACCAAAGAAATCAGGATTAAAATAAATTTTGCGCAAGTTCGTAAAATGACAACAAAAGTTCGTAGTATTTCGGAATCGACTGGATTCCGCTCTAACAGTGCAGCAAACTAGACAGGATGTCTAGATGTGGGCTGTTTGGGTTCCTCAAGTAGGGATATAAACGGAAGCGGAAATCTACGGAATGTGACGATTTTGACAGATAGTTCGTAGAATTATTCTTAGATACTAAGAAAGGTGAGGGTATCCGCCGGCTAGAGAAGTGTGGGATGATCTCAATGAAAAAATTAATTATTGTGGCCTAGAGACGTTCGTTATTTGCGTTTTCCGCTCTCCTGGTTATTGATTCAGAAAGTGTAAAGGTGGTCGAAAATTTGTAGTGGAATGCAGAAACATTGTAGCAGAAAGAACGAAGTTTTATGTACAATGCACTTATTGCTGGCTGAGGACAACAGTCGTGTAGCACATTTCCTTAAGACTAGGATTTCTCATAAAACCAACGCTAAATATATTTTGCTCCTCGTCAAATGAAGTAGTGGTTTGAAAGTACCTACAGCTGCTTTTGTGTAGCGTATATCGCCGATTTGGTTGATGGGTGCAGTGACGGAGAGTCAGCAAGAGCTGTAAAATTTTTGTGAAGGTATGGAATATTCTCGGTTGCACTAAGGCGAGACGTAGGAATAAAAATACTGGCGGCGGCACACAATTCTCGCGCGCTGCCACGCACAGATTCTCTCACAAATAAAATGAGTTCACACGTGATACGATACAACAATGATGTCTCAGAGTTACTAAAACTAAATTCACAGTTTTCTTAACAACTTTATCGCTGGAAGTTTCTACAAGGTGCTACAGAACGCAAATTCATCGACAACGACACTTTTCACTCCACGTACGGAACAGTTTCACACCATTTACGGTATTTTATTTTTTATCTCTGAATAATTTTATTTTATATCACGCGCATCTATAAACTTTCAGAATGTTCATGTATTCTGCTCAGTTCAAATATATCAGCGATTCTGTCTTACCAAGAGGCTGAAGTAAAAAAATGTTTTCTTCAATATTTCTTGTAACGTCAGTTCTTATTTCTTTCGTAGTAGCTGGAAAGAATTTTCATTTGGAAACTACTCCATCACATTCAGCACTAAAAATAGATTTTTCTACTTTTTTTATAATTTTTACCAACACTTGAAATTATCACTAGCTGACAGTTCTGTAAAACGGTGAGATGACATGGAAGTGACATTTTCGTGACAGTCGCTATATTGTTGATCCACAAGAGAGACCAAATATCTGAAGGTATATTGCTATTTAGGTTTCACAATACCTGAACAAAGACAAAGCCTACACTGTACATAAAGGGTGTTTCAAAAATGACCGGTATATTTGAAACGGCAATAAAAACTAAACGAGCAGCGATAGAAATACACCGTTTGTTGCAATATGCTTGGGACAACAGTACATTTTCTGGCAGACAAACTTTCGAAATTACAGTAGTTACAATTTTCAACAACAGATGGCGCTGCAAGTGATGTGAAAGATATAGAAGACAATGCAGTCTGTGGGTGCGCCATTCTGTACGTCGTCTTTCTGCTGTAAGCGTGTGCTGTTCACAACGTGCAAGTGTGCTGTAGACAACATGGTTTATTCCTTAGAACAGAGGATTTTTCTGGTGTTGGAATTCCACCGCCTAAAACACAGTGTTGTTGCAACAAGACGAAGTTTTCAACGGAGGTTTAATGTAACCAAATGACCGAAAAGCGATACAATAAAGGATCTGTTTGAAAAATTTCAACGGACTGGGAACGTGACGGATGAACGTGCTGGAAAGGTAGGGCGACCGCGTACGGCAACCACAGAGGGAAACGCGCAGCTAGTGCAGCAGGTGATCCAACAGCGGCCTCGGGTTTCCGTTCGCCGTGTTGCAGCTGCGGTCCAAATGACGCCAACGTCCACGTATCGTCTCATGCGCCAGAGTTTACACCTCTATCCACACAAAATTCAAACGCGGCAACCCCTCAGCGCCGCTACCATTGCTGAACGAGAGACATTCGCTAACGATATAGTGTACAGGATTGATGACGGCGATATGCATGTGGGCAGCATTTGGTTTACTGACGAAGCTTATTTTTACCTGGACGGCTTCGTCAATAAACACAACTGGCGCATATGGGGAACCGAAAAGCCCCATGTTGCAGTCCCATCACCGCCATTTCTTCCAAAGGAATCATTGGCCCATTTTTCAGATCTGAAACGATTACTGCATCACGCTATCTGGACATTCTTGGTGAATTTGTGGCGGTACAAACTGCCTTAGACGACACTGCAAACACCTCGTGGTTTATGCAAGATGGTGCCCGGCCACATCGCACGGCCGACGTCTTTAATTTCCTGAATGAATATTTCGATGATCGTGTGATTGCTTTGGGCTATCCGAAACATACAGGAGGCGGCGTGGATTGGCCTCCCTATTCGCCAGATATGAACCCCTGTGACTTCTTTCTGTGGGGACACTTGAAAGACCAGGTGTACCGCCAGAATCCAGAAACAATTGAACAGCTGAAGCAGTACATCTCATCTGCATGTGAAGCCATTCCGCCAGACACGTTGTCAAAGGTTTCGGGTAATTTCATTCAGAGACTACGCCATATTATATGTGGAAAATATCGTACTATAGAGTTTCCCAGACCGCAGCGCCATCTGTTGTTGAAAATTGTAACTACTGTAATTTCGAAAGTTTGTCTGCCTGAAAATGTACTGTTGTCCCAAGCATATTGCAACAAACGGTGTATTTCTATCGCTGCTCGTGTAGTTTTTATTGCCGTTTCAAATATACCGGTCATTTTTGAAACACCCTGTAAATAAGACCATAAATAGATAAATAATTATTAATAAAAATAGTTTCTTCAGCGAAAAAGTCAGATCTACTGCACGGTAAAATAGTTTTCGATAATATTTGGGAGTTAGCAAGAGAACAATATGCAAAGGAGAAATTAAAATGTTGCTGTTTACTACTTTCTAAGTACTGTTCAATGTATTCTTATGTATATAGGCCGGGCAACGGCAGTCTGATGATAAGGGCAGAACAAAATTCTCTAGACAGCCACAGGTTGGAAACGCTCCTTGTGGAGCTATAGTCATAAAACGACAACAAATCAAAACAAGCACGCTGAAGCACTAATAGTCATTATGTTAATGGGAGCAGTTTTTAGCTGAAGGAAATGTGCTCTACTGAATAGACAAGGCTAGGCAAATTCTAAATTCCTGCCCATGGCTAGTTACCGTTCGACGGGAGTTTTCTGCGGTGTTTACTGGGCAAAGTCTGACTATTACATCAGATATGGTAAATGTGCCATAATGCCATAATTTGTCAAGAATAATACGCTGTACTGCAAAAACAGCACTGCACTGAATAATACCCAACCATTTGTTTGTTGCGATAGTCGTCGGCGACTGTTCATTGAAGATGAATCACAATCGCTTACTTTGTTGCACTCTTTGTCGACGAACTGTGTCAGAGGGGGTTCACTGACTTAATGAAAAAAAAAAAAAAGACACTCGTTCACTACTTCTGAGCTCCCATTTGAAGAGCTAAGAAGCAACAAGGACAGGTTTCTCTTTTTTTTAAATTTCTATTTGATTCCTACTACAAGTTTCTACAAACAGATTGGTCTGTTGAACAAACGTCTACGAACTCATATTGAACAGCAACATGTACTACAGTTTAACTAACAGAAAATAATTTTCGATTTCAGTAGAGAAAGTATTTGACAACGTTGACTGAAATACGCCATTTGGGTGTAAGACGAACATCAACTAAACATAAACTGTCGGTAAAGTATGTACAAAGAAATAAACGACGTGGTTCATCTCCATGGAAAAATCGCCAACGACTATAGCAATGAACTGTAGAGATCAGAAACTAATAGTCGTTCTGTTACTGTCTGTTTCCGCTACCGACGTGGTTAGAAATCTGGACATTTTCAGGTGCCCGAAAGTTGACAAGTGGAACAAAGGTATGTTTAATATACTTTATAAGGCAACAAGTTGTAGTCTCTACACAAACCATTCGCTCTCTAACCGCTGGCGCTGTACTGAGCGTCCAGAATCGATAAAATTAATTCTAAATATTCGAACCTATTTTTATTGTTTGACGAAACTCACATTACCATCCGATTTTCAATAACTGATAGTTCTATACACAGTCAAAGCAAATATTGCGAACTGCTACGCAACCCATCATTTGCAGGTGCAAGTCTTTCAGTTAGTCTGGCCAAGACTATACTAAGAGAACGTCTAGTTCAAAACGTCTGTCAAACACTGCTGGATTCCACGCGGTTATTGCAGTGGCATGATGACAAAGCTACAGCTGTTTAGCTTCACATTTCTACATTACAGTCTACGTCTTTACTCCGAAGGTCACCACCCCTATGTATGGTAGGCGCAGAAAGGGAACTTTTCGGCCAACGAGTCAGAAAACAGGTTAAGTGTTAGAAATACTAAAAGATACTACGACATGGTCGAAATGTAGACTAGATGAAGGACAAAAGCGTGACAGAATTTCACTAGAAACAATCTCATTCTAACATTGGTCCTCTCGTTTCACCGAAATTTCCAGTACCAAGGACATTTAAAACTAGATAAAGAAGTGTTGTGATTCCCCTGATACTTAAACTTACGTATTTTGCGGATACCCTTTCTGCTACAACGAGGAATATCTTCGCATTACGATAACTTGACTTACACAAACTATCCCTTCTCTACCGCGTCGCTGTATTGGATACACTGACTTAAAGGAACGCTGTTAAAGGAAGTGGGCAACACCATCAATCCGATGAAGACGCTTAGATTATCTCAACTCTGGGCGAGAAAACACATTACTGTGAACGAATCGCCGTCCACTAACGAGGTTGCGAGAAAACAGTAAGGAACTGAGATGGTACCGTTTCGTGGATATCATCACTGCACAAACACTGCATTCAGTGAAGGCCAGCGTCCGTAAAGTTGCTTCATATATCTCTCCTAACGCAACACATGCAGGCACTGTTTGCAAAATTAAAAGAAAAGTAGATCCATTTGAGTTCTGAACTGCACCGGCAGAAAATTACTGACTTTTAGGAGACCATTACGCAAACTCAAGTTCTCTAAGAAATAGTGGTTGGAAACTATGAGTTATTGTTCCTAGCGCGCCACAACTTACGTCGACCACTGTGCTTGTAAAAAAAATCTGTATAATTACATGCTACGTATGTAACTAAGAAATAAATACGCCACTGTACCACCCTGATTTTTCTTCATCCGCATCAATTCGCCCTTAAGATTTTGCCTCTCGTTTTTTTTAACACTGGCGGCTGTAGTCGCAGATGACAGCAGGTCGCTGACGTACGAAATGAACAGCGAGGGTGTCAACACACTTTCTTGGGAAACATCTGAAGTTTCTTGTACACCTGTCGACGAGTTACAAAAATTCTCATAGGACTTCATTCAATTCGTGAGCAGTCCCTCTGCACCATCTATGCACTGCCGCTTATGTTCAAAGACAGCAAGTACGTAGCCACTGAACTTCTGTGTTGGTTCCTTGGTGTTTCCCTTTTTCCGTTTTTCCGAAGAATTCCTCAACTATCCTAGTCCAGCACTGGTGTCCCTACCATAGGACGCACAGGTACCTCAATTTTCAGCGTTAACCGTACTGAAGATAGGCGAAACGGACGGGTTAAAACTGGTACTGGAACTTTAGTTCTGAACAAACGTTTTTTTCGGTATGTTTTGTCTCGAGGTCGGCAGGCAGCCAGGTGGGAGAGCTGTGTTGCGTCACGAGGTGACGGCCGCTCTGCCTGCAGTAAAAGGTTTTCTTTATTTTTTACGATAACCGAGTTGCCCCCCATCAGCTCTACACGGCTGCGTCTACATAATACTGCGTTATCTACTTGATGTCCTTAAAAGCGAACAAATTAGCACCAAAAACATATTTCTTCAACCTCAGTTTTCATCCTTTAGTACTGACTATTGGTAATGCCCAGTTTTCATCCTTTAGCACTGACAATTGGTAATTGCCAATTAGTACACTGAAGAACCAACAAAACTGGTACTCCTGTCTAATATCGTGTAGGGCCCGACTAATGTATGAAGTAGTGCTGGAGGGAGCTGACACCACGAACCCTGCAGGGCTGTCCATAAACCCATAAGAGTACGAGGGGATGGAGATCTCTTTTGAACAGCACGTTGCAAGGCATCCCAGATATGCGCAATAATGTTCATGTATGGGGAGTTTGGTGGCCAGCGGAGTTGTTTAAACTCAGAAGAGTATTCCTGGAGCAATTCTGGACGTGTAGGGTGTCGCATTCTATTACTGGAATCGCCCGAGTCCGTCGGATTGCACAATGGACATGAATGGTTGCAGGTGATCAGACGGGATGCTTATGTACGTGTCGCCTGTCAGAGGCATATCTAGACTTATCAGGAGTTTCATATCACTCCAACTGCATACGCCCCACACCATTACAGAGCCTCCACCAGCTTCAACAGTTCCCTGCTGACATGCAGGGTCCATGGATTCATGAGGTTGTCTCCATACCCACACACGTCCATCCGCTCGATACAATTTTAAACGAGACTCGTCCGACCAGGCAACATGCTTCCACTCATCAACTGTCGAATGCCGGTGATGAAGGGCCCAGGCGAGGCGTAATGCTTTGTGTCATGCAGTCATCAAGAGTACACGAGTGGACCTTCCGCTCCGAAAGCCCATACCGATGTTGTTTCGTTGAATGGTTCGCATGCTGACACTTGTTTATGGCCCAGCATTGAAATATGCAGCAATTTGCGGAAGGGATGAACTTTGTCACGCTAAACGATTCCCTTCAGACGTCGTCGGTCCCGTTCTTACAGGATCTTTTTCGGGCCGTAGCGAAGTCGGAGATTTGATGTTTTACCAGATTCTTCATATTCACGGTACACTCGTGAAATAGTCGTAAGGAAAATTCCCACTTTATCTGTACCTCGGAGATGCTATGTCCCATTGCTCGTGGTGCGATTGTAACTACACGTTCAAACTCACTCAAATCTTGAGAACCTGCCATTGTAGCAGCAGTAACCGATCTAACAACTGCGCCAGACACTTGTTGTCTTCTATAGGCATTGCCGACCGCAGTGCCGTATTCTGCCTGTTTGCATATCTCTGTATTTGAATATGCATGCCTATACCAGTTTCTTTGGCGCTTCAGTGTGTAATTCACCCCGATTAGAACACGATTTTTAAACCGAGTTTAAAAAATAAATATGAGTAGGAGAATACTTGTGATTTTTTGTTGTTCTACGATTTATCACTTTTTGAGGAAAGCAGCGGACGGCGGACGGACTCAGTTTTCTTTAATGTGTCTGTCTAATTTAATATTTTAGATTCTATGTATCTTGAAACTGAGAAAGTCAAAATTTTTCTATCTTTATTCGATTTCTACAGCCGACCGGTGTGGCCGAACGGTTCTAGGTGCTTCAGTCTGGAACCGCGCGACCACTACGGTCGCAAGTTCGAATCCTGCCTCGGGCATGGATGTGTGTGATATCCTTAGGTTAGTTAGGTTTAAGTTCAAATGGTTCAAATGGCTCTGGGCACTATGGGACTTCACTTCTGAGGTCGTCAGTCCTCCAGAACTTAGAACTACTTAAACCTAACTAACCTAAGGACATCACACACATCCATGCCCGAGACAGGATTCGAACCTACGACCGTAGCGGTCGCGCGTTTCCAGACTGTAGTGCCTAAACCGCTAGGCCACCCCGGCCTGCAAGGTTTAAGTAGTTCTAAGTTCTAGGGAACTGATGACATCAGATGTTAAGTCCCATAGTGCTCAGTGCCATTTGAACCATTTTTCGATTTCTACATTTATTACAAGAGATAATAGGAACAAAAAACCGATAATAGGTTATTTCAGAAACTGTTATTTTGGGCGGTTTTTACGTTCAGGTTAAACTGTCGTGGAAAAGAACCGTTATCACCGAGAACCGGTGGTTCCAGCGATGAAAGCCATCCATAACAGGTGCTGACTGCTCGCTACGCCTGAAGATGACGTAGAGACCTTGTTGAGCTTGCAGATAATTATGAGTTTTTGCAAATGATACAGTCGTCTACAATACACTACTGCTTGAAAATAGCAGCAGAAATACTCAGCCAAATCTTGAAAAGATTTCAAACGGTGCGAAAACTGGCAATTTGCTTTAAGTGTTCGTAAACATAAAAATGGCAGTTCGCGAAACGAAAATCCGTAGTATCCTCTGATTACAATATCAGTAGGTCAGTCGGAATCAGTCAACTTATACAAGTTCCTGAATGTAACAGTTTGTAGAGGTATGAAATAGAACGATCACACTGGTTCAGTCGTGGGTAAAGCAGCTGACAGGAATCGGTCCTCTGACTATGCTAGGAAAATGCTATCAGTTTGCAAAGATTTGCTCACAAAACATTCGTGAGACCTTTTGTGACGGCTCCCAAACCCAAGGTCCTCAGCGGTACTTTTGGGGCAGCACCACAAATTGTATAAAGCGTGGGTAGTGACCAGGATGTAGCTATCTATGTCTGTTGGCCGAAAAGTAATTAATGACAAGAATTGCGCCACCTAGAATGAAGAGATAACTTATCTTTATTTCTGACGAAACGTGCACCAGCAATACAAGTCTGAGTAATATCCAAGAGTAATCCGTGTACTGAGCCTAGTCGAATACAATAGCAAGTATCACACTGCAATGGCTCCGCTATAAACTCCACGAAAGGCTTGCAATAGACAATCGACAATAGACTGTCCGTCTAGGGGCCAGCGCTCCTCCTTATATGCAAAAGGCAGAGGGCGCTGCGGACTCGAGCTCAGCCATGGCGCGACCTCTTCCGTCGGCGGTAACGCCCTGAGACGCCGACGGCCGCGACAGGAACTGTGGCCAGCGATGTCACGGTCAGGACGCTCGTGCGCGAGTGGGTTGGTTGGTTGGTTGGGTCCGTGGATACAACAAGACCTATGCTACAATAAGGCTCCAGTGTGTGGGCCTCGTACCTGATGGGTCTGGCTGGTTGGCTCTGAGCACTATGGCACTTAACATCTGAGGTCATCAGTCCCCTAGAACTTATAACTACTTAAACATAACTAACCTAAGGACCCACACACATCCATGCCCGAGGCAGGATTCGAACCTGCGAACGTAGCGGTCCCGCGGTTCCAGACTCAAGCGCCTAGAACCGCTCGGCCACTCCGGCCGGCACCTGATGGGTCTAACAGAGTATACTGAACCTATTGGTATACAAGGAAGGACAGCACGAGTGGTCATAAGTTTGTTTGACCCATGGTGGACCGTCGCGGAATAGGTAAAAAGACTGAATTGGCAGGCGCTCTAAGCCTACCTACAGAGTTCCAAGGTCCACGTCGAAGTGAGGAATCTACGAATATCCTACAGCCCCTACGTATCACTTCAATAGGGAGCGCAGAGACAAGATTAGGCTGATTCCAGCACGCGCAGAGGTGTAAAAGTGATTATTATAAAGGCGTTACATGTTTGGATTGAACAGGAAGATGCCCTAATAACCGCCACAATAGAAATGACCCTCTGCCATGTACTCCAGTGGGGTTTGCAGTGTATGGATGTAGCTGCAAATGCAGATTGTTCCCAATTGCATCTACTCACCTTCCAGTCGGTCGTCACATCTTTTCAAGTGCCTTGTCTTCCAGTAAAGTATTTGCCTTTTACATCTGGTTTCCAATATCCTGGCTATATGTCATTCTCACCTCCATTTAATTTTCTTTACTCACCCACTGACTTCTTCCTCTCCAAGCTGTTCCCTCATCCAGTCGTGCAGGGTTCTCCTGTTCTAGTCATTACACATCTCCATTATCACTGGGCAACCCTCAGTTTATGAATGGTATTGTAATTAAAGTCTAAATACCATTACACAACAAAAGTAATTTATATTCACTGAACTTGCTAACAGATCCCAAACAATGTTTTAAAAACTTTATTTACTATGTCACAACCTGACACTCGCCATTCGTCATCCGTTTCCCGTCTAGCTTACCAAACTAAAAGTGATCTGTAGTATTGTACACTAAAGGTAAACTGAATGAGGTTGCACTGTTTTAAACAGAGTATTCGGGCGAGTGGTGACTCCATATTTCACCCAGCCATTCTGATTTAGGTTTTCCATTATTCCCCTATATTATTTCAGCAGACGTCCACATGGTTTCTACATTAAGGTTATGGTCAACTATCTGCCCTATTCTTGTCATTCTAGACCTGCAATAGATGAAGAGATGTGCAGATGAATACAACTACCAGTACAACTGTTACTATTCGTAAGTTGCCCTTCTTTTGTTTTCATTTCATAGGGTAATTCATTTTGTGTTAGTAAATTTCATTTTTAGTTATCTAAATTGTCTGTTTCATTCTCTAATAGCGTAAGTTTTATAACAATGTTTCTTGTAAATTGTTTAAAATAATTAAACTTGTTTGAACCATGAAATTTGGGGTTTACTGTCTGATATCGGTAACTTCTAGTTACGATATTTTAACACTCAGTTCGTTGGGAAATTTTTAGATCTCACAACTTTCGCAACGTCGTATCACCAATCGCACCAAGTGCAACACAACTTTTTAGAGTTCAAAGTAAAAGGTTTAGTAAATACAGTAATAGATGAAGTGATTAATTTATGTTAATGATTCAATATTACTCATCAGCTGTGCCTACAAATGCTGACTATTCAGACTCCTCCATTTCACATCACGAATATATAGCACTGCTCTGTTACATTGTAAGTAACTTTTAGTTTTCTGATCTGTGAGTGTACCAAGTATCAGTTTTTCACATTTATTACAATCTAGGATACTGAAACTCATCTTGTTCTTATGAATCTTTTGGAAATGTCTAAAATGAAGTATTTTGAGTTCAGCAATTTAACACAGCAAAATATAAGTAAGTGTGCTTAGTTCTTGGCATTGAAAGTAAAGCAAAGTAAAAGGAGATGTTTAATGAAGTGGCATTAAAATACTCTGACAAGGAGCTTACATTGTCTTCTCATATATCAATGATGCTGATAATGAGATATTGGAGCTTTGTTTTAGCATGTAGTGAAACTCAATTTTATTTGAGTCTCTGCAAGAAATTGAAGAAAATTAGTTATTTATCTACCAACCAGAACCATTGATACACATCTTTTCTAAACAAAAAAGGATGACACACAGCTTTTTAGTTGTCTTTTATTATTGCTACTGGTTTCTATTTCACACCATCATCATGGTATGTGTATACATCAAGACAGCATGAAACAACCATGAATGCATACAGTCCAACCAATTATATATGGATGGTATAAATTAATACTTACAAAAGTCAAATGCTATTCCACTGTCCTAGCATATTATATGAGTACAACAATACACATAACTGCTGCCTCTTCTGAACTGTTGGAAATTCACAGATCCTGATAGGTATCTGTGCACAGTAAGTGGTGTGGCCAGTGATTCTTTGATCACATAATGAAAAATGTATTACAGCATAAAAGGATGAATATTCCTGGGGCAATTCGTCATTAAGAGAGAATGTATTCATTGCACAAAAGCAGGTAATCATAATTGTAGAGGGAGCCCACCCAAGATCACCTTGTAGACATTTTCTTAAGAAACTCAGGATATTCACAGTAACTTCACAATACATATATTCACTTATGAATTTTGTTACTAATGATCCATCCCTATTCAAAAATATCAGGAAAGTGCGTAGCTACAATGCTGGAAGAAAGGATGATCTTCACTATTCTGGATTAAATCTCACTTTGGCACAGAAAGGGGTGAATTATGCTGCCACGAAAAACTTTGGTATTTTGCCAAATAGCATTAAAAGTCTGACAGATAGCCCACCAACATTTGAAAGGAAATTAAAAGAATTTCTGAATGACAACCCCTTCTGCTCAATAGGTGAATTTTTAGATATGAAGTATTAACTATAAAAAATTAATTAATCTTTTGTGTAAAGAAAACGTATGTTAAAGTGACAAGTTCCACATCATTAGGGAAATGTCGTATTCATGATTTATGGAACAAGTATGTATGTATGTATGTAAAAAAAATGAAGTGAGCGTATTGCATCGTTGGCTGGGAGGCCCCTATTCACAGAAACTAGGCCGCCAAGTGCAAGTCTTATTTCATTCGACGCCACATTGGGCGACGTGCGCGCCGGTGATGAGGATGAAATGATGATGAGGACAACACAACACCCAGTCCCCGAGCGGAGAAAATCTCCAACCCAGCCGGGAATCGAACCTGGGCCCGCTTGCATGGGAGGCGAGCACTTTACCAACCACCTAAGCAGGCGGACATGTATGTATGTGTGCATGTACCATAGTAATAGAATTACTTTTTATAGATTTATCTGAGAATTATTTCAGTTTTGATGGAGATCTTGATAAGAACTACAAGATCTGCTCTTCTGTTACAGTTCAGCTGGTACCCCCTGCTGATATATTCGCAGAAAACATTAAAAGTAAAATCTAACAACTAAGTTAGAAAATAAAATAAAACACTAAGAAAAGAAAATAATACTCTACAAAAGATGTGTCAACGACACTTATTGTTTTGAAATGGCTTACAAACAATCTACATAAGTTAGATCAGTCTTACATTCAGGCTTACATCCAGCTATCAAGTTTACATTAAAAATTCAAAAGAATGGAGGGATTACTTGCCTAGAATTATGAATAAAAAGTAGAGGGGGAGAGAAATCGTCAGTTCAGTATATTCCAAGAACCCACAACTATTGATGTTATTATACATGAAATATCTGATCACCATGTCCTGTAAAAATGCGGTTTCTTTCACTCAGGTGACAATACTAATGATAAACTAAAAACATCGTCTCACATTAGTTGGCAGAATGGTTATGAATCAATTTTATTTGATAGAGTATATCAGAAGAAAATTAAAATAAAATAATATGCCGCAACACATGAAATTTCATTGATGGATATGGATGACAGATTGAAAACTAAATATCCTGTTCGCCGACATCTTGAAAGAGTTTCAGAGGAAATTAGTCACTTATTCAAAAATAGTAATGTCTCCACCTCTTTCCAGACTGACAATAATTTAGGTTTAAAACTGCAAGACAGTATTAAAAAAACATACATGATCAGTCAGGAGTATATAAAACCTTATATCTACACTATAACGACTTTTATATTGGGCAGACAGGGAGGATGCTAAAGACCAGGTTCAAGGAAGACCTTTACCAAAGCAACTCATCAGCTTCAGATACCCATGTAAAAACTCACGAGCATTCACTTAATAATATGAATGAACAAACGGAGATGCTACATATTGCCAATGAAGCAGTAAGCATGACTTTATATGAAGAAATGAAAATGTTTTCCAATATGTTTAAAGACCTAGAAAAAATCTATAATGAACTAATAAGTTTAAAAAAAACTGCTTAAAAAACTACATTGACATGTTCACTTTGTTACAAGCGATCACCTACATTTTAAGCCTTCATCCACACATCTACCTTATATGGCCTTGTTTTCTAGTATTGCATGATGTGATGTCCACCGTTTGGTCTAATTGATCGTGTAATAACATGAATTACACAGGCTTAGACACCAATACATGTATGTTGTACCTGGGTCTCGCAATCCTATGTGACGTTTCTCTAGGATGATAATACTTCCAAAGACAATGATTACTTATAACCTTAATGCTTCATCGTTAATAACTCCCCCCTCCCCAAACTCTCTTTTGTTGCATTGTCTACTTAATTCCTATTAATACTGTGGTCTTATTTGGATAGGAAAAGAAGCTGCATGTTAATTACATTTGTAATACTGGTTATATGACTTCATGATACTTACTGTTACTTAATATTTTGTTCTTTTATTGTGTCTCCAGCCTTTGCCTGAGCTTAATAGTAGTCATGCTTATCTCATATGTGAGTTGGCTGTCAGTTTGCTTCTGACATTCACATTTGAAATTCGTTACAATCTGCTAATGTGTTAAATATTACACATTAAATGTTGGGCAATGTTATTTCCAAATATTCTAGCTGTTTTAGCACATTAACACTTGCATTATTGCCTCCAAACTAGTAAATGTACTACAGCGCACGTTTTTTTACCATGTGCAATGATAGTTATACGACTTAGTTGTCAGTTTTATTGATTTACGCTAGCATGTGCATGATGGTTCCCACCCACTGTTATGCTGGACAGTAGATAACTACGACACGTGCATTCAGAAGCGCAATGACGGTGGACGCTATTTAAATGTACGCAGGCGCAGATACTTGTGTGGTATAATATGCCATCGGTGAACTTCTTTTAAAGATACTTTCTACCTGTCTATGAATGAAATTAGCAATAGTACAGCAAATAAAGAAAAATATTAACTTGAAGGCAGCATTGAGTCACTTAAACAATTCATTATAACTGCAGGCCAAGTCTCAATGAACAATCCTCTTAGCATACGATAGTGCCCTAACCTTCTTATTAATTTCGATAACTCCCGACTATACTTTTCCATCTCCGCTATCCATTGAGGTCGCTTCTTCCGAATCCTGAGTTTGTCAGTAGTTACAATGTACGGAACCAAGGATTGTCTGCAATTTATGTAGAAACCAATCTGCATTTTTAACAGTCGAGGATCATAAAACGAAGACGCTACTTGAAAAAAGGGGTGAAACAGGGCTGTAGCCTATCCATGATCTTATTCAATGTACAATGGGCAAGCAGTAAAGGAAACTAAGAAGGAATTTGGAAACGGAGGAGGAGATTAGTGTTTAACGTCCCGTCGACAACGAGGTCATTAGTGACGGAGCGCAAGCTCGGGTGAGGGAAGGATGGGGAATGAAATCGGCCGTGCCCTTTCAAAGGAACCATCCCGGCATTTGCCTGAAGCGATTTAGGGAAATCACGGAAAACCTAAATCAGGATGGCCGGAGACGGAATTGAACCGTCGTCCTCCCGAATGCGAGTCCAGTGTGCTAACCACTGCGCCACCTCGCTCGGTAATTTGGAAACGGAACTGCACAGTCTGGGGAGAAGAAGTGAAAGCTATAAGGTTTGTCAGCGACTTTTTAATTCTGTCAGAGACGGCAAACGACTTGGAAACATGCTGTAAGATTAGGACAAATGAAAGTAGCACAAGGATAATGGAATGTTGTCGAATTAAGTCAGGTGATACCGAGGGAACAAGATTAAAAAAGAAGACGCTAAAAGCAATTACCGAGGTCTGTTGTCTGGGCAGCGAAATAACTTGTAATTTCAGCAGTAGAGAAGATATAAAACAGAGACTGGCCACAGGCAGGATAGATATGGTGAAAGAGAGGAAAATGCTAACATCGAATAACGAATCAAGTATGACGAAGTGTTTTGTGAAAGTATTTGTGTGGGATGAAGATTTGTACTTACGGCGAAACATGGAAGTAATACAATACGAACATTAACAAAAGGGAAATATAGTTCCAAAGAGGAATACTGAATATTAGATGGCCGGAAAATACAAGTAGTGAAGAGGTACAGAACCGAAACAGGGAAAAAGAGCGAAGGGGCGATCGTATTTCGGGACACATCCAAAATCATCAAGAATTTGATAATGGGGGCGTGAAGTAGTGGGGGGTGGAGGGAAGGGGAGAGAGTGCCTTGAATACAGTGAGCATGTTGAAATGCATGTATACTGCAGTAGTTATACAGATATGCAGGAGTTCCACAGGCTGCAGACTGACGTGAAGAGCTGCTTCAAACCAGTCTTCGGTCTGAAGACCGCAACAATGTCAACACCTTCCTTACAGTTAATGGTATCTTTTCCAACGGAATACGAGGCACAAATTACTGATACTTCCTACTGAATGAGATATTCGAGATGCGCCAGCTGCGAGACTCTTTGTTCCTAGCGGCTACCATGTTGCTGATTGCACTGCCTAGAGTTACACATAAGGACAAGTCCACGAAATTTGAGTTCTCTTTTTAGTGTAGACTACGCAAAAGCCAATAGTGAGTTGATGGAGGTAGGTATAATGAAATACAAGGTGCTGCTTCCCCATTTTCTTTGTAGAAAGCAAAAAATTGGTGTTTTTCTCCAACTTGTTCTGGAAAAATAGAGTGGTATCTACGCTGCGAGTAACCAGCTTACTCAGGGACTTTCTTATCTATACTGCGCGTAGAATCTAAGTTGCACGTCAGTACTGAGATATACATGCATCATTCACGGCAAGCCAGATGGCAGTAGTTAGATATTCTTATTACACTCCACTCGTGTATCTTGTTTTCTTACAAACTACGCGACGGGTCGCAGGCGCCATCGGTAGCATACCGTTGCCATATTATTTAATTAGGTAGAAGTATGTTCTTTATTTTTTTAAGAATTGCATGGGTAGCTGGAAGGTCAAGTAGAGGACTGGCGAAACACAAGAACAAAGTTACAGAGCAGTCCTTTTTTAAAGAAGATGATTAAACAGTTCTCTAACTCATACGATGTAGGCTTTCACAGTCGGTGTTGTCTTCAGTTGAAACTTCCGGTCTTAGAGGCCGTGGTCGATGTATAAAATTTCCACGTAACGTTTCGTCTCCATCTGCTGGAGACATCTTCTGAAGTCGTCCGGCTCCTGCCACTGAGGCTCCAGGTATTCTCGCATTTATAGAGCGCATAGTAAAAAGCCAGCTAAGTGGTACCGCTATGTTGATGACACATTTGCAGTGTGGACTCATGATGAAGAAGAGATGGATGTCTTCTTGCTGCATCTGAACAGTATTAACCCGAAGATACAGTTTACGATGGAGAAAGAGAGCAACGGTCGACTCAATTTCCTGGGTGTGTCGGTAATTAAACGGGTGGATGGGATGCTGGGCCACAAGATATATAGAAAGAACACTCACACGGATCGATACCTCCACAAGGAATCAAACCATCATCCTAGGCAAAGAAGAGGTGTCATGAAAACCTTGGTGGACAGAGCCAACAAAATCTGCGAGCCGGCTTACTTGCAAGATGAATTAAATCATTTACGGTCAGCCTTCATGAAAAACGAATATACCAGCAAGGAAATTGATCGAGCCCGCCATCAAAGAAGAAAAGAAGCCAGAATTCAAGAGCAACAACGGTCACCTATTGGAAAAGTTTTCCTACCGTTCATTAATAAAGTCAAGGAACGTATCGGGAAAGTTCTGGCCATTTATGGGATCGAAACAATCTTCAGACCTACAAAGAAGATTAAGGAATATTTAAGAACTGCAAACGACGCCCGACACCCCCTAGCAACACCTGGGGTATACAAAAATCCATGCAGTTGTGGACAAGTATATATTGGAACAACGAAAAGAAGTGTAAACACCCGCTTAACCGAACATAAAAGAAACTGTCGCTTAGGACACATCGAAAAATCGGGCGTAGCTGAGCGTGTTTTTCGAGATGGAAACCACGAAATTAAATTTAATGAGACAAGCGTTCTAGCACGAACATCACGTTATCATGCGCGCATGTATAGAGAAGCAATAGAGATTCACAAACATCATAATAATTTTAATAGAAAAGAGGAAGTTTTTAAGTTGGACAAAATGTGGATGTCGACGTTGTGCCAGCAAAATGACAATCGATTACTCTTAATCGAGAAGGATGACTCCTTCCAAAGATAGGCATACCGTCGGCATCACCTGACGAATAGTGGTGGCCTCTATGCACCCTATAAACGCGAGAGTACCTGGAGCCCCAGTGGCAGTAGCCGGACGACCTCAGAAGATGTTTCCCGCCGATGGAGACGAAACGTTAGGTGGAAATTTTATACATCGACTACGGCCTCTCAGCCCGGAAGTTTCAACTGAACAGTTCTCTATCTCATCATTCAAATTTTACTGGTTATAGCTTACAACTAAGAGGTTAAGGAGACAAGGTTTCTGATTCCGAGAAATATATTTGATATAAATATTTCATATCTAATTTTATTGCGTCTGCACTAGACAGATTTATTTTCACGCTGGTCAGTTACCGGTACAGAAAACATGGACACTCGGTCAAGAACATGGACGGTCCAGTCGTCGAACACAAGAAAGTACATACTTCGGGAACACTATCCACATCGAGTCTATCAAGTAACCACATATTAGTCTTAAGCAACTACACAGTCCATCCGAAATCGACAGGGGTTCAGAGTGTAAAAGTTTGTGCCTCATGTCGAAGCACCATGCTGACGTTGACCTCGGTATGCAGCGTAGAGTGGGGAGTGGGCGAGCCTTACATTTAGGCCCAATTTGTAGTCGTGATGTGAGGTACACAGGTAGATTCCAACGAGCTGTCTGAAGCGGATTAGGCTGTAATGCACTCATAATACGCCTTGGGTGTACAGTGCTACGATCACGCACATTCTAGAGCGTCTTTCGTATTAAGTTGGCTAACTTACGTTTCTCCTCTTTCATAAGGAACTGAGCGTAGTGGAGGCAGTGGCGAAATTGGGAGAGCAAATCAAGAAGGAGAAAATTCGTCCACCCTGAGTGAGCTGCTTCTGACACGCAACAAGGCGACTACAGTAGGCCTCTCTTTTCAAATTCTGGCAGCATTTGTTTTATAGCCTGCGTATACTGAGCGCTCGCGAAGGTGTTTCTGTTGGCAGCACTGTCACTTTCGTTCAGAGACGCTTCCACATCGAATCTAGTTTCGTCTTGAGTGCGCACGATTGGCAGCACTGCTACTGCCGAAAAAACGGCGTACAGTGCATGCGCCTCGAAATCCTCCAGTAGCTCCTCAAAGGACATCTGTTTGTCCGAGCTGATACCAATATCGTCCATCACCTCGATTAAATGGCTGTGGTACTCTTTCAGAAGATCTGTTAAATGATTGGCGTACACTTCTTCCGTAAGGCTTGTGTGAGTAAAATATTGCAAGTCAATCGAAGGTGAACCGTACGAAGACAACTGGAAATCGAGTAGGACCACGTCTTGGACGACTTCTGCAGCGTATTTGAACATGATGTTGTTGACCCAGGTATCTGCGTGGGTTAGCACACGAAACTTACCCTTCCGTTCCGTCAAGTCAGCTAACCGTGGAAATATGCTTTCTGCGAGAGTTCGTAACCTCGGCGCATACTCTGAGTACGATCCGTCTAACGTGTCCAACTGATCCGCGAGTAACCTGCAGCCCTGTTTCAAGAAGGTCTCCACATGCTGCGCCGTAGGTCCGTGGAACGACTTGAAGACCAGGTAGTTGTCCAGAGCCGATGGGTCCTGCTCGAACAGCTTGACGGAGGCCGCGTGGAACTCTGCCAGTTTCCTGACCACGAGTTTGGAGTGCGCCAAATCGAGTCCGCTGCACCTCTTCGCCAGCGAGAACCCACTGGCCTTCAAGTCCTCGAGAACCAGATAGCTGACCGGCTGCCTCCCAGAGGCGAAACACTTGGCAGACAGCTGCGTGTATTTACCGGGTGCCGCCTTCTCCAGGATTTGTGACATCGCGGGAATGGTATCGCAGAACATGCGAGTCTCTTTCTCGAAGGCTTGCATCTCCTGCGCCATCTTCTGCATCGCCTCTCGCGTCGGGAGGCACTTGATGATCAGCGACAGGGAGCTGCCATGGGGACTGGCGTCGCGCTCCAGCGTGACAGTCATGCGGTAGACGTCGCTGAGGTAGTTGTCGCCCGTAGCCGTCGCCCTCTGCACAGCCACCGAGGCGACCTTCAAGTCTCTGGACGCGTCGCTCTCCTTGAGCGAGGTCTCCGCGAACTGCTTGTCCAGCCACGCAGGCAGCACGGTGGTGGCTTCCGCGGTCATCACCTGCAGTGCAACAGAAATGAAAGGGACGGTCTAGTGACGGTTGAGACTAATTGTCTTGAATCGCAAATAAATGCTATTGCTGTACCTAATAAATTATGCAGAATCATAATACGAAAGCACACTCATAACAACGACAGTTAATATAAACTTTCGTCTTTTCTTAAATTTCGATTCCCCACCAGAGCAGGCAGGGTCACAGAGACTAAAACCACTCTTCATGTGGGAACGATTACCTCACTGTTTGGTCCTCCCCTCAGACCAACCAACCAACCAACCACCCTTCATGCAAAAGTTTAGCTGTTTAATAAAACTTTTAATCACATAAAACAGATTTAAAAAATTTTGTTTCTCAAAGTACGCGAATTTAGATAACTTAAGATACACCGCTAAATTTGACATTTTCAGACGGAAGGATGCGATCTACAAGAAATGCATTGACTGAAAGGAATTGCAGCACCAAAAAATGCTTAATGTAGAGTAATGAAAATTGGGAATGCCTCTGTATACGTAACACATGTAAGTGATTAACATTGCAAGTTCACAGCATGAGACACCCAATTGAAAATGTAAATTAGTGGTACATTAATAACGGGTGTAACAACCTGAATGTTGAACGGAAACATGCAAACGGTGATGCATCGTGTGGTACAGATTCAGGATGTCAGTTTGTGGGACGGAGTTCCATGCCTGTTGCACTTCGTCTGCCAGTATTGAGACTGTTAATGCTCATATCACGCTGGTGGAGTTGTCGTCCGATTAAGTACTGTATGTGCTCGATTGGAGTCAGATCTGATGTTCCAAGAGGCTAAGGGGACATGTCGACACTCTGTAGAGTATGCTGGGTTACAACAGCGGTATGTGGGCGAGCGTTATCCTGTTGGAAAACACTTCCTGAAATTCAGTTCATGAATGGCAGCACAGCAGATCGAATCTCCAAACTGACGTTGAAATTTGCAGTCAGGGTGCGTAGGATACAGGCGAGAATGCTTCTGCTGTCATACGAAATAACACTCCAGACCCTGAATCCGGGTAGTAGATCCAGTGTACCTGGCACACGGACAGGTTGGTTGTAGTCCCCCAACTGGCCTCTTTCTAACCAACACGGCCTTCACTTCCACCGAGGGAGAACCAACTTTTATCCGAAAATACACAGACCTCCAACCTGCCCTCCAGTACCACTGAAGTCGCAAATGGCGGTGGTTTGGGGTCACTGGACAGCACAGTACAGAGCGTCTGGTTTGGGGCTGTCACTGATTTGTAACAAATAGCTTTTGATGTCGCTGAGCAATTGTTAAATGAACTTATCGCCATTTAACCGTATTGTTGTTTATGTAATTACGACCCAGGTTTCGGTTATATCCAAGAATGTTTGCCTATCGAAGCCGCGGGCTCCAAACGATATATATCGAACGCGCGATTCTAAATCGATCACGCAACCATGGTGGCGCGCGTTATGAAAGCGAGATGCTACGAAAACCCAAACGATTTATGACGGTAGTGAGTGGGATATCTGGTACTGTAGCCGGTTCTTCGGGCGATTGCCTCACGCGGAAGAATCTAATTCTATGCTTATGCAATGTGGAAAATTGTTTGTGTTTTTATCGGAAATGTGACACTCTACCCATATTTTTGAGTGGCACTCGCAGAGTCCATTCAGATTACGGCAAAAATGGTATTCTTTCCGTAGCATACACATCAAACTGACTTCCTCATGACCACAACGTCGACGACGAGTGAGGTAAGTCGTTTCCTTTGTAATTACAACTATTTTAGTAACGCTCTTCTTTTGCCGTTGCTGCAGTGACCACTATAAACATGCTCATAATGCGCGCCACCGCAGTGGCGTGATCGATTTAGAATCGCGAGTTTGATATCTATCGTTTGGAGCCCGCGGCTTCGATAGGCAAACATTCTTCGAAATTACCCAGGTTTCGGCCGTTTATGCAATTTTCAAGTGACTGATTTTATGTCATTAACGTATACTGCAGGACATTAAACACAAACCTGGCCGTAAATTAAGAAAAATATTCGCTCCCCACTAAATGCCAGATGAAATGTCATCATCTCGTAAAAAGACCACTAAATACGTTAATAACATAAACTCAATCACCAAAATGGCATAAAAGGCCAAAACCTTGATCATAATTACGAGTGCTGTCCAGAAAGTAAGTTACGATCGGTCGCGAAATGGAAACGACTATGAAAATCCGATAAAGCTTTGCAAAGATGTGTTGGGCAGTGTCTCTAGTATGACTCTAGGTAGAATTATGTCGCTCTTTTCGTTCCTGAGCTCTTAGTGAGCGCGTAAAGATGTTATAGAAAATAGTGTCTCCCGCCAAGTACGAGGCCCTGGTGAGAATTTTCCCCTGAAGCTATGCAACCAACATTACATAACTGTCGTGCGGTTTCTTCTTCAAGACAATTCTCAGCCTCATTCTGCAGGGGCAATGAAGATGTTCCTGCATAATTTCAATTGGAAATGTTTGGTTACCCACATTACAGCCCGTAATTGTCTCCCACTGAGTTTCATCTCTGCTCAAATGAACCGCTGGCTATGAAGACAACATTTTGGCACAGACAACGAGCTTTAGGCCAGCGTACAGAATTGGAGGGAAAGCTCTGGCGGCTGCTTTCTATGATGAGGATATTGGAAAGTTGGTACAACGCTACGACGAATGTCTGGGTCAGAACGGCGACTACGTAGAGAAATAGCTGAAAGGTGTAGCTAACTTTTACAAATGAAACATTTCTGATTTTCACTGTGATTTTCATTTCGCGATCAATCGTAACTTACTTTCTGGACAGCCCTCGTACGTAAACGATAATACAGTCAAATGGCGGTGTGTTCATTTAAAAATGATTTGTAGCAGTTCGTTTTGTCACTGTGGTGCCAACTGCTGCTAAAATTGCTGGTGCAGATGCGGTGCGATGCGCCAGAGCCATACAACCAACACGATAGTCTTCCTTCTCGGTAGTGCCACGTCGACGTCCGGAGCCTCGTTTTCTTGCGACCTTACATTCTCGTGACTGCCGCTGCCAGCAGTCGTGTACAGTGGCTACATTACTGCCAAGTCTTTCTGCAGTGTCGCAGAAGGAACATCCAGCGTCTCGTAGCCCTATTACCCGACCTCGTTCAAATTCGGTATTATGCTGACAATGGCGTCAGTGTTGGCTAACATCAGGTCACCACTTTCAGTCTCAATGGTAGCTAATGATCACGACCGTTACAGCGTGTATCTGAAGAAAACCTGATTCGCACCTTCTTTGGCACTACCAGCGCCACTTCTATGCGACTGACGTGAAATCTGAACAGACGTCATCTTTCAGATGTAGACGCACGGCTACCATCTTCCGTTCATGTCGTACATCTCCTTCTTCGTATACATTCATCTATTCACATATGTGTCCTAGAATGAGTTTTGACTCTGCAGAACAAAGTGCTTTTATTTGGACCTGCCTGCTACGCTCAAACTGTATACCAGACTGGTAGTCGAACCAAGAACCTCTCTTTGCCTTCCTACCGACTGAGCCATTTAAGGGCGATTGAAGACCCACGCAAAGTTCGAGTCCCGGTCTGGCACACAGTTTTCATATGTTACGGTGTTTCAATCAGCGCCCCACTCCACTGGAAAGTGAACACTCGTGTTGGAAACAATGCCCTACTCTCTGACTATATCCTTTCTTCCAAGAGTCCTAGTCCCTGAAGGTATGCAGGAGATCTGCGTGGTGCTTTGAAGCTAGGAGATGCGCCACTGCCTGAAGTAGGGCTCTGAGGGCCGGTAGTGAGTTGTGCTTGGATAGCTTGGACGGCAGAGCATTTGCCCCCCCAAAGGGAAAGCTACCGGGTTCGAGTCTCGGTCCGATACACAGATTTAATCGGCCAGAAAAAAATTACAAATATTTTGATCGCTTTTGGTTGATTTGACAGTTAACCGGTTTCGACTCTAATGTATCATCATCAAAAACAAAAATTCTGAAAAGAAAAAAAATGCGAGTTTACTATTCAACACAAAATGACTGGACTTGTTACTTTTGACTTGCTCTTCTTAACATTTTTATAACTTCAGATGTAATAATAGCAGTGAGCCATTTCTGCCTTTTCTGGATTTTTAGTTCTGATGGTCGCTCCTTAGAGAAGAAACTTATTAACAGTCAAAAAAATGTTCAAATGTGTGTGAAATCTTATGGGACTTAACTGCTAAGGTCATCAGTCCCTAAGCTTACACACTACTTAACCTAAATTATCCTAAGGACAAACACACACACCCATGCCCGAGGGAGGACTCCAACCTCCGCCGGGACTAGCCGCACAGTCAATGACTGCAGCGGCCCAGACCGCTCGGCTAATCCCGCGCCTTAACAGTCAAATCAACCAAATGCAGTCTAGACATTTGCGAATAAAAGACTGTAGGTAAAGTGTAATCAAAGATGATGCTGCCGTGCTATAATGGTGATACTGGTGGTGCTTGAAAATGATCGTGTTCATTACGGGAATGAAATGAGTAGTGTCCACACAGGATACAGTGGCTGATGCACAGTGACAAGTTTTCGTGCAAACCGCTGTGAAAGTTCACTTGTTTGTTCGTCATAGGGAGGCCGACGTTGTTTGTCCGCTTTCGCCCGGTTAGCGATGCTACGTGCTGACAGAATCGAGCCGCACCCCTCGCAATCTTTCTCAAACGATTTTACAGAAACTATTCAGTAACTTAAAAAAAAAGATTTAACTTACAGCTTCACATATTACCTTCATGATGTCGTGCTCATCATTTCGTTAATGATCATAGTTATTGTGATATTTTCATGTAAGTAAGACACTGAGAAACTGGAAAACGTCTGCAGTGAAAAGTATGGGTCCCTATGATTTTGCGCTGGTGCATATGTTGCTGGCTATGACATTTAGCTAACATTTTGAATTTTTCAGCGTCTTTGATTAGTAATCAAAACGCTCACGGTGTCGGTTTCGACTCCCGCCACCGCTTAAATTTTGAATAAATATCTTCCACAATGGTGGCCGAGGACTTCTGTGATAAGAAGTCACAGCCGTTCTGCCAAAGGTCTTGCGAAAGAGGGCGGAAGAGCGGACAGAAATTTAGGGTTTTCCCTTGGCATGGAAAACTACCCCTAAAGGCGAAAGAATCAGCAATGACCTTCGAAATGGAACAACTGCATTAAAGACACAATGTCTATCCACAGGAAATGTGGCCTGTTATTGCAAAAGAATTTTCATGATCAGTGACAAAAGATTCTGGATCTTTCCTCCATTCAAATCTCCGGGAGGGGACTGCCAATAGGGAGGTGACCGCGAGAAAAAGATGTAATAACCACCAGAAGGATAACGTTCTAGGAGTCGGGACGAGGAATGTCAGAATTTTAAACGTGGTACGAAACACAGAAAATTTGAAAAGGAAAATGCAAAAGCTCAATATAGATATACTGGGGGTCAGTGAATTGAAATGGAAAGAAGACAGGGATTTCTGGTCAGATGAGTATAGGGTAATATCAACAGCAGCAAAAATGGCGTAATGGGAGTAGGATTCGTTATGAATAGAAAGGTATGGCAGAGAGTGAGTTGCTGTGAACAATTCAGTGATAGGATTGTTCTCGTCAGAACTGACAGCGAACCAACAGCGACAAAGATAGTTAAAGTATACATGCGGACGCCGCAGGCCGTAGATGAAGGGCAGACCAAGTATATGAGGATATTGAACGGGTAATTCAGTACGTAAAGGGAGATGAAAATCTAACAGCCGGCCGCGGTGGCCGTGCGGTTCTAGGCGCTCCAGTCCGGAGCCGCGCTGCTGCTACGGTCGCAGGTTCGAATCCTGCCTCGGGCATGGGTGTGTGTGATGTCCTTAGGTTAGTTAGGTTTAAGTAGTTCTAAGTTCTAGGGGACTAATGACCACAACAGTTGAGTCCCACAGTGCTCAGAGCCATTTGAACCATTTTTGAAAATCTAACAGTCATGGGGGATTGGAAAGATTGTTGTTGTTTTTGGGGAAGGAGACCAGACAGGGAGGCCATCGGTCTCATCGTATTAGGGAAGGACGGGGAAGGAAGTCGGCCGTGCCCTTTGACAGGAACTATCCCGGCATTTGCCTGGAGCGATTTAGGGAAATCACGGAAAACCTAAATCAGGATGGCCGGACGCGGGATTGAACCGTCGTCCTCCCGAATGCGAGTCAAGTGTCTAACCACTGCGCCACCTCGCTCGGTGATTGGAAAGAGGTTGTAAGGTAAGGAGTAGAAGAAAGGCTTATGGGAGAATAAATGCTCTGTGCTAGGAATGAGAGATGACAAAGACTAATTCAGTTCTGCAGTAAAGTCCAGCTAGTAATAGCGAATACACTGTTGAAGAACAACAAGAGAAGGAAGTAACTAGGAAAATGACGAAAGATATGGAAAATTTCAGTGAAATTACATCACGGCCAGGCAGAGATTCCGAAGTCAGATACTAGATTGTAACGTGTACCAAGAATCAGATATACACGCAAACCTTAATTTGGTAATGATGGAGAGAAGGCTGAAGCTTAAAAGAATAGTCAGGAAGAATCAATGCGCAGAGAAATGGGGTACAGAAGTACTAAGGAATGAAGAGATAAGCTTGAAGTTCTCCAAGGCTATAGATATTGCTCAGTTGGCAGATAAGTTGAAGAGGAACGGAAACCTCTAAAAAAGGGTAATTGCACACGATGGAAAGGAAAACGTCGTGGGTAAAAAGAAGGTAACTGCGAAGAAACCATGAGTAAAGAAGAAATACCTCAGCTCATGCACGATAAAAGACAGTACAAAAATATTCAGCGAAATTCAGGAATACAGGAACACGAGTCACTTAGTAATGAAATAAACAGGAAGAGCAGGGAAGCTAAGGCGAAATGGCTGCAGGAAAAACGGGAAAAAATCGAGAAGAAATGTTTGTCGGAAGGTCTGTCTCAGCATATTCAAACCGATGCGGCCGCCGCCGCTTCACCGGTACCGCAGCCACAACCTGCCGTTGCACCACCATTTCGAAGTTTTGATGAAACCCACGAGACTTGGCGGGAATGGTCCCGCCAGTTTGCCTTCCACCTCGCCGCCTACAGAATTCAAGGTAATGAGCGGCAGCCGTTTTTGCTTTCTTGTGTCGGTGTGTCCACCTACCGTGTGATAGTGAAATTGTTTCCCCGACGCGACGTAGCAACTCTGTCCTACGAGGAAATTTTGTCTGCTTTAGATGCCTATTTCAAAGAAACAGTTAATGTGGTTGCAAAACGGTATACGTTTTTTCGTACAAAACGTACGGCCGGTCAAACTAATAGGGAGTGGGTAGCAACATTGCAAGGACTTACTAGGGAGTGTTCTTTTGACTGTGACTGTGGTCTTTCTTATTCAGATACAATGGTACGTGATGCAATTGCTCAGAACGTTTCTGATGTTCGCATACGGGAGCAAATTTTGAAACTAGTTAATCCCTCCCTTCAACAAGTGATAGACATATTGGATAGACAAGACACACTTGACTGTGCTCAGGAATCTTTTGAAATTTCGCCAGCAGTGTGTAACATTAACCGGCCCGCCGGGCGAGCTGCGCGGCCCGGTCAACTGCCCTCGCGCAAACGAACGCCGCTGCCGCCGCGCTCTAAGCCACGTGTGCTGCGCCAGCCCACAAATGCAGTGAAATCATGCCCGCGGTGTGCTACTAGACATTCACGTGAACATTGCCCGTCACGCCAAGCTATCTGCTTTTTCTGTAATAGGAAAGGACATGTTCACAGTGTTTGCCAGAAAAAGCTCCGATCAGACAATCACAATCATTCCAGGCCCTTTGCTTCGCGCCGGAATCGAACCAAGGACACTCAGGCTCGTGGACCTTCGCCCATGGACATTCATGTAGTTAATTCCGATTCGTCCAGTGCCACTTTCTCTAACAGTGACTGTGTTCGTCCCACAAAAACTGTGCGTCGACGTCGCCGGAAATCACGTCAATTAGCAAGTGATTCTGTACAAGTGTCTGTTCCAATTGCACAAAACAGTCGCTCTTCTCGTCAGCAGGACAATAAACTTTTTGTGGACTTAGACTTTGAAGGCAAAGTGATACTATTCCAGCTCGATACCGGAGCTGCAGTTTCATTGCTCAATCACGACACGTACAAACAACTGGGCGCACCTCCGTTGCGTGCCGCAACTGTTCAGTTAAAAAGTTATTCCGGACAGACAATTCCTGTGTTAGGACAGTGCACTCTTCTTGCAACATATAAAGGACAAACAAAACTTGTGTCGTTTTACGTTCTTCGTTCTTCTACTGCAGTGAACTTGTTTGGCTTAGATTTATTTCAGTTGTTTCACATGTCTATTGTAAATCAGGTCCTATCAGTGAATCAAACTGTGCCTTCAGACAGTGTTTCTCGCTTATGTGACGAATTTGCAGACATTTTTGCACCGGGCTTAGGTTGCGCTAAAAACTATGAAGCACATTTGGAATTGAAGGTCAACGCGCAACCGACATTTTTCAGAGCGCGCAATGTTCCTCACGCATTGCGTCATGAGGTCGCAAGAACGTTGAACAATGTAGAATCACAAGGTGTGAGTGAATGTGCGCAATGCCTCTTCTCTTTCAGCTCCGCTTCATCGCGTACGCCGTGCAGGTGTTCCGTTTCTCTAGACGATGGAATGCGAACGCGCCTTTCGCCAGTTGAAATCGGCGTTGCTTTCTAATACTTGCCTCACGCCTTTCGATCCCCAGAACCCCCTTTTGTTGATGGTAGATGCATCGGATTTCGGGATCGGTGCTGTGCTTGCGCACAAAGTTGGCTCCCATGATCGCCCTATTGCCTTTGCGTCCAAATTGCTCTCGTCTGCGCAAAGAAATTACTCCCAGATAGAGAAAGAAGCTTTGGCTCTCGTGTTTGGTGTTACTAAGTTCCATGATTTCTTGTATGGTCGTCACTTTACCATCATCACAGACCACAAACCTTTGACATCGCTTTTTAATCCGAACAAGCCTGTACCTCCGCGTACAGCGCAGAAATTCATTCGCTGGTCTATTTTCCTCTCGCAGTACCGCTACGATATCTTGTATCGGTCCACTGCTAAGCACGGAAACGCCGATGCGTTGTCCCGTTTGCCTGTTGCTGAGGATAAAGCATTCGATTCTTCCGAACTTGCTTGCCTGTTCATTGATTCGGAAACGGATGAAGTGGTCGAATCGTTTCCGATTGATTTTCGTCGTGTAGCTACAGACACAGCTGCTGATCCTGTCCTTGCTCCTGTTTTGCGTTTTGTTGCTACGCAATGGCCTTTGTCAAAGTTTCGGATTGCGGATCCGTTGGTTCGCCGATTTTTTGCTCACAAGAAGAGACTTTTTGTTCAACGTGGTGTTTTGTTGTTGCGTTCTGATAATGATCAGTCCAGAGTCGTGGTCCCACGTTCGTTACAGTCCTCTGTTTTACGGCTTCTTCACCAAGGACATTGGGGTATAGTGCGAACGAAACAACTTACTCGTCAGCACTGTACTTGGTTCGGAATCGATGCTGCGATTACGAATATGTGTGCTTCTTGCATGGCGTGTGCCGAACAACAATCCGCACCGCTGCGGAAAGTTTTTGCATGGCCAAAAGCCACTTCTCCTTGGCAACGCTTGCACATTGATTTTGCTGGTCCATTCTGGAATGCTCGATGGTTGGTTCTGGTCGACGCCTTCAGTAATTTTCCTTTTGTTGTCCGGATGTCTTCCACGACGTCCTCCGCCACCATCCAAGCGTTGTCTGCTATCTTTTGCATTGAAGGTCTTCCGCAGACTATTGTTTCCGACAATGGCCGGCAGTTCATGTCCGCAGAATTTCAGTCATTCTGCCAGGCCAATGGTATTCAACATCTGACATCCGCGCCGTTTTCGCCTCAGTCAAACGGTGCCGCTGAACGATTGGTCCGGACTTTCAAGTCACAGATGTTGAAATTGAAAGAGTCGCATTCTCGGGAGGACGCATTGTTGCTCTTTTTGTCTTCGTATCGCTCTCAGCCCCGAGATGGTCGCTCGCCGGCTGAGTTGCTCCATGGTCGTCCTCATCGCACCTTGATGTCTTTGCTGCATCCGCCGCATCAGGTTCCTTTGCAGCGGCAGACTCCTGCTTTTGCTCCAGGCGACGTTGTATTTTATCGCACCTATCGAGGTTCACGGCGTTGGCTCGCAGGGCGCATTCTTCGCTGCCTCGGCCGCGCGATGTATTTGGTTTTGGGGGCCTCTGGTGAGGTGCGTCGGCATCTCAATCAGCTGCGCCTCTGTCGTCGCACGGGTTCTGCCGCTCCCCGTCTGCTTTCAGCGACGGTGCCGTCCGGTCAGCGCCCTGGGGACCCATCTACTGGCTCGCCTCATCCCCAGGTGTTACCGACGATGCCTTCCATTTTGCCCCATGGCGACGCGCCGCCGCAGCAGCCGCCGCCACCGCCGCCGCCGCCGCCGCCGCCGCAGCCGCCGGTCCTCCGGCCGGCGCCGCCCGCATTCGACGCTTCGCTGCAGCCGCCAAGCGCCTCCCAGGGTCACGCGCCGCCGATCGCTTCCCGTGACCAGCTGTCCTCCGCCATGGAACTCCCGCCCGCTCCGGACCACATGATGTCATCGCGCGTAGGCTACCCCGACGCAATGGAGGTCGACCCTTCGGCCCCTCCTGTCTCTTTACGGGCGCATACACCGCATGTTGACGTGCACCCTGGACTAGGTTTACAGGCGTTTCCTAGCTCCCCTCGGACCGAATGGCCGGGTGCGGGTGGCACAGCCTCGCCTGTTGTTAGGCTCCCCACCTCATCGCATACGTCAACATGGGGTCCTCCCCACGGCGGGCGGAAGCCTTATCTCACGACCGTTCGCCGATTTGCGGGGGAGGAATGTGGTGTCACCGCCAGACACCACACTTGCTAGGTGGTAGATTAAATCGGCCGCGGTCCATTTAGTACATGTCGGACCCGCGTGTCGCCACTGTGTGATCGCAGACCTAGCGCCACCACAAGGCAGGTCTCGTGATACGATATTGCACTCGCCCCAGTTGTACGGACGACCTAGCTAGCGACTAGATGTACGAAGCCTTTCTCTCTCATTAGCCGAGAGACTGAATAGCCTTCAGCTAAGTTAATGGCTACGAACTAGCAAGGCGCCATTAGTCTTACAGTGATTGTAATTAAAGTCTCCTGTGTATCGTCAAGAGCGATGTACCACGATGATTGATTAAAGATAAGTATTAATCCAGCTACGTACTTTTCTTCATAGCATTAACTACGTAGCCTGTTCCAGTACTTCACGCCCGTCTGCGTTAGTCTAGCGTGCATTTTCAGCCATCTCGATCTACAAGGTGTTGGCCCAGCTGCCGACACATCATATACCATCTGACTTTCGGAAAAACATCATACACACAATTCCGAAGATTGCCGATAAGTGCGAGAATTATCGCATATTCGGCTTAACGCACTTGCATCCAAGTTACTGACAAGAATAACACACAGAAGAATGGAAAAGAAACTTGAGGATGTGTTAGACGACGATCGGTTTGGCTTTAGGTGAGATAAAGGCTGGAGAGAGGCAATTCTGATGTTGCAATTGGTAATGGGAACAGGACTGAAGAAAAATCAAGACATATTCATAGGATTTTTCGACCTGTAAAAAGCATTCGACAATCTAAAATGGTGCAAGATGTTCCAAATTCTGAGAAAAATAAGGGTAAGCTATAGGGAAAGACGGGTAGTATACAATATGCACAAGAGCCAAGAGGGAATAATAAGAATGGACGACCAACAACGAAGTGCTCTGATTAAAAAGGGTGCCTCTACTACTCAGTCTATGCATCGAAGAAGCAAATCACAGTAATAAAATAAAGGTTCAAGAGTGGAATTAAAATTAAAAGGGAAGGGATATCTATGATAAGATTCACTGATGACATTGCTATCCTCATTGAAAGTGAAGAAGAGTTACATGCTATGCTGAATGGAATGAGCAGTCAAATGGGTACAGATTATAGATTGGGAATAAATGGAAAAAAGACGAAAGTAATGAGATGTAGCATAAATGAGAACAGTCAGAAACTTAACATCAGGATTGGTGACAGGAAGCAGGTGAAGTTAGGGAATTCTGCTACCTAGAGAGCAAGATAACCTATGACAGACACAGCAAAGAGGACATAAAAATAGTGTATCCCTGGGAAAAAGTGCATTCCTGGTTAATTGAAGTCTACTAGTATCAAACATAGACCTTAATGTGAAGAAAAAATTTCTGAGAATGTACGTTCGGGGCACAGCACTATATGGCAGCGAAACATGGATTGTGGGAAAACCAGAAATGAAGAAAATCGAAACATTTGAGATGTGGTGTTACAGAAGAATGTTGAAAATTAGGTGAACTAAATAGCTAAGGAATGAGGATGTTCTCCACATAATCGGCGAGGAAAGGAATGTATGGAAAACTCTGAGAAGAAGAAGGGACTGGATGACTGGTCATCTGTTAAGTCATCTCGGAGTAACTTCTGTGGTACTAGTGGGAGTTACAGAGAGTAAAATCTGTAAAGGAAAACAGAGCTTGGAATACATCCAACAGATAATTGAGGACGTAAGTTGCAAGTGCTGGCCGGCCGGTGTGACCGAGCGGTTCTAGGCGCTTCAGTCTGGAACCGCGCGATCGCTACGGTCGCAGGTTCGAATCCTGCCTCGGGCATGGATGTGTGTGATGTCCTTAGGTTAGTTAGGTTTAAGTAGTTCTAAATTCTAGGGGACTGATGACCTCAGAAGTTAAGTCCCATAGTGCTCAGAGCCATTTGAACCATTTTTGCAAGAGCTGCTCTGAGATGAAGAGGTTGGCACAGAAGAGAAACCGTGGCGTACTGCATCAAACTAATCAGAAGGGTGATGACAAAAAAAAGGTAAAGACACTAGACGTCTATTTTTGTACCATGAATGTGCTTTTTCATAAGCTATTGATTCTACTTGTCCTCTGTTCCTCACGTAATAACATTTACAAACCACTGTTTAGAAATTCTCTTGCAATTACGATTGCACAATTACATAAATAAGGTGACATTAAGTATACTCCGCTGTATTTTGGCAAAAGAAGCAATTTTCAGCATGTCAACAAATGAAATGTAGGATTTACTCAAAATTCACCACTAACTGCGCTTCTGTGAAAGTTAAAAATGATTAACAAGCGAGGCGAAAATAAATCACTGATTTTATTGCATTTTCAGCGGAATTGTTTTAGGATACTAACCGAAGCAGAGGTGACAGTAAATGTGTTTTGATGGTTGCCATGGAACTGTGAGCGTGCATAGTCTCCACTTAATATTCGCAAAAAAATGTGAGTGTAGGCTTCAGCTTAGGATGACACTTCTCCAGCATCCAGCATTTCACCTACGCTGCATGCCCGCAACTACTGCTCTTCCCACACTTGACCTGCCGACTGAGCAGTTGCTGGTCACTTTTTTTTGCGTGCACTCTACTACAATGGGTTCTCGTTGAACTGCATGGAGCAGCTAACAGTTACTGAGAGGGGAGGATGGAAGAGGGATAAAACTATGCATTAAGTCGAGTGTTGATGACTAGGACTACAAGTAAGATTTATCTTAAGATAGATTTCATTGTCACATGACAAGAGGTGGTTGAATTTCCGGTGGTAGGTAGCTGAATTGACTTTCTGCTAGAGGTTTTGGATAAGGTATTAAGCTGCGTATAAGGTGGGATGTGGGTGTAGTGGCAGAGAAGGGAACCAGGGTTAGTGATTAGTGGATGGAATATTGGGTGCTGGGGCTGATGTTTCCGATTAATACAGGGTGTTACAAAAAGGTACGGCCAAACTTTCAGGAAACATTCCTCACACACAAAGAAAGAAAATATGTTATGTGAGCATGTGTCCGGAAACGCTTACTTTCCATGTTAGAGCTCATTTTATTACTTCTCATCAAATCACATTAATCATGGAATGGAAACACACAGCAACAGAACGTACCAGCGTGACTTCAAACACTTTGTTACGGGAAATGTTCAAAATGTCCTCCGGTAGCGAGGATACATGCATCCACCCTCCGTCGCATGGAATCCCTGATGCGCTGATGCAGCCCTGGAGAATGGCGTATTGTATCACAGCCGTCCACAATACGAGCACGAAGAGTCTCTACATTTGGTATCGGGGTTGCGTAGACAAGAGCTTCCAAATGCCCCCGTAAATGAAAGTCCAGAGGGTTGAGGTCAGGAGAGCGCGGAGGCCATGAAATTGGTCCGCCTCTACCAATCCATCGGTCAACGAATCTGTCGTTGAGAAGCGTACGAACACTTCGACTGAAATGTGCAGGAGCTCCATCTTGCTTGAACCACATGTTGTGTCGTACTTGTAAAGGCACATGTTCTAGCAGCACAGGTAGAGTTTGGCAGATGTGCAACCGTGCCATAGTGCATGTCTTTCAAGATTTTCAAGCGATTGGTTGAGTTAAGGAGACGTGGAGATCTAGGAAATAGTTAGGGTGAGACTGATGTAGGAGTTATAGGCGAGGACAGTGGTGGAAGGTTGTAGGTTAAAAGTGTGGCCTTTTAGCAATTATGGTCGCTTAAGTCAGTTTCGGACTTTGTATTGGATGGTAGGGAGGTATTCATTCCATGTTCGTTTTCTGTCAAGGGTCAATCCCATTCGCTTTACTGTGTTTGCTGTAGCTGGAAAGGCAGAAATCTGGACGATGGAATCAGCGAGTGGCGCGTACAGAGATGGTGGTTTCGATTGTCTGTGGAGTTACTTGAAGCGTCCGCATATTACATCACTCGTCCAGGACATTCAACTGACTTTCGAGCTGGGCGTGGGACGGTTGGAGTACGCTGCGGGTACCTAGGTATGCACTGCCATCATAATATTATAGCAGATAAATGGAGGGCTGGTAATATGTGAAGTGTACAGTGTTCGTTGCTTTTTATTTACGTATATTATACAACTTTCTCATGAATCAAAACTTCGCTAAGCATATACACGTATAATGCAAGCTGAAAAATGCTGCTGAAAATTTTACCCATTGACACCATGCTTTTCGCCCCCATAGATGAGAATCCCAGAATTTAATGTTGACTGCTCAAATAATCTGACGTCTGTTTCCTGTCACACTTGTCAATAATAATATTGTGCTTTTTTTGTTAACATTCTATTTAAAATTAATGCTCACTGGTGGTATAACAGGCTTACGGTTATTGCCTCCCTCCTCCGCTGTAACTGAACCGAACAGCTCGGAGAACGGTCTTGATTGCTTTCGAGAGACCCTTGAAAACTTCCTAAGTGACTACTCATTAATGAACAGAAAACCGAATTGGGACGTTCAGGACGCTACTGCAAGTGGTACACTTATCTAAGACATGATTTTCGGGTTGCCGACCAGCTAAAGTGAAATTGTAGTGAGACCAAAACAGTTTTCTGAAACTTGCTGATAATTCCAAGCAAACTACAAATGCTTAAAAAATTTTGAAAACTGCACAATCATGCGTAACGGAATATTAGATCATCTGTGGCAAACACTGCAACACTGCAAATGCATTCGCTGGCCGGGGTGGCCGAGAGGTTCTGGGCGCTACAGTCTGGAACCGCGTGACCACTATGGTTGCAGGTTCGAATCCTGCCACGGGCATGGATGTGTGTGATGTCCTTAGTTTAGTTAGGTTTAAGTAGTTCTAAGTACTAGGGGACTGATGACTTCAGAAGCTAAGTCCCATAGTGCTCAGAGCCATTTGAACCATTTTTTGCAAATACATCCAGTACTAAAAACACCTTTTGCCGACTCTCAGTTGTTTTAGGAATGATTTATTTAAACCGTCAAAAGCTGACGTATCAAAATAATTTTATTGCCGTCTAGATTGAATCATATGTTGTCGTCATGTCACATAATATTACGAATTTAAAATGGTAGTGCGTTTCGTTGACATCAGATGTATGAGCGATGTACTAAATATCATGCCTCCATGCCAGACCAGTTTGATATCAACTGCTATATTTACAATTCTGTATTAACAAGCTGCGATATTGTCGAGAAAGAACACTGACCTGTATATACAATAAGTTTCCTTTATTTTACGTCTATGGTCACAAACATATTGTTAACAAAAAGTTTGTGACCATAGAAGTAAATTAAAGGAAACATACTGTATTAAGATTTCTATGAGTGCAGAGTAAGTGTATCGTCTTCGTCGCTTTTTATTTACGTATATTATCCTACTTTACTTTATAAATATAAAAAACTATAGCAGCTTTCTGCTGTTTGAAGATGTCATTCCCGTCCACAGTTTAATATTAGATCCTGTATTTAACATAAAATTATTAGTGTGATTATAACAAAATTTTCGAAACAATACAGATTTATATATATATATATGCTGGAAGTAAGGTAAGAGTGTTCTTCTGCGGAGAATGCAAGGTCACTTTCCAATTACGCCAGTTGCTCCAGCCGCAATGTTGTCGTAATAACAACAACACTCTCTGAGGCGGCTGATGTGCACCCCCCCCCCTCCCCCTCCCCGTGACGTCACACTAATGACCGAACAGCACTGAGCCCTGAGATATCTGGATTCCCAGATGTACTGGGTCGGTTCTCCGCATGTTTAGTTATCAAATTATGTAATTATCCTGAAGCTGTCCCGTGGGTCCTGAGATGTATGTCGTAATTTCATCAGATAATTACGTGTGATTTTACCAGACAATCACGCTGTTCCCTAGGTCCTGGTCCCCAGATCCTGATAGTCATGTCTTCATTTTATCAGATAATTACTTTGTCCCCTCTGTCTGAACCGAGGACTCTGTGCTCTCGATATGCTTCAACATGCTTTAGATGCAGGTCATAATGTCATCAGATAATTACGCTTCAGATGTATGTACTAGCGTCTTCCGGTTTGATCTCTTACACAGTTGTGATTTCACCAGACAATTACGCTTACGAGAGCATGTCTTAGCTGCTTTGCACATGTAATTTCGTCCACATAGCACGTCTATTAGACGTTTCTAGCTCAAGAGTTAAGATTTTCACTAGATGAACACAATATTAATTAAGTACGACGTTATCAGACAATTACGCCACTCCTTACCTGAAACTTGGATACAGAGATGTATGCAATATGCTTTAGGCGTATCTTACGCAGTTACGTTATGGCATTGACCCTGTATCGAGGTGTAATTTAAGCAGACAATTACGACTCAATAATAAATTCAACACTAGGCATAGAGATTTCCATTTTCTGATAGAATCGTTGTAGTGTCGTGAAATTTGTTCCACATTAGTAGCGGCTTTCCTCAGTGAAGAACCGGCTGTTACTTGTTATGGCTCCTCACCATGTTTCTTTTGGTATTTTGCATTTGTCATTCTTGTTTTCATTTTTTCTCATGATATCTGCCACAATAAAGTAAAAACAAGGAATTTTAACAACTTCTCTCATATAAAGGTATTTTATATCAGGTTATAGACAATCATCAAACAAAATTGTAACAAGGTCCCTTCCTAATCTTTAACATTGTAGCAATTTGCCCCTTGTTACAGCAAGATATAGTTCTGATGAATAACTAACTGCAAATTGTTCTGCAAACCGCACTTTCTTAACAGTATGTGAAGTCATGATGAACGGAAAATTGTTTGGCAGTGAGAGTCGTTTTAACCCATCAGTTTCGTTAATAGTATATGAAGCCATGTTGAAGTTAATATTGTTTTAAAACTGTAGCGCAGTACAGTCGCTAAGTGTAACAGAAAAATGTATAGTGTGAATGTTTTCCTTAAACTGTTGTTATTTCCCGCTTCCTGCAAGGTTTCATCATATTTGACAAACCTACTCACAAATAGGAAATTAGGTAAGACGAAGTCGGTCGATGTCTAGGACGTGTCCACGATGAACAAAGTATTGTTTTAAGACCGTAGGACAGAACAGTAGCTAAGTGTTACAGAAAAGGTGAAACGAGCTAGCTAGCAAGTTGTGCAAGCTTTCATCGTAAATGAAAAAACTACTTACAAACGTGAAGTTAGGCTAAAATGTTCTGACTCGATGTTTACGAAGTATTCTGAAACCCATCGATCGCGAAAGTGGGAATTTAAGAGGGCTTGTTAAATTGCTGAGGTCCTGTTCTCTGGATGTCCCGCAATTGTTTCAACTCACCCGATGGAAACATCTGCAGATCCTATTGAAGGTGTTTCACTATACACCATTACATATAGTGAACAGTTATGAATCGAATAAGTAACATATGTAAAAAAGTTATTGTCAAACGTGACAGTACTACCACGCTGCGAATTTCAGCCATGTGAGGAATAATTTGTAAATATGTTAAAATTATTTTTGGGCATTCATATGTGGCACCGTAAATGTACAGTACGTGCAAGAAACTGGAACTGAACTGAAAACACATTTAAAGCAATACATCTATTCTACCACATGTAAAATAACTTCGAAATAAATAGATGTGTAAAGCGTGTTTATGTTTCACTAGAAAGTCTCGTACAAAGTAAAATAAACGTCTATTCTGCTAAATGTCAAGGTGAAAGAACCATACCCTCCGAATTTACTTATGACATAACCCATACAGATGGAGTCTTCTTTTTCCTTTTTTCTTTAATTTTTTTTCTTTTGAACACCTCTATGTATTTTCTAAGCCTTTCCCTGATTTTCTTGCTAGATTTTTTCTTTTTTGGCGATAAAATAGTTACGCCTCGGTTGTAACAATGATAAACAAAAATATTTGAATAACATTTGGTCAACAGGTCTTTATATGTTAAACCGTCAACGTGAAGAGATCTTCCCGCCAACCATGTAAATGATAAATGCAATCGACTAATATTTTTATATAACTGTGAAACAATGAGTAGTTGTTTCTATCATTATGGGTAATGTCGTGATTCTGGACGCTCACTCAGCACCGTTATGTACGGTTTCAACGGTAGCGATTCGAAACGTTTGGTTATAAGTTTGTATCCCAACTTTAAAAGTAGTTTTCTCGTATGAATATTTACATTCAGATTGCATGTATACGTGTGAGTTAGATCTTGCATTTTACCTCACCGTGCTGTTTTTCCGCTAAATCGTGCCTCCCATTATTCTAGCAGAATCTGCGTATATCAACACACATACAGAGACAGTGCAGTGGAACCGTTCGAATGTGTTGGGGCTCTGAGTAACGGATTTTGAAGTGAAAAAATTGAATACGAAATGTATTTTAGCCTTATTTGTGCAAATTATTCTTTATTCTTTATCGGATTTGACCACAGGGATCATCAACGCACAATATCAAATTGGTATCTATGTGGATTTGGTTTGTGAGTCTTGTGGAGGGTAAAGATTTCGTAGGTGATGGAATCCATGTTACCGAGCTAAAGTGTTCCAGATTACACTGTAGTCTTTGCCTGTAGTGCAGTCAACACTCATCGTACAGAATGACTTACTGGATAATGTTTGTTAGAAGAACTTGTAAAGTGACACCGTCCTCTAGCATTACATTTCCACAACAGAAGTAGTCGATACCGGAACTAACTTTCGAATTTTGGACAGGTCAATATTATCTCAACTGCCTATCTGTAAAATTTCATATAATTTGATACACAATATATTATATTTCAAGCTAAAACCTATGAAAATAAGGTACTTTATTTTCGTTGTCACAATCGATATGTACTAACTCTGTATGTACAGTTAAAATTATTATTTTTTAAACATTTGAAATTACGAAATATTTGGCACACTTAAAATTTCTATTATTAATTACGCAGTCTGGTGCCGTTTATTACGTTTATTTCTGGATTCATTTATAAATTAATAGAAATTCATTTGTCAAGAAAATTTGTAAATTATCTGGAGTTTTGTTATTACCGCAGAATGAGGAAGTAGTCCTGGGCATGCCTCTGATGTAATCGGACGTGTTTTTGTATTTTGGGAGAACGTTGTAATTTCGGCTCTGTTAATGTGAAAATTCAAAAGACAGTGTGATATAGTAAAATGTGAAGCAAATAAAGGTAAAAAAAATCTACACAGGAATTCATCAAATATATTTGCGTCAATTGGAATATGAGAACCTAAAATGTGAAAATTTCAGCTTCAAGAATCAGACCGCTAGACATGAAGAACTGGAGCCAACTGTGAGATAAGAAGATAAGTTTCTTGTAAATCTTACTACTCTCATTTTATTTTGAATAAACTTTACCATCGGCAATAGTAGTGACAACAACAAAGGAGGGAGGGATAGATTACAAACTGCCAATCAGTTATAACAAAGGGTTAATGTGAGTGTATCGTCATCGCACTGAAAGAAAAAAGTAAAAAGTATTATGTCAGTTTGCTGGTTTCTTTTTTGTTTGTAATCCGGCTAGTTGGACAAAACGATTGGTTTGACAGAAAGAAAAAATTAACAGAAGAGTAAAAATACCCTGATATGATGATAGTAAATTAAATAAAGATATCAAAAGTAAGCTTCCAATGTGACTGAAAAGGAATTCCGTTTTTACTTATGACTGTGAGTAATGGACTTTAATATGAAAGCCATAAAAATTGTGAGTTGCTCAGCGCTAAAAGCATGAACATTCAATACGGTGCATCTGTGTTGTTTGAGTATGACAATTTTAGTGTTCCTACCTCGTCACCTTACAACAATGATCGACGATGATGTAAAGTTTAATTATAGGAAGGTGTAGGTGACCTACAGCGACATAGACAGACTGGCCGACCTTAGAATTCTCACCGAATGAAGTTTATTATATCTCTGCTGTATTTTTTTTTAACTGAACACGTGCATATTAAAATATGTTTACGCTTATGTCTTCCACATTCTTTTCCTAAGTGTAACAGAATAACCGTATTGTACTCACCGAGCGCAGTTCTGCCTCTTGTGACATTCTGTTGCCGACTGAAGGCGAAACGTTAGACGGATGTTGTCACCGTTCACAGCTTTCTAAAGACTACGATGCAGGCCCTACTTGGTTTTCCGGGTACCCCACAGGTGCCGAGCTTTAGTTCGGTATTTCGTAACTAGAATTTTGACTACGAAATGAGATTCTGTCCAGTGAAGTTCAACTCTACGCTGTTACAATCAAATTTTCCCCGAGACATTTAAGTATCATCTTTATCTACTAAAATGCTGGAAGGTGAAGAAAGGAATTAAAATTCGTGCGAGGTCCGGTATACTCGCTTAATAGGCAAAAAGACCGACCTTTACAGCACCGCAGCGCTACGACCAACTATGCTACATCTACATTTAAATCTATATTAACATGGATACTCTGCAAATCACATTTAAGTGCCTGGCAGAGGATTCATCGAACCACCTTCACAATTCTCTATTATTCCTATCTCGTATAGCGCGCGGAAAGAATGAACACCTACATCATTCCGTACGAGCTCTGATTTACCTTATTTTATCGTGGTGATCGTTCCTCCCTATGTAGGGCGGTGTCAACAAAATATCTTCGCATTCGGAGGAGAAAGTAGGTGATTGGAATTTCGTGAGAAGATTCCGTCGCAACGAAAAACGCCTTTCTTTTAATGATGTCCAGCCCAAACCCTGTATCATTTCTGTGACACTCTGTCCCATATTTCGCGATAATACAAAACGTGCTGCCTTTCTATGAACTTTTTCGGTGTACTCCGTCAGTCCTATCTGGTAAGGATCCCGCACAGCGCAGCAGTATTCTAAAAGATGACGGACAAGCGTAGTGTAGGCAGTCTCCTTAGTAGGTCTGTTACATTTTCTAAGTATCCTGCCAATAAAACGCAGTTTTTGGTTAGCCTTCCCCACAACATTTTCTATGTGTTCCTTCAAATTTAAGTTGTTCGTAATTGTCATTCCTATGTATTTGGTTGAATTTACGGCTTTTAGATTAGACTGATTTATCGTGTAACCGAAGTTTAACGAGTTCCTTTTAGCATTCATGTGGATAACCTCACACTTTTCGTTATTTAGGGTCCACTACCACTTTTCGCACCATTCAGATATCTTTTCTAAATCGTTTTGCAGTTTGTTTTGATTTTCCGATGACTTTATTAGTAGATAAACGACTGCGTTATCTGCAAACAACCGAAGACGGCTGATCAGATTGCCTCCCAAATCGTTTATATAGGTAAGGAACAGCAAAGGGCCTATAACACTACCTTGGGGAACGCCAGGAATCACTCTGTTTTACTTGATAACTTTCCGTCAGTTACTACGAACTGTAGACTCTCTGACAGGAAATCACAAATCCAGTCACATAACTGAGACTATTTCCCATAAGCATGCAATTTCACTACAAACAGCTTGTGTGGTACCGTGTCAAAAGCCTTCCGGGAATCCAGAAATACGGAATCGATCTGAAATCCTTGTCAATAGCAGTCAGCACTTCATGTGAATAAAGAGCTAGTCGTGTTTCACAGAAACGATGCTTTCTAAACCCATGTTGACTGTGTGTCAATAGACCGTTTTCTTCGAGGTAATTCATAATGTTCGAACGCAATATATGTTCCAGAATCATGCTGCACGTCGACGTTAACGATAGGGGCCTGTAATAAGTGGATTACTCCTTCTACCTTTCTTGAATATTGGTGTAACCTGTGCAACTTTCCAGTCTTTGGGTACGGATCTTTCGTCCACCGAACCGTTGTATATGATTGTTAAGTATGGAGCTAGTGCATTAGCATACTCCGAAAGGAACCTAATTGGTATAAAGCCTGGACCAGAAGACTTTCTTTTATTAAGTGATTTAAGTTCCTTCACTACTCCGAAGATATTTACTTCTACGATATTCATGTTTACAGCTGTTCTCTATTCGAATTCTGGAATATTTACTTCGTCTTCTTTTGTGAAGGCACTTCGGAAGGCTGTGTTTAGTAAATCTGCTTTGGCAGCACTGTTTTCGATAGTATCTCCATTTTTATAGCGCAGAGAAGGCATTGATTGTTTCTTGCCGCTAACATACTTCACATACGACCGGAATCTCTTTGGATTTTCTGCCATGTTTCGAGACAAAGTTTCGTTGTGGATACTGTTATAAGCATCTCGCACTGAAGTCCGCTCCAAATTTCGAGCTTCTGTAAAAGATCACCAATCTTGGGGATTTTGCGACTGTTTAAATTTGGCATGTTTGTTTCGTTGTTTCTGTAACAGTATTCTAACCCGTTTTGTGTAGTGTACCAAGGAGGATCAGCTCTGTCGTTTGTTAATTTATTTGGTATAAATCTCTTCGATACTATTTCTTTGAATTTAAACCACATCTGGTCTACAGTTATATTATTAATTTGGAATGAGTGGAGATGGTCTCTCAGGAACGCATAAAGTGAATAGGTATATTTTTCGCTTATTTTCGAGGATTTGGGTATTACAATGTTCAGTCTCGCTACAGCAACCCTGTGTTCAGTAATCCCTGGATTGGTTTTGATGAACTACACAAGTTCGAGACTCGGGCGTGGCACAAATTCTAATTCATTTCTTCAGCTTCCAGCATTATTTACGCTATTACTACGCTTCTTGAAACTGTTTCTCACTTGCTCGACGTACCGGTATTCTACTATGCTCGGTGTCAGTTAGCAAGGAGTTTTAAATTTGAAAAGTTTACCAACGTTATGGTGTGGAAGGGACCGCCTGGGAAGGTCTTTCTTACATCCAGTCCATATCGACAGAACACTGTAAACCATTTGCAGTACAGCTAACAATGTTGGGGTGTAGAATGAGTTGGATTTCTGTCTCAATGTGAAAATATCTAATTACATGCCCATCGAGGACAATGCTTAGCATGTGAATAAGGAAGTCCACATAATATCGTCAGATACAGGTCCGATTCGTATGTGTCGTAAGTGTTTCAAGTTAGCTGTTGCTGTATCTCTGCGAAACGTGCATGCGAATGATTTTTGTCTGGGAAGCGTTCAATTGATGTTTATATTCGACGCGAGTTACTGAATGCAGGGTTTTAACGCATCTAACATGCAAGCGAAATTATTGAAACATTGGTATTCTATGTGAGTAAACACCTCTGTTCGGTTGTAAGCGGAGATCTGGAGACAGCGAAGAGCAGAAACGTGGAGAGTAATGCTATGTCTTCCGCAGTATACATATTCTACGGATATGTGTATTTTCTTTTAACCATACTCTTCAAATGATTTTATGTTGCAAGCTCTAAATATTTTATCCAACCAGCGATATGAAACGAATCATGTAATTTTTTAACTCCACACTTGCAATTTATGAGGCATGATTTGTAGTAGATTTTTTTTTATTTGTACTTGTAACTACTGAGATGTTATAAAGTACTCATTTCTTTTCCGGAGCACGGTTTTGTTTGTGTGTGACAACCTTTCTCTCATTGGCCCACTGATGTTACCTAAGCGAACTCCCTCCAGCACGACTGAAGTTGCTCTCGATCCTTCTATACTGACCAGGAAGCACTTGAGTGCGAGGTCGTAAGTTCAATCTTTAGTAAGGCTCATATGAAAGTGTTGTGTTAACAATTATGACACAAAAATATTAGTTGCTAATTAGTCACCATGTGGATCAGGAGTCCGATAGTAAATGAGTGTCTAGAAGACGCAGAAATCAGCCTATGGGTCGTATGTATTACACTTTACACAATGGACAGCGTCGACATCAATAAATTTTTAAAACAAACCATTAACTTGCACCATGAACAACGAATGAAAAATAGCGCGTCACAGTGACCACATAGGTTCGCAACACTTTCAATTCTTTGGGAGTTACAAAGCGTGCAGACGTTCAGCTAGTTATCCACTCTTGAGAAATGCAGTTAGAATCGTATTGGTGCAACAGAGTGATGAGAACTGATGGAATCTGACGGCGTGCAAATGCAAACAGGAAACACTCTGTTGTGGAACTTATCGTGAAAGTGGCTATCCTTTAAGGCATAGCTGCAGATAAGCTGATAAGCCAAAACATTATGCCCACTGGCCACAGCGGCAATGGATCCCACTTGGTGGATTTGCTGGAACGGGACGTGGTAGCAATAGAGGGTGATTCAAAAAAAAATACCACAACTTTAAAAATGTGTATTTAATGAAAGAAACATAATATAACCTTCTGTTATACATCATTACAAAGAGTATTTAAAAAGGTTTTCTTTCACTCAAAAACAAGTTCAGAGATGTTCAATATGGCCCCCTCCAGACACTCGAGCAATATCAACCCGATACTCCAACTCGTTCCACACTCTCTGTAGCATATCAGGCGTAACAGTTTGGATAGCTGCTGTTATTTCTCGTTTCAAATCATCAATGGTGGCTGCGAGAGGTGGCCGAAACACCATATCCCTAACATACCCCCATAAGAAAAAATCGCAGGGGGTAAGATCAGGGCTTCTTGGAGGCCAGTGATGAAGTGCTCTGTCACGGGCTGCCTGGCGGCCGATCCATCGCCTCGGGTAGTTGACGATAAGGTTTCATAACTAACCTTTTTCGTAGGACTCTCCATACAGTTGATTGTGGAATTTGCAGCTCTCTACTAGCTCTGCGAGTCGATTTTCCTGGGCTGCGAACAAATGCTTGCTGGATGCGTGCTACATTTTCATCACTCGTTCTCGGCCGTCCAGAACTTTTCCCTTTGCACAAACACACATTCTCTGTAAACTGTTTATACCACCGTTTAATACACCACCTATCAGGAGGTTTAACACCATATTTCGTTCGAAATGCACGCTCAACAACTGTCGTCGATTCACTTCTGCCGTACTCAATAACACAAAGAGCTTTCTGTTGAGCGGTCGCCATCTTAGCATCAACTGACGCTGACGCCTAGTCAACAGCGCCTCAAGCGAACAAATGTACAACTAAATGAAACTTTATAGCTCCCTTAATTCGCCGACAGATAGTCCTTAGCTATGCCTTTTGTCGTTGCAGAGTTTTAAATTCCTAAAGTTGTGGTATTCTTTTTGAATCACCCTGTACTACGTAGGCAGAGACGACACGGGTGGGGAATCACCCTAGCGAAGATACGGGCTGATAATGGGGAAGTCCAATGAGATAAGCGACTTGAACAATGGCAGATTATTGTTACGCAGAGCCTGTGAACGAGTATCTCGAAAACGGCAAAGCTTTTCGCATATTCACGTGCTGCCGTCGCGAGCATCTACGGATAGATGACGATAATGTTTTGGATTGTGGGGCGCTCAACTACGCGCTTATCAGCGCCCGTACAAACTCCCAACACTTCCTCAGGCCAATTTTGGCACGTGCATGAATGACGATGAAATGATGAGGACAACACAAACACTAAGTGATCTCGAGGCAGGTGAAAATCCCTGACCCCGCCGGGAATCGAACCCGGAACCCCGCGACCGCGAGACCACGAGCTGCGGACTCTACGGAAAGAGGTAGACGGACAGTGAAACTACCTCTAGGCGCTAAATGGTTGGATGTCCACGACTCTTCACAGAACTTGGGGTTCGGAGGCCTCTCTTCTCTGTAAAGTAGATAGATGATTATCTGTGCCATCTCTACCGAAAGAACACAATGCTGGTGCACTCACAAGTGTTTCGCAGCACGTCGTTCACCGTACATTGCTGATAGCGGAGCTCTGCAGCACATATCCGATACGTGTTCACATGTTGACCCAGCGACATCGTCGGTTACGATTGCAGTGGGCACGGTACTTTCGGTATTCGACCGTCAAACAGTGGGAACGTGTCAATGGTCGATGGTCGATGGTCGTCTCCACAAACGTCGTCATCAGCGGCCCGAAACGTGCAGTGCTCTACGGATGAAGGCTGGTGGTAGCAGTAGTATGTTGTGGAGACATTCTCCTGCGCTTGCATGGGAACTGTGGTAGTAATGGAAGACACAACGACAGCTGCGAACCACCTGCACCCCTTTTTGTTTGATGTCTTTCCCGACGGCCATGTCACCTTTCAGCAGTATAACTGTCCGTGTCACGAAGTCAGAACCGTTCTACATTGGTTTGAGAAATATTATAGTCAACTCACGCCGATGCCTCTGCGATCGAATTCAACTGATGCAAATCCTATGGAACCCATCTAGGTCACTGTCAGGCGCCATCCCCGAGTTCGCACATCAGCGGTCCGTTATTTACGCGGATTACATACATGACCTGTGCGTAGACATCTAACGCCACGTACCTCCACAAACCTACCAACAAACTGTTGGAAGCAGATGGTCATAATGTTATGGCTCATCGGTGTAGTCCCATACTATGTCGTATGTGCATAATACAGGGTGATTCAAAAAGAATACCACAACTTTAGGAATTTAAAACTCTGCAACGACAAAAGGCAGAGCTAAGCACTATCTCTCGGCGAATTAAGGGAGCTATAAAGTTTCATTTAGTTGTACGTTTGTTCGCTTGAGGCGCTGTTGACTAGGCGTCAGCATCAGTTGATGCTAAGATGGCGACCGCTCAACAGAAAGCTTTTTGTGTTACTGAGTACGGCAGAAGTGAATCGACGACAGTTGTTCAGCGTGCATTTCGAACGAAGTATGGTGTTAAACCTCCTGATAGGTGGTGTATTAAACGTTGGTATAAACAGTTTACAGAGAATGGGTGTTTGTGCAAAGGGAAAAGTTCTGGACGGCCGAGAACGAGTGATGAAAATGTAGCACGCATCCAGCAAGCATTTGTTCGCAGCCCAGGAAAATCGACTCGCAGAGCTAGCAGAGAGCTGCAAATTCCACAATCAACTGTATGGAGAGTCCTACGAAAAAGGTGTTTAGTGATGAAGCAACTTTCCACACTAACGGGAAAGTCAACCGTCACAATGTCTGTATATGGGGCACTGAGAATCCGCGGGAAATAACTCAGTATGAACGTGACTCGCCTAAGGTGAACGTTTTCTGTGCCATTTCAGCCAATAAAGTTTTTGGTCCCTTTTTCTTCAAAGGCGCTACTGTAACTGGACTACAGTATCTGGAGATGTTAGAGAATTGGCTGTTCCCTCAGCACGAACAAGAAGCACAACAATTCATATTTCAGCATAATGGAGCGCCACCACATTGGCACTTATCTGTCCGTAACTACCTGAACGTCAACTACCCGAGGCGATGGATCGGCCGCCAGGCAGCCCGTAACAGAGCACTTCATCACTGGCCTCCAAGAAGCCCTGATCTTACCCCTTGCGATTTTTTCTTATGGGGGTATGTTAAGGATGTGGTGTTTCGGCCACCTCTCCCAGCCACCATTGATGATTTGAAACGCGAAATAACAGCAGCTATCCAAACTGTTACGCCTGATATGCTACAGAGAGTGTGGAACGAGTTGGAGTATCGGGTTGATATTGCTCGTGTGTCTGGAGGGGGCCATATTGAATATCTCTGAACTTGTTTTTGAGTGAAAAAAAAAACCTTTTTAAATACTCTTTGTAATGATGTATAACAGAAGGTTATATTATGTTTCTTTCATTAAATACACATTTTTAAAATTGTGGTATTCTTTTTGAATCACCCTGTATAATATGTATCCTGTAATGTGCATAGTATAATAGGTCTTATATACAGGGCGGTCCATTTATCGTGACCGGGCCAAATATCTCACGAAATAAGCGTCAAACGAAAAATCTACAAAGAACGAAACTTGTCTAGCTTGAAGGGGGAAACCAGATGGCGCTATGGTTGGCCCGCTAGATGGCGCTGCCATAGGTCAGACGGATATCAGCTGGTTTTTTAAAAAATAGGAATCCCCATTTTTATTACATATTCGTGTAGTACGTAGATAAATATGAATGTTTTAGTTGGACCACTTTTTTCGCTTTGTGATAGATGGCGCTGTAATAGTACAAACATATGACTAACAATTTTAGACCAACAGCTGGTAACAGGCAGGTTTTTTCAATTAACCTACAGACCGTAGATACGTTCGAACATTTTATTTCGGTTGTTCCAATGTGATACATGTATGTTTGTGAACTTATCATTTCTGAGAACGCATGCTGTTACAGCGTGATTACCTGTAAATACAACAGTAATGCAATAAATGCTCAAAATGATGTCCGTCAATCTCAATGCATTTGGCAACACGTGTAACGACATTCGTCTCAACAGCGAGGTGTTCGCCCTCTGCAATGTTTGCACGTACATTGATAATGCGCTGACGCATGTTGTCAGGCGTTGTCGGTGGATTACGATAACTTAATATCCTTCAACTTTCGCCACAGAAAGAAATCCGGGGACGTCAGATCCGGTGAACGTGCGGGCCATGGTATGGTGCTTCGACGACCAATCCACCTGTCATGAAATATGGTATTCAATACCGCTTCAACCCCACGCGAGCTATGTGCCGGACATCCATCACGTTGGAAGTACATCGCCATTCTGTCATGCAGTGAAACATCTTGCAGTAACATCGGTAAACCATTACGTAGGAAATGAGCATACATTGCACCATTTAGATTGCTACCGATAAAATAGGGGCCAATTACCCTTCCTTCCATAATGCCGCGCCATACATTAACCCGCCAAGGTCGCTGATGTTCCACTTGTCGCAGCCATCGTGGATTTTCCGTTGCCCAATAGTGCATATTATGCCGGTTTACGTTACCGCTGTTGGTGAATGACGCTTCGTTGCTAAATAGAACGCGTGCAAAAAATCTGTCATCGCCCCGTAATTTCCCTTGTGCCCAGTGGCAGAACTGTACACAACATTCAAAGTCGTCGCCATGCAATTCCTGGTGCATAGAAATATGGTACGGGTGCAATCGATGTTGATGTAGCATTCTCAACACGGACGTTTTCGAGATTCCCGATTCTCGCGCAGTTTGTCTGCTACTGATGTGCGGATTAGCCGCGACAGCAGCTGAAACACCTACTTGGGCATCATCATTTGTTGCAGGTCGTGGTTGACGTTTCACATGTGGCTGGACACTTCCTGTTTCCTTAAATAACGTAACTATCCGGCGAACGGTCCGGACACTTGGATGATGTGGTCCAGGATACCGGGCAGCATACATAGCACACGCCCGTTGGGCATTTTGATCACAATAGCCATACATCAACATGATATCGACCTTTTCCTCAGTTGGTAGACGGTCCATTTCAACATGGGTAATGTATCACGAAGCAAATACATTTCGCACCGGCAGAATGTTACGTGATATCACGTACTTACACGTTTGTGACTATTACAGCGCCATCTATCACAAAGGGAAAGAAGTGGTACAACTAAAACATTCATATTTCTTTACATACTACACGAATATATAATAAAAGAATGGGGGGTTCCTATTTAAAAAAACGCAGTTGATATCTGTTTGACCTATGGCAGCGCCATCTAGCGGGCCAACCATAGCGCCATCTGGTTTCTCCCTTCAAGCTAGACGAGTTTCGTTCTTTGTAGTTTTTTCGTTTGATGGTTATTTCGTGAGATATTTGGCCCGGTCACGGTCAATGGACCACCCTGTATTTAAGCGGAGCTCCTGCCAGCCTCGGCGACACCGTATCAGCATAGTACCAGACTGAAACTCGCAGACCAGCACCGTTGTACACCGACACTACTATAGCAGTTATTAGTGCTCCACATCCATTGCTTACATGGACATCGTCTATAACGAAGAATATTACTTATTTGCATGTCGCCCATCGCTTGCGATACCGTTTGCAAATTCAAAGTTAAGTTTTTGTCCATCTTCTTTATTGTAATAAAAACTATTCATATGATTTGCTTGAATTGTTGTATAGCATTTCGAGAACGCACTATTATTTAGGCACCTCATACAAGACGAGTGCTCCAATAACAATTTTACATGATTACTTATAATCTTAACGTTTCATGGTTAATAAGTACCCGTCCCCAATCTCTCTTTCGTTGCATTGTCCACTTAATTTATATTAATATTGTGGTCTTATTTGCTTAAGAAAAGATGTTGCATTTTAACTACATTTATGACAGTTGACTATGTAACACTGGTCATATATGACTTAGTGGTAATAGCTGTTATTTAATATTTTGCTCTTTCATTGTGCATCCAGCCTTACTCTGGGTTTAATGTTAGTCATTCTTATCTCTTATGTGACTTGGCTATCAGTTCGTTTCTGACATTAAGATACAATACTGATTACAATCTGCTAACGAGTTAAATATCACACATACAATGTTAAATGGCTTGGACACTGTTATTCCAAATATCCTGGCTGTCTTTACATGTTAACACTTGCTTTACTGCCTCCAACCTACTACAACATGCTACATGGTTTTTTTCTGCCATGCATAACACTAATTATATGAATTAGTTGTCAGTTCGGTGGCCTCACGTTCTGTACAAGCGTGGACAAAACGAGCGAGACCCCGTCGCCTTTTAGTTATACTGATCTGCACAGCTTTAAAGTCTGCTACACAGCATAACAGGTAAGGCGACGAAGTGCTACCAACATACTATGCACAGGTGTGAATTTGACAAACTATGCGAACTATGTCAGACAGTTTTCAATCATGTGTAAGACTATATTAATGTTGATTAGTGTGTTAAACACACAACACGAAATATTGTGCCATCGATGAACTTCTTGTAAAGATATTTGATAATAGTCTATGGACGAAATTTGGAATCGAACAACAAATAAAGGAAAATATTAAGCTGCAGGCAGAATTAAGTCATTTAAACAATTCATTAAGACTATAGACCAAGTCCCGATCAAGAAGCCTCTAGATATATGGTAGTGACCTAACCTTCTTATTAATTTCGATAACTCCCGACTAAACTTTAACATCCTTGCTCTCCATTGAGGTCACATCTTTCGAATTTGACAGTGGTTAAAGTGTATGGAATCAATGACTATCTACAATTTATGTAGAAACCAATAAGCATTTTTTAATAGTCGAGGGTCAGAAAACGAAGACGGTACTTCACAAAGGAGTGAAACAGGACTGTAGCCTATCCCTGATGTTATGCAATGTACAATGGACAAGCAGTAAAGGAATGTAAGAGGAAATTTGGAAAGGGAATTGCAGTCAGTCTGGAGAGAAGAAATGAAAGCTATGAGATTTGTCAGTGACTTTTTAATTCTGTTAGAGATAGACAATAACTTGACAGATCAGCTAAATAGAATATATAATGACTTGGAAACATGCTGTAACCATATCTCGAGACACATATAAAATCATCAAGAATTTGATACGGGGGAAGTGAAGTATTGGGGGGTGGGGGAAAGGGGGGAGAGTGCCTTGAATACAGTGAGCATGTTGAATTGCATGTATACTCCAGTAGCTTTGCATATATGTAGGAGTTCCATGGGGGAGATTAACGTGAAGAGCTGCCTCAAAACCGTCTTCAGACTGAAGACAGGAACAATGTCAACAGGTTATTTACAGTTAGTGGTATCGTTTCCGAAGGTATCAATGAACGGAATATCAGGCACAAATTACTGATACTTCCTACTGAATGAGATATTCGAGAGGTGCCAGCTGCGTGACTCTTTGTTCCTAACAGCACTATGTTGCTGGTGGCAGTGCCTAGACTTACACATTAGAATGAATCAAAGTAATTTGCTTTCTCTTTTTACTGTAGGCTACACAACAGCCAATAGTGAGATGATGGAGATGTTTCGTTGTTGTTGTGGTCTTCAGTCCAGAGACTGGTTTGATGCAGCTCTCCATGCTACTCTATCCTGTGCAAGCTTCTTCATCTCCCAGTACCTACTACAACCTACATCCTTTTGAATCTGTTTAGAGTATTCATCTCTTGGTCTCCGTCTACGATTTTTACCCTCCACGCTGCCATCCAATACTAAAGTGGTGATCCCTTGATGCCTCAGAGTAAGTCCTACCAAGCAATCCCTTCTCCTAGACAAGTTGTGCCACAAATTTCTCTTCTCCCCAATTCTATTCAAAACCTCCTCGTTAGTTATGTGATCTACCCATCTAATCTTCAGCATTCTTCTGTAGCACCACATTTTGAGAGCTTCTATTCTCTTCTTGTCTAAACTATTTATCGACCACTTTCCACTTCCATACATGGCTACACTCCATACAACTACTTTCAGAAACGGCTTCCTGACACTTAAATCTATACTCGATGTTAACATATTTCGCTTCTTCAGAAACGATTTCCTTGCCATTGCCAGTCTACATTTAATATCCTCTCTACTTCGACCATCATCAGTTAGTTTGCTCCCGAAATAGAAAACTCATTTACTACTTTAAACGTCTCATTTCCTAATCTAATTCTCGCAGCATCACCCGATTTAATTCGATGCATTCCATTATCCTCGTTTTGCTTTTGTTGATATTCACCTTATATCCTCATTTCAACACACTGTCCATTCCGTTCAGCTGCTCTTCCAGGTCCTTTGCTGTTTCTGACAGAATTACAATGTCATCGGCGAACCTCAAAGTTTTCAATAGTTCTCCATGGATGTTAATTCCTACTCCGAATTTTTCTTTTGTTTCCTTTACTGCTTGCTCAATATACAGATTGAATAAAATCGGGGATAGGCTACAAACCTGTCTCACTCCCTTCCCAACCACTGCTTCCCTTTCATGCCCCTCGACTCTTATAACTGCCATCTGGTTTCTGTACAAATCGTAAATAACCTTTCGCTCCCTATATTTTACCCCTGCCACCTTAAGAATTTGAAAGAGAATATTCCAGTCAACATTGTAAAAAGCTTTCTCTAAGTCTACAAATGCTAGAAACGTAGGTTTGCCTTTCCTTAATCGATTTTCTAAGATAAGTCATAGGGTCAGTATTGCCTCACGTGTTCGAACATTTCTACGGAATTCAAACTGGTCTTACCCGAGGTCTCCTTCTACCAGTTTCTCCATTCGTCTGTAAAGAATTTGTGTTAGTATTTTGCAGTTGTGGCTTATTAAACTGATAGTTCGGTAATTTTCACATCGGTCAACACCTGCTTTCTTTGGAATTGGAATTATTATATTCTTCTTGAAGTCTGAGGGCATTTTGCCTGTCTCGTACATCTTGCTCACTAGAAGGTAGAGTTTTGTTAGGCCTGGCTCTCCCAAGGCTGTCAGTAGTTCTAATGGACTGTTGTCTACTCCTGGGGCCTTGTTTCGACTTAGGTCTTTCAGTGCTCTGTCAAACCCTTTACGCAGTAACATATATTCTATTTCATCTTCATCTACATCCTCTTCCATTTCCATGATATTGTCCTCAAGAGCATAGACCTTGTACAGAACCTCTATATACTCCTTCCACCTTTCTGGTTTTCCTTCTTTGCTTAGAACTGGGTTTCCATCTGAGCTCTTGATATTCATGCAAGTGGTTCTCTTTTCTCTAAAGGTCTCTTTAATTTTCCTATAGGCAGTATCTATCTTACCCCTAGTGATATGTACCTCTACATCCTTACATTAGTCCTCTACCCATCTCTGCATAGCCATTTTGCGCTTCCTGTCGATCTTATTTTTGAGACGTTTGTTTTTCTTTTTGCCTGCTTCATTTACTGCATTTTTATATTTTCTCCTTTCATCAATTAAATTCGGTATCTCTTCTGTTACCCAAGGATTTCTATTAGCCCTCGTATTTTTACCTACTTGATCGTCTGCTGCCTTCACTATTTCATCTCTCAAAGCTTCCCATTCTTCTTCTACTGTATTTCTTTCCCCCATTTTTGTCAATCGTTCCCTAATGCTTGCCCTGAAACTCTTTACAACATCTGGTTCTTTCAGTTTATCCAGATCCCATCTACTGAAATTCCCACCTTTTTGCAGTATCTTCACTTTTAATCTACGGTTCATTACCAAAAGATTATGGTCAGAGTCCACATCTGCCCCTGGAAATGTCTTACAATTTAAAACCTAGTTCCTGAACCTCTGTCATACCATTATATAATCTGAGACCTTCCAGTGTCTCCAGGCTTCGTCCATGTATATAACCTTCTTTCATGATTCTTCAACCAAGTGTTAACTATGATTAAGTTATGCTCTGTGCAAAATTCTATCAGAGAGCTTCCTCTTTCATTCCTTACTCCCTTTCCATATTCATGTGGTGTCACCGCCAGACACCACACTTGCTAGGTGGTAGCCTTTAAATCGGCCGCGGTCCGTTAGTATACGTCGGACCCGCGTGTCGCCACTATCGGTGATTGCAGACCGAACGCTGCCACACGGCAGGTCTAGAGAGACTTCCTAGCACTCGCCCCAGTTGTACAACCGACTTTGCTAGCGATGGTTCACTGACAAAATACGCTCTCATTTGCCGAGACGATAGTTAGCATAGCCTTGAGCTACGTCTTTTGCTACGACCTAGCAAGGCGCCATTATCAGTTGCTATTGATCTTGTTAATCATATACTGTCAGACCGACGTTCACCATTAATGGATTAAAGATAAGTATTCCACCAGCTACGTCCGTTTTTCTACATTCTAATTTCCCTGTCCTGTTCCAGACCTCACGCCAGCCTGCGTGAGCTAAAACGCGTGCCTTTCAGCTTCCTCTAGATTCCTGGATTGGCTCACCTGCCAATCAACAACATATGGCGACGAGGCCCCCGCGTTCTTATCGATATTGCCCTGATTTACTTGTGTAATGGCTTCGCCGCAATCTCCAGATGTACTGTCCGAATTTTATCGCTTACAGAATCAGCACACGCAGGCCTTACTGGATGCCCTTGGACAGCTCGTCCAGGGTCAACGTGCAATGCAAAACGATGCGGCAGCCGCCGCTCCACCGCTACCGCAGCCACAACACGCTGTTGCACCACCTTTTCGACCTTTTGATGCTGCACCGGAAAGCTGGACGGAGTGGTCACGCCAATTTGGATTCCCTCTCGCCGCCTACAGAATTCAAGGTAACGAGCGGCAGCCTTTTTTATTGTTCTCCTTTGGGGTGACCACGTACAGTGTGATAGTCAAATTATTTCCCCGACGCGACGTAGCAACTCAGTCCTACGACGAAATTTTGTCTGCATTAGATGCATATTTCAAAGAATCGGTCAATGTAGTTGCAAAAAAGGTATACCTTCTTTCGTACAAAACGTACGGCAGGTCAGACTAATAGGGAGTGAGTTGCAACCTTGCAAGGCCTTACTAGGGATTGTGCTTTTGAGTGTCAATGTGGACTCCCTTATTCAGATACTATGGTACGTGATGCAATTGCACAGAACGTTTCTGATGTTAGTATAAGGGAGCAGATTTTGAAACTAGTCAATCCCTCCCTTCAACAAGTGATGGACATATTGGATCGGCAGGACACACTTGACTTTGCTCAGGAATCATTTGAACCTTCGCCACCCGTGTGTCAGGTTAACCGGCCCGCCGGGCGAGCTGCACGGAACAAATGATTCAAATGGCTCTGAGCACTATGGGACTTAACATCTATGGTCATCAGTTCCCTAGAACTTGGAACTACTTAAACCTAACTAACCTAAGGACATCACACAACACCCAGTCATCACGAGGCAGAGAAAACTGCACGGAACAGTAAACAGTCCTCGCGCCCGGCCGCGCAGCTGCCGCCAGGCTCTCAGCCACGTGTGCTGCGCAGGCAAGCAAATGCAGTGCTAAAATCAAGCCCGCAGTGTGCTACTAGACATTCGCGTGAGATTTGCCCATCACGCCAAGCTATTTGCTTTTTCTGTAATAAAAAAGGACATGTTCAGAGTGTTTGCCAGAAAAAGCTCACATCGGACACTCACAACCATTCCAGGCTCTTTGCTTCGCGCCGAATTCGAACCAAGGATACTCAGGCTCATGAAACTTCGCCCATGGAGATTCATGTAGTTCATTCCACTCTGCCTAGTGCCGCTCTCTCTAACAGTGACTGTGTTCGTCGCACAAATAGTGTGTGTCGACATCGCCGGAAATCCCGTCAAGTACCAAGTGATTTTGTACCAGTGTCAGTTCACGTTGCACAACACAGTCGCTCTTGTCGTCAGCAGGACAATAAACTTTTTGTAGACTTGGACATTAACGGCAAAGTTATACCATTCCAGTTCGATACTGGAGATGCAGTTTCACTGATCAATCATGACACGTACAAACAGCAGGGCACACTTCCATTGCGTGCCGCAAATGTTAAGTTAAATAGCTCTTCAGGTCCTATCAGTGAACCAGACTGTGCCTTCAGACAGTGTTTTTTCGTCTGTGTGAAGAATTTGCAAACATTATTGCACTGGGCCTCTGTTGCGCTAAGAACTATAAATCACATTTGGAACTGAAAGTAAAGGCGCAACCGAAATTTTTCAAAGCACGCAATGTTCCCCACGCATTGTGTGATGAGTCGCAAAAACATTACACGATTTGGAATCACAAGGTGTAATTGAACGTGTGCAGGCTTCTCTCTGGGCATCACCCTTAGTAATTTTGCCAAAACCTTCTGGAAAATTGAGACTTTGTCTGGACTTCAAGGCAATCCACAACTGGTGATTGCAACTTTTCCTTTACCCCACCCAGAAGATCTTTTTGACAAACTGTGCCCGGGTCAATATTTTTCGAAGTTGGACCTAGCAGATGCGTACTTGCAAATACCGGTGGACGAAGAATCCCAGCGCGTTTTGGTGGTTAACACGCATCTTGGTTTGTATCGATTCAAACGACTGCCATTCGGGTGTGCATCCGCCCTTGCATTGTTTCAGCAATATCTACAAACTGTTGTGCGTCGGTCCCTACTGCAGCAAACTATCAAGACGATATTGTGATCTCCAGAAAGACGGAAGAAGAACATTTAGCCAATCTCAGAACATTATTTCAGGTCTTGCGACAAAATGGTCTTCGTTTGCGGAAGGACAAATGTGTGTTTTTTGCTCGCGACTTGCGCTACCTGGGACATGTAATCAATGCCCAAGGCATACACCCCAGTCCCGAGCACCTCTGTGCCATACAAGACTTGCCTTCGCCGCAGAATTTGAAGCAGCTACAGAGCGTGCTGGGAAAAATAAATTACTATCATAAATATATCCCACACGCCTCTTCCATTTCAGCTCCGCATCATCCCTTACACCGTAAAGGTGTTCCGTTCGTCTGGACGACGGAATGCGAACGCGCCTTTCGCCAGTTGAAATCGGCGTTGTTTTCCAATACTTGCCTTACGCCATTCGATCCCCAGAAACCCCTTTTGTTGATGGTGGATGCATCGAATTTTGGGATCGGTGCTGTGCTTGCGCACAAAGATGGATCGCATGATCGCCCTATTGCCTTTGCGTCCAAATTGCTCTTGTCTGCGTAAAGACATTATTCACAGATCGAGAAAGAAGCATTGGCTCACGTATTTGGTGTTACAAAGTTTCATGATTTCTTGTATGGTCGTCAGTTTACCATCATCACATACCACAAACCTTTGACATCGCTTTTTCATCCGAACAAGCCTGTACCTCCACGTACAGAGCAGAAATTCATTCGCTGGTCTATTTTCCTCTCGCAGTACCGCTACGATATCTTGTATCGGTCCACTGCTAAGCACGGAAACGCCGATGCGTTGTCCCGTTTGCCTGCTGCTGAGGATAGGGCATTCGATTCCTCCGAACTTGCTTGCATGTTCATTGATGTGGAAACCGATGACGTGGTCGAATCGTTTCCGATTGATTTTCGTCGTGTAGCTACAGCCAAAGCTGCTGACCCTGTCCTTGCTACCGTTCTGCGTTTTGTTGGTACGCAATGGCCCTTGTCAAAGTCACGGATCAGGGATCCGTTGGGTTGCCGATTTTTTGCTCACCAGGAGAGACTTTTTGTTCGACGTGGTGTTTTGCTGTTGCGTTCTGATAATGATCAGTCCAGGGTCGTGGTCCCACGTTCGTTACAGTCCTCTGTCTTACGGCTTCTCCACCAAGAACATTGGGGTATAGTGAGAACGAAACAACTTGCTCATCAGCACTGTACTTGGTTCGGAATCGATGCCGCGATTATGAATATGTGCTCTTCTTGCATGGTGTGTGCCGAACAACAATCAGCACCGCCGCAGAAATTCTTTGCATGGCTGAAAACCACTTCCCCTTGGCAACGCTTACACAACGATTTTGCTGGTCCATTCTGGAATGCTCGATGGTTGGTTGTGGTAGATTCATTCAGAAATTTCCTTTTATTGTCCGGATGTCTTCCACGACGTCATCTGCCACCATCCAAGCGTTATCTGCTATCTTTTGCATTGAAGGTCTTCCACAGACTATTGTTTCCGACAATGGCCCACAAATCATGTCCGCAGAATTTCAGTCATTCTGCAAGGCCAATGGTATTCAACATGTGACGTCCGGGCCGTTTTCGCCACAGTCAGACGATGTCACTGAACGATTGGCCAGGACTTTCAAGTCACAGATGTTGAAATTAAAAGAGTCACATTCTCGGGAGGACGCGTTGTTGCTCTTTTTGTCCTCGTATCACTCTCAGCCCCGAGATGGTCGCTCGCCGGCTGCGTTGCTCCACGGTCGTCATCATCGAACCTTGATGTCTTTGCTATATCCGCCGAATCAGGTTCCTCTGCAGCGGCGGACACCTGCTTTTGCTCCAGGCGACGTTGTATACTATCGTCACTACTGAGGTTCACGGCGTTGGCTCGAGGGGCGCATTCTTCGCTGCCTCGGACACGCTATGTATCTGGTTTTGGGGGCCTCTGGTGAGGTGCGCCGGCATCTCAACCAGCTGCGCCTCTGTCGTCGCATGGGATCTGCCGCTCGCTGTCTGCTTTCAGCGACGGTGCCATCCGGTCAGCGCCCTGGGGACCCATCTACTGGCTCGCCTCAGCCGCGGGTGTTACCGACGCTGCCTTCCATTATGCCCCATGGCGACGCGACGCCGCCGCCTGTTCTCCCACAGGCGGCACCCGCATGGACGCTTCGCTGCAGCCGCCAGGCGCCTCCCTGGGTCATGCGCCGCCAATCGCTACCCGTGACCAGTTGTCCTCCGACATGGAACTCTTGCCCACTCCAGACCATATGTCGCCTTTGCCCGTTGGGTGCCCCGATCCGATGGAGGTCGACCCTTCGGCCCTTCCTGTCTCTCTGCTGGCGCATATAGCGCATGTTGGCGTGCACCCTGGAGCAGTTTTTCCGGCGTTTCCCAGCTCCCCTCGGACCGAATGGCAGGGTGCGGGTGGCACAGCTTAGCCTGTTGTTAGGCTCCCCACCTCGTCGCATACGTCAACATGGGGTCCTCCCTACGGCGGGCAGAAGCCTTATAACACAACCGTCCGCCGATTTGCTAGGTGGTAGCCTTTAAATCTTCCGCGGTCCGTTGGTATACCTCGGACTGGCGTGTCGCCACTATCGGTGATTGCAGACCGAGCGCCGCCACACGGCAGGTGTAGAGAGACTTCCTAGCACTCGCCCCAGTTGTACAACCGACTTTGCTAGCGATGGTTCACTGACAAAATACGCTCTCATTTGCCGAGACGATAGTTAGCATAGCCTTGAGCTATGTCATTTGCTACGACCTAGCAAGGCGCCATTATCAGTTTCTATTAATCTTGTTAATCATGTACTGTCAGACCGACGTTCACCATTAATGGATTAAAGTTAAGTATTCCACCAGCTACGTCCGTTTTTCTACATTCTAATTTCCCTGTCCTGTTCCAGACCTCACGCCAGCCTGCGTGAGCTAAAACGTGTGCCTTTCAGCTTCCTCTAGATTCCATGGTTGGCTCTCCTGTCAATCCACAACAATTCACCTACTACGTTTCCTTCTCTTCCTTTTCCTAGTATCGAATTCCAGTCACTCATGACTTAAATTTTCGTCTCCGCTATCTGAATAATTTCTTCTTTCTCATCATACATTTCCTCAATTTCTTCGTCATCTGCGGAGCTAATTGGCATATAAACTTGTACTAATGTGGCAGGTGTGGGCTTCGTATATATCTTGGCCACAATAATGTGGTCACTATGCTGTTTGTAGTAGCTTACCCGCAGTCCTATTTTCCTATTCATTATTAAACCTACTCCTGCATTACCTCTATTTGAATTTTTATTTATAACCCTGTATTCACCTGACAAGAAGTCTTGTTCCTCTTGCCACCAAAATTCACTAATTCTCAATATATCTAACTTTAACCTAACCATTTCCCTTTTTAAATTTTCTAACCTACCCGAGTAGATTGTTTTTGTATGTTATGGACCACTAGACCAATCTCACAAAAAATAAAAAATTACTAGCTAACACCCACAATTTTTTATTTTCCATAAGATTGATCTAATGTTCCAGAATATACATAAACAATCTACTATCCCTTTTACCTAGTAATAATATAATATAATAAAAGAATATAATAATAGCTATAATAAAAAATCATTTATTTTACATATGTTTCACCTAGGTGAATGTAATGTAATTAACTAAATTAGAGAATGAACTATTATTTTAAAAAACGATTTAAAAAAAACCTTTTTTTACATCATTTTCTTAGATCCAAAAATTTGACTTTAGTGAAAAACGCGTTTTTTAAAATTATTTTCAAAACAAATCTTAAAAAAAGCATTTTTTATAACTTTTCCTTAGCCCCAAAAATTTCCTGTTTTTGAGTTCTATGAAAAAGTGTGTTTTAAAACTATGTTTATGAATACGTATACAAAATTATTTACTTTCTGCTTTAGCAGCCATAAGATTATAGAGATGATGGATATATGATTTCAGTCTCTAAATTTTTGGACCTTGGTTTTTTAAAAAATCTAAATCAGACAGCTAAGAAAATTACTTTACTTTCAGCTACTTTTTGAATGTAACTAAATTACTTACAACAAGAGTAAATTAATTAAAGTATATTATTTAACAGAAGTAAATTGTATTAAAATTTTATTTTTTATTTTTTCTATCCTTCTTAAAATGTTTCAGAAATGTATATAAACATGAAGTTAACGCTTTTATACATTTTTTAAGTTTTTCATTCATTTATATAGAAGCAAATGTTAATATTTAAAAATTTTCAGTAAGTATTCTATGTTGTGCATCATATGTAAGATTCTTTTTACCATACATAATTACATAAGCAAATGTATTATTTGGAATTTTGTCATTAGAAATTGCACAAAGTTTCACAGTAGTATTCTGTGTAGTTGCAACATTCTTTCTGCATGTCATATTGATGACATAAACTGGATAATTAGTTATAAAACTAAATGGATTAATATCAATATCTGGTTTAGTATAGTAATTCGTGTAAAATCTAGAAATGCATCACATGATTTAAGAAAATTATTTCGCTGATTAATATTCCACATTTCTTGAGGGAAAACTTTGTTTCTACTAAGATTATGATGCAAAAACCAGAATACACGAGCATTCTAACACAATTTAATAACTATGCCACCAACACACAATTTAAGGAAAAAATTTATCAGATTCATCAAGATAACTACAACACTTTTAAGACATTCTTTACAATAAAGGAAGCAGAAAAAGCTTTTTCAGATTATTTCTCAAAAACAGATTGAATACCATACTTAGAACAGCTAAGTAATCTTAAAGAAAAAGTATGTGATAAACAAATAATTGAAATTATTTTTATGACAGCTGATGAACCAAAAATGTATAATTTTGAATATGATTTCATACTTAAAGAGTTATTATTGTTGGTAAAAATATAAACAGAGATTTAATCTTTGATGGTTTTTATATATCAGTCAGTGTAAATGTTAACCTATATAAAAAAAATAATAATATTGAATCAATAATAGTACATAAATCAACTTTTATAACTGTAATACTGAAAGATTCTGTTAAAACTGTTCCTGTAGATGTAAATATAAGTGTATTTGGTGAAATGATTTAAAATTAAAAATTTAATAAATTTTTAGCTATATAAATGCAAAATCATACTCCACATGATAATCATACTTATTGTTTCAAGTGTAAAAAGTTTACTGATACACACAATCCACATAGAGTAACAACTAAAAATTGAAACACAAAGAATTCAACGACTTTCTACAATATGTAAATCTAACAAGAGTAAATTTGTTAAAAAAATTTTGTAAGTGCTGGTGGAGGTTTAAATAACATTCGTGCATATATAATAAATGAACTACATAAACCAATCAGAAAGAATTTAGAAGAAATGATATTTCTTTTAATATAGTTGATTTATTGGAGGCTGATTTAGTTGAAATGGATTCAGGAAATTTAAAAGGTATTTCTAAAATAAGTAAAGGATATAAATATTTATTGTTATTGATGTTTTCGCAAAATATGCGGTTGCTGTTCCTATTAAAGACAAAACAGCTTAAAATATAGTTGATGCATTCGAAAAAATTTTCATAGTCAGAAAGCCACGTAATTTACAAACAGATAATGGTAAAGAATTTCATAATAAAGAATTTAAAGAATTATTAAAGAAATGTAACATTAATCATCATTCAACTTTTTCAGAATTAAAAGCATTTGTTGGTGAACAATTTAACAAAGCACTTAAAGAAGAAATGTGGAAGAAATTTCCCTTACAAGGTGATTATAAATGGAGAAATTTAGTTAAAAATGTCATTGATGAATACAATAACACAAAACATTCTACAATAAATATGAAACCAATAGAAGTTAATGAAAAAAATTAAAAATAAGTAACAGTATATCTAGTCTCAGATTAAAGTCTGCTTCAGCTGACGCTAATGAGTAAGCTAAATTTAAAATAGGTGATAAGTTAGAATTAGTAAACTTAAAGTTGAAAAACGATATACAGCTAATTGGTCAACAGAAATATTTGAAATTGAAGATGTTATTTTTCCAATCCAATTACATATAAATTACAAGATATAAAAGGAAATTTTTATGAACAAGAACTACAGAAACTAATATATCCTGATGTATACTTGGTTGAAAAAGTTTTAAAAAAGAAAGATAATAAAGTTTATGTTAAATGGTTAGGTTTTGATAATTCACATAATAGTTAGGTAAATAAAGATAAAGAAATTTTATAAAAGTTCAGTTTTATGAAGCTTTTTATAAAAGTTGACTTTGATAAAGCATTTTTATTTTATATTATTAATGAAATGTTCTTGTGTATAGTTATTTGAAATATTGAAATAGTTCATATAAAACACAATCCTTAAATTCTCTTTCATACTTTGATACAGATTTATTGAATTAGAATTATAATTCAATCTTAACATATCTTCACAATAAAGATGTCTATCTTCGATTTTATATAGTTGTTTCTGTTAATTTTTTTGTTCTAATGACATAATAGTTATAGTCATATTCATCATCAAATAGTTTTAAAATATTGAATGTTGGTTGAAAGTTTTCATTAAACTATTTATTTCTTTATTTATTTACCTATTATTTCTGAAGCAATACTGCCTGTTTCTCCCAAATTTTAAATATGATCATTTTTCATTTTAATTCTATCATTTTGTAATTGAACTGTGTTTAATTTCTTCCATTCTTTTTTAGCTATTTAATACAATTTCCTTTGTGTTTTATTTGATATTTATAAGTATCAATATCTCTTTTCTAAACTTATATTCACCATGTTTCTAATTGTGGTATAAAACTTCATGAGTAACCAATTTTTTACATTGTTTAGCTTCTCCTTAATTTGATTTTCAAAATTAAAGAATATAATCCAGATTCATTGATGAAAACAGTTTGTATATCAATTCTTGATGTGGACTCGCAAAACGCGATGCTCAAAATATTAGCAAAATTTGCTTCATCTTCTGAGTCAGCATGTTCAATTATTGCATCATTTGTGTTTTTGTATTCTAAAATCTCAGCAACATCCTTAGTTTTAAACCATGGATTATTTTCTTCATCAATAATCATAAAAACTTGTTATTGTTTTATGTAAGCTTGTTTTTGAACATATCTACAATCGATTCCATTTAAGAGAAATATTTTTTATTAGCTTTGCAAAAATAAATATAATGTGAAATTTGTAGTTTGTATTTATGATTAAATTAAATTAGAGAATTTAACTTTTTTATAAATCTAATAAAAATTATTTCTTTAATTGGAGAACGAAAACGAAATGCAAGCTAAAGAAAAAGATACTTATGAACTAATTGAGGTGAGTGAAAAAGATATTGATTGCCCTATCTGTTTAAGTGTTGAAAGTATGAATCAATTTGTCAAAACAAATTGCAGACATATTTTTCAGAAAGAATGTGTTGATAAATGGTTATAGGAAAATGAAAATTGTGCACTTTGTAGAAGTATTACTAAAAATAAAGAAAAACATTAGTTGACATAATGACAACATTTGATTCTTTACCAAGTAAATATAATTAGATCTTTCGATCAATCTTTTTGATTCTTTGCCAATAACTACAAGCTCTTTTAATCCTTTATTTGATAGAAATTGACAATTTAGAAATCAGGACTATGAATCTAAAGATGATTCTTATGATTATAATGTATCTAATTTTTAAATAATTCATATCAATAACTTAAAATAAAAATTTAAAAATTTATAAAAACTATTAAAATTTAAAACATTATTAAAATTTACTTTTTTATAATCCTAATAAATTTGTTTCTGTATAAATGGAGCATATTCAAGTTCAACAAGATTATTTTGTGAAAACTAAATTTTGTTAATATTGTAATACACAAAGATCTATTGATAATTTCACTTTACAAAGGAATACAAAAGATGGTTCTAGAACTATATGTAGACCATGTTTAAATAAACATTTAGAGAATTACAATAAAAATCGAATTAATTGTGTATGTGGAAAAAGAATTGCTAAATATTATTTTAAGGAAACAAAATGCAAATTTATCACGAAATCAAAGATTGTTTTTATATAAACCCATCACATGAAGATAAACACAATAATAAATGTATGAAATCTACCTTAGAACATATTACTAATCTGAAAGTTTCAATTTTAAGTAATAATCCTTTATGATTATTTATCTATTCATCTATTAAATAATTATCATTTTTATTTAATAAAAATGATTTTCACAAATCTAATGATATTTTTGGTAATAAATACAAGAGCTAACTAATTGATTGCTAATCTAATTGTTTAAAAAATAATTGATTGTTAAACAATTTGTTTAAAAACTATTTTATTGTTAAACTAAATAATAAACTGATTGCACATGAACTAATTGATTGTTAAACTAATTGTCTATAACTAATTGATTGTTAAACTAATTCTCCTTCTGATTAACTATTTATTACCTAATAATCCTTATCCATAAATTACACAATTATCACTTTATTGAAAAAAATATTTTTGAAATCTAATAAATTTTTTGTAATAAATAAGAGGGCAAAATGGAAAGAAACATTGCTGTTCAACTAGAACAAGTTGCTTATCAAGTACAACAATATACTGTTGTATGACTTCGAATATTTGTAAAATAAATAATTTATGAGGATATTCAAGTTTACATAAAGCTGATTTAATTAGATTTATTATTAGCAATCGTTGAATTATTATTAGTAATCACCCAAATATTGTTAGAAGTAACACACCTGAAGTAAGTGAAATTATTTCATCTGAAAATAACACAAATATTGTTTAAAGTAATAATTCATCTGATGTAAGTGAAAATCATTAAAATTATTTAACTGAAAAAAGGAAAAAATATAAAAATATTGTCAATATTTATATACCTGAAGAAGTAAGTGATAATCAAACAAATATTGTTAAAAATAATAAAGCTGAATTAAGTGAAAATCTGTGAAAAAAGGTACCATTTGATGACGTTTTTCTAACTAAAGAAGATAAACCATTAATAGGAATATTTCCATTTTCTACAAATATTTTTCAGAAACCAAAAGATAGAAAAACGATATAGATTACTTAGTTGATTTTCCAGATAATATTAAAAATAAAAAAGTATGTCTTAATGTGAAAAATAATGATCAAACATGTTTTCTGTGGTCTATAAAATCAGCTTTGGTTCCTGTAGATGATCATCCTGATAGAATGACAAAATATAAAAATGTTGGATTTGATCTTGATAAAAAACTTGAAAATATTGAATTTCCTGTATTAGTTGGTCATATTCCAAAAATAGAAAATATAATTAATGTATGTATTAACGTTTATTCATTTAATGTTGAAGATGAAAATTGTCAAGTGTATCCATAAACAATAACAAAATCTAAAAAGGAGAAACATGTAAATCTGCTTTATTTCAAGAAAGATAATAATTCACATTATTGTTATATAAAAAAAATTTTGAGACTTGTACCAAGTTAAATGAGTAAACATACTGAAGTTAAATTTATTTGTGATTTATGTTTACTACATTTTAATAGTAAACATAAATTAGAGGAGCATACAAAAAATTGTTTAATTAAAAACCATTAAATGTTGAAATGCCAGGTGAAGGAGAATTTATACATTTTTTCAAAATTATCGATTTACACAAAAAGTTCCATTTGTTATTTATGCTGATATTGAAAGTTTACTTTTAAAACTGGATAATTGTGAACTAAATCCCAAAACAGCATATGCAGTGAAATATCATAAACATGAACCATGTGGATTTTGTTATTATTTTAAATTTATAAATGGAGATTATAAAGATCCTGTTGTTTATAGATGACCAAATTGTCATAAAATATTTATAGAATGTATTAATCATGAAGTTGAAGAAATTGTGAAATTGAAGAAATGAAACCACTAGATCTTGATGAGTACAAAATGTACATTAAATCTAGAGTTTGTACACTATGTAAATGTCCTTATACGAAAAAGAATAAAAAAGTACATCATCATGATCATTTAACTGGAAAATATATTCCTCCATTATGTGATATGTGTAATTTATATAATTTATCTGGTTATATTCACATCTTTCTGTAAAAGAACTTGGTTATCGTATTAAAGAAATAGAATTATTACCAAACAATGAAAATGAATATATTACTTTTAGTAAGCATAAAAAAATTTTAATAATGAGATTTGTTGATACATTTAGGTTTATGGCTTCTTCACTTGATAAACTATCATCAAAATTAAGGAAAACGCAATTAAAAAATATTAAAAAGTATTTTTCTCCAGAATTACTTAATCTAGTAATTAGAAAAGGCGTTTATCCATATGATTACATGGATTCTTGGAAAAAATTGGAAGAAACACAATTACCAACAAAAGATAAATTTTATAGTGAATTAAATGATAGTGACCTAAGTGATGAAGATTATGAACATGCAAAATTAGTTTGGGAAAAATTCAATAGTAAAAATCTTGGTGAATATCATGATTTATATCTTAAAACTGATTCATTATTGTTATAGGATGTTTTTCAAAATCTTAGAAAAACATGTCTATGTTTATGATATGCTTCTAATGGTTGAAAAAGGAATAAGAGGTGGAATTTCACAATGTTGTAAAAGGTATGTAAAAGCAAATAATAAATAGTTAAAAGATTATAATAATAAAACAATATCAAATTATATAATGTATCTTGTTTTCTTACAAACTTCGTGATGGGTCACAGGTGCCATCGGCAGCATTCCATTGCCATATTATTTAATTAGATAGTAAGTATGTTCTTTACATTTTTAAGAATTGCATTGGTAGCTGGAAGGTTAAGTAGAGGACTGGCAATACACACGAATGAAGTTACAGAGCAGTTCTCTTTTAAAGAAGATGGTTAAACAGCTCTTTAACTGGTCACTCATGTTTTGCTGGATATTACATTAGCTTACAACTAAGGGGTTAAGGAGACAAGGTTTCTGATTCTGAGAAATATATTTGCTATAACCATTTCAAATCTAAATTTATTGCGTCTGCACCAGACAGATTTATTTTCACGTTGATCAGTTACCGGCACAGAAAACTCAGACAAAACATGTATAGTCCAGTTGTCGAACACAAGGAAGTAGATACTTCCGCAGCATTATCCACATTGAGTCTATCAAGTAAGCACAAAAGCAGTCTTAAACAACTACACAGTGCATCCGAAATCGACAGGAGTTCAGAGTGTAAAAATCTGTCCCTCATGTCATGGAACCATGCTGACGCAAACAGTGGAACCCATTGTGGAGTGGGGTCTGTCTGCAGTCGTGACGTGACAGGTATGCAGGTAGTTTTCAACGAGCTGTCTGAAGCTGTTCAAGCTGTAACGCACTCATAGTACACCTTGGGTGACATGTGCTACAATCAAGAACATTCAAGAGAAAAATGGCTCTGAGCACTATGGGACTTAACATCTGTGGTCATCAGTCCCCTAGAACTTAGAACTACTTAAACCTAACTAACCTAAGGACATCACACACATCCATGCCCGAGGCAGGATTCGAACCTGCGACCGTAGCAGTCGCGCGGTTCCGGACTGTGCGCCTAGAACCAACATTCAAGAGCGTCTTTCATATTAAGTTAGGTAACTTACGTTTCTCCTCTTTCATAATGAAATGAGCGTAGTGGAGGCAATGGACAAATTGGGGGAGCAAATCTAGATGCAGAAAATCGTCCATCCTGAGTGAGTTGCTTCTGACACGCAACAGGGAGACTACAGCAGGCCTCTCTTTTCAAATTCTGGCAGCATTTGTATTATAGCCTGCATATACTGAGCGCTCGCGAAGGTGTTTCTGTTGGCAGCACTGTCACTTTCGTTCAGAGACGCTTCCACATCGAATCTAGTTTCGTTTTGAGTGCGCACAATTGGCAGTACCGCTACTGCCGAGTAAACGGCGTACAGTGTTTGCGCCTCAAAGTCCGCCAGTAGCTCCTCAAAGGATATCTGTTTGTCCGTACTGATACCAATATCGTTCATCACCTCGATTAAATGGCTGTGGTACTCCTTCAGAAGGTCTGTTAAATGATTGGCGTACACTTCTTCCGTAAGGCTTGTGTGAGTAAAATATTGCAAGTCAATCGAAGGTGAACTGTAGGAAGACAACTGGAAATCGAGAAGGACCACATCTTGGACGACTCCTGCAGCGTATCTGAACATGATGTTGTTGACCCATGTATCTGCGTGGGTTAGCACACGAAACTTTCCCTTCCGCTGCGTCAAGTCAGCTAGCCGTGGAAATATGCTTTCTGCGAGAGTTCGTATCCTCGGCGCATACTTTGAGAACGATCCGTCTAACGTGTCCAACTGATCCGCAAGTAACCTGCAACCCTGTTTCAAGAAGGTCTCCAGTTGCTGCGCCGTAGTTTCGTGCAACAACTTGAAGACCAGGTAGTTGTCCAGAGCCGACGGGTCCTGCTCGAACAGCTTGACGGAGGCCGCGTGGAACTCTGCCAGTTTCCTGACCACGAGTTTGGAGTGCGCCAAATCGAGTCCGCTGCACCTCTTCGCCAGCGAGAACCCTCTGGCCTTCAAGTCCTCGAGAACCAGATAGCTGACCGGCTGCTTCCCAGAGGCGAAACACTTGGCAGACAGCTGCGTGTATTTACCGGGTGCCGCCTTCTCCAGGATTTGTGACATCGCGGGAATGGTATCGCAGAACATGCGAGTCTCGTGCTCGAAGGCTTGTATCTCCTGCACCAACTTCTGCATCACCTCTCCCGTCGGGAGGCACTTGATGATCAGCGATAGGGAGCTGCCATAGGGACTGGCGTTGCGCTCCAGCTCGACGGTCATGCGGTAGACGTCGCTGAGGTAGTTGTCGCCTATAGCCCTCGCCCTCTGCACAGCGACCGAGGTGACCTTCAAGTCTCTGGACGCGTCGCTCTCCTTCAGCGAAGTCTCCGCGAACTGCTTGTCCAGCCAAGCAGGCAGCACGGTGGTGGCTTCCGCGGTCATCACCTGCAGTGCAACAGAAATGAAAGGGTCGGTCTAGAGACGATTGAGACGAATTGTCTTGAATGGTAAATAAATCATAATCGTGTAGCTAATAAATTATGCAGAATCTTAATTCGAAAGCACACTCATAGCAGCGACAATAAATACAAAGTTTCCTATTTTCTTAAATTTCGATTCCCCACGAGCAATCAGAATCACAGAGACTAAAACCTCTCTTCATGTGGGACCGATTACCAGTTTGGCCCCCTCTTCCCCCCCCCCCCCCCCCCCCCCACTAACCAACCAACAACCCTTGATGCAAAAGCTTTAGATGTTTAATAAAATTTTTAGTGACTTAAAACAGATTTAAAAAATCCTGTTTTTAAAAGTACAAGATTTTCGTTAAGATACACCACTAAATTTCACATTGTCAGGCAGAACGATGCGCTCTACGTGAGATACACTGACAGAGAATGTAACACAAAAAAATAATTAATGTAGAGTAGTGAAATTGTGGAATGTCTCTGTATAGGTAACGTATTTAAGTGATTAACACTGCAAGAGCAACCTGGAAGAGCAGCTGAACGAAATGGACAGTGTCTTGAAAGGAGGATATAAGATGAATATCAACAAAAGCAAAACGAGGATAATGGAATGTAGTCGAATTAAATCGGGCGATGCTGAGGGAATTAGATTAGGAAATGAAACGCTTAAAGTAGTAAATGAGTTTTGCTATTTGGGGAGCAAAATAACTGATGATGGTCGAAATCGAGAGGATATACAATGTAGACTGGCAATGGCAAGGAAAGCGTTTCTGAAGAAGAGGAATTTGTTAACATCGAGAATAGATTTAAAAGTCAGGAAGTCGTTTCCGAAAGCATTTGTATGGAGTGTAGCGATGTATGGAAGTGGAACTTGGACGATAAATAGTTTGGACAAGAAGAGAATAGAAGCTTTCGAAATGTGGTGCTACAGAAGAATGCTGAAGATTAGATAGGTATATCACATAACTAATGAGGAGGTATTGAATAGAATTGGAGAGAAGAGAAATTTGTGGAACAACTTGACTAGAAGATGGGATCGGTTGGCAGGATTTATTCTGAGGCATCAAGGGATCACAAATTTAGAATTGGAGGGCAGCGTGGAGGGTAAAAATCGTAGAGGGAGACCAAGAGATGAATACACTAAACATATTCAGATGGATGTAGGTTACAGTAGGTACTGGGAGATGAAGAAGCTTGCACAGGGTAGAGTAGCATGGAGAGCTGAATCAAACCAGTCTCTGGACTGAAGACCACAACAACAACAACACTGCAAGTTCGCAGCATAAAATAAACCACTGAAAATGTAAATTAGTGACACATTAATAGCCGGTGTAACAGCCTGAATGTTAAACGGAGGGGTACAGACGCTGGACGTCTGTTTTTGGGACGGAGTTCCATGCTTGTTGCACTTCGTCTGCTAGTACTGGGACTGTTAACGCTGATATGTGAATCACGCTGGTGGAGTTGTCGTCAGATGTTGTCCTCTATGTGCTCGACAGGAGACAGATCTGATGTTCCAGCAGGTTAAGCGACCATCTCGACACTCTGTAGAGCATGCTGGGTTACAACAGCGGTATGTGGGAGAGCGTTATCCTGTTGGAAAACACTACCTGAGCCGGCCGTGGTGGCCGAGCGGTTCTAGGCGCTTCAGTCCGGAACCGCGCGACTGCTACGGTCGCAGGTTCGAATCCTGCCTCGGGCGTGGATGTGTGTGATGTCTTTAGGTTAGTTAGGTTTAAGTAGTTCTAAGTTCTAGGGGACTGATGACCTCAGATATTAAGTCCCATAGTGCTCAGAGCCATTTGAACCAACACTACCTGAAATTCTGTTCCTTGATGGCAAAGCAGCAGGTCGAATCACCAAATGACGTACAAATTTGCAGTCAGGGTGCGTAGGATAATGACGAGAGTGCTCCTATTGGCATAGGAAATCACAGTCCAAACCATAAATCGCGGTGTGGATCCAGTGTATCTAGCACAAAGAAGGGCTGGCTGCAGTTCGTCATCTGGCCTCTTTCTAACAAACACGGCCTTCACTGGCACCGAGGCCGAACCAGCTATTATCAGAGAAAACAACAGACCTCCGCCCTGTACTCCAATGTGCTCTCGTTTAATACCACTGAAGTCGCAAATGGCAGTGGTTTGGGGTCACTGGAATGCACGGTACAGAGCGTCTGGTTTGGAGCTGCCATTGAAGTAAGTGATTTGTAACAAATAGTTTTTAATGTTGCAAAACGACAGTCATACAATAACTTTTAAATGAGCTTATCTTCATTAAACTGTATTGTTGTTTATGTAATTTCGACCCAGGTTTCGGCCTATTATGCCATTTTCAAGTGATTATGATTATGTCATCAACATATGATGCAGGACATCAGACTCAAAACTGACCATAAATTAAGAAAAATGTTCGCTCCCAACGAAATGCCAGATGTAAAATTATCTTCTTGCAAAAAGATCACTAAATATGTTAGTAACACAATCAGCAAAATGGCATTAAAGGCCGAAACCTTGGTCGCAATTAAAGAAACAACAATACAGTCAAATGGCGGTGTGTTGATTTAAAAATGATTTGTAACAGTTCGTTTTGACACTGTGGTGTCAGCTGCTGCAGATGCAGTGCCACAGACACACACCGAGCACGATGGTCTTCCCTCTCGGTTGTGCCACGTGGCCGTCCGGAGCCTGGTTTTGTTGCGACGGTATGTTCTTGTGACCACCGCTGCCAGCAATCATGTACAGTGGCTATATTCCTCTCAAGTCTTTCTTCAATATCGCGGAAGGAACATTCAGCTTCTCGTAGCTCTAGTACACGACCTTGATCAGACTAAGTGCGGCGTTGATATTGTCGTCTTTGTCGCCTTGAAGGCATTATTGACTAACATCAACTCTCCACTTCTAATCTCAAAGGTAACTATCGCTCACAAACTTTATAGCGTGGTATTTAAAGCAAATCTGTTTTGCAACCTCACTGGCACTTCTACCGCGATTTCTATGCGATTGACGTGAAATATGAACAGACATCATCTTTCAGATGTACACTGAAGCGCCAAACAAACTGGTAAGGCATGCGTATTCAAATATAGACATATGTAAACAGGCAGAATACGTAGCTGCGGTCGGCAACGCCTATATAGTTGCTAGATGGGTTGCTGCTGCTAAAATGGCAGGTTATCCAGATTTAAGTGAGTTGGAACATGGGGTTATAGTCGGCGTATGAGCGATGGGACATAGCAAATGGTTCAAATGGCTCTGAGCACTATGGGACTCAACTGCTGAGGTTATTAGTCCCCTAGAACTTACAACTAGTTAAACCTAACTAACCTAAGGACATCACAAACATCCATGCCCGAGGCAGGATTCGAACCTGCGACCGTAGCGGTCTTGCGGTTCCAGACTGCAGCGCCTTTAACCGCACGGCTGGGACATAGCATCTCCGAGGTATCGATAAAGTGGGGATTTTCCTGTACGACCATCTCAGGAGTGTACCGTGGATATCAGGAATCCGGTAAAACATCAAATCTCGGAAATCGCTGCGGCCGAAGAAAGATCCTGCAAGAACGGGACCAACAACGACTGAAGAGAATCGTTCAACGTGACAGAAATGCAATCCTTCCGTACATTGTTGCATATTTAAACGCTGGGCCATGAACAAGCGTGAATGTGCAAGCCAGACAACGAAACATCATCCATATGGGCTTTCGGAGCCGAAGGCCCACTCCTATACCCTTGATGACTTCACGACACAAAGCTTTACTCCTTTCCTGGGCTCGTCAACACCGACATTGGACTGTTGATGACTGGAAACTTGTTCCCTTGCCCGACCAGTCTCGTTTAAAATTATACAGAGCTGATGGACATGTGGAGGTATGGAGACAACGTCATGGATCCACGCACCCTGCATGTCAGCAGGGGACTGATCAAGCTGGTGGAGGCTCTGTAGTGGTGTGGGGTGTGCGCAGTTGGAGTGATATGCGACCCCTGATACGTCTAGATAGACTCTGGCAGGTGTTAATTGCGTAGGCATCCTCTCTGATCACCTGCATCCATTCACGTCCATTGTGCATTTGGACGAACTTGGACAATTGAAGCAGGACAATAGGACATCCCATATGGCCTGAATAGCTACAGAGTTGCTTCAGGAACTCTATTCTCAGTTTAAACATTCCCGCTGGCCACCAAACTCCCCAATCAATAACATCTTTGAGCACGTCTGGAATGCCTTTCAGTGTGGTGTTCAGAAGAGATCTCCACCCCGTCGTACTCTTACGGGTTTATGGACAGCCCTGCAGGATTCATTGTGTCAATTCCCTCCAACACTACGCCAGACGTTAGTCAAGACCATGCCAGGTCTTGTGTTGTCGCACTTCTGCGACTCGCGGGCCCCTATTCGATATTCGAGCAGGTGTACCAGTTTTTTTGGCTCTTCAGTGTAGAAATACGGCTACCAACTTTCACTTATGTCGCACGACTGCTTCTTGGTGTTTTGATTTTTTTTTCCGTGAATGTACATTCTTCTATTCACAATCGTGTCCTAGAGTGAGTTTTGACTCTGCAGAAAAGAGTGCTTTTATATGAATCTGCCTGCTACACTGAAACTGTATACCATACTGGCAGTCGAACTAAGAACCTCTCTCTGCCTTCTTACCGACTGAGCCATGCAAGGGCCATTGACGACCCACGCAGAGTTCGAGTCCCGGTCTGGCACACAGTTTTCATATGTTACGGTGTTTCAATCAGCGGCCCATTCCACTAGAAAGTGAAAACTCGCGTTGGAAACAATCCCATACTCTCTGGCTATATCCTTTCTTCCAAGAGTCCTAGTCCCTCAAGGTAAGCAGGAGATTTGTGTGGAGGTGCTTTGAAGGTAGGAGATGCGGCACTGCCGGAAGTAGGGCTCTGAGGACGGGTAGCGAGTCGTGCTTGGATAGCTTCGACAGCAGAGCATTTGCCCCCCAAAGGGAAAGAACCCAGGTTCGAGTTTTTTGCAGGCACACTTTTAATCTGCCAGAAAAAAGTTACAAACGTTTTGACCGCATATGGTTATTTAGCAGTTAACCCATTTCGACTCTATTGAATCACCATCAAAAGTAAAAATTCTGAAAGATAAAAAAATTCAAATTTTACTTTAAACATAAAATAACAACTGGATGTGTTGCTTTTGACTTGCTTTTCTTAATATTTTTGTGACTTCAGATTTAATACACTGATCAAAAAAAGTTTTGCAACACCTTGGTTCCGAGAGTTCCAGAACCTGTACAAAAAATTGGAATAGATATCAACATAAACCTCATTTCCGCCTTTTATTTGCTCATGAAAACCATACATTGCATGTTGTACCACCATACAGCGAGACCTTCAGAGGTGATGGTCCAGATTGCTGTAAATACCGGTACCTCTAATACCCAGTAGCACGTCCTCTTGCATTGATGCATGCCTGTATTAGTCATGGCATACTACCCACAAGTTCCTCAAGGCACTGTTGGTCCAGATTGTCCCACTCCTCAACGGCGATTCGGCATAGATCCCTCTGAGTGGTCGGTGGGTCACGTCGTCCATAAACAGCCCTTTTCAATCTATCCCAGGCATTTTCCATAGGCTTCATGTCTGGAAAACTTGCCTGCCACTCTAGTCGAGCGATGTCGTTATTTTGAAGGAAGTCATTCACAAGATGTGCACGGTGGGGGCGCGAATTGTCGTCCAGGAAGACGAATGCCTCGCCAGTATGCTGCCGATATGGTTGCACTATCGGTTGGAGGATTGCATTCACGTATCGTACAGCCATTACGGCACCTTCCATGACCATCAGCGACGTACGCCAGGCCCACATAATGCCGCCCCAAAACAGCGGGGAACCTCCAACTTGCTGCACTCGCTGGACAGTGCGTCTAAGGCGTTCAGCCTGACCGTATTGCCTCCAAACATGTCTCCAACGATTGTTCGGTTGAAATCATAAGCGACACTCATCAGTGAAGAGAACGTGATGCCAATCCTGAGCGTTCCATTCGGCATATTGTTGGGCCCATCTGTACCGCGCTGCGTGGTGTCGTGGTTGCAAAGGAGGACCTCGCCAAGGACGTCGGGAGTCAAGTTGCACATCATTCAGCCTATTGCGCACAGTTTGAGTCGTAACACGACGTCCTGCGGCTGCACGAAAAGCATTATTCAACATGGTGGCGTTGCTGTCAGGGTTCCACCGAGACATAATCCGCAGGTAGCAGTCATCCACTGCAGTAGTAGCCCTTGGGCGGCCTGAGTGACGCATGCCATCGACAGTTCCTGTCTCTCTGCATCTCCTCCATGTCCGAGCAACATCGCTTTGGTTCACTCCGAGACGCCTGGACACTTCTCTTGTTGAGAGCCTTTCCTGGCACAAAGTAACAATGTGGACCCGATCGAATCGCGGTATTGACCGTCTAGGCATGGTTGAACTATAGACAACACGAGCTGGCTACCTCCTTCCTGGTAGAATGACTGGAACTGATCGGCTGTCGGACCCCTCTGTCTAATAGACGCTGCTCTTGCATGGTTATTTACATCTTCGGGGGGGGGGGGGGGGGTTAGTGACATCTCTGAACAGTCAAAGGCACTGCGTCTGTGGTGATACAATATCCACAGTTAACGTATAGCTTCAGGAGTTCCAGTAACTGGGGTGATGCAAAACTTTTTTGGATGCGTGTAGTAATGTGGCATTTCTGTCTTTTCTTGATTTTCAGTTCTGATGATAACTCATTAGAGAAGAAACTGTTTAACAATCAAGTCAACCAAATACTATTTACACATACGCGAAGAAAAAATTTAATCAGAGATGATGGTTTTGATATCGCTGGTGGTGCTTGTAAATGGTCGTGTTCATTGCGGAAATGAAATGTAGGATACTGTGGCCGATGCTGATGCGCAGTGACCAGTTTTCGACCAAACTGAATAACGAATTCGTTCGTATGTTCCGAAGAGGATGTCGATGTTATTTGTCCACTTTCGTCCGTTTAGGGACGCGCTGTGCTGACAGAATCGATGCGAATGCCGTGCAGTCTTTCTCAAACGATCTTACAGAAACTATCTGGTAAAATAAAAAATATTTTTGTTTAACTTACAGCTTCACATGTCAGGTTCATGATGACGTGCCCATTATTTCGTTAATGGTCATAGTTACTGTGATATTTTCATTGAAGTAAGACAGTGCGAAATTGGAGAAAGTTTGCAATGAAAAGTAGTGATCGTTATGATTTTGCGCTGGTGCGTGATACATAATACGTTGCTGAGTGAGCTGTGGCAATTGGCGGTAGGGTGTTCTATTTGCATCTCTGATGTCGATATTCGGCTGTCTTGCTATCTTTGACTGCTCCCCCCCGGCGGGTTTTCCGGGTGAACGTGTGACGAGAGAGTCTCCGATCGACGTTCAACGAGCCAACTTGTGTTGAAAACAAGCCCGCGTCCCTAACCGCGGTGCATGGGCCTCGCCGTGCTCTCCGCCCTTGTCTTTTGTCGTATCGGATGTACGGTGCCGATCACTGAGCGCCTTGACGTGCAAAATTGTGGTGAGTTCGACGTCTCACGCTGAACAGCTTCCCAGTTCGTAATTTGCAAGCTCCAAGTTACGTATAACTTTTATTCTGTGTGTAACTAAGAAGGTTATTGAAACTTATTGTGGTATGGGTAGCTGCCGCAGATGGTTCTGAACTTGGTTCCACAGTGGCTATTTTAAGGAGGCTGATGTTCCTCGTTTCGTTTCTCATCATCTGTGGAATATGTGTTTTAAGTGGTTTTCACGCAGATTTTGTTTTAAGACATATTGACCGCTTTGGGTCTGGTTGCGGTTGTGTACGCGCCCGGCACCCCATAGAGTTAATGGTTTAATCGTTTGTCACGACAGGATTTGGTATGTTTATTTAATGTTGAAAGTGCCTTAAGGCAACAGCAAGTGCTCTCTAAGTTTCCTTCTAATTTACTGGGAGACGGGTACTGTTAGAGCATTGCTCCATAAGAATTTGGGGGCATGCTTATTATATATTCCAGTGTGGCTGCGATTTGACCTTCTTTTCATTGCAATCTATTTGTGCTGCAGGCTATTTGTTAAGTCTGCTCGTTTCCTGGCGTCGGTGCGGTTATGGATTCTTGTCAGGACCGCTCATTGTGAGGCCGGTAGGACTATATATAAATATATACCGCCTGCTAGTGAACCTGTGCACGAGCCTGCCGGCCGTGGCGTTATTGCTTCCAAATCCTGCTAAGGGCCTTAACGCTGTTCTCTAACGTTAAGTGCAATTAGGGGAATCATTCTGAGTCATCATGTCCGTTAGTTAAGTGAGGCCACTTTGTTAAGTAAGTCATTTTACTGGTTGAGTTATTAGTAGCCATTCTTATTTAACACTTATGTTAGTAATTTGTGTATCTTTAATTAATGTGCAGCTTGTTATTTTTCCTGTGTGCCAGTTTTGCGACCTTGGTTGGCCCACTTTGCATTTTTAGTATAAGCATGTTTCGCTGTGGGCCTTTATGTGGGCAGTTCAGTTTTATTAAGCTTTAAGATTTTTTAAAATGAAGTTGTGGTATTTTGAGGCTGTGTAACTTTGGGTTGGAAGTGTATAGTGCTACTAGTCTTTTGAGATATGGTTAAATAAGAACGATTTTTTATGATTGATTATTTCACCGTGCCTACTATCTATGATTTTGTGTAATTCAATTAAAGTGAAGATTTGTATTTTGCATCAGTAAGAGGGCAAATGTCCGAATTGAAGTTTATTATAAAGTCTGTTTTGAGTCAAATTAAAATTGCAAAACAAACACAAGCTTGTCCATCACTAGTGATACCGGGCTTCCTATTTCCTTTAAATAACTGTGGTGAGATTATAATTTTTGACTTTCTTAAGAATTGAGTAGTACCACGGTTCACTGGGTATCATATTTAGCTAATATATTGAAATTGTAAACGTGTTTGATTAGTGATCGGGTTTGAATCCTGCCATAGCATAAATTTTGAATAAAAATCATCGACAACGCGACCGAAGACTTCTGCGATAAGAAGTCACTTTCATTTTGTCATACAGGGCAGGGTAGCGGATACAGGTTAAGTAAAGTCCATGCGCCTTGGGATTGGAATCTAAGGGCGGAAGAATCAGCAATGATCATCGGCATGAGGATGTAGAAAGCAATGGAAACCAATGCATTAAAGATACAATGTCTATCCGCAGCACATGTGACCTGTAATTGCAAAAACTGTCATCATGATCTTTACATTGACAAAAGATTCCGGACCTTTCCACCACTCGGATCTCCGGAAAGGGAGTGCAAAGAGGAGGGGGGGTGGGGGGGGGGGATGACCACGAGACAAAGATGGAATAACCAACTAAAAGGTAACGTTCTAGGAGTAGGAGGGTGGAATGTCAGAAGTTTAAACGTGGTAGGGAAGCTAGAAAATTTGAAAAGGCGAACGTAAAGGCTCAAACTAGAAATAGTGGAGGTCAGTGTATTGAAGAGGAAAGGAGAAAGGGGATTTCTGGTCAGATAAGGTATTATTAATAGCAGCAGAAAAGGGTATAACGAGAGTAGCATTCGTTATGAATATAAAGGTAGGGCAGAGGATGAGTTACTGTCAACAGTTCAGTGGCGTAGCTGTTCTCATCAGGACTGACAGCGAACCAATAGCGTCAACAATAATTAAAGTATACATGCCGACGTCACAAGTCGTAGGTGAATAGACAGAGAAAGTATATGAGGATACTGAGCGGATAATTCAGTATGTAAAGGGAGATGAAAATCTAATAGTCATGGGAGATTGGAAAGAAGTTGTAGGGTAAGGAGTACAAGAAAGACTTGTGGAAAAATAAAGGCTCTGTACTGGGAAAGAGAGATGACAAAGACTAATTGAGTTCTGCAATAAAGTCCAGCTAGCAATAGCGAATACACTGTTCAAGAATCACAAGTGGAGGAGGGATACTTGGAAAAAGCCTGGTAATACGGGAGCATTTCAGTGAGTCGGGGTCAGTCAGAGATTCCAACGTCAGATGCTAGATTGTAACGTGTACCAAGCATCAGATATAGACTCAAACCACAATTTGGTACTGATGAAGAGAAGGCTGAAGCTCAAGAGTCAGGAAGAATTAATGTGCAGAGAAATGGGATACGGAAGTTCTAAGGAATGAAGAGATAAGCTTGAAGTTCTCTGAAGCTATAGGTATTGCGATAAGGAATAGCTCACTTGGTAGATCAGTTGAAGAGGAATGGACATCTGTAAAACGGGGAATCACAGATTTTGGAAAGAAAAACATGGGTATAAAGAAGGTAACTGCGAAGAAATCGTGGGTATCAGTAGAAATACCGCAGCTGATGTAGGATAGAAGTACAAAAATGTTCAGGGGAACTCAGGAATACAGGAATACAAGTCACTTAGTATTGAAATAAACAGGAAGAGCAGGTAAGCTAAGCCAAAATGGCTGCAGAAAAAATGTGAAGAAATCGAGAAGAAATGATTGTCGGAAGGACTGTCTCAGCATATGGGAAAGTCAAAACAACCTTCCGTGATATTAACAGTAAGGGTGGTAACATTAAGAGTGCAACAGGAATTCCACTATTAAATCCAGAGGAGAGAGTGGATAGGTGGAAAGAATACGCTGAAGGCCTCTATGAGGGGGAATTCTTGTATGATAACGTGACACAAGAAGAAACAAGAATAAAAGGGATAAGGGATCCAGTATAAAAATCAGAATTCAAAAGAGATCTGGAAGCCTTGCGATCGAATAAGGCAGAAGGGACAGATAACATTCGTCAGAATATCTAAAAACATTGGGGAAAGTGGCAACAAAACGACTATTTGCCTTGCCGAGTAGTGTGTGTGAGTCTGGCGATATACCACCACACTTTCGGAAAAAACATCATCCACACAATTTCGAAGATTGCCGATAAGCGCGAGAATTATCGCTCAACAGGCTTAGCCGCTCATGCATCCAAGTTGCTGACAAGAATGACACACAGAAGAATGGAAAATAAAACTGAGGATGTGTTAGATGACGATAGATTTGGCGTTGGGTAAGGTAAAGGCACGAGAGAGGCAATTCTGATGTTGCCATTGGTAATGGAAGCAAGACTGAAGAAAATCAAGACATGTTCATAGGATTTTTCGGCCTGAAAAAAGCGTTCGACAATGTAAAATGTTGCAAGACGTTCGAAATTCTGAAAATATAACGGTAACCAATAGGGGAAGACGGGTGATATACAGTATGTACAAGAGCCCAGAGGGAATAATACGAGTGGACGATCAACAACGAAATGCTCGGATTACAAAGGGTCTAAGACAGGGACGCAATATTTCGCCTCTACCGTTCAGTCTATACATCGAAGAAGCCAACTACGGAAGTATAAGAAAGGTCCAAGGGTGCAGTAAATTCATGGTGAAAGGATATCAATGATGAGATTCGCTGATGAGAGAGCTATCTTCAGTGTAAGTGAAGAAGAATTACATGATTTGCTGAATAGAATGAACGGCCTAATGCGTACAGAACATGGACCGAGAGTAAATCGAAGAAAGACGAAAGTAATGAGAAGTAGCAGAAATCAGAATAACCAGAAACTTAACATCAAGATTGGGGGACACTAAATAGGTGAAGTTAGGGAATTCTGCTACCTAGAGAGCATGGTAACCTATGACGGACAGAGCAAGTAAGACATAAAGGCAGAGTAGCACTGGTAAAACGGGCATTCCTGGCTGTGAAAATCCTACTGGTAACAAACATAGGCCTTGAAATTTCTGAGAATATACGTTTGGGTCACAGCGTTATATGGTAGTGAAACAAGGCTTGTGGGAAAACCAGAGAAGAAGAGAATCGAAGCATTTCAGATGTGCTGTTACAGAAGACTGTTGAAAAGTACGTGAACTGAAAAGGTAATGAATGAGGATGTTCTCCACATAATCGACCACGAAACAAGAATATGGAAAACTCTGAGAAGATGAAAGGACAGGATGGTAGGACATCTGTTAAGAAATCAGAGTAACTTCCATGGTACTAGTGGGAGCTATAGAGAGTAAAAACTGTAAATGAAAACAGAGTTTGGAATACATCCAGCAAATACGCGTAACTGAGAACATAAATTGCAAGTGCTGCTCTGAAATGAAGAGGTTGGCACGGAAGAGAAACTCGTGGCGTACTGCATCAAACTAAGCAGAAGAGTGACGACTAAAAAAAAAAAGTAAAGACACTACACGTCTATTTTTGTACCAAAAATGTGCTTTTTCATTAGCTATTGATGCTATTTGTCCTCTGTTCCTCACGTAATAACTTTCATAAACCACTGTTCCGAAATTCTCTCGCAACTGCGATTGCACAATTACATAAATAAGGTGACATTAAGTAAACTCCGCTGTATTTTGGCAAAAAAAAATAATTTTTAAAGTGTCAACGAAATAAATGTAGGTTTTACTAAAAATTCACCACTAACTGCGCTTCTGTGAAAGTTAAAAATGATTAGCAAGTGAGGCGAAAATAAATCACTGATTTTATTGCATTTTCAGCGGAATTGTTTTTTGATAGTAACCGAAGAAGAGGTGACAGTAGATGTTTTTTGATGGTTGCCATGGAACTGTGAGCGTGGATAGCCTCCACTTAATATTTAAAAAAATGTGAGTGTAGGCTTCAGCTTAGAGCGACACTTCTCCAGCACTCGGCATTTCACCTACACTGCATGCCCGCAACTGCCCACACTTGACCTGCCGACTGCACAGTTGCTGGTCACTTTATTTTGCGCGCACTCTGTTTCAATGGGTCCACGTTGAACTGCATAGAGTAGCCAACAGTTACTAAGAGAGGAGGATGGAAGAGGGATAAAACTATGCATTAAGTGAAGTCGAGTGTTGTGAAGGACTACAAATAAGATATATCTTAGAATGAGTTTTATTGTCATGTAATAAGAAGTGGTTAAATTTCCGGTGGTAGGTAGCTGAATTTCAGGTAGAAGATGATTGACTTAGTGGTGGAGGTGTTGGAAAAGGCATGAATCTGCGTGTAAGAGAGATGTGAGTGTAGTGGCAGAGCGGGGAATCTGGGTTGGTGATTAGTGGACAGTGTATTGGGTGCTGGAGCTGATATTACCGATTAATATATTGAGTGTGAAGGTGCTCTGAGGAGCCGGCCGAAGTGGCCGTGCGGTTAAAGGCGCTGCAGTCTGGAACCGCAAGACCGCTACGGTCGCAGGTTCGAATCCTGCCTCGGGCATGGATGTTTGTGACGTCCTTAGGTTAGTTAGGTTTAACTAGTTCTAAGTTCTAGGGGACTAATGATCTCAGCAGTTGAGTCCCATAGTGCTCAGAGCCATTTGAACCATTTGCTCTGAGGAGTGAGATAACTATGGGAAAATGAGTTGGTATAGGACCTAGAGAGAGGTTTGGCAGATGCGAAACCGTGCCACTGTACATGTCTTTCAAGGTTTTCAAGCGATTGGTAGAATGAAGCAGATGTGGAGATCCAGGAAATACTAGCATAAGTCTGGGTGAGACTGATGTAGGAGTTATAGGTGAGGACAGTGGTGGAAGGTTGTAGATTACGAGTGTCGTGTCTTAGTAGTTATGGTCGCTTCATCTACATGCATACTCTGCAAATCACATTTATGTGCCTGGCAGAGGGTTCATCGAATCACCTTCACAATTTTCTATTACACGAATCTCGTAGAGCGCACGGAAAGAACGAACACCTATATCTTTCCATATGAGCTCTGATTTCCCTTATTTTATCATGGTGATCGTTTCTCCCTATGTAGGTCGGTGTCAACAAAATATCTTCGCATTCGGAGGAGAAAGTTGGTGATTGGAATTCCATGAGAAGATTCCATCGCAACGAAAAACGCCTTTCTTTTAATGATGTCCGGCCCAAATCCTGTATCATTTCTGTGACACACTCTCCCATATTTCGCGATAATACAAAGCGTGCTGCCTTTCTATGAACTTTTCCGATGTACTCCGTCAGTCCTATCTGGTAAGGATCCCACACCGCGCAGCAGTATTCCAAAAGAGGGCGGACAAGCGAAGTGTAAGCAGTCTCCTTAGTAGGTCTGTTACTTTTTCAAAGTGTTCTGCCAATAAAACGCAATCTTTTGTTAGCCTTCCCCACAACATTTTCTGTGTGTTCCTTCGAATTTAAGTTGTTCGTATTGTAATTCCTAGGTATTTACGGCCTTTAGATTTGACTGATTTATCGCTTAACCCAAGTTTAACGAATTCCTTTTAACATTCATGTGGATGATCTCACATTTTACGTTATTTAGAGTCAACTGCCACTTTTCGCACCGTTCAGATATCATTTCTAAATCGTTTTGCAGTTTGTTTTGATCTTCTGATGACTTTATTACTCATCTGAAAACAACCTAAGACGGCTGCTCAGATTGTCTCCCAAATCGTTTGTATAGATAAGGAACAGCAAAGGGCCTATAACACTACCTTGGGGAACGCCAGAAATCACTTCTGTTTTGCTCGATGACTTTCCGTCAATTACTACGAACTGTGACCTCTCTGACTGGAAATCACAAATCCAGTTACATAACTGAGACGATATTCCATAAGCACGCTATTTCACTGCAACCCACCTGTGTGATACAGTGTCAAAAGCCTTCCGGAAATCCAGAAATACGGAATCGATCTGAAATCCCTTGTCAATAACACTCAAAACTTCATACGGATGAGGAGCTAGTTGTGTTTCACAAGAACGGTGTTTTCTAAACCCATGTTGACTGTGTGTCAATAGACCGTTTTCTCCGAGGTAATTCATGATGTTCGAACACAATATATGTTCCAGAATCCTGCTGCATATCAACGTTAAAGATATGGGCCTATAGTTAAGTGGATTGCTCCTACTACCTTTCCTGAAAATTGGTGTGACCTGTGCTACTTTCCAGTCTTCCGATACGACTCTTTCGTCGAGCGAACTGTTGTATATGATTGTTAAGTATGGAGCTAATGCTTCGATAGTATCACCATTGCTATGGCGAAGAGAAGGCATTGATTGTTTCTTGGCGCTAACATACTTCACATATGACCAGAATCTCTTTGGATTTTCTGCCAGGTTGGGGACAAAGTTTCGTTGTGGAAACTGTTATAAGCATCTCGCATTGAAGCCCGCGCTACATTTCGAGCTTCTGTAAAAGATCTTCTGACCCGTTTTGTGTACCAAGCTCCGCCGTTTGTTAATTTATTTGGTATAAATCTCTCAATTGCTGTCGATACTATTTCTTTGAATTCAAGGCACATCTGGTCTACACTTATATTATTAATTTGCAAGGAGTGAAGATTGTCTCTCCGGAAGGCGTAAAGTGGATTGTTATCTGCATTTTTGTATAGGTATATTTTTCGTTTATTTTTTGGAGGATTTGGGGGTGACAATATTCAATATCGCTACGACGACCCTGTGTTCACTATTCCCTGTATCCGTTTTGATGCTCGTTATTAACTCAGGATTATTTGTTGCTAAGAGCTCAAGTGTGTTTTCACAACCGTTTACTATTCGCGTGGGCTCATGAACTATCTGCACAAAATAATTTTCAGAAAACGCGTTTATCACTATTCGGATGATATTTTATCCGTACCTCCGGCATTAAACATGTATTTTCGCCAGAATATCGAGGGTAAATTAAAGTCACCACCAGCTATAATCGTATGAGTCGGGTACGTGTTTGAAACCAAACTCAAGTTTTTTTTTTGAAACTTTCAGCAATTGTATCATCTCAATTGGGAGGTCTGTAAAAGGATCCAGTCATTATTTTATTCCGGTTGCCAACAATGACCTCTGCCCATGCTAACTCACAGGTAGCATCTACTTCAATTTCGCAACAAGATAAACTACTTCTAACAGCAACCAACACGCCACCGCCAACCGTGTTTAACCAATGCTTTCGGAACACCGTTAGGTTCTTCGCAAAAATTTCGGCTAAGGTTATCTCCGGCTTTAGGCAGCTTTCAGTGCCTATAGCATCAGTGCTTTGGTTCAAATGGTTCAAATGGCTCCAAGCACTATGCGACTCAACTTCTGAGGTCATCAGTCCCCTAGAACTTAGAACTAATTAAATCTAACTAACCTAAGGACATCACACACATCCATGCCCGAGGCAGGATTTGAACCTGCGACCGTAGCGGTCGCTCGGTTCCAGACTGTAGCGCCTAGAACCGCACGGCCACTCCGGCCGGCTCAGTGCTTTCTATTAGAGCTTCGAGCTATGGTACTTTCCCAACATAGATACGACAATTTACAACTGTTATAACTATGGTTCCTGTATCTATGTTCTTCCCGTGTTCGACCTGCACCCTTGTGACTGAAGCCCTTCTTGTGTTTTCCCGAGACTCTCTAACCTAAGAAACCGTCCAGTCCACGCCACACAGCCCCTGCTACCCGTGTAGCCGCATCCTGCGTGTAGTGGGCACCTGACCTATTTAGCGGAACCCGAAACCCAACCACCCTTTGGCGCAAGTCGGGGAATCTGCAGCCTACATGGTCGCAGAACCGCCTGAGCCTCTGATTCAGACCCTACACTCTGCTCGGCATCAGAGGTCCGCAATCGGTCCTGTCAGCTATGCTGCAAATGGTGAGCCCTGCTTTCATCTTGCAAGCAAGACTGGCAGCCTTTACCACTTCTGTTAGCTGCTCGAAACCAGAGAGAATCTCTTCTGATCCAAAGTGATACACATCATTGGTACCGACGTGAGCTACCACCTGCAGTTGGCTGCATCCTGTGCTTTTCATGGCATGCGGGAGCACTGGTTCCACATCTGGAATGACTCCACCCAGTATGCACACGGAGTGCACATTAGTTTTCTTTCCCTTCTTGGCAGCCATGTCCGTAAGGGCCCCATAACTAACCTAACGTTGGAGCTCCCAACTATCACTAATCCCACCCTCTGTGGTTGTCCGGATCTTGCTGGCTGAGAGGTTTCCTCTGAAACAGGACAGGCGACAGCATTTGGCTCGGCGACAGTGTAACCCACAGACAGCACCTGGAGCCTGTTTGTCAGACAAACCGGGGAGGTCTTACGTGCGGCAGCCTGGGAGGTCTTTCGCCGCCTGCTTCGCCCCGGGGCGACCTCCCACTCGACCACAGGTGATGGGTTGCTCAGAGCGAGCAGTAACTGGGTTGGCCACCGGTGAGGACCGACCGGAGGACTCGGATGTGCTGGACGTCCGTTGGATCGCCACAGCCGGCCCACAACAGTGGTGCCCATCCACTGCAGCCTCCAGATGTGTAACTGAAGCCATCACAGCCTGAAACTGAGAGCGAAGTGTCACCAACTCGGCTCGCATCCGCACACAACAATCGCAGTCCCTGTCCATAGAAAAGACCTGCGAAACTCTACTGTAGACCCTAACGAAACCGCAGGAACTGTGTATAATTTTAATACGCAGAGATTCAAAAACCTAACTACCGAAGCACTCAGGTGAAACTAAATAATTTTCCACTGATTAGGAATTTGTAATATGTTGCAAAATCGGTTTCCTTTCCGACGCAAACGAAGACGCGAGAACTGTGGCTATTAGATATTACATAAACACGCAGATACTCAATAAACTAAACTATTAAACCACAAAGATGATATAAAATTCGCTCCTGTTTAGGAACTCGCAAAAGTCAGAAAATCGGTTACTTCCCTGTTGCTGCGTCTGTCTCGGTCGGCTGCTGCTGCCGCACTTAAGTCAGTTCCAAGCTTTGTGTTGGACGGTAAGGAGGTCTGCATTCCATGTTCGTTTTCTGTCAAGAGTCAATCCTAAACACTTTTCTGTGTTTGTTGTATTTGGAGAGGCAGAAATCTGGATGATGGAATTGCCGAGTGGCGCGTAGAGAGATGGTGGTTTCGACTGTCTGTGGAGTTACTTGAAACTTTCACGTATTACATCACTCGTCCAGGACATTCATGTGGCTTCCAAGCGAGGCGTGGGACAGTTGGAGAATGGTGTGGTTACCTAGGTACGAGCTGCCACCGTAATATTACAGTAGATAAGCGGATGGTTGTGAATGTGTGCAGCGTAAGTGTACTGTGTTCATCTACATTGAAGAGCCAAAGAAACTGGTACACCTGCGTATCGTGTAGGGCCCCCGCGAACACGCAGAAGTGCCGCAACACGATATGGCATGGACACGGCTAATGTATGAAGTAGTGCTGGAGGGAAATAACACTGTGAATCTTGCAGTGACGTCCATAAGTCCGTAAGAGCACGAGGGGTTTTGTGATCCCTTCTGAACAGCACGTTCCTAGGCATCCCTGAAATGCTCAATAATGTCCATGTCTGGGGAGTTTGGTGGACAGCGGAAGTGTTTAAACGCAGAGGAGAGCTCCTGGAGCCACTCTGTAGCATTTCTGGATGTGTATGATGTCGCATTGTCGTGCTGGAGTTGCCCAAATCCGTCGGAATGCACAATGGACATGAATGATTGCAGGTGATCACACAGGATGCTTACTTACGTGTCACCTGTCAGAGTCGTATCTAGACGTATCAGGGGTCCCATATCACTCCAACGGCACATGCCCCACACCATTACAGAGCCTTCATCATGTTGAACAGTCCACTACTGACACGCAGGGTCCATGGATTCGTGAGGTTGTCTCCATACCCATACACGCCCATCCGCTCGCTACGATTTGAAACGACTCATCCGCCCAGACAATATGTTTCCAGTCATCAAGGGTCCAATGTCAGTGTTGACGGGCCCTGGCGAGGCATAAAGCTTTGTTCCGTGCAGTCATCAAGGGTATAGGAGTGGGCCTTCGCCTCCAAAAGCCCATATCGATGATGTTTCGTTGAATGGTTCGCACGCTGACACTTGTTGATGGCCCAGCATTGAAATCTGCAGCAATCTACGGAAGGGTTCCACTTCTGTCACTTTGAACGATTCTCTTAAGTCGTCGTTGGTCCCGTTCATGGAGGCTCTTTTTCCGGCCGCAGCGATCTCGGAGATTTGATGTTTCATAGGATTCCTGACTTTCAGCGTACACTCGTGAAATGGTCGTACGGGAAAATCCCCATTTCATTGCTACCTTAGAGATGCTGTGTCCCATCGCTCGTGCGCCGACTATAACACCACGTTCATACTCACTTAAATGTGAATAACCTGCCATTGTAGTAGCAATAACCGATATAACAACTGCGCCAGACACTTGTCTTATAAAGACATTGCCGACCGCTGCGCCATATTCTCCCTGTTTACGTATCTCTGTATCTGAATACGCATGCCTATGTTAGTTTCTTTCGCGCTTCAGTGTACATTTACATGGATACTACGCAAATGACATTTAAGTGCCTGGCAGAGGGTTCATCGAATCTTCTTTTTACTTACGTATCTTAAGAGTATAAAACTTCCTCATCACTCACAACTTTGCTCGGCACGTAAATGTATAATGTATAATGAACAACGCTGCTAAATTTTATCCGTTGACAACATGCATTTCGTCACCAAAGATGAGAATTTGATACGGACTGCTCAAATAATCTTCTGTTAGTTTCCTGTCACATTTGTTAATAATAATATTGTCCTGTCTTTGTTAACATTCTATTTAACATTAATGCTCATTGACGGTATAATAGGCTTATGGTTACTGCCTCCCTCCTCAGCGGAAACTGAACCGAAAATAAGTGGATATTTATTAATGAACAGAAAACCGAATTGGGACGTTCAGGACGTACTGGAAGTGGTACACCTATCTAAGACACGATGTTTGGGTTGCCGAGCAGGTAAAGTGAAGTTATAGGGAGACCAAAACAGCTTCCTGAAACTTAATGATGATTTCAAGCAAGCTACAAATGCTTAAAAAATTTTAAAAACTGCATAATCATGCGTAAACAAATATTAGATCATGCGGCAAACAAGGCAACACTGCAAATTCATTCAGCACTCAAAACACATTTTGCCGACTCTCAATTGTTTCAGGGATGATTTATTTAAACCGTCAAAAGCTGATATACACACGTCAAAAAAAGTTTTGCACTACCCCGGTTCGCAGAACTCCTGAGGACAGACGTTGACTGTGGATATTGTATCACAGACACAGTCCCTTTGACTGTTCAGAGATGTCACTATACCCGCCCGAAGATGTAAATAACCATGCATGAGCAGCACCTATTAGACGGAGGGGGTCCGACAACCGATCAGTTCCAGTCATTCCACCAGTAAGGAGGTGCACGGCTAGTGGTGTCTGTAGTTCAACCATGCCTAGACGGTTAATACCGCGATTTGATCGGGTCCACATTCTTACTTTATACCAGGAAGGGCTCTTAACAAGGGAAGTGTCCAGGCGTCTCGGAGTGAACCAAGGCGATGTTGTTCGGACATGGAGATGCAGAGAGACAGGAACTGTCGGTGGCATGCCTCACTCAGGCCGCCCAAGGGCTACTACTGCAGTGGACGACCGATTATGTCTCGGTGGAACCCTGACAGCAACACCACCATGTTGAATAATGCTTTTCGTACAGCCACAGGACGTCGTGTTACGACTCAAATTGTGCGCAATAGGCTGCATGAAGCGCAACTTCACTCCCGACGTCCATGGCGAGATCCACCTTTGCAACCACAGCAACCGTGCAGCGCGGTACAGATGGGCTCAAAAACATGCCGAATGGACCACTCAGGACTGGCATGACGTTCTCTTCACCGATGTGTGTCGCATATGCCTTCAATCAGACAATCGTCGGAGACTTGTTTACAGGCATCCCGGTCAGGCTGAACGCCTTAGGCACACTGTCCAGCGAGTGCAGCAAGGTGGAGGTTCCCTGCTGTTTTGGGGTGGCATTATGTGGGCCTGGCGTATGCCGCTCGCGGTCATGGAATGCGCCGTAACGGCTGTATGATACGTGAATGTCATTCTCCGACCGATAGTGCAACCATACAACCATATAATTATTATTTCCGTTTACATTCAATCGTAGGTTTTCGTCAGGTTGATATAGTACTAAAAATTTAACATGGTAATGCGTTTCATTGACATTAGACAATGAGTGACGTATAATAGCCGACTCTACTGAATATCATGTCTGCACGTCAGTTCAGTCTGTTGTCAACTAATATATTTACAACACTATATCAAGGTTTCTATGAGTGCAGGTAATTACAAATATAAAAAATTATAGCAGCTTCCTGCTGTGTGAAGATGTCATTCCAGACCAGAGTTTAATGCTGGATCCTGAGTTTAACGTAACATTATTATTGTTATGTTAACAAAAAATATTCCAAATGATATAGATTTATATAGATGCCGGAAGTAGAGTAGAACTGTTCTTTTACGGACAATGGAAGTTCACTTTCTCATTACTCCAGTTGCCCCAGCTTCAATATTGTCATAACAACAACAATGTCACATGATGCATCACCTGCTGAGGCGACTACGTGTCCCACGCTCCGCCGTGACGTCACACTAATGACCCAACGGCGCTGAGTCCTGAGATCTATGGATTCCTAGGTGTGTTGGTTCGGTTCCCTGTACGTTTAATTATCAAATTATGTAATTATCCTGATGCTGTCCCCTGGATCTTGAGATGTATGTCGTAATATCATCAAATAATAACGTATGATTTGATCAGACAACTTTTCTGTTCCCTGGATGCTGGTCCCCGGATCCTGAGATGTATATCTTCATTTTATCAGATAATTACGCTCCCCAATGCATCTGAACCCAGGACTCTGTGCTATGCTTCAACATGCTTTAGATTCATGTCATAATTTCATCAAATAATTATTCTTCAGGTGTATGTACTACAGTTTTTCGGTTTGATCTGTTACGCAGTTGTGATATTACCAGACGATTACGCTTACGAGGGTATGTCTTCACTGCTTTGCACATGTTAAGTTCACCCATATAGCACGTGTATGAGACGCTTCTATCTCACTTATTATGATTTCCCCTAGATGAACACATTATTAATTACGTATGACGTTATCAGACAATTACGCTACTCTTTAGACCTGAAACTTGGATGCCGAGGTGTGTGCAATACGCTTTAGACGTACCCCACGCAGTTACGTTATTGCATTAACCCTATAGTGAGGTGTAATTTAATGATAGAATTAGGATTCAGTAATAAATTCAAAACTAGGTACAGACGTTTTCATTTTCTGACGGAATCGGTGTAGTGTCATGAACTTTGTTCCACATTAGTAGCGACCGTCCTCAGTGAAGAACCGGCTATAACTATTTTTGGCGCCTCACCATGTTTCTTTTGGTATTTTGCATTTGTCTGTCTTCTTTTCATTTTTTTCCATGATACCTGCCACAACAAAATAAAAATAAGGAATTGTAACAACTTCTCTCATATATAGGTATTTTATATTAGGGTATAGATAACCGTCAGACAAAATTGTAACATGGTCCCTTCCTAATCTTTAATATTGTAACAATTTACCCCATGTTACAGCAAGATACAGTTCTGATGAATAACTGAACATTGTTCCGAAAACCGTACTTTCTTAACAGTATGTGAAGTCATGATGAACGCGATATTGTTTGACGATGGGAGTCGCTCTACCGCATCAGTTTCATGATGTCTTCAGTGCTCTTAATAATATATGAAGCCATGAAGAAGTTAATATTGTTTTAAAACTGTAGCGCAGTACAATCGCCAAGTGTTACAAAAAGATGTGCAGTGAGAATGATTTGCCTGCCGGGGTGGCCGAGCGGTTCTAGGAGCTACAGTCTGGAACCGCGCGACCACTACGGTCGCAGGTTCGAATCCTGCCTCGGACATGGATGTGTGTGATGTCTTTAGGATAGTTCGGTTTAAGTAGTTCTAAGTTCTAGGGGACTGATGACTTCAGAAGTTAAATCCCATAGTGCTCAGAGCCATTTGAACCATTTTGAACTCATCGAACGCCCCTCCCCCCGCTGTGCCATTCTGCTACCGACTGAAGGAGAAACGTTAGACGGATGCTGTCACCGCTAACAGCTTTATAAAGACTACGATGCAGGCCCTCAACGGTATTCCTATTATCCCACAGGTGGCAAGCTTTCGTTGAATACCTTGTAAATAGAATTTTGACAATGAAATTAGAAATTTATTTACGGTGAGAGCAGTGAAGCTTCATGGATCCGTCCAGCGAAGTGCAGTTCTACGGTACTACAATCAAATTTTCCCGGAGACATTTAAGTCTCGTCGTTATCTACGATAATGCTCGACGCTAAAGAAACGAATTAAAATGTGCAATACAACCAGGAATCGATCCTTGGTCCTTTTAGTTATCCGGCAGAAATGCTGACCATTGCGCGACTGCATCACTATGGACAACACTGCTGCACTAGCTACCCAACTTAAAGAGTCCCAGCCGTGGCACAAATTTTAATTCATTTCTCCAACATTATCTACGTTATTAATACGCTTCTTGAAACTGTTTTTCACTTGTTCGATTCACCGCTATCCTACTATGCTCAGTGCCAGTTAGCAAGGAGTTTTAAATTTGAAAAGTTTACCAATGCTATGGTGAGGACGAGACTGCCTCAGGAGGTCTTTCTTACATTCAGTCCATATCTACCGAACATTGCAAACATTTGCAGTACAGGTAACAAAGTTAGGGCGTAGAATGAGCTGGATTGCTGTTTTAATGTTAAAATCTCGAGTTAGCTGCCCATCGAGGACAATGCTTACTACGTGAATAAGTAAGTGCACATAGTATCGTCAGACATAGGTCCGATTCGTATGTGTGGTAAGCGCTGCAAGTCAGCTGTTGTTGTATCCGCTACGTGCATGCTAACGATTTTTGCCTGCAGAGAGTTCAAATGGTTCAAATGGCTCTGAGCACTATAGGACTCAACTGCTGAGATCATCAGTCCCCTATAACTTAGAACTACTTAAACCTAACTAACCTATGGACATCACACACATCAATGCCCGAGGCAGGAATCGAACGTGCGACCGTAGCAGTCGCGCGGTTCCAGACTGTAGCGCCTAGAACCGCTCGGTCACTCAGGCCGGCTGCGGAGAGTTCAATTGATGTACATATTCAAAGGAAGTTACCTGAATGCAGGGTGTTAACGCACCTAACGTGTTGGTGAAATTATTGAAACATTGGTATTCTATGTGAGTAAACAACTCTGTTCGCTTGTGGCTCTGAGCACTATGGGACTCAACTACTGAGATCATCAGTCCCCTAGAACTTAGAACTACTTAAACCTAACTAACCTATGGACATCACACACATCAATGCCCGAGACAGGAATCGAACGTGCGACCGTAGCAGTCGCGCGGTTCCAGACTGTAGCGCCTAGAACCGCTCGGTCACTCAGGCCGGCTGCGGAGAGTTCAATTGATGTACATATTCAAAGGAAGTTACCTGAATGCAGGGTGTTAACGCACCTAACGTGTTGGTGAAATTATTGAAACATTGGTATTCTATGTGAGTAAACAACTCTGTTCGCTTGTGGCTCTGAGCACTATGGGACTCAACTACTGAGGTCATGAGTCCCCTAGAACTTAGAACTACTTAAACCTAACTAACCTATGGACATCACACACATCAATGCCCGAGGCAGGATTCGAACCTGCGACCGTAGCATGTGTTCGGCTGTAAGCGCAGATCTGGAGACAGTGAAGAGCAGAAAGGTCGACAGTAATGCTACGTATTCCGCAGTATACGTATTCTACGGATTTGTGTATTTTCTTGTGACTATATTCGGCAAATGATTTTGGGTTGCAGGATCTAAATATATTAACGAACCAGCGATATGAAACGGATCATGTAATTTTTTAACTCCACCTTTGCAGTTTATCAGATATGAGTTGCAGCAGAAGTACTCATTTCTTTTCCGTAGCGCGGCTGTGTGTGTGTGTGTGTGTGTGTGTGTGTGTGTGTGTGTGTGTGTGTGTGTGTGTGTGTGTAAAAACGTTTCTCCCACACGCACACTGATGTTACGTAAGCGAACTCCCTCCAGCACGACTGAAGTTGCTTTCCATCCTTCTATACTGACAAGGAACCCGTTGAGTGCGAGGTCGCAAATTCAATATTTAGTAAGGCTCATTTGAAAATGTTGTATAAACAATTATGAGACGAGAAAAATCAGCTACTAATTGCTCACCATGTGGATCAGGAGGGCGACAGTAAATGAATGTGTAGGAGATGCAGAAATTAGCCTGTGGGATGTATGTATTACACTTCACGCAATGGACAGCGTTGACATTCAATAAATTTTAGAAACAAATCATTAACTTCCAGCATGAACACCGAACGAAAAATGACGAGTCACAGCGAACACGAAAGTTCGCACAATATAGATCGAAAGCGGATTTTTTACGAGTTACAAACAGTGCAGGAAGTTCAGCTAGGTATTCACTCTCTTGAAGAATGCGTTAGTATGATACTGGGGAACGGAGTGATGAGAACTGATGCAATCTAGCGGCGTGCAACTGAATGCGAAACAGTCCGTTGTGGAGCTTATTGTGAAAGTAACTATACTTTAAGGCATAGCTGCAGATAAAATGATAAGCCGAAACATTATGACCACTGCCCACCGCAGCGTTGGATGCTACCTGTTGGCTTTGCTGGAACGTGACGCGGTGACAAAAGTACTAAAGCGGAGGAGACACGGACGGGGGGATGACCCAAGCGAAGACATGGGCTGCAAATGGGGAATTCCAATGAGATAAGTGACTTTAACAAAGGGTAGATTATTATTACGCAGAGCCTGTGAACGAGTACCTTGAAAAGGGTGAAACTTTTCGTATGTTAAAGTGTTAATGTTGCGAGCATCTACGGAATGAGGTAGAGGGACAGTACAGCTACATCGTTGAACGTACACGACTCTACACAGAACGTGGAGTTCGGAGGCGTCGCTGCTCTGTAAAGGACAGATGCGATCAGTGGCATCTCTGCCGAAAGAGCACAATGCTGGTGCATGCACAAGTGTTTCGGAGTACAATGTTCATCGTACATTGTTGAACATGGAGATCCGCAGCAGAACGCCCACAACCGTTGACCCAACGACATTGTCAGTTACGATTACAGTGCGCATGGGACCTTCAGGATTCAACCGTCAAACAATGGAAACGTGTCGGCTCTTCGTGTGAATCACATTTTTGCCACACTGGGTCGATGGTCGTCTCCATATACGCCGTCAGCGATGTGAACGGCGGCTCGAAACGTGCATTGTAGCACGGACAGAGGGCTGGTGGGAGCAGTATTATACTATGGGACACATTCTCCTGTGCTTGCATGGTCCTGTGGTAGTAATCGAAGATACCCTGACAGCTGCGAACCACTTGCACCCCTTTATGCTTGATGTCTTCCCCGACGGCCATGTCACCTTTCAGCAGTATAACAGTCCGTGTCTCGGAGACAGAATCGCTATCGGGCGCCATCACCGCGTACGCAACTCAGCGGTCCGTTATTTTACGCTAATTAAAAGACCTGCCCGTAGACATCTAATGCCACATACCTCCACAAACCTACCAACAAACTGTTGGAAGCAGGCCGTCATAATGTTTTGGCTCATCTTTGTACTCCGACAATATGTTTTATATACAGGAAAAGAAGAAACATCTGGAGGCCGAATTTGTCCATTGGTTCCTGGTAGTATGAATTGCAGTCACACACTTTTCGGGGGGTAGAGTTTGCTATATGATTTTGACACACAGACCAGGAATGAAACAAAAGCAGCTATTTTGAACAGCTATTGGTCAAAAGCAGTGCTCAAACCATAGTAATCGTTCTCTTACGTCCATTTCCCACTCTTGCTTGCTATGACACAGATATTCCCTACCGGCCTTCCAAAATCAAGCACGCGAGAAAGATTCGTAGGCGTAGAGCACCTCCAACTTCCAACAGCACAATAAATAACTTTCCAGCCTAATTGCCACCCAGTTTAACAGTCACCATAATTGTATACTTATGCGTTAAGGCTTTGACGTTAGCTGTTTTTGATGCCTGTAATTTCCATGGTTCCTTTCATATGCATTTCCTCTTCAAATCCCGATTTCTCAGAATTTAAAAATATCCTTTTTGAACTATAGGATAAGTTGTTTATCTCATCTACAAATTTTTGGTCCGATTCCGCAGTTTGCTGTGCATCGTCAACTTGACGCTTTGTTTGAAATTTCGTTATCTTATGTCTTCCAATTCTGTAGCTCTGTTTGAAATTATGCAACCACATGAAACAACTGTAATCTACGTCGTGCGCAATTCGAACCGAGCATCTTCGAAACGCGCAAACACCAGTGTCTTGTAGCAAACGTGCCTTCTCCTTCCTTGAGTATCCGTAGTTTTTCTAAGGCACTACTCTGTCATATTCCTGCTAACGTATTCGAAATGTAGAATGAGATTTTCACTCTGCAGCGGAGTGTGCGCTGATATGAAAATTCCTGGCAGATTAAAACTGTGTGCCGGACCGAGATTCGAGCTTGGGACCTTCGCCTTTCGCGGGCAAGTGCTCTACCGCAGAAGAGCTTCTGTGAAGTTTGGAAGGTAGGAGACGAGGTACTGACAGGATTGAAGCTGTGAGGACGGGTTCTGAGTCGTACTTGCGTAGCTCAGAGGGTAGAACACTTTCCAGCAAAAGGCAACGGTCCAGAGCTCTAGTCTCGGTTCGGCATACACTTTTCACCTACCATGAAGTTTCGTATTCGAAATCTGTTCTTATTTGCTTTTTATTATGCTGCGGTTGTTCTTCCATGCACTTAATTACATTTAGTAACCGCTCCTTGGACAACGATTGTCTTTTACTACCTTTTACTAGAGATAGGGTATTTGGCCCCCTGTTCAACAAAGATGATGAAGTACATGGTTCGACACCTGTTTAAATATCACTTTCACTTGTTAAGCACGTATCGTCATCATTGTACTCCTCATGTACATTGTCCGCACAGTCGAGTGTAAACGACACCACACGTTCCTCTGACTCATCTTGCAGAAACGCTAATTTTTCATCTGCTACTTCTTTTTCACTCTACGAAATACCTTGGGTTCCTTTCTGACGAAATTTCAACTTCAACATACGTTGTTATAGATGTAATGCAACGTTTGCTTTGATTATCGTTGTCATTGCCCTGCTTTGTGTCAACACCACGAACACTGTAGCACTTACGTGAAATACTCGTCGTCTAAGCAGTTCAACTACGCTCCGTAGCTTCACGCTGTGCCCACCGCTGGACACGTCCAGTCCCGCCCCCTGTTTCCGTTTACCGTTAGTAGCTAATATTGTGGTTGCACGGTAGACAATGTGAGGGGCGTCGAATGCCCTCAATATCATTGGCCTTTTGCGACCTCACACCCAAAGGGTTCCTAGTGAGTGTATACGAGACCTATGCAGAGTCAGTGAAGACATATTTCTCATCATGAAACGACACAGTACGTACGGATCTCAGAGCAGTAGTGACTCTCACCACCCTTGTACAGGTAAGGCCAGTTTTATTTATTGGCACTCGCAGATGGTAATGACAAGCCGAAAATTGACTAGGTATACGAGTATTCCGCTGTTGATGATGTATTCGGTACGTATCCACCACATTTTTTTGGTCACTTGTAAATTTTTATAGATGATTACATATTTATTTATTCGAATAAATCTTTTGGAGAGTACGATAAATAAACTTTCTTTGTATTTAATTTCGTTGCTCATACATTTCCTTCATCCTGTGAGATTGTCGTTCCTTTTCTTCTCGGGTCCACTTTCTTCCTTTTGCAGGCTTCTTTCTTTCCCGAAGTCCTGCCTTTTGTGTTGCTTCTCTGAAAATTGTTCTGTTACCTGTTATGCCCATAAATGACTTTGACAATTTCAGTGAACCCTTTGGGTTTGGATTTCTAGCTGTGTAGGAAATTGAAGATATGCTTGGTCAGTCTGTTAGTATCCATTCGGTATATGTAGTCACAAAACTGTAGTTTATTTTTCCTTCTTACCTGAGTTGGGTTTTCCACTTTTAAAAAGAGTTCTCTGATCTTAATTTGTGTTCAACGTTAGAATTAGTTCTAGATCCCAGTATCTTCATTAGAATTATTCCTTCAACTTTTTCTAGTTTTCAAGCCCTCTAAATCTTGTTGGTTTGTGTGTGCCTGGTGCATACAGTATTTCAGGCCTTACCATTGTTTGATGGTGTCTTTAAGTTTTGTGTTCGAGCGAAAACATTTTTGTTATATATGTTTTTTATCATTTGGAATGTCCTTTCCATTTTATGTTTTCTATTTCCTATTGCTATCTTTTCTTTTGTGTTGCTTTTTATCCATTCTGCTAGTTTTTAAAACACTTTGTTTTACATATTGTGTTACGAATTTTAAGACCTGCAGGGGCATCACTGATATTCGTCATGAAACGTATTTTTCAAATTATAATTTTGGTCCTATCTTTCTGCTTGTTTCTGTATTTCTGTGATCCGTTCTTTACCACTATCGAACGAGCCACTAATTAATGTCATATTACCTGCGAAGCTAGACAGTCTAGCTTCATTTTATTTTGGTTTCTTCTTTATTGAACACCGTTACTATTGATTGATTTTCTCGATGCCTCACTATCCTGTCTTATTCCTGATTTTATTTCAAAAGATTTTGACAGTTACCCCACCAATTTTACTTTTGATGTTTTGTTTATTAAAGTTCTTTTAATTATTTCTGTTGTTTTATTGTCGAGTCCGAATTCCTTTAACATGTTCATCAGTGTATTGCTATCAATTGAATCACATGCTTTTTTAAAATCTGCAAAGTTATCACATATTTCAGGTTTCTGATTTTTCTTATTTCTATTAATATGTTCTTTAGATTTAGTATTTGTTTTGCACAAGATTTTCCCATCCTCAATCCTGCTTGATGCTAACTAGTTGTGCGTCGAGTATTCCTTCAGCTCTCTTTAAAAGTGCCATGGACAAAATGTTATGTCATTGGTAAGAGCGAGATCCCTCTCTAACTGTTAGGATCAGTTTTCTTTCCTTTATTTATGTGGAGGATGTATTAATGCCATGATCCATTCTGATGGTAAGCTGTCTGTTGTCATTATTTCTGTTAGACATAGAATAATGTTGCCACTAGAGTGTTTCCACAATTCTGCAACTATATTGTCTCCTATTGATGCTTTATTTTTAAGTTGTTTTATGATTTCTTTGATTTCCACTGTTGTTGCTGGCTTTGTATTTGGTTGTATTTGGATTGCACTATCAAAATGAAATTCTTCTCTTGGTGGATCGAGGTTTTGTGATTCTTTGAAGTAGTCCGGAAGTATTCTGTAGTTCTCTCTGTTACTGTGTTCAGTCTTTTGTGTTTTTGGATGTATAAACTGCAAACTTGGTGGTCTATACTGCTTTAAACTATTTTTTAATATTTTATAAAAGTTCCTTGTGTTGTTCTGCAGAAAGTGGGTCTCAATTGACGTTAATCGATTTTTGTATCGAGTTTGTTTGCGTGGCCATTCTCCGCAGCAAGCACATGCATATTTGTTTTGTAAATAAAAAAAACGCCTTGTCTTGGTGCACTGTATCTTATTCTCCAAGACGCGTTTCGCCTTTTGTCACTTTAAGGCATCATCAGTGGTATCTATAATGATACAGTAACGGTACACTTTTGCTTTGATGTGTATTATTCGTAGATTATAAAAGAATTCACTTCTCGCTTTTTATGTAAATAAGTGATTACTTACAGATAGTCGCGTTTTTAGTTGGCATGGACTTTTCTTCTCATCTGGTCTCTCGGAGGTCACACTACCGTTCTATTTACGAAAGATAAGCATGTTTTTGTATTTCGAACATTTTTCTTCCCAATTTTCATGAAATAAAAAGCGGGAGAATGGGAACTTCACAAAATGAATAATTTTGTCAGATGAGGCGCACTTCCACCTCAGTGGGTACGTTCATAAACAGAACTGCAGAATTTGCGGTAGCAAAATTCCGCGAGTGACTGCGTAACATGAGATGCATCCACAACGCGTGACTGTTTGATGTGAGTTCTGGGTGGGAGTCGTGATCGGCCCGTACGTTTTTGAAAATGAAGAGCGAGCTGTCCTCACGGTGAAAGGTGACCGTTACCGCAACATGCTTTCTGATTGATCATATAATGTAGGCTTTCACGGCCGATGTTGTCTTCACTTAAAACTTCCGGGCTGATAGGTCGTACTCGATGTATAAATCTCTCCCCTGACGTTTCGTCTCCGACTGCGGAAGACATCCTCCGAGGCAAAGCGGCGAACTGAAAAGAGAACTCGAGGAAGTGCTGATTTTATAGGCAGTGCAGAAAGTGCCACTGTCGATCACGTGGCGTCGGCTATAAGACTGTCTCTGGTAATGCCAACATTCTCGATTGAAAGCGTTCGATCGTCGCGCTCCCGGTGCAACGCTGACATCTATGCTGGATAAAATTTGGACGTCAGCGTTGCACGAAACGTCAGGGGAGAGATTTATACATCGACCATGGTCGTATCAGCCTGGAGGTTTTTAGTGAAGAAAGATTTCTGAATGGTTTCCCCTCTTGTTGATGAAAATGATGATTGTTCGTTTCTACAAGGTGGTACGACATGTCACACATCCAGTGAACCGAACTCTGCTGAATGAAAAATGTCCTAAAAAAATTATCTCTTTGCTTGGCAACCTGGAATGGCCTGCCAGATCAAGCGATCTTACGCCTTATGACTTTTTTTTTTGGGAGGGGGGGGGGGCGGGGGAGCGTAGTGACGTCAAAGTCTACGTGAACAAACCAAAAACAATACACCAATTTAAGTACAAAATTAAAAGAGTTATTAACGGCCTCCAACCAGACGTTTGTGAACACATGATCGAGAACTTCAATGAAAGCATTGCTCATTGCCTCGCGGCCTTGGGTGGTCGTATGGAAGTTATAATTTTTCGTACGTAAATCGGAGAAATTACTTCATGTGTTTGAAAAGAGACATTACATTTTCATTAAATTTTGTATGTTCTATAGCACTTTAACATTCGTCTCGACTTCCCGGACACCCTTAATATTGATTTTTGTGCAGGCGTTTCTGAGATGCGTGGTTGTATACTGGACGACTGTATGCATATTTTTTACAAAGCGAGTTTCTGAAAAACCAGTGGGAAACATAGTGGTGAATAGTAGTGTTAACGTATTTTTTTCTGTGTAACACTGTAGTTATATCTTTTCGCTTTGTTTGTTACAGAACTTGTTCCTTCTCCTCTTTCTCCTCCTCCTCTTCTTCTTCCCCCTCCAAAGTTGCAAACACCAGCATCTGAACATGGGCCAATGCGGACGTTCTCTCAGGGTCAGTCGTCCCACTTAGTAAATGAATCGACTTCATTTACTGCCGGCCGGTGTGGCCGTGCGGCTCTAGGCGCTTCAGTCTGGAAGCGCGTGACCGCTACGGTCGCAGGTTCGAATCCTGCCTCGGGCGTGGATGTGTGTGATGTCCTTAGCTTAATTAGGTTTAAGTAGTTCCAAATTCTAGGGGACTGATGACCACAGATGTTAAGTCCCATAGTACTTAGAGCCATTTGAACCCATTTATTTTTTGACTTCATTTACTTCCGGTACGATGGACGTGGAAGAATTATGAGCAAATTTTAAACACATTGTAAATCACGCATTGGACACGTATGTGCTGAAAAATTGGTTACGGACGGAAAAGACCCACCGTGGTTTAACAGCGCAATTCGGAGAATGCTCAGGAAGCAAAGGCAGTTGCACTCGCGGTACAAGAAAGATCGGGAGAATGAGGACAGGCAAAAGTTAATAGAGATTCGTGCTGCTGTAAAAAGAGCGATGCGTGAAGCATTCAACGACTACCACCGTCATACCTTAGCAAAAGATCTTGCTGAAAACCCAAGAAAATTCTGGTCTTACGTAAAATCGGTAATCGGGTCGAAGGCTTCCATCCAGTCGCTCACTGATCAGTCTGGCCTGGCATCGGAAGACAGCAAAACGAAAGCTGAAATTTTAAATTTAACATTTGAGAGGTCTTTCACGCAGGAGGATCGTACAAACATACCGCCGTTCGAGTCTCTTACAGATTCCCTTATGGAGGACATAGTGATGGACATCCCTGGGGTTGTAAAGCAGCTGAATGGGTTGAAAATAAAAAAATCGCCAGGTCCTGATGGGATTCCAATTCGGTTTTACATACAGTACTGTACTGCATTGGCTCCTAAATTAGTTCGCATTGATCGCGAATCTCTTGCCCAACGTCAAGTCCCGAGCGACTGGAAAAAAGCGCAGGTGACGCCTGTATATAAGAAGGGTAGAAGGACGGATCCTCAAAATTACAGACCAAAATCCTTAACATCGGTTTGTTGCAGGATTCTCGAACATATTCTCAGTTCGAATATAATGAATTTCCTTGAGACAGAGAAGTTGCTGTCCATGCATCAGCACGGCTTTAGAAAGCATCGCTCCTGCGAAACGCAACTCGCCCTTTTTTCACGTGATATCTTGCGAACCATTGATGTAGGGTATCAGACGGATGCCATATTCCTTGACTTCCAGAGAGCGTTTGACTCGGTACCCCACTGCAGGCTCCTAACTAAGGCACGAGCATATGGGATTGGTTCCCAGGTATGTGGGTGGCTCGAAGACTTCTTAAGTAATAGAACCCAGTACGTTGTCCTCGATGGTGAGTGTTCATCGGAGGTGAGGGTATCATCTAGAGTGCCCCAGGGAAGTGTGGTAGGTCCGCTATTGTTTTCTATCTACATAAATGATCTTTTGGAAAGGGTGGATAGCAATGTGCGGCTGTTTGCTGATGAGGCTGTGGTGTACGGGAAGGTGTCGTCATTGAGTGACTGTAGGAGGATACAAGATGTCTTGTACAGGATTTGTGATTGGTGTAAAGAATGGCAGCTAACTCTAAATATAGATTAATGTAAATTAATGCAGATGAATAGGAAAAAGAATCCTGTAATGTTTGAATACTCCACTAGTAGTGTAGCGCTTGACACAGTCACGTCGATTAAATATTTGGGCGTAACACTGCAGAGCGATATGAAGTGGGACAAGCATGTAATGGCAGTTGTGGGGAAGGCAGATAGTCGTCTTCGGTTCATTGGTAGAATTTTGGGAAGATGTGGTTCATCTGTAAAGGAGACCGCTTATAAAACACTAATACGACCTATTCTTGAGTACTGCTCGAGCGTTTGGGATCCCTATCAGGTCGGATTGAGGGAGGACATAGAAGCAATTCAGAGGCGGGCTGCTAGATTTGTTACTGGTAGGTTTGATCATCACGCGAGTGTTACGGAAATGCTTCAGGAACTCGGGTGGGTGTCTCTAGAGGAAAGGAGGCGTTCTTTTCGTGAATCGCTACTGAGGAAATGTAGAGAACCAGCATTTGAGGCTGACTGCAGTACAATTTTACTGCCGCCAACTTACATTTCGCGGAAAGACCACAAAGATAAGAGAGATTAGGGCTCGTACAGAGGCATATAGGCAGTCATTTTTCCCTCGTTCTGTTTGGGAGTGGAACAAGGAGAGAAGATGCTAGTTGTGGTACGAGGTACCCTCCGCCACGCACCATATGGTGGATTGCGGAGTATGTATGTAGATGTAGATGTAGTAGGAAGCACATTGTAAAGCTAGCTATGAAATGACGCAGTACAGAACGTTCACAAGACGCTAACGACTCTCAGCGTAGTTGTACTGGTAAGTACAATTTTATTTAATTGCTCTCACAGGTCGTAATGACGCACCTAAACTTGTCTGGATACATTCCGCTGTTGACGATGTATTCGGTATGTATCCACCACAAATTTTATGTACTCTTGTAATTTTTTTTACAGGTTCATCATGTCTAGTGAATGTATTGTATCCTGAAGAGGGCACAAGGTTCTGGGTTCATGTCCAGAAGACAGCGTCATTATCTGATGAAATTGTGACACACATCACAGGATTCAGGGGACGGAAGCAGGATAATTACATAATTTGATAGTTGAACATACAGGGAGCCGAACGAACACTTCTGGGGATCCAGATATCTCTGGACTTAGCACAGTTGGATCATTGTGTGACGTCACGGTGGGGAGCGGGGTATGCAGCTGTCTTAGGGGGTGTTGCAACACGTGACATTGTTATTATGACCATACAGAGGCTAGGGCAATTGGCATAATTAGAAAGCGATCTTGAACTGTTCGTAAGACAACAGTCACACTCTACTGCAGGATTTATGACAAGGAAATTTCATCCAACACTGACTGCCCTACTATGCTTTTCTGCCTAACCTCTTTTAAATACATAGCCAGCACCAGGTTCTCGTTTGGTACTGCACTGATGTCGCAGATAGTACCACGAAGGTATTTACGTAGGTGTCACTCAAATTACATTTCTGAGTACCTTAACTACAACACGCCGCCAGACTTTACATCTCGACATTTAGGATAGGGCTGTCTTTCGCCAGATATCTACGTCCGCTCCTATTCGTGATCTGCACTGTGCATAGTGCTTAGAAAAAGTGATAACTAAGCGTGAACTAACAAGTATTCTTGAATATTCCTCGTACACCAGAGATACTTCCTTAGTTAAAACTCAAAGTTATTACCTGCACCACGATAAAGAAAAGTGAGTTTCCATTTTTAATTGTAGTATATGTAATATTACAGTATCGAAAGTCTGCCGACGACATTTACACTGTCAACTATTGCTTCACTTAGCAAATAGTAGTGTTAGCTGGTCAGATCGGCCACAATACGAGCGGCTCTTACGAACCAGCACCGTTGGGCCGTTTGTAAGGAGAAGACAAGCAAAGATGACTAAAATTAGCGCATAAAAACAGAGTTTCCACACACTGCTCAAACAGCGCTCCTTATTTTTAGGCCAAAAATCACTGTCACAGTTATCTGTGGCGTCAGTTTGTAAACTTCAAGGAGTCTGTTATTTAAGGGTGTCGAATCTCCATATCCGCCATCCATGTAGCCTACTGTATATAAGGCCTCTCATGAGACTTACATTTGGTAACGTATTCAGATATTTCTGTATACATGTTCTCCTAGTTGTAGATTTTTCAAAATGACTTAACATACAAGTTACCTTTCTCAGATTTGGACGAATTAAACCAGTGCAAATGAGCTGCTCAGTTACGAAAAAAATGTGATTTAAAATAAAGGCATTCACACATTTGGAAGATTTCTTCGAAAATGCAGACTATCTTCTGAATATAATACGTAGCATAACATGGACAAGATACTTTATGCACAGCAGCATTAACATATGTGTGTCTTTACATCAAGTGCTACTAGTTCTCCAACTTCTTATTTTAAATCGAATTAGGGATTTGTTTCTACGATGTGGGCTTCGGTGTGGCCTGCCACTGCTACAAACTGATTTGTTCCTTCATTCATTCATCGTGCTTCATAGTCCCCAACACTAGGAATTAACAAAAGACAAGCAGTCACAGAAACCTTTTAACAGTAAACTATCACTATACTGCTTGAGGATATTCGTACTTACGCCAGCTAAATTTAACCACATAGGTTAGAAAGAAGGGTTCTAATTCGGAAAAAAAACTTGCTTCCTCAGGTTTGTTAAATATCTGCTGTTTATTTCCAGCAGGAATCGTGACATTTACTTCATGACATTGATCTCTTCCAAAGAAAGTAGTTACCTTTTCGTATTAGGTGCATTGTGCTGCCACCTACTGCCGGGTACTCCATATCAGCGACCTTAGTTGTCATTAGACATCGTGAGAGAGCAGAATGGAGCGCTCTGCGAAACTCACGGACTTCGAACGTGGACGGGTGACTGGGTGTCACTTGTGTTATACTTCTGTACGCGAGATTTCCACACTCCTGAACGTACCTAGGTCCACTGATTCCGATGTGAAAGTGAAGTGGAAACGTGAAGGGACACGCACAGCACAAAAGCGTACAGGCCGACCTCGTCTGTTGACTGACAGAGACCGCCGACAGTTGAAGAGGGTCATAATGTGTGACAGGCAGACATCTATCCTGACTATCACATAGGAATACCAAACTGCACCAGGATCCACTGCAAGTACTGTGATAGTTAGGCGGGAGATGAGAAAACTTGGATTTCATGGTCGAGCCGCTGCTCAAAAGCCACATATCACGCCGGTAAATGCCTAAAGATGCCTCGCTTGGTGTAAGGAGCCTAAACATTGGACGACTGAACAGTGGAAAAGCGTTGTGTGGAGTGACGAAGCACGGTACACAATGTTGATCCGATGGCAGGGTGTTGCGTATGGCAAATGCCCTGTGAACGTCATCTGCCAGTGTGTGTAGCGCCAACAGTAAAGTTCGGAGGCGGTGTTGTTATGGTGTGATCGTGTTTTTCATGGACGGGGCTTGCACCCTTTGTTGTTTTGCTTGGCACTATCACAGCGCAGGCCTACATTGATGTTTTAAGCACCGTCTTGCTTCCCACTGTTGAAGAGCAATTCGGGGATGGCGAATGAATTTTTCAACAAGACTGAGCACCTGTTCATAACGCACGACCTGTGGCGGAATGGTTACACGACAATAACATCCCTGTAATGGGCTGGCCTGCACAGTCCTGAACTCAATCCTGTAGCACACCTTTGGGATGTTTTGGAACGCCGACTTCGTGCGAGGCCTCACCGACCGACATTGATACTTCTCCTCAGTGCAGCACTCCGTGAAGAATGGGCTGCCACTCCCCAAGAAACCTTCCAGCACCTGATTGAACGTATGCCTGAGAGAGTGGAAGCTGTCATCAAGGCTAAGAGTGGGCCAACACCGTACTGAATTCCATCATTACCGATGGAGGGCGCCAAGAACTTGTAAGTCATTTTCAGCCAGGTGTCCGGATACTTTTGATCGCATAGTGTAATTTATAGAAACAGTGGTTAATGAGATGCGTTCATAATTTTCTTTTGAGCTGGCAGGGATTCCAAACTGCTTGCTTTATTTTAGGTGGGAGTCTGTTGCAAACCTTTGCACCAGAGTTTGTAACTCCACGCTGAAGCCCAGCCATGGAGGCAAAGTACACTCCTGGAAATGGAAAAAAGAACACATTGACACCGGTGTGTCAGACCCACCATACTTGCTCCGGACACTGCGAGAGGGCTGTACAAGTAATGATCTCACGCACGGCACAGCGGACACACCAGGAACCGCGGTGTTGGCCGTCGAATGGCGCTAGCTGCGCAGCATTTGTGCACCGCCGCCGTCAGTGTCAGCCAGTTTGCCGTGGCATACGGAGCTCCATCGCAGTCTTTAACACTGGTAGCATGCCGCGACAGCGTGGACGTGAACCGTATGTGCAGTTGACGGACTTTGAGCGAGGGCGTATAGTGGGCATGCGGGAGGCCGGGTGGACGTACCGCCGAATTGCTCAACACGTGGGGCGTGAGGTCTCCACAGTACATCGATGTTGTCGCCAGTGGTCGGCGGAAGGTGCACGTGCCCATCGACCTGGGACAGGACCGCAGCGACGCACGGATGCACGCCAAGACCGTAGGATCCTACGCAGTGCCGTAGGGAACCGCACCGCCACTTCCCAGCAAATTAGGGACACTGTTGTTCCTGGGGTATCGGCGAGGACCATTCGCAACCGTCTCCATGAAGCTGGGCTACGGTCCCGCACACCGTTAGGCCGTCTTCTGCTCACGCCCCAACATCGTGCAGCCCGCCTCCAGTGGTGTCGCGACAGGCGTGAATGGAGGGACGAATGGAGACGTGTCGTCTTCAGCGATGAGAGTCGCTTCTGCCTTGGTGCCAATGATGGTCGTATGCGTGTTTGGCGCCGTGCAGGTGAGCGCCACATTCAGGACTGCATACGACCGAGGCACACAGGGCCAACACCCGGCATCATGGTGTGGGGAGCGATCTCCTACACTGGCCGTACACTACTGGTGATCGTTGAGGGGACACTGAATAGTGCACGGTACATCCAAACCGTCATCGAACCCATCGTTCTACCATTCCTAGACCGGCAAGGGAACTTGCTGTTCCAACAGGACAATGCACGTCCGCATGTATCCCGTGCCACCCACCGTGCTCTAGAAGGTGTACGTCAACTACCCTGGCCAGCAAGATCTCCGGATCTGTCCCCCATTGAGCATGTTTGGGACTGGATGAAGCGTCGTCTCACGCGGTCTGCACGTCCAGCACGAACGCTGGTCCAACTGAGGCGCCAGGTGGAAATGGCATGGCAAGCCGTTCCACAGGACTACATCCAGCATCTCTACGATCGTCTCCATGGGAGAATAGTAGCCTGCATGGCTGCGAAAGGTGGATATACACTGTACTAGTGCCGACATTGTGCATGCTCTGTTGCCTGTGTCTATGTGCCTGTGGTTCTGTCAGCGTGATCATGTGATGTATCTGACCCCAGGAATGTGTCAATAAAGTTTCCCCTTCCTGGGACAATGAATTCACGGTGTTCTTATTTCAATTTCCAGGAGTGTATAAATGAAAATCATTCTTGTGTCTTGTAGGCAAGAGGTTACGGTGGCCTCCGAACGAAAATTATGCGATTGTTTCTCATACATGTCCCTACTTATATATACCAGCATCGGAATCTCACTAGGTTGCATATACCCTACAGCATCTCTCTCAAACGGAAACTTTTTGATCGCCCCTTGTATTTTGAAAGTGCGAATTTCAGTCCAGCTGATTAAATGGTCGTGGTACTTTTCAATAGCTGTGTTACGTGTTTGAGGTACAATTGTTCCGTAGGACTTGTCTGTGTGTAACTATGAAATCCTGCTAGTAACATTAAGCATTATGGTATGTGAGTACATAAATTTCTAGATCCTTAAAAAGATCTCTGCCGTTATCTATTTTACAGAATATTCTTAATGCTTCCTGTGCTGAATAAATGTTTCATTTGCTTTGAATGCACTGTCCCCAGAAGATAATTTTGTAAGTCAACAGAGATGAGAGAATGCAAGCTAAGCCAACACTCTTTGTTACGATGACAGATATTCCTAAGGGGATATATTGTGTACTGAGCTCCTTGATTAGTTTACCTACATGTTGATACCTGAATACTTTATCAATACTTCATCTTACATCCTGCGTTCAACTGCTCTTCCAAGTCGTTTAGTCGTTTGCTGTCAAAGTTTTTATATCTCCTCCCTGAACTTTAATTCCTATTCCAAATTTTTCTTTTGTATACTTTACTGTTTGATGAATATACAGAGTGAATAAAATCGGGGATAAGTTATAGCCCTCCCTCATTTACTTCTCAATCACTGCTTCCTTTTCATGTCCCTCGACTCCTAACTGTTGTCTGGTTTCTATGCAACGTGTATATAGCGTTTCGCTCCCTGAATTTCACCCCTGGTATCTACGGTATTTCAAAGAGTATTCTGGTCAAAATCGTGAAAATCATTCTCTAAGTCCTCCTCCCAGTAACATTGCACGCTCGGATTAACGTGCCGACCCTGTGAAGATATGGGATGAAAGCTAGGAAAAAGAGGAAGTCTGGATGACCTTTTTGAAAGGTTTAGGCTGGAGTGTAGCCGTGTCTGGAAATCAAAAGTAGACTATGAACGGTACTCACGAGGGAAAAATAGGTAGTTTTAAGGTATCGTGCTATAGAACGGTAAAGGCTACATCGATAGACAGAAATACTACATCGAATATCAGTACGCTTTCTTTGGCGTCAAAGGATAGTCAGTTGGTAATGGTCAGAAGTGTAGTGGGTAAAATTGTAGAGGAAGGCCAACGCTTGACTACATTAAGCAGGTTGAAGAGATTACAGGTTACAGAGACGAAGAGGCCTGCACTGCGTTGACTAATGCAGATAGCTGGACAATATCAGTCTGTGGACTGAAGTCTACAACAACGACAACATCAACATTCAGAAATTAGTTTCTTTATTGATTTAAACCGCGATTGGACTAAGTATGGAAAAATTGCTTTAGTGGTTTGTAAATTAAATATTACTTATTGTTGCTGTACAACTGGACCGTTTTGATAGTGGGTGGAGCGATTGATTGAACTTGGAGTTACATCTGTAACAAAGCCTTTATTACAATAATTCCCAAATGTAACATTGATATAAATCTCTGTATCACATTCAGTATCATTGACTCAGTCCCAGTAAGGAAAAACGTGACTTCCAAGTTAAAATAAATTTTTATCTCTTTTTTCATATTAAGAGTAAATAAATTAACTTGATTGAGAAGACATATTAAGAAAATCATTAGTACGCAAGAGCGTCTGGCTAAACTAGAAAGAAATAAATGCTTATATACCAGATCCCACGCAGATATGTTAACCAAGAATACTTCAGTGAGACAGTTAGTTTTACAGATTATGTCTGAGTGCAGTGACCAGTGTCCCATTTCTCTACGATTCCGTACGTAATGGAGCAGACAAGGTTATGAAACAGACAAGGTTATGTAAGGCTCTGAGCTCAAGATAAGTCACTGGTCACAATGGCATCAGTCTTGAAGTATTATCTTCCCACTAAAATGGTTTCCCCAAAATGTTCTTTCAATTACATCAACGAACGTGTTACTAACAGAGAACGCAATTACCCTTGTACTCCAAGCAGAGAACTGTCCAGTAGTCTTTCATGACAGTTTACCAAGGAAACTAATTACGTATAATTATACATCATTGCAACCGTAACCTAAAACACCAAATCAAAAACCAGAAAGACAAAATTTAAACTACTTCCGATCAATAGATGAAATTTCAACTTCGGAAAATATTATGATCATATGAGCTGTTAGATATATAGTGCTTTTGTAATCAGAGATCTATACCAAACTTTCAAGTAATGAGCATATGCCAGATATAGCTTCCCTCTTACTATTTCTCGCTACACTGCTTCCCACATGGTACACGGCAATTTCAAATTCGAATGCGTAATCTGGAACAGACTGTTATTAATACACAGAAATGACAGATGTTATCAAAGCGGTTCAGTTCTTCATCTAGTTGCGATAATAACAAACAGCGTACAGCTTCAGAACCATTACAGAACAGTCAGATAACAAGAGTTAACTTGACTTCCAAAACTAGTCAGCAAATAATGTCGCTTGCAAGCAACGCTGACAAAACTTCAACCCTGGCACACTACATACTGGTTGTCAGGGGTACTAGTGCAGATATTTCTGCTAATGACTTAGGGCAGTGTACTGAACAACGTTACACCAACATTTACTTCATATGCACACTAATAATTACAGCTATTACAAGTGATATATTTTTAGGTTGGTTAGTGCCTCCAAGTACACAAAGCAGAAGCAAGCTCTTAAAGTTTATTTCACACTAGGCAGCAGGTAAGCTACTGACGTGTGGACGTGTGGACACAAAACGGGCAGACTATACTGACAGGCATAGCCCATAAAGAGCAGTAGTATATTACGTGATATTTTTGCAGAAGACTGTTAGACCTAGAGAAAAAAACAATTAACGCGTTTAAATTGGTACATATTAAGGTACCAATTATTATAATACCTCTACCTATAGCTGCGACGTTCGGTATATCCAGAACACAAACGAAAGCAAGGAAAAGATGGAGCTAAGAGGAAAGCAACAAGCATAGGAATTGGAGAATTCAGCGTAAGAACAGAAGATTCCACTACGTAGGGAGGAAGCTATGTCAGATCACAGTAGCAAGGAAGGCCAACAGAACAGACAGGCATCGGCGAAGAAAGCTTTCCTCATCAAAGAACTCTGCTGACGAACAGCAATCGATTAGAACTGAGGAAGATACAGTACTTCTGAAACTGTATGTCTGAAGCACAACATTGTGCGAAAGTTACGTTGGCGCAAGAGTAAATACGGGGCAAACACCAGTTTCACCTCCATGGAAGAGATTCTCCTAACAGTATGGCTTCCTGTCAAGAAAAGACATCTATCCATGTTTAACGCAAAAAATCCATCAATTGAGACGGCCACGGTGGCCGAGCGGTTCTAGGCGCTTCAGTCCGGAACCGCACGACCGCTATGGTCGCAGGTTCGAATCCTGTCTCGGGCATGGATGTGTGTGATGTCCCTAGGTTAGTTAGGTTTAAGTAGTTCTAAGTTCCAGGGGACTGATGATCTCAGATGTTAAGTCCCATAGCGCTCAGAGCCATTTGAACCATCAATTGATTATGGCTTTCTCTTTTATGCAACTAATACTCTGTACGGAACATTTTATTTCTAACCAATGTTGGAAGTTTTAGGTTTGAATTCGTAACGAAATGCTACACCACTGCGCCCTCCATGCTAGAGAGTCACCTTTTGAACAACTCTGTATGAGTTTGGGTGACAGGGACCTAATTTGACACTTCACATCTTTCCACAAAAGTACAGAATGTGATTTCTTTTTGCGCAAGTTCATAAAAGGTTCTGTGTATGTTTCTCCAGTAATGAACGTTTTAGATAACTTGAAGACACAGGTTATAATAGCGGCTACATAGCCATTTTGAAAAGAGTAGCTATCGGCTTAATGTGTGTGCTGAGGAACTGGAAGACGCTTAAATGTTTGCGAAACTACTATTTAATAACTTTTAATTTATTGCGAATAGTAAAAGGTTGTGAAAACACACTTGACTTCTTAGCAACAAATAATCCTGAGTTAATAACTAGCATCAAAACCAATATAGGGATTAGTAAATAAAGGGTTGTCGTAGCGAGATTGAATATTGTAATCCCCAAATCCTCGAAAAATAAGCGTAAATATCCCTATTCAAAGAAGCAGATAAAAATTCACTTGACGCCTTCCTGAGAGACAATCTCCACTCATTCCAAATTAATAATATAAGTGTAGACCAGATGTGGCATAAATTCAAAGAAACAGCATCGGCAGCAATTGAGAGGTTTATTCCAAATAAACTAACAAACGGCGGAGCTGATCCTCCTTAGTACACAAAACGGGTTAGAACACTGTTGCAGAAACAACGAAACAAACATGCCAAATTTAAACAGACGCAAAATCCCCAAGACTGGCGATCCTTTACAGATGCTCGAAACTTAAAGCGGAGTTCAATGCGAGACGCCTATAACAGTTTCCACAACGAAACTTTGTCTCGAAACCTGGCAGAAAATCCAAAGAGATTCTGATCGTATGTGAAGTATGTTAGCGGCAAGAAACAATCAATGCCTTCTCTGCGCGATAACAATGGAGATACTATCGAAGACAGTGCTGCCAAAGCAGATTTACTAAACACAGCCTTCCGAAATGCCTTCACAAAAGAAGACGAAGTAAATATTCCAGAATTCGAATCGAGAACAGCTGCCAACATGAGTAACGTAGAAGTAAATATCCTCGGAGTAGTGAAGCAATTAAAATTACTTAATAAAAGCAAGTCTTCTGGTCCAGAATGTATACAAATTAGGTTCCTTTCGGAGTACGCTGATGCATTAGCTCCATACTTAACAATCATATACAACAGTTCGCTCGACGAAAGATCCGTACCCAAAGACTGGAAAGTTGCACAGGTCACACCAGTATTCAAGAAAGGTAGTAGGAGTAATCCACTAAATTACAGCCCCATATCGTTAGCGTCGATATGCAGCAGGATTTTAGAACATATATTGTAGGAAACGGTCTATTGACACACAATCGACATGGGCTTAGAAAACATCGTTCCTGTGAAACACAACTATCTCTTTATTCGCATAAAGTGCTGAGTGCTATTGACAAGGGATTTCAGATCGATTCCGTATTCCTAGATGTCCGGAAGGCTGACACTGTACCACACAAGCGGCTCATAGTGAAATTGCGTGCTTATGGAATATCGTCTCAGTTATGTGATTTCCTGCCAGAGAGGTCACAGTTCGTAGTAATTGACGGAAAGTTATCGAGTAAAACCGAGTGATTTCTGGCGTTCCCCAAGGTACTGTTACAGGCCCCTTGCTGTTCCTTATCTATACAAACAAGTTGGGAGACAATCTGAGCAGCCGTCTTCAGGTACGTTGTCCAAGACGCGACGCACACTAGCGACTGTGACGGGTCGCTACGTGACGTCAGAAGTTGCCTGCTGGCGCATGCGCAGTTAGAGTTCGGGATGCGACGCGCGACTGTTGCGGCAGCTGCCGCAGCACTGCACCAGTGAGCAGTGTTGCGACGGAAGTCGGACGACACAAAGACGTACGGCAGCCAGAAAGATGTCGAGTCAGTCAAGGAAAACTGAAATGAGGCACTCACAGGATGTGATGCTCTGTGAGCTGGTCTCGCAACATGCTTGCCTTTTACGATTTGAAGAACCCTAAATATAGAGACATTATGTTGAGAGACAGAATTTGGGAAGGAATTGGTGCACAGTTGAAACTGGCAGGTGAGTGAAATATATATTTTCCCATTAATGCAAATTTTTCAGGCCTGTTATGAAAATCAGTATAATCCATGCAGATGTAGAATTAGAATGATGAAAATGAACTTGCAGGTCAATTTTCGCATTACTCTTTTTTGCGACGATAAAAATTGAAAACGGCAAGTATATTATAAAATGAACAATCTAAAGTACAACGAGAAAGTTACATTTTACAATACCTTCACTTTGAAAGTAAACGGTAGATTGGTGTCTTGATGATACCTTCTAGTTGCGAAAAACCACCACCAGATTGTTGTACAGCTTTCTGTAATCAATAGATGTTCGTTTTTGAGGAAGGCGTTTCTCAACAGATTGCGCAAACAGTATGCTGCAATAAGTAATTTGTCACATTCACTTCAATTCATTGGTAGAAGATGGTGCTCAAAAAACTTGTGCCAAAAGTGCACTACTGTTTTACAAGGCTCTTCAGGTCTGACACAGTTCACAGTTGAAATTCGTCTTCTGTAAATCCTGGAGTCATCTTTTGAGTGCAGCTTGGCAAGATTAAATGTTCATGTCATCCATAATGATGTATGCTGTCAGAATATAAGAATATGGAAGTTCATTTGGATGGGAATAAAGAGTCAGTCGGCTATGAAAGTTGCCTTAGTTTGTTCCAAAAGTTTCTGCATGGGAGAAACTGACAAGTATAATTTGGGGAAATTTTCTGAACAAGCACGGACATTATTTCTTCCACATTTCTGCCAGTGTATACTGTAGACGTTCAGAATGAAAATTCTGAAGATGTTTAAGGTGTAATCCTATCTTGTTGTCAAGAACTTGAAACAATGCAATGACGCTAGCGTGCGCTTATTGTTAATAAACTTATCTTTCATTGGAATTTTAGGTGAAATGTGCAAAAACAGATGGAGGAATATTCGGGACTCGTATCAGAGAAATAAACGAGAAAGAAAGCTTGGAACAGGTTCAGATGCCCCAGAAAAACCAAGAAAATGGCTTCTGCTTGATCACTTGGCTTTAAGAAACCTACATTTCGTGGCATTTTAAATGAAATTGTCAAGAGCATATGGAGAAATATTAGTAACTCATACCGGAGAAATATATGACATAAAATGGTTTCATTAGGTCCAAATGTGTCAGCGAAACAAAACAAATGCGTTCTCTATCGTGTGATGGCCACACGATTCAGGTTGCGCGTCGACAGTACTGGCGGCTAGTCGCGACGCTCCCGGAGATATATGAGCCCAAATCTCGGAAACGGAGATAGATATCATTCTGATCTCAACTTAAAAAATAATTTCGATATGTTAGCTTCTTTTCATCGGCAACGATGTATGACCTAACGCGAACCATACGTAAAGTAGCCAGCGACCACATTTTTCACTTTACACAATTCAAATTTTATGCAGTAGGTTACTTGTAAATTAAATATCGGAATAACTGTGACGAATATCGGAAAAATAGACACCTCATTATCAAGCTGTGATGTGAAACTGTAAGATACGCAAACATCAATTTTTTGTGCCTTTTACTTTCCTCACAATTGATAGAGAAGTAATATACAGCGAAAAAAAAAACACGCAAAACCGGAAGAGATACTTTTCAATTTTTTAAGGTAAAAGGAGAACCTGCCTCGAAAAACTAACTCTGGGAGCCGATGTAACTGTGTTGCATTAACATACAGTATTTTTTACAGCAAGAAAATCGGAATTCTTATTTTTCTTATGTATTTGAATCCTCCGCCGCCGACCGGAGCTTGGGCAACAGCGACGACTCCAGTCGTGTTGCGGCCGTGTCGCCGTCTGCCAGGGTGGGAAAAGAGGAGGGGGCAGCGCGGCAGTCGCAGCCAACTGTCGCGTCCTGCACAACGTAACTTTCGGTTGTCTGCAGGTGACACTGTCGTTTATCGACTAATAAAGTCATCAGAAGATCAAAACAAACTGCAAAATGATTTTAAAAAAATATCTGAATGGTGCGAAGAGTGGCAGTTGGCACTAAATAACGAGAAGTGTGAGGTCATCCACATTAGTGCTAAAAGGAACTCGTTAAACTTCGGTTACACGATAAATCAGTCTAATCTAAAAGCCGTAAATTCAACCAAATACCTAGGAATTACAATTACGAACAACTTAAATTGGAAATAACACATTGAAACTCTTGTGGGGAAGGCTAACCAAAGGCTGTATTTTATTGGTAGGACACTTAGAAAATGTAACAGACCTACTAAGGAGACTGCCTACACTACGATTGTCCGTCATCTTTTAGAATACTGCTGCGCGGTGTGGGATCCTTACCAGATAGGACTGACGGACATCGAAAAAGTTCAAAGAAAGGCAGCAAGTTTTGTATTATCGCGAAATGTGGGAGAGAGTGTCACAGAAATGATACAGGATTTGGACTGGAAATCATTAAAAGAAAGGCGTTTTTCGTTGCGACGGAATCTTCTCAGGAAATTCCAATCACCAACTTTCTCCTCCGAATGCCAAAATATTTTGTTGACACGTACCTACATAGGGCGGAACGACCACCACGATAAAATAAGGTAAATCAGAGCTCGTACGGAAATATATAGGTGTTCGTTCTTTCCGTGCGCTATACGAGATTGGAATAATAGAGAATTGTGAAGGTGGTTCGATGAACCCTCTGCCAGGCACTTAAATGTGATTTGCAGAGTATCCATGTTGATGTAGATGTTGATGTAGATGTTGATGTAGATGTTGATGTAGATTTATTTTTAATCCTATTAATTGTTTCCTCGGATTCGATGTGACCAACTGACTTGCACTTTGGGATAAATAAGTCACAGAAAGCATACAGAAAATGCTGAGAAAAGATGAAACATAGAAACAAGAGACATTGGACAGCGCATAACATAAATATTTATTCAAACAACAAAAAGTGTAAGATATTATTTATGAAGAGAATAGAAGAAAATAAAACAACCAGACGGACGAGGTGTCTATTAAAGAGTAAGCGAATGTTTCAAGTAAACAGTTATTGGAATTAGAATACGCTTCGTTAAGCAAAATTAGTACGACATGTCACCAAGAAAGTGTGAGAAAATGCAATGAGAATATAATGCGAGAAACAACTGCAATCGGTAAGAGTGGGCGGCCGAAGTGGCCGTGCGGCTCTAGGCGCTACAGTCTGGAGCCGAGCGACCGCTACGGTCGCAGGTTCGAATGTTGCCTCGTTCATGGATGTGTGTGATGTCCTTAGGTTAGTTAGGTTTAATTTGTTCTAAGTTGTAGGCGACCGATGACCTCAGAAGTTAAGTCGCATAGTGCTCAGAGCCATTTGAACCTTTTATTTTTTCCGTAAGAGTATGGAGAAGACAAAAGAGAAACTTATGCTAAATAAACACAACATTTCATCTGTTAAGATGGCAGATAGGGTATGGAAAAGACCCCAACAGCAAGAAATAATTAATGTAGAGTAATGAAATTACAGGAATACATTTGTCTACGTAATATATTTAAGTGGTTAATGTTGAGAGATCACAGGTTAATGTAAGCGCGAGAAAACACTTTGTAAATGTCAAATGATGGTAGGTTAATAATCGATGTAACCGCCAGAATATTGAATGCCAGAATGGAAACGTACACGCACTGTGCTATAGAATTGCCGGACGTCAGTTTGTAGGATGGAGTTCTATGACTGTTGCACTTGGTCGATCAATACATGGACAATTAAATACTGGTTGTGGATAACGCTGGAGTTATCGACCGATGATATGATATGTATGTTCGACTGGAGACATATCTGGTGATCGACCAGGTCGAGACAGCCGGCCATTGTGGCCGAGCGGTTCTAGGCGTTTGTCTGGAACCGCGCGACCGCTACGGTCGCAGGTTCGAATCCTGCCTCGGGCATGGATGTGTGTGATGTCCCTAGGTTAGTTAGGTTTAAGTAGTTCTAAGTTCTAGGGGACTGATGACCTCAGATGTTGAGTCCCATAGTGCTCAGAGCCATTTGAACCAGGTCGAGACAACATGTCAACGCTCTGTAGACCGTGTTGGGTTACAACAGCGGTATGTGGGCGAGCGTTATCCTGTTGGGAAACACTTCATGGAATTCTGCTCATGAATGGCAGCACAACAGGTCGAATCACTGAACTGACGTACAAACTTGGAGTCAGGGTGCGTGGAATGACGACGAGAGTGCTCCTGTTGTCATACGAAATCACACTCCAGACCATAAACCCGGTTGTAGATCCGGTATTTCTAGCACATAGACAGGTTGCTTGCAGTCCCTCAACTGCCCTCCTTCTAACCAACACTGGCACCGGGGCACAACCAGCTTTCATCGGAAAACACAACAAGTCGCCCCTTGCCCTCCGATGAGGTCTCGCTTGACACCACTGAAGTCGCTAATGGCGTTGGTTTGGGGTCGGTGGAATGTACGCTACAGGGTTGTTGGCTCGGATCTGTCCTTGAAGTAACCGATTTTTAACACTTCGTTGTGTCTCTGTGGTGCCAACCGCTGCTCGAATTGCTGCTGCAGACGCAATACATTGCTCGACAGCCATACACCGAATACGGCCGTCTTCCCTCTCGTTAGTGCCAAGTGGCCAGTCGGAGCCCGCTAAGTCCTTCTACACTACTAGCCATTAAAATTGCTACACCACGAAGATGACGTGCTACAGACGCGAAATTTAGCCGACAAGAAGACGATGCTGTGATATGCAAATGATTAGCTTTTCAGAGCATTCACACAGGATTGGCGCCGGTGGCGACACCTACAACGTGCTTACATGAGGAAAGTTTCCAACCGATTTCTAATACACAAACAGCAGTTGACCGGCGTTGCCTGGTGAAACGTTGTTGTGATGCCTCGTGTAAGGAGGAGAAATGCGTACCATCACGTTTCCGACTTTGATAAAGGTCGGATTGTAGCCTATGGCGATTGCGATTTATCGTATCGCCACATTGGCGCTCGCGTTCGTCGAGATCCAATGAGTGTTAGCAGAATGAGGAATCGGCGGGTTCAGGAGGCTTATACGGAACGCCGTGCTGGGTCCCAACGGCCTCGTATCACTAGCAGTCGAGATGACAGGCATCTTATGCGCATGCCTGTAACGGATCGTGCAGCTACGTCTCGAACCCTGAGTCAACAGATGGGGACGCTTACAAGACAACAACCATCTGCACGAACAGTTCGACGACGTTTTCAGCAGCATGGACTATCAGCTCGGAGACCATGGCTGCGGTTACCCTCGCCGCTGCATCACAGACAGGAGCGCCTGCGATGGTGAACACGACGACGAACCTGGGTGCACGAATGGCAAAACGTAATTTTTTCGGATGAATCCAGGTTCTGTTTACAGCATCCTGATGGTCGCATCCGTGTTTGGCGACATCGCGGTGAACACACATTGGAAGCGTGTGTTCGTCATCGCAATACTGACGAATCACCCGGCGTGATGGTATGTGGTGACATTGGTTACATGTCTCGGTCACCTTTTTTCGCATTGACGGCACTTTGAACAGTGGACGTTACATTTCAGATGTGTTACGACCCTTGGCTCTACCTTTCATTCGATCCCTGCGAAACCCTACATTTCAGCAGGATAATGCACAACTGCATGTTGCAGGTCCTGTACGGGCCTTTCTGGATACAGAAAATGTTCGACTGCTGCCCTGGCCAGCACATTCTCCAGATCTCCCACCAAATGAAAACGTCTGGTCAATTGTGGCCGAGCAACTGGCTCGTCACAATACGCCAGTCACTACTGTTGATGAACCGTGGTATCGTTTTGAAGCTGCATGGGCAGCTGTACCTGTACACGCCATCCAAGCTCTGTTTGACTGAATGCAAAGGCGTATCAAGGCCGTTATTACGGCCAGAGGTGGTTGTTATGGGTACTGATTTCTCAGGATCTATGCACCCAAATTGCGTGAAAATGTAATCACATGTCAGTTCTAGTATAATATATTTGTCCAACGAATACCCGTTTATCATCTGCATTTCTTCTTGGTGTAGCGATTTTAATGGCCAGTAGTGTACAATATTGCCGTAGGAACATCGTCGTAGCACTAGTACACGAACTCGTTCAAACTCAGAGACTGTTGATAATGACGTCTTCGTCATCTTAAAATCATTCGAAACTGACATCAACTCACTACGTCCAATCCCCAAGGTAAATAGCGCTAATGATCATTACAGCGCGTATTTAAAGCTAACCTGGCGATACTAGCGCCACTCTTAGTTTGAATAGATATCTTTCAGATGTAGAAAAGCGCCTAACAACTTTCGTTTATCTCGCACAACGCTTTCTTGGTGCTGGGATTTCTTTTCCGTCAGTATATAGTACTGTGCCGCCCGAACAAGACACAGCCAGGAGCCGGCCGTGGTGGCCGAGCGGTTCTAGGCGCTACAGTCTGGAACCACGCGACCGCTACGGTCGCAGGTTCGAATCCTGCCCCGGGCATGGGTGTGTGTAGGTTAGTTAGGAGGAGATTTGCTCCTCAATTTTGTCCTACGGAACTTGACATTTAAATAAATAAATAGTTCTAAGTTCTAGGAGACTGATGACCTCAGATGTTAAGTACCATAATGTTCAGACCCATTTGAACCATTTTTTGAACACAGCCAGGAGAAAAGTACCACAGGCGCAAAGATGTGAGCTGGTGCCAGAGGCATAGAGACTTGCCACTTCAGCGAGATCCACCAGCGCCACAGGCGGCACTGAGGATGAAGACATCGACTTCGCCTCGACCAATTGCCGGCCGAGTACAATCCGCCAAAGACCGGACGACAACGGATAGAAGCCTACTCTGAAGATAGATCACCTCTCGCCCACTTGGTTATAGGTCGTCGTCCGGGGCTGACTTAGACGGCGGACGTCGTTTACTGAACTCTTGGAAGTGAACTGCACTCGCTATATACTGTAAAGTTTGCCTACAATTATTTGCACTTAGCCATTGAGGGCCTTGTTTGTGCTATATTACAAGCAGTGTTGTAGACTTAATCATTCAACAAGTCACAAAGATAAGTAAACCTTTTTAGCTCATTTGTTTGACTTTGTTACTAATTTATTGGAGTGTTGTAGAACCTTCGTTCTCCTTTCCTGTTGCCTGACCCTGGGGCATAGCTGTGTAATAGTGGCAGGGAGAAATTGTTCTAGCGATGTACTGCACCAGAAGCCGTTCCAAGAACTCACAAACTCGGCCTACCGTAACAAAAATGGCAACTCAGCCACCACAGCAGTAGCGACGAGACCTTTACAAAACTGGCGACGAGGGTTTACAAAATATGTACTTCTCCTCGGACCTGTTTGCATCAGAGTGCAGACAGTCAAGTTTTCTCCTTATTTGTTGACACCAGAGTTTTTAGTTACTAGATACGAAGATAAAAATAGAACCATTTATGAGATTTTTCATTGATTCCGGGCGCTGATGACCACGCTGTTTAGCGCCCGAAAACCTCAAACCACACACACACACAAACTCTGTAAAGGTATATCTTGGTCCAGAAAGTCAAAAAATTTTGTTCAGTAAAACAAGGTACTCTCTTCAGCTTATCTTTTGGGCCAAATAGTACCACACACCCGAACGAATAACTTGTATTTATTGTTTATCACACTTTATTGGAGGCAAAACGCAAATCCGTCTGTAATTCTATGTACTGAGATGTTACTTTTCTTTCACATACCACCTAAAACAACACTTTTTTTCTTTTTCCTGTGTGGTAAAGTGCTTCTCACCTACGTCGAAAATTAATACAGTCGAAAGACGTATTCTGAGGAGGGGAGAATAGTGTGATGATATGTCTTGCAACGATCTTTATTAACCAGACATATATTGTTCCACGCGAGTCATTCTTTACTCTTGTGTGTCATAATAATTGCTTCAATTTCCTGCTTGCCTGTTTCATTTGGATTATCGAACTGTTAAACTTCTGTATACTTGCCGGTACCGGTATAATCTTTATTTAAATTGCTAACTACGAGTGTTAACACGAAATGATTATTACATTTTTTATACAGTGTTATGCTCTCGCAAAATATATGTAACATATCGAGCATCCGTCTACAGCACTGACAATAGTTTCACAATTAACCACGTAGTTTTATATTTATTCTTAGAGCTCCAAATTTCCTTCTTGTGATCGACTACTTTAAATATTAAGTGTACAACCTTTTTAACACGAAACTGTTGTTAATGAAAAATATTACGGCTTGAAATCGGAATAAGGCTTAAGGGATATCCTGCGTATTTTAGAACTAAGAGACTGTTGTTCCAGTACTTGTCAGCAGAAGCAACTCGTCCCCTTCATAAAAAACGTGTATTATATTATTTTTGAGATGCAGGCGACTGAATGTTTCATAGTCTTAAAAATCAACTACACTGATTTAAGAAATCGATTTGTGTCTGATTTACTGTTACCATATTTAAAAATTTTGAATTTGAGTTTCATAATCATACATCCCTCTACTTGTAGAGGATGAAGGTAATTGTACATTCTTTGTTCTGAAATTATAAATACATACTGAGTTTCACATACGTACTAGAAGTAAATCAGACAGAGTAGACACTAATTACAATTTTATTGCTTAAAATAGATAAGACAAATTACAAAACAAAGATTGAACCAGCCACAAAACTAGTAAATAAACAATCTAATCCACAGAAACATTTCATGTGCGTCAGATTCCTCTTCAATATTTGTTTCAGACAGTGCGGCAGTTTGATTGATCAACGAACTGCTGTAATAATCATGATATTCCCGCCTAATCATCTGTTGCTCACACATTATGAGAAGATCTTGCAATTACAGAACTTTTTCTCGTGTATACCTTGGGACGAGACGTATTTGCCGAAGGCTGGCACTTTCAGGTTTACTCCCCTAAAGGTACGTTTCAAATTCTCGCTTATAAAAAACTGAAAGAGGTTTGTTTCATTGATAACAGGGAAGGCAGACATTGTGTACTGAAAATTTGAGGATGTTTTTAGGGTCATTTTTAGAGTTCAAAAATCGCCGCTTAGCGTAGTACGGATGACGAAAGGGCAAGGATTGTTCTTGCAGCTTGGCAGACTTATGCCCATCCTCCAAGGTTCTACATCTACATACTTCTTTCTCTCTCGTGATTGAATGAAGTCGCTTTTCATTTTCGTTTGACATGTTTCAAAAACTGCATGATAATTTGACTGTAAGTTTGGATGGTTCTTGAACAGATCAGTACACACAGATACAAGACAGAGTTGTTCTGCTGGTCGTACATCCATCTATCTTCACTTAGGTAGTATCTGGAATGGCCATATCGTAATCATAAACAATGTGGGAATTTCAATCGATCCTCTTTTACCGGCTGTCTCATTCCACAAGTACCATGTGCCTTCTTGATTTCCCAGATTGTTTATAGTCAAATTATACTCTGTCGTTTTCTCACGTAGAACATTTGAGCACAAGGTGAATTCGGATTGTTTAACGTGCGTTGCAGATCAAAATTTACGGCCACAGAACATGCATCACTTTGTACTAGCATTGTGTTCTTACTGTGTTTCTTTTGACACAGATCTCTTCTCTTCAAACGATTGTTATGATCACATTACTACTACATCATTTCGTTCTCGGTTTATATGCACATTGTTACAAGCGAAAGGCGTAAATAATGATATGCGCGATTGTAGTCGTACGTAAGAAAATTTGTAGATGTTGCACATGCATGTTTGCACAACGCACAGGAAGCTCCTAACGTGGTACCAAAATCACGAATGCGGTACATTCACCATTGTGGTGTTGCAAAATACGCAAATTTTACACTTTCTTGATAATGTACCTTGCATTTTCCCTGCACTACCAAGGCAATTTACTCATGGTTTTGCCACAACAAACAACACGGAAAATGACACTCTCCGATGCACAATCATAGTTTTGGCGCGAGAGATACGATATTATACTCCGCTTAACAACTAAACGTAAATTAAATCTCCACTTACGATTACTAATTGTAGGCGTTTGGTTCCAAAGTCCCCTTCCTCTGTGACCAGAGGGTGCAACTAACGGCAACGTTCGTCTTTCCCTAATTGCGGCGCTAGGAGCCGCGAGCAAAGATGAACACAATAGAAGCGGTTACAAGCTGAGGATTTCCTTATATAAGGAAACTTTGCTACTGCTACCATCGTGACATCGGGTAATTATATCACTCCTGGCCTCTCTTCAAGGTTCCTTTACTTCTAGTCATCGTGCGTGTGCACATGTGCTAATTATATGTTTCTCTTCTGTCAGATAAGATAGAGGCAACACCACATGATTGTTCTCCGACACATCACATGGTCTGGGATAAACAACCTGTTTTTAGTTGCTCCTGATCTTGAACACAAGATTATACAACTGTAAACAGTCACATGGCATCTGACGTTGCTTTCCACTGCGAAGTATCATTGACCTGCTGGTATTTTGACTGTCTAAGTTGCGTGTTGAGCTAACTCGTTGTACCACCTGCGCGTTCCGACTCGCTTCTTGCAGCCGGTTTGGTGTTTTCTGTTTCTGTTTCCAAAATGCATACATTTATGCTATTTCGAATACGCAACTAAGTGACAGTCCACACACCGATATGTGCGTCACTTACTACAGGAACGAGAAAAGCAGCTGAATTGAAGGACCACAGAAGTGGAGTGACGACATAAAACGTGTGTGTGCTGCATTGTACATAAATACCATTAACACTCTTAATACTCATATGAAACTGTATTCCAGTCCAAAAATCAGTTGTAAGGTTAGGATGACATTTTGTGGCAAGGGTCGTATGCAACAGGATGTCGTTGTTGTTTTGGCCTTCAGTCCGAAGACAGGTGTGACGAAGCTCTGCATACCAGTCCATTCTGAGAAAGCCGTTTCATCTCTGAGTAATCCACTGCAACGTATATCCATTTCAACCTGCTCACTGCTTTTATGCCTAAGACTCCGTTTACAGTTTTAAGCCTCTGTGATTATCTGCATTACCAAATTGACGATTCTTTAATACCTCAGGGTGTGTACTATCTAATGGTCCCTTCATTTAATCAAGTTCCGCCATATATTCACTTAAATGAAATGTATTCGCAGTTGCAAATACGCACAACCACCACCATAAGCTGTATAAGGGAATGACGACAATGAATATTTGTACAGGAGTCGAAACCGGCTTTTTCGCGTTTCGTGAGTGGTCGTCTTAACGGCTTTGGCTATCCGTGCGCGGTTCACGGCCCGACCCAAACTTCCACATGTCGTCGTTCCTGCGTCACAACCTGTCCTCTCGCACACGTGTTGTGTAATTCTCTTGCAGGGAAAGACATTTTAATTGAAAGTCGCTGCCTGGTATTCTCGGATAAATATGATGTTGCAGTGCCAGTATTGTTAAAAGTACGATGTAATGTTCCTTCGGACATGCATACATACGGGTTGTAACGCAAGAACGACGACATGTGGGGAAATTCGGGTCTGGCAGTGAGTCGTGCACGGATATCCGAACCAGTTAAGACGACCGCTCGCGTAAAGCGGGGCATTCGGGTTCGAGGCTCGGTCCGACACAAATTTTCATTTTTGTCGTTCCTTTTGTCAGCTGATGGTTTTTCATGTTCGCAACTGAATAAATTTAATTTATTTCATAACGCTTGTTGTCGCAGTAGTGCCTGTCCGAAGGCACAATACAAGCAATGCAATGTCGTATATATTTACTTCCCATTGTGATTTAATACCTTGTAGTTGTTCTGTCTGTGAAGCAATAGATATATCAAAGAGAGACATATGGAAAAACCAAGTATACTACATAATATTTCAAACGTTTTAATACTGTTTCAATACACTTATCCCACTGCGAGACAAGATGGTCAGTGCCTTCATGGCAAAATGTTTTCAGTTGCCTACGGAACCCAGATACTATCCAGGCGTGCAGCCCTTCGTCCCAAGCGGATCTAAGACCACGGAGGTGTTTTCTCAGGGCCGCAAAAATATATAAGTCTCATTGGGAGAGGTCGGAGCTGTGCGGTTGATGTGTGAAAACAAGCTGCGAACCATGACGACTTGGACATTGTTGTGTGGTCCGAGTACTACATCGTCGGACGAATCGTAAGTCACACGACCGTCAATGCTCATCTCGTCGAAGCTTAGGACACCAATAGCTTCTAATGATGTGAACATTTCTGACCTACCTTTAATTAACTCCAAAACTGGTTTCAAAATACCTGGTTAGCATTTGAACTGTTTCGTCCATGTCTGGAGTGTTGACATGCAGGGAAAAGGATAATTCTTCCTCCTCAGGTAGGCATATGCTTTAGGAGACAAAGCTCTCAATTTGAGAGCATTTGCAATGTCCTCTGAGCACCACTTTACTTGCTTCCTCTTCTTTAACAGACAACGAATTTGTCCTGGTGTGAAACACTGAGAAAGTGCACTATCCACATACGAGCATACACATTTGTGCTTCTTAGTGTGAGACACATTACGTTTTATAGATGTTCGCATCTGCATTCATGCTCGTGTTTTAGGCATCTGACTACGGTAAATGTTTTGCAGTTGGGTACTGCCTATTTTACACATGTTTTTGTAAATAAAAAGATAGTAATCTTCGAACTTACCTTACAAAGCTGATGCAGAAGCTATGTCAAAGATGCTGAAGGTGACGCTGACCAGAGCCGATTCTTCCTTGCCGAAATTCGTTTCATTGCATCAATTTTGGCTCTTTTGTTTAAATGTCTAATCCGTATAAAAGTTCTTGTTCTGACATATAACTGAACTATTTTGCTATTACGTTCGGAAAATTTCGCACTTGTATGATCTGCTATCTGCAATGAGAAATATTTGATCCATGAAAGCCGGCCGAAGTGGCCGTGCGGTTAAAGGCGCTGCAGTCTGGAACCGCAAGACCGCTACGGTCGCAGGTTCGAATCCTGCCTCGGGCATGGATGTTTGTGATGTCCTTAGGTTAGTTAGGTTTAACTAGTTCTAAGTTCTAGGGGACTAATGACCTCAGCAGTTGAGTCCCATAGTGCTCAGAGCCATTTGAACCATTTTTGATCCATGAAAAGCAGCAAATATAATTTCTAACTCATGTATTTTAGCAAACCAGTCAGTAGAGGGAGAAATGAGGCCCCCTTTTGAAATAGTGGTAATCCAGTCTTGCTTCAGACTTAATTCTGTATCAACAACACACTGCCCTGCTGTATTTCCCAAAGAACTGTCAACGTTTTTGCACTTGAATGCTATATATCCTGCTAGATATTTTAAAGCACCATCATTCACGTCTTCACTGGTACACACTGAATCACTGAGCTCGAAATCTAAGAGCAAGTTTTCGCCATCCGTAGCGACGTCAAATGATTTATCAGTTACTCTTATACATAATTCACTCGAGAGAAAACGTGCAAAATCTTCCTTAGTTTCATCAGCTGGTGTCGGGTAGTTTTCAGAAGCAAAATTCTCATTTCTGTCCTCTGACGTCGAAGCTCCAGAAGACAAAGGTATTTCACTTGCACTTCCAGTCAGTATCAATAAAGAATTTATTTTTCACCTCGAAAGGAGTGGGATTGTTGCAGAAGACACCAAGCCCACGGATTCTGGAAAAGAAATTTTCCAGACAATCTTGATTAAGTCTGGCTGTCAATATACAAGTAGCTCCGGAATTTTTCATATCATTGTAAAGTCCAAAAAGTGAATTTATTTGTATAATGAATCCCTTCTGAAATGGGAGAAGACTGTTTCCTTTTCCTACTCGCATATTAGAACACATTTCAAGAAATCTTTTTAGAGATTTTTCCTGACTTCTGATATTAAACCCGTAACCACTTCTAAGGGGAGCTTTCTCATCTTGACGGTATCTCGAATTCAACACATCGAAAACATCGTTCACGAACTCAATGAAGCTTCCTTCGCGATCTTTATGCAGAACGTATCTCACAGCTTGGGCAGCCCTTCGGACATTCTGACGATCACGTCCACTAACGTTAAGATGAACCTCCGATATGTGGTGATTGATAGAAAAATCACCTTTCTGATGTCGAAGAAGATCTTCTACAACCATTTTTGTAATCACAGTACCATCAGGCAAAGTGATTCCGTCATCAAGAAAATGATTTCTTAACAACTTAAGCAAATGTGGAACATCAAAAATAACCCAGACTTTTCTGCTATGATTAACAGGGTTTGAAAAGAATGTCTTGGATGTAGACACACCAAGTTGCTTCCACACATTCATATTTTTTGGTCCCATGTCACACGTAACAGCTACGATACGGATTCCTGCTGTTTCAACTTCTTTTATGACATTCTGCAACAAATCACTAGACACTGAAACATCAAAGTCATAATACACTGGCTGCTTCCATTTTGAAAACAAGCTGCGAACCATGACGACTTGGACATTGTTGTGTGGTCCGAGTACTACATCGTCGGACGAATCGTAAGTCACACGACCGTCAATGATCATCTCGTCGAAGCTTAGGACACCAATCGCCTCTAATGATGTGAACATTTCTGACCTACCTTCAATTAACTCCAAAACTAGTTTCAAAATACCTGGTTGGCACTTGAACTGTTTCGTCCATGTCTGGAGTGTTGACCTGCAGGGAAAAGGATAATTCTTCCTCCTCAGGTAGGCATATGCTTTAGGAGACAAAGCTCTCAATTTGAGAGCATTTGCAATGTCCTCTGAGCACCACTTTACTTGCTTCCTCTTCTTTAACAGACAACGAATTTGTACTGGTGTGAAACACTGAGAAAGTGCACTTCTCACATCCGAGCATACACATTTGTGCTTCTTAGTGTGAGACACATTACGTTTTATAGATGTAGCTTGCTTTATAACTTCTTTCATGGACTTAATTATTTGTTCCTGTCGAACATTTTTAATCTTCAGACTAACCAATTCTTTCTTCAGTGCTTGAATTTCCTGGTCTTTAAGTGAAATTAGCGGATCAGTAAAAACGTCTGTGTTGCTGGATTTGTCCAACTTACTTTTCTTGGGAGATAAAGTTTTCGACGTTGAGAGAGCTCTTTTTTTTACTGTTCTAGTGTCACAGCGACGTTCTCTCTCTGTTAGAACGCTACCGGTAACATTCGCGGTGCTGGGACCTGGAACTTCGAATACATTTCTGTGCCAGTTTAGTATTTTTAGAGACGGAACAGCATTACCCTGTAGCAGTTTCCGTATAGCTAGACCTAACAATTCATTCTGCAAGTCTCGTTTGTAATCGCTTTTACAAAAATGTTCAGAACAAACTCTTGCATTATTAACATTAATTTTGTCCTCTCGTTTACAACGAGCAATCCCCTTACGCTGTAGGTCAACATTTTTTGGAAAACGATGATAAATTACGCCTTCAGTCTTACGTCCACTATTACTACATTCAGCAACTGCACAATACGACGTATTTGTAGACATAACTCCAAGAACGAAGCTACAAGACTCACGGAACAATTCCTTTCCAACTGAACACTCGGCAGGACAAGAATTACACACAAACTAACGTGTAACACGAACTCACTTGCACGCCTTCGATAGAAACACTGAGCGACACCGTTGTAAACAAACTGCAGTAGCTGCCAGGTGACGTCACAGCTCGAGATTCGTCATGGCGGATAAGAGTGGGAGGTCGCGTTTGCACTCCCGTGCAATGCAATGTCGTATATATTTACTTCCCATTGTGATTTAATACCTTCTAGTTGTTCTGTCTGTGAAGCAATAGATAAATCAAAGAGAGACATATGGATAAACTAAGGACATAATTTCATATTTCAAACGTTTTAATACTGTTCAATACACTTATCCCACTGCGAGACAAGATGGCCAGTGCCTTCATGGCAAAATGTTTTCAGTTGCCTACGGAACCCAGATAGTATCCGGGCGTGCCGCTCTTCGTCCCAAGCGGATCTAAGACCACGAAGGTCTTTCCTCAGGGCCGCAAAAATATATAAGTCTCATTGGGAGAGGTCGGAGCTGTGCGGTTGATGTGTAAAGGCTTCCCAGCGACTCATCCCCAACGTAGTCAAAACAACCTTGTCAAAACGTGAGTAGGCATTATACTACTACAGAATGGTGCTGTTTTCACTATTCCACACAGTTCCTATCTCTCGGCATGCATTTTCCATGTTTTTGGGGTGGATCCACGTAAAAGGACATTCGTGGCCCTAGATTTGCTTCGGACGAAGAGCCGGACGCCTGAGTACAATCACTCTTTCGTAGGTGATGTTACACATTTTTCCGTAAAGGCATGGACCGCCTTGTCTCACAGTAGGATAAATGTGTTAAAACTGTATTAAAGTGTTCGAAATAATAAGCAGTTTGCTTAGTTTTTCCATTTGTCTCATTCTCATGTGATTGCCGTTACAGACAGAATAACTAGGGTGCGTTAAAACAAATCTGGAAGTAAATACATACGGCAGAACTTGCCTAATGACGAGATCAGTTGACTGGACACACCCTGAGGCATCAAGGATTCGTCAGTTTGGTAACGCAGGGAACCATAGACGGCAAGAACAGTAGGGGGAGTATTAGGTACGAACGCAGAGAGCGGGTTCAAATGTTTGTAGGTCGCAATAATTATTCAGAGATGAATAAGCTTGTCTCACGGAGGGATTGAAGTATTAACACTTACGGCGATTACTTTTGAAATAATAAAGTTTGCTTACTTTTTCCCATCTGTATCGTTTTCATTTGTGTGCCCGTTATACCTATATTATCTTCAGCTTTCTTTTTTAGTACCACATATCAACAACTCTTCTTGTGTGAATTATTTATCGTCCACGTTTCACTTCCGTAGGCTACAATCCAAACAAATACCTTCCTGTTAAAAAATTCCTCTTTTACAGGAGTATTTTCCCTCTAATGCTAGTCTACACTTCATATCTTTTCTACTTCAGCCATCGTCAGTTATTTTGTTATCCAAACAGCAAAACCCATCCAGGTCTTTCCATCTCATTTCCTGATCTAATTCCCTCATCATCGCCGAGTCAATTACTTTTTTTTTCTTTAGGTGATGTTTACCTTATATCCTCTTTCAAGGTCCTATCCATCCCGTTCGATTACTCTTCCAAATCGTATGTCGTGTCTGACACAATTAGTCTCGTCAGAAAACTACAAAATTTTTATTTCTTGTCTCTTTGTCTCTGAACTTAAATTCCCATTCCAAATGTCCCCTGCGTCATCCTCTGGGTCACTTCTCAGCTTGTTCAGTCTACAGAATCAAGAACGTCGGGGTAGACTACAATACTGTCTCACTCGCTTCTCAATCACTGCTTCCGTTTCCTTCTTTCACTCTGGATTCTTACGAGTTATAAATAACTTGTTGCTCCCTGTATTTCTCTCTCCTGTCTTCAGAATTCCAAAGAATGTATTCCAGTCAATATTGTCAAAACCTCTGGCTAAATCTGCGAATGATATAAAAGTGGATTTTCCTTTCTTAAAAAATAGTATAGTTGCATGATTAGGACTAACAAAATAACACGTACATTATTGTTAATATTAATCATGTATACATATTCCGTAAACTGACTCGTTCCACATCATTTTAGTAAAAGATCCGTTGAAAAGAGTTATGGGAGATGTAAGTAAATAACTAACACATCTTCTAGGATTAGTCGTAGTTCAGTATAGACTCCTGTGTTCCTACATTTCTCCAGAATCCAAAGTGATCTTCCGTGTGATCGGCTTCTACCAGTTCTTCCATTCTCCTGTAAATAATTCGTGTCAATGTTTTTCAACCGTGACTTAGCACACTGGTGGTTCGGTAGTTCTCATACTTGATCAGCACTGCCTTATTTGGAATTGGAATTATTACATTCTTCTTAAGCCTGAGTATATTTCTCCTGTCACGTATACATTCCACTACAGGTGAACTACATGGACGGAAAAAAAGTCGCAACACAAAAAAAAATTAATGTACAGCAGAGAAATTTCGGGAATACATTTGTCTAAGTAACATATTTAAGTGATCAACATTGCAAGATCACAGGTTAACGAAAGCGCGAGATAAGACATTGCAAATGTCAAATGCTGTTACATTACTAACCGGTGTAACTGCCAGAATGTTGAATGCAAACATGCGAACGTGCATGCATTATCTTGTACAGGGGCCAGATGTCAGTTTGTGCAATGAAATGGAAGCCTGTTCCACTTGATCGGTCCATACAGGGACGGTTAATGCTGTTTGTGAATTACGTTGGAGTTGATGTCCAATGATATCCCATATGTGCTCTGTTAGAAACAGATTTGGTGATCGAGCAAGGGAAGGCAACATGTCGATACTCTGTAGCATGTTCGGTTACAAAAGCAGTACGTAAGCGCGCGTTATCCTGTTGGAAAAGACCACCTGGAATGCTGTTCATGAATGGTAGCGAAACAGATCGAATCACCGGATTGACCTATAAATTTGCAACCAGAATGCGTAGGATAACCACGAGAGTGATCCTGTTGTTATACGAAATCGTATACCAGACAATAACTCCTCGTGTAGATCCAGGGAGCTAGCACACCGACAGGTTGACTGCAGGTCCCCAGCTAACCTCCTTCTAACCAACACACAGCCATCGCTGGCACCACAGCATAGCCAGCTTTCATAAGAAAATGCAACAGATCTCCACGCTGCCCTCCAATGAACTCTCGCTTCAGGTGTTAGAGGGCGTGTTATGTGGGTTTGTGTCACTCGAATGTACGCTGCAGGGTACCTGGCTCGGAGCTGTCCCAGAAGTAACCGATTTGTAACAGTTCGTTGTATCACTGTGGTGCCAAATGCAGTTCAAATTACTGCTGTAGGTGCCAGAACCATAAGCCGATTACGATGGTCTTCCCTCTCGGCAGGGCCATCCAGAGCCCGGTCTTCTTGCACCCGTGCATTCTCGTGAACGCTGCTGCCATCATTGAAGTACAGTGGCAACATTCCTGGCAAGACTTTCTGCAATATCGCAGGAGGAAAAACCAGCTTCTCGTAGGCCTATTACACTTCCTCGTTCAAACTCAGCGAGGTGCTCATGATGGCGTCTTCGGCACATTGAAGGCATTCTTGACTAACATCAACTCACCACGTCCTGCCTCAAGGGTTACTAATGCTCGGAATCGATACAGCATTTATTTAAAGCCAACCTGATTTGCATCTTCATAGTGGCGTTACTAGCGCCACTCTTATGCGACTGACTTGAAATTTGAATGGACATCGACTTTAAGATGTAGAAATACGCCGGCCAACTTTTGTTTATGTTCCACAACCCCTTCTTGCTGTTGCGATGTCTCATCCCTACGTGTAATTTTGTCTTGGCTGACTCTCTCAATGATCTCAACAACTATGTGAGAATGTCGTTAGTCCAGGAGTCTTACATCGACAAGTTCTCCAGCGGTCATGACAATAAATTAAACCGACAAACTCTGGGAGGTTGTAGGGGATATCAAAACAAATATTTTTCCCTAGTGTCATTTTTTTCGTATGAGGAGTATTTAAACTGGGGGAGGTCTTATTACGAACTTCAGTTGTTAGAGGTCGTATTACCATCTTCAGGTGTTAGAGGGCGTGTTATGCTCTTCAGTTATAGGCAACTGCTGTCCATCAGTCTAGTAGTGCATTGTTGCATTGTCTCTGTTTACTAATGGAGCGATACACCTGGAGTGAGTACACTGATATGGTTGGTGAGTACTATGTAGCACACCACAACGGACGAGCTGCATAGCGGGTTTATCAACAACAATATCATAATCGCCGTATCCCACATCATACGACCTTTGCTGCTGTGTACCAACGTCTGCGTGATACCGGGTCATTTTGCAGATTACCTGCACAGGGACGCCGTCGCGCGGTAAGAACGCTGCAAATTTGAGGAAGCTGTCTTGCAGCATGTGGAGCGGGATCCTTCAATCAGCACTCGTGCAGGATAACCCATATGCCACAGTTACTAGCGCTCATCAAGTGCGGTTCTTCGTTAATGTGTGGGTCGGTGTTGTTGGGGGCTGCGTAACTGGGCCTTATCTGCTACCTAGGCCATTAAATGGCAGGCACTATTACAATTTTCTCGTCAGAGCATTGCCATAATTGCTGGAAGACGTGCCGCTCCTTACAAGACAACGCATGTCGTTCCAACACGACGGGCCGCCGGCATATTTCAGTCGTCGTGTGCGTCGATTCCTGGACCAACGGTTCCGAGAAACGTGGATTGGCAGAGGTGGTCCTGTACCATGGCCTGCTCGATCCCCAGATATGCGCCCTCTGGACTTCTTTGTGTGGGGAGAGATGCGCAACCTTGTTTACGCCAACTCCTGTTGCATCAGAAGAGGATCTGGTTGCCCGGATAGAAGCAGCAGCAGGAGCAATTCAGGATACTCCTGGGGTTTTTGCCCGTGTCAGACAGAACGTGTTCCGACGATGCAACCTTTGTTTTTTGTGTCAATGGAGGCATTTTTGAAAATCTACTGTAATTGAAATTGGGTTGTGTTAATGTGTTGTCTCTTGGTCATAAAAAATTAGAAAAGTGTTTGTTGGTTTAATTAATTTGCCGCCAGAGAAATCTTCCTCTACTGGCTTAAATACTGCTCATAGAAAAAAATGGCATTAGGGAAAAATATTTGTTTTGATGTTTCCTACAACCTCCCAGAGTTTGTCGGTTTAAATACTTTTCACCCTGTATACTGAATTTGTGGTCAGCGGTGGCGTGGGAAAAGCAACCGTAAAATCCTGGTATCATATCGTAGTAACCGAATTTGTGTGGATGTCTGTTTAACTCAGTAAAGGAGAGTCTAACAAGTGAGAACATCCGGTAATCATAAGACATCGATCAGAAAGTAGTCTGTTCTACAATGTGCCCTGTTGCACAGCTCTGGCTGAAAAACTTCGAGCAGGCATTAATGCCTACCTGTTTAGGTGCAGCAGAAAAACTGTCAAATAAATTTCGAAACCAACCGATGATTCCAGAAACTCCCTTAGCTGTATCGATATTGGCCAACTGAGAATAAATCGTACAGAAATTTTATCAAGGTTGTTGCTGCAGTTCATGTGTTCCTTAAAGATCGGTACTTCGGCTACTGTTATCGTTTCCTCCCTACCTGCACTCATATCAGTTGAAGTCCTCTGTCTGTATGGCTTGGCTACTCTCAGGAATTACTGTAGGGATTTTGATACGGTTTTTATTAATAGATAGACGGATGTACGAGGAAGGTTTGTTTATACAATTAACAAAAGCACTCATGTTCAAAAATAACAGAATATCTTGAATGAATAGAGACAGGACGTTCATATTCACAGGACGTGTACATTGGTATGTTCTGCAGAAACGATTAGCATTTCAGTCACATCGGTTCAGCATTTGTCGTATTGCCTAGTAGGCACAGGGCCCATCATCGGCCCAGATGACTTGCTCTATGCGTGATGGCAAGGGCACATATAAAGCGCGCATGGCATCCTGTGGTATAGCCATCCATGCTGCACTCACCTGGTTCCAAAGTTCATCTGTGGTTCCTGGCACTGGGTCACAGTGCTGCACCTGCCGTGTCACCATACTCCACGCATGTTGGATTGGCGACAAGTCTGGTGATCTGCCGGGCCAGGGGAAAAAGGCTGACATTTTCGGACACCAAGAGGGCACATGTTCTTGCAGCAGTATGTGGTTGTGCATTGTCTTGCTGAAAAATGGCTTCTGGGGTGTTGTGCATAAAGGGTATGGCTGCGGATCGCAGCATGTCACTCACGTAGTTCACACTGGTAACAGTGCTGTGGACACGCACCAACTATGATTTTCGGTTGTACCCCATAGCACCACACACCATAAGACCTTGAATTGGCGCTGTGTGTTTTGTGCGGGTGCAGTCATTGTGATACCGCTGACCCCTGTCTGCGGCGAACTAAAGTGCACCCATCATTTTCAAACAAACAGAACCTGTATTCGTCCGAAAACACTATCTGATGCCGTTCCCGTCCCCGTTGACGTCATTCCACGCACCATTGCCGTCCAGCATGTTTCTGCACATTCGACAAAGATAGGTGGAGAAGAGGACGACGCGCACGGAAGCCAAGCCGTAATAAACGGCGACGGACTGTCGCTCCTGATAGTGTACGACGTGCTACTCTGTTCCACTGTTGCGCCAAAGCTGTTAAGGACGCAACGTCATTCGGGTGAGGTGTCGATCTTTTCGGGGCGTGGTCTGCGTGGTGCGACCGACCTATCTCGTCGTGTCCTACGGCCTTCCGTGAACTATTATGCTCAAACCCGTTCCACTGCCGAAACGCTTCGACTACGCACGAGCAGCAATTTCCGGGATAGATGTTTCACATTCTCTGATACCAATAACGCGCCCTCTTTCAAACTCACTGTTTTGACGATACGGTTCTCGCATATGTCTGCGAGGCATCCTGCACGTATGCTCAAGTCACACTGATCCATTACCTTCGCTTTGTAGTGACAACTAGAGCCGCAGGCACATTTCACAGGCAAGTGGTGTTACGCAGCGATATCCATGTTGACTGTGAACACCCGGGCCGACATGGTTCAAAGGGTAATCATTTCTGCGGAAATGTGCATATGCTGTGAACATGGACGTCCTATCTGTAGTCGTTCAATGTGTTCTGTTTTCTCTGAATATGAGTGTATCGCGTGCAGATTAGCCGGAACTATGGTGACTTAAGCTCCCACTAGTGAATGGCTAGGAGTGACAAGGCCCGTTCAGGCTGAGCGTGCATGAATGATCCGCTTGCTTGTTGCGATCGTAAAAAGAAAAATAATAATAATAATTTAGTATGCCCACTATGCGTCACAAACTGTAACTGTGGCTTAAATTTGGCGATTTATCTTCGTATAAATATGCAACCAGTTGCTTTTAGGCTATGGATTCTAGGTGTGATTTATTGTACCATTATTTAGTTTTCTAGTCACAGCAGGCTCGTCATCAGAGGTAAGTGTTACAGGAACATTATTTATCTGGATAAGCGTAACTTAGTGTTAGACGCTGTCGTGATGGGGCTCGCGCAAATGACCAAAATTTAGTAATCGGTGACGAAGCCGTTTACGAAACGGAAATGTTGTTACTTTTGGGTGCTTACAGTGCACTGCATCGTGATATCCATACCAAATTCACTCCCACAATGTACATTTTTAGCTTTAGACGTAAAAACAAATATACAAAGTATTTAGCTGCACTTGGTTTCACTTTTATTCACAGAATGTAAACACTGGATATAAATGTAAAGAATATGTGTACAATAGATATAAGACTTTGTTACATCATGATCTTTGGCCTGAGATGCATTTTTTGACAAAATTAATATATACAAGTAAGGTAATATAATTAAATGAAACTTGCTAGCTGCAGGTGTGTTCTTATATTGGCAGTATATAAGTACTATAGATTAAGAAAGGACACAGAGGATAAATAAATAGAGTGAACTACTTACTACGTAAATAATGAGTGAATGGGTAACAGCATTTCATACTCATTGCATGATTACATGATTAAGAGAGTGAAATGTTTACTATGTAATCAAAGAATGAATGAGCCACAGAATGCCATTGTCGTTACAAGACCGAGAGAATATTATGTATGCAGGAGGATGAATAGGTCTTATTATTGTCTTTCTTTGTGTTTTGGTGCCACCATGCCCTGTAAATTCTGGAAGAAAAACTCCGTATTGATTCAGTTTGTTCGTTAACGACTTTTTGAAGCGATTTTAGCTTGTGAATGTAAGTCTCTAATTGTTTTAGGAGATCCATCTGTAACTGTTTTCCAACAATCTGTAGAGCAGAAAGATTGTAGTTGATATCACCAACAGAGTTTTCATGATGAGCAGTGTATGATGTAAAGCTGGATTCATTTAAGTTTTAAGTCTAAGGGAATTCATATATCCTTTGTAACAGGTTGACAAATTTCAATCTGTTTGTCCTCTGTAGAAGCAAGAACATGTAGCTTTGTATTTGCCGGACTTTTGATGATACTTTTCAGTGGATTTATTGTTGTGAACAGTTTTGTTCTGTAATTTGTCTGGATAGAAGGATATTTTTATGTTTAGTGGTCTGAAAGTGTTTGCAAGTCTGTACGACATTTTGCCAAAGAGTGGAAGACTGACAAATTTTAGCATTTCATTCTTACGTTGTAATGATGATGATGCTTGCTTAAGTTTACTTTGGATGCTTTCAACTAAGGTGTTTATGAGACAGGTGCTATACACATTATTTTGTGCTATGGATTTAAATACGTCAATTTCGATACATGCATCTGCTTCACAGATGGGAACGTGGAGCATATGGTTTACAGATGACCTGAAGAAAGCAATTTTACATTGGTTTAGGTGGCATGAGGTATTGTTAATGGGAATATCGGTGGTAGTGAATTTTGTACATATTTGGATGGAAGGCTTGTTATTGTGACTGGAAATAGTCCTATCAAGGAAATTAATTCTTTAAGTTGTCTGATGTTCAGTTATTAATTTAACATTGAAAGACCATGTGGCTAGGGCCTCCCGTCGGGTAGACCGTTCACTTGGTGCAAGTCTTTCGACATGACGCCACGTCGGCGACTTGCGTGTCGATGTGGATGAAATGATGATGATAACGACAACAAGACACCAAGTCCCTGAGCGGAGAAAATCTCTGACCCAGCCGCGAATCGAACCCGATTTAACATTTGGGTGCATGTTATTCATTTCATCTGCTAGGTTATTTAGTTCTTCTTTCGGACTGTTGAAAATTATTATTGTGTCATCGACATATGTTTTATAACATGTAATTCTGTCTGTAAATTGTGGACCAGTTAAGAATAATTCTTGTTCAAGGCTCTGTATAAATATGTCAGTACCTGCCAGGTTAGCCGAGAGTGCAAAGGTGCTGCTTCCTGGACTCAGGTAGGTGCTCCGGCCCCGGATCGTATCTGCCCGGTAGATTAACGATGACGACCAGTGTGCTGGCCAGTGTGGATATGGTTTTTATGCAGTTTCCCACATTACACTAGGTAGATATCGGGCTGGTCCCCACGTCCTCCCTCAGTTACACAGTTCGCAGACATTTGAACACATTCGCATTTTTCAATGGATAACACTAGTCACAGACAGTTGAGGTACACTCACTCCATCCTGGGGAGTATGGGGTGGCGTCAGGAAGGGCATCCAGCCACCCCTTGAACTAACCTTGCCAAATCCGATTAACCATTCTGATCCTGCGCAACCGCGGGAAAAGGTACAAGTGATAGGCACATAGCTATGTATAAATATGTCAGCAAGCAAACCTGCAAGGTTGCTACTTATCGGTATACCATTGTTTCGTATGTAGATCTTGCAGTTGATTGAAAAATAGTTACGTGAGAGGACAATTCAAGCAACATCATGAGTTGATTAATTTCTACATTGGTTAGATTTTTGTATTTGATTAAATACTTTTGCTTTATTGAGAAAGCGTCTGTCCAGGGAATATCTGTGTAGAGGTTTACTGAGTCAAAGAGGGCAAATGTTGCTCTAACTGGCACTGGTAAATCCTTAATGTCTATTATTAACTCAAAGCTGTTGTTAAATGAAAAGCTATTTACAAAGGAGTAACTCATTTGTTTAAGGGGCGATCTATAATGATTACTTGTGAGAAGTTTTTAGCCAAAATCGCTTGTAAGCAACCTTTACAGTCTGTTACCGGTTACCATTTTCAGATCTTGACTAAACGTTATTATATGTCTCCTATACCACCTATACAAGTAGCCTTTCTAAAATATTGCGAGCTATGTGAGGGATGATATGAATGATACATCGGCAAGCCAAGGATAAAAACTCAATATATAGAGTAATTTGACAAATGTTTGTCCCATACCACACACTACCGCGTACTTCATTGAGCCAGGGTACCGGCTGAATCAAGATAAACTTGACGCACTAGATGTTGATACGCATGTTCCCCTAAGTCTTTTGATCAGCTTAATTTGTTGGATAAAGATACGTCAAATAATTTGTGTCACACTGAATGTATAGGGTGTAGCGGCACCACTGTATAGGATAGGGAAAGTTAGTTTTCTGCAATATTCGGAGCGCGAGTTACAGCCAGGTGCGGGCTGGATTGCAGTGAGTTACGCGTACCAGCAATTGCGAAGGCAAATAGAGGCCACAGGGGTGTAGAACTGCCAGAGAGGGCGCACACAGCAGTTTCTATGGCTGAAGTCACAAGCAGAAGAGGGCCACTGGCCAACCCAAGTGTTATGCACACGTGATGCGAACTGGCGGACTTGGAAGAAGCAGCAGCGGGGCCGGCCTACGGCTCCCGGCGGAGCAGCGCGGCTCACACGGAGCAGCGCTGAGTCGGCCGCTGGCACAGCCATCCTGACATAACTGGAATTCTGAAGCTGGCATACAAGGCTGGCACGGCACAGCCTTGCATTACACAGGCTGATGGGGTGCTTCCTCAGCATTGAGGGGCCCAGTGACACAGACCGAGGTGAACGGAGCACTGTTGTGGAAGCAGATAAATCATTTGGAAAGTTCTCGCCGAGTTTTAATATGGCACCTCGTGGCACCCTCCCACTGCATTTCGTGTCAATACGCCACATTTGGCGTCTGATACCACAAGAGGGCTCTTGATGTAACTGATGATTTTTTTTTCCAGAGCATCAACATTGATGGTTCTCTGAGTTCACACAACCTAATAAGTGCAGCTATTTTTCGTCTAAACAAAAGGACATTTCGGTACATAGCAGCTGCTCTCGCAGAGACCACAGTAGCCACTCGGAATACTGACCTTGAACAATAGTACATGAACTGGTCAGTGAATGCTCTGCCCTTACTCCGTGCGGTTTGAGTCTGTGTTGGCACACAGTGTGTGAGCATATGATGCTGATGCCTCACTGAGAAGTGTTAAATGAGGCAACTGACACCCCACTTCACAGAGTCCGACGTACGGGCCACGGTGTTTGTGGCGAGCGGAGCCTGTATGGCCGGTATTGGTTCCAGTACAGTGTCTGATAAAGCGCTTGCCTCGCATGTGAAGCACACCGTACTTGGCAGGCAGAGTGTACGACCTGTCTTTGATGTGAAGACGATCACAGACAGCGAATTAATCACAGTACTGCCTCAGGTAAGTGTGAATTGCGTGTTACATTGTGGTACATTTGAATGACGAAGTGGACAGTACTATTTGGAATTTAAGACTTTACCTTATAATGTGACATATCTAACAAGATGTGCTCAGATCGTTTTAAATTATCAGTCTGGTGTAAAGGGCGGCAGCAACTATTTCTTATAGACTAAATTCTGCACTTCACAAAATACACAAGTGTGATAAACTTTGATTATGTAGTGCGTAACAGGAGTCTTCCAAGTTTTAGGAATATTTAGAATAACAATATGTCAAAGATACAGAAAAGGTAAATGTAATTGGAGGTAAGCTCTCAGCACATTTAAGTGGAAACAGCATAGAAGAAGGAAAAACTGACATACACTGGTATGTTAAAAGTTATCATAGTGTTAAAAATTTAGGAACTAAAAAAATGTCTATAGAGCAACATATAAAAGCAGGTGTCTGTCAGCTTAAACTAAATAATGGTGATTTTGTAATTATAACTGTGTATAAGTCCTCACTGAGAAATTTTCAATTGTTTCTGAAAAGCTTTAATTCCTTGTGCTATCTGTCAGACAGAGGGAAGCAAATTATTATTTGTGGGAATTTCAGTGCAGATTTTCTGAATGAGTTTGATAGGGAAATGGATTTTGAAATATTACTCCATTTTTGCAATTTGACATGTTTTTGTTGTTGTTGTTGTTGTTGTGGTCTTCAGTCCTGAGACTGGTTTGATGCAACTCTCCATGCTACTCTATCCTGTGCAAAGCTTCTTCATCTCCCAGTAACTACTGCAACCTACATCCTTCTGCATCTGCTTAGTGTATTCATCTCTTGGTCTTCCTCTACGATTTTTACCCTCCACGCTGCCCTCCAATACTAAATTGGTGATCCCTTGATACCTCAGAACATGTCCTACCAACCGATCTCTTCTTCTAGTCAAGTTGTGCTGCAATCTCCTCTTCTCCCCAAATCTGTTCAACACCTCCTCATTAATTATGCGATCTACCCATCTAATCTTCAGCATTATTCTGTAGCACCACATTTCGAAATCTTCTATTCTCCTCTTCTCCAAACTATTTATCGTCCACGTTTTACTTCCATACATGGCTACACTCCATATAAATACTTCTAGAAACGACTTCCTGATATTTAAATCTATACACAATGTTAACAAATTTCTCTTCTTCAGAAACGCTTTCCTTGCCATTGCCAGTCTACATTTTATATCCTCTCTACTTCAACCATCTTCAGTAATTTTGCTCCCCAAATAGCAAAACTCCTTTACTAATTTAAGTGTCTCATTTCCTAATCTAATTCCCTCAGCATCACCCAAGTTAACTCGACTAAATTCCATTACCCTCATTTTGCTTTTGTTGATGTTCATCTTATATCCTCCTTTCAAGACACTGTCTATTGCGTTCAACTGCTTTTCCAAGTCCTTTGCTGTCTCTGACAGAATTACAATGTCATCGGCAAACCTTAAAGTTTTTATTTCTTCTCCATGGATTTTAATACCTAATCCAAATTTTTCTTTTGTTTCCTTTACTGCTTGCTCAAAATACAGATTGAATAAGATTGGGGAGAGGCTACAACCCTGTCTCACTCCCTTCCCAACCATTGCTTCCCTTTCATGTCCCTCAATTCTTATAACTGTCATCTGGTTTCTGTACAAATTGTAAATAGCCTTTCGCTCCCTGTATGTTACCTCTGACACCAGAATTTGAGAGAGAGTATTGCAGTCAACATTGTCAAAAGCTTTCTCTAAGTCTACAAATGCTAGAAATCTAGGTTTGCCTTTTCTTAATCTAGCTTCTAAGATAAGTTGTAGGGTCAGTATTGCCTCACGTGTTCCAATATTTGTATGGAATCCAAACTGATCTTCCCTGAGGTCGGCTTCTACCATTTTTTCCATTCGTCTGTAAAGAATTCTCATTAGTATTTTGCATCCGTGACTTATTAAACTGATAGTTCAGTAATTTTCACATCTGTCAACACCTGCTTTCTTTGGGATTGGAATTACTATATTCTTCTTGAAGTCTGAGGGTATTTCGCATGTCTCATACATCTTGCTCACCAGATGGTAGAGTTTTGTCAGGACTGGCTCTCCCGCGGGCTATTAGTAGTTCTAATGAAATGTTGTCTACTCCTGGGGCCTTGTTTCGACTTAGGTCTTTCAGTGCTCTGTCGAACTCTTCATGCAGTATCGTATCTCCCATTTCATCTTCATCTACATCCTCTTCCATTTCCATAATATTGTCCTCAAGAACATCACCCCTTTGTAGACCCTCTATATACTCCTTCCATCTTTCTGCTTTCCCTTCTTTGCTTAGAACTGGGTTTCCATCTCAGCTCTCGATATTCATGCAAGTGGTTCTCTTTTCTCCAAAGGTCTCTTTAATTTCCCTGTAGGCAGTATCTGTCTTACCCCTCATGAGATAAGCCTCTACATCCTTACATTTGTATTCCTTTTTGCCTGCTTCATTTACTGCATTTTTGTATTTTCTCCTGTCATCAATTAAATTCAGTATCTCTTCTGTTACCCATGGATTTCTACTAGCCCTCATCTTTTTACCTACTTGATCCTCTGCTGCCTTCACTACTTCATCCCTCAAAGGTACCCATTCCTCTTCTACTGTATTTCTTTCCCCCATTCTTGTCAATTGTGACCTTATGCTCTCCCTGGAACTCTGTACAACCTCTGGTTTAATCAGTGTATCCAGGTCCCATCTCTTTAAATTCCCACCTTTTTGCAGTTTTTTCAGTTTTAGTCTACAGTTCATTTGACATCAGTTATTGATAGATAATAAAATCATAGACCAAGATAGATGTAATCAAATAAACATATATGACACAGCTCCATACAGTAATGTAATACAGTTCTCCAAAATGGTGAATTCAATTAATGGTTTAATTATGCAAGTTTTAGGGAATGTTGCAGAGGTTGGATGGAGGTGAGGTGTACCAGTAACCTGATGTTAATTTAAAATGTAACTTATTTCATAGTATTTTTGTGGGTGTTTTTAAAACCAGTTTCCCTAAGAAAACAGTGAAATGTAATTGTAACAAACCATGTAAAAAACCATGGCTTACTAAAGGGATAGAAATGTCTTGCAACCATAAAAAAGAAATGTATCTAATAGTAAGAGAGAATAATGACTCAGAAACAGTCAAATTTTTTAAAGAGTACTGTACTAATAATAGTAATAATAATAATAATAATAATAATAATAATAAGGCCCGGGAAAAGAATCGGCCTCCGGTATGTTCTGCCAGTCGTAAAAGGCGACGAAAAGAACAAACCACTAATAGGGCTAACCCCCCTTTTAGTGTGATTAGTTGGTTCAGGACAGAACTAAAGAAGCCTCGGACAAGCGCCGTCATGGTCGGGGACGACGCTTGAACCCTATGCCCGCCCACAATGGTAACGACACTGCTAGCCAAATGGAAAATGATTTAAATCCAAATAGAGGTGTTTTGCAGGATATGCTTCCTGCAACCACCCTAGAAGGAAAACAAAGACAGGATGAGATGGTCAGATGAAGTTAATCGACACCTCATGTTCTGTTATTACCAAGCAACAAACCTAGGAACCAACACAACTGGATACAGATCACAAGTATACACAACATTTATTACCAGATACCCAGAATTAAAATTTTTAACAGAACAACGATTAGCTGATCAGATCCGTGTAATAATAAAAAATAACAGGATACCCCAGTCAGAATTAGAAAACATCAAACATCAAGTACAACAAATACTGGAACAAAATAATGTGCAATCAGAAGAAGAAGAAAATACAGTAATGGACTCAAACATCCCAGAGCAAACAAACAAAGAACAACATGCACCAATTAAACAATCAGAGGAAAACGAAATCTTAAGACAGCCACCAGAACAAGCACAAATAGAACACGAAGTGACACAGATGTTAGATATAGAAGAAAAATTTCAGCTAACATATATAGAATACAAAGACACAAATACAGACATTAGACCATTCTTGCGTAGACCACCAAATAACCCACAAGTCGAAACAACAATAAAAACTATCAACACAGTCATACACAACAAAATAAATGAAAATACAACTATGGAAGAGTTACAACTACTGGTTTATATAGGAGGACTCACTACACTAAATATACACACTAAGCAGAGATCAGAACCAACCAACACACAGAAGAAACCCACAAAACCAGCATGGCAACACAGGCTACAGATCAAAATAGAAAAACTGAGAAAAGACATCGGACAGCTAACACAATTTATAAGAAATGAAATCTCGGAAAAAAAACGAAAAAGGTTAGGTAAAATCTCACAACAAGAAGCGACAGAGCAATTAGATGAAAAGAAGCAGAAATTACAAGCATTAGCCAAACGACTCAGAAGATACAAAAAAAGTGAAAATAGAAGGAAACAAAACCAAACATTCAACACAAACCAAAAGAAATTTTACCAGACAATAGATAACACACACATTAAAATAAACAATCCACCAAACATAACAGACATGGAACACTTCTGGAGCAACATATGGTCAAACCCGGTACAACATAACAGGCATGCACAGTGGATACAAGCAGAAACAGACACATACAAGATGATACCACAAATGCCTGAAGTGATAATTTTGCAACATGAAGTCACCCAAGCAATTAATTCTACTCACAATTGGAAAGCCCCTGGAAATGACAAAATAGCAAATTTCTGGTTAAAGAAGTTCACCTCAACACATTCACATCTAACTAAATTATTTAACAGTTACATTGCAGACCCATACACATTCCCTGATACACTTACACACGGAATAACATATCTGAAACCTAAAGATCAAGCATACACAGCGAACCCAGCTAAATATCGCCCCATAACATGCCTACCAACAATATACAAAATATTAACTTCAGTCATTAAACAGAAATTAATGACACATACAACACAGAACAAAATTATAAATGAAGAACAAAAAGGCTGTTGCAAAGGAGCACGAGGATGTAAAGAGCAACTGATAATAGATGCAGAGGTGACATATCAAGCTAAAACTAAACAAAGGTCGCTACACAACGCATACATTGATTACCAAGAAGCTTTTGATAGTGTACCCCACTCATGGTTACTATAAATATTGGAAATATACAAAGTAGATCCTAAATTGATACAGTTCCTAAACATAGTAATGAAAAATTGGAAAACCACACTTAATATCCAAACAAATTCAAATAATATCACATCACAGCCAATACAGATTAAGAGTGGAATATACCAAGGAGACTCATTAAGTCCTTTCTGGTTCTGCCTTGCTCTGAACCCACTATCCAACATGCTAAATAATACAAATTATGGATACAATATTACTGGAACATACCCACACAAAATCACACATTTGCTATACATGGATGATCTAAAACTACTAGCAGCAACAAATCAACAACTCAACCAATTACTAAAGATAACAGAAGGATTCAGCAATGATATAAGTATGGCTTTTGGAACAGACAAATGTAAGAAAAATAGCATAGTCAAGGGAAAACATACTAAACAAGAAGATTACATATTGGATAACCACAGCGACTGCATAGAAGCGATGGAAAAAACGGATGCCTATAAATATCTAGGATACAGACAAAAAATAGGAATAGATAATACAAATATCAAAGAAGAACTAAAAGAAAAATATAGACAAAGACTAACAAAAATACTGAAAACAGAATTGACAGCAAGAAACAAGACAAAAGCAATAAATACCTATGCCATACCAATATTGACCTACTCATTTGGAGTAGTGAAATGGAGTAACACAGACCTAGAAGCACTCAATACACTAACACGATCATAATGCCACAAATATAGAATACATCACATACATTCAGCAACAGAAAGATTCACATTAAGCAGAAAGGAAGCAGGAAGGGGATTTATCGACATAAAAAACCTACATTATGGACAGGTAGACAATTTAAGAAAATTCTTTCTAGAACGAGCAGAAACTAGCAAAATACATAAGGCAATCACTCATATAAATACATCGGCTACACCACTGCAATTTCATAACCACTTCTACAACCCTTTAGATCACATAACATCAACAGACATGAAGAAAGTAAATTGGAAAATGAAAACACTACATGGCAAGCACCCGTATCGTCTAACACAGCCACACATCGATCAAGACGCATCCAACACATGGCTAAGAAAAGGCAATATATACAGTGAGACAGAAGGATTCATGATTGCAATACAGGATCAAACAATAAACACCAGGTATTACAGCAAGCATATTATTAAAGATCCCAATACCACAACGGATAAATGCAGACTTTGTAAACAACAAATAGAAACAGTAGATCACATCACAAGCGGATGTACAATACTAGCAAATACAGAATACCCCAGAAGACATGACAATGTCGCAAAAATAATACATCAACAGCTTGCCTTACAACATAAACTTTAAAACAACACATTCCTACATACAAGTATACACCACAAAATGTACTGGAGAATGATGAATACAAATTATATTGGAACAGAACCATTATAACAGATAAAACAACGCCACATAACAAACCTGACATCATACTCACCAATAAAAAGAAGAAATTAACACAACTAATCGAAATATCCATACCCAATACAACAAATATACAAAAGAAAACAGGAGAAAAAATTGAAAAATACATCCAACTGGCTGAGGAAGTCAAAGACATGTGGCATCAGGATAAAGTTGACATCATACCAATTATACTATCAACTACAGGAGTCATACCACACAATATCCACCAGTACATCAATGCAATACAGCTACATCCAAACATATATATACAGCTACAGAAATCCGTAATTATTGATACATGTTCAATTACCCGAAAGTTCCTAAATGCAATATAACACATACCGTACAGTTAAAAGTAAGTGACGCTTGATCAAGGTCCGCGTCACTCCATTTTTAACCGGACTTAACGTCTGAGAAAGTGAAGATAATAATAATTTTATTGTCATTCGGCCATTACAGCAATAGACAATGTCATATACATACTAAAATACAATTAATAGTTTGAAAGAAACAGCAGGTTTCTTGTTAACATTATAGTATTATATTACAGTTGATAAATTCTCTTATGTCATAGAATGGGTGGAGGACTAGCCAGTCATGAATTGTTTGTTTGAATAATTGTTCAGGTAATTCTTGAACAGATTGAGGAAGATTATTAAATAATTTGTACCCCATGATTTCGTAGCTGTTGAGTGACTTTGACAATCTGTAGTAAGGAATATAGAGGCACCTATTCCTTCTTGTATTGTGGCTGTGTACATTTTCTCTGGTTTTTGTTTCTGGTAATTTCTTCTTCGTATAAATTAGAACACAGTATATGTACAAGTTTATAACAGTCATGATTTTCTGTTCACAGAACAATGGTTCACAGTGTGCCTTATATGCAGAACCAGTAATTATCCTAATAGCTTTTTTTGCAGTATTAATATGTCATGTACACAGCTAGAGTTCCCCCACAAAATAATTCCATATGTTATTATACTTTGAAAGTATGAAAAATAGGATGTTCTAACATATTTTTCAGGAACACAATCCATAAGTCGCCTTAACAGGTAAATAACTCTTGACAATTTACCACTAATATATTGTACATGTTGACCCCAAGATAATTTATCATCAATGTATACCCCCAAAAATTTGACATAACTTGGATCATCTGACATAAGCTTGTCTCTAAGACTACAGACCATCTGCTGTGTTTTGTTTTCATTCAGCAGGAATCCATTTGCCTTGAACCAATAGGATGCTTGGTCAATTGTCTTTTCTGCACAAGTTTTAAGGCTATTGAAATGCTCACTAGCATGAAGAAATGTTGTATCATCTGCATACAACACAGTGGTGGACTTGATAAATGACGGCAGATCATTTATCATTATCAGGAACAAAAAGGGGCCCAGCACAGATCCCTGCGGAACACCTACCTTGACTCGCTCTATACTCGACATTTCTCTCCATACACAAACAACTTGCTTACGATTCTGAAGATATGATTTTATTAATTTGAGGCTGTTATGTCTAATGCCATAGAATTCCAATTTTCTAGGAGTGGCTTATGCTTTACACAGTCAAAAGCTTTGCTTAGATCACAAAATGTGAGTTGAGCATAGCCCTTATCCTCAAACACTTGATGTAAGTATTTGACTACAAAGTCTATAGCATCCACAGTAGACAACTTTTTCCTAAAACCATACTGAGATTCACTAATTATTCCTAATTTTTCAAAATAGACAGATAGCTGTTGGTAAGTTACACATTCCAGTACTTTAGAAAAAGCTGGGACTATGGAGATTGGTCTGTAACTGGAAGGTGAGTCCATATCTCCCTTTTTATATATTTGAATTACCCTAGCCACTTTGAGTTCTTCGGGAAAATATCCTTCAGATATGCATTTATTTATACAGAATGTTAAGGGGTACACAATATAGTCTATTACTTTCTTTAGTAAATTACAGGATATGTCATATATATCTACACTGTCTGAAGATTTCATCCGTTTTATAACGCTTAGGACATGACTAGGTGAGACCTCGGAGAACATAAACGTACCTGTGTCTGTTGGTGTTCTGCAAACATTATTAGAAAGTAACTCTGATGAACTGATATCAGGTTTGATTATAGTATTTCCTACATTTTCAACAGATTTAATAAAGAAATCATTGAATTTTTGGGGACTTATATTAATTTTTTTGCTTCTTACATCTTTAGCAACACCATTTATTAATTTCCATGCAGCTTTGCACTTATTTGTGGAATTATCAATGGTATTGAAATTATGTGCTTTTTTGGCTTCCACGATGGCTTTTTTATACTCATTCCTGCATTTTATATAGGCTAATCTGGCATGTTCTGTTTTCTGATTGCTACATATATTGTGCAACACCATAACTTGGTTTTTCATATTTGGTAATTGTTTAGTGAACCATTAATTTTGTCTGTTTGTAGCCCTGTTTGTAAAGCCTTTGTCAGTTAATTTGCATTTCTTTATGGGGATGTTGTCATTAAATTGTGTCAGAAATGTTCTAAAAAATCTCTCAAATAATAGTTTCCCTGACAAATCATCACTAAGACTATAACTTGTGTCACCATGACATTGGCTGAACCAGTCTCTCTCACCAAGGGACTTACAGAGCTGAACAATTTTGTCATCTGTGACAGGCCTGGTGATTATAACTTTTGGGACAGGCTTAGGAATATTACTATTATCAATACAGAACCTACTTGTATAGTTTAAAGATACAGTCATGATCTGAAAATGGAAACGCTTTAACAGCACATGATTCTTCTGTAGTTTTAAAGTTGACAAAAATATTGTCAAGACATGCTTTATCTCTTGTGGGCCTGTTATTGATTGAGTGCAAATTCCACTGTCTTAGAAGGTTTTTCAACTCAGTCACAGTACGTTTGTGTTGTTATATCAAAATCTGCATTCAGATCTCCACCAATTACTATGTCATAATGCAACCATCTGGTCCCTCTTAGTACATCTAACAGCATGTCCAATTTTTCTGTATTAAGGAACATTATTAAAAATTCCAGAAGCTTGTGTATTATTAGCAAAGTTAGCAACTCTGCTAATAAGCAACCAAGAGCACTGGAAGACTATATTACCATCAAACTGGATGAAAAGTTTATTAATGAAACATCAGAGAATGAAAATGTTTTTAATAATGTTTAAAATGTTGTGGAGAAAATACTACCCAGATGTTCATTAGAAAAGGCAAAGCTATATATGGAAGAAGTAACACACATGCAACTTAATTAAATTGAAATGCTACCCATCTCTCCTTCCGAAGTTTGGAAAATAATAATCTCACTTAAAAGTAAAAGCTTACATGGAACTGATGCCTCTCCTACAAAGTACTAAAAGCTTCTTTCCAACAGATAAGCATGATGTTCAGCTACATTTGCAGTAGGACACTGAAACAGGACATTTTTCCTGATTGATTGAAATATGCCATTGCATAGAAAGGGGGTAGGTCTGACACCACTTATTACCACACAGTCTCACTTGTGACAGTTTTGTCAAAAATTCTTGAAAAAGTGATGTATTCAAGATTAGCTTCACATATTTGTAAAATTAAAGTACTAACAAAAAGCCAGTTTGGTTTTCTGAAATGTTTTTCAACAGGAAGTGCTATATATGCTTTCACTGATCAAACATTAAATGCTGTGAGTTACCAAACATCACAAATTGTGACTTTTTGTGATCTTTCAAAGGCATTTGATTGTGTAAGTTTATGGAATTCTTCTAGATAAGCATAAGTATTGTGGTATGAGTGGTAAAGTGCACAAATGGTTTAATTAATATTTAACTGGAAGAGAACAGAAGGTTGAAACAAACAGTTCATATAATGCTCAAAAATCAGCGGATTCCTCACAATGGGGAGGTATCTGGAATGGGATCCCAGAAGGTTCAATGTTGGGTCCGTTATTGTTCTTAAAATGTATTAATGACTTTTTAGCAAATTGTAAATAATGCCTTTCAGATACTAATTATTAAGTGGTCCACTCAAATGGACACTCATTAAAGTTTGATAACACAGAGTATATTAAGTTCTGTACAGCAAATGGCACACCACCATTAATAAATATAGAGCTTTAACAGAATCTAAGGCAGTATATTCCAGAGTTTGGAGTGTGTGCATTGATGAGAGATTGGACTGGAAGACATCCATTGATGATCTGCTGAAATGTTTGTATCCAACTACTTATGCAATTTTGGTGATAAACATATAAGAAAATTAGCTTACTGTACCTGTTTTCATTCATTGCTTTCGTATGGCATATATTTTTGAGTAATTCAGCCTTAAGAAGAAAGCTATTCATTTAACAAAAGCATGTAATTAGAATACTAACAGGAGCCCAGCCAAGATCATCTTGCAGACATTTATTTAAGGAACCTGGAATATTCAGAGTTGCTCTGCAATATATATATTCACTTATGAAATTTGTTATTAACAATTGAAAATCAATATTAATGTGCATAACTACAGCACTAGGAGAAAGCCTGGTTTTCCCCATTTTGGGTTAAATCTAACTTTAGCATAGAAACGGGTGAATCATGCTGCCACAAAAATCTTTGGTCACTTTCCAAAAAGCATCAAAAGTCTGGCATGTAGTCAATCAACATTTAAGAGTAATTGTATTCATGATCTATGGAACAAGTATTAATCTAATCTAATCAACATAACACTAGAGCCACAATAGATGGCTAGAGCCTATTCTCAGATACAAACAGACGAAGTTTGGGAAGTCACTCCAAAAATTGTGTTTAAATTTCTTTCATAAAAATTCCAAACTCTGTTTGGTCCTTGTCCTATAATACGTTTGATGTTAAGATTTAGAATTGCTTATTAAAACATCAATTCTGCAAGGTAACAAAACTTTTTGAAATAAACAGTGCTGATATTAGTTTTTAAGAAAAGTGACAATGAAGTGGAATTAAAGTGGCAGAACTCTTCTCTAAATATACCCTTGTTGTAAGCTGTATATGTAATGACTAAACCTTCTACACCAGAGTAAAAGTCATTTACTTTGCAACTCGATACTTAGTAGATGATGCAGTTTCTGGGACACAGTAATGTTATGTGACTCTTGTTAAACTAAATGGCACATGGATTTGTAAATTATATGAACACATCATATATGTTCTTTCAGACACATCATAAAGAACAGACGCTGTGCAAAATCTGCAGCTGTGAAACATAAATGTTTATAAATGCTGTTATACTTCAACAGCGTATGACTATATGTCATAACCTCAGTAACTGTTATGTAAAACAGTTGTTGAGAATGGACTGGAAGGTGACATGATAGCATGTAACTACAAAATAGACTTATAATCTGTCTGTCAACCATGGATTTCATTGCAAAATGATCAGTTTCAGGCTGCATTCAGATCGTATCCTGTAGTTACTCTCTGACTATGAGATATTGTCTGAAGATAGATGACATTGCCCAAAACCAGTGATATTGAAAACAGTGATCAACAGACAGAAAATTTGCCTATGTTGCATACATATAGATTGGTGATAACTTTCTGTAGCAAGTATGTCCAGTTCTGATAAACATATAAGTACCTTAAAAATATTTATTATCTACTAATGAAATAACGGACTACAGAAATTTGATCAGCCATTATTCAATATTCTGTGAGTACCTTAGCATTAAAAGCAACCATGCAATTAGAAAGTAGCAAAATGTATTTAGGAATTAATTACTGGGAAGCTCAAACATGTAAAACAATGTAAACTTATTTGTATTTTTTTGTAAAATTTATTATTGTGTCTGAACCTTTGTAGCCAAATTACATTTATTTTAGTAGCCATTTTAGCAATGATGTGTGGAATGGTAATAGTTGTGTATTTGTTCATATGATGGTGAGAAGGCCTGCCAGTTTTGTTGATTTGTGTTCAGTTGATTTCAGTCCAGCGTTATGTAATTTTAGTTCAGATGTGTCCAATGTAGAGAGTAGTGGTGAGTCAAGATGTGGGAGTTACATGTTTGTTCTTTTGTGTTTTGTAATGACATGATTGTGAATTATTAAATTGAGGCGTCATAATGGTTAAAAATTGTGTTTATCATTTTATGGAGTCCATTGAGAAGTTTTTGTATGCAGCAAGACTCAGTCATTTTAATTGCAGGAAACAAATTTTCATCACCCTATTGCCAACTTAATAATCAAAGGATAAGTACAAGTTATGTAACATTCTGCTACAATTTCATTAAAATATTTATAACAGGCTTTGAGGAACTGTCTCAAGCAACATACAAATTGTTGTTGTTGTGGTCTTCAGTCCTGAGACTGGTTTGATGCAGCTCTCCATGCCACTCTATCCTGTGCAAGCTTTTTCATCTCCCAGTACCTACTGCAACCTACATCCTTCTGAATCTGCTTAGTGTATTCATCTCTTGGTCTCCCTCTACGATTTTTACCCTCCACGCTGCCCTCCAATACTAAATTGGTGATCCCTTGATGCCTCAGAACATGTCCTACCAACCGATCCCTTCTTCTGGTCAAGTTGTGCCACAAACTTCTCTTCTCCCCAATCCTATTCAATACTTCCTCATTAATTATGTGATCTACCCATCTAATCTTCAGCATTCTTCTGTAGCACCACATTTCGAAAGCTTCTATTCTCTTCTTGTCCAAACTATTTCTCGTCCATGTTTCACTTCCATACATGGCTACACTCCATACGAATACTTTCAGAAATGACTTCCTGACACTTCAATCAATACTGGATGTTAACAAATTTCTCTTCTTCAGAAACGCTTTCCTTGCCATTGCTAGCCTACATTTTATATCCTCTCTACTTCGACCATCATCAGTTATTTTGCTCCCCAAATAGCAAAACTCCTTTACTACTTTAAGTGCCTCATTTCCTAATCTAATTCCCTCAGCATCACCCGACTTAATTAGACTACATTCCATTATCCTTGTTTTGCTTTTGTTGATGTTCATCTTATATCCTCCTTTCAAGACACTGTCCATTCCATTCAACTGCTCTTCCAAGTCCTTTGCTGTCTCTGACAGAATTACAATGTCATCGGCGAACCTCAAAGTTTTTATTTATTCTCCATGAATTTTAATACCTACTCCGAATTTTTCTTTTGTTTCCTTTACTGCTTGCTCAATATACAGATTGAACAACATCGGGGAGAGGCTACAACCCTGTCTTACTCCCTTCCCAACCACTGCTTCCCTTTCATGTCCCTCGACTCTTATAACTGCCATCTGGTTTCTGTACAAATTGTAAATAGCCTTTCGCTCCCTGTATTTTACCCCTGCCACCTTTAGAATTTGAAAGAGAGTATTCCAGTCAACATTGTCAAAAGCTTTCTCTAAGTCTACAAATGCTAGAAACGTAGGTTTGCCTTTCCTTAATCTTTCTTCTAAGATAAGTCGTAAGGTCAGTATTGCCTCACATGTTCCAGTGTTTCTACGGAATCCAAACTGATCTTCCCCGAGGTTGGCTTCTACTAGTTTTTCCATTCACATACAAATTAATGATTTTAAATGAATTTGTAGTACCATCTGTCACTGTTTCATTACAATCAATTCCACTGTAAGTGGTAAAAGGCTAATAAAGAACAGTGACTTGTGCAAAAAATTAACTCTAGAGGAACTGAATGTGTGTGAAATATGAGTATACCACATTAGCCATGTGAAAGGAAATATAAAGTAAAAGATCAGGGCTGCACTTTGAAATTTGCAACCTATGGATTAACACAGACAGTGAAGAAGAAGAGTGGAACAAATTGTGACATAAAATCAACATAGTGACATGACATAATTCTACCAGATCCCATCTAAAAAGCAGCTCTAATGAGACAGTGAAACTGGGAAATCTGCAGCAGGAATAAAGAAACCAGAATTTCTTCTTTAATACTGTCAGACAAATTGAATTTCATAAGTGTTCACAAATCTAGCATTGGAGGGCAGTGTGAAAATCATAGAGGGAGACCAAGAGAAGAATACACTAAGCAGATTCAGAAAGATGTAGGTTGCAGTAAGTACTTGGAGATGAAGAAGCTTGCACAGGATAGAGTAGGATGGAGAGCTGCATCAAACCAGTCTCAGGACTGAAGACCACAGCAACAACAACAAGTGTAACAAAAAGGAGTGCATACAAAAACATGCTCTAAGGCAAAAAATAATGCACCATGAAGGAATTATCTGATTGAGATTGAAATTGGCAAATGTGATGTACATGTACAGACAAACAAGTGATTACAATTTCAGTAAAATTGGATGATTTAGTTGAGAGAAAGAACTACACAAATTGGCCTGTATGCAAGTGGTTATCCAGCTTGGCATTGATTGACAGAGTTGATGGATGTCTTCGTAAGGGATATCATGCCAAATTCTGTCCAACTGTCATGGTACAAGGTCAAACTCCTGAGTTGGTTGGAGGGCCCTGACTGTAATGCTACAAATGTTATTAACCCTTATGCAGTTGCACGGCTTTTCGTAATGTTAATAGTCACACAGGGTGTTGCTAACACCCCAAATAGAAACGGCTTAAATGACATTGTTGTGGAGAATATCACTGATATGAATATGTTTACTTCACAAATGGCTATTTAGAATGTTATCTCCCAGTACATTGTTTTATTTAATATCACTTTAGTACTAAATTGTGTTATTTGAAACATTTGCAGTAATTCCCATTTTCTTACAATATTTTGTTTGATTATTTATTTCTGTTATTCTTCATACTGTATTGCAGGTATAAGACATTATACATATAATTTAACATTTGTTCAGTCAACTCATACAAACATTTTATGAAATCAGTCACTATCACTGGCTGCACAGGGTGCGTTATCGTAACACTTTTCGTACACAATTCTCATGTGCTTTACACACATAACTTTCAAATATCGAGCACAGTGCGATTTAACTTTTATATCTTTACTCCGGGGACAAACTGGGCAGCACCTGGGCTTAAGTATTCCATGTTCAGAAGGTGGTGCATTGTTGCTGTCTTCAATTCCCACCATTTTAGTGGCTTTCTGTGGAACTTGTTTAGGCGGGGAGTGAGCAGCAAGGGGCCAGCATATAGTTTTTCTTGACATTGAATAAGTAGCGCACATTTCATCTATTGTGTCCACACCTGTTGTGGTTTTATTGTAAATTGTTGTAATTTCTGGTTTCTCTTCTTCCACAGTATTAGTGTCAATGGCACCGTCATGATGCAAAGATGAAAGGAGAATAACATTGTTGCCCTTCTTTGGCACACATGAAACTATGGTGATATCAATTCTGAATATAAAAATGCTGTTTCTAAGTTCACAACCTCTCACGCAAAGTAAGTCTGGAGGGAGCTCCCTCTTATTGTTCTTTCTAAGAGTTCCTCCTACTGTAAGTTTGTTTCTCAGGGGCTCTTCAGCCAGTGGTATGGAACAAAACCAGTTGTCTAGTATCACATTGCATGCTGTACCTTCGATAGGTGATAAAAGTCTATTTACTATCTCCTTATATGATTTTGACAGTGCAAAGGAACCCTCTGGCTGTATTCCAACATAGGTTTCCATCCCCAAAGTATACCATGTTCTGATCACATAAGGTGAAAATTTTAAAACCATATTTTGCAGACTTGCTTGGTATATACTGTCAGAAACTGCATTTTCCTCTAAATACAACCAATTTTTCATCCACTATCGTATATTCAGACACAGTATAATTATGACACAGTTTCACATGAATAATTCAAACACTTCTCTGAATGCAGCTAGGCAATCAAGTTCTCTATGCTGTGGTCTGTCTTGAATATCATCGAATGTCAAACAATGCAACAAGAAGTGAAAGCACTGTAAACTTATTGTTGCATGAAATATTGCAATTCCAAAACCATTTGTGTCCCATAAGTCTCCCAGATTTTGGTCTCCTGCCCTGTAATGCCCAGCCAATATCAACAGTCCCAAAAGAGATTTGATTTCTTCCTCATTTGTTGGTTTGGCACCATAGTCTCTTGTGAAATTTGATATACTGTGTTGTACGTAAATATTTGTGCATGATGTAATTGTTCTAATTATTATGTCATTAAGAAATACTGAAAACAGTCCACAGCAGTTTTTGCAGATTTTGCGATAGGTTTCACACCAGGGAGATGAATAATGAGGTCTACACTTCTAGTTCTTACATTGCAATTATGACAACTTTTCATCCATTTTGTAACCTTATTCTAACCAATAAAAAAGTCATGCTTGCTTTGCTTTCATTATCTGCTGCACTTACTTGTGGTTCCACTTCCAGGTTGTCTTCTTCCTCTGTTTCTGCGTCACTGTGATAAGAGAGAACTACACAACTGTTTGTTTCCTCTTCTTCCTCTTCTCCTCCTTCAAAAGTTTTGTCTAAGTCCTCTTCCAGAAGCTTCCACAATTTTTCTGGTTCTATTTCATATCAATCCACAGCTGTTTTGAATGCACAGAGTGACAAAATACAAACAGCTGCTATGGGACACAACTGTGCGCTTTCACGCGGCAATGCAACATAAAGAGTCACACAGGGTGCTGACAACACCCCAAGGCACATTGCTGCATGTTTTCTTGGAACTGGCACTTCCATTGTCGATTCTATTGTTACTCAAAGCTTTGATATTATGTCCTAGAAAGGTACCAAAGAACGCGACATTATACTCCATTACATAACAATTCATCGATAAGGATTACTGGGGTGTTCTTAACACCCCGTGTGACTGCTTAAGGGTTAATTATGGACAGCTCTTGCTACCTTACTGGCCAAGGTAGGGTTTGGCAAGCATGAAGGTGAGCAGTAGAAACACACCCTATATGCAGCCTGACATTATCTTGCTGAAATGTATGCCCAGGATGGCTAGCCATAAAGGGCAACAAAACAGGGTGTAGAATACGTTTGATGTACTACTGTGCTGTAAGGCTACTGCAGATGACTACCAAAGGGGTCTTGCTAGGAAAAGAAATGGCACCCTATATCATCACTCCTGATTGTTGGGCTGTATAGTGGGCAACATTCAGAATGGTCCAGGGTGTTTGTAGACATGTCTTTGCCCTGGAATGTCATTGACTGGAGTAAAGTGGCCTTTAGTGATGAGTTCAATTTCGAACAGAGCCCTGATAACCTGCAAATGTATGTCTGGAGATGCCCCAAACAGCAGTGAAATACTGACCTGTCTCCTTCCATATTTCACTGATGGACCTTCAATCATGATGTGTGATTTCAGAGATCGCATTTCCATACACATCACAGGCCCTCTTTTAGAGGCCATCTGGGTTGTCTCCCTGGTGTGCTCTGACGAGCCACCAAACAAACAATGTTATTTAAGTGGTCATAAATAAGAGTTTGACCTATGTTGTAACCTGTATTGCCATTGTCCACTCAGTGTGTTCAGTGCTATCTGCAATCTGTACTTCATTGAATCTTTCATTGGTTCTATAAAGTACTATGTTCCATAACTCTTTCTGGTTCTTGCTATAACAAACTGGGTGACAAGTGAGGGTTACATTTTCTCTGTGTGTTACTACCCATGCAATGTCAACTGAAAAACATCTTGATGGAAGAAATAATTTAATATATCATTGCCCAGCACCAAGTTTTCATGGTACAACAGCAGGCTCTCATCACCACTCTCAGTCAAGTGGTACCTGTATGCCCACAGCAGGTTACTCCTCTGTCAGTGCAGCCATTACCCTTTCTGGCATATGATGAACCAGCTGAAGATTGAGACACCTATGAGATATGCTTACACAAACATTTCCAGGTCTTTTGCAAGGGCAATGAAAACCTGTGTAGGGCTTTGTTTCTTTCCTGGCTTTCACCACATACGTATTAGTTGTTGTGCCAACTTGTGCCTTTGCAAGAACGAGGCAGCTTATCATTTTACGAAATGTGCGAGCTTCTCTCAACCTATTATTGTGACAGAACACAAATCATTGCAATGCGTGTAGAATTTTACTATTGTCAGAAACACCCAAACCAGTCTTACAAGGCCTGGGCTGCAGATTTACACTGGTTGAGCTGTCATTGTAAATTAGTCACTACTACCTATAATGAATGTTACACAGATCACATGGTGCATGATGTTATTATTCATCTGGCCTCAGATAGGGAAATCCACGAAAAAGCACGTCAGTGAGAGAATCTGATGCTTATGGGTGTGGTCAATATAGCACAGACCTTTGAAGTGTCATGACCTGCAGGTGTTCAGATTGCTGCATGTTTTCAGGATGACAGGGAATCCATTGCAGTAGTACAACCTTTGACTCAGCATTGCATTGGACAGCATCAGTTACAGACACAGCATGTCACAATGGCAGCCATACACCCCACTTCCAACTTGCCCATACTGTTTCATCCAAAATTAGTGTGCTACATACCCTAAGCATTGGGCCATTTCCAACTAGTGTCAAAGGAGAGACCACATTGCATCTGTGTGTAAATACTCTTCAAATGTGGTGGACACTGTAGTACCAATGAATATAAACTGTATCTGTACAATCGCTGCCTCCCTGAACAAATTGTTTATTGACTTGTGTATGTTCAATAAATCTCTAAAAATGCAAGTGGAGGCAGGAGCTGGAGTTGACTTTTGTAAACACACAAACATACATGGACTTGGACTCCCCTCCCATCACACAGGTTCCACAGAAGTTTGTGTCATACAACAAACAGCAGATTCTGATCCAAGGTCAGTTACCTGCTCCTGTGTCATACAAATCTGTTGTTCACTTACCTTCCGCATTGTGGAACATTCCCATACTACAGGCCATTTGGGTTAGATGCATTTAACACTTTTGGGTTCTCCATTGCCAATAAGGTAAATTTAGCATCAGATCAAGCTCCGTAACAGCAACTGGAGCCCCTCTGTTCTTTCTGAGTTTTCATCTTTGTTTTCCCCTGGGCTCAGTTGTGCTATTAGTTTTCAGGCTCATATTACCATGAAAGAGTCTGTCTCTTTGTCTGAATGTGCACAGTCCATGATAGATAGATACCCTTCATCTGACCGTGAAGGGTTGGTGGCAAAATTATCAGGCAGCCACTATTTTTCCAAGACTGATTTGTCAGAAGTGCACCTCCAGCTCCCCTTGGATGAGGCTGCTAGGTGCCTTCTCATTGCCAATACATCTTTTGATCAACACAGCATTGCTTGCCTTTTGGAACCACTAGAGTAACCACAATTTTTCAGCATTTTTAGAACTGCTGACAGCCTCTAAGCCTGGTTGTATCAATTACCATTTAACTGTAGATCAAAAGCCATTGGTTCTTCTTTTTATCACTTCAGCTTCCATGCTGGACTAAGCACTGTGTCATTTGCAGCAGTGGGCTCTCCTCTTCACCTATTATCATTATCAGATCCATTACCAGCCGACAGTGCAACATTGCAATGACAATGGCTTATCTTGCTTCCAATCCGGCGGGAACCAGCATTCGATCAGGATGAGTTGCTTTGTTTCTATGTAGATACTGAGAACCTGAATATGGTCAATGGTTTTCCCTTTTTTTTTTTCTATCAAGGATGCTGCATTGATTCCCTCTTCCTTACACTGTAATGTACTGTGGCTTCTGCATTTCAGTCATTGGCAGCCCAAATCAGTATTTCCTAATTGTAGTGGACACCTATTCAAAGTTTCCCTAAGCGGAGCACTTTCTGGCCAGGTATGTGGTGACCACTATTTAGAGCCTGTCTAAGATTTTTACAGTTGAGAGACTTCTGTGTCCCGTGGTTACTGATAACAGCCACCAGTTTGTTTCTTGAGAATTCGTATCTTTTTGTCAGGGTAGTGGTGTTTGCCGTCTGACAGTTCCCCCATTTAATCCTCAACCTAATCGTGAGGCCAAACATATAGTTTGGATTTTTAAAGCTCAGATGCAGAAGTATGTATCCATCAGGTCCCCAGAAGCTGTTTTGGACCATTCTTTAGTTTGTACCATTTCACTCCAGTGTGGACAAGAGTCTGGTGGAGCTGCTACATGGATGCCAACCATAGACCCTCCTTCACCTGCTGCATCTGATGCCACATCCACCAGTATCACCAGCTCAACAACATTTCTGGCTGGGTGTGCCTTTCTGGACTCTTGGTTTCTGCTGTCATCGAGTATCATTGGAGTCAGTGCCTGTGTGTTGTCCATGGTCCTGATGGGTGGACATCCCATCACTTAAATCAGCTGTGGCTGCATACAGCAGGGTCTGTTCTGGAGAGCCCACCACCTCTCCGATCCTGCCCCAATTGCTGCCAATGCCTGTTTCTATGCCACAGGTGGTCTGGCTTGCACTACAGTGGTAGTTGCTGTGCTTTTTTTTCTGTACCATGCTTTTTTCTGTACTACATATTTTTCCGTGCCAAGCACTTTTAAGTACGTATGTGGTTTTCCCACTCTCTAGAAGGGGGGAGTGGTGTACCTTCACTCATGACACGCTTGATATCAGAGATTGCACATTCATACTGTTTTCAGGCCCGCTTATAGAGGCCACAGGGGTTGGTCCCCTGGTGCACTCTGGTAAGCCACCAAAGAAACAGCACTGTTCAAGCAATCACAAATGAGTGCTCGCCCTTTTCTGTAACCTGTTTTAGTGTTATCCAATCAATGTTTTCAGTGCTATATGCAATCTGTACTTCATTGTATCTTACAATGGCTCTATAAAGTACTATGTTCCATAGTCATGTTTGTTCCTGCTACAACAGTCCCAACTACCAAGTGTGATGGTCCAGAGTGCCCATTTCTTTTCATAGAAGGACCCTTTCGCTTGTCATCTGTAGCACCCTTACAACACAATAGTAAGTTGATGATATTCTATGCTGCGTTTTGTTGCCCTTCATGGAAAGCTGTCCTGAGCTTACATTTCAGTAAGATAATGCCTGCCTGCACAATGCGTGAGTTTCTACTGCTTGTTGCGCTTACCAAACACTACATTGGCCAAAACAAGGTTGCTGGATGTCTCTTCAGTTGAGGACATTTGGAGTGCTAAGGGCAGGGCATTCCAAACATCTTGAGGATTTTACAATCTAATGCACCAATTGGATAGAATTTGTCACAATGTCCCTCAAGAGGACATTTTACAACTCGGTCAATCGATACCTAGCTGAGTAACTGCTTGCATATGGGTCTGAAGTGGACCCATGCATTATTGATTTGCTCTGAAGCTCTTTCTCTTGAATAAATCATCCACTTTTTCTGAAACTGTAATCATTTGCTCCCCTGTACATGTACATCACATCTACAGATTTCCATCCCATTCAGATAATTTCTTCATGGTACATCTTCTTTATTGTCTTAGAGCGTACAATGTTCCACTTCTTAATGAAGATGCAGAGGTATCTTTCTGAAAGTAATTACACATTATTGTGGTAGGCAAAGTAACTTACATTGATTACTGGACTACACTTCAAAGTGACACCAATAAATGTGTTTTTGACATAGCCACCAAGTCTCTCCAAACAATATTCAGAATTTTCTTTGACTGTAGAAAACTGCTCCTTGACCTCAGAGTCATTTCAGAACTGCTGTGTGAACGTCTGAATCGTCTTTAAAACCCGTTCCTCCCAATTGTTCTTCTGGCTTGCCAAAAACATGGATATCACATGGTACATGATCAGGATTGTCTGGCAGAGCAGCATAAACCATGTCTGCCTTGGTCAATTTGTTGGCACCATTTCACTACAGCTGGATGCAACATTGCATTTGTTACATGTGTCACTAGATTTTCATGGTGAATCTGTGAGCAATTTAGATGTTTTTCCCACACGTATCATAACGTCCTGTGTACTTCAACCTTTTACTACATTCCCAGTCGTCACATCACTTGACTTCAACTTTTTACTACATTCCCAGTTGCCACATCACTTGACTTCCACACTTTGATGCACATGTCATCTTAACTGTAGCAGAACTGTGCCTCCAGGAAACTCAGAATCTGTATTCTTTACTGAAATCCTGTCACTGTTATTGTGCAATGGTATAAGCATGGGATGATGTGCAACTTATTTTGTGAAAAGCATATGTATTTATTTTTTTGGTTTAGAAAAGAGACTTCTAGGAGAACATCTGCATTGTAATCTGCATACTAATGAGATAACGTCACCACAAAGCACTGTCCCACTCTTAGGAGCTAAGGTCTCACAAATGCCTGAGCTAATGTACAAATCTAAGCAAACACATAACTCAGGCTTTCTGTGTTTGCCTGTGTATTTGTAGTTTGAGGTGAGATCTCACTTGTTTACAAACAGTAGCATGGCCAACTACCCCATCTCCTCAAGTAGTGCTTCATTGTTTGTGGGTGAGTTATGGCACCTAATTTTTAGCTGACAGAATTGAATATGACAAACAACAATTTTTATTGGCTTTATTATCTGTGATATACAATATAATATTTTATTTTGACAGATTATGAAAAAAATACATTTTAATTACATGTGCCAACAAATTGAAAGTCCATTTGACATTTTTTAATGACAGTTATATTCTAAGAGTTCTAAATTGATGGAAGACAACCTCACAATTGCTTTGGTCTGTGAGTGAGTTCCAGAGCATCTCTACACACAGACCAGCAGTAATCCATTAGCATTGCTTCATTCTAATGCCCTGATATCTTTCCATTACAGAAAAATCCTGATAGAATTTTTCTCTGAGTTCATCACTGATAGTTCCACAAGTAGGGGGGAAAAAGTATAGGTCTTCTTAAAAAAATTAGATCCTGTTGGCTTTCTCCTTCAATTATTCAAGATCTTGAATTTTTATCAAAAATATGGAAAGCTTCTTCTTCTTCTTCTTCTTCTTCTTCCACACAGTCTTCATTTTCTATACCAGGCTCAAAATTTTGGGATGGATTAGGAACTGCTAAAGTCTCTGAAAGTGGAATAGGTTGAATGGAAATAATGAACTGCTCCTCTTTTCTTCATTGACAGTCTTGTCATTATAGGTGGAGTCAAGCTGATCTAGGAGACCCCTGTATGATCTGTATGCTCCTGCCAATCATAAGCACAACCAAAGCCATTTATGATTTTCAGTTTTACAGCCATTCCCATAATCATAGTATAATTAAACAAGAGCTGCAACATATTGTGGAGCCGATGACTTATCCTGGCCCCCTACCTTCATGCCAAAGTAGTGATGATAGACAGACTTCATATGAGCCAACAGACAGTTTTCCTGTAATGAAAATGTTATTTCACCACAAAGACAACAAAAATAGTTCACAGAATTTACATTTTTTATGGGGACATCTTTTAATTTAACAAATTTGGCACTTTGAAAGGAAAACCAAAAATTATGCACTAATTACAACATAAATGATATGAAATGCACAGTCACAGCATAAGTAGTAATTTTTGTAACCTACAGAAAACTGTAGAACATTATGTTTAGTCACTAAACAGGCACGACAATTCGATAAACAACATTACTGCAAATAATTGGGAAAAAAATAACATGTTATTGTATCTCCAAAGCAAGAGCTAATTGGTCATTTGTATGGTGATTTTTGGATTGAACAGATGGAAATATATAAGCATAATCTACTTTTGAAATCAAAATAATTTCATTGCTCGGTAGTTTTACCATTTCATAGTTTCTTTTTGTGACACATCACGAGTAGTGGCTGAATCAGAAAAAGAAGTGATCCACCCATCTCACATAGTATGGACGTTGACCAAGGCACTGTTACTATGACAGTTTCCAGTGCATTTTACGCTGTGAACAGTCAGTGTGAGGATGTTATCAGTATGGATGGTCAGCATGAAATTGAAAATAGGAAATAAGTTAGTGAATATAATAGAGGGAAACATTCCACGTGGGAAAAATATATCTAAAAACAAAGATGATGTGACTTACCAAACAAAAGCGCTGACACATCGATAGACACACAAACAAACACAAATATACACACGAAATTCTAGCTTTCACAACCAACGGTTGCTTCGTCAGGAAAGAGTGAAGGAGAGGGAAAGACGAAAGGATGTGGGTTTTAAAGGAGAGGGTAAGGAGTCATTCCAATCCCGGGAGTGGAAAGACTTACCTTAGGGGGAAAAAAGGACGCGTATACACTCGCACACACACACACACATATCCATCCACACACATACAGACACAAGCAGGATTTGAGGTTCTGTTTTTTATGTGAACTGTGGCCAAGACTGCACACTCAGGGGTCAGCTAAGATCACACAACATTTGGAGTGTACAGTCTTTGCTTCTCTCATTCTCTGTGTGTGCATATTTGTTCCTATTGTGCTGATAATTTGTTGCCCTTGCATAATTTTAATTGTTGGTTTCACAGGTGTAGTAACAGACAAGTACAGCAAGAAAACAGAGTGAAAGTTAATTCTCACTGAAGAAATACTAAGGAAATACATGTTGTTGTTGTTGTGGTCTTCAGTCCAGAAACTGGTTTGATACAGCTCTCCATGCTACTCTATCCTGTGCAAGTTTCTTCATCTCCCAGTACCTAATGCAACCTACATTCTTCTGAATCTGTTTAATGTATTTATCTCTTGGTCTCCCTCTACGATTTTTACCCTCCAGGCTTCCCTCCAGTACTAAATTGGTGATCCCTTGATGCCTCAGAATATGCCCTACCAACCAATCCCTTCTTCTAGTCAAGTTGTGCCACAAATTCCTCTTCTCTCCAGTTCTATTCAATACCTCCTCATTAGTTATGTGATCTACTCATCTAATCTTCAGCATTCTTCTGTAGCACCACGTTTTGAAAGCTTCTATTCTCTTCTTGTCTAACCTATTTATAGTCCACATTTCACTTCCATACAAATACTTTCGGAAACAACTTCCTGACACTTAAATCTATACTCGATGTTAACAAATTTCTCTTCTTCAGAAACGCTTTCCTTGCCATTGCCAGTCTACATTTTATATCCTCTCTACTTCGACCATAGTCAGTTATTTTGCTCCCCAAATAGCAAAAGTCGTTTACTACTTTAAGCATCTCATTTCCCAATGTAATTCCTGCAGCATCACCCAATTTAATTTGACTCTATTCCATTATCCGCATTTTGCTTTTGTTGATGTTCATCTTATATCTTCCTTTCAAGACACTGTCCATTCCGTTCAGCTGCTCTTCCAGGTCCTTTGCAGTCTCTGACAGAATTACAATGTCATCGGCAAACCTCAAAGTTTTTATTTCTTCTCCATGGATTTTAATTCCAACTCCGAATGTTTCTTTTGTTTCCTTTACTACTTGCTCAATATACAGATTTAATAACATTGGGGATAGGCTACAACCCTGTTTCACTCCATTCCCAACCACTGCTTCCCTTAAATGCCCCTGGACTCTTATAACTGCCATCTGGTTTCTGTACAATTTGTAAATAGCCTTTCCTTCCCTGTATTTTACCTCTGCCATCTTCAGAATTTGAAAGAGAATATTCCAGTCAACATTGTCAAAAGTTTTTTTCTAAGTCTACAAATTCTAGAAATGCAGGTTTGCCTTTCCTTAATCTATTTTCTAAGATTAGTCGTAGGGTCAGTATTGCCTCACGTGTTCCAACATATCTACAGAATCCAAACTGATCTTCCCTGAGGTTGGCTTCTACCAGTTTTTCCATTTGTCTGTAAAGAATTCGTGTTAGTATTTTGCAGCCGTGGCTTATTAAATTGATACTTCGAAAATTTTCACATCTGTCAACACCTGCTTTCTTTGGGATTGGATCATTATATTCTGCTTGAAGTCTGAGGGTATTTCTTCTATCTCATACATGTTGCTCACCAGATGGTACAGATTTGTTAGGCCTGGCTCTCCCAAGGCTGTCTGTAGTCCTAATGGAATGTTGTCTACTCCCGGGGCCTTGTTTCGACTTAGGTCTTTCAGTGCTCTGTCAAACTCTTCACTCAGTGTCATATCTCCTATTTCATCTTCATCTACATTCTGTTCCATTTCTATAACATTGTCCTCAAGAACATTGCCCTTGTATAGATCCTCTATATACTCCTTCCACCTTTCTGCTTTCCCTTCTTTGCTTAGAACTGGGTTTCCATCTGAGCTCTTGATGTTCATGCAAGTGGTTCAATTTCTCCAAAGGTCTCTTTAATATTCTTGTAGGCAGTATCTATCTTACCCCTAGTGATATGTGCCTCTACATTCTTACATTTGTCCTCCAGCCATCCCTGCTTATCCATTTTGCACTTCCTGTCAATCTCATTTTTGAGACGTTTGTATTCCTTTTTGCCTGCTTCATTTACTGCATTTTTATATTTTCTGCTTTCATCAATCATATACTCCTTCCACCTTTCTGCTTTCCCTTCTTTGCTTAGAACTGGGTTTCCATCTGAGCTCTTGATGTTCATGCAAGTGGTTCAATTTCTCCAAAGGTCTCTTTAATATTCTTGTAGGCAGTATCTATCTTACCCCTAGTGATATGTGCCTCTACATTCTTACATTTGTCCTCCAGCCATCCCTGCTTATCCATTTTGCACTTCCTGTCAATCTCATTTTTGAGACGTTTGTATTCCTTTTTGCCTGCTTCATTTACTGCATTTTTATATTTTCTGCTTTCATCAATTAAATTCAATATCTCTTCTGTTACCCAAGGATTTCTATTAGCCCTCACCTTTTTACCTACTTGATCCTCTGCTACCTTCACTATTTCAACTCTCAAAGCTACCCATTCTTCTTCTACTGTATTTCTTTCCCCCATTGTACATACTAGAATGAAAATGGTGAAAATGAGAGGCAACATGCAAAATCATTTGGCACTGGGAAATCTGCTCTTTGGAACCACACTAAGAAGGTAAGACTTTAAATTGTAGGTGTAATTCAAATTTTTTTCACCCCTGCTGTTAAGCTGACTTATTACTTAATAACAAATGTAATAACCTGTCAGCTTTTTCCAGGGATATGCCCCAGTTTCTCTTGGGAGGATCCAGATGATATTTTTTGATGAAATAAAGGAGCAGTTAGCAAGTTTACACAGAGATTTTGATGAACAATTTTGTTGTCTGACAATGAAGAAAATCAGGCAGATCACTTATCAGTTTTCTGAAGTTAATGGCTTAAGTGGCCAATTTAATAGTGAAAAGAAAATGGCTGCAAAAGTTTGGATCCAAGGATTTTTCAAAAGACACATGCTATCCTTCATAAAGATAAAAAAATTTATAAATATAAGTTAAAAGATTTTTCACAACTTGAAACCTGTTTATGCAGAAAAGAAATTTCCATCTCATAAGATCTTTAATCGTGATGAACTGGGGCTACCAATGGACCAATGACACCTAACAAAACACCTAAAGTAATTTCATTACTCAGTAAAAAGGGGTCAAAATTCTAGTATTGTTGCTCATTGTTCATTTTATTGCTTCAGGTATTTATATATCACTGGCCATGAAATTTTCCAGGAAGAGGATGAAACAGGAACTTTACACTGAAGCATCTGCTGCAAAATATATCTTATGGTGGCAGTATGACTGCTGACATCTTTGTTGATCAGCTGAAGCATTTTGGTCATTGCACATAACCGGATGAGAAAGGTTTATTACTTTTAGACAATCCCACTACTCATTTAAGGCTTTTGGTTGGGTACTTTTTTAATGGTTTCCTGCCATTCCATACCATTCATAAAATACAATCTCTGAACAAGAGTCTTTGGTCCTCCGAAGACTGCATACTTATTATAGGTGGAGAAATGAATGGTGATCAAATCAGCACTTGCTGGTAACCAACTGCCAATCCATCATATATTTAGAGAAGCATGCAACAAGAATTCAACTTTTGATAAAGCTGTTAAAGGGTTTCAGGCAACTGAAATAAAACTGTTCAACCCTGTTATGTTTGCAGAGGAAGATTTAGCCCCTTCTTCAATGGCAGAGAAACATTACCCTGTTAATGAAAGTAAGCAAATGACTCTGGAGGAGAAGAAGAAGCAGAAGTGATTCCACTGTCCTTACTGGTGATAGAATGATTGGTATTCCTGTAGGCCTTGGCAAAAATATACATGACATTTCTCAATGCAGCAGCAGTATTGAAAGCTTTCCAGTTTCTAGGAAATATCACAAAAATGTGGAAATACTTTCCAATAAAAGGTTTAAGGAATCCATTTATCAACAAGGTCAAATATCAAGATTGATTAGTGCTGAAGTTTGTGTTAAGATGAACATTAAAACAGAAACAAGGAAAATTTGAAAATAGTTGCAGTAAAACAGGAAAACAAAATCTGTTTGTGCAGGTGTTTCTACTGAGACTAAATGCAATTCAAAAAAAGGAAAGTTTGTTATTCACACCTTACTGAAGTGCAAAGTTGAAAAAAGCCAAATCCTGAGCTGATTGGAGGTCCCTGCCTGTGATGCTCCAAATGTTCTCAGTCTAGGAAAATTCTTGCTACCCTGTTGGACAAGGCAAGGTTTGGCAAGCATGAACACTCGCTTGTGTGGACAAGCATTATCTTGCTAAAATGTAAGCTCAGGAAGGCTTCCCATGAATGGGAACAAAATGATGCATAGAATATCACCAGTGTGCTGTATGGGTGCTGTGGATGACAAACTAAGGGGTCCAGCTATGAAAAGAGATGGCACCCCAGACCATCATTTCTAGTTATGGAGCTGCAGTTATGCTGATATTCTACCACAGTCTGGATTGTATCCAGATAAATCTTTGGCATGTAATGGCATTGACTTCAGTAGCATTGTCTTCAGTGATGAGTTCCTCTTTGAACTGAGCTCTAATAATGAGATAAGACGTGTCTGGACATGCAGTGGGATACCGACCTGGCTGCCACCCTCCATATGGACCAACAGCCAGAAGTGTCTGCGGTGCCATCTTATTTCATACCTGGACACCTTTCTGCTGTCATCTACAGCACCCTTACAGCACAGCAGTATGTCAACCATATTCTATGTTTAATTTTGTTCTTCTTCATGACAAACCATCCTGAGTCTACATTTTCTACATTTGAGAAAGGTAATGTCTGCCCAGACATAGCAAAATTTTCTACTACTTTCCTTCATGCTTGCCAAACCCTACCTTGACCAGCAAGGTTGGTGGATCTCTCCACAACTGACAACATTTGAAGCATTATGGGCAGGGATATCCAACTAGATTGCAATTTTGACGATCTAAGGTGCTAGCGGGGCAGAATTGGCATGCTATCCCTCAGAACATACAACAAGTTAATGAATCAATTCCAAGCTGAACAATCACTTGCTTGAGATTCAGAGGTGAACCAACACATTGTTAACTTGCTCAATTTATGAAGTTCTTTCTCTTGAATAAATTGGCCAACTTTTCTGAAATTGCTAGAATTTGAGTGTATGTATGTGCACATCACATCCATCAATTTCTGGCCCCTTTGGATAATTCTTTCATGGTGGGACTTGTTTCTCCTTATAGTATAGTATCAAGCTTGCCATTTAAAATTACGCTGGAAGAGAAAAATAAAAAAAGGAACAAGAAATTTAAAAAAGATAGAAGGGAAAAAAGCAGATGATAAGAAGCTTAAGTCAGAATCTATGAAAAGGAAGCTTCAATAGAGACAAGAAAAGCTCAAAATCTATCAAATCAAAATTTATACACCAACTGCAACACAAAGAAACAAAGGAAAGAAGAAGAAGAAGAAGAAGAAGAAATCTTTCGTGATAATTGTGATGAGAGCTTTGACGATTGTTTGGGTACAGTATGAGCAGTGTCAGCAGTGGTGGCATGCTGTGTGTCCTGACACTGCAGACTCAGGACCTTGTATTTGTGATCATTGTTAAAGCCTAAAGGATGTGCAGTCTTAACAGCCACTCTGCATAGCCTTACCTGACAAGGTGGCTAAAACTGCAAAAATGTAATTTATTTAAAAAGTTATATAAACCAGTGCTGAGTTTCCAGAGTTACACATGGGATGCACCCCTTTTACTATCTGAATCAACAGAAGGGAACAAACTACATTTTATTGGTATCAAAAGGTAGAAAAATCAGTCATCAATGACATTATTAGCAAAATCAGGTAATGATATTAGATTTTGTCCATATCTGGGTCATTTGTAAATGATATGTTGTTATTCATTTTAGATGTCATGAAAGCCAGCCTCACAACCTTTCCAGAATATGATTAGAATAATGATGTGTACAATATTATTGAAATTATTCCATATGTGAATGTTAAGAGCCACAGAAATAAATAATAGTCTTGTGTGTTCAGATTTCAAAATATGTTGTGAGGAGGCATTGCTTCCACTGTCATGCGGTGATGATATAATGTTGTTTTTTGACTTCTGTATTCAGTGTTAAAGAGGTGAGGACAAAGTGTGGAAGTCTATTAGCGTTTCATAGAGGAAATGAATTGTAAGATTACACAATATTTCTCAGATCCAGCGAATAAAAAGATAAGTCGTTTGAAGGTGATGATGAAAATGGCAGAGGTATGAAAGTAAGGAAAAGACTGGAAATGGAATCACTTTTGCTGAAAACATGCCACTCGTGTGTGGGCCTATAACTGTAAATAGTGTTGCTTGTGATCTTCTAGACTGTTGGACAATGGAACAGCAATTTTATGAGTGTCACTACACCTGAAGGCTGTTGCCAACTTGATGTTCATCAAACTAGCAGGACCTACAACTGTGGAGACCTGATTCCTGAAGGGAATACACCTGGCTCGCAAGCAGCAAAAGTCAGTAGTGAAAGCAGAAGAGATATGATAGTTACAGTCTGATGCTGTATGGAACCCACTTTAACCAATCATGTTTATCTGCAAGGTACCTCTTTTAACCTTAATCATAGATATTATATATAAATATAATAGAAGGAAACATTCCACGTGGGAAAAATTATATATAAAAACAAAGATGAGGTGACTTACCGAACGAAAGCGCTGGCAGGTCGATAGACACACAAACAAACACAAACATACACACAAAATTCAAGCTTTCGCAACAAACTGTTGCCTCATCAGGAAAGAGGGAAGGGGAGGGGAAGACGAAAGGAAGTGGGTTTTAAGGGAGGGGGTAAGGAGTCATTCCAATCCCGGGAGCGGTAAGACTTACCTTAAGGGGAAAAAAGGACAGGTATACACATGCACATATCCATCCACACATACAGACACAAGCATATGTCTGCTTGTGTCTGTATGTATGTGTGGATGGATATGTGCGTGTGTGCGAGTGTATACCTGTCCTTTTTTCTCCCTAAGGTAAGTCTTTCCGCTCCCGGGATTGGAATGACTCCTTACCCTCTCCCTTAAAACCCACTTCCTTTCGTCTTCCCCTCTCCTTCCCTCTTTCCTGATGAGGCAACAGTTTGTTGTGAAAGCTTGAATTTTGTGTGTATGTTTGTGTTTGTTTGTGCGTCTATCGACCTGCCAGTGCTTTCGTTCGGTAAGTCACCTAATCTTTGTTTTTATATATAATATTATAGATAAATATGGATTAGTTGCTAGTTTCAAAGGACATGTTAAAAGTATGTTATAATTTCTTACAACAAGCAAGTAGGAATTCCAAGTTCAAGTCCCAGTCTGGCAAAAATTTCAATTGTCATTCCATTATACACCCAATGGTTGTCAATATACAAAACTGGGAATATATTTAATGTTTTTCACAATGACTGTATTTACTGCAGTGCATGCATGTCTGAAGGAACATTGCATCATACTTCTGAACAACGCAGGCACTGAAATATCATAATTATCCACCAACACGAGGCAAGTCAGTTTCAATTGAAATGTCTCTTCTGTACAGGAATATACATAATGAATGTACACACATGGTTGATGACATATAGAAGTTTTGGTCTGGCCTTGAGTTGTGCTTGGATAGCTCGATGGCAGGTGATCACTTGTGATAAGCAACAAATCCAGGTTTGAGTCTTGATCTGACACAAATTTTCATTGTCATCATTCCATTACACAGCCCGTATGTACCACTGTGAATACATTAAATGTATTCCATAACAGCTGTAGTTAGTGCAGTGCCTGTTCCTTTAGACATACATCCATCTCTAAAGGCACATTGCATTGTACTTCTGAACAAAAGAGGCACTGCAACACTGTACAGGATCTGTACATTCATCCTACAGTTATTTACCAATGTTTTAATTTTTGTAACTTCTTCACGTAGACCTGCACATGGGTTGGGAAATCAACACTGAGTCATTCATTTCTTTAGTGGAAGAACATTCAGTTTTGTAGCACAATACTCAGGAATATTATAAGGACAGGATTCATACAAAACTGCATGGAACTATGCATCAAGGAACTGAAAGGTTCATTTCAAAACGTGAATGACAATGGGAAAAAATTGTAAGTAAGTTGTGAAACCACTTAAGGATGTTTTATTGTGGCATTTTAAAAGTGTGTTTACATTGAGTTGAATAAATAAAAACCTTTCAAAAATTATATTTCAAAAAATACCTGTTTTAAAGACCCAACTGAAATAAAAAAAAAGTGATGTACATCTCCATCTACATCTGTATTCTGCAAGTCACCTTATGGTGTGTGGTGAAGGGTACTTTGTGTACCCTGTCTCTTCCTCCTTTTATCTGTTCCAAACAGCTGTGGTAATTGGTAAGAGCGATAGCTGCTAAGCCTCTGTGTGGGCTGACATCTCTATAATGTTATCTCAATGGTCTTTTTGCGAGATGTGTGGTATATAGAGGAAGCAATATATTGGCTGAGTATTCTAGGAATGTACTCTGATGGAACTTGAACAGTAATGCAGACAATGATACAGTAGTTGACTGAGCATTTCCATGACACCTTACTGATTACTAAATGAATTCATAACAAAAAATGCTGCTCTTCTTTGACCTTCTCTATTTCTTCTGTCAATCCTATCTGGTATGGACCCCAAACTGATTAGCAATATTCAAATACTGGTTGAATGATTGTTTTGTAAGCTACCTCCTTTATTGATGGACTACATTACCCGAGCATTCTTCAAGTAAATCTCAGTCCGGCAACTGCATCTTTCTAATACAAATTGCTCCATACAGATACTCCTTTATGGAAGTAATTGCTTCCATCAATTGTTCTGCAACCATTTAATCATACAATAAAGGGTCTTTCTGTCTATGTATTCACAATACATTACATTTGTTTATGTTGAGGGTAAACTGCCACTCCCTGTGCCAAGTGTCGATCCCCTTAAGGTCCCTGTGCATTCTGCTATGATTTTCTAGCATTCCAACTTCTCTGTGTATAACAGTGCCATCCGCAAAAAGCTTTATCTACTATATCATCTACAATACTTTATAAACACAAGAGATTGTTTATGCTATTACCAAAGTATCAGAATATTACTGACTGATTTACTTCAGATTATTACATGATGTTCAAATAAACATTTGAAGGGATATAGGCTATACATTTTTTATTACACAGGATGATTACAATTAAAGTTCCAGTTTCATAAAACTGTAAAAAAAGAACTATTGCTCAGAATGACGCCAAACTGGAATGGAATATTATCAAAGAAGGGGGATGCGATATGGAACAAAAGTTAACATAGATTCAATCACTAGATGGCGCTGTAAGTGGCAGAATGTGCAAAATTAATGATGCTGGGTGCATGGCTGTTCCCCTGCTTGCATCTGAGATGCTTCGCATGACCATGTCAATGCAGGATCACATGCTGCTGATAAAGTTCTTTCACAAGGATGGTCACTGTGTACCAGAACATCTGAAGAAGTTCCGTACACTCAATGGTATGAAAAAATTTGTTGTTTCAGTGCCTCCCAAGGGTCTGGAGAGAATGGCAATGAAGTTCAGAAAGACAGGTGCAGTGAGGCAGAGGGAGGAAAACAATTGATCTGATGTCAGTAGAGGATGTGGCTACAGCTTTGCAGGAAGGGTTGAGTTGTGGTGTGCAAACAAGCAGTACACAGGGAATTGCCTGAACTTTGGGGATACCAGTGAGCACAGTGCATACATTTCCTGTATTGCTCTCCATACATTTGCTCAGGAGTGACTTAATATTGACCTTCCAGTAAGACAAATGTTTGCTCTAGAATTTCTTGCTTGCGTGGAGTTTTTCATCTGCAAAGACATGTAAATACACAGAATTGTAGAATATGGACAACTGAAAATGCACCCACACATCAATCAGTTCCACTTCATTCTGCAAAGGTAAGTGTGTGGTGTGGGTTGATAGCATTGTTTATCGTATAGCCATATTTTTTTGGGGAGGTGGGTACTGAGGCTTTTGCTACCTGTACCATCCACCACTTTTATACAAGATGGTACTCCTCCACACATTGGACAGCCAGTGTTACTTCATTCTTGCAAAATACAATCACTTCTGTTACTTTTAAGCTTAATGTTTGAAGGCTGCATCACAGTGTTCTTAGATTTCCTGTTGATTATGCCCAAATGGTGTGCAAGGGGGGAGGGAGGTAGGTGAAAATGATGCTCTAAATAGTCCTGAGTTCAATCAAAATTCCAGCCATTCACATTAAGCCATAACACCTCAGGCTTTACTACCAAATGGCTAAATAGTGTGTAATAATTATCCAGTCAATTGAATGTCACATTATTTGGATTAATTGTAAAATACTATTAACAAAGCATCACAAACACTTGTTGATAAAGCCACTTCCTAATTGATTAGCTATGTAACTACTACTGTTACGTACTGGCACTGAATTTAAAGAAGAGCCACTGAATAATGCAGCTGAACAGCTCTTCCAACATTATTAACAAATGTTGTCATAGCCATTCAAGGGAACATTGCAGCAACTTAATCTCTCTCTGAGAATCAGAGACTGAATTGTATCCTATTTCATTCTTCATTTTTTTTTTAAAATTGAGTCAGAAAACATCTCATAATCTTTACCTTTCTTCTTGCATCTTGCATCATATAAGCATGCTACTTTTCTTGCTCTCTATAATATTAGAATAATAACAAAATTAATTCAGCTGAGATATATTTTATTTTTTGGAAAAAGTGCCAGCATGTACCTCTAACGTCTTGTGAAGCCCCTGTGTATACAGCATCACTTCAGTAACATTGGAGGACTAAATTTTAATCATCTTCCCTCACAATAATACTCATTATGAGGGCTGCAATACACAATGTAACAAACAGAGCATTGCTGACCATTTTGCATCCTATTTCTCTGATATCTTCTCCATCCCTTATGACCCTCATTTTGATTACTCCTTGTTCTTTACCATCCTTGAACATACAAATACCACTGCCCCATCCCCAGCCCCCAGCTTCCACTACTTCAACATCATAGGAGTACAACAAACAGAATTAAATACATCTATCATAGCACACAACGTAAAACAAATACTTCACAAGAAATGCAATGCTCCCAATGCTCATGATTGTATTACCTATCAACAACTAAAAGAATGTCCTCTCTCCTTTCTTGTCCTCTTTGCAATGCTTTATAACACAAGTTAGCATCCTGAACAGTGGAAAACCTACAAAATGCAGCATTCCCTCAAACTACACAAATTACCTGCTCATACCGCCTTTTACCACCCCATTCACATCACCTCAGTACCAGCAGGGTATTCGAATCCACCCTCTTCCAATATATTCATAAACACAACCTCCTTCCTCTTAACCAGATTGGCTTCTGACCCAGCTTCTCTTCTTATGATCAACTCCTGCACCTCACACATCTCCTGTCCCACCAACTCAACACCCAAAAATCAGCAGTTTTTTCTCCCTCGACCTGGAGAAAGCGTGACTGTGTATGGCATTACAGTCTCATTTTCAAATTCTAGATGTATGGCGCTGATAACCCAGTCGTTGAGTGCCCCTGGGCCACAAACACACATAAACTCTATATTAGTGCACTTCCAGTTACCTATGTCTGCTTTCTTTACATCCTTCCTGTCTAATCGCCCATAATTGGTCACTATTAACAATGCAAACACTGAACCCTTCCAGCTGCAGGTGTCCCCTGAGGATCTAGCCTTTCTATTCTGATTTATCTCTTCTACAGTGCCAAAAAGCGCAAAACACTTCCACCAGTCCACCTCTTTGCTGATGACACTGCTTTCTTCACCCTCTTCCCTATAATCCATAAATCTCAATGATCCCTCCAAATTCATTTCAGTCACTTTACCTCCTGGTGTAACCAATGGTTCCTCAAGATGAACCATTCTGATACTCAGGCAAGAATTATAGGAGAAACTGTGACTTACAACTCACCGTCTATACAACTGTCCTGCCTGTCCTATTAACTAGCACATTAAAATACCTTGGACTAACACTGAAATGCAATTGAGCATGGAAAACCCCATCTACTAACCATTCAAGAGCAAGCCCACAACAGACTAAAACTACAAGGGCTGTGCAGAAAATAATGCACCACATTTTTTTTCTCAGCCGAAAACAATGCTATCAATGCAAAACGTTACGTATGTATTATTTGACGTCTCCTAAGTGAACACACCAAGTTTCCATCACTTCTGACAGACAGTGTGGCTGCAGGACAGTTTCAAAATGGCATCTGTAGGTGATGTAGTTACAAGCAGCATGCCGTCATTGAATTTATCACTGCAGAGGAAAAAACTGTGAGAAATATTTACAATCATGTGTAAAAAGTCAATGGAGCATCTGCTGTTGACTGAATTACAGTTAGTCACTGGGCACTGAGGGTGAGGTCATCAGAGGGCAGTTTGGCAGAGCTACACTATTTTCAATGGTCGGGAAGACTGTCCACGACCGTCACACTTGACATGTTGCAGCAAGCTGATGTTGTCTTTATTCACAAGGGCAGACACAGCATGACTCAGCAGTTGGCACTGCATCTCTCAGTCAGCAAAGGAAGTGTGGATGCAATTATCCACACTCAGCATGTGTAAGATGGGTTCTGTCATGTCTAACAGTGGATCACAAACTGCACAGAAAAATCATTTGTCTTGATTTGTTGCAACATTTTGAAGCATTCTTGTCACAGACTGTGATAGACGATGAAACCTGGGTTCACCATTTTGAGCCCGAAACAAAACCACATTCGATGAAATGGTGCCATTCCCACTCCCACAGAAGAAAAATTTCAAAGCAGCTGCTTCTGCTGGTAAGGTTATGATCACCGTGTTCTAGGACTGTGAAGCTGTGCATCTCATTGATGTGATACCAAGAGGCAGTACCATTAATTCAGAAGCATACGTCAATAAATCAACAAAACTCAAGATGAACTTCTGGTGACTTTGGTACCACAGCAATCCAGGAGGTGTTTTGCTGCAAAGCAATAATGCTCGGCCCCACACAAGTCTTGAGGACTGCTGAATGCATTGCAAAACAGGATTAGACAGTGTTACCCCTTCCGAGGACAATGAGATGATTCACACGGTGAAGCACTAGCTCTGCCACCAGGACAAGGATTGGTACTGACAGGGCATACACACACCCCTGTTTCACACTGTAGGAAGACTATAGAATGGGATGGAAATTTCATGGAAAAATAGTGTGTATAGATAAAACACCATTCTTTCATGTGTGAAATTCTCATTATTTTCAATAAAGAATTGTTGAAGAAAAAAATGCAGTGCATTACTTTCTTGGCAATCCTCATACTAACTGGCCAAATTGTGGGATTTCACCCTTCCTATATCCTCCACACCAACACAACCTTGATGCAACCTATTCTCTCCTATGTCAATGTTGCATGAATACCCACACCTACAGAATTTTATCAGACCCTCCAAATCCTTGAATACCAAGCACTTGGTCTTATTGTCTACATGCATTTACCCTCCCACACATGGATCCTCTACCATCATTAAATTCCCACCCCTCTTCACCCATATTCAACACCTCTGCATATCCTTCACTATACACAAACTTGATTCCAAGAACCCCGATGTTTGTCATCTGATCACCAGTCTTGGTTTGCTACCAAGCCTTCACAAACACATCTCACCATCCCTACATCTACACACATTCCATATCTTAGCCCAGTGCTGCTTCAATTGACTCCCTCTCCCAGAAAATGAAATCCATTCCAATGTTTATCCACCCTGTCAACTAGAACTCTTCCCCACCTATGCCACTCCACATCAGAGCTTCCCCATACCTCTTCCCTTCCTATTTCTCCCCATCTGTTCCTCTCCTGATACCACAGCCCCACACACCTACAAAACTCATCTTTCCTTTCTGTCTTTCCATTATCTATCCTACCACCTACCTCTGTTTCCAGATATTACCTAATTGTTTACATATTTACATCTGCACTCTTCCTCCTTACACAACACCCAATGCTTGCTCTTCCCATACCATTTTTACCCAATGGTGGTCCTACAGCTATTTTGTGACAATTCAATGGTGGTTTTTAATGAATACCATCATCCTTTTCAATACATTTTGAATGTAATTTTTTTTTTATCTTTGCCTGTCAAAAAGCTTATCTTGTTCTCTACATATACATATAAATTGAAGTCTCTTGTTTACTTCTGTCTGTATGCCTGTTCTAATTTTGAGGTACTGCTACAGCAATTTTGATAGGATTTTTAGTAATAGGTAGACTGATTTTCGAGGAAGGTTTGTGTGTATAATATAAAAATATTTGGTGCGATATGGCTGCAGTGTGGTGAATTGAGGTCAGTTACCACTGTGAAACTGGTGCCATTACTGTCTTGCAGTGAATAGCAGAACTTGCACTGTGAGCTATTTCTGTGCACTCAAGAATGTCCATTTGATATTCACTACTCCCTGCAGTGGCGATGTTTCCCCACTCACTCTGAGACACCTTTGTTATGGTTGTGTGACCTATATTAGTTTTCTGCTCAGGTATTTGTACATTTTGTGTTGCCCTCACATTCTGATGAATCAAGTTAAAGGTATCCAATACAGACATGAACTGGCATCTAATTGTAAGAGTTGGACAATGGCATTGAGCCACACAAAAGTTTATTACCATATTCTATACATCTACAGATGTCTGCTTATTCTAAAGATTTTCTAAACTAAAGTTCTCCTTTGTGTTTTTCTCTGAAAATGTGAAGGCTAACCTCAGGGACTACTGTAGGGATTTTTATATGGTCTTCTGTAGTAGAGAGACTGAATTACATGGTATCTTGTAGCTCCCATCATTGCCACAGATGTCAGTCTGAATACTATTTAAATATGGAGGATGTAGCATTTGTGCCATGTATCTCGGTGCACATAGCTGCAATCATTTGAATGAACCCAACACAGTGGATTGGGCCTTGCAGGAGGATGAGTGGTGGGTGGTAACACGTTTGCATTGCTCAAGGTAGAGGGCCAGTGTTGAGGCTGGCCATCTGCTCTCACCCATTCACCCTGCGAGTAGACAGGTAGCTGCTCCTTCATAGGACCTGAGTAGGCACAAAGGGGGAGGGGTTTACCAGTTATTGAAGTGTGTTATGGAGACCCTTTGGCAGACAGCCTAATGGACACTGAGTAAATCTGTCGAGGACTTCATCAGTGATGTGGAGAAGGCCTTGCCTGCAGCTATCGAGCATGCAGGTGCAGCCCTCTGAAAATTGTGGCTCACATCGGCACCAACAATGGCTGTTGCTTTGGTTCCAAGGCCATCCCCAGATCATACAGGCAGCTAGTTGAGATGGTGAAAGCTGTTGCTGTCAAGCGTTGGGTGCAGGCACAGCTCACAATTTGCAGCATTGTGTCTAGATTTGATTGAGGTCTTTTGTCTTGAAACTGTGTGGAGGATCTAAAAAAAAATGGCTTTGTCAACTCTGTGATGGGCTTGGCTGATGATTTCTGGACTTACATTATTCGATGGGAGACCGTAGGACTCCCCTTCATAGTAAGAGGTGCACTACACAAGGAAAGCAAATCCTCAGGAAGCAGAGTATTTGTGAAGTGCACACGGGTTTTTATAGGCTACGCGGTAGGTTGAGTTCTCTGATGAACACATAATTTGCAGATAGTGAAAACAGATCGTGTTCAGAGTAAGGACAGTTTGACTGTCAAAATTTTATCAGAAAATTATCAAAGTATTCCAAATAAACCTCCTGAATTCACTGCCCTCCAGGAAACTACTCCTACTCAAATTAGTTTTGGATCTGAAAGCTGTCTGAAACCCAAAGCAGAAACCCCTGAGATATTTAGCAATTCGTGGAACATATGTCGAAAACCAGATGACATGCTGTAGGATACGGTGTATTTACTACAGTTGACAAAAATATTGCCTCTACTATGGTCGAATTTGAGTATGACAGTGAAGTCGTCGTGTAACAGTTCTAGGTGAAATCAAGTTGATTTCTGGATGTTTGTACCAGTCACCCGATTCAGCTCTAATGGATTTGAAGTCAATTTTGACCTCTTAGCTACCAGTCGGTGTATCCTAATCGACAGTGTCAGATTAGGAGCTTACAGACTATTAACGCCAAGGTTATCAGATGCGTCAGTACACAGACAGGTGTTAGCGACCATGGCATAAATCAAACAAGGGGTCTAGGAGAGTATATCTGCTAGAAAGAGCATATAGGCAGTCATTAGAATCCCACTTACACAATGAATTGACATTACTAAGTTCCAGTGGGATGAATGTAGAGGAATTATAGGCAAAGTTTACTCGAACTGTAAATCATATTCTGGAGAAGTCTGCGCCGAAAAAGTGGAAGAAGGACAGAAAAGACACACTGTGAATTAACAATGAAATTTGAAATATGTTGAGGAAGCAAAGGCTGTTTCACTCTCAGTTCAAAAGAGAATGTGCAAATTATGGCAGGCGAAAGTTAATAGAAATTTGTGAGTCTGTAAAAAGATCGATGCGCAAAGCTTGGAACTACTATCACCTTCACAACTTCGCAGAAGATCTTGCCAAAAATCCGAAAAATTTCTGGTAACACGTAAAATCACTAAGTGGGTCTATGGCTTCTATCCAGTCACTCGTTGACCAGTCTGGTGTGGCAGGAGGGGGTAGCAAAAGTAAAGCTGAAGTTTTAAATTTCGTATTTAAGAAATCTTTCATGCAGGAGAAGCGTACAAACGTTCCATCATTTGACTATCGCACAGATTCCCATGAGTTGGAAATGAATAAGTCACTAGGTCCTAATGGAATTCCAGTGCTACTTAACAAAGAGTACTCTACAGTATTGACCCTTTAATTAGCTTGCATTTATCATGAATCACTCGCATCAAAGTCCCAAGCGACTGCAAAAAAGTACAGGTGCCTCAAGCATGTAAGAACTATAGGAGAAATGCCCTGTAAAATTGCAAACCAATATCTTTAACATTGGTTTGCTGCAGAATCCTTGAACATATTCTCAGTTCGACTATAAATATCCTTGAGAGGGGAAGATTGTGCCTACAAATCAGCACGGTTTCAGGAAGCATCACCCATGCGAAACTCAGGATGCCCTTTTGTCGCACGGGAGCCTGCAAACCATGGATGAAGGGCAACATTCAGATTCCATACTCCTAGATTTCCATAAAGCATTTGACACGGTGGCACACTGCTGACTGATAATGAAGGTTCAAGCATATGACTTAGGCCACCAGGTATAAGAGCAGCTCGAAGACTTTTTACGTAACAGAACCCAATATGTTGTCCTTCATGGCTAGTGTTCATCAGAGACAAAGGTATCATTAGGAGTGCCCCAGGGACGTGTGATAGGACCGCTTTTATTTTTTATGTACATAAATGATCTATTGGACAGGATAAGCTGCAGTTTGTGGTTGTTTGCTGATGAAACTGTGGTGTAATAGACATGTTGTTGTTGAGTGACTGTAGGGAGATACAACATAAGTCAGGTAAAATTTCTAGTTGGTGTGATGAGTGGCAGCGAGCTCTAAATGTAGACAAAATGTAAGTTGAGGCAGATGAGTAGGAGAAACAAACCCATAATGTTCAAGTACAGCATTAGTAGTGTCCTGCTTGACACAGTCACAATGATTAAATATCTAGACGCAATGTTGCAAAGCAGTGTGAAATGGAATGTGCATGTTAGAATGATAGCAGGGAGGGTGAATGGTCGACTTTGGTTTACCATGAAAATTTTAGTTAAGTATAGCTCATCTGTAAAGGAGACTGCATATAGGAGACTAATGCAATCCATTTTTGAGTATGGGTACTTTTATGGAAATGCTTCGGGAACTCAAATGGGGATCACTGGAGGGAAGGCAACATTCTTCTCAAGGAGCCCTATTGAGAAAATTTAGAGGACTAGCATTTAAGGCTGACTGCAAGACAATTCTGGCGATTTCAACATAAATTTCGTGTAACGACCATGAAGATAAGGGAAATAAGGGTTCATACAGAGGCACATATACGGTCATTTTCCCAATGCTCTATTTGACACATGGGTGGTGGCATATGGAAGTTTGTGTCTGGCCATGAGTTGTGCTAATGGTAAGGCCACTGCTCGCGATAAGCGAGGAATCCAGGTTTGAGTACTGGTCCAGCGCAAATTTTTCTCTGTCATCATCCCATTATACAGCTGATGGCTATCCGTACTCACAACTTCAAATACATTTAATACAGTTCGTAGTGGCTGTAGTCATTGCAGTGCCTCTTCCTATGTACATGAGTACAATTCTGAAAGAACACTGCATTGTACTTCTGAACATACTGTATCTGTATATTCACCCTGTGGCTATCTTCCTACGCTTTTATTTTTGTAACTACTTCACGTACAAGCCTACAGCTTAGGTTTGCAAATATGTCAGTGCCTTGAAGACTTTTTAAGGAAATGACTAGTAATGATGCAGGGCACCCACCTCCACACACTATGTGGTGGCTTGCAGAGTATCTGTATGTAAATATAGATGGAGAAGTTGTATGCTAGTGATGCTATTAAGTTGCCTACTGCTATGCCACACTTCATGCTACCCGTGCGAACCTGAGGCAGGTTGCTAGTTTCTTTTCTAAATTTAAACAAAGAAAAGAACATCATTTTTCATTTTTAAAAAAAAAAAGAAAAAAAGAGGGAGAGAGAAACAGAACCACGCTGGATGTGCTTTTATTTTAAATGATCACCATTCAGTCAAATCAGAAACTAGACTATTGCTAAAAGTGATATCTCTGATAGAACTGTTTGTAATCTGGCCTCATCTTCATAGTCTGGTTGAGTCATGTACAAAAATTACTGATAAATTATTGGCAATCTCTGTTGACTTAAATTTGTATTTATAGCCACTTTTCCCTGTGGTGGAGCTCTTTAGCTAGTGCCTGATTAGTAACCCACCTCTGTAACAGTAATTCCTTTCTCCAGTAGAGGATTCTCTCCCTGTCATCGTTATGTTGGATGCCAACTGTATTTTGTGAATACAAAAGAAATAGTACTTTTGCAACTCTTCCCGTTATAAAGGGCTCACAAATGGTATTGAACAGCTTGTGTATCTGTGTACATGTGTGCACTTGAACTCAAGGGAAGCACGGAATGAAAGAATAACTGTTCTGAAACTGGAACAAAGTAAGTTTGCAGTGAAAAAAAAGAATAACTGAACTAAAAGCATTATGTTCAAAATCACTTGTTTGTGAAATAAAAAAAATACAGTTTTGCTAAACTTGGTGAATGGTAACATGCTCGGATCATCCTTGGTATGCTGCCGACATGCTGTTAGACGTTGCTACTGAAGCCTGTCCCACTCTTGAATGACTTCCTTCCAGAGGTCATCCTGTGTGTGAGAAGGAGTCTTCCGACTGTACACTGTAAGTTGCAACTCACTGTACGCATGCTGAGTAGGGTTCGTGTCAGCGGATATTGCAGGCTATTCCATTTGATGGATTCCCACCTTCTGGACAAAGGTGTGTTCATGCATTACTGCCTTGGAAGGTCTGGACAATAGGATGGAGGCTACTTTTCCAGTAGTGCACTGCCCTCAAATCAGTGAGAAGAGGCGTCTGACCTCTGTGGACGGTACTGACTCAAAACATGACTGACCCACCTCGGCCTGGGCAACTACGTGCCTGACATGCATGCTGGAACCTGGATACTTCCACTCTCCACTGCCATGATTATCAGGAGACAAACAATACAGACCTGGAGTTCCTTTGCCCGCATTATTCCCTCACCATGATCCTGGGGAGGGTGAGGATGATGTGTGCTCTAGTTTGTAATGGACAGACAGAGGCCAAGCTGATCATGTGGAGACAATTGTGTACTGCCTTGTGACGAGGCCCCATTCCCAGATGCCTCCAAAGAGGTTGTGTGCAGTTCTCCAGAATTCTCCTCAGTGCACCTAAGAGCCATAATTTATAGGTAGAAGACATCAGTTAGCACCATTTGATAGCAAAGGACCACTATGAGGCAGATGTTCATTGTTTTCTACTTCATGGGACTTTTCGTATGTTCAAATAACGTTGTTATGTGTACACCAATCTGGCGATCAACTTACCTTCCTGACAGATTTTGCGGTAAAGTGACATTATGTGCACAGTCTGAGCTCCTCAGTTAGACACACAACATACACTACACAACTGCACTGAGAATACACGTTAAATTTGCCCTACAGAACATCGGTGGCTACTCGTAAGCATTGTTCTGTGGGCAAAAGGGTATCAAGAAAAAGGTTTGTAGTCAGAAAAATACAAAGTATGTAATTTATGACCGTAGTGTAAATCATTTTTTGAGCGTTTCGTATTAGGACCTATTATCTCTAGCTGACTATCAGTGTGTTTACTTGAACTTGCCTAAAAGGAAGCAGTTGCTTCCCTGATGCTTGATTTTCATTGAAATTGGCTTCGTATGATAAATATAGGCCTTTGACAAATGCTTGCAAATTGCAAGAAAATTGTATCTCTTTTACATCTTACCTGAACTGGGTATACTCAGGACAAAATGATGGGAGGAATTTTCTTCTAGAAGTCAGAGTAATGCTGCATCCTATTTGATTAAGATGTTTGGGATGTGTGCTTGTTAACATATCTCCAGTGGGGTCAGCACTGCGTATACAGATCGTGTTATCTGAATTCGTACAGCGAATCCGCTTTGCAGTGTTCTGAGAGTCCCATACAGAATGTCAAGCGTCCAGTTACCATATCCAGTGAGTCTCTAGTTCTCGTAATCTCATAGTCACAGCCATTTTGTTTACTGCCTAACCAACACGATGTGGTCCTGCAATGCCACACGACATGTAACAGATACAATGTGAAGATCGCCAGCAATCTCTACACAGGAATATTGCAGAAGGGACCAGAAAGCCACGTGTGTACCAACTGCTGCATTCGTCACAGTATTGTCCTGTAATGGACCGGGCAACGACGGTATGCCCAGATGGTGGCAGCAAACACTGCAATTGCCCTGAAAGTGGCTTATGTTATGGCCATACAACACACGGCGGTAATTTACGGTCGTTAGAGCAAGCATGTAGTACCATAGGTAAGGTTTTGACTACTTTTTGGGTAACAGGTTTATTCTGAGCGAAAAATGTTTCTTTTCCTGGAGTCTCTTCGCTCATCCCCGGATGAGGACGCCCTATGTAGGCCTATACTGTTTTAAAATGATTTCCTTAATACTAGTGGGGCGCTTAAAGCCGTAAAGTTCTTTTCCCTGTTTCTTCTACTTCCCCCTTGCTTCGGCAATGTTTTGTGTTACATTTTACTTAAAAGGTACCAGAATTGCTTCACAATTCTCCTGCACGTTTCAAAGTTTCATCATCGGTATTTTGTTACGATTCTGTCTTCTTTATTTACTATATTTCTAAACAATATCAACACACTTCCGTCCACCTTAGTGAAACTTACCCTTACTATTTTATTCTAATTCTTGGTTTTTCAGCAGCTGTGGCCCTACGTAACTATTAATCAGACTCCGATCAGCGGCAATGCTCATCTTGTATCCTGTCTTCTTGTCCAGGACTTGTGGACGCGGAAGATGATGACAGCATGTTTTACCACGTACTTGTCATCACAGGATGATGCCATCCTAGATGTGTGATGCTTCAGTAAAAGAAAGTGAAGTAAAGGATCAGGTGCCTGGTCTAAAGATCATTCCAGCAGTCATGCTAGAAAGACTACCTGCCAAGCTGCTGCTTTGCATGTAGCTATAAAGTACACTACTGCCCATCGAAATTGCTACATCAAGAAGAAATGCAGATGATAAACAGGTATTCATTGGACAAATATATTATACTAGAACTGCATGTGATTACATTTTCACGCAAATTGGGTGCATAGATCCTGAGAAATCAGTACCCAGAACAACAACCTCTGGCCGTAATAACGGCGTTGGTACGCCTGGGCATTGAGTCAAACAGAGCTTGGATGGCGTGTACGGGTACAGCTGCCCATGCAGCTTCAACACGATACCACAGTTCATCAAGAGTAGTCACTGGCATATAGTGACGAGCCAGTTGCTCGCCCACCATTGAACAGGCGTTTTCAATTGGTGAAAGATCTGGAGAATGTGCTGGCCGGGGCAGCAGTTGAACATTTTCTGTATCCAGAAAGGCCCGTACAGGACCTGCAACATGAGGTCATGCATGATCCTGCTGAAATCTAGGGTTTCGCAGGGATCAAATGAAGCGTAGAGCCACGGGTCGTAAGACATCAGAAATTTAACGTCCACTGTTCAAAGTGCCGTCAATGCGAACAAGAGGTGATCGAGACGTGTAACCAATGGCACCCCATACCATCACGCCGGGTGATACGCCAGTATGGCGATGACGAATACACGCCTCCAATGTGCGTTCACTGCGATGTCGCCAAACACGGATGCGACCATCATAATGCTGTAAACAGAACCTGGATTCAGCCAAAAAGAAAATGACGTTTTGTCATTTGTGCACCCAGGTTCGTCGTTGAGTACACCATCGCAGGCGCTCCTGTCTGTGATGCAGCATCAAGGGTAACCGCAGCCATGGTCTCTGAGCTGATAGTCCATGCTGCTGCAAACGTCGTCGAGCTGTTCGTGCAGATGGTTGTTGTCTTGCAAACGTCCCCATCTGTTGACTCAGGGATCGAGACGTGGTTGCACGATCCGTTACAGCCATGCGGATAAGATGCCTGTCATCTCGACTGCTAGTGATACGCGGCTCTTGGGATCCAGCACGGCGTTCCGTTTTACCCTCCTAAACCCACCGATTCCATATACTGCTGTCATTGGATCTCGACCAACGCGAGCAGCAATGTCACGATACGATGAACCGCAATCGCGATAGACTACAATTCGACCTTTATTAAAGTCGGAAACGTTATGGTACGCATTTCTCCTCCTTACACGAGGCATCACAACAACGTTTCACCAAGCAACGGCGGTCAACTGCTGTTTGTGTATGAGAAATCGGTTGGAAACTTTCCTCATGTCAGCACGTTGTAGGTATCGCCACCGGCGCCAACCCTGTGTGAATGCTCTGAAAAGCTAATCATTTGCATATCACAGCATCTTCACCCTGTCGGTTAAATTTCGCGTCTGTAGCACGTCATCTTCGTGGTGTAACAATTTTAATGGCCAGTAGTGTATTATGAAAGTTATCAAAAGAAGGCCTGATGCGAACTCAGTGTTACAACATGTAGCTACTTAGCGCTTACATCTTGAGACAAAACAAGTAACGGGTTTTAATTAGAGTTCAGGAGCCCCGTTAGAACATGTTAACAGGTGCTATGCCACTGCATTGTTCTTCCATGAGATTTTAAATGCTATTTAAGAAAAGTACATTGGTCCACTGAAAAAAACTAGAGTTACTTCCATAACTCGATAAATAAAAAAGTTTTGAATATTAGTTATGTGACAAAATTTGTTCCTCTTGTGATTCTATTATTTGCAAAAATCTTCATCATTATGATATCCTGAAGAGTCTATGAGCTGCCAAGGACGTTACATGCCGTTTATTCATGTTGCCTATGGAAAGAACGGGGCGAATTGCGCTACCCTCCCGTAGTCATTCAAACTATTATGTTGAGGACTGAGGTAGCTATCTGTCTGCCTTCATTGTTAATACAATTTCCATCTTCTCCTTTTTTCTTTTGCTGATGCCTTGTCCCGCGGTTGTGCAGAGTCAGCATGGTTAGGAACGGATTCGGTAAGGTTAGTTTTAAGGGGTGGCTGGATGCCCTTCCTGCCGCGACTCCGTAGCTCCCCCGGGACGGAATTAGTGTATCCCAGCTGTCTGCGACTAGTGTAATCCATGGAATAGGGCGAACGTGTTCAGATGTCTGCGAGTCGTGTAACTGAGGCGGGACGTGGGGACCAGCCTGGTAGTCACCTAGCGGGATGTAGAAAACTGCCTAAAAGCACATCCAGGCTGGCCCGCATACTGGCCCTCGTCGTTAACCCGCCGCGCCGATTCAATCCGGGGTCGGAGTGCCTACCCGAGTCCAGGAAGCAGGCAGTTAGCGCTCTCGGCAAACCTGGTGAGTCTGTTAATACAATTTACATACGTTAGCTAAATTCCATACACAGCTATGTAAGACCTAAAATGAACCAAATAGAAAGTCTTCAGACTGCGTTTTTACTGCAGTTCGATGTCGGCAGACCACGACGTTATGCCTGACATGAACTGCCACAGGGGTTGTTTCCATGATGGCAGTCCTAGTGTCCCTATTAATTTTCAAATGTAGAATGTTCCTTTTGAAACCGACCTTCAAGCGTCAACTGGGAAAGTTGGACATGAGTGAACTGCGCCACAATGGAAGAGAAGCACTCTGCCACAGAGGGTGTCTGTGTTACAAACATGTTGCTGCTGCAAACATTTCCGCATGGAATACTCAAGCAGGATCTGGCTTTAATACAGTGCATTCTCAAGGAACGATTCGTAATATCGATCATCGTTGTGACGTGTACCAATGTTTGATACTACAAGAACAACAACAGAGTGCCCAGAAAGACCACAAAGAGTCGTTTATTCAAAAGGTCTTCGTGAACAGAGCCTGTAGCTACGGCGCAGAGCGCCCCCGTGTGTTCCCGACAGCTGCGCGGCCCCCCTGGTGCGGACGCAGGCGCGACACACGCGGCTGAGCCTCCGCCTCTCGCGCCGCAACTCCTCGCTGCTGCCGGAGGCGGACGAGGAGCTGCTGGGGGCGGCAGTGGGCCGGCCGCGATGACGCACGCGCAGCTTCCTCCTGCGGCAGCGCCGACTCGGCCTCCACCTGCGGCGCGGAGCCTCCCCGCTGCTGGAGGAGGAGCTGCTGGGGGCAGGAGAGGGCCAGCCACGACGACGCTGACGTCGCTTCCCCTTCCGCTGCGGCGCCTCCAAAGTGTTGGAGGCTGGGGGCGTGGTGGCGAGGGGTGCGCCCGCCGTAGCCTGCAAGACAACGTCAACACTCATGACGCCTGATAAGGCTAAGTTTTTGGCGTAAATGTGTGGCCAAAATGTAAGATTCACTGGTGCTGACATGTTCTGTACTCAAGCTAATATGTTTGACCACAGCTTGCCTCTTCCCATAACACAATCTTTCGACAGTTTTTATAACCATGACCCCGTGTGTGTCTCTGTACATCTAACTCTTCAACCGCTTGCACTGAATCGGGATACACTGCTGTATTACAAAGTGTCTCTGTCTATCGAAACTCTCCTTCCTCGCAGTAACATTCTGAAGCACAAATAGCTATAGTCCCAGACAACTGTGTCTCTAGCCCAATAAAGATTACTAGCTGTTGCATCAAGAAATGTATATACCCAACCGCCTCACAAACAAGAAAAGGTCTCAAAAGTAACTATCCGCAATGGCAGGTCAGGTAACGTTTTTGGTTAAGTATGGGGCTAGAGACTGAAGAAATGAATTCCTACACCACTGTCATTTTCTGTGGACGATAGCTAAGAAGTGCGCATCTACCTAGAATATGCAACCTTCAGTTAAGACTAAAGTCTACAGAGTGTGTAGTACTCACCCTTATTGATTCCAGCAGCTGCTCCTCCATTATCCTGCAGTACATGCCAAAGCATTCATCTATAAACTGCTGTCGTTCCTGCGGACAAAAGACTTTATCAGCTACATAGTAAATAACATCTAACTTTGCTTCTGGATTTAACATTAACAGATTTTATGGCACTCTTATCTGCTATGGATGAATTGTAAGTAGTACACATGCAGTTAGAAACTTTGGCGATCAATTATGAGAGAAGTCTAGAGACTTAGTGGTACTCACCTCTGCGGAACTTAGAGACAGTTCGTCAGCCAGTCTGCTATATGCGGCATAGAACTCTTGCACGAACTCCTCCCACTCCTGTGGACAAAAGGGATTATTAGCTTCATAGTAGCTAACCTCACCTCTGTTAATAGACACAGCATGAGAAAATTTTTGTGGAATTGTAAAAGTTATATGCCTTTTCAAAACTGAACTATATCACTCTTAAGAATACGTGTTTGCACTTTCTTCTCAATTTTTATTGAGACTTCTCAGGTCAATAGAGCGTTGACTATTCGTCATGGACTGAGACCCCTGTTCTGTTTCACGTCTGCCAACTTCCGCTCGCCACCAGAGTCAAATACATTAGGGACGTTTCAACCCGTCTAAAGCTGCCCAAGTCGAGATTTGGTGAACCGGTCGTCAAGTGGAAACGTGAAGGATTATCCACAGGTAAACCAGCACCAGGCAGACTTCGTGTACTGAGTGATGGGGCTGTCGGGTTCTGTGGAAGGTGGTTGTAAATAATCGGCTGAAATCAGCAGAAGGAATCACTCGTGCACTCCAGACTACTATCAGTGGCCCAGCCAACACAGTGGCTGTGCGGACTGAGTTTAGAAGCAATGGGATACAATGGTTAACAGCTCCTCATAACCGTCACATTTCTGCAGTCAGTGTTAAGCGACGGTTGATGCGGTGTAAAGATCAGTCGGTGGGTCACGCTATACCCTGTAGCGATCTGATGGAAGGGTTTCAATTTGGCGAATCCCTGCAACATGGGGCCAAATCTAGAAAACCTGGACTATAGAGCAATGGAAGAGATTTATTTTGTTGGATGAAATTTGTTTCACATTGATTCCAACTCCTAGCACAGCATATGTCCCAAGAGTGAAACATGGCGGAGGTTTGGTGGTGATTTGGATACCCATATCGTGATATGCCATGGGCACTATGGTTACTCTCCAGTCTCTTATTACGGCCAAGGATTATGTGACCATTTTCGCTGATCAGTCCGTGGTAGAATGTTTTTCCCCAATGGTGATGCTGTGTTCCAAAAAGACAAGGCCCCTGTACACACAGCCCACAGCGCTCAGGACTGTTTTTGTGGATGAACCGTCACATCTTCACTGCCCACCACAGTCACCAGATCTCCATATTACTGACGCTTTGTGGGCTTCTTTGGAGAAAAGTTCCCATGATCGCTATCCACTTGCATAATTGTTACCTGAAGTTGCCACTATTTTGCTGGAAAAACTGTATAAGTTTCCCTTGAAACCATACAGGAGTTGCATTTATCCATTCCGAGACGACTGGGAACTGTTTTGAATGCGAAAGGGTTTCCTACGTCGTACTAGGCATGGCAGTGTGGCGTGTTTTCGGTGTCTCCACACATTGGCAAAACTTCTGTACAGTCTGGCTGCCCCCAAACACTGCCAACATTCTAGAGCGGCGTACAACGGCGACCCTCACCTGCTGCATGACCGCCTCTGGGTCTGGAGGGGCGCCCTCCGCCTCCAGCTGGACGCTCTTCTTCTCCTCCTCCTCCAGCCCAACGTTGTCCTTCTCTTCCTCCTCCTCAGTGCTGCCGCAGCAGCACAACCACCGGCGGACCCTCCGCCACATCTGTGCAGATGAGAAATACATTAGGTCCGAAAGAGCAGACACCACACATTTATATAAACAGAACAACACTACAGCATTGTTGGCCTCAACGTGTGTGTGGCGGTAACTTTGTTTTGCGTTACTAGAAGCTTTATCTGCCTGTGAAGAGCACTCACGAGGAGCGGGCTAGTAGCAGGTATTGATTTCGTTCTTCACACTAGACTAACATATTTGTTCAACTGGTCCCTCAGAAGTGTCCCACTGGGGTAAAATTTCCAGCTCTAGGAACCATATTTTACGTTGGAAATTTACATCTCGGTTGAGTAAAGATGCAGTCGCTGCTCATAACATCACGAAATGGAGTAAGGCAGGAACAACAGACGCACATACAGCAATTGTGGGTAACTGAGCCAACTGAATCGTCTTATGTCACATTTTCTGTTGTTAAAAATATGGAGGGATCACCTCTGCCCTGCGCAACAGAACACATATTTCCGTTTTCTCATTATTACTAAATTAACATTCAGAATCTGCTGATAATAAGATTTTTAGAACTGTTTATACTGGGCATTCATTAAGAAACCTTATAAACCTGAGACACAAACATACAAACTAATGGGCGCAGGATAGAATAATTTAAGACCAAGTTAAAAGTGGTGGAATGCGACGAGGTCTTTATATAAAGAGATGCTAATCTCATATTCAAGTGATAACATTGAATATGTGTCAATATTTCAAGATAGCTTTTCTAAAAATTACTCTGGAAAACGTATTAAAAATAAGAAAGCCACAGATAGCTTAGCGAATTAAATTATCATGTAAGAGGAAGAAGGAAATTTAAATCAAGGCCAGAATAAGTCAAGATCTGACATTACTTGCATACTAAAAAAATACTGTAGTACTTCAAGGAAAGACATTAAAATGTCGAGAAGTATGCATTTTCTGACAGAAATAAATAATGCGGATTATAAGATTAATAAAACTATATGAGATACTGTCGTATGTCAGAAAGGTCAGCCAGCCAATGTACAAGATACAACAACATTTAAACGTAATAGCAATGTTGCAACTGATAATTCACGAGCTGAAAATAATTTTAACAATAACTTTCTAAATGCACCAGCAAAAATGGGATTAATGGTTCAGTTGAAGAAGCAAGGAAATATATTAAAAATGTCATTCCACAAAACTTTAAGCAACTGAAATAGCATTAACATCCATTACTCCGAATTTTACATCTTAGTCGAGCTAATTTGCTGTAGGTGATGCATGACATCATGAAGTGGAGTGAGGTAGGAATGACAGATGCTACTACACTGAGAAATCTAAGTAATGGGATAAAGGCTGTTCTGGTCCAATTTTGATATCAAATTGATATCAAATTAAATTTGTTAATTAATTTATTGATCAAGTAACGAACCCTACCCTCTGATGACATCATGAGTACTCCCTGACATCACATGAGTCACCATCAGAGAACTCCCAGCCATTCCCCTATCCCTCACCTCCCATAACGCAATCCAAGGCACCAGTTTAGGAGAAATGTCACGAAATTAAAATTTATTAGTAGGAATATCAAATATTGTATGTTCACTTTGGGATCCAGAGATCAGCTGAGTTAGTTCACAGCATTATCACCAGAGGGCTGTTGGTCGTCCTCCACTCCCATCTCCACGCCCATCTCCCCTCCACCTCCTTCCCTTTCCTCCCCATTTGGAAATTATTGGGAAAAGGTCTCAGTTTGTTCTGGGCTGCTGGCTAGGATGGATGTAAGTCTTTATTATGTAAGTAGTGAAGTACATTGTTTATTTAAACAATTAGAGTAGCTACTGATCGGTCACTAGACGGTAACTCCATCCAGTTTCACCAATAACTGCTACGTATGAAGTCGGTATTTTCGCTGTTAGTCTAGCACTGGAGAGTTGTTCCAGCCAGTCTAGCCAATAGACTTTATGGGAAGGATAGATGGTAATAATAACAGGACAGCGAAGTACCACTGGAGTACAGGGGGCTAGCCTCCTGCTGATCTGCATGTGAGTAGCTGATGTTGGAAGAAACGTAAGAATGGGTAATAATAATATTAGAACAGCGACCCACTGTCCCACTGCGCCTGCAACAGCCTGCCCTATATTTAGAACTCCTCTAGCCACATCATTTGGGAACAACAATATTCTTTATGATTGTAGTACCCATTATCTTACCTGAACACGTTGTCTCAGGACAAAAAAGAAAACTGTCCAGTCACCTCCTGTCTAGTCCAGTGTATTGCGTACCTGAAGAGCCAGTCAGCTGAGAAGTCGCCAGAGGCCAGGCTTAGCCTCTGCTTCCATTTGCCCAACCACTCCCACCGCCAGCCACGGCTAAATGCGGTCCAACTCGGACTAACTACAGTCCAGTCTCTGACATTGACACCCCAGTTTAAAAAATCTAGTACTGGGATATTCTTTTGTTAATACACCCAGAATTTCTAATGCAAAATGTACATTTTCCCGTTTCATACGAGTTATTTTTGAAGATAGAAGAAATAGACCATACACGCGTTTTCACATTGCTAAAGTAATCTTACTAGCTGTGAAAATCCTGTACAACACTATGCAAAGGCTAAACTTGATCTAAGTAAATGATCATGAGGTAGAAAAATATCTTTTATTATTTATTATCTGTTACGTTCTGTATCATAGGACTAGAATATTAAACTCATTTTTGGCTCCTGAAGGAACGCTAAGAGGATGTTCTACCTCTGTCACAGGATGTCTCCTCACTTTCGAACTCTCTCTTTAAGTAAAGTAAAAAAAAGTCTCATCACATACAAAGTCTCTCAAGGCAACAGCACAGAGAAGTTTCAAATATCACGATTATACTACATATCACTTTATAAATTCGGTAATGTGCTGATTTTATTACGATTATCATCCCTCCTTGAGTAGGTGGGGTACTGAAATTCAACGGTAATTGCATTCTATCTTTCGGTTGTCTTGTCATGCTGTTGGGGGTAAGTCACTTAGAATCCACATTGTAATGTTTCTATCTTTACAGCCATCACATTCAGCTACATGAAACTCGTCATAGAGAGGTTGAGAAAGCAGTAGTGTGAAGATGACGTAATGTGGTGTGAGGTTCCGATGACAGATAGTTTGTTCAATACAGGAATCATGAGAAAGCTTAAATTGTGGTCCTCCTCTATGATTGGCAACTGCATTCGGAAGTTGCGCACCAGAATGACGGAAATCCAAACAGTGAATTTACTTACATTTCGTATAAAAGCATTTCTCGATGGCAGGCTATCATTTCAGCATTTCAAAGGTGATAATAAAAGAGTGAAGTGGTTTGGATGTAATATCAGAGCTGGTTCGTCCATCTCGGACGACAGATATGTCGTATACCTTGGTCGGTATCGATTAAGAATTAGCAATCTCTGGTTGTTTGAACATGTGACTGAAAACAATTTGATGGTAACTTCGAAAATAGGCTATTCACTGTATTATTTATTTTTTATGAACATGTGAAGAATTTAAATAATTTGAGTTTCAATAATTGTGCAGTTTCTCACATTCTGTTAATAACAGAGTGAGTGGCATAAACAAACCAACTGAAAATTTTATTATTCGTGCAATATCAGTTCCTAGCTAAGAGTTTATTAGAGCTTCAAGGTAACATATCCACGACGTATGTGCTGTTTTCTGCACAGGGGACCACCACTATAGAAAACTGCAGTTTTGTGAACAGCAATTAGAACTTATGCATTCCACTCGGGGCAGTGGAAGCAAATAGGCTCTTAGCGTGTACTGCAATCTTAGTACAAATGGGACGAGTGACACGTCATCTGCGTCAACATAGAGGAGGTATGAACGAGAGAAATTTATGAGGGAAGGGGTTAATTACATGCATGTATATGCCATTCTGCCTCACTCACTCTTTCAACTTGTAACCTGTACTACTCCCGAACTAATGCTGCTGAGATCTCTCAGTCTTTAGCAGCAGCAGGTTGTTTCACTCTCTTCTCCATCCCTGAAATGCCTCTACCACTGGGTGATATGTAAATAGCTGTCATGTGCTGCGAACCGCCAGATATGCATAAGGGCTGTACCGCTCCTGGCCGACAACCCACTGCTCACCATAGTGGACAGCTGTTACTGATTCCAGACAAACAGCGCTTCAATGTGGCATTCTTATTGACTCCCGCCAAATTAGGATGATTCGAGAAATCGAATGAGAATCCCTGAAGGAAAGCTGATGATCGTTTCGAGGAAATCAGTTAAGAACAGACATTTGGAGATGGCTACTGCGAAGATTCATTTTGCATAAGGACCACGAAGAGAAGATAAGAGAAGTTAGTGCTCATAGTGAGACATATAGGATGTCGTTTTCCCTCCCTGTATTTGCGAGTGTAATAGGAAAGGGAATGGCTAGTAGTGGTACAGTATACCCTCCACCACACACCATCCAGTAGCTTGTGGAGTAAACATACTTGTATAGAAATCAGTCTCTCCATTTATAGGCACACGAGGCTCACAGAAGAATGTTGAGTCTTATTTATTCAGAAAACAAGAGACAGAACTTCTGCTGCTGATTTTCTCTCTGCAGAAACCTTTATATTAGCGCCTGATTTTCTCATTGGAATAACGTTGTGGGAGGAATGCGAGAGGTTGTAATATGTTTTCCAAAAATAGTTAAAAGAAACGGTATAGTGCTCACATCTCAACACTCCTTTCGTCGCAGTATCACTTATCTTCCGTATTCTCAAGAATCTTCCACACTTCGGTCCAGACGATTTCGACGACTAAGAGAAGTCCCCAACTATTTTACAGACCCCTGCCAATTCCGTAGAAATCCCATCACGTTCCGACAGCATTGTTCCATTAGTTATAAGGCTGATAGGTAGAGTGTTATCACAAAGAATGGAGTAGCACATTAACATACAAGAGAAAACCAGCAACCATGCAGAGTTCACGTGGACTGCAGAAAGACATTCACAAGCATAACGCCTGCAGGTCATCGATATTCAATAACGGTCTATAAATATCACTCTGTGCATGCCCTAATCTCCTTTATCATGCTCCTAAGATTACCACGCCAGAAATACGGCAGCGTAATATGATGCCCAAGCCTTCATAGACAGCACAGCGTCTCTCTCTCTCTCTCTCTCTCTCTCTCTCTCACTCCGTAATATCCAATGGAGTAAAACTACGAACTACAAAAACTTCACTAACGTTACCTGGTGGAGAACTAAATAAGTTTTTCCACATCTCTCTCCTCGAATATATCGGAAAACAAATACTGTCTGCATGTTGACATCGAGCATATGTGGCGATTCCATTAAATATATAGCTATCGGACCACTGGAGCAGGTGTCCCATGATAGAAGTGGTTTACACAGACCAGTATAAAGTTTCGTCACCCATACTTTACGAAGACCATATCCCAGAGACTATCAATGGCAAGGGAGGGTTCTCGTGTCCTTGTTGCATATGCAGTTTGACACATTGTTTTTTCTGCTGTAACACATTCAGGTAGTGTATGACTACTGTTTTGTACACTGTCATACTTTCTTTTTCCACCACGATGTCAATGTTAGTGTCAGGCGCTAAACCAACAATAACATGATTCGATTGATAGATTCTCTCAAAAACCTGAACATTACACTGCGCAAACTATGATGGTTGAAATAACAGACAGAGGCAGTGTTTGTTATTGACTAACATGTAGAAGAATTTATAACACTTGGAATGTGGAAGAGTTTGCAGCGTTGTTGGGTGTTTTCACACGGCTGCCTGAAGGTGCTGACCTCTGTTTTTAATCCCATCTTTCACAGTGACATAGTACTAGATGTCTAGGTGCTCTGTTTTGTAGGGACAAAGAGCATTGATTCCTTATGTTGCAGGCATCTACGCAATCGCTGTTTAGGTGTTTACCAGCCCTGGTAGATGTTGCTCCCTCTAAGACTCCCTCCAACTCAAACAAGTGGTGCCAGTCACACATTATGTGGTAATCAACAGTGTATCAGTGGACGGACTGGATGGATTATATACCATCGATATGGGGAAATGTACTGTAATACGCACCACAGTTGATTGTGCTGGTGCACCACAAATAAATACAGGCATGGATTTGTGAATTTGAGTAAATCTCGTGCTGCTATTGCTGGAAGGCAGTAGTAAAGGGACCGATTGGCACACCCGATGTTGATATTTTACATATGATTCTGCAAGGGAGGTTTACAACATCACTTGCAGGCTAGAAGTATTGGCTAGGCGGGCACTGTATGCGTATGTAAAGTAATCAGGGCAGCATGGAGCACCAACGTGTTTGAAGTACCCATACGTTCCAGTTGTAATAGCACCTACTGACCTGGGTGTAGGATCTGAAGTGGACTGAGGAAGGTTGACTTCTAATTATCAAAGAGCACTCCACTTGTCCCCTCCAGAGGAACTACGAGACAGGCATAGAGAAAAGACATATAAACGACATATAAACAAGTGAGCCCAGAGGCTCCAAGAGGCCAGTCGTGTCGCCATTTTGTTCACGTCAAAAACTGGTGGGCGCCCTGACATTGATTGAAACAAACGAATGTGGATAAGAACGAAAACTGTCGTACATGCATGTACACGAAATGACCAAACAATTACTCTCACATGCACTAAAAGTAAGAGGAGGTAAGATAGCTAATCAAGATATTAAAACAGATGGCAAAAAATCACAGAAGAGCCAAAGAACTACACAGGGAAACGTGACTGGCTGACCATTTACACAAAAAATTGGGTGAGCCAGCCACCCTGTTGACATATTAAAAACATCTCCCCAAAATCTTGTTAAAAACGTGGGACAGTTCACAAAACTTGAAAACGCGAACAACATTCGTTTGATCATTGCATAAAATAGATCCGAGATCGACCGGCAAATCCGCTGCAGTCCTCCGGTCAGCAAATAAAATGCAGTCCAATAAAATGTGGTACACCGTGATATGCACGCCACAAGCACCACACATCGCACGGTCCTCCCGCTGTAGTAAAAAGCCACGCGTCGTAGTGCTGTGGCCGATGCGAAGACGAGTGAGGTCGACCTCGTCCCGTCGACGTGGCTGGAAGGAAGTTCGCCACGGCCGAGCTGTGGGCTTGACGACAGAGAGCTTGCTGTCGGTCACTTCTAGCCACTCATGTTCCCAGCGACACAGGACCTTATAGATCAGCAGCGAGGTGAGGGCATGCAGGGAGACAGCTGCTGGTGGATATTGGCAGCCTACTGGACTGCTGAAGCTACCCCCAACCTCCACATCACGGACGCATCACTGCTGTATCAGGGTGTGTTGCACCTTGGAGCTACACTGGCGTGAGGAGCGAGAGAACTGCTGGCCTTCGCTCTCTGGGTGATACTGTCCATCAGCCTGCAAGCTGCCATCTGCAAGGGGCGGGGCCAGGGCAAGAACTCGCGGCCTTCCAGGTGCAGAGCTGTTTGCAGGCACTGAACGAGATGCCCTGGGCAGATGGCTGGACCTGCTAAGGCTCACTACGACATCAGTGGTCAGCTGCTTCCATTCAGCCTCTACTTGGTGATCATAAGTTGCGCTTGAGGAAGCAGTCAGCCTGGTCAGGGTCAAGGGCACAGTTAATGTATGCGGCAGCCACTTAGCTGTGGAGCAAGTAGGATCGCTGCACCCGAAAGGCTGGGCAATGGACCCCTGTAGCTGCAGAGCAACAATGGCTGTGTACCTTCAATGTAATAAAGTCAAAGACACAGACACACTTGCCTGTGTTTCTCTGCACAGTTTGGCGTGGGTCATCCCTCTTTCCAAACCATACCTCTTGGTCGTTCTGACAGATTATAGCCCCTGTAGTCAGGGGGGGGGGTATTGTAACAATTTAGTATGAGGAAGTCATCGTTTCACTTTCCAGTACAATATGTTACTGTGGTTAGTATCCGTCCACATCCAGCACTATGTTTTGGTGAGAGAGTTGGTTTTGCTGAGTGGTGAGTGAGGCTGTGGCACTTAACGTAGGTACCAGTGTGGCACAATGTGGTGTGGTGAGTCTAAGTTTTGCATATATTGTTGTTGTTGTGGTCTTCAGTCCTGAGACTGGTTTGATGCAGCTCTCCATGCTACTCTATCCTGTGCAAGCTTTTTCATCTCCCAGTACCTACTGCAACCTACATCCTTCTGAATCTGCTTAGTGTATTCATCTCTTGGTCTCCCTCTACGATTTTTACGCTCCACGCTGCCCTCCAATACTAAATTGGTGATCCCTTGATGCCTCAGAACATGTCCTACCAACCGATCCCTTCTTCTGGTCAAGTTGTGCCACAAACTTCTCTTCTCCCCAATCCTATTCAATACTTCCTCATTAGTTATGTGATCTACCCATCTAATCTTCAGCATTCTTCTGTAGCACCACATTTCGAAAGCTTCTATTTTCTTCTTGTCCAAACTATTTATCGTCCATGTTTCACTTCCATACATGGCTACACTCCATACGAATACTTTCAGAAATGACTTCCTGACACTTCAATCAATACTGGATGTTAACAAATTCCTCTTCTTCAGAAACGCTTTCCTTGCCATTGCCAGCCTACATTTTATATCCTCTCTACTTCGACCATCATCAGTTGTTTTGCTCCCCAAGTAGCAAAACTCCTTTACTACTTTAAGTGCCTCATTTCCTAATCTAATTCCCTCAGCATCACCCGACTTAATTAGACTACATTCCATTATCTTTGTTTTGCTTTTGTTGATGTTCATCTTATATCCTCCTTTCAAGACACTGTCCATTCCATTCAACTGCTCTTCCAAGTCTTTTGCTGTCTCTGACAGAATTACAATGTCATCGGCGAACCTCAAAGTTTTTATTTCTTCTCCATGAATTTTAATACCTACTCCGAATTTTTCTTTTGTTTCCTTTACTGCTTGCTCAATATACACATTGAACAACATGGGGGATGGCTACAACCCTGTCTCACTCCTTTCCCAACCACTGCTTCCCTTTCATGTCCCTCGACTCTTATAACTGCCATCTGGTTTCTGTACAAATTGTAAATAGCCTTTCGCTCCCTGTATTTTACCCCTGCCACCTTTAGAATTTGAAAGAGAGTATTCCAGTCAACATTGTCAAAAGCTTTCTCTAAGTCTACAAATGCTAGAAACGTAGGTTTGCCTTTCCTTAATCTTTCTTCTAAGATAAGTCGTAAGGTCAGTATTGCCTCACGTGTTCCAGTGTTTCTACGGAATCCAAACTGATCTTCCCCGAGGTTGGCTTCTACTAGTTTTTCCATTCGTCTGTAAAGAATTCGTGTTAGTATTTTGCAGCTGTGACTTATTAAGCTGATAGTTCGGTAATTTTCACATCTGTCAACACCTGCTTTCTTTGGGACTGGAATTATTATATTCTTCTTGAAGTCTGAGGGTATTTCGCCTGTTTCATACATCTTGCTCACCAGATGGTAGAGTTTTGTCAGGACTGGCTCTCCCACTGCCGTCAGTAGTTCCAATGGAATATTGTCTACTCCGGGGGCCTTGTTTCGACTCAGGTCTTTCAGTGCTCTGTCAAACTCTTCACGCAGTATCATATCTCCCATTTCATCTTCATCTACATCCTCTTCCATTTCCATAATATTGTCCTCAAGTACATCGCCCTTGTATAGACCCTCTATATACTCCTTCCACCTTTCTGCTTTCCCTTCTTTGCTTAGAACTGGGTTTCCATCTGAGCTCTTGATATTCATACAAGTCGTTCTCTTATCTCCAAACGTCTCTTTAATTTTCCTGTAGGCGGTATCTATCTTACCCCTAGTGAGATAGGCCTCTACATCCTTACATTTGTCCTCTAGCCATCCCTGCTGAGCCATTTTGCACTTCCTGTCGATCTCATTTTTGAGACGTTTGTATTCCTTTTTGCCTGCTTCACTTACTGCATTTTTATATTTTCTCCTTTCATCAATTAAATTCAATATTTCTTCTGTTACCCAAGGATTTCTACTAGCCCTCGTCTTTTTACCTACTTGTTCCTCTGCTGCCTTCACTACTTCATCCCTCAAAGCTACCCATTCTTCTTCTACTGTATTTATTTCCCCCATTCCTGTCAATTGCTCCCTTATGTTCTCCCTGAATCTCTGTACAACCTCTGGTTCTTTTAGTTTATCCAGGTCCCATCTCCTTAAATTCCCACCTTTTTGCAGTTTCTTCAGTTTTAATCTACAGGTCATAACCAATAGATTGTGGTCAGAGTCCACATCTGCCCCTGGAAATGTCTTACAATTTAAAACCTGGTTCCTAAATCTCTGTCTTACCATTATATAATCTATCTGATACCTTTTAGTATCTCCAGGGTTCTTCCATGTATATAACCTTCTTTCATGATTCTTAAACCAAGTGTTAGTTATGATTATGTTGTGCTCTGTGCAAAATTCTACCAGGCGGCTTCCTCTTTCATTTCTGTCCCCCAATCCATATTCACCTACTATGTTTCCTTCTCTCCCTTTTCCTACACTCGAATTCCAGTCACCCATGACTATTAAATTTTCGTCTCCCTTCACAATCTGAATAATTTCTTTTATTTCATCATACATTTCTTCAATTTCTTCGTCATCTGCAGAGCTAGTTGGCATATAAACTTGTACTACTGTAGTAGGTGTGGGCTTCGTATCTATCTTGGCCACAATAATGCGTTCACTATGCTGTTTGTAGTAGCTTACCCGCATTCCTATTTTCCTATTCATTATTAAACCTACTCCTGCATTACCCCTATTTGATTTTGTGTTTATAACCCTGTAGTCACCTGACCAGAAGTCTTGTTCCTCCTGCCACCGAATTTCACTAATTCCCACTATATCTAACTTCAACCTATCCATTTCCCTTTTTAAATTTTCTAACCTACCTGTCCGATTAAGGGATCTGACATTCCACGCTCCGATCCGTAGAACGCCAGTTTTCTTTCTCCTGATAACGACATCCTCTTGAGTAGTCCCCGCCCGGAGATCCGAATGGGGGACTATTTTACCTCCGGAATATTTTACCCAAGAGGACGCCATCATCATGTAATCATACAGTAAAGCTGCATGCCCTCGGGAAAAATTACGGCTGTAGTTTCCCCTTGCTTTCAGCCGTTCGCAGTATATATTACCTTTTATATATTCGTTCTTGTTAGGGTTAGTTGTGTGAGGTAGGGCACAAGATGTTTAGAGATACTTTCATGATGCCACAGGTACATGCTTTATTATCATTCTTTAGAGGAAATGGTGGATGGAATAATTTAAGGGCAGTGAAGTGTCCATTTTGCAGTTGTCTTGGCACGAGTTACTGTCTACCAGAATCGTATCAGCTTTTGTTCTGTCTGTAGGCATACTGGTCATCTGTCAAGTAGTTGTAGTGAGTGTAGATGCGCAGTGATTGGCCAGAGGAATTAATTTGTATTTACATTTTTTGTGTAGACTTGAGTGGGAGTTGGCGTTTTGTCTTGCTGTAAAAAAGTCGGTTGCGTTAAGGTTGGAAGTAGAGTATACAAAATGGTGGAAACACGTGCTACTACCACAGGTGCAGTTGCAGCTTTAACTCAGCAAGTACAAGCGTTAACGGAGCAGTTTGAGAGCATGTAGGAGAGAAATTTCGAACTTAAACATGAGCTACAGGCTCGTAAGGACAGTCATGATCGGTCGCAATCAGAGTCTCGGGAAAGTAGGTGAGAACTGAGAGTGACTTCTGTTCCGTATGACCTGTTAGTGGTCTCAGTGATTAATCCCTTCCCGGAAAGGCAGAGGAGGATGTCACAAATTTCGTAAAGGATGTTAGGGACGCTATGGAAGCACATGGGTGATCAGATGAAGTAACGCTGGACGTTGCTAACATGTGGTTGGCGGTGGATGCCAAAAAATATGTTGTCTACCTCGAGACATACTTCCAGGAGTGGGCTGCCAGCGGTACCAAAAGCAGAGCAATGAGCGATTTTTTCGGGAGAAATTAAGTGCGTTGACGATGCAGTGGAAGCATTCTCGGACAAAATCCGTAAGCTAAATATAAACGCATTTGTACAGATTAAGAAGGCAGAAGCTACAAGGGGACTGTTACGAAAGTAGAAAATAGAGTGGTGGATGTTTTTTGCGTGGTATACCCGCTGAAATGTCACAGAGGGTATGGATGGAGAACCTAGAGGACTTAGTCAACTCTTAGGATCGCAACACTTATATAGGGGGTGGATATGGCCACAAGACAGAGAGTGGACCATTGTGTGTTTGCTTGTGAAGTCAGGTGTTGTAGATGTGGTCGGGAGCTGCATTTGAGGACAGTATAAGCAATCACAGTGCCATGCGTGTGGCATAGTGACCCGACAGTTGTTTGAGTGTAGAGGTAGGAGAACTGGCAAGCACCGGCAAGGGAAGCAGCCGTTAAACACAAACAGAATTGCTTCACCTGTCCGAAGGCAGTCCTGATACACTGTAAAACGGTACAAGTTAGAGGACACATGGAATGTAGCTCGGTGGGCTTAGTGGGTGGCAGGAAACAGGGTTTTTTGGTGAAGACTTGTGCGAATGTGCCCGTTATCCATTGGTACCACGTGGGAAAGAGATGACTGAGGCCACTATGATACAGGTTACGTGTGGTTGCCGATAATAGGGTGGAAACATTGGTTACGGAAGTACTGGAGTTTTCAGCTGGGAAAAGTTCAGCCAACGCAAGGAGGAGATGCATGCGTATGCAAAGGTTAATCACTGGTTCACAGGCTAGACTTTCTTGCTGTTTTCTCCGAACAGGTGCGCGGGATTAAGAAACAGCTTCCATTCGTATAAACTTTGAAACTCATTGTTTAAACAAGAGAGAGATTTAGACTATTTCTTGGTCGTTCTATGAAGCGATCACAGCAAGAACAACGAACTCAAGATCTACGTGCTACCTCTGCCCTGGGACGATAACATCACTGGAAGACGCCACGTTGATGAACGTACTAGAAATTCGGGGTTTTTGCATTGGCGCAGCAAGCCAACTAGACTCTTCATACATCCTGATACTCCACTACAACGGGAGACTTCCGTGCCTTCTGTAGAGAGGGGAAGGGCATTTGCAAGCGCGCTGATGACTGACTCTACACTCGTCGTATTCAGCTGCGATCGTTTGCGACAATCGCCACAATAGGCTGGAGTACAGCCGTCGTGGCGTGAGAAGATACGATGATTGACGCAACCTGGATCGCCATGTCACGGATTGCGCGCCCCCTCCCGTCGGAGTTTCGAGTCCTCCGTCGGGCATGGGTGTATGTCTTGTTCTTAGCATAAGTTAATTTAAGTTAGTTTAAGTAGTGCCCAGGTCTAGGGACTGATGACGTGAACAGTTTGGTCCCTTAGGAATTCACACACACTTGAACATTTTTTGCAACCTGGATTAGTTTTGACTCCAACTGGAACCGCAGGTAATACTATTCCTTCGGACTCTTCTGGGGTTTCATCCCTAGCGATCTAATCGGCACAGTATGTTTCTCAGTACGCCACGTTATCCTTACCGCCACAGTACCAACTGACTCTCCTGCATATTCCTGTTCCACAGCCACTTCACCACATAAAATAGAACTTCTCTAGGAGAACCATCTTCTTGTACTCAGAGCCTCAGCGGATTACTGGGTCCTATGTAAATAAAAACATCGACACCTGAAATTACAGCAAGCTCAAAACATTATTTTCAGGGTACCGCACCTAAACCATTAACGATATGTCTGAACAATCATAATCATGAATACTTTATTGTCGTTCTTTGCTTATGAAGTGTACCGATCAGTCAATAATTCTACGATTTCCTACTTTAGAACACAAATTGTAGTAGATCAGGATTTCTGTCTATGATTGTTTCACCAACGATGAGACCTCTCGTTACGAGTTATGAAAAGGGCTAACTTGTGCAGTAAGATATAGCCCGCTGCATATCATTCATTACCAAAACCATTGTTAAGTACACGAGATCATGGTGGCACATCGAAGATAGTTTTCCAGATTGTTATAGTTCGAATGCAATCGTAGTTCATCTATGGTATTCAAACAATTTACGGGAATGCAGTCGGGCGTAGTCTTTCAGGCGTAAACTCGTCATTTTCGACGCAGAAATACAGCGAGAGAGCGGTGTACAAGGAAATTTAAAACATCTGTACTGAGGGGGGGTGGGGAGGGGGAGATATGCTGAAAGGAAGACGCACACGCACATGCACACACACGCACACATATACACACAGTGAGGTAGCATTAATTCTTTCCCTCTGTTGTTTGACTACAGATTAGAGCTGCATTCGAAGCAGATTTTAATCAAAAACCTCCATCCCTTTTTATAATATCACCCGCTAACTGAATCTCAACTGTTTCCTTAATAACACTATCCAAATAGTTTCAAGTGCATGCCAGAATCTCAGTGTTGGTGATGATTTATGGCTTCGTAATGTTCTGCAATGGCAGATTATCTCAGCCGTTGTAAGTCTGTGGAAGGCGCGTTCACAGTATACTGGTCCTCCACAGTCCTGATTGTGTGGCCAATGTACGATGTGGCACAACTGCAAGGGATACGATGCACACTAGCGTTAGTCAAAACTAACACCATTCTTCACGGAACGTAAAAGAGAGGAGATTAGTGTTTAACGTCTCGTCGACAACGAGGTCATTAGAGACGGAGCACAAGCTCGGATTAGATAAGGATGAGGAAGGAAATCGGCCGTGCACTTTCAAAGGAACCACCACAGCATTCGCTTGAAACGATTTAGGGAAATCATGGGAAACCTAAATCAGAATGGCCGGACGCGGGTTTGAACCGTCGTCCTCCCGAGTGCGAGTCCAGTGTGCTTACCATTGCGCCACTCCGCTCGGTGTAAAAGGGGTCTTACCTTTGGTGGTGGCAGAAAAACACATTTTACATTGTATTTGCACAAAATACGACCAATTCTGTTGGAACGCTACTTCCGTAAGGCAAATAGGATATGCACTTTGGCATCACATTGTTACTTTCATCACTCACTCAGTTCACGGTTGACGATAGCGCACTGGGCGTCTGATCTTCCACTGAAACCAATCTTACGAAATGTGACTTCCACGTAGGCTAAATCAGCTCACAAATTTTCAGGCTCTGTCCTATGAACGGCATGTCCCAACATACCATCAAGAATCCTGCTAACCAACCGCATCAAGCAGCGGAAGGAAGCTATCCTTTTCCACTTCCATCGTGAAGGGAATATTCAAGTGGACTGAATTCAGGTGCTCTAAAAGGCCGTTTAATTTGTCGATTTAATATGGTAAAATAACAAAAGAGGGTATACATGTGTGAAAAACGTGTAGGTTTCATGCTACCGACTTCAGGGTCCATTCCTAGAAATCATCCTGAAGACGACTGATCATAACAGGTGACAAATAGCACCTCATTCCAACTTCATCTGTCTGTTCATGGAATGCCCATTGAACAAAGGGTAAGAGAAAGTCAACAAATGTCGAAAAAGATGGTTAATTTTATAGCAAACATAGTCTCAACTGACCGTAACGAATCAGAAAGATGTGCACGCGAGTAGAGAGACACCATATGAAATCATTCTGAAATATTAGTGTGTTTCAAATACAACAACACGAAGATTCTGGCATGCGCTTCCATTGTTCACATAGCGTCATTAAGGAAACATCTGAGGTTAGATTAAGTAATTACCTTTCAAACAGAGATAGATGCTTGGAATCCCGCACTCCTCCCTTGCCGAGCGACAGAGGGAGAAAGTGTAACGCTGTATCACCCGTTGCTAATTACTGTTCACTATCAGTAAGCTCCTACGTTGGTCATCTTTGGTTGTGCGGTGAGCTGGCGTTTACAGTGTGTCTGCGAGTGTGTGTGTGTGTGTGTGTGTGTGTGTGTGTGTGTCTTTGTGTGTGTTGTGCTGTAGACATATTTCTGAGTTCGCTATGACATGAGCTATGTCATAATTCTTTAATACTATAGAAACTCTCTAAAGTTTCAAAAAATTGTAACAGCTTGTAAGAAAGGCCTGAAAGCAACTGAGTTCTTGTAACCCATAGCGCATCGTACTGTCAAGAAGTTATTAAGACTGGAAAGAGACGGTATTCTGAGGAGATCTAACAAGTCTGTGTCAAATGACGCGACATTAGTGCCCGAATGAGTTGGAATGGACAACATGACACACCTCCAGCTGCTGGTTCTTCATGCAGTGGCATTTTGGTACGTAAAGGGCATGATTCTACGACTGTAATGTTCACGTGTAACAGCTGGGCGTATTAAACTGAATGTGATAAAGCGAGCGTTAAGGGAGCAATGGTTGAAACGTTGAGTCAGTCTGAAACCAATCTGACGAAAGCTCCATTCATATTGTAGATACTTTTACCTGTTCTATCAATAGCTAAAAAATTATCCAGAGCACCTTTACAGACAGATACAAATGTGACGACAAATATTTACAGCTGCTTTTAAGTATCACTAGACCAAAATAATTAAAGATATGAAGATTCGACCATAACGAACTCCTGAGTAAGAGTGATTTGTAGACCTACTACCCCTGAAGTAATATTTCGTCAGTTTAAGTCTACAGCTACTTCATCTACTGCCACTTACAGATTTTCATGCTGATTTTCTATCGAAAAAGGAAAATGATATAAATTAAATGATTTTGAGGAACTAATTTCCAAGAATGATTGCATCTAATATGATCCATCATTAAGAGGTTGTGTTGACCTGTATGCCAAGAATCCAAGATAGCTTCCCATCCAAAAAAAGTCGGAAAAAAGTACCTGTATAAAATCTTCATTTTTAGTTCTCGACCTTGAAATTATCTCATAATCTCACAGCGAACACCACCATCTGTATATGGTGGTGTCATTGGTAGTATGCTGCGAGTATACTGTCAGTCTACAAAGGACATTGCTTACAAAACACCATCTTAGAATATTGCTGAAGTGTCTAGCGTGTATATGAAATACGACTGTCAGGGGTACTAAATGTGTAAAAGGAAGGGTGGCATAAAAAGTTGCATTCTGTTTCGTATCCGGGACAGCATCATGGAAATACAAAACAACCTGGGTTGGCAGACGCCTGAAGTAGACGCAAACCGTTTCTCGTAAGGTTACAGTACTTACAAAGTTTCAAATACCTGTGTCAAGTGAGGTGTCTAGGAATATACTACAGCCACCTTACGCCAGTCGTACAGTGATCGCAAAGACAAGATTAACTTAATTACGGCTTACGCAAAGCATTTAAGAAGTCGTTATACGCACGTCACACACGCGGGTGAAATGGGAAGACGCTTTAATACGTTGTATAATGAGTAGCACCCTCTGCCAGGCGTTTCACAGTAGTTTGTGGCCTATGAATGAGAAGGGCCAATCAAGGGAGGCGCATTTAGTCAGGGGTTCACTTAGTAAGTCCATTATGATACGTCTGATGTTAGAAAGACGATAGCGGGTATTCCAAGAAGAACCCTGCAAAACACGACTTCCTGCCGTAAACATAGCGAGGGATAGCCATCAGATAAGTTACAGCTAACACGGGGATCTACCGATAGTCGTTCTTCTCACCCACCATTCGCTGATGGAACTGGGAATGAGAAACGCGATGGTGGTACCAGAAGTACGCTCCGCCACACACATATTGTTCTGGTCTGCTTCTGTACAAGTTCATTTCAGTTTCGTTTATGCTTCTTGTTGTTCCAGCTGTCGCCAACGATAGAGTGGTTTGTGAATGCACTATTTCAATGTACATACATCATCACCTACACATGCGAAAGTTAACGTTTGCATATTCCGCAGAATCTGAAACGACCGAAGAGGCTGAAACTTGTCGCTAAAGCTTCAGTTTCTTATCAAAAACATTTTAGTGGTTATTTCACGTATTTGAAGTGTTCACTCCTAGAATTCAAAAACGATTTAGCTGTATTCGAATTACAAGAGCATCTAAGAAATATTTGAAATACGGACCTTGCAAGGGGGCATGGCACACTAACAGCTGCCAAAGATAATCTTTGATTTCTGTCGCAATCGAACAGAATTTTAATAGGCATGTGTCCTCCATAGCATCGAGTTTTTAATAAAATTTAGAAATCCATTTCCCCATACGTTTCTGTCTCTAAGTTCAGTGCCAGCTTTTAATCCTAAGTATTAAGCTATCTGAATGAAAGTTTTGCAGCATGTAGTCTCGAATTATGTGCATACTCCTATGCAACAATATCTTCTAAATGTAGTCGTCTATTTTATAATCACATTTATATACCGATAACTAAAGAAAGTTTGAATTTGAAATTTGAAAAAAATACCTTAACTAAATTAATAGCATTGCCTTAAAATGAATGCAAAGGACTATTGAACTCGGTTTTGTGAATGAACCGCATAATCATGAACGTGAAAATTAAGGTCTGAATAAGAAAAGTTAGTTTTCAAAAACACATTAAAAACTCAGAGCTCAAAAAAACAACAAATTTCTGGACATCAGAACTTGAGTATTGCTAGACCTTTACATGACAGAAGATTTTAAAATTTCACTGAACTCCGCAAAATAGAAGAAACGTTAACACAGGTCTGCTAAGTGTTTGAACGAGGATTACGGGCCGCCCCACAGGTTCAGTCCCTCAGTAACTTTGACCACCTGCTCCATACTGCAAAGGCACTTTCTGACATCACTCTCACGACTTAACATCCCTGGAAAAGAGAGCAACAAAGGATATTGCCTAGAGGAGGTAATAACTCAGTATGCTACGAAATGCGCAAACGAGGTTCTTTGTATTGAAGATTTTATTCGTGTTGCGGTGTTTGCCCTTCGTAAAAGACGTATCTATGCACACAGTTTCCCAATCGGCAAACGGTTATAAAATGTGTGAGGTTTCATTACAAAGAATACTGGATGTGGAGCGGAAAATTAATTCTCTACACAAAATAGTTCGAGGGTCGTTCAATAAGAAACGCTTCACATTTTTTATTCTCAGAACATATTTATCGTTAAGAGTCAGAATTTGGAGACAATGTACATCAACATGTCTTGTCCGTGAACTATTTTTCTACGTTGTCTCCATTACGTTCTAAGGCCGTACAACACTGTGGAAGAGCATGTATTCCCTGCTGGTAAAAGCTCTTGTCCTGTAGGCGCAGCCACGTTTTCTGGCTGACACCCACAACATCTTTGAAAGCTATTTTGACGCTGTGCTACAGCTCTGTCATCTGACAGAACGCTTCGAAACTTCAACGGCGCACAGAACAAATATCAAATGTGGAGGTACCAACAAGGATGTTTGCCTGTTATATTAATGCCTCTTTTTTTTTAAATGTGGAACATCACTTATTGAACGACACTCGTACACTGTGGATTCAATTTAGCCGTATCATAAATTTAAATCCCCATCGCGTTTTTCTATCTGTATCGGACGGCTATTCTCAGGAAACGCTGTAGGGATTTTAAAACGGGTTTCACTAATAGATAGGGTGACTCGCGAGTAAGGTTTGTATATATAATTAATTAATATTTCATGAAAATTGTCTGAACAAAGACGATTTTTGTCCATTAAGTTATGCCTCCTGAGAAATTTCCTGGCTTGCGCTGCTTAAATCATTTTGAGTCATGTAAGAATTTGAAATTAATAACTAGTTACCTAAACTTTTCCTCTGAATTACAGTGATAACTCTCGCAGTGACCTATAAACAAAATCATCGCTAGGGCAGACAAGTCGACCGGTCGTAGGCACTGATCGTTAACAGGACCAAGTCACAGGAGAGCTGGGTGGGCGCGGAGTTGTGTAAAATAAATTAGACAACTGTAACTGCAGCTGCTGTGCAAATAACACGAAATAAACTGACAGTTTTTCATCAAAAGAAATATTGATCTATGTATGACGCACACTGCTTTCTGACACTCATGAAAACCGAACAGGTCAAAACTATTTTACCTGCAAGCAAAAGTACTTGCAATTAAATTAGAAAACTTACGAAATTTATGGTAGCGTAAAATTTGTAAATTAAACGTGCGTACTGCACAATCAGTAGATTCTAAAAACGAGTCAAAACTTTCGCTAAATATGTCGAAGACAAAGAGAGTTCAGCAACATGGTTTAGCCTCAATACATCATCACAAACGCGCGGATGGTGTAGGTACACATTGCTGAAAGGAAGTTACGGATCTGACAGTATTCTTTTCAGACGTTTTAAATGGCTGTAACTGTCAACTATTAACGTTAACGCCCACAGCTAAAGAGTTTCGTTGGCGATTCTGTGTGTTAGCAGACGGTGTCTTTCCACTGTGAGCAGGGACGGTAATGATAATTTGTGACGTACCTTATTCAGCTGACTTGCAGCCCCGCCTTGAGAGACTGTGTGCAGTTACTCTTCAAGGTTCAAAACAAAGCGGCTGTTCGCTTTACGATGGAACTACGAAGATTCTTTCCCAAAATAAAGCTTTCGAATATAGATAGCGATGCACCTCGAAATCGAATCAACGTCGAAGTAATGCTAGGCAACAGGATTAGCCGTTTGGAGCGATGTTGCATTGTTGATTGCCTGCCTCAAGACCGATGTTAAACCACTGCACTTGAGATCATTCCTCAATGACTTACTATTCATAAAGGAATGTGATTGAACAAACGCAACTATTTAGAATAATGACACAAACGGGGAATGCTGTACCCGTATTACTTGCAGCTGTGAACAAGCCTTTCCGAAATTTAAACTTTTATCGATAATTCTATGATTTTCCAATGTATTACCTGACGAGACATTTGTATCCTGACAAACAGTTACATTTGTGTACATCAGAAATAGATACGCCAATAATAGTAGAATAATTACTTCAGTTAATCAGGGATTCCTGTATGGAGTACAATATTAATAGCAACGATCAGCTTCAACAGAAATATGATGCTGTTTCTGTATTTGTCTTCGATTACAACGATCTGCAGCAACAAGAATGGTCATACAAAAAATTATTGTACTTGAGGTTACTCGAAAGTAATTTTCCAAAGACGAAACTGAGAGTGCCGGTCGGGGTGGCCGAGCGGTTCTAGGCGCTACAGTCTGCGACCGCGCGACCGCTACGGTCGCAGGTTCGAATCCTGCCTCGAGACTGGAAGTGTGTGATGTCCTTAGGTTAGTTAGGTTTAAGTAGTTCTAAGTTCTAGGGGACTGATGACCTCAGTAGTTAAGTCACATAGTGCTCAGAGCCATTTGGACCATTTTTGAAACAGCGCACTTAATATGATCCATAGCGATATGCAGTGATGAATACGCCGCTGTAAGATTCATCTGCTTGCTCTCAGTGGTCATTTGCCGTAAAGAGAGGTGTTCACACACTAAATACATTGCCAACAGTCATCTCTGTATTCACAGGCATCAACCCCAGTCGCGCATTTACGCAATGCTAATCGTAAAATTCACATACTAAACTGGGAATTAAAGTGATTTCATGCTCATCAGTGGCCATGAAGCTTGATGTAGCCTTTCAAAATTACAAAAGCTGTACGAGTTTTAGTCCTATACTCGAAATAATTTTCTGAGATATTTAAAATTACCTCAAAACTAAATTTTGCAACTTCCCATTACAAGCAACATACTGACGCAATACGCTTCCCTGAGTGTATCAGAGCAAGACTGAAACGGAACACTTAGTTGCTAAACAATTAAGTAAATAATATTTTATTCATAAGACTATAAGTTATATATCGTTTTTAGTTTCAAAATTTAATTATTATTTTTATTTATTTGGTATCACTTTTTGCACTTGTTATCCTGTCCGAGCGACTAAGGTGGTATGTCTACATCTATATCTACATTTACCATTCGCTAAGTATCATAAGGTGCATGGCGAAGGATACCTCGTACCACAAGTAGTCCTTTGCTTTATGGTTCACTCGCATACAAAGCGAGGGAAAAACGACACTCTACACGCTACGTACAAGCCCAGATGTCTCTTATCTCGTTCGCGATCCTTACTCGAAATGTACGTTGGCGTCAGTTGAATCGTTCCGCAGTCAGCCCCAAATGTAGGTTCTCTAAATTTTCTCAATATTGTTTTGCAAAAAGAACGTTGTGTGACCTCCATTGCGTACCATCTGTGTCTATAAAGCATCTTCGTAACATTGGCGTGTTGATGAAGCCTCCTGTTAACAAATCTAGGAGTACGCTTCTGAACTGCTTCGATATCTTCCCTTAATCCCACTTAATGGGGATTCGAATCATTCGATCAATAGTCAAGAATGGGTCGCACCAGTGTTATATACAGTGTCTCCATTACAGATGAGCTACACTTTACTAAAATTGCCCCAGTAAACCGAAGTCGGCCATTGGCCTTCCCTAGAACTCACCTTACGTGCTTATTCCACTCCATAACGCGTTGTAACGTTAAGCTTACATATTCAGTCGATATGACTGTGTCAAGCAGTATACCACTAAACAGTATTTAAATATAAGCTACACTTTTCCCCATACAGAGCAAGCTGCCATTCATCACTCCAAACAGAAGTTCTCTCTAACTCATCCTGTACCCTCATACAGTCACTCAAAGGCGACATTTCCCCGGACACTACAGAGTCATCACCAAACTGTGACAGACTGCTGCTCACCCCATCCGTCAGTTTCTTCATGGTCATAGAGATCAAAGGCGGTCCTCTCACACTATCCTGGGGTACTCCTGACGGAATTCTTTGTTCTGATAAACTATCGCCATCCAGGACAACGTACTTCGAGCCACTCACTTATCTGGGTACCTACTCCACATGCTGGATGCTTCGTTAAGAGTCCGCAATGGGGCACTATGTCAAACAGTTTCCACAGATACAAGAAGATGGCCTGTTGGCCTTCATCCTTGGTTCGCAGGATACGGTGTGAGAAAAGGCAAAGCTGAGTTTCCACGAGCGATGATTCATAAAAGCGTGCTGATCAGTGTACAGAAGCTTTTCTGACTCAACGAAATTTATTTTATTTCAACTTAAAATATGTTTAAAAATTATGCAGTAAACTAATGCCAGTCATATGGGTCTGTAATGTTGCACGTCCCACCTTTTACCCTTCCTAAGCGTAGGACCAACCTCCGCTTTTTTCCAGTCGCCTGGGGCTTTGTTCTGGACGAGAGACCTACACTACGCTACATCGTTGTCATAAACAACCTGACAAGGTTGTAAGGATGTTGCATGGTAGGTTGCGCTGCGAAATAATTATTGAGAATAAAATTCGGTACATTGCGCCGTTTCCGAGTTAATCAGCACTGAAGTTAGCCAATCATGACGTTGCACTCGCAGCTTCAAGCGGAACGTGTTGTTGCAAAAGTGCATATACAGTACATGAAATGTTTACATTTACAAATGAACAGCACACGTGGTTCTGAGATACCAGCTGTCAGCCTATGCTGAAAGAACCATACAAGTACGTGGTGTAGGCTCCACGAGCGGCAGTGCAGCCGCTGGTTCTGGCATTCAGTCGATCGTACAGATAGCTGTCAACGAATCAAAATCGGCGACGCCTTTTCGGGTTTACTGTCTTCTTTTCAGCATATACTTCCCCCAGGATGACAACGCAACAGCAGCGGCCCCTATGTGAAGACGACATAAGCTGAGTTAGAGATCAGCAGTCGCTGCAGTTCACTTGACAGACTGTTGATAGTAGCGGTCGCTAGAACCAGAATCGTTAGTTGCGTTTGTCTATTCTTAATAAGACTTTCCTTGCGACATGCCTGTGTAATTGCTCTTGTGGGTGAACATGTGTGAAGGACTACAAGAATTCTCAGATCAGAGTCAAGTATTGTGTTTGTCTTGTTTTCATTAATAGGAGTTGTTTGATTGTTTGTCTAGTGAACTGAGCATGCAGGATTCTTAAACACAATAACACGGCAACGAGATGTATGAATAACATGGTGCGGACGATATAGGAGCAATAACATAGCGACGACCTGTTAACACTTCGAACCCACAGCCACAATCTGCCACGAATTGTCTCTGCTTTGTATTGTAGTGGGATTTTTTGTTTCGCTGGCGTCATAATTCTACCCTGTCTTTTCATATCAGGGGTGTGTTTACGTGTTTTATCAGTATCTCTTATAGTGTTTTTTATATTCAGTGTTCTCACGTGGGCGTTGCAGAAATTTTCTTTGCTTGTGTGCTTAATTTTATTCCTTGCATTGTCTGTTTATTGCACTTGCCTATTCCTGAATCAGCAACCACCTCTCCCATCCCCTGCTCACGTGCCTCAGCTTCAAGCAATAGATTCAACGCAGCTCACACACATGTTTCACTTTCAGATGCAGCAGCCTGCAACCCTTCTAAACACGGTACAGCAGTTACTGCCCAACGAAGCAACAAATACAGCGCAACCATCCAATCAACATGCAACAACTGTAGCTCCAAGTACCATATCGCCTTTTCGCCAGTTTAACGAAATAGAAGAGGAATGGCTCGAGTGCGCTCATACAATCTAGTCAATGGGCAAGTCCACTGGTTTTGTTCCACAAACCTTCAGGTCGCATTTGCCTCTGTGTTGACTTGAACACTTGTCGATTGCCACGTCCAGAGGATCTCATGGACAGATTAGGTGCTTGTCACTACTTTTCAAAAACTGGTTTGCGCGACGCATATTTTCAGGTACCACTAGATGAAGACTCTCAAACCGTATGTGTTGTGAATACTCGTTTTGACTTGTTCAAATATTTACGTTGGCCTTTTGGCAGTGCTTCAACACCCGCCATTTTCCAACAGCATTTGGAACAGCTGACTGCTCAAGTACCAAACTGTTGAAACTATTTGGACGATATTGTCGTACAGGTCGTACACCTGCAGAACACGTTGCTAATTTGCGTGCTTTGATCCGCGTGTTATCTGATGCAGGACTGAAGGTTACACTGGACAAGTGTAATTTTTTTAAACCTGAGTTGGATTATCATGGACATGTCATCAACAGTCAAGATGTGCATTCTTTTCATTCACATTTGTTAGCCATACGAGATTTGTCAGTTCCTCTCAATGTCACAGTATTGCAGTCAGTCTTAGGGAAAATGAACTATTATATTCGGTTCATACTGAGTGCTGCACAAATTGCAGTTCCATTGCATCGCTTGCGCCGGAAGAACGTCCCATTTGTTTGGACACATGAGTGCCAAGAGGGTTTACAAAAACTTAAAGACACATTGCTCAGTGATCGATGCTTGGTTCACTTTGATCCTGACAAACCAATTATGTTGCAAGTTGACGCTTCGTCTTACACAATCGGTGCAGTGCTTTCTCACACGTTTGGTGATCAAGACAGGCCTATTGTTTTCGCCTGAAAAGTATTGTCCCAAGGTCAGTTGTAACTATTCACAAATAGAGAAAGAGGCACTGGCTATCGTGTATGGTTTCATCCGATTTCACCACTATTTATATATCAGAGAATTCTACATAGAAACGGATCAAAGGGCCATTGCAGTCCCTATTTCATCCGATGAAGTCGGTTCTTGTATGAAAACCCAAAAAATTGCAAAGATGGGCTTTGTTCTTGTCTCAATACCATTACGACATTATGTATCGTCCGATGGCTCAATATGATAATATGGATGCACTTTCACGTCTTCCAATTCGCCCTGATACAGACTTTGACTCTTCTGCTGCATCTTGTTGTCACATCGATGCTCAGGATTCTGAATTACTTCATTCCTTTCCTCTGAACTATAGGAAAATTGCACAAGCCACGGAAGCTGATTCAGAGTTGAACATGTTGATAAAATACAATCGCCAATCTTGGCCTCCCTCATTGCATAGCATAAAGAACTCTGTATTGTGCCGATACTTTGCACATCGGCATAGCCTCGCTATACACCAACGTGTGATTCTTGTACTAAATGATAATGGATATTCACGTTGTTGATCCCTAAAGCTTTGCAAAATGAAGTGTAGCAGTTACTTTATCAAGGACACTGGGGAATTTTTGGTACGAAACTATTAGCGCCTCGACACTGTACTTTGCAGGGTATGGACACCCAAATAGAACAGATGACGTCCAAGTGCCACGCATGTACGAAAAATCAGTCCCCTCCACCACAAAAATTCTCTGGTTGGCCTAAGTCGCAATCACCATGGCAACGGTGCACATAGACTTTGCTGATCGGTTTTGGAACATTTGTTGGTTGATTGTGGTAGACTCTTACAGCAAGTTTCTTGTTGCTATGCCAATGAACTCGACAATGTCACGTAGCACAGATCAGGCGTTGTCCTTTATTTTTTGCCTCGAAGGTTTGCCTGAAGTCATAGTGTTGAACAACGGCCCTCAGTTAATGTCAAATGAATTTGAAACATTCTGTGAACTAGTGCACCGTTCCATCCACAGTCAGAGGCGAAGCGGAACGTTTTGCCCGATTCCTTCAATCAGCAGATGGCCAAGCTTCACTCTGCACACACCAGGGATCAAGCATTGGCACTGTTTCTCGCTTCCTATCGTTCGCACCCACGAGATGGATCATCGGTGGCGAAAATGCTTCACGGCCCCCCTCCTGAGCATCCGGCACCGGAGGAAGGCCACAAGTATCGCTTTGCACCTCATGATATTGTGTTTTACAGGGTTTTTAGAGGCAGCAGGAGGTGTGAACGAGGCGAATTCGTCCGTCGTCTTCGCGCTTGCATGTATCTCATTACAGATCCAGACGGCTTGCAGCGCCGACAACACAATCAATTTCGCCACTGTCATGTGCACGGTGACCCTTCTGTGTCTCTTCCCACAGATTCACAGATCCCAAGGACAGCACAGCCATCTTCGCCTCCTCCGCCTCCTCTCGGCCTACCGATGCAGCTGGACACGCCCACGACACAGCAGCCGACGCCAACAGCCTGGTATGGGCCTGAGGAGGTGAACGCGTAGCCTTCTGGACGTTTTCTAGGTAATGCTTCCACCAGCCCGAAGGTCGGATGGTGCGGTACGATTGGAAGTCTGATGTCTGCTGCAACCACAGCTTCCGGTCCATCAGAGCGTCCACGCACATGCCTCAGCACCCCCCCCCTCCCCCCCACATTGTCGCACTCCATATTCCACGACATTCCGTTCCTTTGGGGGAGAGGAATATTACGGCGTAAAGTCAGTACCGGCATGGCAGTTGCCAACTGCAGGAAAGGGACGGCTGTGAGAATAGCTCATCAATCGCACGCTGACCGAACTCCCTCCAGGACGACAACGCGACAGCAGAGGCCCCTATGTGCAGACGACATACGCGCCGCGCCCTACTGATGGCGGCCAACTTCGATAGCGGCTTCAACGTTAGCCACTTCGTTAGACGATGCATCCTAGCCTTTATCATTAGCAATCTCTACGTAGTTTAGTTAGAGATCAGCAGTCACTGCAGTTCAGTTGACAGACTGTTGACAGTAGCGGTCACTAGAACCAGAGGCGTTACTAGTGGTTGTCTATTCCGAAGAAGACTGATTGTTTTGTATGTCGCCCTTTGCCTGCGACTCATTAATATATTATTATTATTATCGGTGTTTTGCCCTTAAAGAGCGCAGTTGGACTAAACTACATGGGAAATTCCTTTTGCTGCCTTCCTTGCTGCCCAAACATCCCTCATTCGCTCGCTGCATTTCTGTTTCTGGTCCTCTGTCCATGCTTCTTGCCAACCTGCATTCATTGTGGACTGTGCCATGGAACTTTCACGTAAGATGACAACTGCCTCTATGTGGAGTTTCTGCCTTTCTATCGAATGGCAGCCCATAATAACTGCCTGTTCATATAAGGCATAATTCTCCTGCGAATTGGTCATGGCTGTGTTCTCACAATAAACTCCATCAACCCCCAACGTAACTTTTTTGAGCTCAGAGAGCAACCACTCTCACCATTCTCCCTGACTACTAATTCGAATTTCTTGTGACTGCTGTCATAAGAGTATACAGCGTTATACACTGCCACATACAGTATGTGCCATTCTATACGTGGCAAGCATTAGGATCACCTTCAGGACACAACGCAGAAGCTAAGAAACGCTCAGAGTCTGCATACATTGCGAATGAAGGTTGTTCCTGGTGGTGAGTCTTTGTCTTGCAGACAAACAAAAATTACGCGAAGCGAAATGTAGTGTGAGGAAGGCTATGCGAGAGGCGTTCAATGAATTCGAAAGTAAAGTTCTATGTACTGACTTGGCAGAAAATCATAAGAAATTTTGGTCTTATGTCAAAGCGGTAGGTGGATCAAAACAAAATGTCCAGACACTCTGCGCCCCAAATGGTACTGAAACAGAGGATGACAGACTAAAGGCCAAAATACTAAATGTCTTTTTCCAAAGCTGTTTCACAGAGGAACACTGCACTGCAGTTCCTTCTCTAGATTGTCGCACCGATGACAAAATGGTAGATATCGAAATAGACGACAGAGGGTAGAGAAACAATTAAAATCGCTCAAAAGAGGAAAGACCGTGGACCTGATGGGATACCACTTCGATTTTACACAGAGTACGCGAAGGAACTTGGCCCCCTTCTTGCAGCGGTGTACCGTAGGTCTCTAGAAGAGCGTAGCGTTCCAAAGGATTGGAAAAGGGCACAGGTCATCCCCGTTTTCAAGAAGGGATGTCTAACAGATGTGCAGAACTATAGACCTATATCTCTAACGTCGATCAGTTGTAGAGTTTTGGAACACGTGTTATGTTCGAGTATAATGACTTTTCTGGAGACTAGAAATCTACTCTGTAGGAATCAGCATGGGTTTCGAAAAAGACGATCGTGTGAAACCCAGCTCGCGCTATTCGTCCACGAGAGTCAGAGGGCCATAGACACGGGTTCACAGGTAGATGCCGTGTTTCTTGACTTCCGCAAGGCGTTTGATACAGTTCCCCACAGTCGTTTGATGAACAATGTAAGAGCATATGGACTATAAGACCAATTATGTGATTGGATTAAAGAGTTCATAGATAACAGAACGCAGCATGTCATTCTCAATGGAGAGAAGTCTTCCGAAGTAAGAGTGATTTCAGGTGTGCCGCAGGGGAGTGTCGTAGGACCGTTCCTATTCACAATATACATAAATGACCTTGTGGATGACATCCGAATTTCACTGAGGCTTTTATCGGATGATGCTGTGGTATATCGAGAGGTTGTAACAATGGAAACTTGTACTGAAATGCAGGAGGATCTGCAGCGAATTGACGCATGGTGCAGGGAATGGCAACTGAAGCTGAATGTAGGCAAGTGTAATGTGCTGCGAATACATAGAAAGAAAGATCCCTTATCATTCAGTGATTTAAAATCGAATGATCATATAAAGTTGATCGTCGGTAAAGCAGATGCCAGACTGAGATTCATTGGAAGAATCCTAAGGAAATGCAATCCGAAAACAAAGGAACTAGGTTACAGTACGCTTGTTCGCCCACTGCCTGAATACTGCTCAGCAGTGTGGGATCCGTACCAGGTAGGGTTGATAGAAGAGATAGAGAAGATCCAACGGAGATCAGCGCGCTTCGTTACAGGATCATTTAGTAATCGCGAAAGCGTTACGGAGATGATAGATAAACTCCAGTGGAAGACTCTGCAGGAGAGACGCTCAGTAGCTCGGTAGGGGCTTTTGTTGAAGTTTTGAGAACATACCTTCACCGAAGAGTCAAGCAGTATATTGCTCCCTCCTACGTATATCTCGCGAAGAGACCATGAGGATAAAATCAGAGAGATTAGAGCCCACACAGAGGCATACCGACAATCCTTCTTTCCACGAACAATACGAGACTGGAATAGAAGGGAGAACCCATAAGAGGTACTCAAGGTACCCTCCGCCACACATCGTCAGGTGGCTTGCGGAGTATGGATGTAGATGTAGATGTAGATCGTCCGTAGGCGTTTCTGCACATACCAGTATCTGATTCGAGCAATCAGTAAGGTGCCCTTCAAGATACTCAGTCGTTGTAAAAAAATTGAGACATCTATGGCAGAAATGTCGTTTTTGTCAGTCTTTACTCAACAGAGAGGAAAATAGGCAGGAAATATTTCTATTCCATATGTAGTGTTGCTTCTCACCCTTGGAGAAAAGCAACAGATCTAGGTGTTTGGGGCGCTCACCGGCTAATTTGTGAAATTTAGAGCGATCCAACTAATTTATGCTTGACTTCTTTGTTCTGCACAGTGTGCTCATGGTCATCTTCTTCTTCTTCTGGCTTACTATTATCAACATCGAAGTTGAGAACATGAATTGAAAGATCTGGGTTCCACCTCTCGAATTTTGGTACGTCCTGGAGTTTTATGGGGGATGAGATGTTTCTGCAATCACAGTGCCCGCAGGCACTGGAATTTTGTGAGTACTAGGAAGGACTGCCCTTGTAGGGAAAATTCTGTCACTACTCACAAGTGGCCACTTGACGCAATATTCATCACTGTGATCTAGATTCTGGGCATTAGCACATGCTTTTTTATAGCAACAATATCTTTCGGAAGAGAGACGAAACTGGACCTGCTACTAAATAGATCGTAGGCCTGTAAGTACACGTCAAGGTGGAGTATACACCTGAGTCCTTTACGAGACTCACTTTCCTGTGTTTCGAAAAAACAGCGAAATATGACACTTGCACAAAGCTCCAGATCACTCTGAATCACCTCACGATATCAACTAGTTCTCCCCTAGATGTTGGCGATGCTTTTCACCTCACCAGCATTTCTGTTCTGTTTACAGTGCAGGATCAGCTCACAGTACAGGACTGCTTTGCATTTAATCTGCACCGACATCGTACTCTGCCAGCCACCTAATGATGGGTGGCACAGGGTACCTCTGTTACCACTAACTCGTACCTTGTTCCACTCGCGAATGGCGCGTTTCAAGAACAGCTGTCGGTAAGCCTCTGTATTGGCTCTAATTTCTCGAATTTTCTCGTCATGGTCATTACGTGAGATGTATGCTGGAGGAAGTAATATGATGTCTGACTCTTCCCAGAGTACTCTCTCATAATTTCAGTAGTTACCCTCTCTGTGAAGCATAACGCGGTTCTTGTAACGGCGGCCAGGAGAGTTTGGTCCAAATGGCTCTGAGCACTATTGGACTTAACTTCTGATGTCATCAGTTCCCTAGAACTTAGAACTACTTAAACCTAACTAACCTAAGGACATAACACACGTCCATGCCCGAGGATGGATTCGAACCTGCGACCGTAACGGTCGCGCGGTTCCAGACTGAAGCGCCTAGAACCGCTTGGCCACACCGGCCGGCTCCAGGAGAGTTTTCTGAGCATCTCAGAAACACTCTCACGTCGAGTAAACGATACCGTGACGCAACGCGCCGCTCTTCATTGTATCTTCTCTATCTTCTCTGTCTGTTGTACCTGGTAGGAATCCCAAATTGGTGAAAAATGCCCAAGAATCGGGCGAACAAACGCCTTATAAGCCACTCCCATCTCGGATGAGTTACTTTTCCTGAAAATTCTTCCCACGAAACTCTGTGCGACATCTGCTTTTCCTACTATTTGTTTTTTGTGGTCATTCCACTTAAGGACCTTTTGATAGTTACTCCTACATACTGGAGTGGCAGGATATTGTGGGTCATTGACGATTTCTGTGAGTACCCTCTCCAAAAGGCATTGACAGGCATCGTGAAAATATGTAAGAGCTTTGTATTCAGAATTCGTTTTGTCAGTACGAGCTTGTGAGATCCTCTCCCTGAAACCATCATGAACCACAGTGTACTCCAGTACAGCTGCAGGACTTACTTGGAGATCCGTAACAGACCGGGCACGGGTGCAGCTGCTGCTAGGCCCAGAGTGGTGTCGAGGCAATGCCTGATGCCATGACGGTCCATGACGATTGTGAGATGGACCAGGCCGTGGAGGCTGTGGCGTCTTGGCAAACAAGCTCGTGTCAACAGCCTATACCACACTGGTTGTGAGGGACCTGGCTGTGGCGGTGTTTGAGGCTGTGGTGACATACTCATCATCAGGAGTTCACGTGGCAGAGTAATTGTAGGTGCATATGGCCTCCATGTGACCTGTAAAGAAAGAAAAAAATACTGGAATGTATCACGTGTAAAGAAAGTAGTATCCAGATGTTTGTGAACGTTCTATTTACTTTCAAAATAAGCAGTGTTCAAATAAGTCCAAAAGCCTCTCACCACGTCATTATTTTCCATGATGACTTGTAATATCTTATCCTGCAGCTCAACATCCAACACGATATTATCATCAAGAGCACCGAGTAACGGAGATCCATGAGGATTGTCAGACGGTCCAAGGTGCTGACCGTGGCTGTGTTGGCAAATGAGCTGCTGTCATCAGCCTCTGAAACACTGAATATGATGAGCCAGGCAGGGGTTTGTTGGCACGGTGAATACAGCATCGACGGACTTGGCTGGAGTGATGAATGTACCATCATGATGTCAGATTGCGGAGTTGTTGCTGCAGGTGCAAGATCAAGCTCATACACGCTCATCAGATCTGCTACAGAAAAAAGAAAAACCATCAGATTGCAGATAAAAGGAACAAACACAAGTAAAGGAAAAAATCTGAAATACGTACCTGTGAGGTGACTACAGTTCAATGGGAGACGTTTACTAGTCCCTGATAAGCAATAACAACCATATACTGTTTCATCCCAGCTGATGCCATCGGTGCTGTTGATGTGCTGCCAGCAGGTCTCAAACTCAGATGACTTGCCGCCCCGAAACATCTCCTATTTGTAGCCGAAAATCAGATGTACCCCAAATCGGTGCTAGTTTAGATCAATAGGAAACAATTATTGTCACACGAGTGTCGTTGAATTCATTCCTGCTGCCACAAAGACATGCATGGGTGTAGTTACCTCACTTGGCTGTCAGTTCTGTTCACAGGAAATCATAAATATTTTAGTGACGAGCAGTAGGTTATTAAGGAGAGAACAGGCCCAGATAACGATCTTATCTCAAGGTCACCGACCTCCCTCTCAACTGGGGAACCACCAGGAATCCGTCAGGTTCTCCCACAGGGACACCCCCCCCCCCCCTGCCACAGGCATTAGGCAACTATGCGAGCTATATTCATGGTCATGACATAGGTTGATAGATGTTACGTGACATAGAATTGTTGGAAAACCGTTCTTAGCCAATGGGAGCGCAGTAAAATGGCGAGAAACCCTTCTCCATCTACCTCCCCATCACCATTTGTTGTAACTGTGACACGTGGGTGGGTGGAGTTCGTTAAAGACCAGTGCAGCATAGGGACAGGATCAGGTTGCATCTGTTCGTTAGCAATAAATTTGATCAAGTCATGTCACCTGAGATCTAGGCTATGGCTATTTGTTAATAACGGTTTAACATTACATCGTTGAAGGCATCAGCAGAGACCACACATTGGCAGCTACGTAAGTACCCTTATTCTTCCACAGTTTTACAAATTTCTTTTGTTTTTTCGTATTTTGCTCAATTTTAGGTATTTTCAGAACGGTCGTCACAATGTACCATGGTACCAACTTATATACCATTACTAAGCCACCATTCCATTACTAATGTGTGAGTGTGTGTGTTTGTATGTGTGACATCATAGTGTATATATTTCTTTCGTTTAAATTTGGGAACGAAAAAAGCAAATTTAAATGAATGTAAAATCTCCAAGATGGGCTATCTTTAACAGAAGTTCGAAATTTATCGCAGAGTTCAATGCGAGATGCTTATAATAGTTTCCACAACGAAACTTTGTCTCGAAACCATGCAGAAAATCCAAAGAGATTCTGTTCGTGTGTAAAGTATGCTAGCGGCAGGACAGATTCAGTGCCTTCTCTGAGCGATAGCAATGGAAATACTATCGATGACAGTGCTGCTAAAGCATAGTTACTATACACAGCCTTCCGAAATTGCTTCACTAAAGAAGACGAAGTAAATATTCGAATCTCGAATTAAAAACAGCTGCCATGCCAACATCAGTGACTTAGAAGTAGATAGCCTCAGAGTAGTGAAGCAGCTTAAATCATTTAATAAAAGCAAGTTTTCCGTTCCAGACTGTATATCGAATAGGTTCCTTTTAGATTATGGAGGTGCAATAGGTCAATACTTAACAGTAAATACAACCGCTCGGCCGACGAAAGATACATACGCAAAGAGTGCAAAGTTGCAGAGATCACACCAATGTTCAAAAATGTCAGTAGGAGTAATTCCCTAAATTACAGCCCTCTATCACTACCGTCGATAAGCAATAGGATTTTGGAACATATATTGTGTTAGAAAATTATGAATTGCCTCGAATAGAACGGTCTACTGGCACACAATCAACACGGATTTGGAAAACATCATTCTTTTAAAAAATAACTAACTCTTTACTCAACGAAATGTTGAGTTCTATTGACGAGAGATTTGAAACTGATTCCGTATTTCTGGATTTCCGGAAGGCTTTTGACAGTGTATCAAACAAGCGGCTCTTAGTGAAATTGTGTGCTTATGGAATATCGTCTCAGTTATGTGACTGGATTCGTGATCTCCTGTCGGAGAGGTCACAGTTCTTGCTAATTGACGTAAAGTCATCGAGTAAAACAGAAGTGATTTATGACGTTCCTAAAGGTAGTGATATAGGCCCTTTGCTTTTCCTTATCTATACAAACGATATAGGAGACAATCTGAGCAGCTGTATAAGGTTGATTGTAGATGACGCTGTCGTTTATCGGCTAATAAAGTCATCAGAAGATAAAAAAAAAATGCAAAACGATTTAGAAAAGATATCTGTATGGTGCAGGAACTGGCAATTGTCCCTAAATAACGAAAAGTCTGAGGTCACCCACATGAGTGCTAGAAGGAAACCTTTAAACTTCGGTTACGCGATAAATCATTGAAATTTAAAGGCCGTAATTTCAACTAAATACCTAGGAATTACGATTACCAACAACTTAAATTGGAAAGAACACATAGAAAATATTGACGGGCATGCAAACCAAAGACTTGGTTTTGTTGGCAGAATACATATAAAATGTAAATAAGAGATTGCCCACATTACGCTTCTCCGTCGTCTTTTGTAGTACTGCTGTGCCGTGTGGCATCCTAACCAGATAGCACTGACGGAGTACATATGGAAAATTCAGAGAAGAGCAGCGCGTTTTGTATTATGGAGAAATAGCAGAAAGAGTGCCACTGACATGGTACAGAATTCGGGGTGGAATCAGTGAAACAAATGCGATTTTCGTTGCGGCGAAATCTTCTCACGAAATTTCAATCACCAACTTTCTCCCCCGAATGCGAAAATATTTTGTTGACACCGACCGACGTAGGGAGAAACGGTCATCATAATAAAATAAGGGAAATCATACGTGCCACAGTAAGATATAGGAGTTTATTTATTCCGAGTGCTTTTCGAAATTGGAATAATAGAGAATTATTGTGAAGATGGTTCAAATGGTTCAAATGGCTCTGAGCACTATGGGACTTAACATCTTAGGTCATCAGTCCCCTAGAACTTAGAACTACTTAAACCTAACTAACCTAAGGACATCACACACATCCATGCCCGAGGCAGGATTCGAACCTGCGACCGTAGCAGCCCCGCGGTTCCGGACTGCAGCGCTAGAACCGCACGATGAAGCTCTGGCAGGCACTTAAGTGTAGTTTGCAGAGTATCCATGTAGATGTAGGTGTAGATGTATTAAAGACGAACACATTGGTAGAAATAATGACGTAAAATTATATAAATTACATCAAAGCAAATTCTATAACAGCCATGGGTTTCTGAAAAAGATATTGTTTGTAAAAGAAATACCGTACTACGTAACTCCATTGTGTGACGTCGTAGTACACTTCTGATGACTCCAATCAAAGATTCTGTGTGCAACACAGAGCTATAAAAAATACATACCTAGAGACAGAGCTGACCACCGCAGTGAAAAGCATGTCACCTGCGGGATAGCCCACCCCTCTAAATCTGACAAGTGGGATGTAGCAGTCAATACTGACATATCCCCAAACCATTATAATAGGCATAATCCTCCCCTGCTTGGTGACTAACCCATAAGACATTGCTGCTATATCAGTTCTGACTAAGGCGTCTACCGCCCGCGGTAATAATGGCAAAGCGATCGCAACACATTGGTGGCAATATCAAAGACTGCTATAAATAAACACCTGTATTATGAGGAACTCTTCTCCCACCCGCTTGCATTCGCTGGATAACGCATGCTGAACGAGCCATTCGAGAACATGGCACGATATGCAACTCCTTGACTGGCCGCAGCCGCTACTAAATCCATGGTCGCGAACGAGAGAACTCCACGTATTCGCCTAACACTAAGGTAGAAAATTTCCTCAGGCATGGTAGAGGAAGTTGCATGATTATGGGTGTAATCGTCTCTGGCATGATGGATACCACAAAAGATGCTCAATGATTCAGGGAAAGGGCATATCGCTTAGCTAAACCAGTGGTAACTCGCAGACACCTACATGCTCACCAGAGTAAATCTGCCGGCCGGTGTGGCCGAAAGGTTCTAGGCGCTTCAGTCTGGAACAGAGCGACCGCCATGATTGCAGGTTCGAATCCTGCCTCTGGCATGGATGTGTATGACGTCCTTAGGTTAGTTAGGTTTAAGTAGTTCTAAGTTCTAGGGGACTGATGACCTCAGATGTTAAGTCCCATAGTGCTCAGAGCCATTTGAAAAGAGGAAATCTTTGGATGCCTTTCCGGTTAAACGTTGCTAGCAGTTTAAGTACCAAGAACTGCCCCCCCCCCCCCCCCCCGACGACCCTTTCTGTGTGGACCAATCGGAACCAAGATCCCCCTCCTCCCCCAACCTTCACGCTTAACTAACGCTTATGCACGGGCGTCCCCATTTTCAACCATGCAGCTCTCCCAAGTAGAATGAAGTCACGTAATTATGATATCCAAACAAAATAAACACTACAATATTGTCAGAATATGCAACTTTACTACAAGTCTTGTATATTAACCACAGGAAATCCAAATATTGTCATCGCAATTAATCAAATGTCGATTGATCCGTGGAACTGCAAAGACACACACAGACAGATACGACAATTGAGAATACGTAAATATTATTACTATGAAAAATTATCTGTGCATTATTAATGAGTGACATCATATATCACACAAATCAGACAGAGCAATTGCCACAGAGCAGCAAAAATAAACTACATACAAAATCATAGACTCATAAAGATCACAGTACCTACCTTGCTATACTATAAAATGCGAGCGCTGAAGATTTTGCGCATCATCAGTCGACAATCATATTCTCCAAACACCAATGATTACAATTAACCTTCCACCTAAGTGATTCAAACTACGAAGGACCGTACAAGCAGTGGAAAAAATGTGCTGCACTTACCTTTCGTCGCCATCTTTACACAAAACGCTGTGTTTCTCTGTCGATGCTTCCGACCCAGGGAATGCAGGCGACGATGTTGACACCGCGAACCTGCAGCCAGCCGTGAGAATAGTGACGAGACGGCTGTCCAAGACATCTGTCAGTAGTCCCAAGGAAGAGCCATCTCATTGGCTCCAAGTAAAAGCCAGAAATGTCCTACACCACCTGAAAAATGGTGGGAAGGGGTGCAGGGAGTCTAGTTAAACAGTTCATTCAACGACTAGCAACGCAATCATATATCTTCTCCTGATAACTCATGCTACCTCCTTAGATGCTTGCCCTCAATCGACAAAAGATAGAGGAGCTGAGGAGAACCCATCCACTGCTGGTGTAACAGAAAGTCGGTGCTCGATAAGGTTCACTGTGTTTGTCACCTGGCGAATACCAGTGACAGCAAGAGGAAGATGTGTTAATAAAAACTATTTTATAATATTTTTATTAGACTTCTGTGAGCTGCTGGATTTACCCATACAATCTTATTAACAAAAGTGCATTATTTAGTAGTAAAACAACAACCCTGCTCGTACTCAATACTATAATATCATCAGGTGTAAGGTGCTGAAAGTTAAGATTTTACCATGAATCTCTCTTGGCCCTCTCATACCGTTAGGTCTCTACAATATCCCATCTACGATACAGTCATTGATGACAACGCACATATCAATCAATATCAGGGCCAAGAGTAGAAGCCTGTAGCTAGGATATTACTAAACCTTTTTATTGTTCTCTTCTAACGTCGTAGATCCGACATCTCGTTTGGGAAAATGTCTGTAATCTTTACATGTGATATTTTCCTCTAACAGCACTCTATTGGACAGTTTAAAGGATCATACATTTATGGTAGATGTGGAATATAATTATTGCTCATCCTATTAACCAAACTTAGTATGGGTCTCATACAGAGGAGATAGCCCATAAAGTGATTTTATAAGCTTGCTGGCAACACTTCGTAGCAGTGGATCTTTTGTGCTGTAACACATACCTTTCTAAGTAGAAGACTGTTCCCTAAAATCCAGTAACATAATGCTGGATCTGGTACCAGTAGGATCTGTCAACACGCTGGTAATATATGAGCTCAAATCGAGCTACGTTCTTTTCACGAGAAGTCTATTGAGAAGTAACATTAATAGCCAACGTACATTTTGTGTAAAGATAAGAGATATTTGGGGTCGACAGAAGTGTTTGTCTCTAGCACTGTTATAACGAGTGGCAAAGGGCTGCTGAATGTGTGTATATATGTCTAATACTTGTTCAGAAATATATGTATCTAAGCACTAGATAATCAGAAGAATAAACTTCTACAGAGGTAGTTGTTGCGATACATATAGCCCAGATGCGTTCATCCAACGTGGTGTTTCAGAATATTAAACAAATTTAATATTTTCTCATAACACACAAAGAAAATCCTAAACCTGTTATGTATATGATACGAAATTATAGATTCGATGTCCAATCGTAGGTATTTGTCTACGACACCATACTGACATGAGCATTGCGTGGTGGAGGCATAACATATAAGACTATGTTTCTGACAGGCGTACCTGCGATGTCATAATAAACCAAGTTTCCCAGTCCTGTTTCACAAGAAGTAACATCGGCAGACTTTACTTAAATAATAACATTAAATAAATAAAACTACATACATACAGAGTGTAGCATTACAACCAGTTATCAGACCTGATTTTATGGAATGTATACACAGCCATACAAGACAACAGTATTTACTAGTACTTTAATTCTCTGGAAGATGTCGGTTTAGACCCCGAATCAGTCTACTTTAGTATTCATAAAAGTGCAGGACAAACACTAGATTGCGCCACAGCATGGCAGTGTGAAAACAAACATCAAATACTTCCATTTACTAATGACGATTATTCACTTTAGTAGCATCAAAATCGGGCAAAGACCATGGTGGCAACGCTTCCAGTCAAATTATCTTCTAAGTGAAACAGAACTTGCACTGTATTGTTTGTGCCGTAGTGTGGATACCCCAGGGTCCATGGGGCGCGGGCGTGGAGTCCAGCAACAACAAGCAATTAGCTTAGTGGTATTCTGCACACCAAAACTATGCACACATACTTTGCGGTGTATATTTATTAAAGTATCAGCCCAGATGTCTGTTAAAAAAATTTGAGATGCGGCTCCAAAGCTCGGCATCCATTTGGAAGAATGTGATAGTGTTACCCTAGCTTGGATCGTCATCATAATATACGGATGACCTGGATATCGTTGTAAGTAGAACTAAGACGAGTACTTTGATAAAATAATCTAGACTTAGGTCCTCAGTCCAGTGCTTATACACTCTCTGTCGTAGTTGTAAATGCATCGGAATACTTTTGTTTTTAATATGGGCGCACACTAAGAGCATGGTATTGTGTAATCGATGTTCAAGGTAAAGAATTAAAAACTATAGACATATATAACACATGCATTAGGGCCCCACAGGTGAAACACAGGTTAGGTGGTGAATCGCTAAAATATCCAGGAAAAGGCACAAGAAGACAGCACGTTTTGATTATATCTTCTAAATGTGGCTGCAATTACAGTATTTTATGTGTGTGGTGTGACGCCAACGCTTCGGGGACAGCAGGTTGAGACGATGTGCTTTCTTTTTTTCTGTATGCATGCTTTTAAACAATAGAAATAATATTATTCTTTGCAAACAGGCTGATACATTCATCTTTTTATAGACTGTAAAAAATGTTCCTAAATTTACACCCATAATCTCATATCAGGCAAGGAGGTTGAAATAACAATTACAAAAAACACAGAAATGTTACAAAAAGAAGAAAGAGAAACAGAACCACACTAGATGTTCTATTACTTTAAATAATCATCATTCCGTCTAATCAGAAAGTAGAACTATTTCTGAAAGTTATATATGTGATAGAACGGGCCGGCCGGGGTGACCGAACGGTTCTAGGCGCTACAGCCTGGAACCATGCGACCGCTACGGTCGCAGGTTCGAATCCTGCCTCGGGCATGGATGTGTGTGATGTCCTTAGGTTAGTTAGGTTTAAATAGTTTTAGGGGACTGATGACCTCAGAAGTTAAGTCCCATAGTGCTCAGAGCCATCTGATAGAACTGTTTAGCAATCTGGCCTCATCTTCATAGTCTGGTTGTGTCATGTATAAAAATTATCAATAAATTGTTGTAAAGTATATCACATCCGTGTTGCCTTAAATTTTCGTTCATAGCCACTTTTCCCAGTGGTGAAGCTGTTTAGTTGCAGCCTGCTTAGTAACCCACCTCAGTAACAGTAATTACCTGATTCCTGTCCTCTCATATTTATGTTGGACACCAACTGTATTTTGTGAACACAAAAGAAGTAACGGTTTTGCTACTCTTCCTGTTATAACCTGCTCACAAATGGTACTGAACATCCTGTGTATCTATGAACGTGCATGCAATTACATTCAAGAGAAGCAGGGACTGCAAGAATAACTGTTCTGAAACTAGAACAAAATAACTTTGGAGTGGAAAAGGAGCAAAAAATAACCAAACTACAAGTCCATTGTTCAGAATTACTTGTTTGTGAAATCAAAACAATACAGTCTTGCTGAACTCGGTCAACTGTAACATGCTCCGATCGCCTTTGGTATGCTGCCCCACTGTATTAGATATTACAACTGAAGCCTTTCCCAGTCTTGGACAATTTCCTTCCAGAGGCCATCCTGTGTGTAAGAGGGGCCTTGCGACGATGCACTGAAACATACAACTAATTCTAACCGTGCTCAGTAGGGTTCGTGTCAACAGATATCACAGCCTATTCCATTTCATGGATTCCCACCTTCTGGAAAAAGGTGTAGCCGTGCGTTACCGCCCAGGAAGATACGGACAACAGGCTGAAGTCTACTGTTCCAGTAGTGCAGTGTCCTCAAACGAATGAGAAGAGGCGTCTGACCTCTGTGAACGGTACTGACCCAACACAAGACTGACCCATCTCCCAAATAAGCCTGTGGAGCTGCATGCCTAAGATGCATGCTGGAAACTGGACATTTTCACTCTCCACTGCCACGATCATGAGGAGTGAAAGAACACAGACCTGCGTTTCCTTCGCCCACATTGTTGCGTCACCATGGTCCTGTGGAGGGCGAGGATGGTTTGTGCTCCAAGCTGATCATGTGTAGACGATAGTGCACTGTCTTATGACGACGCTCCACTCCCAGATGCCTCCAAAGTGGGCATCTTCCAGAGAATTGAAGTACTCTTGTGTGGCTGCGCATACATTCCATTTAATCAGATATGACAACTGGTTTTAGTGGTATGCTCTGTAGTCTTTAATTTTAATTATTTAACGTTATTATTTAACTAAGGTGGGTCAATGTTACTTATTGTAGAAACAAGACAGGAAACTTGCTTGCCGGCCGCTGTGGCCGAGCGGTTCTAGGCCCCTGAGTCCGGAACCGCGCTGCTGCTTCGGTCGCAGCCGGCCGGTGTGGCCGAGCGGTTCTAGGGGCTTCAGTCTGGAACTGCACGACCGCTACGGTCGCAGGTTCGACTCCTCCCTCGGGCAAGGATGTGTGTGATGTCCTTAGGTTAGTTAGGTTTAAGTAGTTCTAAATTCTAGGGGACTGATGACATCAGATATCAAGTTCAATAGTGCTCAGAGCCATTTGAACCATTTGTTCAACAGTTCGTAAAAATAAAAGTTAAACAAATCTGCTGACACAAGATACTGCGCAGCCACACAAAGGCTGATCACGAGGCGCACTAATTTCATATTAAACTATTTTTAATTTTTATCTGTGTTGGGTATGTAGGTTAATCGTATGTACACTCAGTATTTTGGCAACTCAGTGGCAAATTACTGTTGTATCGTTACAGCTCAATTAAAACAGCAGCTGTGGCCCTACATAACTATTAATCACACTCCGACCAGCGGCAATGCTCATCTTGTATCCTGTACTCCTGTCCAGGAGTAGTGGACGCTGAAGATGATGACAGAATGTTTTACTTCGTATTTGTCATCACAGGATGATGCCATCCTAGATGTGAGTTCCTTCAGTAAAAGTAAGGGAAATAAATTATCAGATGCCTATTCAAAAGACCATTTCATCACTGATGCTAGAAAGACTACCTGCCAAGCTGCTTCTTTGCATAAAGCTATAAAGTATTCTGAAAGTAGTAAACAAACAGGAGGCCTTGATGCAAACTCAGACTTTTAACATGTAGCTACTTAGCGATTACATCTTGAGACATAAAAAGTACCAGGTTTTGTTTAGAGATCAGGAGCCCACAAAGAACAAGTTAACTTGTGCTACGCCACTGCATTCTTCTTCGATGAGATATTAAATGCCAGTAATTAAAGTATATTGTTCCATAACTCGATAAATAAAAAAGTTTTGAGTATTAGTTCTGCGAAAAAATTGGTTCCTCTTTTAATTCTATGATTTGTAAAGAACTCATCATTATGATATCCTGAAAAGTCTATGAAATGCCAAGGAAATTACATGCCGTTTATTCATGTTGTCTATGGAAAGAACGGGGCGAATTGCGCTACCCTCCCGTAGACATTCAAACTATTACGTTGAGGACTGAGGTAGCTATCGTTCTGCCTTCATTGTTAATACAATTTCCATCTTCTCCTTTTTTCTTTTGCTGATGCCTTGTCCCGCGGTTGTGCAGGGTCGGCATGGTTAGGAATAGATTCGGTAAGGTTAGTTTTAAGGGGTGGCTGGATGCCCTTCCTGCCGCGACTCCGTAGCTCCCCCGGGACGGATTTAGTGTATCCCAGCTGTCTGCGACTAGTGTAATCCATGGAATAGGGCGAACGTGTTCAGATGTCTGCGAGTCGTGTATCTGCGGCACAACGTGGGGACCAGCCTGGTAGTCACCTAGCGGGGTGTAGAAAACTGCCTAAAAGCACATCCAGTCTGACCGGCATACCGGCCCTCGTCGTTAACCCGCCGGGCCGATTCAATCCGGAGCCGGAGTGCCTACCCGAGTCCAGGAAGCAGGGAGTTAGCGCTCTCGGCTAACCTGGCGGGTCTGTTAATACAATTTCCATACGTTAGCTAAATTCCATACACAGCAATGTAAGATCTAAAATGAACCAAATAGAAAGTCTTCAGACTGCGTTTTTACTGCAGTTCGATGTCGGCAGACCACGACGTTATGCCTGACATGAACTGCCACAGGGGTTGTTTCCATGATGGCAGTCCTAGTGTCCCTATTAATTTTCAAATGTAGAATGTTCCTTTTGAAACCGACCTTCAAGCGTCAACTGGGAAAGTTGGACATGAGTGAACTGCGCCACAATGGAAGAGAAGCACTCTGCCACAGAGGGTGTCTGTGTTACAAACATGTTGCTGCTGCAAACATTTCCGCATGGAATACTCAAGCAGGATCTGGCTTTAATACAGTGCATTCTCAAGGAACGATTCGTAATATCGATCATCGTTGTGACGTGTACCAATGTTTGAAACTACAAGAAAAACAACAGAGTGCCCAGAAAGACCACAAAGAGTCGTTTATTCAAAAGGTCTTCGTGAACAGAGTCTGTAGCTACGGCGCAGACCGCCCCCGTGTATTCCCGACAGCTGCGCGGCCCCCCTGGTGCGGACGCAGTCGCGACACACGCGGCTGGGCCTCCGCCTCTCGCGCCGCAACTCCTCGCTGCTGCCGGAGGCGGACGAGGAGCTGCTGGGGGCGGCAGTGGGCCGGCCGCGATGACGCACGCGCAGCTTCCTCCTGCGGCAGCGCCGACTCGGCCTCCACCTGCGGCGCGGAGCCTCCCCGCTGCTGGAGGAGGAGCTGCTGGGGGCAGGAGAGGGCCAGCCACGACGACGCTGACGTCGCTTCCCCTTCCGCTGCGGCGCCTCCAAAGTGTTGGAGGCTGGGGGCGTGGTGGCGAGGGGTGCGCCCGCCGTAGCCTGCAAGACAACGTCAACACTCATGACGCCTGATAAGGCTAAGTTTTTGGCGTAAATGTGTGGCCAAAATGTAAGATTCACTGGTGCTGACATGTTCTGTACTCAAGCTAATATGTTTGACCACAGCTTGCCTCTTCCCATAACACAATCTTTCGACAGTTTTTATAACCATGACCCCGTGTGTGTCTCTGTACATCTAACTCTTCAACCGCTTGCACTGAATCGGGATACACTGCTGTATTACAAAGTGTCTCTGTCTATCGAAACTCTCCTTCCTCGCAGTAACATTCTGAAGCACAAATAGCTATAGTCCCAGACAACTGTGTCTCTAGCCCAATAAAGTTCACTAGCCGTTGCATCAGGAAATGTATATACCCAACCGCCTCACAAACAAGAAAAGGTCTCAAAAGTAACTAGCCACAATGGCAGGTCACGTAACGTTTTTGGTTAAGTATGGGGCTAGAGACTGAAGAAATGAATTCCTACACCACTGTCATTTTCTGTGGACGATAGCTAAGAACTGCGCATCTACCTAGAATATGCAACCTTCAGTTAAGACTAAAGTCTACAGAGTGTGTAGTACTCACCCTTATTGATTCCAGCAGCTGCTCCTCCATTATCCTGCAGTACATGCCAAAGCATTCATCTATAAACTGCTGTCGTTCCTGCGGACAAAAGACTTTATCAGCTACATAGTAAATAACATCTAACTTTGCTTCTGGATTTATCATTAACAGATTTTATGGCACTCTTATCTGCTATGGATGAATTGTAAGTAGTACACATGCAGTTAGAAACTTTGGCGATCAATTATGAGAGAAGTCTAGAGGCTTAGTGGTACTCACCTCTGCAGAACTTAGAGACAGTTCGTCAGCCAGTCTGCTATATGCGGCATAGAACTCTTGCACGAACTCCTCCCACTCCTGTGGACAAAAGGGATTATTAGCTTCATAGTAGCTAACCTCACCTCTGTTAATAGACACAGCATGAGAAAATTTTTGTGGAATTGTAAAAGTTATATGCCTTTTCAAAACTGAACTATATCACTCTTAAGAATACGTGTTTGCACTTTCTTCTCAATTTTTATTGAGACTTCTCAGGTCAATAGAGCGTTGACTATTCGTCATGGACTGAGACCCCTGTTCTGTTTCACGTCTGCCAACTTCCGCTCGCCACCAGAGTCAAATACATTAGGGACGTTTCAACCCGTCTAAAGCTGCCCAAGTCGAGATTTGGTGAACCGGTCGTCAAGTGGAAACGTGAAGGATTATCCACAGGTAAACCAGCACCAGGCAGACTTCGTGTACTGAGTGATGGGGCTGTCGGGTTCTGTGGAAGGTGGTTGTAAATAATCGGCTGAAATCAGCAAAAGGAATCACTCGTGCACTCCAGACTACTATCAGTGGCCCAGCCAACACAGTGGCTGTGCGGACTGAGTTTAGAAGCAATGGGATACAATGGTTAACAGCTCCTCATAACCATCACATGCCTGCAGTCAGTGTTAAGCGACGGTTGATGTGGTGTAAAGATCAATCGGTTGGTCACGCTATACCCTGTAGCGATCTGATGGAAGGGTTTCAATTTGGCGAATCTCTGCAACATGGTGCCAAATCTAGAAAACCTGGACTATAGAGCAATGGAAGAAATTTATTTTGTTGGATGAGATTTGTTTCACATTGATTCCAACTCCTAGCACAGCATATGTCCCAAGAGTGAAACATGGCGGAGGTTTGGTGGTGATTTGGATACCCATATCGTGATATGCCATGGGCACTATGGTTACTCTCCAGTCTCTTATTACGGCCAAGGATTATGTGACCATTTTCGCTGATCAGTCCGTGGTACAATGTTTTTCCCCAATGGTGATGCTGTGTTCCAAAAAGACAAGGCCCCTGTACACACAGCCCACAGCGCTCAGGACTGTTTTTGTGGATGAACCGTCACATCTTCACTGCCCACCACAGTCACCAGATCTCCATATTACTGACCCTTTGTGAGCTTCTTTGGGGAAAAGTTTCCATGATCGCTATCCACTTGCATCATTGTTACCTGAAGTTGCCACTATTTTGCTGGAAAAACTGTATAAGTTTCCCTTGAAACCATACAGGAGTTGCATTTATCCATTCCGAGACGAGTGGGAACTGTTTTGAATGCGAAAGGGTTTCCTACGTCGTACTAGGCATGGCAGTGTGGCGTGTTTTCGGTGCCTCCACACATTGGCAAAACTTCTGTACAGTCTGGCTGCCCCCAAACACTGCCAACATTCTAGAGCGGCGTACAACGGCGACCCTCACCTGCTGCATGACCGCTACTGGGTCTGGAGGGGCGCCCTCCGCCTCCAGCTGGACGTTCTTCTCCTCCTCCTCCTCCAGCCCAACGTTGTCCTCCTCCTCCTCCTCCTCAGTGCCGCCGCAGCAGCACAACCACCGGCGGACCCTCCGCCACATCTGTGCAGATGAGAAATACATTAGGTCCGAAAGAGCAGACACCACACATTCATATAAACAGAGCAACACTACAACATTTTTGGCCTCAACGTGTGTATGGCGGTAACTTCGTTTTGCGGTACTAGAAGCTTTATCTGCTTGTGAAGAGCACTCACGAGGAGCGGGCTAGTAGCAGGTATTGATTTCGTTCTTCACACTAGACTAACATATTTGTTCAACTGGTCCCTCAGAAGTGTCCCACTGGGGTAAAATTTCCAGCTCTAGGAACCATATTTTAAGTTGGAAATTTACATCTCGGTTGAGTAAAGATGCAGTAGCTGCTCATAACATCACGAAATGGAGTAAGGCAGGAACAACAGACGCACATACAGCAATTGTGGGTAACTGAGCCAACTGAATCGACGTATGTCACATTTTATGTTGTGAAAAATATGGAGGGATCACCTCTGCCCTGCTCACCAGAACGCATATTTCCGTTTTCTCATTATTACTAAATTAACATTCACAATCTGCTGATAATAAGATTTGTAGAACTGTTTATACTGGGCATTCATTAAGAAACCTTATAAACCTGAGACACAAACATACAAACTAATGGGCGCAGGATAGAATGTTTTAAGACCAAGTTAAAAGTGGTGGAATGCGACGAGGTCTTTATATAAAGAGATGCTAATCCCATATTCAAGTGATTTAACATTGAATATGTGTCAATATTTCAAGATAGCTTTTCTAAAAATTACTCTGGAAAACGTATTAAAAATAAGAAAGCCACAGATAGCTTAGCGAATTAAAATGTCATGTAAGAGGAAGAGGGAAATTTAAATCAAGGCCAGAATAAGTCAAGATCTGACATTACTTGCATACTAAAAAAATACTGTAGTACTTCCAGGAAAGACATTAAAATGTCGAGAAGTATGCATTTTCTGACAGAAATAAATAATGCGGATTACAAGATTAATAAAACTATATGAGATACTGTCGTATGTCAGAAAGGTCAGCCAGCCAATGTACAAGATACAACAACATTTAAACGTAATAGCAATGTTGCAACTGATAATTCACGAGCTGAAAATACTTTTAACAATAACTTTCTAAAAGCACCAGCAAAAATGGGATTAATGGTTCAGTTGAAGAAGCAAGGAAATATATTAAAAATGTCATTCCACAAAACTTTAAGCAACTGAAATAGCATTAACATCCATCACTCCGAATTTTACATCTTAGTCGAGCTAATTTGCAGTAGGTGATGCATGACATCATGAAGTGGAGTGAGGTAGGAATGACAGATGCTACTACACTGAGAAATCTAAGTAATGGGATAAAGGCTGTTCTGGTCCAATTTTGATATCAAATTGATATCAAATTAAATTTGTTAATTAATTTATTGATCAAGTAACGAACCCTACCCTCTGATGACATCATGAGTACTCCCTGACATCACATGAGTCACCATCAGAAAACTCCCAGCCATTCTCCTATCCCTCCCCTCCCATAACGTAATCCAAGGCACCAGTTTAGGAGAAATGTCACGAAATTAAAATTTATTAGTAGGAATATCAAATATTGTATGTTCACTTTGGGATCCAGAGATCAGCTGAGTTAGTTCACAGCATTATCACCAGAGGGCTGTTGTTCGTCCTCCACTCCCATCTCCACGCCCATCTCCCCTCCACCTCCTTCCCTTTCCTCCCCATATGGAAATTATTGGGAAAAGGTCTCAGTTTGTTCTGGGCTGCTGGCTAGGATGGATGTAAGTCTTTATTATGTAAGTAGTGAAGTACATTGTTTATTTAAACAATTAGAGTAGCTACTGATCGGTCACTAGACGGTAACTCCATCCAGTTTCACCAATAACTGCTACGTATGAAGTCGGTATTTTCGCTGTTAGTCTAGCACTGGAGAGTTGTTCCAGCCAGTCTAGCCAATAGACTTTATGGGAAGGATAGATGGTAATAATAACAGGACAGCGAAGTACCACTGGAGTACAGGGGGCTAGCCTCCTGCTGATCTGCATGTGAGTAGCTGATGTTGGAAGAAACGTAAGAATGGGTAATAATAATATTAGAACAGCGACCCACTGTCCCACTGCGCCTGCAACAGCCTGCCCTATATTTAGAACTCCTCTAGCCACATCATTTGGGAACAACAATATTCTTTATGATTGTAGTACCCATTATCTTACCTGAACACGTTGTCTCAGGACAAAAAAGAAAACTGTCCAGTCACCTCCTGTCTAGTCCAGTGTATTGCGTACCTGAAGAGCCAGTCAGCTGAGAAGTCGCCAGAGGCCAGGCTTAGCCTCTGCTTCCATTTGCCCAACCACTCCCACCGCCAGCCACGGCTAAATGCGGTCCAACTCGGACTAACTAAAGTCCCGTCTCTGACATAGACACGCCAGTTTAAAAAATCTAGTACTGGGATATTCTTTTGTTAATACACCCAGAATTTCTAATGCAAAATGTACATTTTCCCGTTTCATACGAGTTATTTTTGAAGATAGAAGAAATAGACCATACACGCGTTTTCACATTGCTAAAGTAATCTTACTAGCTGTGAAAATCCTGTACAACACTATGCAAAGGCTAAACTTGATCTAAGTAAATGATCATGAGGTAGAAAAATATCTTTTATTATTTATTATCTGTTACGTTCTGTATCATAGGACTAGAATATTAAACTCATTTTTGGCTCCTGAAGGAACGCTAAGAGGATGTTCTACCTCTGTCACAGGATGTCTCCTCACTTTCGAACTCTCTCTTTAAGTAAAGTAAAAAAAAGTCTCATCACATACAAAGTCTCTCAAGGCAACAGCACAGAGAAGTTTCAAATATCACGATTATACTACATATCACTTTATAAATTCGGTAATGTGCTGATTTTATTACGATTATCATCCCTCCTTGAGTAGGTGGGGTACTGAAATTCCGTTAAAAGGTCTTCCTGCAATGAAAAAGCCTGATTAACGCTACAACTCTCGCATCATGTATGTGATATTCTCGCCCTCGCTTCCACCTGCCTGGCAGCACGTCATTGATATCAAATTGATAGACTAATTAATTAATTTGAGCATGGGAATCCCTTTGCATGGTGAATAATTTTTTCCTGCAGTCGCCAGGTAACTGTTACTGATGCTTCCATGACGTCTCTGAAGGCTCCCACAGGCTAGTCACTTCCTCCAATACCCAGATGGATGGTAACCATCATCAAATAGCTGAAGACATTCAACGGTAATTGCATTCTATCTTTCGGTTGTCTTGTCATGCTGTTGGGGGTAAGTCACTTAAAATCCACATTGTAATGTTTCTATCTTTACAGCCATCACATTCAGCTACAAGAGCCGGCCGAAGTGGCCGTGCGGATAAAGGCGCTGCAGTCTGGAACCGCAAGACCGCTACGGTCGCAGGTTCGAATCCTGCCTCGGGCATGGATGTTTGTGATGTCCTTAGGTTAGTTAGGTTTAACTAGTTCTAAGTTCTAGGGGACTAATGACCTCAGAAGTTGAGTCCCATAGTGCTCAGAGCCATTTGAACCAGCTACAAGAAACTCGTCATAGAGCGGTTGAGAAAGCAGTAGTGTGAAGATGACGTAATGTGGTGTGAGGTTCCGATGACAGATAGTTTGTTCAATACAGGAATCATGAGAAAGCTTAAATTGTGGTGCTCCTCTATGATTGGCAACTGCATTCGGAAGTTGCGCACCAGAATGACGGAAATCCAAACAGTGAATTTACTTACATTTCGTATAAAAGCATTTCTCGATGGCAGGCTATCATTTCAGCATTTCAAAGGTGATAATAAAAGAGTAAAGTGGTTTGGATGTAATATCAGAGCTGGTTCGTCCATCTCGGACGACAGATATGTCGTATACCTTGGTCGGTATCGATTAAGAATTAGCAATCTCTGGTTGTTTGAACATGTGACTGAAAACAATTTGATGGTAACTTCGAAAATAGGCTATTCATCGTATTATTTATTTTTTATGAACATGTGAAGAATTTAAGTAATTTGAGCTTCAATAATTGTGCAGTTTCTCACATTCTGTTAATAACAGAGTGAGTGGCATAAACAAACCAACTGAAAATTTTATTATTCGTGCAATATCAGTTCCTAGCTAAGAGTTTATTAGAGCTTCCAGGTAACAGATCCACGACGTATGTGCTGTTTTCTGCACAGGGGACCACCACTATAGAAGACTGCAGTTTTGTGAACAGCAATTAGAACTTATGCATTCCACTCGGGGAAGTGGAAGCAAATAGGCTCTTAGCGTGTACTGCAATCTTAGTACAAATGAGACGAGTGACACGTCATCTGCGTCAACATAGAGGAGGTATGAACGAGAGAAATTTATGAGGGAAGGGGTTAATTACATGCATGTATATACCACTCTTCCTCATTCACTCTTTCAACTTGTTGTAACCTGTACTACTCCCGAACTAATCCTGCTGAGATCTCTCAGTCTTTAGCAGCAGCAGGTTGTTTCACTCTCTTCTCCATCCCTGAAATGCCTCTACCACTGGGTGATATGTAAATAGTTGTCATGTGTTGCGAACAGCCCCATATGCATAAGGGCTGTACCGCTCCTGGCCGACAACCCACTGCTCACCATAACGGACAGATGTTACTGATTCCAGACACACAGCGCTTCAATGTGGCATTCTTATTGACTCCCGCCAAATTAGGATGATTCGAGAAATCGAATGAGAATCCCTGAAGGAAAGCTGATGTTCTTTTCGAGGAACTCAGTTAAGAACAGACATTTGGAGATGGCTACTGCCAAGATTCATTTTGCATAAGGACCACGAAGAGAAGATAAGAGAAGTTAGCGCTCATAGTGAGACATATAGGATGTCGTTTTCCCTCACTGTATTTGCGAGTGTAATAGGAAAAAGAATGGCTAGTAGTGGTACAGTATACCCTCCACCACACACCATCCAGTGGCTTGTGGAGTAGACATACTTGTATAGAAATCAGTCTATCCATTTATAGGCACACGAGGCTCACAGAAGAATGTTGAGTCTTATTTATTCAGAAAACAAGAGACAGAACTTCTGCTGCTGATTTTCTCTCTGCAGAAACCTTTATATTAGCGCCTGATTTTATCATTGGAATCACGTTGTGAGAGGAATGCGAGAGGTTGTAATATGTTTTCCAAAAATAGCTAAAAGAAACGGTATAGTGCTCACATCTCAACTCTCCTTTCGTCACAGTATCACTTATCTTCTGTATTCTCAAGAATCTTCCACACTTCGGTCCAGACGATGTCGACGACTAAGAGAAGTCCCCAACTATTTTGCAGACCCCTGCCAATTCCCTCGAAATCCCATCACGTTCCGACAGCATTGTTCCATTAGTTATAAGGCTGGTAGGTAGAGTGTTATCACAAAGAATGGAGTAGCACATTAACATACAAGAGAAAACCAGCAACCATGCAGAGTTCACGTGGACTGCAGAAAGACATTCACAAGCATAACACCTGCAGTTCATCGATATTCAATAACGGTCTATAAATATCACTCTGTGCATGCCCTAATCTCCTTTATCATGCTCCTAAGATTACCACACCAGAAATACGACGGCGTAATATGATGCCCAAGCCTTCATAGACAGCACAGCGTCTCTCTCTCTCTCTCTCTCTGTCTCACTCCGTAATATCCAATGGAGTAAAACTACGAACTACAAAAACTTCACTAACGTTACCTGGTGGAGAACTAAATAAGTTTTGTCCACATCTCTCTCCTCGAATATATCGCGAAACAAATACTGTCTGCATGTTGACATCGAGCATATGTGGCGATTCCATTAAATATATAGCTATCGGACCACTGGAGCAGGTGTCCCATGATAGAAGTTGTTTACACAGACCAGTATAAAGTTTCAAATAAAAAATGGTTCAAATGGCTCTGAGCACTATGGGACTCAACTGCTGAGGTCATTAGTCCCCTAGAACTTAGAACTAGTTAAACCTAACTAACCTAAGGACATCACAAACATCCATGCCCGAGGCAGGATTCGAACCTGCGACCGTAGCGGTCTTGCGGTTCCAGACTGCAGCGCCTTTAACCGCACGGCCACTTCGGCCGGCCTATAAAGTTTCGTCACCCATACTTTACGAAGACCATATCCCAGAGACTATCAATGGCAAGGGAGGGTTCTCGTGTCCTTGTTGCATATGCAGTTTGACACATTGTTTTTTCTGCTGTAACACATTCAAGTAGTGAATGACTACTGTTTTGTACACTGTCATACTTTCTTTTTCCACCACGATGTCAATGTTAGTGTCAGGCGCTAAACCAACAATAACATGATTCGATTGATAGATTCTCTCAAAAACCTGAACATTACACTGCGCAAACTATGATGGTTGAAATAACAGACAAAGGCAGTGTTTGTTGTTGACTAACATGTAGAAGAATTTATAACACTTGGAATGTGGAAGAGTTTGCAGCGTTGTTGGGTGTTTTCACACGGCTGCCTGAAGGTGCTGACCTCTGTTTTTAATCCCATCTTTCACAGTGACATAGTACTAGATGTCTAGGTGCTCTGTTTTGTAGGGACAAAGAGCATTGATTCCTTATGTTGCAGGCATCTACGCAATCGCTGTTTAGGTGTTGGCCAGCCCTGGTAGATGTTGCTCCCTCTAAGACTCCCTCCAACTCAAACAAGTGGAGCCAGTCACACATTATGTGGTAATCAACAGTGTATCAGTGGACGGACTGGATGGATAATATACCATCGATATGGGGCAATGTACTGTAATATGCACCACAGTTGATTGTGCTGGTACACCACAAATAAATACAGGCATGGATTTGTGAATTTGAGTAAATCTCGTGCTGCTATTGCTGGAAGGCAGTAGTAAAGGGACCGATTGGCACACCCGATGTTGATATTTTACATATGATTCTGCAAGGGAGGTTTACAACATCACTTGCAGGCTAGAAGTATTGGAAAGGCGGGCACTGTATGCGTATGTTAAGTAATCAGGGCAGCATGGAGCACCAACGTGTTTGAAGTACCCATACGTTCCAGTTGTAATAGCACCTACTGACCTGGGTGTAGGATCTGAAGTGGACTGAGGAAGGTTGACTTCTAATTATCAAAGAGCACTCCACTTTTCCCCTCCAGAGGAACTACGAGAGAGGCATAGAGAAAAGACATATAAACGACATATAAACAAGTGAGCCCAGAGGCTCCAAGAGACCAGTCGTGTCGCCATTTTGTTCACGTCAAAAACTGGTGGGCGCCCTGACATTGATTGAAACAAACGAATGTGGATAAGAACGAAAACTGTCGTACATGCATGTACACGAAATGACCAAACAATTACTCTCACATGCACTAAAAGTAAGAGGAGGTAAGATAGCAAATCAAGATATTAAAACAGATGGCAAAAAATCACAGAAGAGCCAAAGAACTACACAGGGAAACGTTACTGGCTGACCATTTACACAAAAAATTGGGTGAGCCAGCCACCCTGTTGACATATTAAAAACATCTCCCCAAAATCTTGTTAAAAACGTGGGACAGTTCACAAAACTTTAAAACGCGAACAACATTCGTTTGATCATTGCATAAAATAGATCCGAGATCGACCGGCAAATCCGCTGCAGTCCTCCGGTCAGCAAATAAAATGCAGTCCAATAAAATGTGGTACACCGTGATATGCACGCCACAAGCACCACACATCGCACGGTCCTCCCGCTGTAGTAAAAAGCCACGCGTCGTAGTGCTGTGGCCGATGCGAAGACGAGTGAGGTCGACCTCGTCCCGTCGACGTGGCTGGAAGGAAGTTCGCCACGGCCGAGCTGTGGGCTTGACGACAGAGAGCTTGCTGTCGGTCACTTCTAGCCACTCATGTTCCCAGCGACACAGGACCTTATAGATCAGCAGCGAGGTGAGGGCATGCAGGGAGACAGCTGCTGGTGGATATTGGCAGCCTACTGGACTGCTGAAGCTACCCCCAACCTCCACGTCACGGACGCATCACTGCTGTATCAGGGTGTGTTGCACCTTGGAGCTACACTGGCGTGAGGAGCGAGAGAACTGCTGGCCTTCGCTCTCTGGGTGATACTGTCCATCAGCCTGCAAGCTGCCATCTGCAAGGGGCGGGGCCAGGGCAAGAACTCGCGGCCTTCCAGGTGCAGAGCTGTTTGCAGGCACTGAACGAGATGCCCTGGGCAGATGGCTGGACCTGCTAAGGCTCACTACGACATCAGTGGTCAGCTGCTTCCATTCAGCCTCTACTTGGTGATCATAAGTTGTGCTTGAGGAAGCAGTCAGCCTGGTCGGGGTCAAGGGCACAGTTAATGTATGCGGCAGCCACTTAGCTTTGGAGCAAGTAGGATCGCTGCACCCGAAAGGCTGGGCAATGGACCCCTGTAGCTGCAGAGCAACAATGGCTGTGTACCTTCAATGTAATAAAGTCAAAGACACAGACACACTTGCCTGTGTTTCTCTGCACAGTTTGGCGTGGGTCATCCCTCTTTCCAAACCATACCTCTTGGTCGTTCTGACAGATTATAGCCCCTGTAGTCAGGGGGGGGGGGGGTATTGTAATAATTTAGTATGAGGAAGTCATCGTTTCACTTTCCAGTACAATATGTTACTGTGGTTAGTATCCGTCCACATCCAGCACTATGTTTTGGTGAGAGAGTTGGTTTTGCTGAGTGGTGAGTGAGGCTGTGGCACTTAACGTAGGTACCAGTGTGGCACAATGTGGTGTGGTGAGTCTAAGTTTTGCATATATTGTTGTTGTTGTGGTCTTCAGTCCTGAGACTGGTTTGATGCAGCTCTCCATGCTACTCTATCCTGTGCAAGCTTTTTCATCTCCCAGTACCTACTGCAACCTACATCCTTCTGAATCTGCTTAGTGTATTCATCTCTTGGTCTCCCTCTACGATTTTTACCCTCCACGCTGCCCTCCAATACTAAATTGGTGATCCCTTGATGCCTCAGAACATGTCCTACCAACCGATCCCTTCTTCTGGTCAAGTTGTGCCACAAACTTCTCTTCTCCCCAATCCTATTCAATACTTCCTCATTAGTTATGTGATCTACCCATCTAATCTTCAGCATTCTTCTGTAGCACCACATTTCGAAAGCTTCTATTTTCTTCTTGTCCAAACTATTTATCGTCCATGTTTCACTTCCATACATGACTACAGTCCATACGAATACTTTCAGGAATGACTTCCTGACACTTAAATCAATACTGGATGTTAACAAATTCCTCTTCTTCAGAAACGCTTTCCTTGCCATTGCCAGCCTACATTTTATATCCTCTCTACTTCGACCATCATCAGTTATTTTGCTCCCCAAATAGCAAAACTCCTTTACTACTTTAAGTGCCTCATTTCCTAATCTAATTCTCTCAGCATCACCCGACTTAATTAGACTACATTCCATTATCCTTGTTTTGCTTTTGTTAATGTTCATCTTATATCCTCCTTTCAAGACACTGTCCATTCCATTCAACTCTGACAGAATTACAATGTCATCGGCGAACCTCAAAGTTTTTATTTCTTCTCCATGAATTTTAATACCTACTCCGAATTTTTCTTTTGTTTCCTTTACTGCTTGCTCAATATACACATTGAACAACATGGGGGATGGCTACAACCCTGTCTCATTCCTTTCCCAACCACTGCTTCCCTTTCATGTCCCTCGACTCTTATAACTGCCATCTGGTTTCTGTACAAATTGTAAATAGCCTTTCGCTCCCTGTATTTTACCCCTGCCACCTTTAGAATTTGAAAGAGAGTATTCCAGTCAACATTGTCAAAAGCTTTCTCTAAGTCTACAAATGCTAGAAACGTAGGTTTGCCTTTCCTTAATCTTTCTTCTAAGATAAGTCGTAAGGTCAGTATTGCCTCACGTGTTCCAGTGTTTCTACGGAATCCAAACTGATCTTCCCCGAGGTTGGCTTCTACTAGTTTTTCCATTCGTCTGTAAAGAATTCGTGTTAGTATTTTGCAGCTGTGACTTATTAAGCTGATAGTTCGGTAATTTTCACATCTGTCAACACCTGCTTTCTTTGGGATTGGAATTATTATATTCTTCTTGAAGTCTGAGGGTATTTCGCCTGTTTCATACATCTTGCTCACCAGATGGTAGAGTTTTGTCAGGACTGGCTCTCCCACTGCCGTCAGTAGTTCCAATGGAATATTGTCTACTCCGGGGGCCTTGTTTCGACTCAGGTCTTTCAGTGCTCTGTCAAACTCTTCACGCAGTATCATATCTCCCATTTCATCTTCATCTACATCCTCTTCCATTTCCATAATATTGTCCTCAAGTACATCGCCCTTGTATAGACCCTCTATATACTCCTTCCACCTTTCTGCTTTCCCTTCTTTGCTTAGAACTGGGTTTCCATCTGAGCTCTTGATATTCATACAAGTCGTTCTCTTATCTCCAAACGTCTCTTTAATTTTCCTGTAGGCGGTATCTATCTTACCCCTAGTGAGATAGGCCTCTACATCCTTACATTTGTCCTCTAGCCATGCCTGCTGAGCCATTTTGCACTTCCTATCGATCTCATTTTTGAGACGTTTGTATTCCTTTTTGCCTGTTTCACTTACTGCATTTTTATATTTTCTCCTTTCATCAATTAAATTCAATATTTCTTCTGTTACCCAAGGATTTCTATTAGCCCTCGTCCTTTTACCTACTTGTTCCTCTGCTGCCTTCACTACTTCATCCCTCAAAGCTACCCATTCTTCTTCTACTGTATTTATTTCCCCCATTCCTGTCAATTGCTCCCTTATGCTCTCCCTGAATCTCTATACAACCTCTGGTTCTTTTAGTTTATCCAGGTCCCATCTCCTTAAATTCCCACCTTTTTGCAGTTTCTTCAGTTTTAATCTACAGGTCATAACCAATAGATTGTGGTCAGAGTCCACATCTGCCCCTGGAAATGTCTTACAATTTAAAACCTGGTTCCTAAATCTCTGTCTTACCATTATATAATCTATCTGATACCTTTTAGTATCTCCAGGGTTCTTCCATGTATATAACCTTCTTTCATGATTCTTAAACCAAGTGTTAGTTATGATTATGTTGTGCTCTGTGCAAAATTCTACCAGGCGGCTTCCTCTTTCATTTCTGTCCCCCAATCCATATTCACCTACTATGTTTCCTTCTCTCCCTTTTCCTACACTCGAATTCCAGTCACCCATGACTATTAAATTTTCGTCTCCCTTCACAATCTGAATAATTTCTTTTATTTCATCATACATTTCTTCAATTTCTTCGTCATCTGCAGAGCTAGTTGGCATATAAACTTGTACTACTGTAGTAGGTGTGGGCTTCGTATCTATCTTGGCCACAATAATGCGTTCACTATGCTGTTTGTAGTAGCTTACCCGCATTCCTATTTTCCTATTCATTATTAAACCTACTCCTGCATTACCCCTATTTGATTTTGTGTTTATAACCCTGTAGTCACCTGACCAGAAGTCTTGTTCCTCCTGCCACCGAACTTCACTAATTCCCACTATATCTAACTTCAACCTATCCATTTCCCTTTTTAAATTTTCTAACCTACCTGTCCGATTAAGGGATCTGACATTCCACGCTCCGATCCGTAGAACGCCAGTTTTGTTTCTCCTGATAACGACATCCTCTTGAGTAGTCCCCGCCCGGAGATCCGAATGGGGGACTATTTTACCTCCGGAATATTTTACCCAAGAGGACGCCATCATCATGTAATCATACAGTAAAGCTGCATGCCCTCGGGAAAAATTACGGCTGTAGTTTCCCCTTGCTTTCAGCCGTTCGCAGTATATATTACCTTTTATATATTCGTTCTTGTTAGGGTTAGTTGTGTGAGGTAGGGCACAAGATGTTTAGAGATACTTTCATGATGCCACAGGTACATGCTTTATTATCATTCTTTAGAGGAAATGGTGGATGGAATAATTTAAGGGCAGTGAAGTGTCCATTTTGCAGTTGTCTTGGCACGAGTTACTGTCTACCAGAGTCGTATCAGCTTTTGTTCTGTCTGTAGGCATACTGGTCATCTGTCAAGTAGTTGTAGTGAGTGTAAATGCGCAGTGATTGGCCAGAGGAATTAATTTGTATTTACATTTTTTGTGTAGACTTGAGTGGGAGTTGGCGTTTTGTCTTGCTGTAAAAAAGTCGGTTGCGTTAAGGTTGGAAGTAGAGTATACAAAATGGTGGAAACACGTGCTACTACCACAGGTGCAGTTGCAGCTTTAACTCAGCAAGTACAAGCGTTAACGGAGCAGTTTGAGAGCATGTAGGAGAGAAATTTCGAACTTAAACATGAGCTACAGGCTCGTAAGGACAGTCATGATCGGTCGCAATCAGAGTCTCGGGAAAGTAGGTGAGAACTGAGAGTGACTTCTGTTCCGTATGACCTGTTAGTGGTCTCAGTGATTAATCCCTTCCCGGAAAGGCAGAGGAGGATGTCACAAATTTCGTAAAGGATGTTAGGGACGCTATGGAAGCTCATGGGTGATCAGATGAAGTAACGCTGGACGTTGCTAACATGTGGTTGGCGGTGGATGCCAAAAAATATGTTGTCTACCTCGAGACATACTTCCAGGAGTGGGCTGCCAGCGGTACCAAAAGCAGACCAATGAGCGATTTTTTCGGGAGAAATTAAGTGCGTTGACGATGCAGTGGAAGCATTCTCGGACAAAATCCGTAAGCTAAATATAAACGCGTTTGTACAGATTAAGAAGGCAGAAGCTACAAGGGGACTGTTACGAAAGTAGAAAATAGAGTGGTGGATGTTTTTTGCGTGGTATACCCGCTGAAATGTCACAGAGGGTATGGATGGAGAACCTAGAGGACTTAGTCAACTCTTAGGATCGCAACACTTATATAGGGGGTGGATATGGCCACAAGACAGAGAGTGGACCATTGTGTGTTTGCTTGTGAAGTCAGGTGTTGTAGATGTGGTCGGGAGCTGCATTTGAGGACAGTATAAGCAATCACAGTGCCATGCGTGTGGCATAGTGACCCGACAGTTGTTTGAGTGTAGAGGTAGGAGAACTGGTAAGCACCGGCAAGGGAAGCAGCCGTTAAACACAAACAGAATTGCTTCACCTGTCCGAAGGCAGTCCTGATACACTGTTAAACGGCACATGTTAGAGGACACATGGAATGTGGCTCGGTGGGCTTAGTGGGTGGCCGGAAACAGGGTTTTTTGATAACACTGGTGCGAATGTGCCCGTTATCCATTGGTACCACGTGGGAAAGAGATGACTGAGGCCACTACGATACAGGTTACGTGTGGTTGCCGATAATAGGGTGGAAACATTGGTTACGGAAGTACTGGAGTTTTCAGCTGGGAAAAGTTCAGCCAACGCAAGGAGGAGATGCATGCGTATGCAAAGGTTAATCACTGGTTCACAGGCTAGACTTTCTTGCTGTTTTCTCCGAACAGGTGCGCGGGATTAAGAAACAGCTTCCATTCGTATAAACTTTGAAACTCATTGATTAAACAAGAGAGAGATTTAGCTATTTCTTGGTCGTTCTATGAAGCGATCACAGCAAGAACAACGAACTCAAGATCTACGTGCTACCTCTGCCCTGGGACAATAACATCACTGGAAGACGCCACGTTGATGAACGTACTAGAAATTCGGGGTTTTTGCATTGGCGCAGCAAGCCAACTAGACTCTTCATACATCCTGATACTCCACTACAACGGGAGACTTCCGTGCCTTCTGTAGAGAGGGGAAGGGCATTTGCAAGCGCGCTGATGACTGACTCTACACTCGCCGTATTCAGCTGCGATCGTTTGCGACAATCGCCACAATAGGCTGGATTACAGCCGTCGTGGCGTGAGAAGATACGATGATTGACGCAACCTGGATCGCCATGTCACGGATTGCGCGCCCCCTCCCGTCGGAGTTTCGAGTCCTCCGTCGGGCATGCTTGTATGTCTTGTTCTTAGCACAAGTTAATTTAAGTTAGTTTAAGTAGTGCCCAGGTCTAGGGACTGATGACGTGAACAGTTTGGTCCCTTAGGAATTCACACACACTTGAACATTTTTTGCAACCTGGATTAGTTTTGACTCCAACTGGAACCGCAGGTAATACTATTCCTTCGGACTCTTCTGGGGTTTCATCCCTAGCGATCTAATCGGCACAGTATGTTTCTCAGTACGCCACGTTATCCTTACCGCCACAGTAACAACTGACTCTCCTGCATATTCCTGTTACACAGCAACTTCACCACATAAAACAGAACTTCTCTAGGAGAACCATCTTCTTGTACTCAGAGCCTCAGCGGATTACTGGGTCCTATGCAAATAAAAACATCGACACCTGAAATTACAGCAAGCTCAAAACATTATTTTCAGGGTACCGCACCTGAACCATTAACGATATGTCTGAACAATCATAATCATGAATACTTTATTGTCGTTTTTTGCTTATGAAGTGTACCGATCAGTCAATAATTCTACGATTTCCTACTTTAGAACACAAATTGTAGTAGATCAGGATTTCTGTCTATGATTGTTTCACCAACGATGAGACCTCTCGTTACGAGTTATGAAAAGGGCTAACTTGTGCAGTAAGATATAGCCCGCTGCATATCATTCATTACCAAAACCATTGTTAAGTACACGAGATCATGGTGGCACATCGAAGATAGTTTTCCAGATTGTTATAGTTCGAATGCAATCGTAGTTCATCTATGGTATTCAAACAATTTACGGGAATGCAGTCGGGCGTAGTCTTTCAGGCGTAAACTCGTCATTTTCGACGCAGAAATACAGCGAGAGAGCGGTGTACAAGGAAATTTAAAACATCTGTACTGAGGGGGGGTGGGGAGGGGGAGATATGCTGAAAGGAAGACGCACACGCACATGCACACACACACACACACACACACACACACACATATACACACAGTGAGGTATCATTAATTCTTTCCCTCTGTTGTTTGACTACAGATTAGAGCTGGATTCGAAGCAGATTTTAATCAAAAACCTCCATCCCTTTTTATAATATCACCCGCTAACTGAATCTCAACTGCTTCCTTAATAACACTATCCCAATAGTTTCAAGTGCATGCCAGAATCTCAGTGTTGGTGATGATTGATGGCTTCGTAATGTTCTGCAATGGCAGATTATCTCAGCCGTTGTAAGTCTATGGAAGGCTCGCTCTCAGTACACCTGTCCACCACAGTCCTGATTGTGTGGCCAATGCGCGACGTGCCACAACTGCAAAGGATACGATGCACACCAGCGATAGGGAAAACAAAGGCCATTCTTCACGGAACGTAAAAGAGAGGAGACTAGTGTTTAACGTCTCGTCGACAACGAGTTCATTAGAGACGGAGCACAAGCCCGGATTAGGGAAGGATGGGGAAGGAAATCGGCCGTGCGCTTTCAAAGGAACCATCCTGGTACTTGCCTGAAACGATTTAGGAAAATCATGGAAAACCTAAATCAGGATGGCTGGACGCTGGTTTGAACCGTCGTCCTCCCGAGTGCGAGTCCAGTGTGCTAACCATTACGCCTCCTCGCTCTGTGTAAAAGGGGTCCTACCTTTGGTGGTGGTCGAAAAACGCATTTCACATCGTGTTTACACAAAACACGACCAATTCTGTTGGAACTCTACGTCCGTAAGGGAAAGAGAGCGTGCACTTTGGCATGACATGGTTATTTTCATCACTCGCTCAGTTCACGGTTAGTCAATAGCGCACTGGGCATCCCATCTTTCACTATAACCATTCTTCCGAAATGTGACTTCCACGTAGGCTAAATCAGCCCACAGATTTTCAGTCTCTGTCCTGTGTACGGCATGTCACAACGTACCATCAACAATCTTTCTAAGCAACGCATTAAGCAGGGGAAGGAAGCCATCCTTCTCCACTTCCAACGTGGAGGGAATATTCAAGTGGACTGAATTCAGGTGCTCTAAAAGGCCGTGTAATTTGTCGATTTAATATGGTAAAATAACAAAAGAGGGTATAAATGTGTGAAAAACGTGTAGGTTTCATGCTACCGACTTCAGGGTCCGTTCCTAGAAATCATCCTGAAGACGACTGATCATAACAGGTGACAAATGGCACCTCATCCCAACTTCATCTGTCTGTTCATGGAATGCCCATTGAATAAAGGGTAAGAGAAAGTCAACAAATGTCGAAAAAGATGGTTAATTTTATAGCAAACATAGTCTCAACTGACCGTAACGAATCAGAAAGATGTGCACGCGAGTAGAGAGACACCATATGAAATCATTCTGAAATATTAGTGTGTTTCAAATACAACAACACGAAGATTCTGGCATGCGCTTCCATTGTTCATATAGCGTCATTAAGGAAACATCTGAGGTTAGATTAAGTAACTACCTTTCAAACAGAGATGGCTGCTTGGAATCCAGCACTCCTCCTTTGCCGAGCGACAGAGGGAGAAAGTGTAACGCTGTATCACCCGTTGCTAATTACTGTTCACTATCAGTAAGCTCCTACGTTGGTCATCTTTGGTTGTGCGGTGAGCTGGCGTTTACAGTGAGTCTGCGAGTGTGTGTGTGTGTGTGTGTGTCTTTGTGTGTGTTGTGCTGTAGACATATTTCTGAGTTCGCTATGACATGAGCTATGTCATAATTCTTTAATACTATAGAGACTCTCTAAAGTTTCAAAAAATTGTAACAGCTTGTAAGAAAGGCCTGAAAGCAACTGAGTTCTTGTTACCCATAGCGCATCGTACTGTCAAGAAGTTATTAAGACTGGAAAGAGACGGTGTTCTGAGGAGATCTAACAACTTACAGATTTTCATGCTGATTTTCTATCGAAAAAGGAAAATGATATAAATTAAATGATTTTGAGGAACTAATTTCCAAGAATGATTGCATCTAATATGATCCATCATTAAGAGGTTGTGTTGACCTGTATGCCAAGAATCCAAGATAGCTTCCCATCCAAAAAAAGTCAGAAAAAAGTACCTGTATAAAATCTTCATTTTTAGTTCTCGACCTTGAAATTATCTCATAATCTCACAGCGAACACCACCATCGTTATACGCACGTCACACACGCGGGTGGAATGGGAAGACGCTTTAATACGTTGTATAATGAGTAGCACCCTCTGCCAGGCGTTTCACAGTAGTTTGTGGCCTATGAATGAGAAGGGCCAATCAAGGGAGGCGCATTTAGTCAGGGGTTCACTTAGTAAGTCCATTATGATACGTCTGATGTTAGAAAGACGATAGCGGGTATTCCAAGAAGAACCCTGCAAAACACGACTTCCTGCCGTAAACATAGCGAGGGATAGCCATCAGATAAGTTACAGCTAACACGGGGATCTACCGATAGTCGTTCTTCTCACCCACCATTCGCTGATGGAACTGGGAATGAGAAACGCGATGGTGGTACCAGAAGTACACTCCGCCACACACATATTGTTCTGGTCTGCTTCTGTTCAAGTTCATTTCAGTTTCGTTCATGCTTCTTGTTGTTCCAGCTGTCGCCAACGACAGAGTGGTTTATGAATGCACTATTTCAATGTACATACATCGTCACCTACACATGCGAAAGTTAACGTTTGCATATTCCGCAGAATCTGAAACGACCGAAGAGGCTGAAACTTGTCGCTAAAGCTTCAGTTTCTTATCAAAAACATTTTAGTGGTTATTTCACGTATTTGAAGTGTTCACTTCTAGAATTCAAAAACGATTTAGCTGTATTCGAATTACAAGAGCATCTAAGAAATATTTGAAATACGGACCTTGCAAGGGGGCATGGCACACTAACAGCTGCCAAAGATAATCTTTGATTTCTGTCGCAATCGAACAGAATTTTAATAGGCATGTGTCCTCCATAGCATCGAGTTTTTAATAAAATTTAGAAATCCATTTCCCCATACGTTTCTGTCTCTAAGTTCAGTGCCAGCTTTTAATCCTAAGTATTAAGCTATCTGAATGAAAGTTTTGCAGCATGTAGTCTCGAATTATGTGCATACTCCTATGCAACAATATCTTCTAAATGTAGTCGTCTATTTTATAATCACATTTATATACCGATAACTAAAGAAAGTTTGAATTTGAAATTTGAAAAAAAATACCTTAACTAAATTAATAGCATTGCCTTAAAATGAATGCAAAGGACTATTGAACTCGGTCTTGTGAATGAACCGCATAATCATGAACGTGAAAATTAAGGTCTGAATAAGAAAAGTTAGTTTTCAAAAACACATTAAAAACTCAGAGCTCAAAAAAACAACAAATTTCTGGACATCAGAACTTGAGTATTGCTAGACCTTTACATGACAGAAGATTTTAAAATTTCACTGAACTCCGCAAAATAGAAGAAACGTTAACACAGGTCTGCTAAGTGTTTGAACGAGGATTACGGGCCGCCCCACAGGTTCAGTCCCTCAGTAACTTTGACCACCTGCTCCATACTGCAAAGGCACTTTCTGACATCACTCTCACGACTTAACATCCCTGGAAAAGAGAGCAACAAAGGATATTGCCTAGAGGAGGTAATAACTCAGTATGCTACGAAATGCGCAAACGAGGTTCTTTGTATTGAAGATTTTATTCGTGTTGCGGTGTTTGCCCTTCGTAAAAGACGTATCTATGCACACAGTTTCCCAATCGGCAAACGGTTATAAAATGTGTGAGGTTTCATTACAAAGAATACTGGATGTGGAGCGGAAAATTAATTCTCTACACAAAATAGTTCGAGGGTCGTTCAATAAGAAACGCTTCACATTTTTTATTCTCAGAACATATTTATCGTTAAGAGTCAGAATTTGGAGACAATGTACATCAACATGTCTTGTCCGTGAACTATTTTTCTACGTTGTCTCCATTACGTTCTAAGGCCGTACAACACTGTGGAAGAGCATGTATTCCCTGCTGGTAAAAGCTCTTGTCCTGTAGGCGCAGCCACGTTTTCTGGCTGACACCCACAACATCTTTGAAAGCTATTTTGACGCTGTGCTACAGCTCTGTCATCTGACAGAACGCTTCGAAACTTCAACGGCGCACAGAACAAATATCAAATGTGGAGGTACCAACAAGGATGTTTGCCTGTTATATTAATGCCTCTTTTTTTTAAAATGTGGAACATCACTTATTGAACGACACTCGTACACTGTGGATTCAATTTAGCCGTATCATAAATTTAAATCCCCATCGCGTTTTTCTATCTGTATCGGACGGCTATTCTCAGGAAACGCTGTAGGGATTTTAAAACGGGTTTCACTAATAGATAGGGTGACTCGCGAGTAAGGTTTGTATATATAATTAATTAATATTTCATGAAAATTGTCTGAACAAAGACGATTTTTGTCCATTAAGTTATGCCTCCTGAGAAATTTCCTGGCTTGCGCTGCTTAAATCATTTTGAGTCATGTAAGAATTTGAAATTAATAACTAGTTACCTAAACTTTTCCTCTGAATTACAGTGATAACTCTCGCAGTGACCTATAAACAAAATCATCGCTAGGGCAGACAAGTCGACCGGTCGTAGGCACTGATCGTTAACAGGACCAAGTCACAGGAGAGCTGGGTGGGCGCGGAGTTGTGTAAAATAAATTAGACAACTGTAACTGCAGCTGCTGTGCAAATAACACGAAATAAACTGACAGTTTTTCATCAAAAGAAATATTGATCTATGTATGACGCACACTGCTTTCTGACACTCATGAAAACCGAACAGGTCAAAACTATTTTACCTGCAAGCAAAAGTACTTGCAATTAAATTAGAAAAATTACGAAATTTATGGTAGCGTAAAATTTGTAAATTAAACGTGCGTACTGCACAATCAGTAGATTCTAAAAACGAGTCAAAACTTTCGCTAAATATGTCGAAGACAAAGAGAGTTCAGCAACATGGTTTAGCCTCAATACATCATCACAAACGCGCGGATGGTGTAGGTACACATTGCTGAAAGGAAGTTACGGATTTGACAGTATTCTTTTCAGACGTTTTAAATGGCTGTAACTGTCAACTATTAACGTTAACGCCCACAGCTAAAGAGTTTCGTTGGCGATTCTGTGTGTTAGCAGACGGTGTCTTTCCACTGTGAGCAGGGACGGTAATGATAATTTGTGACGTACCTTATTCAGCTGACTTGCAGCCCCGCCTTGAGAGACTGTGTGCAGTTACTCTTCAAGGTTCAAAACAAAGCGGCTGTTCGCTTTACGATGGAACTACGAAGATTCTTTCCCAAAATAAAGCTTTCGAATATAGATAGCGATGCACCTCGAAATCGAATCAACGTCGAAGTAATGCTAGGCAACAGGATTAGCCGTTTGGAGCGATGTTGCATTGTTGATTGCCTGCCTCAAGACCGATGTTAAACCACTGCACTTGAGATCATTCCTCAATGACTTACTATTCATAAAGGAATGTGATTGAACAAACGCAACTATTTAGAATAATGACACAAACGGGGAATGCTGTACCCGTATTACTTGCAGCTGTGAACAAGCCTTTCCGAAATTTAAACTTTTATCGATAATTCTATGATTTTCCAATGTATTACCTGACGAGACATTTGTATCCTGACAAACAGTTACATTTGTGTACATCAGAAATAGATACGCCAATAATAGTAGAATAATTACTTCAGTTAATCAGAGATTCCTGTATGGAGTACAATATTAATAGCAACGATCAGCTTCAACAGAAATATGATGCTGTTTCTGTATTTGTCTTCGACTACAACGATCTGCAGCAACAAGAATGGTCATACAAAAAATTATTGTACTTGAGGTTACTCGAAAGTAATTTTCCAAAGACGAAACTGAGAGTGCCGGTCGGGGTGGCCGAGCGGTTCTAGGCGCTACAGTCTGCGACCGCGCGACCGCTACGGTCGCAGGTTCGAATCCTGCCTCGAGACTGGAAGTGTGTGATGTCCTTAGGTTAGTTAGGTTTAAGTAGTTCTAAGTTCTAGGGGACTGATGACCTCAGTAGTTAAGTCACATAGTGCTCAGAGCCATTTGGACCATTTTTGAAACAGCGCACTTAATATGATCCATAGCGATATGCAGTGATGAATACGCCGCTGTAAGATTCATCTGCTTGCTCTCAGTGGTCATTTGCCGTAAAGAGAGGTGTTCACACACTAAATACATTGCCAACAGTCATCTCTGTATTCACAGGCATCAACCCCAGTCGCGCATTTACGCAATGCTAATCGTAAAATTCACATACTAAACCGGGAATTAAAGTGATTTCATGCTCATCAGTGGCCATGAAGCTTGATGTAGCCTTTCAAAATTACAAAAGCTGTACGAGTTTTAGTCCTATACTCGAAATAATTTTCTGAGATATTTAAAATTACCTCAAAACTAAATTTTGCAACTTCCCATTACAAGCAACATACTGACGCAATACGCTTCCCTGAGTGTATCAGAGCAAGACTGAAACGGAACACTTAGTTGCTAAACAATTAAGTAAATAATATTTTATTCATAAGACTATAAGTTATATATCGTTTTTAGTTTCAAAATTTAATTATTATTTTTATTTGTTTGGTATCACTTTTTGCACTTGTTATCCTGTCCGAGCGACTAAGGTGGTATGTCTACATCTATATCTACATTTACCATTCGCTAAGTATCATAAGGTGCATGGCGAAGGATACCTCGTACCACAAGTAGTCCTTTGCTTTATGGTTCACTCGCATACAAAGCGAGGGAAAAACGACACTCTACACGCTACGTACAAGCCCAGATGTCTCTTATCTCGTTCGCGATCCTTACTCGAAATGTACGTTGGCGTCAGTTGAATCGTTCCGCAGTCAGCCCCAAATGTAGGTTCTCTAAATTTTCTCAATATTGTTTTGCAAAAAGAACGTTGTGTGACCTCCATTGCGTACCATCTGTGTCTATAAAGCATCTTCGTAACATTGGCGTGTTGATGAAGCCTCCTGTTAACAAATCTAGGAGTACGCTTCTGAACTGCTTCGATATCTTCCCTTAATCCCACTTAATGGGGATTCGAATCATTCGATCAATAGTCAAGAATGGGTCGCACCAGTGTTATATACAGTGTCTCCATTACAGATGAGCTACACTTTACTAAAATTGCCCCAGTAAACGGAAGTCGACCATTGGCCTTCCCTAGAACTCACCTTACGTGCTTATTCCACTCCATAACGCGTTGTAGCGTTACGCTTACATATTCAGTCGATATGACTGTGTCAAGCAGTATACCACTAAACAGTACTTAAATATAAGCTACACTTTTCCCCATACAGAGCAAGCTGCCATTCATCACTCCAAACAGAAATTCTCTCTAACTCATCATGTAACCTCATAAAGTCACTCAAAGGCGACATTTCCCCGGACACTACAGAGTCATCACCAAACTGTAACAGACTGCTGCTCACCCCATCCGTCAGTTTCTTCATGGTCATAGAGATCAAAGGCGGTCCTCTCACACTATCCTGGGGTACTCCTGACGGAATTCTTTGTTCTGATAAACTATCGCCATCCAGGACAACGTACTTCGAGCCACTCACTTATCTGGGTACCTACTCCACATGCTGGATGCTTCGTTAAGAGTCCGCAATGGGGCACTATGTCAAACAGTTTCCACAGATACAAGAAGATGGCCTGTTGGCCTTCATCCTTGGTTCGCAGGATACGGTGTGAGAAAAGGCAAAGCTGAGTTTCCACGAGAGATGATTCATAAAAGCGTGCTGATCAGTGTACAGAAGCTTTTCTGACTCAACGAAATTTATTTTATTTCAACTTAAAATATGTTTAAAAATTATGCAGTAAACTAATGCCAGTCATATGGGTCTGTAATGTTGCACGTCCCACCTTTTACCCTTCCTAAGCGTAGGACCAACCTCCGCTTTTTTCCAGTCGCCTGGGGCTTTGTTCTGGACGAGAGACCTACACTACGCTACATCGTTGTCATAAACAACCTGACAAGGTTGTAAGGATGTTGCATGGTAGGTTGCGCTGCGAAATAATTATTGAGAATAAAATTCGGTACATTGCGCCGTTTCCGAGTTAATCAGCACTGAAGTTAGCCAATCATGACGTTGCACTCGCAGCTTCAAGCGGAACGTGTTGTTGCAAAAGTGCATATACAGTACATGAAATGTTTACATTTACAAATGAACAGCACACGTGGTTCTGAGATACCAGCTGTCAGCCTATGCTGAAAGAACCATACAAGTACGTGGTGTAGGCTCCACGAGCGGCAGTGCAGCCGCTGGTTCTGGCATTCAGTCGATCGTACAGATAGCTGTCAACGAATCAAAATCGGCGACGCCTTTTCAGGTTTATTGTCTTCTTTTCAGCATATACCTCCTCCAGGACGACAACGCAACAGCAGCGGCCCCTAGGTGAAGACGACATAAGCTGAGTTAGAGATCAGCAGTCGCTGCAGTTCACTTGACAGACTGTTGATAGTAGCGGTCGCTAGAACCAGAATCGTTAGTTGCGTTTGTCTATTCTTAATAAGACTTTCCTTGCGACATGCCTGTGTAATTGCTCTTGTGGGTGAACATGTGTGAAGGACTACAAGAATTCTCAGATCAGAGTCAAGTATTGTGTTTGTCTTGTTTTCATTAATAGGAGTTGTTTGATTGTTTGTCTAGTGAACTGAGCATGCAGGATTCTTAAACACAATAACACGGCAACGAGATGTATGAATAACATGGTGCGGACGATATAGGAGCAATAACATAGCGACGACCTGTTAACACTTCGAACCCACAGCCACAATCTGCCACGAATTGTCTCTGCTTTGTATTGTAGTGGGATTTTTTGTTTCGCTGGCGTCATAATTCTACCCTGTCTTTTCATATCAGGGGTGTGTTTACGTGTTTTATCAGTATCTCTTATAGTGTTCTTTATATTCAGTGTTCTCACGTGGGCGTTGCAGAAATTTTCTTTGCTTGTGTGCTTAATTTTATTCCTTGCATTGTCTGTTTATTGCACTTGCCTATTCCTGAATCAGCAACCACCTCTCCCATCCCCTGCTCACGTGCCTCAGCTTCAAGCAATAGATTCAACGCAGCTCACACACATGTTTCACTTTCAGATGCAGCAGCCTGCAACCCTTCTAAACACGGTACAGCAGTTACTGCCCAACGAAGCAACAAATACAGCGCAACCATCCAATCAACATGCAACAACTGTAGCTCCAAGTACCATATCGCCTTTTCGCCAGTTTAACGAAATAGAAGAGGAATGGCTCGAGTGCGCTCATACAATCTAGTCAATGGGCAAGTCCACTGGTTTTGTTCCACAAACCTTCAGGTCGCATTTGCCTCTGTGTTGACTTGAACACTTGTCGATTGCCACGTCCAGAGGATCTCATGGACAGATTAGGTGCTTGTCACTACTTTTCAAAAACTGGTTTGCGCGACGCATATTTTCAGGTACCACTAGATGAAGACTCTCAAACCGTATGTGTTGTGAATACTCGTTTTGACTTGTTCAAATATTTACGTTGGCCTTTTGGCAGTGCTTCAACACCCGCCATTTTCCAACAGCATTTGGAACAGCTGACTGCTCAAGTACCAAACTGTTGAAACTATTTGGACGATATTGTCGTACAGGTCGTACACCTGCAGAACACGTTGCTAATTTGCGTGCTTTGATCCGCGTGTTATCTGATGCAGGACTGAAGGTTACACTGGACAAGTGTAATTTTTTTAAACCTGAGTTGGATTATCATGCTCATGTCATCAACAGTCAAGATGTGCATTCTTTTCATTCACATTTGTTAGCCATACGAGATTTGTCAGTTCCTCTCAATGTCACAGTATTGCAGTCAGTCTTAGGGAAAATGAACTATTATATTCGGTTCATACTGAGTGCTGCACAAATTGCAGTTCCAATGCATCGCTTGCGCCGGAAGAACGTCCCATTTGTTTGGACACATGAGTGCCAAGAGGGTTTACAAAAACTTAAAGACACATTGCTCAGTGATCGATGCTTGGTTCACTTTGATCCTGACAAACCAATTATGTTGCAAGTTGACGCTTCGTCTTACACAATCGGTGCAGTGCTTTCTCACACGTTTGGTGATCAAGACAGGCCTATTGTTTTCGCCTGAAAAGTATTGTCCCAAGGTCAGTTGTAACTATTCACAAATAGAGAAAGAGGCACTGGCTATCGTGTATGGTTTCATCCGATTTCACCACTATTTATATATCAGAGAATTCTACATAGAAACGGATCAAAGGGCCATTGCAGTCCCTATTTCATCCGATGAAGTCGGTTCTTGTATGAAAACCCAAAAAATTGCAAAGATGGGCTTTGTTCTTGTCTCAATACCATTACGACATTATGTATCGTCCGATGGCTCAATATGATAATATGGATGCACTTTCACGTCTTCCAATTCGCCCTGATACAGACTTTGACTCTTCTGCTGCATCTTGTTGTCACATCGATGCTCAGGATTCTGAATTACTTCATTCCTTTCCTCTGAACTATAGGAAAATTGCACAAGCCACGGAAGCTGATTCAGAGTTGAACATGTTGATAAAATACAATCGCCAATCTTGGCCTCCCTCATTGCATAGCATAAAGAACTCTGTATTGTGCCGATACTTTGCACATCGGCATAGCCTCGCTATACACCAACGTGTGATTCTTGTACTAAATGATAATGGATATTCACGTTGTTGATCCCTAAAGCTTTGCAAAATGAAGTGTAGCAGTTACTTTATCAAGGACACTGGGGAATTTTTGGTACGAAACTATTAGCGCCTCGACACTGTACTTTGCAGGGTATGGACACCCAAATAGAACAGATGACGTCCAAGTGCCACGCATGTACGAAAAATCAGTCCCCTCCGCCACAAAAATTCTCTGGTTGGCCTAAGTCGCAATCACCATGGCAACGGTGCACATAGACTTTGCTGATCGGTTTTGGAACATTTGTTGGTTGATTGTGGTAGACTCTTACAGCAAGTTTCTTGTTGCTATGCCAATGAACTCGACAATGTCACGTAGCACAGATCAGGCGTTGTCCTTTATTTTTTGCCTCGAAGGTTTGCCTGAAGTCATAGTGTTGAACAACGGCCCTCAGTTAATGTCAAATGAATTTGAAACATTCTGTGAACTAGTGCACCGTTCCATCCACAGTCAGAGGCGAAGCGGAACGTTTTGCCCGATTCCTTCAATCAGCAGATGGCCAAGCTTCACTCTGCACACACCAGGGATCAAGCATTGGCACTGTTTCTCGCTTCCTATCGTTCGCACCCACGAGATGGATCATCGGTGGCGAAAATGCTTCACGGCCCCCCTCCTGAGCATCCGGCACCGGAGGAAGGCCACAAGTATCGCTTTGCACCTCATGATATTGTGTTTTACAGGGTTTTTAGAGGCAGCAGGAGGTGTGAACGAGGCGAATTCGTCCGTCGTCTTCGCGCTTGCATGTATCTCATTACAGATCCAGACGGCTTGCAGCGCCGACAACACAATCAATTTCGCCACTGTCATGTGCACGGTGACCCTTCTGTGTCTCTTCCCACAGATTCACAGATCCCAAGGACAGCACAGCCATCTTCGCCTCCTCCGCCTCCTCTCGGCCTACCGATGCAGGTGGACACGCCCACGACACAGCAGCCGACGCCAACAGCCTGGTATGGGCCTGAGGAGGTGAACGCGTAGCCTTCTGGACGTTTTCTAGGTAATGCTTCCACCAGCCCGAAGGTCGGATGGTGCGGTACGATTGGAAGTCTGATGTCTGCTGCAACCACAGCTTCCGGTCCATCAGAGCGTCCACGCACATGCCTCGGCACCCCCCCCCCCCTCCCCCCCACATTGTCGCACTCCATATTCCACGACATTCCGTTCCTTTGGGGGAGAGGAATATTACGGCGTAAAGTCAGTACCGGCATGGCAGTTGCCAACTGCAGAAAAGGGACGGCTGTGAGAATAGCTCATCAATCGCACGCTGACCGAACTCCCTCCAGGACGACAACGCGACAGCAGAGGCCCCTATGTGCAGACGACATACGCGCCGCGCCCTACTGATGGCGGCCAACTTCGATAGCGGCTTCAACGTTAGCCACTTCGTTAGCCGATGCATCCTAGCCTTTATCATTAGCAATCTCTACGTAGTTTAGTTAGAGATCAGCAGTCACTGCAGTTCAGTTGACAGACTGTTGACAGTAGCGGTCACTAGAACCAGAGGCGTTACTAGTGGTTGTCTATTCCGAAGAAGACTGATTGTTTTGTATGTCGCCCTTTGCCTGCGACTCATTAATATATTATTATTATTATCGGTGTTTTGCCCTTAAAGAGCGCAGTTGGACTAAACTACATGGGAAATTCCTTTTGCTGCCTTCCTTGCTGCCCAAACATCCCTCATTCGCTCGCTGCATTTCTGTTTCTGGTCCTCTGTCCATGCTTCTTGCCAACCTGCATACATTGTGGACTGTGACATGGAACTTGCATGTAAGATGACAACTGCCTCTATGTGGAGTTTCTGCCTTTCTATCCAATGACAGCCCATAATAACTGCCTGTTCATATAAGGCATAATTCTCCTGCGAATTGGTCATGGCTGTGTTCTCACAATAAACTCCATCAACCCCCAACGTAACTTTTTTGAGCTCAGAGAGCAACCACACTCACGATTCTCCCTGACTACTAATTCGAATTTCTTGTGACTGCTGTCATAAGAGTATACAGCGTTATACACTGCCACATGCAGTATGTGCCATTCTATATGTGACAGGCATTAGGATCGCCTTCAGGACACACCGCAGAAGCTAAGAAACGCTCAGAGTCTGCATACATTACGAATGAAGGTTTTTCCTGGTGGTGAGTCTTTGTCTTGCAGACAAACAAAAATTACGCGAAGCGAAATGTAGTGTGAGGAAGGCTATGCGAGAGGCGTTCAATGAATTCGAAAGTAAAGTTCTATGTACTGACTTGGCAGAAAATCATAAGAAATTTTGGTCTTATGTCAAAGCGGTAGGTGGATCAAAACAAAATGTCCAGACACTCTGCGCCCCAAATGGTACTGAAACAGAGGATGACAGACTAAAGGCCGAAATACTAAATGTCTTTTTCCAAAGCTGTTTCACAGAGGAACACTGCACTGCAGTTCCTTCTCTAGATTGTCGCACCGATGACAAAATGGTAGATATCGAAATAGACGACAGAGGATAGAGAAACAATTAAAATCGCTCAAAAGAGGAAAGACCGTGGACCTGATGGGATACCACTCCGATTTTACACAGAGTACGCGAAGGAACTTGCCCCCCCTTCTTGCAGCGGTGTACCGTAGGTCTCTAGAAGAGCGTAGCGTTCCAAAGGATTGGAAAAGGGCACAGGTCATCCCCGTTTTCAAGAAGGGATGTCTAACAGATGTGCAGAACTATAGACCTATATCTCTAACGTCGATCAGTTGTAGAGTTTTGGAACACGTGTTATGTTCGAGTATAATGACTTTTCTGGAGACTAGAAATCTACTCTGTAGGAATCAGCATGGGTTTCGAAAAAGACGATCGTGTGAAACCCAGCTCGCGCTATTCGTCCACGAGAGTCACAGGGCCATAGACACGGGTTCACAGGTAGATGCCGTGTTTCTTGACTTCCGCAAGGCGTTTGATACAGTTCCCCACAGTCGTTTGATGAACAATGTAAGAGCATATGGACTATAAGACCAATTATGTGATTGGATTAAAGAGTTCATAGATAACAGAACGCAGCATGTCATTCTCAGTGGAGAGAAGTCTTCCGAAGTAAGAGTGATTTCAGGTGTGCCGCAGGGGAGTGTCGTAGGACCGTTCCTATTCACAATATACATAAATGACCTTGTGGATGACATCCGAATTTCACTGAGGCTTTTATCGGATGATGCTGTGGTATATCGAGAGGTTGTAACAATGGAAACTTGTACTGAAATGCAGGAGGATCTGCAGCGAATTGACGCATGGTGCAGGGAATGGCAACTGAAGCTGAATGTAGGCAAGTGTAATGTGCTGCGAATACATAGAAAGAAAGATCCCTTATCATTCAGTGATTTAAAATCGAATGATCATATAAAGTTGATCGTCGGTAAAGCAGATGCCAGACTGAGATTCATTGGAAGAATCCTAAGGAAATGCAATCCGAAAACAAAGGAACTAGGTTACAGTACGCTTGTTCGCCCACTGCCTGAATACTGCTCAGCAGTGTGGGATCCGTACCAGGTAGGGTTGATAGAAGAGATAGAGACGATCCAACGGAGATCAGCGCGCTTCGTTACAGGATCATTTAGTAATCGCGAAAGCGTTACGGAGATGATAGATAAATTCCAGTGGAAGACTCTGCAGGAGAGACGCTCAGTAGCTCGGTAGGGGCTTTTGTTGAAGTTTTGAGAACATACCTTCACCGAAGAGTCAAGCAGTATATTGCTCCCTCCTACGTATATCTCGCGAAGAGACCATGAGGATAAAATCAGAGAGATTAGAGCCCACACAGAGGCATACCGACAATCCTTCTTTCCACGAACAATACGAGACTGGAATAGAAGGGAGAACCCATAAGAGGTACTCAAGGTACCCTCCGCCACACATCGTCAGGTGGCTTGCGGAGTATGGATGTAGATGTAGATGTAGATCGTCCGTAGGCGTTTCTGCACATACCAGTACCTGATTCGAGCAATCAGTAAGGTGCCCTTCAAGATACTCAGTCGTTGTAAAAAAATTGAGACATCTATGGCAGAAATGTCGTTTTTGTCAGTCTTTACTCAACAGAGAGGAAAATAGGCAGGAAATATTTCTATTCCATATGTAGTGTTGCTTCTCACCCTTGGAGAAAAGCAACAGATCTAGGTGTTTGGGGCGCTCACCGGCTAATTTGTGAAATTTAGAGCGATCCAACTAATTTATGCTTGACTTCTTTGTTCTGCACAGTGTGCTCATGGTCATCTTCTTCTTCTTCTGGCTTACTATTATCAACATCGAAGTTGAGAACATGAATTGAAAGATCTGGGTTCCACCTCTCGAATTTTGGTACGTCCTGGAGTTTTATGGGGGATGAGATGTTTCTGCAATCACAGTGCCCGCAGGCACTGGAATTTTGTGAGTACTAGGAAGGACTGCCCTTGTAGGGAAAATTCTGTCACTACTCACAAGTGGCCACTTGACGCAATATTCATCACTGTGATCTAGATTCTGGGCATTAGCACATGCTTTTTTATAGCAACAATATCTTTCGGAAGAGAGACGAAACTGGACCTGCTACTAAATAGATCGTAGGCCTCTAAGTACACGTCAAGGTGGAGTATACACCTGAGTCCTTTACGAGACTCACTTTCCTGTGTTTCGGAAAAACAGCGAAATATGACACTTGCACAAAGCTCCAGATCACTCTGAATTACCTCACGATATCAACTAGTTCTCCCCTAGATGTTGGCGATGCTTTTCACCTCACCAGCATTTCTGTTCTGTTTACAGTGCAGGATCAGCTCACAGTACAGGACTGCTTTGCATTTAATCTGCACCGACATCGTACTCTGCCAGCCACCTAATGATGGGTGGCACAGGGTACCTCTGTTACCACTAACTCGTACCTTGTTCCACTCGCGAATGGCGCGTTTCAAGAACAGCTGTCGGTAAGCCTCTGTATTGGCTCTAATTTCTCGAATTTTCTCGTCATAGTCATTACGTGAGATGTATGCTGGAGGAAGTAATATGATGTCTGACTCTTCCCAGAGTACTCTCTCATAATTTCAGTAGTTACCCTCTCTGTGAAGCATAACGCGGTTCTTGTAACGGCGGCCAGGAGAGTTTGGTCCAAATGGCTCTGAGCACTATTGGACTTAACTTCTGAGGTCATCAGTTCCCTAGAACTTAGAACTACTTAAACCTAACTAACCTAAGGACATAACACACGTCCATGCCCGAGGATGGATTCGAACCTGCGACCGTAGCGGTCGCGCGGTTCCAGACTGAAGCGCCTAGAACCGCTTGGCCACACCGGCCGGCTGCAGGAGAGTTTTCTGAGCATCTCAGAAACACTCTCACGTCGAGTAAACGATACCGTGACGCAACGCGCCGCTCTTCATTGTATCTTCTCTATCTTCTCTGTCTGTTGTACCTGGTAGGAATCCCAAATTGGTGAAAAATGCCCAAGAATCGGGCGAACAAACGCCTTATAAGCCACTCCCATCTCGGATGAGTTACTTTTCCTGAAAATTCTTCCCACGAAACTCTGTGCGACATCTGCTTTTCCTACTATTTGTTTTTTGTGGTCATTCCACTTAAGGACCTTTTGATAGTTACTCCTACATACTGGAGTGGCAGGATATTGTGGGTCATTGACGATTTCAGTGAGTACCCTCTCCAAAAGGCATTGACAGGCATCGTGAAAATATGTAAGAGCTTTGTATTCAGAATTCGTTTTGTCAGTACGAGCTTGTGAGATCCTCTCCCTGAAACCATCATGAACCACAGAGTACTCCAGTACAGCTACAGGACTTACTTGGATAGACCGGGCAGGGTTGCTGCTGCTGCTAGGCCCAGAGTGATGTTGAGGCGATGCCTGATGCCATGAAGGTCCATGACGATTGTGAGATGGACCAGGCCGTGGAGGCTGTGGCGTCTTGGCAAACAAGCTCGTGTCAACAGCCTATACCACACTGGTTGTGAGGGACCTGGCTGTGGCGGTGTTTGAGGCTGTGGTGACATACTCATCATCAGGAGTTCACGTGGCAGAGTAATTGTAGGTGCATATGGCCTCCATGTGACCTGTAAAGAAAGAAAAAAATATTGGAATGTATCACGTGTAAATAAAGTAGTATCCAGATGTTTGTGAATGTTCTATTTACTTTCAAAATAAGCAGTGTTCAAATAAGTCCTAAAGCCTCTCACCACGTCATTATTTTCCATGATGACTTGTAATATCTTATCCTACAGCTCAACATCCAACACGATATTATCATCAAGAGCACCGAGTAACGGAGATCCATGAGGATTGTCAGACGGTCCAAGGTGCTGACCGTGGCTGTGTTGGCAAATGAGCTGCTGTCATCAGCCTCTGAAACACTGAATATGATGAGCCAGGCAGGGGTTTGTAGGCACGGTGAATACAGCATCGACGGACTTGGCTGGAGTGATGAATGTACCATCATGATGTCAGATTGCGGAGTTGTTGCTGCAGGTGCAAGATCAAGCTCATACACGCTCATCAGATCTGCTACAGAAAAAAGAAAAACCATCAGATTGCAGATAAAAGGAACAAACACAAGTAAAGGAAAAAATCTGAAATACGTACCTGTGAGGTGACTACAGTTCAATGGGAGACGTTTACTAGTCCCTGATAAGCAATAACAACCATATACTGTTTCATCCCAGCTGATGCCATCGGTGCTGTTGATGTGCTGCCAGCAGGTCTCAAACTCAGATGACTTGCCGCCCCGAAACATCTCCTATTTGTAGCCGAAAATCAGATGTACCCCAAATCGGTGCTAGTTTAGATCAATAGGAAACAATTATTGTCACACGAGTGTCGTTGAATTCATTCCTGCTGCCACAAAGACATGCATGGGTGTAGCTACCTCACTTGGCTGTCAGTTCTGTTCACAGGAAATCATAAATATTTTAGTGACGAGCAGTGGGTTATTAAGGAGAGAATAGGCCCAGATAACGATCTTATCTCAAGGTCACCGACCTCCCTCTCAACTGGGGAACCACCAGGAATCCGTCAAGTTCTCCCACAGCAACACCCCCCCCCCCCCCTCCACAGGCATTAGGCAACTATGCGAGCTATATTCATGGCCATGACATAGGTTGATAGCTGTTACGTGACATAGAATTGTTGGAAAACCGTTCTTAGCCAATGGGTGCGCAGTAAAATGGCGAGAAACCCTTCTCCATCTACCTCCCCATCACCATTTGTTGTAACTGTGACACGTGGGTGGGTGGAGTTCGTTAAAGACCAGTGCAGCATAGGGACAGGATCAGGTTGCATCTGTTCGTTAGCAATAAATTTGATCAAGTCATGTCACCTGAGATCTAGGCTATGGCTATTTGTTAATAACGGTTTAACATTACATCGTTGAAGGCATCAGCAGAGACCACACATTGGCAGCTACGTAAGTACCCTTATTCTTCCACAGTTTTACAAATTTCTTTTGTTTTTTCGTATTTTGCTCAATTTTAGGTATTTTCAGAACGGTCGTCACAATGTACCATGGTACCAACTTATATACCATTACTAAGCCACCATTCCATTACTAATGTGTGAGTGTGTGTGTTTGTATGTGTGACATCATAGTGTATATATTTCTTTCGTTTAAATTTGGGAACGAAAAAAGCAAATTTAAATGAATGTAAAATCTCCAAGATGGGCTATCTTTAACAGAAGTTCGAAATTTATCGCAGAGTTCAATGCGAGATGCTTATAATAGTTTCCACAACGAAACTTTGTCTCGAAACCATGCAGAAAATCCAAAGAGATTCTGTTCGTGTGTAAAGTATGCTAGCGGCAGGACAGATTCAGTGCCTTCTCTGAGCGATAGCAATGGAAATACTATCGATGACAGTGCTGCTAAAGCATAGTTACTATACACTGCCTTCCGAAATTGATTCACTAAAGAAGACGAAGTAAATATTCGAATCTCGAATTAAAAACAGCTGCCATGCCAACATCAGTGACTTAGAAGTAGATAGCCTCAGAGTAGTGAAGCAGCTTAAATCATTTAATAAAAGCAAGTTTTCCGTTCCAGACTGTATATCGAATAGGTTCCTTTTAAATTATGGAGGTGCAATAGGTCAATACTTAACAGTAAATACAACCGCTCGGCCGACGAAAGATACATACCCAAAGAGTGCAAAGTTGCAGAGATCACACCAATGTTCAAAAATGTCAGTAGGAGTAATTCCCTAAATTACAGCCCTCTATCACTACCGTCGATATGCAATAGGATTTTGGAACATATATTGTGTTAGAAAATTATGAATTGCCTCGAATAGAACGGTCTACTGGCACACAATCAACACGGATTTGGAAAACATCATTTTTTTAAAAAATAACTAACTCTTTACTCAACGAAATGTTGAGTTCTATTGACGAGAGATTTGAAACTGATTCCGTATTTCTGGATTTCCGGAAGGCTTTTGACAGTGTGTCAAACAAGCGGCTCTTAGTGAAATTGTGTGCTTATGGAATATCGTCTCCGTTATGTGACTGGATTCGTGATCTCCTGTCAGAGAGGTCACAGTTCTTGCTAATTGACGTAAAGTCATCGAGTAAAACAGAAGTGATTTATGACGTTCCTAAAGGTAGTGATATAGGCCCTTTGCTGTTCCTTATCTATACAAACGATATAGGAGACAATCTGAGCAGCTGTATAAGGTTGATCGTAGATGACGCTGTCGTTTATCGGCTAATAAAGTCATCAGAAGATAAAAAAAAATTGCAAAACGATTTAGAAAAGATATCTGTATGGTGCAGGAACTGGCAATTGTCCCTAAATAACGAAAAGTCTGAGGTCACCCACATGAGTGCTAGAAGGAAACCTTTAAACTTCGGTTACACGATAAATCAATGAAATTTAAAGGCCGTAAATTCAACTAAATACCTAGGAATTACGATTACCAACAACTTAAATTGGAAAGAACACATAGAAAATATTGACGGGCATGCAAACCAAAGACTTGGTTTTGTTGGCAGAATACATATAAAATGTAAATAAGAGATTGCCCACATTACGCTTCTCCGTCGTCTTTTGTAGTACTGCTGTGCCGTGTGGCATCCTAACCAGATAGCACTGACGGAGTACATATGGAAAATTCAGAGAAGAGCAGCACGTTTTGTATTATGGAGAAATAGCAGAAAGAGTGCCACTGACATGGTACAGAATTCGGGGTGGAATCAGTAAAACAAATGCGATTTTCGTTGCGGCGAAATCTTCTCACGAAATTTCAATCACCAACTTTCTCCCCCGAATGCGAAAATATTTTGTTGACACCGACCGACGTAGGGAGAAACGGTCATCATAATAAAATAAGGGAAATCATACGTGCCACAGTAAGATATAGGAGTTTATTTATTCCGAGTGCTTTTCGAAATTGGAATAATAGAGAATTATTGTGAAGATGGTTCAAATGGTTCAAATGGCTCTGAGCACTATGGGACTTAACATCTTAGGTCATCAGTCCCCTAGAACTTAGAACTACTTAAACCTAACTAAGGACATCACACACATCCATGCCCGAGGCAGGATTCGAACCTGCGACCGTAGCAGCCCCGCGGTTCCGGACTGCAGCGCTAGAACCGCACGATGAAGCTCTGGCAGGCACTTAAGTGTAGTTTGCAGAGTATCCATGTAGATGTAGGTGTAGATGTATTAAAGACGAACACATTGGTAGAAATAATGACGTAAAATTATATAAATTACATCAAAGCAAATTCTATAACAGCCATGGGTTTCTGAAAAAGATATTGTTTGTAAAAGAAATACCGTACTACGTAACTCCATTGTGTGACGTCGTAGTACACTTCTGATGACTCCAATCAAAGATTCTGTATGCAACACAGAGCTATAAAAAATACATACCTAGAGACAGAGCTGACCACCGCAGTGAAAAGCATGTCACCTGCGGGATAGCCCACCCCTCTAAATCTGACAAGTGGGATGTAGCAGTCAATACTGACATATCCCCAAACCATTATAATAGGCATAATCCTCCCCTGCTTGGTGACTAACCCATAAGACATTGCTGCTATATCAGTTCTGACTAAGGCGTCTACCGCCCGCGATAATAATGGCAAAGCGATCGCAACACGTTGGTGGCAATATCAAAGACTGCTATAAATAAACACCTGTATTATGAGGAACTCTTCTCCCACCCGCTTGCATTCGCTGGATAACGCATGCTGAACGAGCCATTCGAGTTTATGGCACGATATGCAACTCCTTGACTGGCCGCAGCCGCTACTAAATCCATGGTCGCGAACGAGAGAACTCCACGTATTCGCCTAACACTAAGGTAGAAAATTTCCTCAGGCATGGTAGAGGAAGTTGCATGATTATGGGTGTAATCGTCTCTGGCATGATGGATACCACAAAAGATGCTCAATGATTCAGGGAAAGGGCATATCGCTTAGCTAAACCAGTGGTAACTCGCAGACACCTACATGCTCACCAGAGTAAATCTGCCGGCCGGTGTGGCCGAAAGGTTCTAGGCGCTTCAGTCTGGAACAGAGCGAGCGCCACGATTGCAGGTTCGAATCCTGCCTCTGGCATGGATGTGTATGACGTCCTTAGGTTAGTTAGGTTTAAGTAGTTCTAAGTTCTAGGGGACTGATGACCTCAGATGTTAAGTCCCATAGTGCTCAGAGCCATTTGAAAAGAGGAAATCTTTGGATGCCTTTCCGGTTAAACGTTGCTAGCAGTTTAAGTACCAAGAACTCCCCCCCCCCCCCCCCCCCCCGACGACCCTTTCTGTGTGGACCAATCGGAACCAAGATCCCCCTCCTCCCCCAACCATCACACTTAACTAACGCTTATGCACGGGCGTCCCCATTTTCAACCATGCAGCTCTCCCAAGTAGAATCCAAACAAAATAAACACTACAATATTGTCAGAATATGCAACTTTACTACAAGTCTTGTATATTAACCACAGGAAATCCAAATATTGTCATCGCAATTAATCAAATGTCGATTGATCCGTGGAACTGCAAAGACACACACAGACAGATACGACAATTGAGAATACGTAAATATTATTACTATGAAAAATTATCTGTGCATTATTAATGAGTGACATCATATATCACACAAATCAGACAGAGCAATTGCCACAGAGCAGCAAAAATAAACTACATACAAAATCATAGACTCATAAAGATCACAGTACCTACCTTGCTATACTATAAAATGCGAGCGCTGAAGATTTTGCGCATCATCAGTCGACAATCATATTCTCCAAACACCAATGATTACAATTAACCTTCCACCTAAGTGATTCAAACTACGAAGGGCCGTACAAGCAGTGGAAAAAATGTGCTGCACTTACCTTTCGTCGCCATCTTTACACAAAACGCTGTGTTTCTCTGTCGATGCTTCCGACCCAGGGAATGCAGGCGACGATGTTGACACTGCGAACCTGCAGCCAGCCGTGAGAATAGTGACGAGACGGCTGTCCAAGACATCTGTCAGTAGTCCCAAGGAAGAGCCATCTCATTGGCTCCAAGTAAACGCCAGAAATGTCCTACACCACCTGAAAAATGGTGGGAAGGGGTGCAGGGAGTCTAGTTAAACAGTTCATTCAACGACTAGCAACGCAATCATATATCTTCTCCTGATAACTCATGCTACCTCCTTAGATGCTTGCCCTCAATCGACAAAAGATAGAGGAGCTGAGGAGAACCCATCCACTGCTGGTGTAACAGAAAGTCGGTGCTCGATAAGGTTCACTGTGTTTGTCACCTGGCGTATACCAGTGACAGCAAGAGGAAGATGTGTTAATAAAAACTATTTTATAATATTTTTATTAGACTTCTGTGAGCTGCTGGATTTACCCATACAATCTTATTAACAAAAGTGCATTATTTAGTAGTAAAACAACAACCCTGCTTGTACTCAATACTATAATATCATCAGGTGTAAGGTGCTGAAAGTTAAGATTTTACCATGAATCTCTCTTGGCCCTCTCATACCGTTAGGTCTCTACAATATCCCATCTACGATACAGTCATTGATGACAACGCACATATCAATCAATATCAGGGCCAAGAGTAGAAGCCTGTAGCTAGGATATTACTAAACCTTTTTATTGTTCTCTTCTAACGTCGTAGATCCGACATCTCGTTTGGGAAAATGTCTGTAATCTTTACATGTGATATTTTCCTCTAACAGCACTCTATTGGACAGTTTAAAGGATCATACATTTATGGTAGATGTGGAATATAATTATTGCTCATCCTATTAACCAAACTTAGTATGGGTCTCATACAGAGGAGATAGCCCATAAAGTGATTTTATAAGCTTGCTGGCAACACTTCGTAGCAGTGGATCTTTTGTGCTGTAACACATACCTTTCTAAGTAGAAGACTGTTCCCTAAAATCCAGTAACATAATGCTGGACCTGGTACCAGTAGGATCTGTCAACACGCTGGTAATATATGAGCTCAAATCGAGCTACGTTCTTTTCACGAGAAGTCTATTGAGAAGTAACATTAATAGCCAACGTACATTTTGTGTAAAGATAAGAGATATTTGGGGTCGACAGAAGTGTTTGTCTCTAGCACTGTTATAACGAGTGGCAAAGGGCTACTGAATGTGTGTATATATGTCTAATACTTGTTCAGAAATATATGTATCTAAGCACTAGATAATCAGAAGAATAAACTTCTACAGAGGTAGTTGTTGCAATACATATAGCCCAGATGCGTTCATCCAACGTGGTGTTTCAGAATATTAAACAAATTTATATTTTCTCATAACACACAAAGAAAATCCTAAACCTGTTATGTATATGATACGAAATTATCGATTCGATGTCCAATCGTAGGTATTTGTCTACGACACCATACTGACATGAGCATTGCGTGGTGGAGGCATAACATATAAGACTATGTTTCTGACAGGCGTACCTGCGATGTCATAATAAACCAAGTTTCCCAGTCCTGTTTCACAAGAAGTAACATCGGCAGACTTTACTTAAATAATAACATTAAATAAATAAAACTACAGACATACAGAGTGTAGCATTACAGCCAGTTATCAGACCTGATTTTATGGAATGTATACACAGCCATACAAGACAACAGTATTTACTAGTACTTTAATTCTCTGGAAGATGTCGGTTTAGACCCCGAATCAGTCTACTTTAGTATTCATAAAAGTGCAGGACAAACACTAGATTGCGCCACAGCATGGCAGTGTGAAAACAAACATCAAATACTTCCATTTACTAATGACGATTATTCACTTTAGTAGCATCAAAATCGGGCAAAGACCATGGTGGCAACGCTTCCAGTCAAATTATCTTCTAAGTGAAACAGAACTTGTACTGTATTGTTTGTGCCGTAGTGTGGATACCCCAGGGTCCATGGGGCGCGGGCGTGGAGTCCAGCCACAACAAGCAATTAGCTTAGTGGTATTCTGCACACCAAAACTATACACACATACTTTGCGGTGTATATTTATTAAAGTATCAGCCCAGATGTCTGTTAAAAAAATTTTGAGATGCGGCTCCAAAGCTTGGCATCCATTTGGAAGAATGTGATAGTGTTACCCTAGCTTGGATGGTCATCATAATATACGGATGACCTGGATATCGTTGTAAGTAGAACTAAGACGAGTATTTTGATAAAATAATCTAGACTTAGGTCCTCAGTCCAGTGCTTATACACTCTCTGTCGTAGTTGTAAATGCATCGGAATACTTTTGTTTTTAATATGGGCGCGCACTAAGAGCATGGTATTGTGTAATCGATGTTCAAGGTAAAGAATTAAAAACTATAGACATATATAACACATGCATTAGGGCCCCACAGGTGAAACACAGGTTAGGTGGTGAATCGCTAAAATATCCAGGAAAAGGCACAAGAAGACAGCACGTTTTGATTATATCTTCTAAATGTGGCTGCAATTACAGTATTTTATGTGTGTGGTGTGACGCCAACGCTTCGGGGACAGCAGGTTGAGACGATGTGCTTTCTTGTTTTCTGTATGCATGCTTTTAAACAATAGAAAGAATATTATTCTTTGCAAACAGGCTGATACATTCATCTTTTTATAGACTGTAAAAAATGTTCCTAAATTTACACCCATAATCTCATATCAGGCGAGGAGGTTGAAATAACAGTTACAAAAAACACAGAAATGTTACAAAAAGAAGAAAGAGAAACAGAACCACACTAGATGTTCTATTACTTTAAATAATCATCATTCCGTCTAATCAGAAAGTAGAACTATTTCTGAAAGTTATATATGTGATAGAACGGGCCGGCCGGGGTGGCCGAGCGGTTCTAGGCGCTACAGCCTGGAACCACGCGACCGCTACGGTCGCAGGTTCGAATCCTGCCTCGGGCATGGATGTGTGTGATGTCCTTAGGTTAGTTAGGTTTAAATAGTTTTAGGGGACTGATGACCTCAGAAGTTAAGTCCCATAGTGCTCAGAGCCATCTGATAGAACTGTTCAGCAATCTGGCCTCATCTTCATAGTCTGGTTGTGTCATGTATAAAAATTATCAATAAATTGTTGTAAAGTATATCACATCCGTGTTGCCTTAAATTTTCGTTCATAGCCACTTTTCCCAGTGGTGAAGCTGTTTAGTTGCAGCCTGCTTAGTAACCCACCTCAGTAACAGTAATTACCTGATTTCTGTCCTCTCATATTTATGTTGGACACCAACTGTATTTTGTGAACACAAAAGAAGTAACGGTTTTGCTACTCTTCCTGTTATAACCTGCTCACAAATGGTACTGAACATCCTGTGTATCTATGAACGTGCATGCAATTACATTCAAGAGAAGCAGGGACTGCAAGAATAACTGTTCTGAAACTAGAACAAAATAACTTTGGAGTGGAAAAGGAGCAAAAAATAACCAAACTACAAGCCCATTGTTCAGAATTACTTGTTTGTGAAATCAAAACAATACAGTCTTGCTGAACTCGGTCAACTGTAACATGCTCCGATCGCCTTTGGTATGCTGCCCCACTGTATTAGATATTACAACTGAAGCTTTTCCCAGTCTTGGACAATTTCCTTCCAGAGGCCATCCTGTGTGTAAGAGGGGCCTTGCGACGATGCACTGAAACATACAACTAATTCTAACCGTGCTCAGTAGGGTTCGTGTCAACAGATATCACAGCCTATTCCATTTCATGGATTCCCACCTTCTGGAAAAAGGTGTACCCGTGCGTTACCGCCCAGGAAGATACGGACAACAGGCTGAAGTCTACTGCTCCAGTAGTGCAGTGTCCTCAAACGAATGAGAAGAGGCGTCTGACCTCTGTGAACGGTACTGACCCAACACAAGACTAACCCACCTCCCCAAATAAGCCTGTGGAGCTGTATGCCTAAGATGCTTGCTGGAAACTGGACATTTTCACTCTCCACTGCCACGATCATGAGGAGTGAAAGAACACAGACCTGCGTTTCCTTCGCCCACATTGTTGCGTCACCATGGTCCTGTGGAGGGCGAGGATGGTTTGTGCTCCAAGCTGATCATGTGTAGACGATAGTGCACTGTCTTATGACGACGCTCCACTCCCAGATGCCTCCAAAGTGGGCATCTTCCAGAGAATTGAAGTACTCTTGTGTGGCTGCGCATACATTCCATTTAATCAGATATGACAACTGGTTTTAGTGGTATGCTCTGTATGTCTTTAATTTTAATTATTTAACGTTATTATTTAACTAAGGTGGGTCAATGTTACTTATTGTAGAAACAAGACAGGAAACTTGCTTGCCGGCCGCTGTGGCCGAGCGGTTCTAGGCCCCTGAGTCCGGAACCGCGCTGCTGCTTCGGTCGCAGCCGGCCGGTGTGGCCGAGCGGTTCTAGGGGCTTCAGTCTGGAACTGCACGACCGCTACGGTCGCAGGTTCGACTCCTCCCTCGGGCAAGGATGTGTGTGATGTCCTTAGGTTAGTTAGGTTTAAGTAGTTCTAAGTTCTAGGGGACTGATGACATCAGATATCAAGTTCAATAGTGCTCAGAGCCATTTGAACCATTTGTTCAACAGTTCGTAAAAATAAAAGTTAAACAAATCTGCTGACACAAGATACTGCGCAGCCACACAAAGGCTGATCACGAGGCGCACTAATTTCATATTAAACTATTTTTAATTTTTATCTGTGTTGGGTATGTAGGTTAATCGTATGTACACTCAGTATTTTGGCAACTCAGTGGCAAATTACTGTTGTATCGTTACAGCTCAATTAAAACAGCAGCTGTGGCCCTACATAACTATTAATCAGACTCCGACCAGCGGCAATGCTCATCTTGTATCCTGTACTCCTGTCCAGGAGTAGTGGACGCTGAAGATGATGACAGAATGTTTTACTTCGTATTTGTCATCACAGGATGACGCCATCCTAGATGTGAGTTCCTTCAGTAAAAGTAAGGGAAATAAATTATCAGATGCCTATTCAAAAGACCATTTCATCACTGATGCTAGAAAGACTACCTGCCAAGCTGCTTCTTTGCATAAAGCTATAAAGTATTCTGAAAGTAGTAAACAAACAGGAGGCCTTGATGCAAACTCAGACTTTTAACATGTAGCTACTTAGCGATTACATCTTGAGACATAAAAAGTACCAGGTTTTGTTTAGAGATCAGGAGCCCACAAAGAACAAGTTAACTTGTGCTACGCCACTGCATTCTTCTTCGATGAGATATTAAATGCCATTAATTAAAGTATATTGTTCCATAACTCGATAAATAAAAAAGTTTTGAGTATTAGTTCTGCGAAAAAATTGGTTCCTCTTTTAATTCTATGATTTGTAAAGAACTCATCATTATGATATCCTGAAAAGTCTATGAAATGCCAAGGAAATTACATGCCGTTTATTCATGTTGTCTATGGAAAGAACGGGGCGAATTGCGCTACCCTCCCGTAGACATTCAAACTATTACGTTGAGGACTGAGGTAGCTATCGTTCTGCCTTCATTGTTAATACAATTTCCATCTTCTCCTTTTTTCTTTTGCTGATGCCTTGTCCCGCGGTTGTGCAGGGTCGGCATGGTTAGGAATAGATTCGGTAAGGTTAGTTTTAAGGGGTGGCTGGATGCCCTTCCTGCCGCGACTCCGTAGCTCCCCCGGGACGGATTTAGTGTATCCCAGCTGTCTGCGACTAGTGTAATCCATGGAATAGGGCGAACGTGTTCAGATGTCTGCGAGTCGTGTATCTGTGGCACAACGTGGGGACCAGCCTGGTAGTCACCTAGCGGGGTGTAGAAAACTGCCTAAAAGCACATCCAGTCTGACCGGCATACCGGCCCTCGTCGTTAACCCGCCGGGCCGATTCAATCCGGAGCCGGAGTGCCTACCCGAGTCCAGGAAGCAGGGAGTTAGCGCTCTCGGCTAACCTGGCGGGTCTGTTAATACAATTTCCATACGTTAGCTAAATTCCATACACAGCAATGTAAGATCTAAAATGAACCAAATAGAAAGTCTTCAGACTGCGTTTTTACTGCAGTTCGATGTCGGCAGACCACGACGTTATGCCTGACATGAACTGCCACAGGGGTTGTTTCCATGATGGCAGTCCTAGTGTCCCTATTAATTTTCAAATGTAGAATGTTCCTTTTGAAACCGACCTTCAAGCGTCAACTGGGAAAGTTGGACATGAGTGAACTGCGCCACAATGGAAGAGAAGCACTCTGCCACAGAGGGTGTCTGTGTTACAAACATGTTGCTGCTGCAAACATTTCCGCATGGAATACTCAAGCAGGATCTGGCTTTAATACAGTGCATTCTCAAGGAACGATTCGTAATATCGATCATCGTTGTGACGTGTACCAATGTTTGAAACTACAAGAAAAACAACAGAGTGCCCAGAAAGACCACAAAGAGTCGTTTATTCAAAAGGTCTTCATGAACAGAGCCTGTAGCTACGGCGCAGAGCGCCCCCGTGTATTCCCGACAGCTGCGCGGCCCGCCTGGTGCGGACGCAGGCGCGACACACGCGGCTGGGCCTCCGCCTCTCGCGCCGCAACTCCTCGCTGCTGCCGGAGGCGGACGAGGAGCTGCTGGGGGCGGCAGTGGGCCGACCGCGATGACGCACGCGCAGCTTCCTCCTGCGGCAGCGCCGACTCGGCCTCCACCTGCGGCGCGGAGCCTCCCCGCTGCTGGAGGAGGAGCTGCTGGGGGCAGGAGAGGGCCAGCCACGACGACGCTGACGTCGCTTCCCCTTCCGCTGCGGCGCCTCCAAAGTGTTGGAGGCTGGGGGCGTGGTGGCGAGGGGTGCGCCCGCCGTAGCCTGCAAGACAACGTCAACACTCATGACGCCTGATAAGGCTAAGTTTTTGGCGTAAATGTGTGGCCAAAATGTAAGATTCACTGGTGCTGACATGTTCGGTACTCAAGCTAATATGTTTGACCACAGCTTGCCTCTTCCCATAACACAATCTTTCGACAGTTTTTATAACCATGACCCCGTGTGTGTCTCTGTACATCTAACTCTTCAACCGCTTGCACTGAATCGGGATACACTGCTGTATTACAAAGTGTCTCTGTCTATCGAAACTCTCCTTCCTCGCAGTAACATTCTGAACCACAAATAGCTATAGTCCCAGACAACTGTGTCTCTAGCCCAATAAAGATTACTAGCTGTTGCATCAAGAAATGTATATACCCAACCGCCTCACAAACAAGAAAAGGTCTCAAAAGTAACTATCCGCAATGGCAGGTCACGTAACGTTTTTGGTTAAGTATGGGGCTAGAGACTGAAGAAATGAATTCCTACACCACTGTCATTTTCTGTGGACGATAGCTAAGAAGTGCGCATCTACCTAGAATATGCAACCTTCAGTTAAGACTAAAGTCTACAGAGTGTGTAGTACTCACCCTTATTGATTCCAGCAGCTGCTCCTCCATTATCCTGCAGTACATGCCAAAGCATTCATCTATAAACTGCTGTCGTTCCTGCGGACAAAAGACTTTATCAGCTACATAGTAAATAACATCTAACTTTGCTTCTGGATTTAACATTAACAGATTTTATGGCACTCTTATCTGCTATGGATGAATTGTAAGTAGTACACATGCAGTTAGAAACTTTGGCGATCAATTATGAGAGAAGTCTAGAGACTTAGTGGTACTCACCTCTGCGGAACTTAGAGACAGTTCGTCAGCCAGTCTGCTATATGCGGCATAGAACTCTTGCACGAACTCCTCCCACTCCTGTGGACAAAAGGGATTATTAGCTTCATAGTAGCTAACCTCACCTCTGTTAATAGACACAGCATGAGAAAATTTTTGTGGAATTGTAAAAGTTATATGCCTTTTCATAACTGAACTATATCACTCTTAAGAATACGTGTTTGCACTTTCTTCTCAATTTTTATTGAGACTTCTCAGGTCAATAGAGCGTTGACTATTCGTCATGGACTGAGACCCCTGTTCTGTTTCACGTCTGCCAACTTCCGCTCACCACCAGAGTCAAATACATTAGCGACGTTTCAACCCGTCTAAAGCTGCCCAAGTCGAGATTTGGTGAACCGGTCGTCAAGTGGAAACGTGAAGGATTATCCACAGGTAAACCAGCACCAGGCAGACTTCGTGTACTGAGTGATGGGGCTGTCGGGTTCTGTGGAAGGTGGTTGTAAATAATCGGCTGAAATCAGCAGAAGGAATCACTCGTGCACTCCAGACTACTATCAGTGGCCCAGCCAACACAGTGGCTGTGCGGACTGAGTTTAGAAGCAATGGGATACAATGGTTAACAGCTCCTCATAACCATCACATGCCTGCAGTCAGTGTTAAGCGACGGTTGATGTGGTGTAAAGATCAATCGGTTGGTCACGCTATACCCTGTAGCGATCTGATGGAAGGGTTTCAATTTGGCGAATCTCTGCAACATGGTGCCAAATCTAGAAAACCTGGACTATAGAGCAATGGAAGAAATTTATTTTGTTGGATGAGATTTGTTTCACATTGATTCCAACTCCTAGCACAGCATATGTCCCAAGAGTGAAACATGGCGGAGGTTTGGTGGTGATTTGGATACCCATATCGTGATATGCCATGGGCACTATGGTTACTCTCCAGTCTCTTATTACGGCCAAGGATTATGTGACCATTTTCGCTGATCAGTCCGTGGTACAATGTTTTTCCCCAATGGTGATGCTGTGTTCCAAAAAGACAAGGCCCCTGTACACACAGCCCACAGCGCTCAGGACTGTTTTTTTGGATGAACCGTCACATCTTCACTGCCCACCACAGTCACCAGATCTCCATATTACTGACCCTTTGTGAGCTTCATGGGGAAAAGTTTCCATGATCGCTATCCACTTGCATCATTGTTACCTGAAGTTGCCACTATTTTGCTGGAAAAACTGTATAAGTTTCCCTTGAAACCATACAGGAGTTGCATTTATCCATTCCGAGACGACTGGGAACTGTTTTGAATGCGAAAGGGTTTCCTACGTCGTACTAGGCATGGCAGTGTGGCGTGTTTTCGGTGCCTCCACACATTGGCAAAACTTCTGTACAGTCTGGCTGCCCCCAAACACTGCCAACATTCTAGAGCGGCGTACAACGGCGACCCTCACCTGCTGCATGACCGTTACTGGGTCTGGAGGGGCGCCCTCCGCCACCAGCTGGACGTTCTTCTCCTCCTCCTCCTCCAGCCCAACGTTGTCCTCCTCCTCCTCCTCCTCAGTGCTGCCGCAGCAGCACAACCACCGGCGGACCCTCCGCCACATCTGTGCAGACGAGAACTACATTAGGTCCGAAAGAGCAGACACCACACATTTATATAAACAGAACAACACTACAGCATTGTTGGCCTCAACGTGTGTGTGGCGGTAACTTTGTTTTGCGTTACTAGAAGCTTTATCTGCCTGTGAAGAGCACTCACGAGGAGCGGGCTAGTAGCAGCTACTGATTTCGTTCTTCACACTAGACTAACATATTTGTTCAACTGGTCCCTCAGAAGTGTCCCACTGGGGTAAAATTTCCAGCTCTAGGAACCATATTTTACGTTGGAAATTTACATCTCGGTTGAGTAAAGATGCAGTAGCTGCTCATAACATCACGAAATGGAGTAAGGCAGGAACAACAGACGCACATACAGCAATTGTGGGTAACTGAGCCAACTGAATCGTCTTATGTCACATTTTCTGTTGTTAAAAATATGGAGGGATCACCTCTGCCCTGCGCACCAGAACACATATTTCCGTTTTCTCATTATTACTAAATTAACATTCAGAATCTGCTGATAATAAGATTTTTAGAACTGTTTATACTGGGCATTCATTAAGAAACCTTATAAACCTGAGACACAAACATACAAACTAATGGGCGCAGGATAGAATAATTTAAGACCAAGTTAAAAGTGGTGGAATGCGACGAGGTCTTTATATAAAGAGATGCTAATCTCATATTCAAGTGATAACATTGAATATGTGTCAATATTTCAAGATAGCTTTTCTAAAAATTACTCTGGAAAACGTATTAAAAATAAGAAAGCCACAGATAGCTTAGCGAATTAAATTATCATGTAAGAGGAAGAGGGAAATTTAAATCAAGGCCAGAATAAGTCAAGATCTGACATTACTTGCATACTAAAAAAATACTGTAGTACTTCAAGGAAAGACATTAAAATGTCGAGAAGTATGCATTTTCTGACAGAAATAAATAATGCGGATTATAAGATTAATAAAACTATATGAGATACTGTCGTATGTCAGAAAGGTCAGCCAGCCAATGTACAAGATACAACAACATTTAAACGTAATAGCAATGTTGCAACTGATAATTCACAAGCTGAAAATAATTTTAACAATAACTTTCTAAATGCACCAGCAAAAATGGGATTAATGGTTCAGTTGAAGAAGCAAGGAAATATATTAAAAATGTCATTCCACAAAACTTTAAGCAACTGAAATAGCATTAACATCCATCACTCCGAATTTTACATCTTAGTCGAGCTAATTTGCTGTAGGTGATGCATGACATCATGAAGTGGAGTGAGGTAGGAATGACAGATGCTACTACACTGAGAAATCTAAGTAATGGGATAAAGGCTGTTCTGGTCCAATTTTGATATCAAATTGATATCAAATTAAATTTGTTAATTAATTTATTGATCAAGTGACGAACCCTACCCTCTGATGACAGCATGAGTACTCCCTGACATCACATGAGTCACCATCAGAGAACTCCCAGCCATTCCCCTATCCCTCCCCTCCCATAACGTAATCCAAAGCACCAGTTTAGGAGAAATGTCACGAAATTAAAATTTATTAGTAGGAATATCAAATATTGTATGTTCACTTTGGGATCCAGAGATTAGCTGAGTTAGTTCACAGCATTATCACCAGAGGGCTGTTGTTCGTCCTCCACTCCCATCTCCACGCCCGTCTCCCCTCCACCTCCTTCCCTTTCCTCCCCATATGGAAATTATTGGGAAAAGGTCTCAGTTTGTTCTGGGCTGCTGGCTAGGATGGATGTAAGTCTTTATTATGTAAGTAGTGAAGTACATTGTTTATTTAAACAATTAGAGTAGCTACTGATCGGTCACTAGACGGTAACTCCATCCAGTTTCACCAATAACTGCTACGTATGAAGTAGGTATTTTCGCTGTTAGTCTAGCACTGGAGAGTTGTTCCAGCCAGTCTAGCCAATAGACTTTATGGGAAGGATAGATGGTAATAATAACAGGACAGCGAAGTACCACTGGAGTACAGGGGGCTAGCCTCCTGCTGATCTGCATGTGAGTAGCTGATGTTGGAAGAAACGTAAAAATGGATAATAATAATATTAGAACAGCGACCCACTGTCCCACTGCGCCTGTTTTTTTTTTTTTTTTTTTTTTTTTTTTTTTTTTTCTTTATTGTATTTCAATTCCCCATCGGGGCGGGCTGGCAGCAGCATATGCGCTGCTCTTCAGCCGAAAGACATAGAACAAAACAAGAGAAGACATTTAAAAACAGCAAAGGAGAGAAGAAGGCGAACATAGATATAAAAAGGGAGAACATCATGGAAGGCAATATACAAAAAACGGGGTGACTGTAAAATGGAGATAAAAAACTGTTTAAAAGTAGCACACACAAAAAATCCACACACTGCGACGATTAAAAGAACACAAGGCACAGTATGACTGGAGCATAAAGGTGTTGACGGATGGCATAGCACACAGCGTAACACTGACGGCGAACCTCAAGGCAGTACACAATTAAAATCACACCTCTTGACGCACATGGGAAACAGCACGAAACACAACACTGACGTGGCACACTGTTGATGAGCAATACAGAGGATCTGCCAGGTTCAAGGAGATGAGGGAGACCTGAAGAAGGGAGGGAGGGGAAGAGATGGGGGAGGGGAATGGGGGGCGCTCGGAAGAGGGCCAGGTAGGGAGGGATGTGGGAAGGAGAGAGGCAAGTATGGGGGGCAGGGTCTCAGGGGAGGGGGGGGATGGAGGAAAATCCGCTCTGGGAGAAGGAAGAAAGAGGAGAAGGGGGCCCTGGGGAGGGGGGGGGGGGAACAAGGCCGGGTTATAGTTGGAAGGAAGGGTATATGTCACGGCGAAGTTCGTCATCCGGGAGGGGAAGGCTTTGGAAATTGCCCTGATGAAGGAGATGGAGGGTGTGGAGGTGGAGAGAGGGAGGGATACAGCGATAGAGGCGCGGCAACGGGCGAGGGGTGGAGAGGAAGGAGGAAACCAGAGGGTGGGGGGGATCAACCCTGCGAACAATGTAAAGGATGCGGAGATGTTGGAGGAACAAGAGGAGGTGGGGGAAGGGGATCAGTTCATACAGGAGCCGTGTGGGGGAAGGAAGGCGGATACGGAAGGCAAGGCGGAGCGCATGGCGTTCAAGGATTTGGAGAGCCTTGTAAAAGCGGGTGGGGGCGGAGATCCAGGCGACGTTGGCATAACAGAGGATAGGACGGATGAGGGATTTGTAGGTGTGGAGGATGGTAGAAGGATGCAGTCCCCATGTCCGGCCGGACAGGAGTTTCAGCAGGCGGAGGCGGGAATGGGCTTTCTGCTGGATGGTCAGGAGATGAGGGGTCCAGGTGAGGTGTCGGTCAAGGGTGAGGCCAAGGTATTTCAGGGTGGGGGTGAGTTGGATAGGACGACCATAAAGGGTGAGGTAGAAATCTTGGAGGCGAAAGGAGCGAGTGGTACGGCCTATGATGATTGCCTGGGTTTTGGAGGGGTTGAGACGGAGGAGCCACTGATTACACCAAGTGGTGAACTGGTTAAGGTGGGTTTGGAGGGTACGTTGAGACCGTTGAAGGGTAGGATAGAGAGCCAGGAAGGCGGTGTCATCAGCATATTGGAGAAGGTGAACTGGTGGGGGTGGCTTGGGCATATCAGCTGTATACAAGAGATAAAGGAGAGGGGAGAGGACAGAACCCTGGGGGACGCCAGCCGTGGGATAAAAGATACGGGAGTTGGTGTTGTGGAGGGTGACATAGGAAGGACGGTGCGAGAGGAAGGAAGCGACCAGACGGACAAAATTGATAGGCAGGGCGTAGGTTTGGAGTTTAAAGAGGAGACCGGGATGCCATACACGGTCATAGGCATTTTGGAGGTCAAGGGAAACAAAAATGGCAGAGCGACGTGAGTTGAGCTGGAGGGACAGAAGGTGAACAAGGTTGAGGAGTTGGTCGTCAGCAGAGAAGGAGGGTCGGAAGCCACACTGGGTAAGGGGGAGGAGGTGGTGTTGAGCAAGGTGCCGATGGATACGGTGGGAGAGGATGGATTCAAGGACCTTACTGAAGACGGAGGTGAGGCAGATGGGACGATAGGAAGAGGCGGCAGAAGGGGGTTTGTTGGGTTTGAGGAAGAGGAGGACGCGGGAGGTCTTCCACAGGTCAGGGTAGAAGCCAGTAGAGAGGATGACATTATAGAGATGGGCGAGGACAGTTAGGAAGGAATAGGGGCTTTCTCGAAGGTGACGGTAGGTGACACAGTCGTGACCAGGGGCCGTGTTGCGTTTGGACTGGAGGAGAAGTTTAATGTCTTGTGCTGTGATGGGAGTGTTGACGTCGGAGGGGGGCAACTGCCCCAAGTACTGGAGACTAGGAGCAAGTGGAGCGACTGAGGTATCAGCACGTGCCATGACGGTGGGGAAAAGAGAATAATCAAAGTGGGGATCATCGGGGATGGAGAAGACCTCGGAAAGGTGGGAAGCGAAGTGGTTGGCCTTACTGAGGTTGTCTGGAAGGGGGCGATCGTTATGGAGAAGGGGGTAGTGGGGAGCGGAAAGGGAACCAGTAAGACGATGGAAGGCAGACCAGTACTTGGAGGAGTTGATAGGGAGGGTGGCATTGAGTCGTGTGCAGGTCTGGCGCCAGTCCCGGCGTTTCGTTGCTGTAATAAGGTTCCGTACGTGTCGCTGTATTTGCCGGTGGCGTTGGAGTGTATCCCTGTCACGAGTGCGGAGGAAGGAGCGATAGAGGCGGCGGGATTCACGGAGGAGGAGGACAGCCCGCGGAGGGAGAGTGGGACGGTGTGGGTGGATGGTTTTAGTAGGAACATGGGCCTCCACGGCGTCAGTAATTACCGTCTGAAGGAAGGACGAGGCGCGGATGATGTCGTCAGGATGGCGATAGGTAAGAGGGTGGCTTTCGACCTGGGTGGAGATGGAGTCCCGGTAGGCATCCCAGTTGGCACGGCGATAGTCATGGACGACCTTGGGAGGGGGTGCAGGTTGCGGAGCCGGAGGGGGGCGGTTGGCAGACGTTATGGTGAGAAGGACAGGGAGGTGATCGCTACCTGTGGGGTCAAGGACGGCAACAGTGATACGCCCAAGGAGGTTGGCGGAGGCAATGACTACATCGGGGGTGGTGTTACTTTCGGGTCGGGTACTGCGCCTGCAACAGCCTGCCATATATATAGAACTCCTGGAGCCACATCATTTGGGAACAACAATATTTTTTACGATTGTAGTACCCATTATCTTACCTGAACACGTTGTCTCAGGACAAAAAGGAAAACTGTCCAGTCACCTCTTGTCTAGTCCAGTGTATTGTGTACCTGAAGAGGCAGTCAGCTGAGAAGTAGCCAGAGGCCAGGCTTAGCCTCTGCTTCCAGCTGTCCAACCACTCCCTCCGCCAGCCACGGCTCAATGCGGCCGAACTGGGACTAACTACAGTCTCATCTCTGACATAGACACGCCAGTTTAAAAAATCTAGTACTGGGATATTCTTTTGTTAATACACCCAGAGTTTCTCATGCAAAATGTACATTTTCCCGTTTCATACGAGTTATTTTTGAAGATAGAAGAAATAGACCATACACGCGTTTTCACATTGCTAAAGTAATCTTACTAGCTGTGAAAATCCTGTACAACACTATGCAAAGGCTAAACGTGGTCTAAGTAAATGATCATGAGGTAGAAAAATATCTTTTATTATTTATTATCTGTTACGTTCTGTATCATAGGACTAGAATATTAAACTCATTTTTGGCTCCTGAAGGAACGCTAAGAGGATGTTCTACCTCTGTCACAGGATGTCTCCTCACTTTCGAACTCTCTCTTTAAGTAAAGTAAAAAAAAAGTCTCATCACATACAAAGTCTCTCAAGGCAACAGCACAGAGAAGTTTCAAATATCACGATTATACTACATATCACTTTATAAATTCGGTAATGTGCTGATTTTATTACGATTATCATCCCTCCTTGAGTAGGTGGGGTACTGAAATTCCGTTAAAAGGTCTTCCTGCAATGAAAAAGCCTGATTAACGCTACAACTCTCGCATCATATATATGATATTCTCGCCCTCGCTTCCACCTGACCGGCAACACGTCATTGATATCAAATTGATAGACTAATTAATTAATTTGAGCATGGGAATCCCTTTGCATGGTGAATAATTTTTTCCTGCAGTCGCCAGGTAACTGTTACTGATGCTTCCATGACGTCTCTGAAGGCTCCCACAGGCTAGTCACTTCCTCCAATACCCAGATGGATGGTAACCATCATCAAATAGCTGAAGACATTCAACGGTAATTGCATTCTATCTTTCGGTTGTCTTGTCGTGCTGTTGGGGGTAAGTCACTTAAAATCCACATTGTAATGTTTCTATCTTTACAGCCATCACATTCAGCTACAAGAGCCGGCCGAAGTGGCCGTGCGGATAAAGGCGCTGCAGTCTGGAACCGCAAGACCGCTACGGTCGCAGGTTCGAATCCTGCCTCGGGCATGGATGTTTGTGATGTCCGTAGGTTAGTTAGGTTTAACTAGTTCTAAGTTCTAGGGGACTAATGACCTCAGAAGTTGAGTCCCATAGTGCTCAGAGCCATTTGAACCAGCTACAAGAAACTCGTCATAGAGCGGTTGAGAAAGCAGTAGTGTGAAGATGACGTAATGTGGTGTGAGGTTCCGATGACAGATAGTTTGTTCAATACAGGAATCATGAGAAAGCTTAAATTGTGGTGCTCCTCTATGATTGGCAACTGCATTCGGAAGTTGCGCACCAGAATGACGGAAATCCAAACAGTGAATTTACTTACATTTCGTATAAAAGCATTTCTCGGTGGCAGGCTATCATTTCAGAATTCAAAGGTGATAATAAAAGAGTGAAGTGGTTTGGATGTAATATCAGAGCTGGTTCGTCCATCTCGGACGACAGATATGTCGTATACCTTGGTCGGTATCGATTAAGAATTAGCAATCTCTGGTTGTTTGAACATGTGACTGAAAACAATTTGATGGTAACTTCGAAAATAGGCTATTCATCGTATTATTCATTTTTTATGAACATGTGAAGAATTTAAGTAATTTGAGCTTCAATAATTGTGCAGTTTCTCACATTCTGTTAATAACAGAGTGAGTGGCATAAACAAACCAACTGAAAATTTTATTATTCGTGCAATATCAGTTCCTAGCTAAGAGTTTATTAGAGCTTCCAGGTAACAGATCCACGACGTATGTGCTGTTTTCTGCACAGGGGACCACCACTATAGAAGACTGCAGTTTTGTGAACAGCAATTAGAACTTATGCATTCCACTCGGGGAAGTGGAAGCAAATAGGCTCTTAGCGTGTACTGCAATCTTAGTACAAATGAGACGAGTGACACGTCATCTGCGTCAACATAGAGGAGGTATGAACGAGAGAAATTTATGAGGGAAGGGGTTAATTACATGCATGTATATACCACTCTTCCTCATTCACTCTTTCAACTTGTTGTAACCTGTACTACTCCCGAACTAATCCTGCTGAGATCTCTCAGTCTTTAGCAGCAGCAGGTTGTTTCACTCTCTTCTCCATCCCTGAAATGCCTCTACCACTGGGTGATATGTAGATAGTTGTCATGTGTTGCGAACAGCCCCATATGCATAAGGGCTGTACCGCTCCTGGCCGACAACCCACTGCTCACCATAACGGACAGATGTTACTGATTCCAGACACACAGCGCTTCAATGTGGCATTCTTATTGACTCCCGCCAAATTAGGATGATTCGAGAAATCGAATGAGAATCCCTGAAGGAAAGCTGATGTTCTTTTCGAGGAACTCAGTTAAGAACAGACATTTGGAGATGGCTACTGCCAAGATTCATTTTGCTTAAGGACCACGAAGAGAAGATAAGAGAAGTTAGCGCTCATAGTGAGACATATAGGATGTCGTTTTCCCTCACTGTATTTGCGAGTGTAATAGGAAAAAGAATGGCTAGCAGTGGTACAGTATACCCTCCACCACACACCATCCAGTGGCTTGTGGAGTAGACATACTTGTATAGAAATCAGTCTATCCATTTATAGGCACACGAGGCTCACAGAAGAATGTTGAGTCTTATTTATTCAGAAAACAAGAGACAGAACTTCTGCTGCTGATTTTCTCTCTGCAGAAACCTTTATATTAGCGCCTGATTTTATCATTGGAATCACGTTGTGAGAGGAATGCGAGAGGTTGTAATATGTTTTCCAAAAATAGTTAAAAGAAACGGTATAGTGCTCACATCTCAACTCTCCTTTCGTCACAGTATCACTTATCTTCTGTATTCTCAAGAATCTTCCACACTTCGGTCCAGACGATGTCGACGACTAAGAGAAGTCCCCAACTATTTTGCAGACCCCTGCCAATTCCCTCGAAATCCCATCACGTTCCGACAGCATTGTTCCATTAGTTATAAGGCTGGTAGGTAGAGTGTTATCACAAAGAATGGAGTAGCACATTAACATACAAGAGAAAACCAGCAACCATGCAGAGTTCACGTGGACTGCAGAAAGACATTCACAAGCATAACGCCTGCAGTTCATCGATATTCAATAACGGTCTATAAATATCACTCTGTGCATGCCCTAATCTCCTTTATCATGCTCCTAAGATTACCACACCAGAAATACGACGGCGTAATATGATGCCCAAGCCTTCATAGACAGCACAGCGTCTCTCTCTCTCTCTCTCTCTCTCTCTCTCTCTCTCTCTTTCTCACTCCGTGATATCCAATGGAGTAAAACTACGAACTACAAAAACTTCACTAACGTTACCTGGTGGAGAACTAAATAAGTTTTGTCCACATCTCTCTCCTCGAATATATCGGAAAACAAATACTGTCTGCATGTTGACATCGAGCATATATCCATTAAATATATAGCTATCGGACCACTGGAGCAGGTGTCCCATGATAGAAGTTGTTTACACAGACCAGTATAAAGTTTCAAATAAAAAATGGTTCAAATGGCTCTGAACACTATGGGACTCAACTGCTGAGGTCATTAGTCCCCTAGAACTTAGAACTAGTTAAACCTAACTAACCTAAGGACATCACAAACATCCATGCCCGAGGCAGGATTCGAACCTGCGACCGTAGCGGTCTTGCGGTTCCAGACTGCAGCGCCTTTAACCGCACGGCCACTTCGGCCGGCCTATAAAGTTTCGTCACCCATACTTTACGAAGACCATATCCCAGAGACTATCAATGGCAAGGGAGGGTTCTCGTGTCCTTGTTGCATATGCAGTTTGACACATTGTTTATTCTGCTGTAACACATTCAAGTAGTGAATGACTACTGTTTTGTACACTGTCATACTTTCTTTTTCCACCACGATGTCAATGTATGTGTTAGGCGCTAAACCAACAATAACATGATTCGATTTATAGATTCTCTCAAAAACCTGAACATTACACTGCGCAAACTATGATGGTTGAAATAACAGACAGAGGCAGTGTTTGTTATTGACTAACATGTAGAAGAATTTATAACACTTTGAATGTGGAAGAGTTTGCAGCGTTGTTGGGTGTTTTCACACGGCTGCCTGAAGGAGCTGACCTCTGTTTTTAATCCCACCTTTCACAGTGACATAGTACCAGATGTCTAGGTGCTCTGTTTTGTAGGGACAAAGAGCATTGATCCCATATGTTGCAGGCATCTACGCAATCGCTGTTTAGGTGTTGGCCAGCCCTGGTAGATGTTGCTCCCGCTAAGACTCCCTCCAACTCAAACAAGTGGAGCCAGTCACACATTATGTGGTAATCAACAGTGTATCAGTGGACGGACTGGATGGATTATATACCATCGATATGGGGAAATGTACTGTAATACGCACCACAGTTGATTGTGCTGGTGCACCACAAATAAATACAGGCATGGATTTGTGAATTTGAGTAAATCTCGCGCTGCTATTGCTGGAAGGCAGTAGTAAAGGGACCGATTGGCACACACGATGTTGATATTTTGCATATGATTCTGCGAGGGAGGTTTACAACATCACTTGCAGGCTAGAAGTATTGGCCAGGCGGGAATTGTATGCGTATGTGAAGTAATCAGGGCAGCATGGAGCACCAACGTGTTTGAAGTACTCATACGTTCCAGTTGTAATAGCACCTACTGACCTGGGTGTAGGATCTGAAGTGGACTGAGGAAGGTTGACTTCTAATTATCAAAGAGCACTCCACTTGTCCCCTCCAGAGGAACTACGAGAGAGGCATAGAGAAAAGACATATAAACGACATATAAACAAGTGAGCCCAGAGGCTCCAAGAGGCCAGTCGTGTCGCCATTTTGTTCACGTCAAAAACTGGTGGGCGCCCTGACATTGATTGAAACAAACGAATGTGGATAAGAACGAAAACTGTCGTACATGCATGTACACGAAATGACCAAACAATTACTCTCACATGCACTAAAAGTAAGAGGAGGTAAGATAGCTAATCAAGATATTAAAACAGATGGCAAAAAATCACAGAAGAGCCAAAGAACTACACAGGGAAACGTGACTGGCTGACCATTTACACAAAAAATTGGGTGAGCCAGCCACCCTGTTGACATATTAAAAACATCTCCCCAAAATCTTGTTAAAAACGTGGGACAGTTCACAAAACTTTAAAACGCGAACAACATTCGTTTGATCATTGCATAAAATAGATCCGAGATCGACCGGCAAATCCGCTGCAGTCCTCCGGTCAGCAAATAAAATGCAGTCCAATAAAATGTGGTACACCGTGATACGCACGCCACAAGCACCACACATCGCAGGGTCCTCCCGCTGTAGTAAAAAGCCACGCGTCGTAGTGCTGTGGCCGATGCGAAGACGAGTGAGGTCGACCTCGTCCCGTCGACGTGGCTGGAAGGAAGTTCGCCACGGCCGAGCTGTGGGCTTGACGACAGAGAGCTTGCTGTCGGTCACTTCTAGCCACTCATGTTCCCAGGGACACAGGACCTTATACATCAGCAGCGAGGTGAGGGCATGCAGGGAGACAGCTGCTGGTGGATATTGGCACCCTACTGGACTGCTGAAGCTACCCCCCAACCTGCACGTCACGGACGCATCACTGCTGTATCAGGGTGTGTTGCACCTTGGAGCTACACTGGCGTGAGGAGCGAGAGAACTGCTGGCCTTCGCTCTCTGGGTGATACTGTCCATCAGCCTGCAAGCTGCCATCTGCAAGGGGCGGGGCCAGGGCAAGAACTCGCGGCCTTCCAGGTGCAGAGCTGTTTGCAGGCACTGAACGAGATGCCCTGGGCAGATGGCTGGACCTGCTAAGGCTCACTACGACATCAGTGGTCAGCTGCTTCCATTCAGCCTCTACTTGGTGGTCATAAGTTGCGCTTGAGGAAGCAGTCAGCCTGGTCGGGGTCAAGGGCACAGTTAATGTATGCGGCAGCCACTTAGCTGTGGAGCAAGTAGGATCGCTGCACCCGAAAGGCTGGGCAATAGACCCTGTAGCTGCAGAGCAACAATGGCTGTGTACCTTCAATGTAATAAAGTCAAAGACACAGACACACTTGCCTGTGTTTCTCTGCACAGTTTGGCGTGGGTCATCCCTCTTTCCAAACCATACCTCTTGGTCGTTCTGACAGATTATAGCCCCTGTAGTCAGGGGGGGGGGGGGGTATTGTAACAATTTAGTATGAGGAAGTCATCGTTTCACTTTCCAGTACAATATGTTACTGTGGTTAGTATCCGTCCACATCCAGCACTATGTTTTGGTGAGAGAGTTGGTTTTGCTGAGTGGTGAGTGAGGCTGTGGCACTTAACGTAGGTACCAGTGTGGCACAATGTGGTGTGGTGAGTCTAAGTTTTGCATATATTGTTGTTGTTGTGGTCTTCAGTCCTGAGACTGGTTTGATGCAGCTCTCCATGCTACTCTATCCTGTGCAAGCTTTTTCATCTCCCAGTACCTACTGCAACCTACATCCTTCTGAATCTGCTTAGTGTATTCATCTCTTGGTCTCCCTCTACGATTTTTACCCTCCACGCTGCCCTCCAATACTAAATTGGTGATCCCTTGATGCCTCAGAACATGTCCTACCAACCGATCCCTTCTTCTGGTCAAGTTGTGCCACAAACTTCTCTTCTCCCCAATCCTATTCAATACTTCCTCATTAGTTATGTGATCTACCCATCTAATCTTCAGCATTCTTCTGTAGCACCACATTTCGAAAGCTTCTATTTTCTTCTTGTCCAAACTATTTATCGTCCATGTTTCACTTCCATACATGGCTACACTCCATACGAATACTTTCAGAAATGACTTCCTGACACTTAAATCAATACTGGATGTTAACAAATTCCTCTTCTTCAGAAACGCTTTCCTTGCCATTGCCAGCCTACATTTTATATCCTCTCTACTTCGACCATCATCAGTTATTTTGCTCCCCAAATAGCAAAACTCCTTTACTACTTTAAGTGCCTCATTTCCTAATCTAATTCCCTCAGCATCACCCGACTTAATTAGACTACATTCCATTATCCAAGTTTTGCTTTTGTTGATGTTCATCTTATATCCTCCTTTCAAGACACTGTCCATTCCATACAACTCTGACAGAATTACAATTCCATCGGCGAACCTCAAAGTTTTTATTTCTTCTCCATGAATTTTAATACCTACTCCGAATTTTTCTTTTGTTCCCTTTACTGCTTGCTCAATATACACATTGAACAACATGGGGGATGGCTACAACCCTGTCTCACTCCTTTCCCAACCACTGCTTCCCTTTCATGTCCCTCGACTCTTATAACTGCCATCTGGTTTCTGTACAAATTGTAAATATAGCCTTTCGCTCCCTGTATTTTACCCCTGCCACCTTTAGAATTTGAAAGAGAGTATTCCAGTCAACATTGTCAAAAGCTTTCTCTAAGTCTACAAATGCTAGAAACGTAGGTTTGCCTTTCCTTAATCTTTCTTCTAAGATAAGTCGTAAGGTCAGTATTGCCTCACGTGTTCCAGTGTTTCTACGGAATCCAAACTGATCTTCCCCGAGGTTGGCTTCTACTAGTTTTTCCATTCGTCTGTAAAGAATTCGTGTTAGTGTTTTGCAGCTGTGACTTATTAAGCTGATAGTTCGGTAATTTTCACATCTGTCAACACCTGCTTTCTTTGGGATTGGAATTATTATATTCTTCTTGAAGTCTGAGGGTATTTCGCCTGTTTCATACATCTTGCTCACCAGATGGTAGAGTTTAGTCAGGACTGGCTCTCCCACTACCGTCAGTAGTTCCAATGGAATATTGTCTACTCCGGGGGCCTTGTTTCGACTCAGGTCTTTCAGTGCTCTGTCAAACTCTTCACGCAGTTGTCCTCAAGTACATCGCCCTTGTATAGACCCTCTATATACTCCTTCCACCTTTCTGCTTTCCCTTCTTTGCTTAGAACTGGGTTTCCATCTGAGCTCTTGATATTCATACAAGTCGTTCTCTTATCTCCAAACGTCTCTTTAATTTTCCTGTAGGCGGTATCTATCTTACCCCTAGTGAGATAGGCCTCTACATCCTTACATTTGTCCTCTAGCCATCCCTGCTGAGCCATTTTGCACTTCCTGTCGATCTCATTTTTGAGACGTTTGTATTCCTTTTTGCCTGCTTCACTTACTGCATTTTTATATTTTCTCCTTTCATCAATTAAATTCAATATTTCTTCTGTTACCCAAGGATTTCTACTAGCCCTCGTCTTTTTACCTACTTGTTCCTCTGCTGCCTTCACTACTTCATCCCTCAAAGCTACCCATTCTTCTTCTACTGTATTTATTTCCCCCATTCCTGTCAATTGCTCCCTTATGCTCTCCCTGAATCTCTGTACAATCTCTGGTTCTTTTAGTTTATCCAGGTCCCATCTCCTTAAATTCCCACCTTTTTGCAGTTTCTTCAGTTTTAATCTACAGGTCATAACCAATAGATTGTGGTCAGAGTCCACATCTGCCCCTGGAAATGTCTTACAATTTAAAACCTGGTTCCTAAATCTCTGTCTTACCATTATATAATCTATCTGATACCTTTTAGTATCTCCAGGGTTCTTCCACGTATATAACCTTCTTTCATGATTCTTAAACCAAGTGTTAGTTATGATTATGTTGTGCTCTGTGCAAAATTCTACCAGGCGGCTTCCTCTTTCATTTCTGTCCCCCAATCCATATTCACCTACTATGTTTCCTTCTCTCCCTTTTCCTACACTCGAATTCCAGTCACCCATGACTATTAAATTTTCGTCTCCCTTCACAATCTGAATAATTTCTTTTATTTCATCATACATTTCTTCAATTTCTTCGTCATCAGCAGAGCTAGTTGGCATATAAACTTGTACTACTGTAGTAGGCATGGGCTTCGTATCTATCTTGGCCACAATAATGCGTTCACTATGCTGTTTGTAGTAGCTTACTCGCATTCCTATTTTCCTATTCATTATTAAACCTACTCCTGCATTACCCCTATTTGATTTTGTGTTTATAACCCTGTAGTCACCTGACCAGAAGTCTTGTTCCTCCTGCCACCGAACTTCACTAATTCCCACTATATCTAACTTCAACCTATCCATTTCCCTTTTTAAATTTTCTAACCTACCTGTCCGATTAAGGGATCTGACATTCCACGCTCCGATCCGTAGAACGCCAGTTTTCTTTCTCCTGATAACGACATCCTCTTGAGTAGTCCCCGCCCGGAGATCCGAATGGGGGACTATTTTACCTCCGGAATATTTTACCCAAGAGGACGCCATCATCATGTAATCATACAGTAAAGCTGCATGCCCTCGGGAAAAATTACGGCTGTAGTTTCCCCTTGCTTTCAGCCGTTCGCAGTATATATTACCTTTTATATATTCGTTCTTGTTAGGGTTAGTTGTGTGAGGTAGGGCACAAGATGTTTAGAGATACTTTCATGATGCCACAGGTACATGCTTTATTATCATTCTTTAGAGGAAATGGTGGATGGAATAATTTAAGGGCAGTGAAGTGTCCATTTTGCAGTTGTCTTGGCACGATTTACTGTCTACCAGAGTCGTATCAGCTTTTGTTCTGTCTGTAGGCATACTGGTCATCTGTCAAGTAGTTGTAGTGAGTGTAGATGCGCAGTGATTGGCCAGAGGAATTAATTTGTATTTACATTTTTTGTGTAGACTTGAGTGGGAGTTGGCGTTTTGTCTTGCTGTAAAAAAGTCGGTTGCGTTAAGGTTGGAAGTAGAGTATACAAAATGGTGGAAACACGTGATACTACCACAGGTGCAGTTGCAGCTTTAACTCAGCAAGTACAAGCGTTAACGGAGCAGTTTGAGAGCATGTAGGAGAGAAATTTCGAACTTAAACATGAGCTACAGGCTCGTAAGGACAGTCATGATCGGTCGCAATCAGAGTCTCGGGAAAGTAGGTGAGAACTGAGAGTGACTTCTGTTCCGTATGACCTGTTAGTGGTCTCAGTGATTAATCCCTTCCCGGAAAGGCAGAGGAGGATGTCACAAATTTCGTAAAGGATGTTAGGGACGCTATGGAAGCACATGGGTGATCAGATGAAGTAACGCTGGACGTTGCTAACATGTGGTTGGCGGTGGATGCCAAAAAATATGTTGTCTACCTCGAGACATACTTCCAGGAGTGGGCTGCCAGCGGTACCAAAAGCAGAGCAATGAGCGATTTTTTCGGGAGAAATTAAGTGCGTTGACGATGCAGTGGAAGCATTCTCGGACAAAATCCGTAAGCTAAATATAAACGCGTTTGTACAGATTAAGAAGGCAGAAGCTACAAGGGGACTGTTACGAAAGTAGAAAATAGAGTGGTGGATGTTTTTTGCGTGGTATACCCGCTGAAATGTCACAGAGGGTATGGATGGAGAACCTAGAGGACTTAGTCAACTCTTAGGATCGCAACACTTATATAGGGGGTGGAAATGGCCACAAGAAAGAGAGAGGACCATTGAGTGTTTGCTTGTGAAGTCAGGTGTTGTAGATGTGGTCGGGAGCTGCATTTGAGGACAGTATAAGCAATCACAGTGCCATGCGTGTGGCATAGTGACCCGACAGTTGTTTGAGTGTAGAGGTAGGAGAACTGGCAAGCACCGGCAAGGGAAGCAGCCGTTAAACACAAACAGAATTGCTTCACCTGTCCGAAGGCAGTCCTGATACACTGTTAAACGGCACATGTTAGAGGACACATGGAATGTGGCTCGGTGGGCTTAGTGGGCGGCAGGAAACAGGGATTTTTGGTGAAGACTGGTGCGAATGTGCCCGTTATCCATTGGTACCACGTGGGAAAGAGAAGACTGAGGCCACCATGATACAGGTTACGTGTGATTGCCGATAATAGGGTGGAAACATTGGATACGGAAGTACTGGAGTTTTCAGCTGGGAAAAGTTCAGCCAACGCAAGGAGGAGATGCATGCGTAGCGTAAAGGTCATGCAGTGATTCTCAGGCTAGGTTTTCTCGACAAACATCATGCTACGACTGATCTTTGCAATGCACAGTGGACCTTAGTGGCACTTTGTTTCAACTGGGGGAAACAAACGCATCTGAGACAATGGCGCAAGGTTCACCTACCATTGAGGTGAGACCAACTAAACTCCGGACATTTTTAATAAAGATCGATCCACAGGATAAAATACCAGCATGTGCGGAAAAGATACTGTAGGTTTCAGTGGATACCGATTTGCAGAGGGAAACAATATTTGCGGTTGAATCACTCTTAAGCAATGAAGAGTTGGATAGTTTTATCCACAGGAGTTTAGCGCATGTGGGCGATGCTAAGGAGGAACAGATGCTAGGAACTAGTGTGGATAATTTCGGCAGAGGGGAGGTCTCTCTGTCGAAGGGTGCAATAATAGCCACTGTAGCAGTCTTGGAAGATGAGGAATGCCACAAGTAAACCATCGATAAGGTTCAAATGGCTCTAAACAGTATGGGACTTAACATCTGAGGTCATCAGTTCCTTAGACTTAGAACTACTTATACCTAACTAACCTAAGGACATCACACACATCCATGCCCGAGGCAGGATTCGAACCTGCGACCGCAGCAGCAGCGCGGTCCCCGACTGAAGCGCCTAGAACCGCTCGGCCACAACGGCTGGCCATCGATAAGGAAGTGTTATGAGGAAAAGTAGATAATTGTAGGGCAGTGATTGAATGGCTTTGAATGACTTGTTGAAGTTTTGTGATTTATTATGTGGGAACGAAAGGTTATCAGCAACCTCTCCGATGCATCAGAAACTGACGGGATAGTGCAGGAATTTATAGCAAAGCAGCTGCAACTACTGGTAGAAGAATTTATTGAACAAGCACTATGGGATGGGATCATGGAGCCGAGTGATAGTACCTGGAACGCAAATATTGACACAGAGTAAAAAAAAAAAAAGTCTGACAGGAGACAGAAATAGAGATTTTACTGTGACTACAGATACCTAACGTGCAAACCATTTCAGATGCTCATCCAATTCCAAACATCGCGGAAACTTTGGACAGTATGCGTGAGTGTCGTTTCTTCACAACGATGTACCTCAGGAGCGGGCATCACTACACTGTCGTATTTCTGGCATGTTAATAATAGAAACACGATAAAGGATATCAGGCCATGTACAGATTTATATTTATAGACCGTTATTCAATATCGATGAATTGCAGGTGTTATGCTTCTGAATTTCTTTCTGCAGTCAACGTCTACACTGCATGGTTGTGAGTTTCCTCCTGTATGTTAGTGTGCTATTTTTCTCGGTGTAACAACTCTCTACCAGTCAGTCTTCTATCTAATGGAACAATTCTGTCGGAACGTGATGGAATTTGAAGGAGTTAATAGGGGTGTGTATCATGGTGGGGGACAGCTCTTACTAGTCAGAATTGAGGGGATTCAAATGCTGTACATCAAAGACTGGAAGATTTATGAGAACACAGCAGATAAGCGATACTGTGACGAAAGGGGAGTTGATAGGTGAGTTCTCTACAGTTTCTTCTAAGTACATTAACAAACGTATTACAACCTCTTGCACACGTCTCGCAAAGTGACTGCAATGAGTAAATCAGATCCTAATGTGAAGGTTTTGTGAAGAGAGATAATCAGCAGCAGAAGTTCCATCTGTTGTTTTATCGATAAATAAGTCTCAACATTCTTCATTGAGTCTTGTGTGTCTATAAATGGATGGACTGATATCGTAATACGTGCACTAAATTCACATCTATATGCTCACTTCACAAGCCATTGTATGGTGTATGGTGGAGGGTATCCTGTAGCACTACTAGCCATTCGCTTTCCTATTACACTCGCAAAAACAGTGAGGGGAAAAGACATCCTATATGTCTCACTACGAACGCTAATTTCTGGTATCTCATCTTCGTGGTCCTTATGCGAAATGAATGTTGGTGGTAGTCGGCTAGAAATGTCTATTCGTAATAGGGTTCCTCGAAAAGAACCTTATCTTTCCTTCACAGACTCTCATTCGATTTTTCGAATAATCTTCCCACTAATTTGTTGGAAGTCAAAATGAGCGCTTCTATAGGACTGTATTCTGAAGGAAACATATGTCTGGAGATTCGTACACGTTTGGAAAGTGGCAGTCAGTAGACAGGCATTTTGTTATTGCCCAATGTTTCAGTCTTTCTGGGATATTTCGAAAACACATTTTGGAATGTTTCGGTTTACAGGAGGGATGAGGGGAAGCATATTGTTCAACATCCTGGTATTTCCCCCAGCGTCATTTAAGTGCCCAGTCCTTCTGAGAAGAATAGGACAACTTTTGAGAGTCTGGAATCATTAACAAAAAATGGTTCAAATGGCTCTGAGCACTATGGGACTTAACATCTATGGTCATCAGTCCCCTAGAACTTAGAACTACTTAAACCTAACTAACCTAAGGACATCACACAACACCCAGTCATCACGAGGCAGAGAAAATCCCTGAACTCGCTGGGAATCGAACCCGGGAACCCGGGCGCTGGAAGCGAGAACGCTACCGCACGACCACTAGCTGCGGACAGGAGGAGGAGGGGGGGGGGGATATGTTGAACACAACACGCACACGCACATGCACACACATATACACACAGCGAGCTAGTATTAATTCTATCCCTCTGTTGTTTGACTAGTGAGTAGAGCTGGATTCCAAGCAGATTTTAATCAAGAACCTCCATCCCTCTTTATGATATCACTCGCTAACTGAATCTCAACTGCTTCCTTAATAACACTATCCCAATAGTTTCATGTGCATCCCAGAATCTCAGTGTTGGCGATGACTCCGATGGCGTGGCCAATGTACGACGTGCCACAACTGCAAAGGATACGAAGGACACCAACGTTAGGGAAAACAAAGACCGTCCTTCACCGAACGTAAAAGGGAGGCGATTAGTATTTAACGTCTTGTCGACAATGAGTTCATTAGACACGGAGCACAAGCCCGGATTAGGGAAGGATGGGGAAGGAAATCGGCCGTGCGCTTTAAAAAGGAACCATTCTGGCGTTCGGCTGAAACGATTTAGAGACATCATGGAAAACCTAAATCAGGATGGCCGGATGCGGGTTTGAACCGTCGTCCTCCCGAGTGCGAGTCCAGTGAGCCAACCACTGCGCCACCCCGCTCGGTGTAAAAGGGGTCTTACCTTTGGTGGTGGTCGAAAAACACATTTCACATCGTGTTTACAAAGAATACGACCAATTCTGTTGGAACTCTACTACCATAAGGCAAAAAGGCAGTGCACTTTGGCATCACATCGTTATTTTTATCACTCACTCAGTTCACGGTTGAGCGATAGCGCGCCGGGCATCTGATCTTCCACTGAAACCATTCTTACAAAATGTGACTTCCACGTAGGCAAAATCAGCTCACAGATTTTCAGGCTCTGTCCTGTGTACGGCATGTTACAACCTACCATCAACAATCCTGCTAACCAAAGCATCTAGCAGCGGAAGGAAGCCATCCTTCTCCACTTGCATCGTGAAGGGAATATTCAGGTGGACTGATTTCAGGTGCTCTAAAAGGCCGTTTAATTTGTCGATTTAATATGGTAAAATAACAAAAGAGGGTATAAATGTGTGAAAAACGTGTAGGTTCCATGCTACCGACTTCAGGGTCCGTTCCTAGAAATCATCCTGAAGACGACTGATCATAACAGGTGACAAATGGCACCTCATCCCAACTTCATCTGTCTGTTCATGGAATGCCCATTGAATAAAGGGTAAGAGAAAGTCAACACATGTCAAAAAAGATGGTTAATTTTATAGCAAACATAGTCTCAACTGACCGTAACGAATCAGACAGATGTGCACGCGAGTAGAGAGACACCATATGAAATCATTCTGAAATATTAGTGTGTTTCAAATACAACAACACGAAGATTCTGGCATGCGCTTCCACTGTTGACATAGCGTCATTAAGGAAACATCTGAGGTTAGATTAAGTAATTACCTTTCAAACAGAGATGGATGCTTGGAATCCAGCACTCCTCCCTTGTCGAGCTACAGACGGAGAAAGTGTAACGCTCTATCACCCGTTGCTAATTACTGTTCACTATCAGTAAGCTCCTACGTTGGTCATCTTTGGTTGTGTGGTGAGCTGGCGTTCACAGTGTGTCTGTGAGTGAGTGTGTGTGTGTGTGTGTGTTTGTGTGTGTTGTGCTGTAGACATATTTCTGAGTTCGCTATGACATGAGCTATGTCATAATTCTTTAATACTATAGAAACACTCTAACGTTTAAAAAAATTGTAACAGCTTGTAAGAAAGGCCTGAATGCAACTGCGATCTTGTAACCCATAGCGCATCGTACTGTCAAGAAGTTATTAAGACTGGAAAGAGACGGTATTCTGAGGAGATCTAACACGTCTGTGTCAAATGACGCGACATCAGTGCCCGAATAAGTTGGAATGGACAACATGACACACCTCCAGCTGCTGGTTCTTCATCCAGTGGCATTTCGGTACGTAAAGGGGATGATGCTACGACTGTAATGTTCACGTGTAACAGCTGGGCGTATTAAACTGAATGTGATAAAGCGAGCGTTAAGGGAGCAATGCTTGAAACGTTGAGTCAGTCTGAAACCAATCTGACGAAAGCTCCATTCACATTGTAGATACTTTTACCTGTTCTATCAATAGCTAAAAAATTATTCAGAGCACCTTTACAGACAGATACAAATGTGACGACAAATATTTACAGCTGCTTTTAAGTATCACTAGACCAAAATAGTTAAAGATATGAAGATTCGACCATAACGAACTCCTGAGAGAGTGATTTGTAGACCTACTACCCCTGAAGTAATATTTCGTCAGTTTAAGTCTACAGCTACTTCATCTACTGCCACTTACAGATTTTCATGCTGATTTTCTATCGAAAAAGGAAAATGATATAAACTAAATGATATTGAGGAACTAATTTCCAAGAATGATTGCATCTAACATGATCCATCATTAAGAGGTTGTGTTGACCTGTATGCCAAGAATCCAAGATAGCTTCCCATCCAAAAAAAGTCAGAAAAAAGTACCTGTATAAAATATTCATTTTTAGTTCTCGTCCTTGAAATTATCTCATAATCTCACAGCGAACACAACCATCTGTATATGGTGGTGTCATTGGTAGTATGCTGCGAGTATACTGTCAGTCTACAAAGGACATTGCTTATAAACACCATCTTAGAATATTGCTGAAGTGTCTAGCGTGCGTATGAAATAGGACTGTCAGGGATGCAAACCGTTTCTCGTAAGGTTACAGTACTTACAAAGTTTCAAATACCTGTGTCAAGTGAGGTGTCTAGGAATATACTACAGCCTCCTTTACGCCACTCGTACAGTGATCGCAAAGACAAGATTAACTTAATTACGGCTTACGCAAAGCATTTAAGAAGTCGTTATACGCACGTCACACACGCGGGTGGAATGGGAAGAAGCTTTAATACGTGGTATAATGAGTAGCACCCTCTGCCAGGCGTTTCACAGTAGTTTGTGGCCTATGAATGAGAAGGGCCAAACAAGGGAGGCGCATGTAGTCAGGGGTTCACTTAGTAAGTCCATTATGATACGTCTGATGTTAGAAAGACGATAGCGGGTATTCCAAGAAGAGGCATGCAAAACATGGCTTCCTGCCACAAACATAGCGATGGATAGCCATCAAAGGAAAATCAGGTAAGTGAAAGCCCACACGGGGATCTACCGATATTCGTTCTTCTCACCCACCATTCGCTGATGGAACTGGGAATGAGAAACGCGATGGTGGTACCAGAAGTACTCTCCGCCATACACTTTTTTCTGGTCTGCGTCTGTACAAGTTCATTTCAGTTTCATTTATGCTTCTTGTTGTTCCAGCTGTCGCCAACGATAGAGTGGTTTATGAATGCACTATTTCAATGTACATACATCGTCACCTACACATGCGAAAGTTAACGTTTGCATATTCCGCAGAATCTGAAACGACCGAAGAGGCTGAAACTTGTCGCTATAGCTTCAGTTTCTTATCAAAAACATTTTAGTGGTTATTTCACGTATTTGAAGTGTTCACTCCTAGAATTCAAAAACGATTTAGCTGTATTCGAATTATAAGTGCATCTAAGAAATATTTGAAATACGGACCTTGCAAGGGGGCATGGCACACTAACAGCTGCCAAAGATTATCTTTGATTTCTGTCGCAATCGAACAGAATTTTAATAGGCATGTGTCCTCCACAGCATCGAGTTTTTAATAAAATTTAGAAATCCATTTCCCCATACGTTTCTGTCTCTAAGTTCAGTGCCAGCTTTTAATCCTAAGTATTAAGCTATCTGAATGAAAGTTTTGCAGCATGTAGTCTCAAATTATGTGCATACTCCTATGCAACAATATCTTCTAAATGTAGTCGTCTATTTTATAATCACATTTATATACCGATAACTAAAGAAAGTTTGAATTTGAAATTTGAAAAAAAAATACCTTAACTAAATTAATAACATTGCCTTAAAATGAATACAAAGAACTATTGAACTCTGTCTTGTGAATGAACGCATAATCTTGAACGTGAAAATTAAGGTCTGAATAAGAAAAGTTAGTTTTCAAAAATACATTAAAAATTCAGAGCTCAAAAAAACAACGAATTTCTTTACTTCAGAACTTGAGTATTGCTAGACCTTTACATGACAGAAGATTGTAAAATTTCACTGAACTCCGCAAAATAGAAGAAAAGTTAACACAGGTCTGCTAAGTGTTTGAACGAGGATTACGGGCCGCCCAACAGGTTCAGTCCCTCAGTAACTCTGACCACCTGTTCCATACTCCAAAGGCACTTTCTGACATCACTCGCACGACTTAACATCCTTGGAAAAGAGAGCAACAAAGGATATTGCCCAGAGGAGGTAATAACTCAGTATGCTACGAAATGCGCAAACGAGGTTCTTTGTATTGAAGATTTTATTCGTGTTGCGGTGTTTGCTCTTCGTAAAAGACGTAACTCTGGGCACAGTTTCCCAATCGGCATACGGTTATAAAATGTGTGAGGTTTCATTACAAAGAATACTGGATGTGCAGCGGAAAATTAATTCTCGAAACAAAATAGTTCGAGGGTCGATCGATAAGAAATGCTCCACATCTTTTATTCTCAGAATATATTTATTGTTAAGAGTCAGAATTTGGTGACAATGTACATCAACATGTCTTGTCCGTGAACTACACTCCTGGAAATGGAAAAAAGAACACATTGACACTGGTGTGTCAGACCCACCATACTTGCTCCGGACATTGCGAGAGGGCTGTACAAGCAATGATCACACGCACGGCACAGCGGACACACCAGAAACCGCGGTGTTGGCCGTCGAATGGCGCTAGCTGCGCAGCATTTGTGCACCGCCACCGTCAGTGTCAGCCAGTTTGCCGTGGGATATGGAGCTCCATCGCAGTCTTTAACACTGGTAGCATGCCGCGACAGCGTGGACGTGAACCGTATGTGCAGTTGACGGACTTTGAGCGAGGGCGTATAGTGGGCATGCAGGAGGCCGGGTGGACGTATTGCCGAATTGCTCAACACGTGGGGCGTGAGGTCTCCACAGTACATCGATGTTGTCGCCAGTGGTCGGCGGAAGGTGCACGTGCCCGTCGACCTGGGACCGTACCGCAGCGACGCACGGATGCACGCCAAGACCGTAGGATCCTACGCAGTGCCGTAGGGGACCGCACCGCCACTTCCCAGCAAATTAGGGACACTGTTGCTCCTGGGGTATCGGCGAGGACCATTCGCAACCGTCTCCATGAAGCTGGGCTACGGTCCCGCACACCGTTAGGCCGTCTTCCGCTCACGCCCCAACATCGTGCAGCCCGCCTCCAGTGGTGTCGCGACAGACGTGAATGGAGGGACGAATGGAGACGTGTCGTCTTCAGCGATGAGAGTCGCTTCTGCCTTGGTGCCAATGATGGTCGTATGTGTCTTTGGCGCCGTGCAGGTGAGCGCCACAATCAGGACTGCTTACGACCGAGGCACACAGGGCCAACACCCGGCATCATGGTGTGGGGAGCGATCTCCTACACTGGCTGTACACCACTGGTGATCGTCGAGGGGACACTGAATAGTGCACGGTACATCCAAACCGTCATCGAACCCGTCGTTCTACCATACCTAGACCGGCAAGGGAACTTGCTGTTCCAACAGGACAATGCACGTCCGCATGTATCCCGTGCCGCCCAACGTGCTCTAGAAGGTGTAAGTCAACTACCCTGGCCAGCAAGATCTCCGGATCTGTCCCCCATTGAGCATGTTTGGGACTGGATGAAGCGTCGTCTCACGCGGTCTGCACGTCCAGCACGAACGCTGGTCCAACTGAGGCGCCAGGTGGAAATGGCATGGCAAGCCGTTCCACAGGACTACATCCAGCATCTCTACGATCGTCTCCATGGGAGGATAGCAGCCTGCATTGCTGCGAAAGGTGGATATACACTGTACTACTGCCGACATTGTGCATGCTCTGTTGCCTGTGTCTATGTGCCTGTGGTTCTGTCAGTGTGATCATGTGACGTATCTGACCCCAGGAATGTGTCAATAAAGTTTCCCCTTCCTGGGACAATGAATTCACGGTGTTCTTATTTCAGTTTCCAGGAGTGTATTATTCTACGTTGTCTCCATTACGTTCTAAGGCCGTACAACACTGTGGAAGAGCATGTATTCCCTGCTGGTAAAAGCTCTTGTCCTGTAGGCGTAGCCAAGTTTTCTGGCTGGCACCCTCAACATCTTTGAAAGCTATTTTGACGCTGTGCTACGGCTCTGTCTTCTGACAGAACGATTCGAAACTTCAACGGCGCACAGAACAAATATCAAATGTAGAGGTACCAACAAGGATGTTTGCCTGTTATATTAATTCCTCTTTTTTTTAAAATGTGGAACATCAGTTATTGAACGACACTCGTACATTGTGGATTCAATCTAGCCGTATCATAAATTTAAATCCCCATCGCGTTTTTCTATCTGTATCGGACGGCTATTCTCAGGAAACACTGTAGGGATTTTAAAACGGTTTTCACTAATAGATAGGGTGACTCGCGAGTAAGGTTTGTATATATAATTAATTAATATTTCATGAAAATTGTCTGAACAAAGACGATTTTTGTCCATTAAGTCATGCCTCCTGAGATATTTCCTGGCTTGCGCTGCTTAAATCATTTTGAGTCATGTAAGAATTTGAAGTTAATAACTAGTTACCTAACGTTTTCCTCTGAATTACAGTGATAACTCTCGCAGTGACCTATAAACAAAATCATCGCTAGGGCAGACAAGTCGACCGGTCGTAGGCACTGATCGTTAACAGGACCAAGTCACGGGAGAGCTGGGTGGGAGCGGAGTTGTGTAAAATAAATTAGACAGCTGTAACTGCAGCTGCTGTGCAAATAACACGAAATAACCTGTTTTTCATCAAAAGAAATATTGATCTATGTATGACGCACACTGCTTTCTAACACTCATGAAAACCGAACAGGTCAAAACTATTTTACTTGCAAGCAAAAGTACTTGCAATTAAATTAGAAAAATTACGAAATTTATGGTAGCGTAAAATTTGTAAATTAAACGTGCGTACTGCACAATCAGTAGATTCTCAAAACGAGTTAAAACTTTCGCTAAATATGTCGAAAACAAAGAGAGTTCAGCAACATGGTTTAGCCTCAATACATCATCACAAACGCGCGGATGGTGTAGGTACACATTGCTGAAAGGAAGTTACGGATTTGACAGTAATCTTTTCAGACGTTTTAAATGGCTGTAACTGTCAACTATTAACGTTAACGCCCACAGCTAAAGAGTTTCGTTGTCGATTCTGTGTGTTAGCAGACGGTGTCTTTCCACTGTGAGCAGGGACGGTAATGATAATTTGTGACGTACCTTATTCAGCTGACTTGCAGCCCCGCCTTGAGAGACTGTGTGCAGTTACTCTTCAAGGTTCAAAACAAAGCGGCTGTTCGCTTTACGATGGAACTATGAAGATTCTTTCCCAAAATAAAGCTTTCGAATATAGATAGCGATGCACCTCGAAATCGAATCAACGTCGAAGTAATGCTAGGCAACAGGATTAGCCGTTTGGAGCGATGTTGCATTGTTGATTGCCTGCCTCAAGACCGATGTTAAACCACTGCACTTGAGATCATTCCTCAATGACTCACTATTCATAAAGGAATGTGATTCAACAAACGCAACTATTTAGAATAATGACACAAACGGGGAAAGCTGTACCCGTATTACTTGCAGCTGTGAACAAGCCTTTCCGAAATTTAAACTTTTATCGATAATTCTACGATTTTCCAATGTATTACCTGACGAGACATTTGTATCCTGACAAACAGTTACATTTGTGTACATCAGAAATAGATACACCAATAATAGTAGAATAATTACTTCAGTTAATCAGAGATTCCTGTATGGAGTACAATATTAATAGCAACGATCAGCTTCAACAGAAATATGATGCTGTTTCTGTATATGTCTTCGACTACAACGATCTCAAGCAACAAGGATGGTCATACAAAAAATTATTGTACTTGAGGTTACTCGAAAGTAATTTTCCAAAGACGAAGCTGAGAGTGCCGGTCGGGGTGGCCGAGCGGTTCTAGGCGCTACAGTCTGCGACCGCGCGACCGCTACGGTCGCAGGTTCGAATCCTGCCTCGGGACTGGATGTGTGTGATGGCCTTAGGTTAGTTAGGTTTAAGTGGTTCTAAGTTCTAGGGGACTGATGACCTCAGTAGTTAAGTCACATAGTGCTCAGAGCCATTTGAACCATTTTTGAAACTGAGCGCACTGAAGATCATCCATAGCGATATGCAGCGATGAATACGCCGCTGTAAGATTCATCTGCTTGCTCTCAGTGGTTATTTGCCGTAAAGAGAGGTGTTCACACACTAAATACGTTGCCAACAGTCATCTCTGTATTCACAGGCATCAAGCCCAGTCGCACATTTACGCAATGCTAATCGTAAAATTCACATACTAAAATGGGAATTAAAGTGATTTCATGCACATCAATGGCCATGAAGCTTGATGTAGCCTTTCAAAATTACAATAGCTGTACGAGTTTTAGTCCTATACTCGAAATAATTTTCTGAGATATTTAAAATTACCTCAAAACTAAATTTTGCAACTTTCCATTACAAGCAACATACTGACGCAATACGCTTCCCTGAGTGTATCAGAGCAAGACTGAAACGGAACACTTAGTTGCTAAACAATTAAGTAAATAATATTTTATTCATAAGACTATAAGTTATATATCGTTTTTAGTTTCAAAATTTAATTATTATTTTTATTTGTTTGGTATCACTTTTTGCACTTGTTATCCTGTCCGAGTGACTAAGGTGGTATGTCTACATCTGTATCTACATTTATCATTCGCTAAGTATCATAAGGTCCATGGCGAAGGATACCTCGTACCACAAGTAGTCCTTTGCTTTATGGTTCACTCGCATACAGAGCGAGGGAAAAACGACTCCTACACGATACGTACAAGCCCAGATGTCTCTTATCTCGTTCGCGATCCTTACTCGAAATGTACGTTGGCGTCAGTTGAATCGTTCCGCAGTCAGCCCCAAATGTAGGTTCTCTAAATTTTCTCAATATTGTTTTGCAAAAAGAACGTTGTGTGACCTCCAGTGCTTGCCATCTGGATCTAAAATGCATCTTCGTAACATTGGCGTGTTGATGAAGCCTCCTGTTAACAAATTTATGAGTACGTCTCTGAACTGCTTCGATATCTTCCCTTAATCCCACTTAATGGGGATTCCAATCATTCGAGCAATAGTCAGGAATGGGTCGAACCAGTGTTCTATACAGTGTCTCCATTACAGATGAGCTACACTTCACTAAAATTGCCCCAGTAAACCGAAGTCGACCATTGGCCTTCCCTAGAACTCACCTTACGTGCTTGTTCCACTGCATAACGCGTTGTAACATTACGCTTACATATTCAGTCGATATGACTGTGTCAAGCAGTATACCACTAAACAGTATTTGAATATAACCTACACTTTTCCCCATACAGAGCAAGCTGCCATTCATCACTCCCAACAGAAGTTCTCTCTAACTCATCCTGTGACCTCATACAGTCACTCAAAGGCCACATTTCCCCGGACACTACAGAGTCATCACCAAACTGTGACAGACTGCTGCTCACCCCATCCGTCAGTTTCTTCATGGACATAGAGATCAAAGGGTACTATCCTGGGGTACTCCTGACTGAATTCTTTGTTCTGATAAACTATCGTCATCCAGGACAACGTACTTCGAGCTACTCATATATCTGGGTACCTACTCCACATGCTGGATGCTTCGTTAAGAGTCCGCAATGGGGAACTATGTCAAACGGTTTCCACAGATACAAGAAGATGGCCTGTTGCCCTTCATCCTTGGTTCGCGGGATACGGGTGAGAAAAGGCAAAGCTGAGTTTCCACGAGCGATGATTCATAAAAGCGTGCTGATCTGTGTACAGAAGCTTTTCTGAGTCAACGAAATTTATTTTATTTGAACTTAAAATATGTTTAAAAATTATGCACAAAACTAATGCCAGTCGTATGGGTCTGTAATGTTGCACGTCCCTCCTTTTACCCTTCCTAAGCGTAGGAGTAACCTCCGCTTTTTTCCAGTCGCCTGGGGCTTTGTTCTGGACGAGAGACCTACACTACGCTACATCGTGGTCATAAACAACCTGACAAGGTTGTAAGGATGTTGCATGGTAGGTTGCGCTGCGAAATAATTATTGAGAATAAAATTCGGTACGTTGCGCCGTTTCCGAGTTAATCAGCATTGAAGTTAGACAATCATGACGTTGTACTCGCAGCTTCAAGCGGAACGTCAGGTGGAATTAGCGTCGATTGTTCTCATATCATAGATGGTAGTGCACTAGATTGCTCAACCGTTGCCTCGGCTTCGATCATTAGTATCGGCCCGTGACCAGTTTGTGTATTGCTTCCTCGTTCAGATTTAAGAAAACTCCGAAGGACACGTTTCGTCACAATGCCTCTGGCTAACTTCAGTGCCAATTACGTCGGATGTGGAGCATCGTATCATATTTCATTCTTGACTTATTTTTCGGCACAAACTACCCTGCAACACCCTTACAACCTTTTGGACTGTTTCTAATCACCTGTCCTATTATATACAGACAAATCGTTGTAAATTGTTCCCTGAAATATATATATATACACTGCTGGATAAAAACAGTTTCCTTTTAGAGGTTTCCAATTCACTCAGCATTTGTTGTTGCAAAAGTGCATATACAGTACATGAAATGTTTACATTTACAAATGAACAGCACAAGTGGTTCTGAGATACCAGCTGGCAGCCTATGCTGAATGAACCAAACGAGTACGTGGTGTAGGCTCCACGAGCGGCAGTGTAGCCGCTGGTTCTGGCATTCAGTCGATCGTACAGATAGCTGTCAACGAATCAAAATCGGCGACGCCTTTTCAGGTTTACTGTCTTCTTTTCAGCATATACCTTCTCCAGGACGACAACGCAACAGCAGCGGCCCCTAGGTGAAGACGACATAAGCTGGGTTAGAGATCAGCAGTCGCTGCAGTTCACTTGACAGACTGTTGATAGTAGCGGTCGCTAGAACCAGAATCGTTACTTGCGTTCGTCTATTCTTAATAAGACTTTCCTTGCGACATGTCTGTGTAACTGCTCTTGTGGATGATCATGTGTGAAGGACTACAAGAATTTTCAGATCAGAGTCAAGTATTGTGTTTCTCTTGTTTTCATTAATAGGAGTTGTTTGATTGTTTGTCTAGTGAACTGAGCATGCAGGATTCTTAAACACAATAACATGGCGATGAGATGTATGAATAACATTGTGCGGACGATATAGGAGCAATAACATAGGGACGACCTGTTAACACTTCGAACCCACAGCCACAATCTGCCACAAATTGTCTCTGCTTTGTATTGTCGTGGGATTTTGTGTTTCGCTGGCGTCACAATTCTACCCGGTCTTTTCATATCAGGGGTGTGTTTACGTGTTTTATCAGTATCTCTTATAGTGTTTTTTATACTCAGTGTTCTCACGTGGGCGTTGCAGAAATTTTCTTTGCTTGTGTGCTTAATATTATTCCTTGCATTGTCTGTTTACTGCACTTGCGTATTCCTGAATCAGCAACCCACCTCTCCCACTCCTGCTCACGTGCCTCAGCTTCAAGCAATAGATTCAACGCAGCTCACACACATGTTTCACTTTCAGATGCAGCAGACTGCAACCCTTCTAAACACGGTACAGCAGTTACTGGCCAACGAAGCAACAAATACAGCGCAACCATCCAATCAACGTGCAACAACTGTAGCTCCAAGTACCATATCGCCTTTTCGCCAGTTTAACGAAATAGAAGAGGAATGGCTCGAGTGCGCTCATACAATCTAGTCAATGGGCAAGTCCACTGGTTTTGTTCCACAAACCTTCAGCTCGCATTTACCTCTGTGGTGACTTGAAGTCTACAGTCAACCCACGAAGTGTGATTGATACTTATCGATTGCCACGTCCAGAGGATCTCATGGACAGATTAGGTGCTTGTCACTACTTTTCAAAAACTGATTTGCGCGACGCAAATTTTCAGGTACCACTAGATGAAGACTCTCAAACCGTATGTGTTGTGAATACTCGTTTTGACTTGTTCAAATATTTACGTTGGCCTTTTGGCAGTGCTTCAACATCCGCCATTTTCCAACAGAATTTGGAACAGCTGACTGCTCAAGTACCAAACTGTTGAAACTATTTGGACGATATTGTCGTACAGGTCGTACACCTGCAGAACACGTTGCTAATTTGCGTGCTTTGTTCCGCGTGTTACCTGATGCAGGACTGATGGGTAGACTGGACAAGTGTGATTCTTTTAAACTTGAGTTGGAGTGTCATGCTCATGTCATCAACAATCAAGGTGTGTATTCTTTTCATTCGCATTTGTTAGCCATACGAGATTTGTCAGTTCCTCGCAATGTCACAGTATTGCAGTCAGTCTTAGGGAAAATGAACTATTATATTCGGTTCATACTGAGTGCTGCACAAATCGCAGCTCCATTGCATCGCTTGCGCCGGAAGAACGTCCCATTTGTTTGGACACATGAGTGCCAAGAGGGTTTACAAAAACTTAAAGACACATTGCTCAGTGATCGATGCTTGGTTCACTTAGATCCTGACAAACCAATTATGTTGCAAGTTGACGCTTCCTCTTACACAATCGGTGCAGTGCTTTCTCACACATTTGGTGATAAAGACAGGCCTATTGCTTTCGCACGAAAAGTGTTGTCCCAAGCTCAGTGTAACTATTCACAAATAGAGAAAGAGGCACTGGCTATCGTGTATGGTTTCATCCAATTTCACCACTAATTATATATCAGAAAATTCTACATAGTAACGGATCACAAGCCATTGAAGTCCCTATTTCATCCGATGAAGTAGGTTCTTGTATGAAAACCCAAGAAATTGCAAAGATGGGCTTTGTTATTGTCTCAATACCATTACGACATTATGTATCGTCCGATGGCTCAATATGATAATATGGATGCACTTTCACGTCTTCCAATTCGCCCTGACACAGACTTTGACTCTTCTGCTGCATCTTGTTGTCACATCGATGCTCAGGATTCTGAAATTCTTCAATCCTTTCCTCTGAACTATAGGAAAATTGCACAAGCCACGGAAGCTGATTCAGAGTTGAACATGTTGATAAAATACAATCGCCAATCTTTGCCTCGCTCATTGCATAGCATAAAGAACACTGTATTGTGCCGATACTTTGCACATCGGCATAGCCTCGCTATACACCAACGTGTGATTCTTGTACTAAATGATAATGGATATTCACGTGTGTTGATCCCTAAAGCTTTGCAAAAAGAAGTGTAGCAGTTACTTTAAAAAGGACACTGGGAAATTTTTGGTACGAAACAATTAGCGCCTCGACACTGTACTTTGCAGGGTATGGACACCCAAATATAACAGATGACGTCCAAGTGCCACGCATGTACGAAAAATCAGTCCCCTCCGCCACAAAAATTCTCTGGTTGGCCTAAGGCGCAATCACCATGGCAATGGTGCACATAGACTTTGCTGATCGGTTTTGGAACATTTGTTGGTTGATTGTGGTAGACTCTTACAGCAAGTTTCGTGTTGCTACGCCAATGAACTCGACAATGTCACGTAGCACAGATCAGGCGTTGTCCTTTACTTTTTGCCTCGAAGGTTTGCCTGAAGTCATAGTGTTGAACAACGGCCCTCAGTTCATGTCAAATGAATTTGAAACATTCTGTGAACTAGTGCACCGTTCCATCCACAGTCAGATGCGAAGCGGAACGTTTTGCCCGATCCTTCAATCAGCAGATGGCCAAGTTTCACTCTGCACACACCAGGGATCAAGCATTGGAACTGTTTCTCGCCTCCTATCGTTCGCACCCACGAGATGGATCATCGGTGGCGAAACTGCTTCACAGCCCCTCTCCTCAGCATCCGGCACCGGAGGAAGGCCACAAGTATCGCTTTGCACCTCATGATATTGTGTTTTACAGGGTTTTTAGAGGCAGCAGGCGGTGTGCACGAGGCGAATTCGTCCGTCATCTTCGCGCTTGCATGTATCTCATTACAGATCCAGACGGCTTGCAGCGCCGACAACACAATCAATTTCGCCACTTTCATGTGCACGGTGACCCTTCTGTGTCTCTTCCCACAGATTCACGGATCCCAAGGACATCGCGGCCACCTTCGCCTCCTCCGCCTCCTCTCGGCCTAACGATGCAGCTGGACACGCCCACCCCACAGCAGGCGACGCCAACAGCCTGGTATGGGCCTGAGGAGGTGAACGCGTAGCCTTCTGGACGTTTTCTAGGGAATGCTTCCACCAGCCCGAAGGTCGGATGGCGCGGTACGATTGGAAGTCTGATGTCTGCTGCAACCACAGCTTCCGGTCCATCAGAGCGTCCACGCACTTTCCTCCGCCACCCCCCCTACCAGCCCCTTTGTCGCACTCCATATTCGACAACATTCCGTTGCTTTGGTGGAGAGGAATATTACGGCGTAAAGTCAGTACCGGCACGGCAGTCGGAAACTGCAGAAAAGAGACGGCTGTGAGAATAGCTCATCAATCGCACGCTGACCGAACTCCCTCCAGGACGACAACGCGACAGCAGAGGCCCCTATGTGCAGACGACATATGCGGCGCGCCCTACTGATGGCGGCCAACTTCGATAGCGGCTTCAACGTTAGCCCCTTCGTTAGCCGATGCATCATAGCCTTTATCATTAGCAATCTCTACGTAGGTTAGTTAGAGATCAGCAGTCACTGCAGTTCAGTTGACAGACTGTTGACAGTAGCGGTCACTAGAACCAGAAGCGTTACTAGTGGTTGTCTATTCCGCAGAAGACTGACTGTTTTGTATGTCGCCCTTTGCCTGCGACTCATTAATATATTATTATTATTATCGGTGTTTTGCCCTTAAAGAGCGCAGTTGGACTAAACTACATGGGAAATTCCTTTTGCTGCCTTCCTTGCTGCCCAAACATCCCTCATTCGCTCGCTGCATTTCTGTTTCTGGTCCTCTGTCCATGCTTCTTGCCAACCTGCATACATTGTGGACTGTGACATGGAACTTGCATGTAAGATGACAACTGCCTCTATGTGGAGTTTCTGCCTTTCTATCCAATGACAGCCCATAATAACTGCCTGTTCATATAAGGCACCATTCTCCTGCGAGTTGGTCATGGCTGTGTTCTCACAATAAACTCCATCAACCCCCAACGTAACTTTTTTGAGCTCAGAGAGCAACCACACTCACGATTCTCCCTGACTACTAATTCGAATTTCTTGTGACTGCTGTCATAAGAGTATACAGCGTTATACACTGCCACATGCAGTATGTGCCATTCTATATGTGACAGGCATTAGGATCGCCTTCAGGACACACCGCAGAAGCTAAGAAACGCTCAGATTCTGCATACATTACGAATGAAGGTTTTTCCTGGTGGTGAGTCTTTGTCTTGCAGACAAACAAAAATTACGCGAAGCGAAATGTAGTGTGAGGAGGGCTATGCGAGAGGCGTTCAATGAATTCGAAAGTAAAGTTCTATGTACTGACTTGGCAGAAAATCATAAGCAATTTTGGTCTTATGTCAAAGCGGTAGGTGGATCAAAACAAAATGTCCAGACACTCTGCGCCCCAAATGGTACTGAAACAGGGGATGACAGACTAAAGGCCGAAATACTAAATGTCTTTTTCCAAAGCTGTTTCACAGAGGAACACTGCACTGCAGTGCCTTCTCTAGATTGTCGCACCGATGACAAAATGGTAGATATCGAAATAGACGACAGAGGGTAGAGAAACAATTAAAATCGCTCAAAAGAGGAAAGACCGTGGACCTGATGGGATACCACTTCGATTTTACACAGAGTACGCGAAGGAACTTGCCCCCCCTTCTTGCAGCGGTGTACCGTAGGTCTCTAGAAGAGCGTAGCGTTCCAAAGGATTGGAAAAGGGCACAGGTCATCCCCGTTTTCAAGAAGGGATGTCTAACAGATGTGCAGAACTATAGACCTATATTTCTAACGTCGATCAGTTGTAGAGTTTTGGAACACGTGTAATGTTCGAGTATAATGACTTTTCTGGAGACTAGAAATCTACTCTGTAGGAATCAGCATGGGTTTCGAAAAAGACGATCGTGTGAAACCCAGCTCGCGCTATTCGTCCACGAGACTCAGAGGGCCATAGACACGGGTTCACACGTAGATGCCGTGTTTCTTGACTTCCGCAAGGCGTTCGATACAGTTCCCCACAGTCGTTTGATGAACAAAGTAAGAGCATATGGACTATCAGACCAAATATGTGATTGGATTGAAGAGTTCCTAGATAACAGAACGCAGCATGTCATTCTCAATGGAGAGGAGTCTTCCGAAATAAGAGTGATTTCAGGTGTGCCGCAGGGGAGTGTCGTAGGACCGTTGCTATTCACAATATACATAAATGACCTCGTGGATGACATCCGAAGTTCGGTGATGCTTTTTACGGATGATGCTGTGGTATATTGAGAGGTTGTAACAATGGAAAATTGTACTTAGATGCAGGACGATCTGCAGCGAATTGACGCATGGTGCAGGGAATGGCAACTGAAGCTGAATGTAGGCGAGTGTAATGTGCTGCGAATACATAGAAAGAAAGATCCCTTATCATTCAGTGTTTTAAAATCGAATGATCATATTAAGTTGATCGTCGGTAAAGCAGATGCCAGACTGAGATTCACTGGAAGAATCCTAAGGAAATGCAATCCGAAAACAAAGGAAGTAGGTTACAGTACGCTTGTTCGCCCACTGCTTGAATACTGCTCAGCAGTGTGGGATCCGTACCAGTTAGGGTTGATAGAAGAGATAGAGAAGATCCAACGGAGATCAGCGCGCTTCGTTACAGGATCATTTAGTAATCGCGAAAGCGTTACGGAGATGATAAACTCCAGTGGAAGACTCTGCAGGAGAGACGCTCAGTAGCTCGGTACGGGCTATTGTTGAAGTTTTGAGAACATACCTTCACCGAAGAGTCAAGCAGTATATTACTCCCTCCTACGTATATCTCGCGAAGAGACCATGAGGATAAAATCAGAGAGATTAGAGCCCACACAGAGGTATACCGACAATCCTTCTTTCCACGAACAATACGAGACTGAAATAGAAGGGAGAACCGATAGAGGTACTCAAGGTACCCTCCGCCACACATCGTCAGGTGGCTTGCGGAGTATGGATGTAGATATAGATCCTCCGTAGGAATTTCAGCACATACCAGTATCTGATTCGAGCAATCAGTCAGGTGCCCTTCCAGATACTCAGTCGTTGTAAAAAAGTTGAGACATCTATGGCAGAAATGTTGTTTTTGTCAGTCTTTAGTCAACAGAGAGGAAAAGAGGCGGGAAATATTTCTATTCCATATGTAGCGTTGCTTTTCACCCTTGGAGAAAAGCAACAGATCTAGGTGTTTGGGGCGCTCACCGGCTAATTTGTGAAATTTAGAGCGATCCAACTAATTTATGCTTGACTTCTTTGTTCTGCACAGTGTGCTCATGGTCATCTTCTTCTTCTGGCTTACTATTATCAACATCGAAGTTGAGAACATGAACTGAAACATCTGGGTTCCACCTCTCGAATTTCGGTACGTCGTGGAGTTTTAGGGGGAACGAGATGTTTCTCAAATCACAATGCCCACAGGCACTGGAATTTTGTGAGTACCAGGAAGGACTGCCCTTGTAGGGAAATTTCTGTCACTACCCACAAGTGGCCACTTGACGCAATATTCATCACCTGCCACTAAATAGATCGTAGGCCTGTAAGTACACGTCAAGATGGAGTATAGACATGAGTCCTTTACCAGACCCACTTTCCTGTGTTTCGGAAAAACAGCGAAATATGATACTTGCACAAAGTTCCAGCCAACTCTGTGGTTGACTTAGCTCACGATATCAACCAGTTCTCCCCCAGATTTAGGCGGTGCTTTTCACCTCACCAGCATTTCTGATCTCTTTCCGCTGTTGGATCACCTCACAGTACAGGACTGCTTTGCACTTAATCTGCACCGACATCATACTCCGCCAGCCACCTAAGGATGTGTGGCACAGGGTACCTCTGTTACCACTACCTCGTACCTTGTTCCACTGGCGAATGGCGTGTTTGAAGAACAGTTGTCGGTAAGCCTCTGTATTGGCTCTAATTTCTCGAATTTTCTCGTCATGGTCATTACGTGAGATGTATGCTGAAGGAAGTAATATGATGTCTGACTCTTCCCAGAGTACTCTCTCGAAATATCAATAGTTAACCTCTCTGTGAAGCATAACGCGGTTCTTGTAACGGCGGCCAGGGGAGTTTGGTCCAAATGGCTCTGAGCACTATTGGACTTAACATCTGAGGTCATCAGTCCCCTAGAACTTAGAACTACTTAAACCTAACTAACCTAAGGACATAACACACGTCCATGCCCGAGGATGGATTCGAACCTGCGACCGTAGCGATCGCGCGGTTCCAGACTGAAGCGCCTAGAACCGCTTGGCCACACCGGCCGGCTACAGGAGAGTTTTCTAAGCATCTCAGAAGCACTCTCACGTCGAGTAAACGATACCGTGACGAAACGCGCCGCTCTTCATTGCATCTTCTCTATCTTCTCTGTCTCTTGTACCTGGTAGGAATCCCAAATTTGTGAAAAATGCTCAAGAATCGGACGAACAAACGCCTTATAAGCCACTCCCACCTCGGATGAGTTACTTTTCCTGAAAATTCTTCCCACGAAACTCTGTGCGACATCTGCTTTTCCTACTATTTGTTTTTTGTGGTCATTCCACTTAAGGACCCTTTGATAGTTACTCCTAAATACTGGAGTGGCAGGATATTGTGGGTCATTAACCATTTCAGTGAGTACCCTCTCTAAAAGGCATTGACAGGCATCGTGAAAATATGTAAGAGCTTTGTATTCAGAATTTGTTTTGTCAGTACGAGCTTGTGAGATCCTTTCACTCAAACCATCATGAACCACAGAGTACTCCAGTACAGCTACAGGACTTACTTGGATATCGGTAACAGACCGGGCAGGGGTGCTGCTGCTGCTAGGCCCAGAGTGATGTTGAGGCGATGCCTGATGTCATGACGGTCCATGACGATTGTGAGATGGACCAGGCCGTGGAGGCTGTGGCGTCTTGGCAAACAAGTTCATGCATCAGCCTGTTCCACACTGGTTGTGAGGGACCTGGCTGTGGCGGTGTTTGAGGCTGTGGTGACATACTCATCATCAGGAGTTCACGTGGCAGAGTAATTGTAGGTGCATATGTCCTCCATGTGACCTGTAAAGAAAGAAAAAAATACTGGATTGTATGACGTGTAAAGAAAGTAGTATCCAGATGTTTGTAAATGTTCTATTTACTTTCAAAATAAGCAGTGTTCAAATAAGTCCAAAAGCCTCTCACCACGTCATTATTTTCCATGATGACTTGTAATATCTTATCCTGCAGCTCAACATCCAACACGATATTATCATCAAGAGCACCGAGTAACGGAGATCCATGAGGATTGTCAGACGGTCCAAGGTGGTGACCGTGGCTGTGTTGGCAAATGAGCTGCTGTCTTCAGCCTCTACCACACTGAATATGATGAGCCAGGCAGGGGTTTGTAGGCACGATGAATACAGCTTCGACGGACTTGGCTGGAGTGATGAATGTACCATCATGATGTCAGATTGTGGAGTTGTTGCTGCAGGTGCAAGGTCAAGCTCATATACGCTGATCAGATCTGCTACAGAAGAAGAAAAACCATCAGATTGCAGATTAAAGGAAAAAACACAAGTAAAGGAAAAAATCTGAAGTACGTACCTGTGAGATGAGTACAGTTCAATGGGAGACGTTTACTAGTCCCTGATGGTTCAAAAGGTTCAAATGGCTCTGAGCACTATGAGACTTAATATCCTAGGTCATCAGTCCCCTAGAACTCAGAACTACTTAAACCTAACTAACCTAAGGACATCACACACATCCATGCCCGAGGCAGGATTCGAACCTGCGACCGTAGCAGCCCCGCGGTTCCGGACTGCAGCGCTAGAACCGTACGGCCACCGCGGCCGGCGTGAAGATGGTACGATCAAGCTCTGGCAGGCACTTAAGTGTAGTTTGTAGAGTATCCATGTAGATGTAGGTGTAGATGTATTAAAGACGAACACATTGGTAGAAATAATGACGTAAAATTATATAAATTACATCAAAGCAAATTCTATAACAGCCACCGATTTCTGAAAAAGATATTGTTTGTAAAAGAAATACAGCACTACGTAACTCCTTTGTGTGACGTCGTAGTACACTTCTGATGACTCCAATCAAAGATTCTGTGTGCAACACAGAGCTATAAAAAATACATACCTAGAGACAGAGCTGACCACCGCAGTGAAAAGCATGTCACCTGCGGGATAGCCCACCCCTCTAAATCTGACAAGTGGGATGTAGCAGTCAATACTGACATATCCCCAAACCATTATAATAGGCAGAATCCTCCCCTGCTTGGTGACTAACCCGTAAGACATTGCTGCTATATCAGTTCTGACTAAAACGTCTACCACCCGCGGTAATAATGGCAAAGCGATCGCAACACGTTGGTGGCAATATCAAAGACTGCTATAAATAAACACCTGTATTATGAGGAACTCTTCTCCCACCCGCTTGCATTCGCTGGATAACGCATGCTGAACGAGCCACTCGAGAACATGGCACCATATGCAAATCCTTGACTGGCCGCAGCCGCTACTAAATCCATGGTCGCGAACGAGAGAACTCCACGTATTTGCCTAACACTAAGGTAGAAAATTTCCTCGGGCATGGTAGAGGAAGTTGCATAATTATGGGTGTAATCGTCTCTGGCATGATGGATAGCACAAAAGGTGCTCAATGATTCAGGGAAAGGGCATATCGCTTAGCTAAACCAGTGGTAACTCGCAGGCACCTACACGCTCACCAGAGTAAATCCGCCAGACGGTGTGGCCGAAAGGTGCTAGGCGTTTCAGTCTGGAACAGAGCCACCGCTACGGTCGCAGGTTCGAATCCTGCCTCGGGCATGGATGTGTATGACGTCCTTAGGTTAGTTAGGTTTAAGTAGTTCTAAGTTCTAGGGGACTGATGACCTCAGATGTTAAGTCCCATAGTGCTCAGAGCTATTTGAAAAGAGGAAATCTTTGGATGCCTTTCCGGTTAAACGTTGCTAACAATTTAAGTACCAAGAACTCCCCCCCCCCCCCCGACGACCCTTTCACTTTGGACCAATCAGAACCAAGATCCCCCTCCTCCCCCAACCATCACACTTAACTAACGCTTATGCACGGGCGTCCCCATTTTCAACCATGCAGCACTCCCAAGTCGAATGAAGTCACGCAATTTTCAGGCGCTCAGTCCGGAACCGCGCGACTGCTACGGTCGCAGGTTCGAATGCTGCCTCGGGCATGGATGTGTGTGATGTCCTTAGGTTAGTTAGGTTTAAGTAGATCTAAGTTCTAGGGGACTGATGTCCACAGATGTTAAGTCCCATAGTGCTCAGAGCCATTTCAACCAAGTCACGCAATTATGATATCCAAACAAAATAAACACTCCAATATTATCAGAATATGCAACTTTACTACAAGTCTTGTATATTAACCACAGGAAAATCCAAGTATTGTCATCGCAATTAATCAAATGTCGATTGATCCGTGGAACTGTAAAGACACACACAGACAGATACGACAATTGAGAATACACAAATATTATTACTATGAAAAATTCTCTGTGTATTATTAATGAGTGACATCATATATCACACAAATGAGACAGAGCAATTGCCACAGAGCAGCAAAAATAAACTACATACAAATTCATAGACTCATAAAGATCACAGTACCTACCTTGCTATACTATAAAATGCGAGTGCTGAAGACTTTGCGCATCATCAGTCGATAATCAAATTCTCCAAACACCAATGATTACAATTAACCATCCACCTAAGTGATTCAAACTACGAAGGGCCGTACAATGACAGTGGAAAAAATGGGCTGCACTTACCTTTCGTCGCCATCTTTACACAAAACGCTGTGTTTCTCTGTCGATGCTTCCGACTCAGGGAATGCAGGCACCGATGTTGACACTGCGAACCTGCAACCAGCCGTGAGAATAGTGACGAGACGGCTGTCCAAGACATCTGTCAGTAGTCCCAAGGAAGAGCCATCTCATTGCTCCAAGTAAAAGCCATAAATGTCCTACACCACCTGAAAAATGGTGGGAAGGTGGGGAGGGAGTCTAGTTAAACAGTTCATTCAACGACTAGCAACGCAGTCATATATCTTCTCCTGATAACTCATGCTACCTCCTTAGATGCGTGCCCTCAATCGACAAAAGATAGAGGAGCTGAGGAGAACCCATCCATTGCTGGTGTAAGAGAAAGTCGGTGCTCGATAAGGTTCACTGTGTTTGTCACGTGGTGAATACCAGTGACAGCAAGAGGAAGATGTGTTAATAAAAACTGTTTTATAATATTTTTATTAGACATCTGTGAGCTGCTGGATTTTCCCATACAATCTTATTAACAAAAGTGCATTATTTAGTAGTAAAACAACAACCCTGCTTGTACTCAATACTATAATATCATCAGGTGTAAGGTGCTGAGAGTTAAGATTTTACCATGAATCTCTCTTGGCCCTCACATACAGTTAGGTCTCTACAATATCCCATCTACGATACAGTCATTGATGACAACGCACAAATCAGTCAATATCAGAGCCAAGAGTAGAAGGCTGAAGCTAGGATACTACTAAACCTTTTTATTGTTCTCTTCTAACGTCGTAGATCCGACATCTCGTTTGGGAAAATGTCTGTAATCTTTACATGTGATATTTTCCTCTAACAAACACTATTGGACAGTTTAAGGGATCATACATTTATGGTAGATGTGTAATATAATTATTGCTCATCCTATTAACCAAACTTAGTATGGGTCTCATACAGTGGAGATAGCCCGTAAAGTGATTTTATAAGCTTGCTGGCAACACTTCGTAGCAGTGGATCTTTTTTGCTGTAACACATACCTTTCTAAGTAGAAGACTGTTCCCTAACATCCACTAACATAATGCTGGATTTGGTACCAGTAGGATCTGTCAACACGCTAGTAATATATGAGCTCAAATCGAGCTACGTTCTTTTCACGAGAAGTCTATTGAGAAGTAACATTAATAGCCAACGTACATTTTGTGTAAAGATAAGAGATATTTGGGGTCGACAGAAGTGTTTGTCTCTAGCACTGTTACGAGTGGCAAAGGGCTACTGAATGTGTGTATATATGTCTAATACCTGTTCAGAAATGTATGTATCTAAGCACTAGATAATCAGAAGAATAAACTTCTACAGAGGTAGTTGTTGCGATCCTAAACCTGTTATGTATATGATATGAAATTATAGATTTGACGTCCAATCGTAGATATTTGTCTACAACACCATACTGACATGAGCATTGCGTGGTGGAGGCATAACACATTCTGTTTCTGACAGGCGTACCTGCGATGTCATAATAAACCAAGTTTCCCAGTCCTGTTTCACAAGAAGTAACAGCGGCAGACTTTACTTAAATAATAACGTTAAATAAGTAAAACTACAGACATATAGAGTGTAGCATTACAACCAGTTATCAGACCTGATTTTATGGAATGTATACACAGCCATACAAGACAACAGTACTTACTAGTACTTTAATTCTCTGGAAGATGTCGGTTTAGACCCCGAATCAGTGTGCTTTAGTATTCATAAAAGTGCAGGACAAACACTAGATTGCGCCACAGCATGGCAGTGTGAAAACAAACATCAAATACTTCCATTTACTAATGACGATTATTCACTTTAGTAGCATCAAAATCGGGCAAAGACCATGGTGGCAACGCTTCCAGTCAAATTATCTTCTTAGTGAAACAGAACTTTTGTTTTTAATATGGGCGCACACTAAGAGCATGGTATTGTGTAATCGATGTCCAAGGTAAACAATTAAAAACTGTAGACATATATAACACATTCATCAGGGCCCCACAGGTGAAACACAGGTTAGGTGGTGAATCGCTAAAATATCCAGGAAAAGGCACAAGAAGACAGCACGTTTTGATTATATCTTCTAAATGTGGCTGCAATTACAGTACTTTTTGTGTGTGGTGTGACGTCAAAGCTTCGGGGACAGCAGGTTGAGACGATGTGCTTTCTTTTCTTCTGTATGCATGCTTTTAAACAACAGAAGGAATATTATTCTTTGCAAACAGGCTGATACATTCATCTTTTTATAGACTGTAAAAAATGTTACTAAATTTACACCCATAATCTCATATCAGGCGAGGAGGATGAAATAACAATTACAAAAACACAGAAATGTTACAAAAAGAAGAAAGAGAAACGGAACCACACTAGATGTTCTATTACTTTAAATAATCATCATTCCGTCTAATCAGAAAGTAGAACTATTTCTGAAAGTTATATATCTGATAGAATGGGCCGGCCGGGGTGGCAGCGCGATTCTAGGCGCTACAGTGTGGACCACGCGACCGCTACGGTCGCAGGTTCGAATCCTGCCTCGGGCATGGATGTGTGTGATGTCTTTAGGTTAGTTAGATTTAAGTAGTTCTGAGTTCTAGGGGACTGATGACCTCAGAAGTTAAGTCCCATAGTGCTCAGAGCCATCTGATTGAACTGTTTAGCAATCTGGCCTCATCTTCATAGTCTGGTTGTGTCATGTATAAAAATTACCAATAAATTGTTGTAAAGTATATCACATCCGTGTTGCCTTAAATTTTCGTTCATAGCCACTTTTCCCAGTGGTAAAGCTGTTTAGTTGCAGCCTGCTTAGTAACCCACCTCAGTAACAAATGGTTCAAATGGCTCTGAGCACTATGGGACTCAACTGCTGAGGTCATTAGTCCCCTAGAACTTAGAACTAGTTAAACCTAACTAACCTACGGACATCACACACATCCATGCCCGAGGCAGGATTCGAAACTGCGACCGTAGCTGTCTCGCGGTTCCAGACTGCAGCGCCAGAACCGCGCGGCCACTTCGGCCGGCACCTCAGTAACAGTAATTACTTTCTGCAGTAGGGGATTCCCGTCCTCTCATATTTATGTTGGACGCCAACTGTATTTTGTGAACACAAAAGAAGTAACGGTTTTACTACTCTTCCTGTTATAACCTGCTCACAAATGGTACTGAACATCTTGTGTATCTATGAACGTGTATGCAATTACATTCAAGAGAAGCAGGGACTGCAAGAATAACTGTTCTGAAACTAGAACAAAATAACTTTGGAGTGGAGAAGGAACAAAAAATAACCAAACTTCAAGCTCATTGTCCAGAATTATTTGTTTGTGAAATCAAAACAATACAGTCTTGCTGAACTCAGTGAACTGTAACATGTTCCGATCGCCTTTGGTATGTTGCCCCACTGTATTAGATATTACAACTGAAGCCTTTCCCAGTCTTGGACAACTTCCTTCCAGAGGCCATCCTGTGTGTAAGAGGGGCCTTGCGACGATGCACTGAAACATCCAACTAATTCTAACCGTGCTCAGTAGGGTTCGTATCAGCAGACATCACAGCTTATTCCATTTCATGGATTCCCACCTTCTGGAAAAAGGTGTAACCTTGCGTTACCGCCCAGGAAGATACGGACAACAGGCTGAAGTCTACTGCTCCCGTAGTGCAGTGTCCTCAAACGAATGAGAAGAGGCGTCTGACCTCTGTGAACGGTACTGACCCAACACAAGACTAACCCACCTCCCAAATAAGCCTGTGGAGCTGCATGCCTAAGATGCATGCTGGAACCTGCACTTTTTCACTCTCCACTGCCAAGATCATGAGGAGTGAAAGAACACAGACCTGCGTTTCCTTTGCCCACATTGTTGCGTCACCATGGTCCTGTGGAGGGCGAGGATGGTTTGTGCTCCAAGCTGATCATGTGTAGACGATAGTGCACTGTCTTATGACGACGCTCCACACTCAGATGCCTCCATAGAGGGCACCTTCCAGAGAATTAAAGACCTCTTGTGTGGCTGCGCACACATTCCATTTAATCAGATATGACAACTGGTTTTAGTGGTATGCTCTGTATGTCTTTAATTTAATTATTTAACGTTATTATTTAACTAAGGTGGGTCAATGTTACTTATTGTAGAAACAAGACAGGAAGCTTGCTTGCTGGCCGCTGTGGCCGAGCGGTTCTAGGCCCCTGAGTCCGGAACCGCACTGCTGCTTCTGTCGCAGCCGGCCGGTGTGGCCGAGCGGTTCTAGACGCTTCAGTCTGGAACCGCACGACCGCTACGGTCGCAGGTTCGAATCCTGCCTCGGGCATGGATGTGTGGAATGTCCTTAGGTTAGTTAGGTTTAAGTAGTTCTAAGTTCTAGGGGACTGATGACATCAGATGTCAAGTTCAATAGTGCTCAGAGCCATTTGAACCATTTGTTCAACAGTTCGTAAAAATAAAAGTTAAACAAATCTGCTGACACAAGATACTGCGCAGCCACACAAAAGCTGATCACGAGGCGCACTAATTTCATATTAAACTATTTTTAATTTTTATCTGTGTCGGGTATGTAGGTTAATCGTATGTACACTCAGTATTTTGGCAACTCAGTGGCAAATTACTGTTGTATCGTTACAGCTCAATTAAAACAGCAGCTGTGGCCCTACATAACTATTAATCAGACTCCGACCAGCGGCAATGCTCATCTTGTATCCTGTACTCCTCTCCAGGAGTAGTGGACGCTGAAACGATGACAGAATGTTTTACTTCGTATTTGTCATCACAGGATGATGCCATCCTAGATGTGAGTTCCTTCAGTAAAAGTAAGGGAAATAAATTATCAGATGCCTATTCAAAAGGCCATTTCTTCACTGATGCTAGAAAGACTACCTGCCAAGCTGCTTCTTTGCATAAAGCTATAAAGTATTCTGAAAGTAGTAAACAAACAGGAGGCCTTGATGCAAACTCAGGCTTTTAACATGTAGCTACTTAGCGATTACATCTTGAGACATAAAAAGTACCAGGTTTTTTTAGAGATCAGGAGCCCACAAAGAACAAGTTAACTTGTGCTACGCCACTGCATTCTTCTTCTATGAGATATTAAATGCCATTAAAAAAGTATATTGTTCCATAACTCGATAAATAAAAAAGTTTTGAGTATTAGTTCTGCGAAAAAATTGGTTCCTCTTTTAATTCTATGATTTGTAAAAAAACTCATCATTATGATATCCTGAAAAGTCTATGAAATGCCAAGGAAATTACATGCCGTTTATTCATGTTGCCTATGGAAAGAACGAGGCGAATTGCGCTACCCTCCCGTAGACATTCAAATCATTATCTTGAGAAGGAGGTAGCTATCTCTCTGCCTTCATTGTTAATACAGTTTCCACCTTCTCCTTTTTTCTTTTGCTGAAGCCTTGTCCCGCGGCTGCCGAGGGTCGGCATGGTTAGGAACGGATTCGGCAAGGTTAGTTATAAGGGGTGGCTGGATGCCCTTCCTGCCGCCACCCCGTAGCCCCCGGGACAGAATTAGTGTATCCCAGCTGTCTGTGTCTAGTGTAATCCATGGAATAGGGCGAACGTGTTCAGATGTCTGCGAGTCGTGTAACTGAGGCGGACCGTGGGGACCAGCCTGGCAGTCACCTAGCGGGATGTAGAAAACTGCCTAAAAGCACATCCAGGCTGGCCCGCATACTGGCCCTCGTCGTTAACCTGCCGGGCCGATTAAACCCGGGTCGGAATGCCTACCCGAGTCCAGGAAGCAGGCAGTTAGCGCTCTCGGCAAACCTGGTGAGTCTGTTAATACAATTTCCATACGTTAGCTAAATTCCATACACAGCTATTTAAGACCTAAAATGAACCAAATAGAAAGTCTTCAGACTGCGTTTTTACTGCAGTTCGATGTCGGCAGACCACGACGTTATGCCTGACATGAACTGCCACAGGGGTTGTTCCCATGATGGCAGTCCTAGTGTCCCTATTAATTTTCAAATATGGAATGATCCTTTTGAAACCGACCTTCAAGCGTCAACTGGGGAAGTTGGACATGAGTGAACTGCGCCACAATGGAAGAGAAGCACTCTGCCACAGAGGGTGTCTGTGTTACAAACATGTTGCTGCTGCAAACATTTCCGCATGGAATACTCAAGCAGGATCTGGCTTTAATATAGTGCATTCTCAAGGAACGATTCGTAATATCGATCATAGTTGTGACGTGTACCAATGTTTGAAACTACAATAACAACGAGTGCCCAGAAAGACCACAAAGAGTCGTTTATTTAAAAGGTCTTCGTGAACAGAGCCTGTAGCTACGGCGCAGAGCGCCCCCGTGTGTTCCCGACAGCTGCGCGGCCCCCCTGGTGCGGACGCAGGCGCGACACGGGCGGCTGGGCCTCCGCCTCTCGCGCCGCAACTCCTCGCTGCTGCCGGAGGCGGACGAGGAGCTGCTGGGGGCGGCAGTGGGCCGGCCGCGATGACGCACGCGCAGCTTCCTCCTGCGGCGGCGCCGACTCGGCCTCCACCTGCGGCGCGGAGCCTCCCCGCTGCTGGAGGAGGAGCTGCTGGGGGCAGGAGAGAGCCAGCCACGACGATGCTGACGTCGCTTCCCCTTTCGCTGCGGCGCCTCCAAAGTGTTGGAGGCTGGGGGCGTGGTGGCGAGGGGAGCGCCCGCCGTAGCCTGCAAGACAACGTCATCACTCGTGACACCTGATAAGGCTCAGTTTTTGGCGTAACTGCGTGTCCAAAATGTAAGATTCACTGGTGCCGAGCATTAGTCACATGTTCTGCACTCAGCGAATGTGTTAAACCACAGCTTGCCTCCTCCCGTAGCACTATCTTTCGACAGTTTTTAAAACCATGACCCCACGTGTAACTCTTCAACCGCTTGCACTGAATCGGGATACACTGCTGTATTACAAAGCGTCTTTGTCCCCCGAACCTCTCCTTCCTCGCAGTAACATTCTGTACCACAAATAGCTATAGTCCCAGACAACTGTGTCTCTAGCCCAATAAAGATTACTAGCTGTTGCATCAAGAAATGTATATACCCAACCGCCTCACAAACAAGAAAAGGTCTCAAAAGTAACTATCCGCAATGGCAGGTCAGGTAACGTTTTTGGTTAAGTATGGGGCTAGAGACTGAAGAAATGAATTCCTACACCACTGTCATTTTCTGTGGACGATAGCTAAGAAGTGCGCATCTACCTAGAATATGCAACCTTCAGTTAAGACTAAAGTCTACAGAGTGTGTAGTACTCACCCTTATTGATTCCAGCAGCTGCTCCTCCATTATCCTGCAGTACATGCCAAAGCATTCATCTATAAACTGCTGTCGTTCCTGCGGACAAAAGACTTTATCAGCTACATAGTAAATAACATCTAACTTTGCTTCTGGATTTAACATTAACAGATTTTATGGCACTCTTATCTGCTATGGATGAATTGTAAGTAGTACACATGCAGTTAGAAACTTTGGCGATCAATTATGAGAGAAGTCTAGAGACTTAGTGGTACTCACCTCTGCGGAACTTAGAGACAGTTCGTCAGCCAGTCTGCTATATGCGGCATAGAACTCTTGCACGAACTCCTCCCACTCCTGTGGACAAAAGGGATTATTAGCTTCATAGTAGCTAACCTCACCTCTGTTAATAGACACAGCATGAGAAAATTTTTGTGGAATTGTAAAAGTTATATGCCTTTTCAAAACTGAACTATATCACTCTTAAGAATACGTGTTTGCACTTTCTTCTCAATTTTTATTGAGATTCTCAGGTCAATAGAGCGTTGACTATTCGTCATGGACTGAGACCCCTGTTCTGTTTCACGTCTGCCAACTTCCGCTCGCCACCAGAGTCAAATACATTAGGGACGTTTCAACCCGTCTAGAGCTGCCCAAGTCGAGATTTGGTGAACCGGTCGTCAAGTGGAAACGTGAAGGATTATCCACAGGTAAACCAGCACCAGGCAGACTTCGTGTACTGAGTGATGGGGCTGTCGGGTTCTGTGGAAGGTGGTTGTAAATAATCGGCTGAAATCAGCAGAAGGAATCACTCGTGCACTCCAGACTACTATCAGTGGCCCAGCCAACACAGTGGCTGTGCGGAGTGAGTTTAGAAGCAATGGGATACAATGGTTAACAGCTCCTCATAACCGTCACATTTCTGCAGTCAGTGTTAAGCGACGGTTGATGCGGTGTAAAGATCAGTCGGTGGGTCACGCTATACCCTGTAGCGATCTGATGGAAGGGTTTCAATTTGGCGAATCCCTGCAACATGGGGCCAAATCTAGAAAACCTGGACTATAGAGCAATGGAAGAGATTTATTTTGTTGGATGAAATTTGTTTCACATTGATTCCAACTCCTAGCACAGCATATGTCCCAAGAGTGAAACATGGCGGAGGTTTGGTGGTGATTTGGATACCCATATCGTGATATGCCATGGGCACTATGGTTACTCTCCAGTCTCTTATTACGGCCAAGGATTATGTGACCATTTTCGCTGATCAGTCCGTGGTACAATGTTTTTCCCCAATGGTGATGCTGTGTTCCAAAAAGACAAGGCCCCTGTACACACAGCCCACAGCGCTCAGGACTGTTTTTGTGGATGAACCGTCACATCTTCACTGCCCACCACAGTCACCAGATCTCCATATTACTGACCCTTTGTGAGCTTCTTTGGGGAAAAGTTTCCATGATCGCTATCCACTTGCATCATTGTTACCTGAAGTTGCCACTATTTTGCTGGAAAAACTGTATAAGTTTCCCTTGAAACCATACAGGAGTTGCATTTATCCATTCCGAGACGACTGGGAACTGTTTTGAATGCGAAAGGGTTTCCTACGTCGTACTAGGCATGGCAGTGTGGCGTGTTTTCGGTGCCTCCACACATTGGCAAAACTTCTGTACAGTCTGGCTGCCCCCAAACACTGCCAACATTCTAGAGCGGCGTACAACGGCGACCCTCACCTGCTGCATGACCGCCTCTGGGTCTGGAGGGGCGCCCTCCGCCTCCAGCTGGACGCTCTTCTTCTCCTCCTCCTCCAGCCCAACGTTGTCCTTCTCTTCCTCCTCCTCAGTGCTGCCGCAGCAGCACAACCACCGGCGGACCCTCCGCCACATCTGTGCAGATGAGAAATACATTAGGTCCGAAAGAGCAGACACCACACATTTATATAAACAGAACAACACTACAGCATTGTTGGCCTCAACGTGTGTGTGGCGGTAACTTTGTTTTGCGTTACTAGAAGCTTTATCTGCCTGTGAAGAGCACTCACGAGGAGCGGGCTAGTAGCAGGTATTGATTTCGTTCTTCACACTAGACTAACATATTTGTTCAACTGGTCCCTCAGAAGTGTCCCACTAGGGTAAAATTTCCAGCTCTAGGAACCATATTTTACGTTGGAAATTTACATCTCGGTTGAGTAAAGATGCAGTCGCTGCTCATAACATCACGAAATGGAGTAAGGCAGGAACAACAGACGCACATACAACAATTGTGGGTAACTGAGCCAACTGAATCGTCTTATGTCACATTTTCTGTTGTTAAAAATATGGAGGGATCACCTCTGCCCTGCGCACCAGAACACATATTTCCGTTTTCTCATTATTACTAAATTAACATTCAGAATCTGCTGATAATAAGATTTTTAGAACTGTTTATACTGGGCATTCATTAAGAAACCTTATAAACCTGAGACACAAACATACAAACTAATGGGCGCAGGATAGAATAATTTAAGACCAAGTTAAAAGTGGTGGAATGCGACGAGGTCTTTATATAAAGAGATGCTAATCTCATATTCAAGTGATAACATTGAATATGTGTCAATATTTCAAGATAGCTTTTCTAAAAATTACTCTGGAAAACGTGTTAAAAATAAGAAAGCCACAGATAGCTTAGCGAATTAAATTATCATGTAAGAGGAAGAAGGAAATTTAAATCAAGGCCAGAATAAGTCAAGATCTGACATTACTTGCATACTAAAAAAATACTGTAGTACTTCAAGGAAAGACATTAAAATGTCGAGAAGTATGCATTTTCTGACAGAAATAAATAATGCGGATTATAAGATTAATAAAACTATGTGAGATACTGTCGTATGTCAGAAAGGTCAGCCAGCCAATGTACAAGATACAACAACATTTAAACGTAATAGCAATGTTGCAACTGATAATTCACGAGCTGAAAATAATTTTAACAATAACTTTCTAAATGCACCAGCAAAAATGGGATTAATGGTTCAGTTGAAGAAGCAAGGAAATATATTAAAAATGTCATTCCACAAAACTTTAAGCAACTGAAATAGCATTAACATCCATTACTCCGAATTTTACATCTTAGTCGAGCTAATTTGCTGTAGGTGATGCATGACATCATGAAGTGGAGTGAGGTAGGAATGACAGATGCTACTACACTGAGAAATCTAAGTAATGGGATAAAGGCTGTTCTGGTCCAATTTTGATATCAAATTGATATCAAATTAAATTTATTAATTAATTTATTGATCAAGTAACGAACCCTACCCTCTGATGACATCATGAGTACTCTCCCTGACATCACATGAGTCACCATCAGAGAACTCCCAGCCATTCCCCTATCCCTCACCTCCCATAACGCAATCCAAGGCACCAGTTTAGGAGAAATGTCACGAAATTAAAATTTATTAGTAGGAATATCAAATATTGTATGTTCACTTTGGGATCCAGAGATCAGCTGAGTTAGTTCACAGCATTATCACCAGAGGGCTGTTGGTCGTCCTCCACTCCCATCTCCACGCCCATCTCCCCTCCACCTCCTTCCCTTTCCTCCCCATTTGGAAATTATTGGGAAAAGGTCTCAGTTTGTTCTGGGCTGCTGGCTAGGATGGATGTAAGTCTTTATTATGTAAGTAGTGAAGTACATTGTTTATTTAAACAATTAGAGTAGCTACTGATCGGTCACTAGACGGTAACTCCATCCAGTTTCACCAATAACTGCTACGTATGAAGTCGGTATTTTCGCTGTTAGTCTAGCACTGGAGAGTTGTTCCAGCCAGTCTAGCCAATAGACTTTATGGGAAGGATAGATGGTAATAATAACAGGACAGCGAAGTACCACTGGAGTACAGGGGGCTAGCCTCCTGCTGATCTGCATGTGAGTAGCTGATGTTGGAAGAAACGTAAGAATGGGTAATAATAATATTAGAACAGCGACCCACTGTCCCACTGCGCCTGCAACAGCCTGCCCTATATTTAGAACTCCTCTAGCCACATCATTTGGGAACAACAATATTCTTTATGATTGTAGTACCCATTATCTTACCTGAACACGTTGTCTCAGGACAAAAAAGAAAACTGTCCAGTCACCTCCTGTCTAGTCCAGTGTATTGCGTACCTGAAGAGCCAGTCAGCTGAGAAGTCGCCAGAGGCCAGGCTTAGCCTCTGCTTCCATTTGCCCAACCACTCCCACCGCCAGCCACGGCTAAATGCGGCCCAACTCGGACTAACTACAGTCCAGTCTCTGACATTGACACCCCAGTTTAAAAAATCTAGTACTGGGATATTCTTTTGTTAATACACCCAGAATTTATAATGCAAAATGTACATTTTCCCGTTTCATACGAGTTATTTTTGAAGATAGAAGAAATAGACCATACACGCGTTTTCACATTGCTAAAGTAATCTTACTAGCTGTGAAAATCCTGTACAACACTATGCAAAGGCTAAACTTGATCTAAGTAAATGATCATGAGGTAGAAAAATATCTTTTATTATTTATTATCTGTTACGTTCTGTATCATAGGACTAGAATATTAAACTCATTTTTGGCTCCTGAAGGAACGCTAAGAGGATGTTCTACCTCTGTCACAGGATGTCTCCTCACTTTCGAACTCTCTCTTTAAGTAAAGTAAAAAAAAGTCTCATCACATACAAAGTCTCTCAAGGCAATAGCACAGAGAAGTTTCAAATATCACGATTATACTACATATCACTTTATAAATTCGGTAATGTGCTGATTTTATTACGATTATCATCCCTCCTTGAGTAGGTGGGGTACTGAAATTCCGTTAAAAGGTCTTCCTGCAATGAAAAAGCCTGATTAACGCTACAACTCTCGCATCATATATATGATATTCTCGCCCTCGCTTCCACCTGACCGGCAACACGTCATTGATATCAAATTGATACACTAATTAATTAATTTGAGCATGGGAATCCCTTTGCACGGTGAATAATTTTTTCCTGCAGTCGCCAGGTAACTGTTACTGATGCTTCCATGACGTCTCTGAAGGCTCTCACAGGCTAGTCACTTCCTCCAATACCCAGATGGATGGTAACCATCATCAAATAGCTGAAGACATTCAACGGTAATTGCATTCTATCTTTCGGTTGTCTTGTCATGCTGTTGGGGGTAAGTCACTTAGAATCCACATTGTAATGTTTCTATCTTTACAGCCATCACATTCAGCTACATGAAACTCGTCATAGAGAGGTTGAGAAAGCAGTAGTGTGAAGATGACGTAATGTGGTGTGAGGTTCCGATGACAGATAGTTTGTTCAATACAGGAATCATGAGAAAGCTTAAATTGTGGTCCTCCTCTATGATTGGCAACTGCATTCGGAAGTTGCGCACCAGAATGACGGAAATCCAAACAGTGAATTTACTTACATTTCGTATAAAAGCATTTCTCGATGGCAGGCTATCATTTCAGCATTTCAAAGGTGATAATAAAAGAGTGAAGTGGTTTGGATGTAATATCAGAGCTGGTTCGTCCATCTCGGACGACAGATATGTCGTATACCTTGGTCGGTATCGATTAAGAATTAGCAATCTCTGGTTGTTTGAACATGTGACTGAAAACAATTTGATGGTAACTTCGAAAATAGGCTATTCACTGTATTATTTATTTTTTATGAACATGTGAAGAATTTAAATAATTTGAGTTTCAATAATTGTGCAGTTTCTCACATTCTGTTAATAACAGAGTGAGTGGCATAAACAAACCAACTGAAAATTTTATTATTCGTGCAATATCAGTTCCTAGCTAAGAGTTTATTAGAGCTTCAAGGTAACATATCCACGACGTATGTGCTGTTTTCTGCACAGGGGACCACCACTATAGAAAACTGCAGTTTTGTGAACAGCAATTAGAACTTATGCATTCCACTCGGGGCAGTGGAAGCAAATAGGCTCTTAGCGTGTACTGCAATCTTAGTACAAATGGGACGAGTGACACGTCATCTGCGTCAACATAGAGGAGGTATGAACGAGAGAAATTTATGAGGGAAGGGGTTAATTACATGCATGTATATGCCATTCTGCCTCACTCACTCTTTCAACTTGTAACCTGTACTACTCCCGAACTAATGCTGCTGAGATCTCTCAGTCTTTAGCAGCAGCAGGTTGTTTCACTCTCTTCTCCATCCCTGAAATGCCTCTACCACTGGGTGATATGTAAATAGCTGTCATGTGCTGCGAACCGCCAGATATGCATAAGGGCTGTACCGCTCCTGGCCGACAACCCACTGCTCACCATAGTGGACAGCTGTTACTGATTCCAGACAAACAGCGCTTCAATGTGGCATTCTTATTGACTCCCGCCAAATTAGGATGATTCGAGAAATCGAATGAGAATCCCTGAAGGAAAGCTGATGATCGTTTCGAGGAAATCAGTTAAGAACAGACATTTGGAGATGGCTACTGCGAAGATTCATTTTGCATAAGGACCACGAAGAGAAGATAAGAGAAGTTAGTGCTCATAGTGAGACATATAGGATGTCGTTTTCCCTCCCTGTATTTGCGAGTGTAATAGGAAAGGGAATGGCTAGTAGTGGTACAGTATACCCTCCACCACACACCATCCAGTAGCTTGTGGAGTAAACATACTTGTATAGAAATCAGTCTCTCCATTTATAGGCACACGAGGCTCACAGAAGAATGTTGAGTCTTATTTATTCAGAAAACAAGAGACAGAACTTCTGCTGCTGATTTTCTCTCTGCAGAAACCTTTATATTAGCGCCTGATTTTCTCATTGGAATAACGTTGTGAGAGGAATGCGAGAGGTTGTAATATGTTTTCCAAAAATAGCTAAAAGAAACGGTATAGTGCTCACATCTCAACTCTCCTTTCGTCACAGTATCACTTATCTTCTGTATTCTCAAGAATCTTCCACACTTCGGTCCAGACGATTTCGACGACTAAGAGAAGTCCCCAACTATTTTACAGACCCCTGCCAATTCCGTAGAAATCCCATCACGTTCCGACAGCATTGTTCCATTAGTTATAAGGCTGATAGGTAGAGTGTTATCACAAAGAATGGAGTAGCACATTAACATACAAGAGAAAACCAGCAACCATGCAGAGTTCACGTGGACTGCAGAAAGACATTCACAAGCATAACGCCTGCAGGTCATCGATATTCAATAACGGTCTATAAATATCACTCTGTGCATGCCCTAATCTCCTTTATCATGCTCCTAAGATTACCACGCCAGAAATACGGCAGCGTAATATGATGCCCAAGCCTTCATAGACAGCACAGCGTCTCTCTCTCTCTCTCTCTCTCTCTCACTCCGTAATATCCAATGGAGTAAAACTACGAACTACAAAAACTTCACTAACGTTACCTGGTGGAGAACTAAATAAGTTTTTCCACATCTCTCTCCTCGAATATATCGGAAAACAAATACTGTCTGCATGTTGACATCGAGCATATGTGGCGATTCCATTAAATATATAGCTATCGGACCACTGGAGCAGGTGTCCCATGATAGAAGTTGTTTACACAGACCAGTATAAAGTTTCGTCACCCATACTTTACCATATCCCAGAGACTATCAATGGCAAGGGAGGGTTCTCGTGTCCTTGTTGCATATGCAGTTTGACACATTGTTTTTTCTGCTGTAACACATTCAGGTAGTGTATGACTACTGTTTTGTACACTGTCATACTTTCTTTTTCCACCACGATGTCAATGTTAGTGTCAGGCGCTAAACCAACAATAACATGATTCGATTGATAGATTCTCTCAAAAACCTGAACATTACACTGCGCAAACTATGATGGTTGAAATAACAGACAGAGGCAGTGTTTGTTATTGACTAACATGTAGAAGAATTTATAACACTTGGAATGTGGAAGAGTTTGCAGCGTTGTTGGGTGTTTTCACACGGCTGCCTGAAGGTGCTGACCTCTGTTTTTAATCCCATCTTTCACAGTGACATAGTACTAGATGTCCAGGTGCTCTGTTTTGTAGGGACAAAGAGCATTGATTCCTTATGTTGCAGGCATCTACGCAATCGCTGTTTAGGTGTTGACCAGCCCTGGTAGATGTTGCTCCCTCTAAGACTCCCTCCAACTCAAACAAGTGGTGCCAGTCACACATTATGTGGTAATCAACAGTGTATCAGTGGACGGACTGGATGGATTATATACCATCGATATGGGGAAATGTACTGTAATACGCACCACAGTTGATTGTGCTGGTGCACCACAAATAAATACAGGCATGGATTTGTGAATTTGAGTAAATCTCGTGCTGCTATTGCTGGAAGGCAGTAGTAAAGGGACCGATTGGCACACCCGATGTTGATATTTTACATATGATTCTGCAAGGGAGGTTTACAACATCACTTGCAGGCTAGAAGTATTGGCTAGGCGGGCACTGTATGCGTATGTAAAGTAATCAGGGCAGCATGGAGCACCAACGTGTTTGAAGTACCCATACGTTCCAGTTGTAACAGCACCTACTGACCTGGGTGTAGGATCTGAAGTGGACTGAGGAAGGTTGACTTCTAATTATCAAAGAGCACTCCACTTGTCCCCTCCAGAGGAACTACGAGACAGGCATAGAGAAAAGACATATAAACGACATATAAACAAGTGAGCCCAGAGGCTCCAAGAGGCCAGTCGTGTCGCCATTTTGTTCACGTCAAAAACTGGTGGGCGCCCTGACATTGATTGAAACAAACGAATGTGGATAAGAACGAAAACTGTCGTACATGCATGTACACGAAATGACCAAACAATTACTCTCACATGCACTAAAAGTAAGAGGAGGTAAGATAGCTAATCAAGATATTAAAACAGATGGCAAAAAATCACAGAAGAGCCAAAGAACTACACAGGGAAACGTGACTGGCTGACCATTTACACAAAAAATTGGGTGAGCCAGCCACCCTGTTGACATATTAAAAACATCTCCCCAAAATCTTGTTAAAAACGTGGGACAGTTCACAAAACTTGAAAACGCGAACAACATTCGTTTGATCATTGCATAAAATAGATCCGAGATCGACCGGCAAATCCGCTGCAGTCCTCCGGTCAGCAAATAAAATGCAGTCCAATAAAATGTGGTACACCGTGATATGCACGCCACAAGCACCACACATCGCACGGTCCTCCCGCTGTAGTAAAAAGCCACGCGTCGTAGTGCTGTGGCCGATGCGAAGACGAGTGAGGTCGACCTCGTCCCGTCGACGTGGCTGGAAGGAAGTTCGCCACGGCCGAGCTGTGGGCTTGACGACAGAGAGCTTGCTGTCGGTCACTTCTAGCCACTCATGTTCCCAGCGACACAGGACCTTATAGATCAGCAGCGAGGTGAGGGCATGCAGGGAGACAGCTGCTGGTGGATATTGGCAGCCTACTGGACTGCTGAAGCTACCCCCAACCTCCACATCACGGACGCATCACTGCTGTATCAGGGTGTGTTGCACCTTGGAGCTACACTGGCGTGAGGAGCGAGAGAACTGCTGGCCTTCGCTCTCTGGGTGATACTGTCCATCAGCCTGCAAGCTGCCATCTGCAAGGGGCGGGGCCAGGGCAAGAACTCGCGGCCTTCCAGGTGCAGAGCTGTTTGCAGGCACTGAACGAGATGCCCTGGGCAGATGGCTGGACCTGCTAAGGCTCACTACGACATCAGTGGTCAGCTGCTTCCATTCAGCCTCTACTTGGTGATCATAAGTTGCGCTTGAGGAAGCAGTCAGCCTGGTCAGGGTCAAGGGCACAGTTAATGTATGCGGCAGCCACTTAGCTGTGGAGCAAGTAGGATCGCTGCACCCGAAAGGCTGGGCAATGGACCCCTGTAGCTGCAGAGCAACAATGGCTGTGTACCTTCAATGTAATAAAGTCAAAGACACAGACACACTTGCCTGTGTTTCTCTGCACAGTTTGGCGTGGGTCATCCCTCTTTCCAAACCATACCTCTTGGTCGTTCTGACAGATTATAGCCCCTGTAGTCAGGGGGGGGGGGGGTATTGTAATAATTTAGTATGAGGAAGTCATCGTTTCACTTTCCAGTACAATATGTTACTGTGGTTAGTATCCGTCCACATCCAGCACTATGTTTTGGTGAGAGAGTTGGTTTTGCTGAGTGGTGAGTGAGGCTGTGGCACTTAACGTAGGTACCAGTGTGGCACAATGTGGTGTGGTGAGTCTAAGTTTTGCATATATTGTTGTTGTTGTGGTCTTCAGTCCTGAGACTGGTTTGATGCAGCTCTCCATGCTACTCTATCCTGTGCAAGCTTTTTCATCTCCCAGTACCTACTGCAACCTACATCCTTCTGAATCTGCTTAGTGTATTCATCTCTTGGTCTCCCTCTACGATTTTTACCCTCCACGCTGCCCTCCAATACTAAATTGGTGATCCCTTGATGCCTCAGAACATGTCCTACCAACCGATCCCTTCTTCTGGTCAAGTTGTGCCACAAACTTCTCTTCTCCCCAATCCTATTCAATACTTCCTCATTAGTTATGTGATCTACCCATCTAATCTTCAGCATTCTTCTGTAGCACCACATTTCGAAAGCTTCTATTTTCTTCTTGTCCAAACTATTTATCGTCCATGTTTCACTTCCATACATGGCTACACTCCATACGAATACTTTCAGAAATGACTTCCTGACACTTAAATCAATACTGGATGTTAACAAATTCCTCTTCTTCAGAAACGCTTTCCTTGCCATTGCCAGCCTACATTTTATATCCTCTCTACTTCGACCATCATCAGTTATTTTGCTCCCCAAATAGCAAAACTCCTTTACTACTTTAAGTGCCTCATTTGCTAATCTAATTCCCTCAGCATCACCCGACTTAATTAGACTACATTCCATTATCCTCGTTTTGCTTTTATTGATGTTCGTCTTACATCCTCCCTTCAAGACACTGTCCATTCCATTCAACTGCTCTTCCAAGTCCTTTGCTGTCTCTGACAGAATTACAATGTCATCGGCGAACCTCAAAGTTTTTATTTCTTCTCCATGAATTTTAGTACCTACTCCGAATTTTTCTTTTGTTTCCTTTACTGCTTGCTCAATATACACATTGAACAACATGGGGGATGGCTACAACCCTGTCTCACTCCTTTCCCAACCACTGCTTCCCTTTCATGTCCCTCGACTCTTATAACTGCCATCTGGTTTCTGTACAAATTGTAAATAGCCTTTCGCTCCCTGTATTTTACCCCTGCCACCTTTAGAATTTGAAAGAGAGTATTCCAGTCAACATTGTCAAAAGCTTTCTCTAAGTCTACAAATGCTAGAAACGTAGGTTTGCCTTTCCTTAATCTTTCTTCTAAGATAAGTCGTAAGGTCAGTATTGCCTCACGTGTTCCAGTGTTTCTACGGAATCCAAACTGATCTTCCCCGAGGTTGGCTTCTACTAGTTTTTCCATTCGTCTGTAAAGAATTCGTGTTAGTATTTTGCAGCTGTGACTTATTAAGCTGATAGTTCGGTAATTTTCACATCTGTCAACACCTGCTTTCTTTGGGACTGGAATTATTATATTCTTCTTGAAGTCTGAGGGTATTTCGCCTGTTTCATACATCTTGCTCACCAGATGGTAGAGTTTTGTCAGGACTGGCTCTCCCACTGCCGTCAGTAGTTCCAATGGAATATTGTCTACTCCGGGGGCCTTGTTTCGACTCAGGTCTTTCAGTGCTCTGTCAAACTCTTCACGCAGTATCATATCTCCCATTTCATCTTCATCTACATCCTCTTCCATTTCCATAATATTGTCCTCAAGTACATCGCCCTTGTATAGACCCTCTATATACTCCTTCCACCTTTCTGCTTTCCCTTCTTTGCTTAGAACTGGGTTTCCATCTGAGCTCTTGATATTCATACAAGTCGTTCTCTTATCTCCAAACGTCTCTTTAAATTTCCTGTAGGCGGTATCTATCTTACCCCTAGTGAGATAGGCCTCTACATCCTTACATTTGTCCTCTAGCCATCCCTGCTGAGCCATTTTGCACTTCCTGTCGATCTCATTTTTGAGACGTTTGTATTCCTTTTTGCCTGCTTCACTTACTGCATTTTTATATTTTCTCCTTTCATCAATTAAATTCAATATTTCTTCTGTTACCCAAGGATTTCTACTAGCCCTCGTCTTTTTACCTACTTGTTCCTCTGCTGCCTTCACTACTTCATCCCTCAAAGCTACCCATTCTTCTTCTACTGTATTTATTTCCCCCATTCCTGTCAATTGCTCCCTTATGTTCTCCCTGAATCTCTGTACAACCTCTGGTTCTTTTAGTTTATCCAGGTCCCATCTCCTTAAATTCCCACCTTTTTGCAGTTTCTTCAGTTTTAATCTACAGGTCATAACCAATAGATTGTGGTCAGAGTCCACATCTGCCCCTGGAAATGTATTACAATTTAAAACCTGGTTCCTAAATCTCTGTCTTACCATTATATAATCTATCTGATACCTTTTAGTATCTCCAGGGTTCTTCCATGTATATAACCTTCTTTCATGATTCTTAAACCAAGTGTTAGTTATGATTATATTGTGCTCTGTGCAAAATTCTACCAGGCGGCTTCCTCTTTCATTTCTGTCCCCCAATCCATATTCACCTACTATGTTTCCTTCTCTCCCTTTTCCTACACTCGAATTCCAGTCACCCATGACTATTAAATTTTCGTCTCCCTTCACAATCTGAATAATTTCTTTTAACTCATCATACATTTCTTCAATTTCTTCGTCATCTGCAGAGCTAGTTGGCATATAAACTTGTACTACTGTAGTAGGTGTGGGCTTCGTATCTATCTTGGCCACAATAATGCGTTCACTATGCTGTTTGTAGTAGCTTACCCGCATTCCTATTTTCCTATTCATTATTAAACCTACTCCTGCATTACCCCTATTTGATTTTGTGTTTATAACCCTGTAGTCACCTGACCAGAAGTCTTGTTCCTCCTGCCACCGAACTTCACTAATTCCCACTATATCTAACTTCAACCTATCCATTTCCCTTTTTAAATTTTCTAACCTACCTGTCCGATTAAGGGATCTGACATTCCACGCTCCGATCCGTAGAACGCCAGTTTTCTTTCTCCTGATAACGACATCCTCTTGAGTAGTCCCCGCCCGGAGATCCGAATGGGGGACTATTTTACCTCCGGAATATTTTACCCAAGAGGACGCCATCATCATGTAATCATACAGTAAAGCTGCATGCCCTCGGGATAAATTACGGCTGTAGTTTCCCCTTGCTTTCAGCCGTTCGCAGTATATATTACCTTTTATATATTCGTTCTTGTTAGGGTTAGTTGTGTGAGGTAGGGCACAAGATGTTTAGAGATACTTTCATGATGCCACAGGTACATGCTTTATTATCATTCTTTAGAGGAAATGGTGGATGGAATAATTTAAGGGCAGTGAAGTGTCCATTTTGCAGTTGTCTTGGCACGAGTTACTGTCTACCAGAGTCGTATCAGCTTTTGTTCTGTCTGTAGGCATACTGGTCATCTGTCAAGTAGTTGTAGTGAGTGTAGATGCGCAGTGATTGGCCAGAGGAATTAATTTGTATTTACATTTTTTGTGTAGACTTGAGTGGGAGTTGGCGTTTTGTCTTGCTGTAAAAAAGTCGGTTGCGTTAAGGTTGGAAGTAGAGTATACAAAATGGTGGAAACACGTGATACTACCACAGGTGCAGTTGCAGCTTTAACTCAGCAAGTACAAGCGTTAACGGAGCAGTTTGAGAGCATGTAGGAGAGAAATTTCGAACTTAAACATGAGCTACAGGCTCGTAAGGACAGTCATGATCGGTCGCAATCAGAGTCTCGGGAAAGTAGGTGAGAACTGAGAGTGACTTCTGTTCCGTATGACCTGTTAGTGGTCTCACTGATTAATCCCTTCCCGGAAAGGCAGAGGAGGATGTCACAAATTTCGTAAAGGATGTTAGGGACGCTATGGAAGCACATGGGTGATCAGATGAAGTAACGCTGGACGTTGCTAACATGTGGTTGGCGGTGGATGCCAAAAAATATGTTGTCTACCTCGAGACATACTTCCAGGAGTGGGCTGCCAGCGGTACCAAAAGCAGAGCAATGAGCGATTTTTTCGGGAGAAATTAAGTGCGTTGACGATGCAGTGGAAGCATTCTCGGACAAAATCCGTAAGCTAAATATAAACGCATTTGTACAGATTAAGAAGGCAGAAGCTACAAGGGGACTGTTACGAAAGTAGAAAATAGAGTGGTGGATGTTTTTTGCGTGGTATACCCGCTGAAATGTCACAGAGGGTATGGATGGAGAACCTAGAGGACTTAGTCAACTCTTAGGATCGCAACACTTATATAGGGGGTGGATATGGCCACAAGACAGAGAGTGGACCATTGTGTGTTTGCTTGTGAAGTCAGGTGTTGTAGATGTGGTCGGGAGCTGCATTTGAGGACAGTATAAGCAATCACAGTGCCATGCGTGTGGCATAGTGACCCGACAGTTGTTTGAGTGTAGAGGTAGGAGAACTGGCAAGCACCGGCAAGGGAAGCAGCCGTTAAACACAAACAGAATTGCTTCACCTGTCCGAAGGCAGTCCTGATACACTGTAAAACGGTACAAGTTAGAGGACACATGGAATGTGGCTCGGTGGGCTTAGTGGGTGGCAGGAAACAGGGTTTTTTGGTGAAGACTGGTGCGAATGTGCCCGTTATCCATTGGTACCACGTGGGAAAGAGATGACTGAGGCCACTATGATACAGGTTACGTGTGGTTGCCGATAATAGGGTGGAAACATTGGTTACGGAAGTACTGGAGTTTTCAGCTGGGAAAAGTTCAGCCAACGCAAGGAGGAGATGCATGCGTATGCAAAGGTTAATCACTGGTTCACAGGCTAGACTTTCTTGCTGTTTTCTCCGAACAGGTGCGCGGGATTAAGAAACAGCTTCCATTCGTATAAACTTTGAAACTCGTTGTTTAAACAAGAGAGAGATTTAGACTATTTCTTGGTCGTTCTATGAAGCGATCACAGCAAGAACAACGAACTCAAGATCTACGTGCTACCTCTGCCCTGGGACGATAACATCACTGGAAGACGCCACGTTGATGAACGTACTAGAAATTCGGGGTTTTTGCATTGGCGCAGCAAGCCAACTAGACTCTTCATACATCCTGATACTCCACTACAACCGGAGACTTCCGTGCCTTCTGTAGAGAGGGGAAGGGCATTTGCAAGCGCGCTGATGACTGACTCTACACTCGTCGTATTCAGCTGCGATCGTTTGCGACAATCGCCACAATAGGCTGGATTACAGCCGTCGTGGCGTGAGAAGATACGATGATTGACGCAACCTGGATCGCCATGTCACGGATTGCGCGCCCCCTCCCGTCGGAGTTTCGAGTCCTCCGTCGGGCATGGGTGTATGTCTTGTTCTTAGCATAAGTTAATTTAAGTTAGTTTAAGTAGTGCCCAGGTCTAGGGACTGATGACGTGAACAGTTTGGTCCCTTAGGAATTCACACACACTTGAACATTTTTTGCAACCTGGATTAGTTTTGACTCCAACTGGAACCGCAGGTAATACTATTCCTTCGGACTCTTCTGGGGTTTCGTCCCTAGCGATCTAATCGGCACAGTATGTTTCTCAGTACGCCACGTTATCCTTACCGCCACAGTACCAACTGACTCTCCTGCATATTCCTGTTCCACAGCCACTTCACCACATAAAACAGAACTTCTCTAGGAGAACCATCTTCTTGTACTCAGAGCCTCAGCGGATTACTGGGTCCTATGTAAATAAAAACATCGACACCTGAAATTACAGCAAGCTCAAAACATTATTTTCAGGGTACCGCACCTGAACCATTAACGATATGTCTGAACAATCATAATCATGAATACTTTATTGTCGTTCTTTGCTTATGAAGTGTACCGATCAGTCAATAATTCTACGATTTCCTACTTTAGAACACAAATTGTAGTAGATCAGGATTTCTGTCTATGATTGTTTCACCAACGATGAGACCTCTCGTTACGAGTTATGAAAAGGGCTAACTTGTGCAGTAAGATATAGCCCGCTGCATATCATTCATTACCAAAACCATTGTTAAGTACACGAGATCATGGTGGCACATCGAAGATAGTTTTCCAGATTGTTATAGTTCGAATGCAATCGTAGTTCATCTATGGTATTCAAACAATTTACGGGAATGCAGTCGGGCGTAGTCTTTCAGGCGTAAACTCGTCATTTTCGACGCAGAAATACAGCGAGAGAGCGGTGTACAAGGAAATTTAAAACATCTGTACTGAGGGGGGGTGGGGAGGGGGAGATATGCTGAAAGGAAGACGCACACGCACATGCACACACACACACACACACACACACACACACACATATACACACAGTGAGGTATCATTAATTCTTTCCCTCTGTTGTTTGACTACAGATTAGAGCTGGATTCGAAGCAGATTTTAATCAAAAACCTCCATCCCTTTTTATAATATCACCCGCTAACTGAATCTCAACTGCTTCCTTAATAACACTATCCCAATAGTTTCAAGTGCATGCCAGAATCTCAGTGTTGGTGATGATTGATGGCTTCGTAATGTTCTGCAATGGCAGATTATCTCAGCCGTTGTAAGTCTATGGAAGGCTCGCTCTCAGTATACCTGTCCACCACAGTCCTGATTGTGTGGCCAATGCACGACGTGCCACAACTGCAAAGGATACGATGCACACCAGCGATAGGGAAAACAAAGGCCATTCTTCACGGAACGTAAAAGAGAGGAGATTAGTGTTTAACGTCTCGTCGACAACGAGTTCATTAGAGACGGAGCACAAGCCCGGATTAGGGAAGGATGGGGAAGGAAATCGGCCGTGCGCTTTCAAAGGAACCATCCTGGTACTTGCCTGAAACGATTTAGGAAAATCATGGAAAACCTAAATCAGGATGGCTGGACGCTGGTTTGAACCGTCGTCCTCCCGAGTGCGAGTCCAGTGTGCTAACCATTACGCCTCCTCGCTCTGTGTAAAAGGGGTCCTACCTTTGGTGGTGGTCGAAAAACGCATTTCACATCGTGTTTACACAAAACACGACCAATTCTGTTGGAACTCTACGTCCGTAAGGGAAAGAGAGCGTGCACTCTGGCATGACATGGTTATTTTCATCACTCGCTCAGTTCACGGTTAGTCAATAGCGCACTGGGCATCCCATCTTTCACTATAACCATTCTTCCGAAATGTGACTTCCACGTAGGCTAAATCAGCCCACAGATTTTCAGTCTCTGTCCTGTGTACGGCATGTCACAACGTACCATCAACAATCTTTCTAAGCAACGCATTAAGCAGGGGAAGGAAGCCATCCTTCTCCACTTCCAACGTGGAGGGAATATTCAAGTGGACTGAATTCAGGTGCTCTAAAAGGCCGTGTAATTTGTCGATTTAATATGGTAAAATAACAAAAGAGGGTATAAATGTGTGAAAAACGTGTAGGTTTCATGCTACCGACTTCAGGGTCCGTTCCTAGAAATCATCCTGAAGACGACTGATCATAACAGGTGACAAATGGCACCTCATCCCAACTTCATCTGTCTGTTCATGGAATGCCCATTGAATAAAGGGTAAGAGAAAGTCAACACATGTCGAAAAAGATGGTTAATTTTATAGCAAACATAGTCTCAACTGACCGTAACGAATCAGAAAGATGTGCACGCGAGTAGAGAGACACCATATGAAATCATTCTGAAATATTAGTGTGTTTCAAATACAACAACACGAAGATTCTGGCATGCGCTTCCATTGTTCACATAGCGTCATTAAGGAAACATCTGAGGTTAGATTAAGAAATTACCTTTCAAACAGAGATGGATGCTTGGAATCCAGCACTCCTCCCTTGCCGAGCGACAGAGGGAGAAAGTGTAACGCTGTATCACCCGTTGCTAATTACTGTTCACTATCAGTAAGCTCCTACGTTGGTCATCTTTGGTTGTGCGGTGAGCTGGCGTTTACAGTGTGTCTGCGAGTGTGTGTGTGTGTGTGTGTGTGTGTGTGTGTGTGTCTTTGTGTGTGTTGTGCTGTAGACATATTTCTGAGTTCGCTATGACATGAGCTATGTCATAATTCTTTAATACTATAGAAACTCTCTAAAGTTTCAAAAAATTGTAACAGCTTGTAAGAAAGGCCTGAAAGCAACTGAGTTCTTGTAACCCATAGCGCATCGTACTGTCAAGAAGTTATTAAGACTGGAAAGAGACGGTGTTCTGAGGAGATCTAACAAGTCTGTGTCAAATGACGCGACATCAGTGCCCGAATGAGTTGGAATGGACAACATGACACACCTCCAGCTGCTGGTTCTTCATGCAGTGGCATTTTGGTACGTAAAGGGCATGATGCTACGACTGTAATGTTCACGTGTAACAGCTGGGCGTATTAAACTGAATGTGATAAAGCGAGCGTTAAGGGAGCAATGGTTGAAACGTTGAGTCAGTCTGAAACCAATCTGACGAAAGCTCCATTCATATTGTAGATACTTTTACCTGTTCTATCAATAGCTAAAAAATTATCCAGAGCACCTTTACAGACAGATACAAATGTGACGACAAATATTTACAGCTGCTTTTAAGTATCACTAGACCAAAATAATTAAAGATATGAAGATTCGACCATAACGAACTCCTGAGTAAGAGTGATTTGTAGACCTACTACCCCTGAAGTAATATTTCGTCAGTTTAAGTCTACAGCTACTTCATCTACTGCCACTTACAGATTTTCATGCTGATTTTCTATCGAAAAAGGAAAATGATATAAATTAAATGATTTTGAGGAACTAATTTCCAAGAATGATTGCATCTAATATGATCCATCATTAAGAGGTTGTGTTGACCTGTATGCCAAGAATCCAAGATAGTTTCCCATCCAAAAAAGTCAGAAAAAAGTACCTGTATAAAATCTTCATTTTTAGTTCTCGACCTTGAAATTATCTCATAATCTCACAGCGAACACCACCATCTGTATATGGTGGTGTCATTGGTAGTATGCTGCGAGTATACCGTCAGTCTACAAAGGACATTGCTTACAAAACACCATCTTAGAATATTGCTGAAGTCTCTAGCGTGTATATGAAATACGACTGTCAGGGGTACTAAATGTGTAAAAGGAAGGGTGGCATAAAAAGTTGCCAACCTGGGTTGGCAGACGCCTGAAGTAGACGCAAACCGTTTCTCGTAAGGTTACAGTACTTACAAAGTTTCAAATACCTGTGTCAAGTGAGGTGTCTAGGAATATACTACAGCCACCTTTACGCCAGTCGTACAGTGATCGCAAAGACAAGATTAACTTAATTACGGCTTACGCAAAGCATTTAAGAAGTCGTTATACGCACGTCACACACGCGGGTGGAATGGGAAGACGCTTTAATACGTTGTATAATGAGTAGCACCCTCTGCCAGGCGTTTCACAGTAGTTTGTGGCCTATGAATGAGAAGGGCCAAACAAGGGAGGCGCATTTAGTCAGGGGTTCACTTAGTAAGTCCATTATGATACGTCTGATGTTAGAAAGACGATAGCGGGTATTCCAAGAAGAACCCTGCAAAACACGACTTCCTGCCGTAAACATAGCGAGGGATAGCCATCAGATAAGTTACAGCTCACACGGGGATCTACCGATAGTCGTTCTTCTCACCCACCATTCGCTGATGGAACTGGGAATGAGAAACGCAATGGTGGTACCAGAAGTACACTCCGCCACACACATATTGTTCTGGTCTGCTTCTGTACAAGTTCATTTCAGTTTCGTTCATGCTTCTTGTTGTTCCAGCTGTCGCCAACGACAGAGTGGTTTATGAATGCACTATTTCAATGTACATACATCGTCACCTACACATGCGAAAGTTAACGTTTGCATATTCCGCAGAATCTGAAACGACCGAAGAGGCTGAAACTTGTCGCTAAAGCTTCAGTTTCTTATCAAAAACATTTTAGTGGTTATTTAACGTATTTGAAGTGTTCACTCCTAGAATTCAAAAACGATTTAGCTGTATTCGAATTACAAGAGCATCTAAGAAATATTTGAAATACGGACCTTGCAAGGGTATTGGCACACTAACAGCTGCCAAAGATTATCTTTGATTTCTGTCGCAATCGAACAGAATTTTAATAGGCATGTGTCCTCCATAGCATCGAGTTTTTAATAAAATTTAGAAATCCATTTCCCCATACGTTTCTGTCTCTAAGTTCAGTGCCAGCTTTTAATCCTAAGTATTAAGCTATGTGAATGAAAGTTTTGCAGCATGTAGTCTCGAATTATGTGCATACTCCTATGCAACAATATCTTCTAAATGTAGTCGTCTATTTTATAATCACATTTATATACCGATAACTAAAGAAAGTTTGAATTTGAAAAAAAATACCTTAACTAAATTAATAGCATTGCCTTAAAATGAATGCAAAGGACTATTGAACTCGGTCTTGTGAATGAACCGCATAATCATGAGCGTTAAAATTAAGGTCTGAATAAGAAAAGTTAGTTTTCAAAAACACATTAAAAATTCAGAGCTCAAAAAAACAACAAATTTCTGGACATCAGAACTTGAGTATTGCTAGACCTTTACATGACAGAAGATTTTAAAATTTCACTGAACTCCGCAAAATAGAAGAAACGTTAACACAGGTCTGCTAAGTGTTTGAACGAGGATTACGGGCCGCCCCACAGGTTCAGTCCCTCAGTAACTTTGACCACCTGCTCCATACTGCAAAGGCACTTTCTGACATCACTCTCACGACTTAACATCCCTGGAAAAGAGAGCAACAAAGGATATTGCCTAGAGGAGGTAATAACTCAGTATGCTACGAAATGCGCAAACGAGGTTCTTTGTATTGAAGATTTTATTCGTGTTGCGGTGTTTGCCCTTCGTAAAAGACGTATCTATGCACACAGTTTCCCAATCGGCAAACGGTTATAAAATGTGTGAGGTTTCATTACAAAGAATACTGGATGTGGAGCGGAAAATTAATTCTCTACACAAAATAGTTCGAGGGTCGTTCAATAAGAAACGCTTCACATTTTTTATTCTCAGAACATATTTATCGTTAAGAGTCAGAATTTGGAGACAATGTACATCAACATGTCTTGTCCGTGAACTATTTTTCTACGTTGTCTCCATTACGTTCTAAGGCCGTACAACACTGTGGAAGAGCATGTATTCCCTGCTGGTAAAAGCTCTTGTCCTGTAGGCGCAGCCACGTTTTCTGGCTGACACCCACAACATCTTTGAAAGCTATTTTGACGCTGTGCTACAGCTCTGTCATCTGACAGAACGCTTCGAAACTTCAACGGCGCACAGAACAAATATCAAATGTGGAGGTACCAACAAGGATGTTTGCCTGTTATATTAATGCCTCTTTTTTTTTAAAATGTGGAACATCACTTATTGAAGGACACTCGTACACTGTGGATTCAATCTAGCCGTATCATAAATTTAAATCCCTATCACGTTTTTCTATCTGTATCGGACGGCTATTCTCAGGAAACGCTGTAGGGATTTTAAAACGGTTTTCACTAATAGATAGGGTGACTCGCGAGTAAGGTTTGTATATATAATTAATTAATATTTCATGAAAATTGTCTGAACAAAGACGATTTTTGTCCATTAAGTTATGCCTCCTGAGAAATTTCCTGGCTTGCGCTGCTTAAATCATTTTGAGTCATGTAAGAATTTGAAATTAATAACTAGTTACCTAAACTTTTCCTCTGAATTACAGTGATAACTCTCGCAGTGACCTATAAACAAAATCATCGCTAGGGCAGACAAGTCGACCGGTCGTAGGCACTGATCGTTAACAGGACCAAGTCACAGGAGAGCTGGGTGGGCGCGGAGTTGTGTAAAATAAATTAGACAACTGTAACTGCAGCTGCTGTGCAAATAACACGAAATAAACTGACAGTTTTTCATCAAAAGAAATATTGATCTATGTATGACGCACACTGCTTTCTGACACTCATGAAAACCGAACAGGTCAAAACTATTTTACCTGCAAGCAAAAGTACTTGCAATTAAATTAGAAAAATTACGAAATTTATGGTAGCGTAAAATTTGTAAATTAAACGTGCGTACTGCACAATCAGTAGATTCTAAAAACGAGTCAAAACTTTCGCTAAATATGTCGAAAACAAAGAGAGTTCAGCAACATGGTTTAGCCTCAATACATCATCACAAACGCGCGGATGGTGTAGGTACACATTGCTGAAAGGAAGTTACGGATTTGACAGTATTCTTTTCAGACGTTTTAAATGGCTGTAACTGTCAACTATTAACGTTAACGCCCACAGCTAAAGAGTTTCGTTGGCGATTCTGTGTGTTAGCAGACGGTGTCTTTCCACTGTGAGCAGGGACGGTAATGATAATTTGTGACGTACCTTATTCAGCTGACTTGCAGCCCCGCCTTGAGAGACTGTGTGCAGTTACTCTTCAAGGTTCAAAACAAAGCGGCTGTTCGCTTTACGATGGAACTACGAAGATTCTTTCCCAAAATAAAGCTTTCGAATATAGATAGCGATGCACCTCGAAATCGAATCAACGTCGAAGTAATGCTAGGCAACAGGATTAGCCGTTTGGAGCGATGTTGCATTATTGATTGCCTGCCTCAAGACCGATGTTAAACCACTGCACTTGAGATCATTCCTCAATGACTTACTATTCATAAAGGAATGTGATTGAACAAACGCAACTATTTAGAATAATGACACAAACGGGGAATGCTGTACCCGTATTACTTGCAGCTGTGAACAAGCCTTTCCGAAATTTAAACTTTTATCGATAATTCTATGATTTTCCAATGTATTACCTGACGAGACATTTGTATCCTGACAAAAAGTTATATTTGTGTACATCAGAAATAGATACGCCAATAATAGTAGAATAATTACTTCAGTTAATCAGAGATTCCTGTATGGAGTACAATATTAATAGCAACGATCAGCTTCAACAGAAATATGATGCTGTTTCTGTATTTGTCTTCGACTACAACGATCTCCAGCAACAAGAATGGTCATACAAAAAATTATTGTACTTGAGGTTACTCGAAAGTAATTTTCCAAAGACGAAACTGAGAGTGCCGGTCGGGGTGGCCGAGCGGTTCTAGGCGCTACAGTCTGCGACCGCGCGACCGCTACGGTCGCAGGTTCGAATCCTGCCTCGAGACTGGAAGTGTGTGATGTCCTTAGGTTAGTTAGGTTTAAGTAGTTCTAAGTTCTAGGGGACTGATGACCTCAGTAGTTAAGTCACATAGTGCTCAGAGCCATTTGAACCATTTTTGAAACAGCGCACTTAATATGATCCATAGCGATATGCAGTGATGAATACGCCGCTGTAAGATTCATCTGCTTGCTCTCAGTGGTCATTTGCCGTAAAGAGAGGTGTTCACACACTAAATACATTGCCAACAGTCATCTCTGTATTCACAGGCATCAACCCCAGTCGCGCATTTACGCAATGCTAATCGTAAAATTCACATACTAAACTGGGAATTAAAGTGATTTCATGCTCATCAATGGCCATGAAGCTTGATGTAGCCTTTCAAAATTACAAAAGCTGTACGAGTTTTAGTCCTATACTCGAAATAATTTTCTGAGATATTTAAAATTACCTCAAAACTAAATTTTGCAACTTCCCATTACAAGCAACATACTGACGCAATACGCTTCCCTGAGTGTATCAGAGCAAGACTGAAACGGAACACTTAGTTGCTAAACAATTAAGTAAATAATATTTTATTCATAAGACTATAAGTTATATATCGTTTTTAGTTTCAAAATTTAATTATTATTTTTATTTGTTTGGTATCACTTTTTGCACTTGTTATCCTGTCCGAGCGACTAAGGTGGTATGTCTACATCTATATCTATATTTACCATTCGCTAAGTATCATAAGGTGCATGGCGAAGGATACCTCGTACCACAAGTAGTCCTTTGCTTTATGGTTCACTCGCATACAAAGCGAGGGAAAAACGACACTCTACACGCTACGTACAAGCCCAGATGTCTCTTATCTCGTTCGCGATCCTTACTCGAAATGTACGTTGGCGTCAGTTGAATCGTTCCGCAGTCAGCCCCAAATGTAGGTTCTCTAAATTTTCTCAATATTGTTTTGCAAAAAGAACGTTGTGTGACCTCCATTGCGTACCATCTGTGTCTATAAAGCATCTTCGTAACATTGGCGTGTTGATGAAGCCTCCTGTTAACAAATCTAGGAGTACGCTTCTGAACTGCTTCGATATCTTCCCTTAATCCCACTTAATGGGGATTCGAATCATTCGATCAATAGTCAAGAATGGGTCGCACCAGTGTTATATACAGTGTCTCCATTACAGATGAGCTACACTTTACTAAAATTGCCCCAGTAAACCGAAGTCGGCCATTGGCCTTCCCTAGAACTCACCTTACGTGCTTATTCCACTCCATAACGCGTTGTAACGTTAAGCTTACATATTCAGTCGATATGACTGTGTCAAGCAGTATACCACTAAACAGTATTTGAATATAACCTACACTTTTCCCCACACAGAGCAAGCTGCCGTTCAGCACTCCAAACAGAAATTCTCTCTAACTCATCATGTAACCTCATAAAGTCACTCAAAGGCGACATTTCCCCGGACACTACAGAGTCATCACCAAACTGTGACAGACTGCTGCTCACCCCATCCGTCAGTTTCTTCATGGTCATAGAGATCAAAGGCGGTCCTCTCACACTATCCTGGGGTACTCCTGACGGAATTCTTTGTTCTGATAAACTATCGCCATCCAGGACAACGTACTTCGAGCCACTCACATATCTGGGTACCTACTCCACATGCTGGATGCTTCGTTAAGAGTCCGCAATGGGGCACTATGTCAAACAGTTTCCACAGATACAAGAAGATGGCCTGTTGGCCGTCAACCTTGGTTCGCAGGATACGGTGTGAGAAAAGGCAAAGCTGAGTTTCCACGAGCGATGATTCATAAAAGCGTGCTGATCTGTGTACAGAAGCTTTTCTGACTCAACGAAATTTATTTTATTTCAACTTAAAATATGTTTAAAAATTATGCAGTAAACTAATGCCAGTCATATGGGTCTGTAATGTTGCACGTCCCACCTTTTACCCTTCCTAAGCGTAGGACCAACCTCCGCTTTTTTCCAGTCGCCTGGGGCTTTGTTCTGGACGAGAGACCTACACTACGCTACATCGTGGTCATAAACAACCTGACAAGGTTGTAAGGATGTTGCATGGTAGGTTGCGCTGCGAAATAATTATTGAGAATAAAATTCGGTACGTTGCGCCGTTTCCGAGTTAATCAGCACTGAAGTTAGCCAATCATGACGTTGCACTCGCAGCTTCAAGCGGAACGTGTTGTTGCAAAAGTGCATATACAGTACATGAAATGTTTACATTTACAAATGAACAGCACACGTGGTTCTGAGATACCAGCTGTCAGCCTATGCTGAAAGAACCATACAAGTACGTGGTGTAGGCTCCACGAGCGGCAGTGCAGCCGCTGGTTCTGGCATTCAGTCGATCGTACAGATAGCTGTCAACGAATCAAAATCGGCGACGCCTTTTCGGGTTTACTGTCTTCTTTTCAGCATATACTTCCCCCAGGATGACAACGCAACAGCAGCGGCCCCTATGTGAAGACGACATAAGCTGAGTTAGAGATCAGCAGTCGCTGCAGTTCACTTGACAGACTGTTGATAGTAGCGGTCGCTAGAACCAGAATCGTTAGTTGCGTTTGTCTATTCTTAATAAGACTTTCCTTGCGACATGCCTGTGTAATTGCTCTTGTGGGTGAACATGTGTGAAGGACTACAAGAATTCTCAGATCAGAGTCAAGTATTGTGTTTGTCTTGTTTTCATTAATAGGAGTTGTTTGATTGTTTGTCTAGTGAACTGAGCATGCAGGATTCTTAAACACAATAACACGGCAACGAGATGTATGAATAACATGGTGCGGACGATATAGGAGCAATAACATAGCGACGACCTGTTAACACTTCGAACCCACAGCCACAATCTGCCACGAATTGTCTCTGCTTTGTATTGTAGTGGGATTTTTTGTTTCGCTGGCGTCATAATTCTACCCTGTCTTTTCATATCAGGGGTGTGTTTACGTGTTTTATCAGTATCTCTTATAGTGTTTTTTATATTCAGTGTTCTCACGTGGGCGTTGCAGAAATTTTCTTTGCTTGTGTGCTTAATTTTATTCCTTGCATTGTCTGTTTATTGCACTTGCCTATTCCTGAATCAGCAACCACCTCTCCCATCCCCTGCTCACGTGCCTCAGCTTCAAGCAATAGATTCAACGCAGCTCACACACATGTTTCACTTTCAGATGCAGCAGCCTGCAACCCTTCTAAACACGGTACAGCAGTTACTGCCCAACGAAGCAACAAATACAGCGCAACCATCCAATCAACATGCAACAACTGTAGCTCCAAGTACCATATCGCCTTTTCGCCAGTTTAACGAAATAGAAGAGGAATGGCTCGAGTGCGCTCATACAATCTAGTCAATGGGCAAGTCCACTGGTTTTGTTCCACAAACCTTCAGGTCGCATTTGCCTCTGTGTTGACTTGAACACTTGTCGATTGCCACGTCCAGAGGATCTCATGGACAGATTAGGTGCTTGTCACTACTTTTCAAAAACTGGTTTGCGCGACGCATATTTTCAGGTACCACTAGATGAAGACTCTCAAACCGTATGTGTTGTGAATACTCGTTTTGACTTGTTCAAATATTTACGTTGGCCTTTTGGCAGTGCTTCAACACCCGCCATTTTCCAACAGCATTTGGAACAGCTGACTGCTCAAGTACCAAACTGTTGAAACTATTTGGACGATATTGTCGTACAGGTCGTACACCTGCAGAACACGTTGCTAATTTGCGTGCTTTGATCCGCGTGTTATCTGATGCAGGACTGAAGGTTACACTGGACAAGTGTAATTTTTTTAAACCTGAGTTGGATTATCATGGACATGTCATCAACAGTCAAGATGTGCATTCTTTTCATTCACATTTGTTAGCCATACGAGATTTGTCAGTTCCTCTCAATGTCACAGTATTGCAGTCAGTCTTAGGGAAAATGAACTATTATATTCGGTTCATACTGAGTGCTGCACAAATTGCAGTTCCATTGCATCGCTTGCGCCGGAAGAACGTCCCATTTGTTTGGACACATGAGTGTCAAGAGGGTTTACAAAAACTTAAAGACACATTGCTCAGTGATCGATGCTTGGTTCACTTTGATCCTGACAAACCAATTATGTTGCAAGTTGACGCTTCGTCTTACACAATCGGTGCAGTGCTTTCTCACACGTTTGGTGATCAAGACAGGCCTATTGTTTTCGCCTGAAAAGTATTGTCCCAAGGTCAGTTGTAACTATTCACAAATAGAGAAAGAGGCACTGGCTATCGTGTATGGTTTCATCCGATTTCACCACTATTTATATATCAGAGAATTCTACATAGAAACGGATCAAAGGGCCATTGCAGTCCCTATTTCATCCGATGAAGTCGGTTCTTGTATGAAAACCCAAAAAATTGCAAAGATGGGCTTTGTTCTTGTCTCAATACCATTACGACATTATGTATCGTCCGATGGCTCAATATGATAATATGGATGCACTTTCACGTCTTCCAATTCGCCCTGATACAGACTTTGACTCTTCTGCTGCATCTTGTTGTCACATCGATGCTCAGGATTCTGAATTACTTCATTCCTTTCCTCTGAACTATAGGAAAATTGCACAAGCCACGGAAGGTATTTCAGATTTGAATATGTTGATAAAATACATTCGCCGATCTTGGCCTCGATCATTGCATAGCATAAAGAACTCTGTATTGTGCCGATACTTTGCACATCGGCATAGCCTCGCTATACAGCAAGGTGTGATTCTTATACTAAATGACATTGGACACTCACGTGTGTTGATCCCTAAAGCTTTGCAAAAAGAAGTGTCGCAGTTACTTTACCAAGGACAATGGGGAATTGTTCGTTCGAAGCCGTTAGCGCGTCGACACTGTACATGGCAGGGTATGGACACCCAAATAGAAAAGATGACGTCCAAGTATCACGCATGTACGAAAAATCAGTTCGCTCCGCCACAAAAATTCTCTGGTATTTATATATTCCATTGATGCGCGCAAGCAAAGGGGGACATAAAAAATAATCAGTCTTCTACAGAATAGACAAACACGAGCAATGCTTCTGGTTCTAGCGACCGCTGCTATCAACAGTCTATCAACTGAACTGGAGTGACTGCTGATCTCTACCTGAGCTACGTGGAGATTGCTAATGATAGAGACTATGATGCATCGGCTAACGAAGTGGCTAACGTTGAAGCTGCTATCGAAGTTGGCCGCCATCAGTAGGGCGCGCCGCGTATGTCGTCTGCACATAGGGGACTCTGCTGTCGCGTTGTCGTCCTGGAGGGAGTGCGGTCAGCGAGCGATTGTTGAGCTATTCTCACAGCCGTCTCTTCTTTGCATTTCCCGACTGCCGTGCCGGTACTTACTTTACGCCGTAATATTCTTCTCCACCAAAGCAACGGAATGTCGTCGAATATGGAGTGCAACAATGGGGTGGGTAGGGGGGGTGCCGGAGGCATGTGCGTGGACGCTCTGATGAACCGGAAGCTGTGGTTGCAGACACCAGACTTCCGGTCGTACCCCGCCATCCGCCCTTCACTCTGTTGGAAACACTCCCCAGAAAACGTCCAGAACGGTACGCGTCCACCTCCTGAGGCCCACACCAAGATGTAGGCGTCGGCTGCTGTGGCGTGGGCTCGTCCATCTCCATCGGTGTGTTACACACAAACACCTATTAAGAGCAGTTCATCCAAGACTTCCTAACACGTATGCACTGTTTGTAAACAAACTAACCAGTCACACACTCAGTCACTCTCGAGTGAACAGTGTAAGCATCACAGATGAACCACTTGTGATGCCAACTTTCAGCTGCAGCGCAGTATGCGCCTCATGGCCTCGCAGCAGGAACACTACTTGGCACAACACACGGAGAGCAGCACCAACGCCTTTGAGCAAGCACCTCTTACAAGCCCCATAGCGAGAGCCTTTGAGGCCACATGATGTACAGGCATAGTCCACCTATGGGGGGCACCTACATCTATGTGTTCCAACAAACTCCACACTCTCTGACCCATTTGCCTCGTGTTTCATCAGGCTGATGATAACCTGCATGTTTTGAGGGGTCATTCCGTAAGGATTATTGATCACATGTCCAGATGTGCCAAAAGTTTCAGGACAGTACCTAATTACTTCATATGTATCACAGCCTTTCACCCAGTAAATGAAACTGTCTTTGTGCTTATAAAGTAACCTGGTATCAGCTAATTTTGGCTTCGCAAACTCATAGTAATAGCAGTAAATGTGCAGTTTGTAGAAGTCCAGACTACACTACTTTATAAAAGTCCTGACAGGCTTCATGAGACGCAATGAAACCTTAGTCACTTCCAAACAGTGTCCTTCGTTGAAGATGTTGAAGCTCTTAAATTTGGCCTGGCGATGTAATCTCTTGCACCATAACCACCATCCCAGCGGTAAACTAAAAGAATTTCACGAATTTACTTAATTTTTGCATTGCCCTCCTGAAAATTCAATTGTTCATTAACTTATAAAAATCATTCTTCTAATCACACATCACAGGTGCCCTTATTTCAATGTTTAAATCAGTGTATTCCTTCAACCAGTGCGACTGAGCGAAGAAGATGCCTCAGGTGATTACAACAAGTTTCATTCATAACTTGAGACATTGCTGGAGATTTTTGTCGTGTATAATGTATATCTGCTTGTTCCCCAGCGTTTTCATTAGCTTGGTGACGGACTCTTTGAATGGGACTAGGTTCCCCAGACACAATGACAAGCCACTGTGCCCATCTTGCAAATAGGTGAGCTATTCCCGGCCTGCCTCTAGGACATATCCATCACCAGAAACCTCGGCCACATATAGATCTTTCTTTTTCAGTCTGGCGATTTCCCCTTTTGACATGCATCGGAAAACTCCAGTCGGCAGAGACTGATGCATGCCTTGCCTGTAGAGGTTGTTTACGTCCAAGTAAAGGATGCAACATAAATCATCATATGATCTGGACTCTTCCACGTTCATTCACACTGTATTCGCCTTGGCATATCTGTGCATGTACTGGCAAAGCCCCCAATGTATCCCAAAATTCAAAGAAGTGCAACATGTCAAAATTGGTTGGCAATTCAATCTCGACACACATCTTCGTTAATAGTGTGTCCCAAAAAGTCCTGGCACAGTGTAATAAAAGGCAGGATCGAGAAACTGTGTGATCAGTCTGAAACATCTCAAAGATGTCCAGGAGCCGACATAAATCAGTGTTCGTGTATGTCGAACTCCGGCGAAACATTCACTGTATACTCATACACCACATCCATTATGGCAGTGCCTATAAGTTTATTGGAGAAAGTGGTTACGCTGGAAACGTGGTTTCACTGATTCTCTCCTCCAAATCCAGGAATTCATAGGGAAATACTCCCTTCTTCATCACAAGATGAAACTTTCCATCGTGAGAAAATGCAGCTCTGGTGATATGCATATCCTCTCAATGCGTCCTTTCAGCAAGTTGGTAGTTCAAGGTGCATGCATTGTGGACTGTGCCATGGAACTTGCACGTCAGATGACAACTGTCCCTATGTGGAGTTTCTGCCTTTCTATCGAATGGCAGTCCATAATAACTGCCTGTTCATATAAGGCACCATTCTCCTGCAAATTGGTCATGGCAGTGTTCTCACAATAAATTCCATCGGCCTCCTAAATAACTTTTTTTGGTTCAGAGAGCAATCATCTCTCACGATTCTCCCTCACTACTGATTCGAATTTGTTGTGACTGCCGTCATACGAGCGTACAACGTTATTTACTGCCGCATACAGCATGTGCCATTCTATAAGTGACAGGCATTAGGAACACCTTCAGGACACACCGCAGAAGCTAAGAAACACTCAGAGTCTGCATACATTACGAATGAAGGCTGCTCCTGGTGGTGAGTATTTTTAAAATTTAAGAATTCTTTATCCTCGGTAGGCATTTCTGCACATACCAGTTTCTAATTCGAACAATCAGTCAGGTGCCTTTCAAGATACTCAGTCATTGAAAAAGAGTTGAGACATCTATGGCAGAAATGTCGTTTTTGTCAGTCTTTACTCAACAGAGAGGAAAATAGGCAGGAAATATTTCTATTCCATATGTAATGTTGCTTCTCACCCTTGGAGAAAAGCAACAGATCTAGGTGTTTGGGACGCTCACCGGCTAATTTGTGAAATTTAGAGCGATCCAACTAATTTATGCTTGACTTCTTTGTTCTGCACAGTGTGCTCATGGTCATCTTCTTCTTCTTCTGGCTTACTATTGTCAACATCGAAGTTGAGAACATGAACTGAAACATCTGGGTTCCACCTCTCGAATTTTGGTACGTCCTGGAGTTTTATGGGGAATGACATGTTTCTGCAATCACGGTGCCCACAGGCACTGGAATTTTGTGAGTACTAGGAAGGACTGCCCTTGTAGGGAAATTTCTGTCACTACCCACAAGTGGCCACTTGACGCAATATTCATCACTGTGATCTAGATTCTGGGCATTAACACATGCTTTTTTATAGCAACAATATCTTTCGGAAGAGGGACGAAACTGGACCTGCCGCTAAATAGATCGTAGGCCTGTAAGTACACGTCAAGGTGGAGTATACACCTGAGTCCTTTACGAGACTCACTTTCCTGTGTTTCGGAAAAACAGCGAAATATGACACTTGCACAAAGCTCCAGATCACTCTGTGATTGAATTAGCTCAGGATATCAACCAGTTCTCCCCCAGATTTTTGCGATGCTTTTCACCTCACCAGCATTTCTGATCTCTTTCCGCTGTTGGATCAGCTCACAGTACAGGACTGCTTTGCACTTAATCTGTATCTACATCATACTCTGCCAGCCACCTAATGATGTGTGGCACAGGGTACCTCTGTTACCACTAACTCGTACCTTGTTCCACTGGCGAATGGCGAGTTTGAAGAACAGTTGTCGGTAAGCCTCTCTATTGGCTCTAATTTCTCGAATTTTCTCGTCACGGTCATTACGTGAGATGTATGTGAGAGGAAGTAATATGATATCTGACTCTTCCCAAACAATTTTGAACATGGCCAATAATGCAGCAACCGTAGACGATATTTATAATATTATTTGAAAATACAGCTCTTCGGTTGCACAGGTAAAAAGTTTTCAACTTTACCTAGGGTTCAACTGCTCTAAGGCAGCCTTCATCAGAAGTAAAAATTTTTACATTACATAGAGTAAATAGTTATGAAATGGTTTAGAGCAACAGTGCTCACATTAAAAATAAAAACATATTTGTACATTATAAACTTTGTTCCTAGGAATGCTCAACTTGATTAAGACGCGCCCCTAAGGGTCGCGTGTGCGGCCGGCACTGTAAGCAGCATCAGACTGTCACGTCGAGTAAACGATACCGTGACGAAATGCGCCGCTCTTCATTCTATCTTTTCTACCTTCTCTGTCAGTCCTACCTGGTAGGGATCCCATATTAGTGAACAATGCTCAAGAATCGGGAGAACAAACGCCTTATAAGCCACTCCCTTCACGGATGAGTTACATTTCCTTAAAATTCTTCCCACAAAACTCTGTGTGATATTTCCTTTTCCGACTATTTGTTTTATGTGGTAATTCCACTTAAGGACCCTTTGACAGTTACTCCTAAATACTGGAGTGACAAGATACTGTGGGTCATTGACGATTTCAGGGAGCACTCTTTAAAAAACGCATTGACAGGCATCGCGAAAATATGTAGGAGCTTGGTATCCAGGATTCGTGTTGCCAGTAAGAGCTTCTGAGATACTCTCCCTAAAACCATCATGAACCACAGAGTAGTCCAGTACAGCTGCAGGACTTACTTGGATATCCGTAACAGACCGGGCAGGGGTGCTGCTGCTGCTGGGCCCAGAGTGATGTTGAGGCAATGCCTGATGCCATGAAGGTCCATGACGATTGTGAGATGGACCAGGCCGTGGAGGCTGTGGCGTCTTGGCAAACAGCTCGTGTCAACAGCCTGTACCACACTGGTTGTGATGGACCTGGCTGTGGCGGTGTTTGAGACTGTGGTGATATACTCATCATCAGGAGTTCACGTGGCAGAGTAATTGTAGGTGCATATGGCCTCCATGTGACCTGTAAAGAAAGAAAAAAATACTGGTCTGAATCACGTGTAAAGAAAGTAGTATCCAGATGTTTGTGAATGTTCTATTTACTTTCAAAATAAGCAGTGTTCAAATAAGTCCAAAAGCCTCTCACCACGTCATTATTTTCCATGATGACTTGTAATATCTTATCCTGCAGCTCAACATCCAACACGATATTATCATCAAGAGCACCGAGTAACGGAGATCCATGAGGATTGTCTGACGGTCCAAGGTGCTGACCGTGGCTGTGTTGGCAAATGAGCTGCTGTCATCAGCCTCTACCACACTGAATATGATGAGCCAGGCAGGGGTTTGTAGGCACGGTGAATACAGCATCGACGGACTTGGCTGGAGTGATGAATGTACCATCATGATGTCAGATTGCGGAGTTGTTGCTGTAGGTGCAAGATCAAGCTCATACACGCTCATCAGATCTGCTACAGAAGAAGAAAAACCATCAGATTTCAGATAAAAGGAACAAACACAGGTAAAGGAAAAAATCTGAAATACGTACCTGTGAGGTGACTACAGTTCAATGGGAGACGTTTACTAGTCCCTGATAAGCAATAACAACTATATACTGTTTCATCCCGGCTGATGCCATCGGTGCTGTTGATGTGCTGCCAGCAGGTCTCAAACTCAGATGACTTGCCGCCCCGAAACATCTCCTATTTGTAGCCGAAAATCAGATGTACCCCAAATCGGTGCTAGTTTAGATCAATAGGAAACAATTATTGTCACACGAGTGTCGTTGAATTCATTCCTGCTGCCACAAGGACATGCATGGGTGTAGTTACCTCACTTGGCTGTCAGTTCTGTTCACACAAAATCATAAATATTTTAGTAACGAGCAGTAGGTTATTAAGGAGAGAACAGGCCCAGATAACGATCTTATCTCAACGTCAATGACCTCCCTCTCAACTGGGGAACCACCAGGAATCGGTCAAGTTCTCCCACAGGGACCAGTGCAGCATAGGGACAGGATCAGGTTGCATTTGTTCGTTAGCAGCAAATTAGATTAAGTCACGCCACCTGAGATCTAGGCTATGGCTATTTGTTAATAACAGTTTAACATTACATCGTTGAAGGCATCAGCAGAGACCACACATTGGCAGCTACGTAAGTACTCCTATTCTTCCACAGTTTTACAAATGTATCATAGTTTTTGGGATTTTACTCAATTTAATGTATTTTCACCAGGTTGTTCACAACGCACCATGGCAACAGTTTATATATCATTACTAAGACACCATTCCATTACTAGTGTGTGTGTGTGTGTGTGTGTGTGTGTGTGTGTGTGTGTGTGTGTGTGTGTGTGTTATGTGTGTGACGTCATAGTATATATATTGCATTCGTTTAAATTTGGCAACGAAATAAGCAAGTCAAATTTAAACGAATGTGGTGTGTGTGTGTGTGTGTGTGTGTGTGTGTGTGTGTGTGTGTGTGTGTGTTTATGTGTGTGACGTCATAGTATATATATTGCGTTCGTTTAAATTTGGCAACGAAATAAGCAAGTCAAATTTAAACGAATGCAAAATCTCCAATACTGTCAATCTTTTACAGAAGCTCGAAATTTAGCGCAGCCTTAAATGCGATATGCTTATAATAGTTTGTAGAAAGAAACTTTGTCTCGAAATCCAAAGAGATTCTGGTCGTATGTGACGTAGAGGCAAGACAAAATCAATGCCTTTTCTGAGCGATAACAATGGAAATACTATCAATGATAGTGCTGCTAAAGCTGAGTTGCTAAACACAGCCTTCCGAAAGTCCTTCACCAAAGAAGACGAAGTAAATATTCCAGAATTCGAACCAATAACAGCTGCCACCATGAATAACATAGAAGTAGGTTCCTTCGGTGTAGTGAGGCAACAAAATCACTTAATAAAAGCAAGTCTTTCAGTCCATACTGTATACCAATTAGGTTCCTTTCAGAGTATGCAAATGCACACCTAACAATCATATACAACCGTTCGGTCGACGAAAGATACGTACCCAAAGAGTGAAAAGTTGCCCAGGTCACACTACTATTCAACAAAAGCAGTAGGAGTAAATCCCTAAATTACAGGCCCACATCATTACCACCGGCATGCAGTAGGTTTTGGAACATATATTGTGTTCGAACATTATGAATTACCTCGAAGAGAACGGTCTATTGACACACAGTCAACACGGATTTGGAACATATGATTCTTGTAAAAAACAACTAGCTCTTTACTCACACGAGTTGAGTTCTATTGATACGAGTTTCAAATTTATTCCGTATTTCTAGATTTTCAGAAGCCTTGACACTTTACCTCACAAGTGGCTTGTAATCAAATTGCGTGCTTATGGGATATCGTCTCAGTTATATGATTGGATTCGTGATTTGCTGTTAGAGAGGTCATTGTTCGTAGTAACTGACGGAAAGTCATCGAGTAAAACAGAAGAGATTTCTGGCGTTCCTAAAGGTAGTGTTATAACCCCTCTGCTGTTCCTTATCTGTATAAACGATTTAGCAGACAAATGGTTCAAATGGCTCTGAGCACTATGGGACTCAACTGCTGAGGTCATTAGTCCCTTAGAACTTAGAACTAGTTAAACCTAACTAACCTAAGGACATCACAAACATCCATGCCCGAGGCAGGATTCGAACCTGCGACCGTAGCGGTCTTGCGGTTCCAGGCTGCAGCGCCTTTAACCGCACGGCCACTTCGGCCGGCTTAGCAGACAATCTGAGCAGCCGTCTCAGATTGTTTGCAGATGATCGCTTGTCGTCGAGTAAATTCATCAGAACGAATTGCAAAACGATTTCGAAAAGATATCTATAAAGTGCGAAAATTGGCAATTGACCCTAAATAATGAAGAGAGTGAGGTCATCCGCATGAGTGCTCAATGGAATCCGTTAAACTTAGGGTACACGAAAAATCAGTCAAATCCAAAGGTCGTAAATTGAACTAAATACAAAGGAATTACAATTACGAACAACTTAAATTGGGAGGAACACATAGAAAATGTTGTGAGGAAGGCTAGCTAAAGACTGCGTTTTACTCGCAGGGCACTTAAAAAATGTAACACGTCTACTAAGGAGACTGCCTGTACTACACTAGTCCGTCCTCTTTTAGAAGGTCCTGCAATGGGTGCAGCTTCACAACACACCATAGGAGCTGGGAGGCACTCGAAATCCGTGTACAGTGCAAAGGGGAAAAGCGCTTGCTGATGGGCGTCCTTACTTCCTTCAGAAGGCATCTCCACAACTATCAGTCCCAAATGTAGATGTTACAGTCAAACGCAGTTTTTAGTTACAAGGCGTTGTTACTAGTTAAAACTGGTTTTTACTGAGCCACTTCTCAAAACGCGTTTTGCCTAGTTAAAACTAGTTTTAACTGACTTTCGATTTTGACCAGCAGTAAATTCTAGTTGAAACTAAGGCTATCAGTATAAACTAGCTTCAGCTAGTAAGAACGCGTTCTAACTAAAATAGACAGTTTAGTTTTCACTAAACTAATTTTGGGGCAGATATTAAAATTAAGAGCAACTATGTGTTGATTGAAATAAGAAACAGCACTTTTGTATTGTGCAATACAATATTTATTGAGAATATTGATCATACATCTAAGTCATTAATATTAACTACAGCAATACAAGAATAACCACACACTGAAGAAACATTTTAAGGAACATTACAGAGCCATATTAACAGTATTAGGTGCGAAAGTGGAAACAAAATAATCATGCAGTAAAAGTATAATAATTACTCATACATTTGACAAAAGTTGCTACAGTCTTAATAAAAGAGAAACGTACCAAATAAAATTTAACAATTAAATTCTAATTATTTGTAATTTCAAGGCAAACTGTCATGACATTTTGAGCTACAAAAGTTTCCTTTTTTCCTACAAAAGCACCTGTTTTGAAATACATACCTTCTTACACACACAGCGAACAAATCCTTGTCCTGATCCTAAGGCTGCCATCTTGGTAGTAGTTCTTAATGATACCTTTGTGTCTGGCGCGTCTTCCAGCAGCAAGAATTTCTCTTTGGACACATCGAATTCGGATCTGGAAGAGAACTTTTAATTAGCTTGTTTGAAAGGCAATTAGGTACTTAATGCATATTATAAAATATATTACAATGTAAGTATTAAAACTTAAAGTATTAATTAATTACTTGAATAGTTAGTAACATTTTCAGAGCATTAAATGAACGAAGTAAGGAATATGTCTAACATTTGTCCTTAATTATTGAAATCAGTTTAGAAATACATACCTGCAATACAATTTGTCTGGTATCCATTATTTCGTTCCAGTCTTGTGCAAACAGTGTTCATGTTTATGAAGAACAACTCCAGTAATATTGGGGATATCTGCTTTTGCTCTGTCGATAACAGGAATTGGTATAATTATATTGTCACTGATTTCTACAGTGGCGTGTATTGAATCTGAAGCCATCCTAATTCTTTTGGCCTGTTTCGTCAGGTTTTCATGAGTGTTTCCTCTCGCTGTTCGTATTTGAGATTGTCGTTTCATAATAGCTTCAGCTTCTGGATCCTCTTGCTTGGCTGCTGCTGTTGTTGGAGACTGTATTCATGTACTGGGCAAAGCTTCTGCATCTTCTTGCCTGGCTGCATTTGCAATCTGTCCGTTGCTGCTAGCCATAACCGCTATCACCTCTGAGTCGTGTGATAGTTCGAGTTCATCAGGTGTCTCATTTACTGCGTCTACCACATTAATTTTATTTAAAGCGTCTTTCAGATCATCTTCGTGTTGTATCTGGTTAATAACATCTAGAGTCAAACTTGGAGCTATGAGCCCTACTAGTGGTGCTGTGCCAAACATAGCTTTGTAAGGTGTTTCCTTGATACCAGAATGACATGCCCGATTTTTCATATGCCCGTTTGACCAGTTGGTGGTAACGTTGTCTTGTATCCGTGATGTCAATATTTCTTCAATGTCTTGGTTAGCGCGTTCAACAGAACCTTGGTCTTTGGCTGTGCCTCGGTTTTCCGTGAACCAGTTTGCACTCAGGCTAAAATACAGCCAGCTCGTTTATGACAGAATTAACAAATTCTCTGCCGTTGTCAGAGTGTAAAATACAAGGAGTACCAAATCTGAAAAATATATCTGCTAAATGATGTGCCACTTCCTCTGCTCTCTTGCTTTGCAGTGCACGTAACAAAACAAATTTTGTCAAGTGGTCCTGATACAACATTATATACTTAAATCCACGATGGCATGAGTTTGAATGTCGATCGGATCAACTGACGAACGACTGTTCATTTCTGAATGAAGTATAGGTTTCGAAACATGCCCCCTTTTCTTAATACTCCTTTTGCGCTGACAAGTTTCACACGTAGACAGATAAATGTTTATCACCTCCACTGTTATGTTTGCATATTTTCTTGAAGTTTCAACCTTCAATTTGTCTCGACCTCCGTGACCAGCGGCTTGGTGAGCTGCTTCAGTAACGTTGAAAATTTCTTCGAGACATAAGTAGTACTTCACAGGCTCTTTTCTTGTCACTAACTTCCTGGTCCCACAAGTATTAGTAACTTTGAATCGATTTAATCTTCTATACTGCTTCTGTGTCTTTTTCTCAGCTGATTGTGCTTCTTCAATTTCGTCCACTAATTTATGGTAAGATTTTTTTGTCATAACATTGTAGTGGTTTTCTCTTTTGTCGTGTTCTTCAATCTGTAACATCCTTCTCACAAATTCTTTTTCCATCACCTTTCTTGATTTAGATCTGCCACGATAAATACGTACAAGCTGATCTGCACGTGCTTAACCCCTCGACCGTGTTGTTTGTTGTGGCGAAAAGCGCCCAGTGGCGGGCTATTGTCGGCCGCTGCATCGCTGCTCAGGCGGGGGTGTTTTGGCGCCTGGAACTGTTCCCGCGCGTGTAATTTTTTTCCGCACCTCTAGCGCCTATTGTAGCGGCGCGTATTTGACACTCTTATGTGCGATTGTTGTGGGGTCAAGTGATTATCTAACAACTGAATACCTAACAATTCGAAGGTTTTCACAGTAGTAACGCTGTTGCAGAATTTTATTATTATTATTCGTTACAGTTGCAGAATTTAAAATTATTTATTATTAATTTTTATATAATGAGGAAGGGTTTTAGTGGTAGATCTAAAAGAAACACAGTTTCTTGAAGAATATTTATTAGAAATGACTCTTTGTATGGTATAGCACACAATCCAACATCACACTCTTCACAATACATGCGCGTTTCTCTTCTTATGTTTTCCCCGTTGTCATCCAGTTTGCAACAACACTCGCCATTTTCGTGTCGGCGCCTTCTTGTTTTCACTATCTGGAATGTGTTTGGATGTATGATCAATATTCCAATAAATGTTGCATTGTACAACACAAAAATGCTGTTTTTTTTTTCAATCAACACGTAGTTGCTATTAATTTTAATATTTGCCCCAACATACACTCCTGGAAATGGAAAAAAGAACACATTGACACCGGTGTGTCAGACCCACCATACTTGCTCCGGACACTGCGAGAGGGCTGTACAAGCAATGATCACACGCACGGCACAGCGGACACACCAGGAACCGCGGTGTTGGCCGTCGAATGGCGCTAGCTGCGCAGCATTTGTGCACCGCCGCCGTCAGTGTCAGCCAGTTTGCCGTGGCATACGGAGCTCCATCGCAGTCTTTAACACTCGTAGCATGCCGCGACAGCGTGGACGTGAACCGTATGTGCAGTTGACGGACTTTGAGCGAGGGCGTATAGTGGGCATGCGGGAGGCCGGGTGGACGTACTGCCGAATTGCTCAACACGTAGGGCGTGAGGTCTCCACAGTACATCGATGTTGTCGCCAGTGGTCGGCGGAAGGTGCACGTGCCCGTCGACCTGGGACCGGATCGCAGCGACGCACGGATGCACGCCAAGACCGTAGGATCCTACGCAGTGCCGTAGGGGACCGCACCGCCACTTCCCAGCAAATTAGGGACACTGTTGCTCCTGGGGTATCGGCGAGGACCATTCGCAACCGTCTCCATGAAGCTGGGCTACGGTCTCGCACACCGTTAGGCCGTCTTCCGCTCACGCCCCAACATCGTGCAGCCCGCCTCCAGTGGTGTCGCGACAGGAGTGAATGGAGGGACGAATGGAGACGTGTCGTCTTCAGCGATGAGAGTCGCTTCTGCCTTGGTGCCAATGATGGTCGTATGCGTGTTTGGCGCCGTGCAGGTGAGCGCCACAATCAGGACTGCATACGACCGAGGCACACAGGGCCAACACCCGGCATCATGGTGTGGGGAGCGATCTCCTACACTGGCCGTACACCACTGGTGATCGTCGAGGGGACACTGAATAGTGCACGGTACATCCAAACCGTCATCGAACCCATCGTTCTATCATTCCTAGACCGGCAAGGGAACTTGCTGTTCCAACAGGACAATGCACGTCCGCATGTATCCCGTGCCACCCAACGTGCTCTAGAAGGTGTAAGTCAACTACCCTGGCCAGCAAGATCTCCGGATGTGTCCCCCATTGCGCAAGTTTGGGACTGGATGAAGCGTCGTCTCACGCGGTCTGCACGTCCAGCACGAACGCTGGTCCAACTGAGGCGCCAGGTGGAAATGGCATGGCAAGCCGTTCCACAGGACTACATCCAGCATCTCTACGATCGTCTCCATGGGAGAATAGCAGCCTGCATTGCTGCGAAAGGTGGATATACAATGTACTAGTGCCGACATTGTGCATGCTCTGTTGCCTGTGTCTATGTGCCTGTGGTTCTGTCAGTGTGATCATGTGATGTATCTGACCCCAGGAATGTGTCAATAAAGTTTCCCCTTCCTGGAACAATGAATTCACGGTGTTCTTATTTCAATTTCCAGGAGTGTAAATTTAGTTAAAACTAGTCCTGTCTAATTTAGTTACAACGCGTTCTTACTAGTTAAAACTAGTTGATACTGATAGCCTTAGTTACAACTAGAATTTACTGCTGGTCAAAAGCGAAAGTCAGTTAGAACTAGTTTTAACTAGGCAGAACGCGTTTTGACGAAGTGGCTCAGTAAAAACTAGTTTTAAATAGTAAGAACGCGTTCTAACTAAAAATGGGTTTTGAGTGTAATATAAAAAATAGTACTTTTTCTTCAACACCACTAGTGCCTTCTGTTTGAAGGAGAGTTGGGGGGCGGTGACCTCGCAGCACAGAACTGCACTCCACTAAATACCATGGGCCATTGACGACTGTGGGACACTCTCTTTGCAAAACTGGTACACGTTGTAATTGAAGGTCAAGAGTCGTAAGCTGATCTTGTAATTACGCTACACAATGCCAAATGCATTGCTTTCAGATAAAACTGTTGTGAAGCTGTTGGAAGTAGTTTGATATTGGTGTTGAAAAATTTGTGAAGAGTATCTTTTCAGTAGTGGTATTGGGGATAGTAATGACAATCTACGAAGCTACGTAATTAAAGACGAGATTCCAGATGACACTCATGAAGAGATACGTTATCTCAGATTTGTAAAAAATTTACGCAAGGGGGAAAATGGACTTTGTTAATCTGGTTCATGATAGGAAATCAGTTAAAAGTGATAATTGATATTGACATATTCTTTTGGTAGAACGCTCTAAACAATTCAGTGAAGTGAATGTTTAAATTTAAACCTAATTTGCAGTTAATTTGTTTATGTTATTCTACTGCCTGGAAGAAGTGACGCTCTCGGGTGAAAACATATTACTCGGGTTTTAAATAAGAAATGCCAATGTTTGAAATTTTATTGATTATAGAGGCCCATATCTCTCCGATAAGTGAAGAACATTTAAAATCAAAGAGCCAGTGACTATACAGAAACTATTGATATGCTAATTAAGTGGTTTTACAGAACAGAGATATTCTGACTAGCCTAGCTGATGGATCATAGAGACTACTTCAGTTACATGTGATATCTGGGTCAAGGTCAATATAGCAACGGGAAAATGAACGGTTGCAATTGATTTCAGAATCGGTTTCGAAAAATAACTGTATTTACACAGGACTTTGTAGAACTACTGCCCAGATTCAGAACGCAGAAGTCTACAGGAACCTGCCAGCAGTAAATTGTCTTTCGATGTGTGTAAGACACGAGCTTTGTGGGTGTGGCATCATCCAGAGATTGCGCTGCCACACCCAAGTCAGCAATGTATACCGATACAATACAGATGTCTTTTGCAGTTCACAATGACATATGGGAGGAACTGCTGAAGATTGAGCCTCTCCTCTCAGGACAGCAGCGTCCTCGCACTGAGGGTTAAACACAGCCGTTCATGGATGATGATGACGATGATGATGTTGGTTTGTGGGGAGCTCACTATCGTGGTCAGCAGCAGTCCTGTACAAGTTTCAGATCCTCCCATTCCCAGTCTACTACTCACTTCCCGAATGATGATGGGATGATGAAGACAACACAGACATCCAGTCCACCGAGCACGGAAGCCCTCTGCCCCCAGTTCGTGACGACATCTGAAGGACTCAACAATACAGTGTAGCAACGACGAGTTGTTAAAGTTTCTGATGTACTTGTACTATTGTAAAGCACAAACATTGTACCTCAAGAGAACAGTTTGCTAATTAGTGTACCTAGTGTTGCTTTATTAGTCACAGACAGATGTAAATCATCTAGTACTTGTGCGGCAAGACGTGTCTCGAAAGGTAAGTAAATCTTTCATTCATTAATGCAATACAATGAACTAATCTTTCATGAAATTCTTCAAGCTTTCCCGGCGAGGCGTTATCATGATAATTAATCGGGATTCTGCCGCTTATTCGTCTCTTTCCTGTACGATATTTCAACGGCGTGACTCGCGGTGTTCTTGAGTTGCTGTCTGATACTGATTCCAGTGTGGAACGAGACCGGTATTTATGCCTACGTTGTGCTAAGCGTTCCCTCTGCCGTCCGCGCCGCGTCTGGCGCTCAGTCTGTGGTGTGCGCCGACCAATAGCAACGGCTGTAGTTTTCTTGTAGCCGCGGCTTTTTCGAACGCTGTGAGCGTACTTTGTGGTTATTATCCGTTGTCAATATAGCTGAATTAAGTTCTGAATGGCGTCCAAGCCGTGCTAGACGTTTTATCGTCCGATTGTCGTCATTTGAGTCCTTCTGTGAAGTAGGACGTTCTGTCACTGTGCTGTGTCGCGTTAGGCGTTGCGTCCGAAGTTCTTGGCCCCAGGAGCTGCTGCAGTGTTATTTTCAGGCAGATTGTGTTCAAATCGTCCTTCGAGACTCGGAAGAGCTTCCTCAGATGCTTCGTCTGTTGTCTGAGGTGCCATTTCACGTACGTCCTTTGTTACGTACGCAGGGCTGCCATCTCTAATTCCATCCTTATACTTGTGTCCCTTGGGGTTGGATGTTGGCAGCGATGCGTCTTCAGAAGATCGAGTGCTGGGTTCCAAGCCGAGCTCAGCTGGAAACTGATGGCCCAGTTAATGAGATTCTCCGCAACATTAATCTCAATAGATTGTTTGATTATGCTGTCCCAGTATCTCGATGTCTGTGCTATAATCTTGGCATCATTATACTTCAGAGAATGACTGAGTTCTAAACAATGCTCGGCAATCGCTAACTTGGTTGTCTGTCTCAGTCCTGAGTGCTCTTTGCACCTGATCTCAACGGTCCTGGTCGCCTGGCCGATGTATGCCACACCACACTCACATTGTACGTGGTAAACGCCCGGTTTCTGAGGACGCAGGCCATCCTTCACACTCCCTTGCAGAGCCTCAATCTTGGTGGGTGGATGGAACACGCTTTTAATGTTATGTTTGCGGAGAATTTTGCTGATTTCGTCAGATATTGGCCGAACATATGGCAAATGTGCAGCCTTTTGCCTTTCTTCTTGTACCTCTTCAGGAGCCTCTCGTGGGGAAACAGGGCGGAGCGCCTTTTGAAGATCTCGAGAAGAGTACTCGTTTTTGTAGAACACGGGTTGTAGATGTTCTATCTCCGTCGGCAAATTATCAGGATCTGACAGAGTTCGTGCCCAGTGAACCAGTGTTCTGAGTACATCGTTTTTCTGTGCCGGGTGGTGGAAACTGCTGGCCTGCAGGTACAAATCGGTGTGAGTGGTTTTGCGGTACACCCCGTGAGTGAAGGTACCATCTCCCTTCCTCCTAACTAGTACATCTAGGAAAGGGAGTAGTCCTTCCTTCTCCAGTTCCACGGTGAATTTAATGTTAGGGTGGCGCGGGTTTAGGTGGTCCAAGAATACATCGAGCTTTTCCCTCCCGTGGGGCCATCTGACAAAGGTGTCATCCACGCATCTGAAACAGCATTTCGGTTGATCTCGGGCCGATGTAAGTGTATCTTCTTCAAATTTTCCATAAAGAGATTAGCCACCACCGGCGAGAGCGGGCTACCCTTCCGTTTGCTCGTAGAATTGACCCCCATACAGGAAGTACGTCGAAGTCATTACGTATCTGAATAAGTCCAGGAGCGCACCGTCGAACGTTTCTCCAATGGCCGGTCGGGGTGGCCGAGCGGTTCTAGGCGCTACAGTCTGGAACCGCGCGACCGCTACGGTCGCAGGTTCGAAACCTGCCTCGGGCATGGATGTGTATGATGTCCTTAAGTTAGTTAGGTTTAAGTAGTTGTAACTTCTAGGGGACTGATGACCTCAGAAGTTAAGTCCCATAGTGCTCAGAGCCATTTTTCTCCAATGAGCTCAAGTGAATCATTCAGTGATAAGCGGGTGAACAGGGAGACCACGTCGAAACTGACCATAATATCAGAGTTCGAGATCTGTAGCTGCCTGAGCCGTTGTAGGAAATCCTATGAGTTGCGAATGTGATAGGCACACTTCCCCACATATGCTGAGAGCATCTTCTTACCAGCAGACAATGGGAATGCGACCGTCGTCCTACAGAAGGCAGATTATGACAACAAGCTGCGACGACTTCTAGACGACCCGGCATACAGACCAATGGAAAGGGACCCCACAGACAAGGGGGATAAGAAGACCAGAGCTCTTCTAAAGGAAGCCGGCCTTCCAGAAAAGACGTTAAGCAGCTAAGGGCTAAAGCACCAGTAGCACATAGATTTTATGGCCTGCCTAAGGTGCACACAGAAGGGGTTCCTCTACGACCAATAGTCAACAATACTGGCACAGCCACCTACCTCACTGCTCAATGACTTCGACGTACGTCCTGTATGGGGGTCAGTTCTACGAGCAAACGAAACGGGTGGCAATGGGCAACCCGCTTCCACCGGTGGTGGCCAATCTCTTTATGGAAAGATTTGAAGAAGATGCACTTACATCTGCCCCAGGTCAACCGAAATTCTGTTTTAGATACGTGGATGACACCTTTGTCATATGGGCCCACGGGAGGGAAAAGCTCGATGTTTTCTTGGACCACCTAAACCCGCGCCACTCTAACATTAAATTCACCATGGAACTGGAGAAGGATGGACTACTCCCTTTCCCAAACCCACTCACACCGATTTGTACCTGCAGGCCAGCAGTTTCCACCACCCGGCACAGAAAAACGGTGTACTCTCAGAACACTGGTTCACTGGGCACGAACTCTGTCAGATCCTGATAATTTGGCGACAACAATGGGTACTCTTCTCCAGATCTTCAAAAGGCGCTGCGCACTGTTTCCCCACGAGAGGTTCCTGAGGAGCTACGAGAAGAAACGCAAAAAGTTGTACATTTGCCATATGTTGGGCGGATATCTGCCAAAAACAGCAGAATTGTCCACAAACATAACATTAAAAGCGTGTTCCATCCACCCACCAAGATTAAGGCTCTGCTAGGGAGTGTGAAGGATTACGTACGTCTACAGAAACCGGGCGTCTACCACGTACCATGTGAATGTGGTATGGCGTACATCGGCCAAACGACCAGGACCTTTGACGTCATATGCAAAGATCAGCAAAGGCACGCAAGACTGAGACAGGCAACCAAGTCAGCTATTGCCGAGCATTGTTTAGATCTCAATCATTCTATGAAGTATAATGATGCCAAGATTATAGCACAAACATCGAGATACTGGGACAGCATAATCAAACAATCTATTGAGATTAATGTTGCGGAGAATCTCATTAATTGGGCCATCAGTTTCCAGCTGAGCTCGGCTTGGAACCCAGCACTCGATCTTCTGAAGACGCAACGTAGCCAACATCCAACCCCAAGGGACACAAGTATAAGGATGGAATTAGAGATGACAGCCCAGTGTACGTAACAAAGGACGTACGTGAAATGGCACCTCAGACAACAGACGAAGCATCTGAGGAAGCTCTTCCGAGTCTCGAAGGACGATTTGAACACAATCGGCCTGAAAATAACACTGCAGCAGCTCCTGGAGCCAAGAACTTCGGACGCAACGCCTAACGCGACACAGCACAGTGACAGAACATCCTACTTCACAGAAGGACTCAAATGACGACAATCGGACGATAAAACGTCTAGCACAGTTTGGACGCCATTCAGAACTGAATTCAGATACATTGACAACGGATAATAACCACAAAGTACGCGCATAGAGATCGGAAAAGCCGCGACTGGAAGAAAACGCTACAGCCGTTGCTATTGGTCGACGCACTCCACGGACAGAGCGCCAGACGCGGCGCGGACGGCAGAGGGAACGCTTAGCACAACGTAGGCATAAATACCGGTCTCGTTCCACACTGGAATCAGTATAAGACAGCAACTCAAGAAGACCGCGAGTCACGCGGCTGAAATATCGTACAGGAAAGACGCGAATAACCGGCAGAAACCCAATTAATGGCAATATTTTATGAGTTACAGTTCCTATTTGCCACCTCACGGAGCAATCAACGAAGCTCCAGTTATGGTAGGACGAAACTAGTTTCGTCTGGACACAACAGTGGATGTAACTTGCAATGTGACAAAGAGTAGATATGTTGTGTTGGATACGTACTGCTGGCCGATTAATGAAGTTTTCTCACATTAGGAAGGTAGTACTACCACTACATTACATTGTAATTCGATGAGGTGTGTCATTCTGAAGTACAAGGACATCATCTCATCATCAACTGTAGTACTGCCTCTTAGCATCGTTCACAGATCACTACTACTACTACTACTACTACTTACATATCTGCCCCGTGTCAATTGGTATAATTCCCCGTGAGCTCACGCTGGAGAAAGGCACCATGGCGTGTCATGGGTGGTTCAGCTGGATCTCCACAGATAGACGTGAACTGGGCTTTGTGTCAACTTCACACACAGGTTTCAGAGAGGGTACACTCTGGGAGTGCACAGTAATAGGGCTGGACCAGACTTCATACATCCCTGTTGCCGCAAACTCTCTGAAAAATGTACGAGATAAATGAAGCATAGAATTATACAAATGTATTATAATTATTCCCAGAGAGAGAGGAAAGTATATAACAATAATATGTACTTATGATCACGAAATACGGTGGTTGTTACGTGCTGGTTCACCAATTCCGAGCCGTCCGCCGCGGTCTGAAGTGGCTACTAGTTCCATTAGATCTTCTAATGTAGTGGACTGCATGAGGGGTGACAGTATACTCCCATCTGCAACACAACGAAATTCATCAGCAGACTGCAGCTATGTACAACGAACACACACACATTTACCTACATAGAAAAAGTAGTTCTGTTTACGAATATCTGCAAGTATCACTAGAATCAAATCGAAGGCACTTTCTAGCCCCTGAAGCAGCATTCCAACCATTCCTTGATTGGTGGTTCACCTCTACTGCTGAGGTTATCAGGCTCAGACTAGAACTGAAGTGATTACCCGTAGGAAAACACCTCTCATTTACAACCAGAAAACTGGATGCGTCCAGATTCTGTGCAGAACCGAACCAATAGGAAGCAAGAGGATTTTAGAGGGTTATTATTTACTACGTAGACGACTTCAGGTTCGTTCCTGCAAAGATGTAGTCAGTACGTGCTTTAGCCCTGAGGTCCTGCGTATGCGACAGCCACTGCTATAATCAGACAGTTCTTTCCACTGGAACTGCTCAAAGGACACTTAAATCACATTTAGTAACACTGCCGGCGCAGTCAGCGGCACTAGCCAAATGATACAATATCTTTTTTCACCTTCAAGGCAGTGCACAGCTATGATACTGTAACCAGTAGCCCAATTACACAATAACAGCTGGTGGCATTCACTTAGTGTGTTTCACTCTGGCAGTGAAGCCACACATAAGCGCTGCTGAGTGTCCTGCTGTTTCAGCCATCCATCCCAACTACAATCTTCCCGCTGCTCATTATATGGAGACACAGCCGCACGTCTGTATCAAGTTACTGCTAGCCCCTGGCACGCTATACACACATCGCAAAGTGCTTGTTAATAGATGACACAAACTCTAATGTTTTACTTATAACGCTCTACGAAGAGTAACATGCGTCTTTTTAACCCTGTGAAAGAATGCCCGGGTCAAGAAATGGTGGTTTTGTCTATGGCTCTGTAATGTTAATAAATTTCTTTTCAAAAGAAGTGTTAAGGGCATCATGTATTTATATTAAGACATGACCTATCTAGAAATCACCTATCTCTTTATATAGTGTTGAAGTGTGTGGTGTCTCACTTTAACAATGAAAATAGCCACATCCTTCGGATATGTATATAATTACACATTATTTTTACTAACTCCACCATAGGACCTATAATGCAATGTAAACTATGCAGAGCTGACCCACTCTGCGACCTATGATTCAAGTTGACATAATAACCATTCAATGCGCAGCTGCAGCGATTCAACTGAATAACCCATCTGAAGTCATGGCGCCTTTCTCCAGTGTGAGTTCATGGGGAGTTATGCCAATTGTTGAGAGATAGATATATAAGTAGTAGTATTTCATTCTTTCTTATCTACAATAATAATAATTACTATTATTATTATCATTATAATTCGACAGGGCCTGTATTTTTTAAATTCAAGGACCTTCTCTTATCATGCCTCGTAGCAGTGTATCCCGATCATTGCCCTTCTCCTTCCCGAGCACAATATCATTATCAGGTACAACTGGAAGCAAAAAAAAAGTCATAAGCGGTGCATGACACTGTGTAAAAATAATAACATCAACAACAATAATAATAATAATTGTTATTATTATAATTATCACAACAACAATTATTATTGTTATTGCTGTTGTGTTGTTGTTGTTGTTGTTGTTGTTGTTGTTATTTTCACACAGTGTCATGCACGACTTATGACATATTTTTTCTGTTTCCAGATGTACCTGATAACGATATTGTGCTCGGGGAGAAGAAGGGCGTTGATCTGGAAACTGCTTAGAGGCACGATGAGACGAGGTCCTTGAACTTCAAAAGTACATTACCTGTATAATTACTGTGTAAGTAGTAAAAAATATTATTTTTATTGTGCCTGCATACATCTATTGCCTTTTTCTCTGGAAATTGTTACACATGATACTTATCAACTTCATTTCGTTTTGTTTCTTTGCAGGAGAATTGGAACCATCCAGAGATGGGCCCAGAGGTAAGGTTATTCCAACGACGCCATGGTCAGACCCACTGATGATGCATTCGTCACACCCAGCAACACTTTGTGTGGGCCCATCATCCGTATGTTCACAGCCAGCATCCCATTCGAGTCCCTTGACAGTGGGTCTCCTGTGCCCTGGATCTTCTTGTCATCAGCTTGACATTGGCTACCACCTCACCCTCGACCTAGTAGCATTCCGTAGCCTGTCCTGTTAGTGAGCACCGGGCTAGACACACACCAGCTTTGAACTACTCTGTGGCTGTAGGCACTTTTGGCGTCCAGATATCACATGCACACATAGATAACTACACTGTCGGTTACAGTGAACCTGCCACTTCCCTTAACACACGTTTACTTGTTGTGGAAAGGGATCTCCCCAAAACAGCCAACGAATCGCGTTATCCCTACATTAAGTTCAGTACAGTTCTATGACGTGAGCCCCCCCTCCCCTGAATTTCACACCCCACACCCCTCCCTAAAAAGGTAGTGATAGTGATGAAGAAAACACAGTTGTCTACATTTGTGGGTAAAAGTTTTGACATCACGAAGAAACTCAGTTGCAGACTGGTTCAGAACTTTAGCCCTCAGTGTCAAACTCGGCCACTTTTTCAGAAAATCAAGAAACAGAGCCTCACAAGGCATTCAGCTCTGTAATCTACCTCAATGCGTACTCACATGTTATGACCCAGTAAATGAAGGGGGATCTACTTTTGTCCCACTTCCACATGATGCTGTCACTTAACAAGTGTGTATTAATATCTAGTATCTTGAAAATGATGATGGATTTTGCTTTGCATGACCGCTTCTGGCTTGTGATAGAAATTGCCTGAAAAACACATATTGTACATCTACATATCAAACCTCTAATGTTTGCGGGTATTATAACTTCAATGGCATCACATTCTCCATTCAACTGCATTACTTACTAAAATCGTAAAGGCAATATCTGAAATAGTCTGTTCTCTTTATGGCCTGGCAGTTGATGACAGCAAGCCAGAAGACGATGAGGAACAGACAGGAGAACAAGATAGATATAAAAGCACAAAATAGTTGGACCCCTCTACTTTTCAAAAGTGGCAAGGCAGCGCCCCAAACAATACATTTATTTTTATCCTCTATGGGTGCGAACCAACAATATACTTGGATCAAAAACACTTTCTTACTGCTTTCGGTCCATTTGTCATCGTTGCCATAATCAATTCTCTCTGAGAGAGCATCTAAAAAGGCACCTGACAAACTTCTCTCGCCAGAAACTTGTATATGTGGGGACACATACTGAAGCAAACAAGTTCTTCAAGTTTGAGAACACCCACCACTAAAAGCGTTGCCCCTTTGTAGCATATGTGGAGTTAGATGTGTTGTGAAGGTGATCACACTGCTTCCGATACTACCTTAAGAGAATGATAAGTATTATATGCTGTGGTGTATCACGTAGTATGCTCTTATGACTTAAGTCTTAACCATTTCGATTCACATGTCAGGGGTAATCCTGTGAGATGTTTGCTCTCTCTGAACTCTAACAAATTACAATGCATGTTGACGAGACTTATTGCATCAACATTCCCATTAAAATGCACCTGATAATAATGCATCACACAACAAGGCCGCTAACTGTCACACTTTTCGGCTGCTGTTGAATAGAAAAATGGAAACTTCGTGTAGAAACCACCGTCACCTAATTGGGAAGTTCTGTAGTGTAGTGCACAATGCAATCAACTTGAAACACCAACTGCCACTAGACATACTCGTTTTCTTCCACAATTTGGGTGGGTATGACGCTCATTTACGTTCAGCATTTGAGTGATTTTGGTTGGGCAAAATATAAGGTCAGTGTGCTGCCTGAGAGTGTCGAAAACTGCATTTCATTTTCCAAGTGAATAACGCTGAAAATAATGCTCATCTTCCTGGATTCGATTCGATTTATGTACTTCAGAAACTTGCTGAAACAATGTGTCAGTAGGACATGCTCCTCACTAGAGCTGCATTTCCTGATGATGGAAAGATTTAACTTGTCATGAAGATGGGTTCTTTCTGTACAACTATTAGGAGTTGATGGAGAGACTCAATAAAATCACATTGCCCAGCATTGCTGCATTAAACAGTGAACTCAGAGACATTGTCATAAAAGGTGCAGAAGAAGAGCAATAACAGATGCAGAATAAGGGCATGCAGTGAATGTTTGGCAGTAGTTCACTATCCACGATTTAGTGGAGTACGTTAGACTATACATGGACACAGAAGTACGCCCTCATGCAGATGTTTTTGAGAAATTCGACACATATACACTAGATCCTGGCTGCTATTACACCATACCAGGGCTTTTGTGAGACACACTGTTAAAAAGAACATGTGTCAGCATTGAACTATTGATTTATGATGACATGCTAATCTTTTTCAAACTAGTAATTCTCAGGAGTCTTTGCCAGTGTGTGTATAGGTATGCCAACGCAAATGACCCATGAATCAGTGAGGAGAAATACAAGGCTTCTGACGATGTCAGCGACATCCTATACTTGGATGTAAACAGGTTAGACAGACAACAATATCTGTCAATTGGAAGGTTTTGATGGCAGTCTGATGCGAAAGTCGCCAGAGAAGATAAGCGGATGAGTTCCAATGTGGCTGTGGGTTCTGGTGTAGGATGCAGAATTGGCATATCACACTACTTAGCATGATGCACAGAGGGACTTGCTGCTGTGTCTGAAGTGACTAGTACCATGAAATGGTTCCATTCCCTAGCCAATCATGACCCTGCAAGATAAAAAGAGATATGTTACGGTCTACAGAACCTCCTGTAGTGCCTCAGTTTGGGATGAAACTTATTGGAGTCACTCACACAGTCTCCTTCCATTAGCCATGCTCATTCCACTGATTCAGAGTTGCTTAAATGGCTACAGACAGATTCATCTTCTGGATGAAGGCTGTAAGCCATATGGAGTAATAAGCTGTCACCCCAATGGATTCGACATGTCTAGGTAAGCGGCTGATAATCCTTATAGTGCAGGCCGGAGTAGCCGAGCGGTTCTAGGCGCTTCAGTCTGGAACCGCGCGACCGCTACGGTCGCAGGTTCGAATCCTGCCTCGGGCATGGATGTTTGTGATGTCCTTAGGTTAGTTAGGTTTAAGTAGTTCTAAGTTCTAGGGGACTGATGACCTCAGAAGTTAAGTCCCATAGTGCTCAGAGCCATTTGAACCATTTGAATCCTTATAGTATTAGACCTCAAAAGAAGAACATTATCAAACTGATGAAGAACTGGGCGAATGAGTTAACAGATTATGGATTTTTTAGAGTTCAGACTTAAGATATACACAATAGCATACAGACACAGATGCCATACAAAGGTAGGTAAGAGTGTGGATAATGTGGCCACATTGGCTCTACAACTAATAATTACAAGAAGTGCCAGCTCGATGGTTTTGGTCATCCTGCATCTCAACCTCAGAATATGGCGCAACAGGTAAGCATTTAATCATGAGACACTGTAGTACATACCGCCCTGGCACTGACATTCAGTCTGTCATGCCATGATGACAAATGATTCATCCATAATGGCAGGATCAGGAGCCTCTCATTTTAATCCTATTCACTTTTATGCGTGATAGTGGATGGGTATTTATTTATAAATAGTATATGGGTTTGTGAGTGAGTGTGGAATAGTAGGATGAACCAATTTTGTAGGGAGTTGGGGGAAGAGAGTGGGTGAGTAGGTGTGTATTATGTACATAAATGAGTTTTCTTATGTGTGTGTGTGTGTGTGTGTGTGTGTGTGTCTGTGTATGTTTCTTTGTTCACGTCCTGTTAGTCACACAACTTGTTATTATTAATGTCACATTTCCTATGAAAACCTGCTATATGCATAGTGTATCAAAGGATGACAACTGATCAGAAAAAGGAGTTATAGTTGTAAAAAGAGAACTGCAGTGTATGAAAAATTAAAAAATCAATTAGAAAACAACAATAAAAATATTATTCATGGGAAATGTAGGATGTAGATCTTTTTTGCTAGTACTAGATAAAAAATAGTATCTGGCTGCATATAAGTATCTCTTTTATCTTTTAGTATTAGATTAAAAATGTATATACACTGATAACCCAAAACATTATGACCACTGCTCAGTGTGATCAGAAATGGTTCAAATGGCTCCGAGCACTTTGCGACTTAACACCTGAGGTCATCAGTCGCCTAGAACTTAGAACTAATTAAACCTAACTAACCTAAGGACATCACACACATCCATGCCCGAGGCAGGATTCGAACCTGCGACCGTAGCGGTCGCGCGGTTCTAGACTGTAGCGCCTAGAACCGCACGGCCACTCTGGCCGGCGCACAGTGTGACACTGGATGCTACTTGACGGTTTTACGGGCACATGATGTGGCAACAAAATATATAAGCAGAACAGACGCATATGGCGGATCACCCTAGCAAAGATATGGGCTGCAAATGGGGAAATTCATTGAGTTAAGTGACTCTGACAAAAGACAAAATTATTATCACGCAGAGCCTGTAAACAACTATCTCGAAAATGGCGAAGTTGGTCGAATGTTCACTTCCTACTAAAGTGAGTATATACGGAAAGAGATGGAAGGGCAGTGAAACTATCACTAGGCGCTAAATGGATGTGCGTTGACAACTCTTCACAGAACGTGGGGTTCGGTGGCTTGTGTGCTCTGTAAACTAGGTTAGATGGTGACCTGTGGCATCATTGCTGAAAGGGCACAGTTCTGGTGCACGCACAAGCATTTCATAGCACACCATTCATCCTACATTGTTGAACATGGAGCTCCGCAGCAAATCGCCAATATGTGTTCACATGTTGACCCAACAACATCATCAATTACGATTGCAGTGGCCATTGGATCATTGGCATTCGACCGTTGATCAGCGGAAATGCGTCGACTCTTTGGGTGAATCACTTTCTGTTACACTAGGTCAATGGTCATCCCCACCAACCCCGTCATCGAGGTGAATGGTGGCTCGAAACATGCAGTGCGCCATGGATGAAGGCTGGGGGGAGAAGTACACTGACAAGACAAAGAAACTGGTACAGCTGCCTAATAAAGTTTAGGATCACCACCGCGAGCATGCAGAAGTGCCGCAACATGACATGGGATGGACTCAACAAATGTGTGAAGTAGTGCTGGAGAGAACTGGCATCATGAATCCTGTAGGGCTATCCATAAATCCGTAAGAGTACGAGAGGGTGGAGATCCCTTGTGAACAGTATGTTGCAAGGCATCCCAGATATGCTCAAAAATGTTCATGTCTGGGAAGTTTGATGACCAGCAGAAGTGTTTAAACTCAGAAGAGTGTTCCTGGAGCCACTCCGTCGCAATTCTTGACATATGGGATTCGCATTGTTCTTCTGGAATTGCCAAACTCCGTCGGAATGCACAGTGGACATCAATGGATGCAGGTGATCAGACAGGATGCTTACGTATACGTCACCTGTCAGAGTCGTATCTATACCTATCAGGGGTCCAATATCACTCCAACTGCACACGCTCCACACCATTAAGAGCCTCCACCAGCTTGAACAGCCACCAGCTGACCTGTGGAGTCCATGGATTCATGAGGTTGTCTCCATACCCATTCATATCAATCAGCTCGATACATTTTGAAACGAGACTTGTCCGACCAGGCAACATGTTTCCAGTCATCAACAGTCCAATGTCGGCGTTGGCGGGCGCAGACAGAGCGTAAAGCTTTCTGTCGTGCCGTCATCAAGAGTACACGAGTAGGCCTTCGGCTCTGAAACCCATATCAATTATGTTCCGTTGAATGGTTTGCATGCTGATACTTGTTGATGTTCCAGCATTGAAATGTTCACCAATTTGCAGAAGGACTGCACTTCTATCATGTTGAACGATTCTCTTCAATCGTTGTTGGTCATGTTCTTGCAGGATCTTTTTCCAGCCACAGCGATGTCGAAGACTTGATGTTTTACCAGATGCCTGATGTTCACGGTACAATTGTAAAATAGTCATAAGGGAAAAACCCCCACTTCATCGCTTCCTCGGAGAAGCTGTGTGCCATCGCTCGTAGCCGACTATAACGCCACGTTTAGACTCACTTACATCATAATAACCTAATGTTTTAGGAGCAGTAACCGATGTAACAACAGCGCCAGACACTTGTTGTCTAATATGGGCGTTGCCGACCTCAGTGCCATATTTTACCTCTTTCCATATCTCTGTATTTGAATACACGTGCCTATACTAGTTTCTTTGGCGCTTGAGTGCATTATGCTATGGGATAAATTCTCCTATGCTTGCACAGGACCTGTGGCAGTAATCAAAGACATGCTGACAGCTGTGATCGACCTGCATCCCTTCAAGCATGATGTCTTCCCTGACGGCGATACAAGGAACCCGTCTGGATCACTACTGGACGCCATCACCGCGTACGCAAAACAGCGGCCCATTATTTATGCGAATTACATGACCTATGAGTAGACATCTACTGTCACATACCTCCACAAACTTACCAACAAACTGTCAGGACCCTGATTCACAGAATTAGCGATGTATTTCGTTCCAAAGGCTGACAAGCAAGCGGTCATAATGTTTTGGCTCTTTAGTGTATGTAGATAATTCCTTCATTAAAGTACAAAAAATATACTCTAAAATATTGAAAAATGTTATTAATAAAACCGAAATTAACGAAAACTTATTGTAAAAATATTTGAAAAATATTGTTAATAAACCATGAATTGAAAATAACAAAAATATATTACAAAAACTTTGAGAAATATTGTTAATAAACCAGAAATTAATTTGTTGTATATGTGTTATTATTTACAAAAAAAGTAGTCCCTCCCTGAACCCAAACTGGCAGCTGAGCCATTTACTATAGTGAACAGAGCACAAGTGATGAGGCTCATGTGGCTGCTTTGACGAGAAAAGAGGGAATGGAAGATGTTTCCTGCCATTTTTATGCTTCCCTATTGGTGTACATCAGTGTGGGGGGAAGGTTAGGTTTCCCAACCTTTCTAAGCCATCGTATTAGTCTAGAGAGAGGGGGTGGGAGGGGAATGGTGACCTCTTCTCAGATCAATATACTGCATCAGAACTGGCACAGATGACTGGTGCCCTTCATTTTTATGTCATACAATTGTGCAAGATGCATGGGTGGGGCATCAAGTTACATCCAGACCTTGAAGGAATGTACCACACACAATTGCCCTACAACTGTGGTGGGAAATGTGACTAATACCAGATTGCCTTGTGACCTTGAATGTCCCACATAAACGAGCCCTTGGGATGTGGGTGGGGTATAAGGTTATAATGTGGTCTTGAGTAGAGATTGTTATCTGTGCTCGTTCTCTCTTTGCCCCACTACTTCTGCTCCCCTAGATTGATTCCACTGTCTATAGGACTGCTCTGACTTATTGTATAACCCCAACCACATTTTTGGGCACATTGCAATATGTCTGTGGCTGCTACCATTTGTATTGTGCGAGATGACAAATTTTTCCTGACTGAACAAGGTGTTAGGTCCACTAGCGTACCGCTGCGACTTTGCAGACCACATCTATGTCTACTTGACTACTTTGCAATTCACACTGAAGTGTCTGGCAGAAGGTTCTTTGTATCATATTCACACTATTTGTTGTTGCTCGGACAGAGCGCAGGGAATAACAAACACATATTTACGTATGAGCTCCGATTTCTCTTATTACGATGGTCGTATCTCACTATGTAAGTTGACGATGATCATTTCTCCCTTTGTAGGTAGGCTTCAACGAAATATTTTTGCATTTGGTGGGAAAATTTGGTGATTGAAATTTCGTTAAAAGATCTTGCCAGGTCGAAAAACCCCTTGTTTTAATGACAGCCACACCAAGTCACTTGTCATATCCCTGACACTCTTTTTTCTATTTCTCTATGATACAAGACAAGTCGTCCTTCTTCGAACTTTTTCGATGTTCTCCATCAGCCCTATCTGGTAAGAAACTGTTACGGCATAGCAATACTCTGGCAGAGGACGTAAAAGCATAGTGCAGGCAGTCCTTTGAGCACTCCGGTTGCATCTTCCCAGTGTTGAGCCAATAAAAAGCGGCCGTTGGTTCGCCTTCCCCACAACATCACCTATGAGATCGTCACAGTTTAAGTTATTTGTAATTGTTATCCCTAGCTGTTTAGTTATATTGATACTCTTTAGATCTGTATCCTTTGTGAGTGTAACCGAAATTCAAAAGATTCCTTTTAATACTCGTGTGGATGACCTCAAACTTTTCATTTTTAGGGCCGTTTGGCTCTTTTTGCACCATAGAGATATTACGCCTAAATAATTTTGCAACTGGTTTTGATCTTCTGTTGATATTACGTAAATGACAGCATGATTTGCAAACAATCTAAGACGCCTGCCCTGACTCATTTATATAGATTATGGACAGAATAATTTCCTTGGATGACACCAAATATCTCTTCTATTTAAATCAACTCGTTTCCATCAATTACTAGGAAATGTGTGATCTTTCTGACAGGAAATTATGAATACTGTCACGCAACTGAGACGATAGACAAGCATTTGTTTAGAAGTCGCTTGTGAGGAATTGTATCAAAAACCTCTTGAAATCTAGCAATCAGTTTTAAATTTTGCATGCTTTTTTCGTTTCTTCTGTAAGAGAATGCTGACCTTTTTCTATGTACCGCTGGTTATCAGCTCCGTGTCTTACGACTTTGTATTTTATAAATCACTCAATTTCTGGATATAAGAGTGTAGACACAATAACTTGGTTACCAAAAAACTTAATCGGTAGCAAAACAAGAAAATCACAAATGAACTTAAAGATTTTACCTAATTTTCCACATAGTCACCAACGTTCTCAACGCATTTCTGCCATCGTGGTACCAGTTTCAACATGTCCTGTTCATAGAAGTCCTTTTGACTGGAGTGTAGCCATCTACGGACTGCTGATTTCACTTCCGTATCTGTCGCAAAGCGTTGGCCGACCGAGAAATCCTTCATGAGAGCAAACAGATGAAACTCCGACGGTGAAAGGTCCGGACTGTATGGTGGATGCTGGAGCACTTCCCGCCCAAATTTTGCAATTTTGTCACGAGTAGGAAAAACAACACGGGGACAAGCACTGTCATTAAGAACATTGACACCGTCATCATTAATGTTGTGGTGTTTGTCACGAAGAGCACGACGCAACTTAACCAAAGTCTGTAATATAGGCTGCAGCATTCAGTGGTCCCGTGTTCAGCAAAGTCCACGAATCACACTTCAGGTCTATCCCAGCTAATACCGGCCGCCCGTAACGTGGCTAATCATTAAGGTTCACACGACCCTCTTGGAAGAATGCACACCACATGGAGATATTGCTACGGTCCATACAGTTGTCCCCACACATGCCACGCAGGTCCCTGTAACTTTCACTCGGTTTATGCCCTTTGGCCCACAAATCACGAACTATGTCGCTGCTCTTCATAAGTTGACGACAATAAAATACACACCATGTTTGTTTCGTAGTCCAGGCTTCTATCGCTAGAGCTCCACTGTTGTTGTTGTGGACTTCAGTCCTGAGACTGGTTTGATGCAGCTCTACATGCTACTCTATCCTGTGCAAGCTTCTTCATCTCCCAGTACCTACTGCAACCTACATCCTTCTGAATCTGCTTGGTATATTCATCTCTTGGTCTCCCTCTACGATTTTTACCCTCCACGCTGCCCTCCAGTACTAAATTGGAGATCCCTTGATGCCTCAGAACATGTCCTACCAACCGATCCCTTCTTCTAGTCAAGTCGTGCCACAAACTTCTCTTCTCCACAATCCTATTCAATACCTTCTCATTACTTATGTGATCTACCCATCTAATCTTCAGCATTCTTCTGTAGCACCACATTTCGAAAGATTCTATTCTCTTCTTGTATAAACTATTTATCGTCCATGTTTCACTTCCACACATGGCTACACTCCATACAAATACTTTCAGAAACGACTTCCTGACACTTAAATCTATACTCGATGTTAACAAATTTCTCTTCTTCAGAAACGCTTTCCTTGCCATTGCCAGTCTATATTTTATGTCCTCTCTACTTCGACCATCATCAGTTATTTTGCTCCCCAAATAGCAAAACTCCTTTACTGCTTTAAGTGTCTCATTTCCTAATCTAATTCCCTCAGTATCACCCAACTTAATTCGACTACATTCCATTATCCTCGTTTTGCTTTTGTTGATGTTCATCTTACATCCTCCCTTCAAGACACTATCCACTACGTTCAACTGCTCTTCCAAGTCCTTTGCTGTCTCTGACAGAATTACAATGTCATTGGCGATAATCAAAGCTTTTATTTCTTCTCCATGGATTTTAATTCCTACTCGGAATTTTACTTTTGTTTCCTTCACTGCTTGCTCAATATACAGACTGAATAACATCGGGGAGAGGCTACAACCCTGTCTCACTCCCTTCCCAACCACTGCTTCTCTTTCTTGTCCCTGCCTCTGGTTTCTGTACAAATTGTAAATAGCCTTTCGCTCCCTGTATTTTACCCCTGCCACCTACAAAATTTGAAAGAGAGTATTCCAGTCAACATTGTCAAAAGCTTTCTCTAAGCCTACAAATACCAGAAACGTAGGTGTGCCTTTCCTTAATCTAGCTTCTAAGATAAGTCGTAGGGTCAGTATTTCCTCACGTTTTCCAATATTTTTACGGAATCCAAATTGATCCTCCCCGAGGTCGGCTTCTACTAGTTTTTCCATTCGTCTGTAAAGAATTCGCGTTAGTATTTTGCAGCTGTGACTTATTAAACTGATAGTTCGGTAATTTTCACATCTGTCAACACCTGCTTTCTTTGGGATTGGAATTATTACATTCTTCTTGAAGTCTGAAGGTATTTCACCTGTCTCATACATCTTGCTCACCAGATGGTAGAGTTTTGTCAGGACTGGTTCTCACAAGGCTGTCAGTAGTTCTAAGGGAATGTTGTCTACTCCCGGGGCCTTGTTTCGACTTAGGTCTTTCAGTGCTCTGTCAAACTCTTCACGCAGAATCATATCTCCCATTTCATCTTCATCTACATTCTCTTCCATTTCCATAATATTGTCCTCAAGTACATCGCCCTTGTATAGACCCTCTATATACTCCTTCCACCTTTCTCCTTTCCCTTCTTTGCTTACAACTGGGTTTCCATCTTACCTCTTGATATTCATACAAGTGGTTCTCTTTTCTCCAAAGGTCTCTTTAATTTTCCTGTAGGCAGTATCTATCTTACCCCCAGTGAGATCAGCCTCTAAATCCTTACATTTGTCCTCTAGCCATGTCTGCTTAGCCATTTTGCACTTCCTGTCGATCTCATTTTTGAGACGTTTGTATTCCTTTTTGCCTGCTTCATTTACTGCATTTTTATATTTTCTCCTTTCATCAATTAAATTCAATATTTCTTCTGTTACCCAAGGATTTCTACTATCCCTCGTCTTTTTACCTACTTGATCCTCTGCTGCCTTCACTACTTCATCCCTCAAAGCTACCCATAATTCTTCTACTGTATTTCTTTCCCCCATTCCTGTCGATTGATCCCTTATGCTTTCCCTGAAACTCTGTACGACCTCTGTTTTAGTCAGTTTATCCAAGTCCCATCTCCTCAAATTCCCACCTTTTTGCAATTTCTTCAGTTTTAATCTACAGTTCATAACCAATAGATTGTGGTCGGAGTCCACATCTGCCCCTGGAAGTGTCTTGCAATTTAAAACCTGGTTCCTAAACCTCTGTCTTACCATTATATAATCTATCTGATACCTTCTAGTATCTCCAGGATTCTTCCACGTATACAACCCTCTTTTATGATTCTTGAACCAAGTGTTAGCTATGATTAAGTTGTGCTCTGTGCAAAATTCTACCAGGCGGCTTCCTCTTCCATTTCTTACCCCCAGTCCATATTCACCTACTACGTTTCCTTGTCTCCCTTTTCCTACTACAGAATTCCAGTCACCCATGACGATTAAATTTTCGTCTCCCTTCACTATCTGAATAATTTCTTTTATTTCATCATACTTTTCTTCAATTTCTTCGTCATCGGCAGAGCTAGTTGGCATATAAACTTGTACTACTGTAGTGGGCGTGGGCTTTGTATCTATCTTGGCCACAATAATGCGTTCACTCTGCTGTTTGTGGTAGCTTACCTGCACTCCTTTTTTTTTATTCATTATTAAACCAACTCCTGCATTACCTCTATTTGATTTTGTATTTATAACCCTGTATTCACCTGACCAAAAGTCTTGTTCCTCCCGCCACACAGTTTCGTCCCCATGGTGATTCAGCGGATGATGTTTTCCGCTTTCCCTGTATGGGGTATAATCTTCGATGTGGTACCTTTTGAAACACCAACACTTCAGCTACCTTGTTTACGAAAGCACCCGCCACACAATCACCGACAATGTGCCGACGTTCGAATTCAGTTAGCTCCGATGCAGTGTAGTAGCAACTAGAGAGAACAGTGTTGTGACCACGATTAACAGTTCAACCTATCCATTTCCCTTTTTAAATTTTCTAACCTACCTGCCCGATTAAGGGATCTGACATTCCACGCTCCGATCCGTAGGACGCCAGTTTTCTTTTTCCTGATAACGACGTCCTCTTGAGTAGTCCCCGCCCCGATATCCGAATGGGGGACAATTTTACCTCCGGAATATTTTACCCAAGAGGACGCCATAATCATTTACCCATACAGTAAGGCTGCATGCCGTCGGGAAAAATTACGGCTAAAGTTTCCCCTTGCTTTCAACCGTTCGCAGTAGCAGCACAGCAAGGCCGGTTTCGTTAGTGTTACAAGGCCAGATCAGTCAATCATCCAGACTGTTGCCCCTGCAACTACTGAAAAGGCTGCTGCCCCTCTTCAGGAACCACACGTTTGTCTGGCCTCTCAACAGATACCCCTCCGTTGTGGTTGCACCTACGGTACGGCTACCTGTACCCGCTGAGGCATGCAAGCCTCCCCACCAACAGCAAGGTCCATGATTCATGGGGGGGGGGGGGGGAAAGAGCTCCACATGAAAACCAAGCGGAGAAAAAGTTATTGTGCGTTACTTTCCGATCCTCCGTCGTACTGTTTCTTTGAATTCAAGCCACATCTGGTCTACGCTCATATAGCGAGTTTAGAAAAAGAGGAGATTGTCTCTTACAATTTTTTGCCGCTTTTTTAAATAGATATATTTCGCATCTATTCTCATGGATTTGGGGGTTACGATACTCAGTCTTGCTACAAAGACCTTGTCGGCAATACTCTCTGTAACCATTACGATGCCCCCTATTTGCTCAGGATTATTCGTTGCTAAGAGGTCAAATATGTTTTCGTAACCATGTACACTTTGGGTGGGTTCCTGAAGTAATTGTACAAAATAATTTTCGGGGAAAGCGGCAGCACGGAACAGTCACAAATGAACGCAAAGGAGAAACAGGCCGTATCGTACCTGACAAAACACACACTTACACGAGACAACTCACTCCGAGCTCTTATGTGAGTGAATATGAAAGATTCGTTTCTTTACAACCACTGGAGATTAATTACTTTCAAAAACATACTTATCGCCATTTCACAGTGATCGATGATGGTTTGTTACAGGAGGGGGGACGGGTGGACAAAAATACGAAAACACCACAAACACAGCATATTACCGTGCCTAGTACGGTGTAGCAAACCCGTTGCTATTCAAATCTGCTTCCTGCCGCCTGGGAATGGATAAATGCAGTTCCTGTACGCTTTCAAGGGACTCTTATACCATTCTTCGTAGAAAGTAGTGGCAAGTAGAGGTAACGATGCTGGAGCTGGATAAGACCATGCACACTTCTCTCCAAAATAGACCACAAAGGCTGAATAATGAGATGTGATCACTGTGCTGACGACAGAAGAGGCTACAGTTCATACTCGTTTTTACAAAACAAGTCCTAGACAATGACAGTTGAACGGACAGGAGAAGTGTCATCTTCAACTCAGCACCACCATTGGGGAAGAAACATTGTACCATAGGATGGTCCAGAGCAGATAAAATGATCACATAGTACTTGGCAGTAACCCTGCCTTGCAGACTAACCATGTGATCCATGTAATATACCACGGTATGGATGGCAAGTCATCAGCGAACCCCAGCCATTTTTCACTGGCGGGACGCAAACTCGGCCACAAGTCGAAAAGAGCGTGAGACAAGATTCATCCGACCAAATTACTTTCTCCCAACACTCCACAGCGCAGGTTATATGCCTTATGCATCGCATTATCCTGTTACAATCTTTTGCAACACTAATCTGCGGTTTCGGAATTCCAGCTGGCCCTACAGTTCCCAGCTTAGCGGAGCTCCCTACGTGTTGTTTTGGTGCCGATGGGCTTCCCGAGTACGACGTTCAGTTCTGCAGTGATGTTTTCAGCTGTCGTCTCTTATTTTTCGTCGCAATCGTCTTCAATCACGGCCTGTCGCGATCAGTCAACACACAGTTTCGTCCCCGTGGTGATTCAGCGGATGATGTTTTCCGCTTTTCCTGTATGCGGTATAATCTTCGATGTGGTATCTTTTGAAACACCAACACTTCAGCTACCTTGTTTACGAAAGCACCCGCCACACAATCACCGACAATGTGGCGACGTTCGAATTCAGTTAGCTCCGATGCAGTGTAGTCGCAACTACAGAGGACAGTGTTGTGACCACGGTTAACACTTGCACCCGATTGACGACATTGCTCAGATACCGTCCAGGACAAATGCGACAGAGCCTCCTGCAGGCTTGCCCAGCAACTCGCATTTGTGTTCAGGCACGCATTTCTGGCGGTGTTTCCACACTTCTTTACCCAACATCTGTACACTGAGGTGACAAAAGTCAGCGATATATGTTGTGGTGGCAGAAGAGCCAACACCGTGTTACTAGTGGAGGCCGAAATGCACGCGTTTTAGCTCACGCAGGCTGGCGTGAGGAGGGAAGGACTATACTGACGTGAGGTCTGGAACATGACAAGGAGTTAGAATTCAGAAAGCGGACGTAATTAGTTTGATACTTAATTTTAGTCCATTAATGATGAACAGTACATGATTCACAATATTATCTGTTCAGAATACATTCATAGTAACTGAATATGGCGTCTTGCTAGGTCGTAGCAAATGACGTAGCTGGAGGCTGTGCTAAACTGTTGTCTCGGCAAATGAGAGCGCATGTAGACAGTGAACCATCGCTAGGAAAGTCGGCTGTACAACTGGGGCGAGTGCTAGGGAGTCTCTCCAGACTAGACCTGCCGTGTGGCGGCGCTCGGTCTGCAATCACTGATAGTGGCGACACGCGGGTCCGACGTATACTAAAGGACGGCGGCCGATTTAAAGGCTACCACCTAGCAAGTGTGGTGTCTGGCGGTGACACCACAATATATACGTATACAGATGGCGGTAGTATCGCGTACACAAAGTATAAAAGGGCAGTGCATTGGCGCAGCTGTCATTTCTACTCAGGTGATTCAGGTGAAAAAGTTTCCGGCGTGGTTATGGCCGCACAACAGTAAGTAATAAGGGTTTGAACGCGCAATGGTAGTTGGAACTCGAGGCAACGGACACTGCATTTCGAAAATCGTTAAGGAATTCAATATTCCCTGATCAGCAGCGTCAGGAATGGGTCGAGAATGTCAGATTGCAGGCATTACCTTTCGCCAAGGACTGTGCAGTGGCCGACAGCCTTCACTTAACGAACGAGAGCAGATGCGTTTACCGAAAGTTATCAGTGTTAACAGATAGGCAACACTACGTGAAATAACTACAGAAATGAATGTGGGACGTACGACGAACGCATCCGTTGGGACAGTGCTGCGAAATTTGGCGTTAATGGGATATGGCAGCAGACGACCGACGCAAGTGCCTTTGTTAACAGCACGACATCACCTGGAGCGCCTCTACTGAGCTAGTGACCATATCGGTTGTACCCTAGACGACTAGAAAACTGTTGTCTAGTGAGATGAGCCCCGATTTCAGTTGGTAAGAGCTGATGGTAGGGTTCGAGAGTGGCGCAGACCCCACGAACCCACGGACCGAAGTTGCGACAAAGACACTGTGCAAACTGGTGGTCGCTCCATAATTGTGTAGCTGCGTTTACGTGGAATGGACTGAGTCCTCTGGTCCAACTGAAACGAACATTGACTGGGAATCGTTGTGTTCGGCTACTTGGAGACATCTGCAGCAATGCATGAACTTCATGTTCCCAAACAACAGTCCCATATCACGAGGGCACAACTGTTTGCTATCGGGTTGAAGATCAGACTGGACAGTTCGAGCGAATGTGCCCACTGAGGTCACCCGACAAGAATCCGATGGAACATTAATGGGACATAATACCCAGGTTAATTTGTGAACAACATCCTGCACTTTCAACACTTCCGCAATCATGGATGCTTACACAGGCAATATTTCTGCAGGCGACTTGCAAGGCCCCCCCCCCTTTATTTTCTTTTTCATGCCTCATCGAGTTGCTGCATTGCGCTGGGCGAAAGGAGACCCACACAGTATCAGTATTATTGAAAGCACCTGGACGAAGCTGAGTAGCAGTCCGTGCAGACTTCGCCCGCATTACCGCAGCGCTGACGACCAGTAGCGCCGCAGTGGGCCACAGTCGTGCTACCCCGGGGCTCTAACTGTACCGCTGATGGCGCGGCCCGCGCGTGCGGGCTGTGACCTCGTCGGCTGCTGACCGGCCGCGAGCCAGGCGGCAACGACTTCCGCACCTCTGTGTACCAGCGGTAACGGAGCTCAGTCAACTGAGTGAGTGTGGACTTCAGAAGGTACACTGAAGCGCCAGAGAAACCGGTATAGGCATGCGTTTTCAAATACAGATACACGTAAACAGACAGAACACGGCGCTGCGGTTGACAACGCCTATAAAAGACAACAAGTGTCTGGCGTAGTTGTTAGATCGGTTATTGCTGCTACAACGGCAGGTTATCAAGATTTAAGTGAGTTTTAACGTGGTGTTATAGTCGGCGCACGAGCGATGGTACACAGCATCTTTGAGGTACCGAAGAAGTGGGGATTTTCCCGTCAATTGCCGAGCGGTTCTCGGCGCTTCAGTCTGGAACCACGCGGCCGCTACGGTCGCAGTTTCGAATCCTGCCTCGGGCATGGATGTGTCTGATGTCCTTAGCTTAGTTAGATTTAAGTAGCTCTGAGTTCTAGGGGACCGATGTGGCCGTGCGGTTCTAGGTGCTTCAGTTTGGAACCGCGTGCCCGCTACGGTCGCAGCTTCGAATCCTGCCTCGGGCATGGATGTGTGTGATGTCCTTCGGTTTGTTAGATTTAAGTAGTTCTAAGTTCTAAAGGACTGATGACCACAGATGTTAAGTCCCATAGTATTCAGAGACATTTGAACCATTTATTTTTTTTATTTTTTTTTTTTTTTTTTTTTAGTTCTAGGCGACTGACGACCTCAGATGTTAAGTCCCATAGTGCTCAGAGCCATTTGATTTTCCCGTAGCACCATTTCACGAGTGTACCGTGAAGATCAGAATCCAGTAAAATAACAAATCACCGACATCGCTAAGGCCAGGAAAAGATCCTGCAAGAACGGACCAACGACCACTGAAGAGAATCGTTAACGTGACAGAAGTGCAACACTTCCATAAATTGCCGCAGATTTCAATTCTGGACCATCAACAAGTGTCAGCGTGCGAACCATTCAACGAAACATCGTCTATATGGGCTTTCGGAGCCGAAGGCCCACTCATGTACCCTTGATGACTGCACGACACAAAGCTTTACGCCTAACCTGGGCCCGTCAACAATGGCATTGGACTGGTGATGAGTGAAAATATGTTGCATGGTAGGACGAATCTTGTTTCAAATTGTATCGAGCGGATGGACGTGTACGTGCATGGAACAACGTTATGAATCCGTGGACCCTGCATGTCAGCAGGGGACTCTTCAAGCTGATGGAGGCTCTGTGATAGTGTGGGGCGTGTGGAGTTGTGGTGATACGGGACCCCTGATACGTCTAGATACGACTCAGACAGGTGAAACGGACGTAAGCATCCTGTCTGATCACCTGCATTCATTCGGGTGAATTGTGCATTCCGATGGACTTGGGAAATTCCAGCAGAACTATTCAAAACCCCACACATCCAGAAGTGCTACAGAGTGGATCCATGAACACTCTTCTGAGTTTAAACACTTTCACTGGTCACCAGACTCCCCAGAGATGAACACTATTGAGCATATCTGCCATGCCTTGCAATGCTCTGTTCAGAAGAGATCTCCACCCTCTCGCCCTCTTACTGATTTACGGACAGCCCTGCAGGATTCATGGTGTCAGTTCCCTCCAGCACTACTTCAGACATTAGTGGAGTCCATGCCACGTCGTATTGAGGCACTTCTGCGTGCTCGCGGAGGCCATGAACGATATTAGCCAGGTGTACCAGTTTCTTTAGTTCAGTGTATGTTACACATGTCATCCCACACTGAGATCATTGCGCAGAGGACAGTACATGTTCCAGGTTTGCTGCAGACACAGTTCTGGTGCGGTACGGATAACAGGTGGTAGTGTACTGCAAAGACCAAGTACGGGGAGAAGTACGATTCTTGTGGGCAAAATGTCTAAATTGCACGCAGAATCACCATGAAATTCTAGTGGCATGTGGGTCAAATGTAATGTCGGGTCCAGCCGCAGTGTAATAGTACCGACAGACATAGTTGATGTCGAACAGGAAAGA